>NW_028274812.1:127834334-129084334 GCF_037043125.1 Eumetopias jubatus | reverse complement strand
GCAGATAGTACAATTCTCTCACATAAAAAAAAGTGATGAGTATAAATAAGCCCAAAAATAGTACCCCCGATATACAGAAATAGGCCAATAGCTGCAAGCAGCTGTGGGGTAAGGGGTGAGTTCCGGTTTAGTTATACTCTGCCCACAACATCCCTACTTTTTATCTGCATTTACATGGTTAGCCCAGCAGCTGTCTAGAAAATGTGAGACTTTTTGGATGTGAAATGATGATTTTCATTGAAAAATATATACATATATAACTTTCTGTGGAGGCGTGCTGTAGGTGAACCAAATCAAAACTAGCCAAGGTCAAGGATGTCCTCTCTCCAGGACACAGCCTATCCCACCTCAGAGCTTAATGACAACTTTGGCAACAGCCTGAAGGTATACTCTTTCAACCTGAAGAACTGCTTTACACTGATGCTTATTAATCTATTTTTTTATTTTTTTAAAGATTTATTTATTTGACAGAGAAAGAGAGACAGCGCGCACAAGCAGGGGGAGTGGGAGAGGGAGAAGCAGGCTGCCTGCTGAGCAAGGAGCCCGATGTGGGGCTCGATCCCTGGACCCCGGGATCATGACCTGAGCTGAAGGCAGATGCTTAACCGACTGAGCCACCCAGATGCCCCTTATTAATCTGTTTAATCACCATTTTTCTGGAGAGAACTTCTGACCCATTCTAGATTAGGCCCCTATTACAGGCTGAATTGTGTGCCATCCCCATCCCCACCCCAATTCATATATTGGGAGCCCTAACCCCCAATGTGACTATATTTAGAGATAAGGACTATAAGGAGGTAATTAAAGTTAAATGAGGTCATAAAGATGGGGCTCTTACGTGATAAAATTATTAAAGTCCTTCTAAGACAAGGAAGACATACCAGAGCTCCTTCCCTACTCTTTACTGCCTACCATCCAGAAAGAGAGCTTTTACCAGCAACCAACCTAAGAACACTTCTACCTTGGACTTCTAGCCTCCGCAACTATGAGAAAATGAATTTAAGTCACGTAGTCTGTGGCATCTTGTTATGGCAGCCCAAGCTGACTGATACAGTCTCCTAGCTCCAGCATGAAGATCTTCCTTCATTTTGCCCAACACAGCATTTACCACATATTTTTCTCTTCCTTTTATATTACAAGGGCTATTTTTGTACATTGTTTCTACCATGGAATTCATAGCTTCTGGAACAATGTGTAGCACACAGAACTCAATACTTAGTGAATGAAGTTAATTACAAGTCCTCTAGCTTGGGAGGGGAGCAAGAAGAAAAGGAGGTAGGACAAGGAGGAAATGAATGCTGTTTTCACCCAAAGTCCCAAAAGCCCCCAACAATTATCTTACATATGATCTTTTTTGTTCTTCACAATTAGCATCTCATTTGTTTGCCTATTTTCTAATCAATGCTATAAAATGTTTGAGTATATTAACACATATTGCTGATATATGAAAGCTGTCCCTCTGATTGCTTTATATGTATCTCTTGTCCCCACCCAGGCTGCAAATGTCTCGAAGTCAGGGGGCTTGTAAATTCTGTTGAATCCTCATGGTACCTAGCCTAATACTAGACATAATAAGTATTCAGTAAGGTCATGTTGATTTAATGACAAATGTCTGAAATTCAAAAGTTTCTCTCTGATACAAAGAATAGGCTTAGATCTCATTGTCCTTCAACAGAGAGCCAAGACTTCTTCAGGACTCGTTTTTATAGGTTCAAGGACAATTCTTTCCTCTTAGGGGACAAAATGAAACCCCACGTATTTGGAGACTACCCGAATGGAATCTGAGCCACTTCTTTTTTTTTCTAATGGTATTCTGGTGACTTTTGCCCATGCTCCTTAGAACTTATTGTCCAGAATAAACAAGAACTGGGTATTGACCCGTGGCCTGGACACAGGCTTCTTTCCAAGGACTCTGCATACAATCGGCACTTGAGAAATGTTGGAGAAACTACAAAAGACCAACTTCTAGCAAGAATTCGGGACTAAACTTTTTTTTTTTTTAATGGTCTTAATAGGTACTTAGTAAACAGAAGGTTTTAGACATATTGTACAATTAACAGAAAGATGCTGATAACTACCTTGTGTGTATAAACATATGAAATCAAAACGCAAAAACTTGAAAAGTCGAAAAGTTTATTGCCAGAATAGCAAACTTCATAAAGACACCTTTTTAAAGTACATAGTAAATGACAAGCAAAATAAACAGAAAACTTTGACCAAAGAGAAGCAAAGATTGCTGCTATCACTCACATATAGTCAAATTAATGCTGAACCAAACAGGTGCATGTAAGAATATATAGGTTACACAATCCACAATCTAAAACTAAAGGAGACTCATTCCAAAATGTTTGGGTTTGGGGTGGAGTATTCTAGGGAGAATGGGAGAGAGAATTTTCTCCTAATACAGAAAATGGAAATATTTAGATGAAAAACAGAATGATGACTAAAGTATCCATGATCAGCTTACTTTCATCTCCAAGAACAGAAATCTGTATTATAGGCCAAAAGAAGTACAAGAATCGATCAAAAATCTAAACACAGAAGGAACAAACTCTAGATTCAATTTGTGCTATCCTTACAACTGATTGTCACTTCATACACACTACATCCAGTGCGTTACGTACTTCGGGTGAGCTAAGAAGATAAAAAGCCAGAATAGACTTTACTATTTGATTTCAACCAAGGTTATGTCTTCTTAATCATAGAAAGCTCTATCACTATACTGCAAGCACTAGGTTTTCTTTTAGTAAAGTATTTAGTAAAGTGAAAATTCACATAAATGAAGCCAAGGAAATAGCAACTAACTGACTACTAGTGCCCAATAGAGCTACTGCTAAAGGAGTAGGAGTAAGAGTAGGAAGAATTCCCGGTTGCATCAAAGCTTCCTCTCCGGGACCCACTGCGGGAACCAGAGCGAGAGCCGGAGCGGGATCCAGAGCGAGAGCCAGAGCGGGATCCTGAGCGGGAGCCTGGGGCAGAAGACATGTTATAAGGGCTAGGCAAGCCCTTAGATGAAACAGAGGCAGCCTCCAGAAGGCGAAGGCCAGTGATATCTTCCACCATGGAGCGATTCATGGCATCCTTATAGGAGATTTTTAACTTGGTTTTGGGGCAGGTCAGGATTTTGGCATAGCTACTGGTGTCTTGCAGCCTCTGAGCTGCTCTGCCATCGATGAACCCCTTCCTGATGGCTTCTTCTGTGCTTATCCTCCCATGCACTTCCGGGTCAACAAGGCCTCCAGTGAGGTACTGGAACTCCAGGAAGCGCTGACCTGCCTCATAGGGGAGCCATTTTTCTTTTACTGCCTCTGCTGCTGACATCTTCTTCTTTCCCTTCACGCCTTCAAAGCCAATGAAGGCTTTCTGGGCGGGCTTCAGCCTGGTGGCCATATCTTGGTCAATCAGGCCCTGGGAGGCTGCGTCCTGAAGTGACAGCTTCTGACCGCTGGTTGGGTGGATGATGCCGCCCGTGCAGGCCTGAGCCTCCAGAAGCCTCTGACCAGTGATGCTATCGACAATGCCCCGCTCTATTCCTTCTGTAATGGAGATCTTCTCTAGGTTTTCTGTGTCAAAGATGGCTGCAATGGGGCTCGATTCTTCCAGGGGGTCGGACAGAGAGCTGCTCCTGATGGTTATGTTCCTGACACTGGAGATGGTAGAAATCTTACTTACTGACTCGTGTCGCGAGTTGCTAAACACATCATCACTGACACCACCCCCTATACCACTGCTGTTGCCACCGACACCGTTTTTCAAGGAGATCATATCAGCAAACTGAGTGAGGCTGAGGCTGCCGGATCGGTACTGATCAAAGAACTTCCTGTCAATGAGGCCCTTGTCAATAGCGTCTTGAATATCATACTGACTGCCTGTCTTCCTATCTACCAGGACCACCCTGGTGGAGCCGTCGGACCCAGTGATGGTTATTTCTTCCCACTCACACTCCTGCTCACACAGTTCTCTGAAGGTTTCATAATCTATCAGGCCCTTCTTGTAGGCCTCCTGAACAGACATCTCCTTGTTGGTTTCTGGGTCAACGATGACCACTCTACGCTTCCTGAGAGTATTCTTTTGTGATGTCTGCACCTCTTTCTTCTTTTCTTTCAGCGGCAGAAGACAGAGCCCTGTCTCCTCATCCTTGATACATCTTTCTTTTAGTTGCAGATAGGTAAGATTTTCTTCTGTGTTGGGGTCAAAAAATCCTTTCGTATCATCACTTGGATCTGAGAGAATCTCACTGAGCTCCTCATTAAAGTAGCCCCTCTTGTAGGCCATGTCAACTGGCAAACGATGGCTCTCCTTCGGGTCGATGATCCCGCCTGTCGCGATCTGCGCTTCCAATAAACGAATGCCATGGCCCTTTTCAATGAGTTCCTTGTTCATGGCTTGGAACAAAGAGATGATGTTTCCTGTTTCAGGATCATTATACCCGGTGACCGCTCGTTCTGCAGACAGGAGCTTCTCTTTGAACTCAATGCCCACCAGGCCTCTTTTGTAGGCTTCCTCCACCGGTAACCTCAAGTTGCTAACAGGATCCACTATAAAGCCAGTGGCTGCTTGGGCTTCCAGCAACTCCAGAGCAGTACCAGGTCGGACCAAGCCAATTTTCATGGCCTCATAAATGCCAAGCTTCTGCTTCGTGGTCTCATTGTATATGCCTGCTATGCAACTTGAACCCTGAAGGAAGTCTTTAATTCTCTCACCAACCTCGTCATAAGAAATCTGACCTGATTCCAGTTCATTTACAGTGGATGGTCTCAATATACCGGAATCTACCAGCTCAGAGACGGTCACCTGTTGTCTGATTCCTTGGAAGGACATACTTCTCTTCTGCACTGACAGCAAGAGCAGACCAGTGTGTGGTTCGATTCTGCACCGTTCCCTCAGCTGCATGTAACTGACTTTCTTTTTGGTGACTGGATCCACAAAGTTTTTCTGACTATCTCGGGGATCATTCAGGGACCGATACAAATCTCTGTCAATCAGCCCACGGGCCAACGCTACATCTTTTGGCAGAAAGACACTATTCACGGGGTCCACCACACCCCCTGAAGCAATCTGGGCCTCCAGCAGGCGCATTCCGGTTTCTCTGTCGATCAGATTTTTCTTGATGGCTTCTGAAACCGAGACCGTCTTGCCCGAAAACGGATCATCAAAACCAGTGACAGCTTTCTCTGCGGTGTATATCTGCTGACGGTCATCGAAGTCAATGAGGTCCCGAGCGATTGCATTGTCCACAGTCAGCTTCTCATTCCTGTGGGGGTCGATTATACCCCCTGTAGCTGCCTGGGCCTCCAGGAGCATGACTGTGGATTCTGGGGTGATTAGTTTCTTTCTCTTGGCCTCCACCAGAGAGTACTTCTCCTTGGGGGAAGCAGATGCCCCAGCAATAGCTCCTGCACCCCGAAGGAAAGGCTGGATTTCAGAGGCAACTTCTTCCACTGACTTTTTCCCCTTCAACAGCTTGTCCAAGGTTGTTTTGTCAATCAGCTGGCACTCGTAGAGCTGCATGGCCGTCACCTTCTTCCTCAGTCCATCAAACACCAGCTTGGAGGAGTCAACGGTCCACTCGTACTCAGTCTGGGTCTCCCGATGGGACCCGTAGGGGCGCTGCTTGAGCTTGTCAATTTCCCTCTGGAGGCGGGAGCGCTCTGTTTCCAACTGCGACTGCGTCTCCCGGGTGGAATCCTCCAATTTGCGCCTGTACCGCTCCTCGATCCTCTTGATCTCTGCCTGCAGTCTCTCCATCTCGCTCCTGAAGCTGTTCTTCTCTCTCTCGCTTTTTTCTCTCTCCGACTCGATCTTCCTAATGGTCTCTTCCTTGCGGGAATACTGGGTTTTCCACTGATTGAGGTCATTCTGGATTTGCTGTTTCTCACACTCCAGGCGTTGTTTCAGCCTGCTTTCCGCCTCCAGCGTTGTCTTCAGGCGAGTGAGCTCATCCTCCAGCCTCTGCAGCCTGCTCTTGTCCTGCTCCAGAACTTTGATCTTCACCAGAAGGCTCTCTCTTTCCTGCACCACCTGAGTGCACTGGTTCTTTGATTCCTGAATCCTGTTAGATGCCTGGAATTTAAAAAGAGAGAAATGGGAAGAAATAATGTTTTGACTGTATCATACGGTGATCGTAATTCAATCTCTTCTACATTAAAAAAAAAACAGAAAACTTATTTACTTATTTGCCCTTCCTCTGTGTTCCCTGGCTATGCTGCTATTTTATCTTACAAATTCATGAAAAAAAAATTCCATAGATATATGTTGCCACTTTGATAAATGGCTTCATACTTAACTATTTTTTTTTTTTAGAAGGAACTAGAAGTTGTAGACCTCTCTTGTTCTTAATAGGGATTATGGTTCAAAAAAAGATGGGGAGTTTTGTCCCCCTGCTACACCTACATCCCACCTGTTACAACTATACTAACATGTTTAATAAAGCAAAATAAATCTGTGGACATATATGCACCCCACACCCAGCCCCACACAAATATTGTCTACAGAAGTCAAATGTATTAGAACTTCAAGAAGGCATTTTTAAATTAGGGGTTAAAAGAAGAAAAGACAATCAAAAAGAAACCTATGAGGGTCATGATCAAAAGAGAATAGAATAATGCATGCAGAAAAATCATGTAAGCAAGAAAGAAAAAGTGATTTTAAAATTGCATAGAAAACCCCTTTGATATGGCTTTTATTTAGAAAAATTTCCATGAAAAGTGCAGGTCAGAGCTCACTAAGCAAAAGCTATCTTCTAGAAAATAGAGTGGAACATTCAGAAGACAAACTCTGAGCTGTTGTACCCCTGCTGATGTTTGAAAAGCCTGGCCAGACAGAGGTTCCGCACAGACTGGCATCGACTCAGGGAGAGAACAGAAGGGCAAACAGCACTGAGATCACTTTAAAGCAGTGGCCCGGGTTACAACAGATAGCAGAAGAGCAATAAACAGAAAAAGCAGAGTGTCTGTGAGCAGCCAATCCCAGGAGCCGAGCACAGCCGGGATGAGATGAAAGTGGAGTGAAGGATTTCAAAGACAGGGAAGCTGTGATCAAATATTTGTGAATACCTCTAAAGCCTGCTTTTGGAATTTCTCAATTTCCTGTCTCAAATTTTCCCTCTCTCTCTGTAAATCATTAATCAGCCCCTGCAGTTCCAGGGTCCGGTTGTTGCTGATCTGCAGCTGGCTCCTGAGTTCAGAGATGGTCGTGTTTTTGTCACTATCCGCCTCACTCCGGCTCCTCCTGAGGTCGTCGTACTCCAGCCTCAGGTTCCGAAGCTCTTCCTCCAGCATCAAGTGCTCCTTGGTCAGGTTCTCTGTGAGACACTGCAGCCTCTCGATTTCGATTTTGCTTTCATTCAAGCTTCTGCTCTTATCCTCTATCGCCTTCTGGAAATGCTCATTCCTCAGGTGAGCCTGTTTGACACTTTCCTGCTCCTGAAGCAACTGCCGCCTCAGGGCCTCGACCTCAGAGGAGAGCCTTCGGAGCTCCTCCTGGGTCCTCTGCTTATCCCTCAGGTGGCCGTCCAGCACTTCCCTCTGCTGCCGGAGGTCGTCCTCACTGCGTTTCTTGACGATGGACGCCTGCTCCAGCTGCTGCGTCAGGCTGGTGATTTTTATTGCCTGCTCCTTCAGAGACCTCCTCATGCCTTCCAGCTCATCCTCCAGCTTCTTCCTTTTCGACGAGTCTTCTGAGGCGGCCCTCCTCAGCCGGCTCAGCTCCTCTTCCACCTTCTGCTTCTGCAGCTGCAGGTCCTTCAGAGAGCTCTGGAACCGCACGATGTCCTGGTCCCTCACAGCCCTCTCCTGGGAGACCCTCTCGTAGTCGAGCCTCAGGCGAGTGAGCTCTTGCTCCTGAACCTTCAGCTTGCCGATCGTCTCGGTCGCACTGCTGTTCGCTTTCTGCAGCTCATACTGGGCCCTTTGCAACTTCACGTTCTCCTCTTCCAGGCACTTCCTCGTGCTGGTTTCCGTCTCTATCAGTTGCTTTAACCTTTCTATCTCCTTGTTTTTGTCCTGGATCGTCTTGGCAGCATCATCCAATGACTGCTTGTATCGCACGCTCTCCTCGGTGCGCATCTGAGTGACCTGCCTCAGCTCGATCTCCAGCTGCTGTTTCCTCTGTGACACCTCGGTGCCGGTGGCCTTCTGCTGCTGGGCGTTTTCCTCCACCCTCCGGAGAGTCTCCGTGGTCTGGGCCAACGTGTTCTTCAGCCGCTTTACTTCCTCACACAGGCTGCGGTTTTCTCTGGTGAGGTTGTCGATCTGGGCTCGGTAGCCACTGGTGTCCTCTTCCTTCTGCATGGTGAGCTGGTGGATGGTTGTCTTGGTGACGTTGATCTCCGTCTCGAACTGGTTCTTTAAGCTAATGATTTCCTCATCGTAATTGTTTCTTACCTTAGCCAGTTCATTCTCATATTCCCAGCGGCGCTTGGCCTCCTCCTGAAACTCAGCTTTGAGTCTCTCAATCTCCTTGTTTTTGTCCTGAATGGTCTTTGCAGCCTCCTCCAGGGACTGCTTGTGTCTTGCGTTGTCCTCAGAGCGCTGCTGGATGACCTGCTTCAGCTCGATCTCCAGATGCTGCTTCTTTTGCAGCATCTCCGAGCCACAGGCCTTCTGCTGCAGGGCGTCTTCCTCAGCCCGCCGCCGCTGCTCAGTGGTCTGCAGGATGCTGTCATTGAGCCTGACGATTTCATCCTTCAGGTCTCGATTTTCCCTCGAGAGGCGGTCAAGCTGGTTTCTCAGATTTTTGGAATCATCCTCTTTCTGCATGGATATCTCCTTGATGGTGGTCTTCGTAATGTTAATCTCTGTTTCATACTTGTTCCTTAAATTACTCATCTCCTCATTATAGTGGTTTCTTACCTTTGCCAGCTCATTTTCATATTCTCTCTTCCGGGCGCCCTCCTCCTGCAGAAGAACTCTCAACCTTTCTATTTCGTACTCCTTCTCCTTGATGGCCTTCTCAGACTCCATTTTCTGCCAGCCAAGGCTCTCCTTCTCACACTGCCTGGCCTTCTGCAGCTGGTCATAGTCACTCTTCTGTTGGTCAAACCTGTCTTCCACGGCCTTCCTCCTCCGCTTCTCGTCTTCAATCTCGTAAGTCAGCCGGGTGATCTTCTCATTGAGTTCTTTTATTTGGCCGTAGCACTTGTCCAGGTTTTGCTTCGCTGACTTCCCATCCAGCTCCGCCTGCCTCTTCAGCTCCTCCAGGCTCACGAGCTTGGCTTTGAACTGGGAACATTCCGCCTGGTATTTCTGCAGGTTCTGATCCAGGAATTTGTTCTTGTTGCAGTTTTCAGAATTGGCATCCCGGGCCAGTCTGAGCTCCTCTTCCAAAACTTCAATCTTGGTATTTTTCAGCTGGGGAAGCAAAAGCAGAAATTAGGTTGAAAGAAAAACATCTCACGTTGTAAGCCCATCATGTGGTCTCATTTCTCTTTACACGCCTGCATACGTGCATGCACACACCACACACACAAACACACACACACACACACAGAAGCACACATATAGAGTGATATGAGGGGAAAGATACTAGACAAAAATGCATGCTATCTGTATTCCCATCACAATTCTTCCATCAACTCTCTGTACAATCTTAGCAAATGACAGAACACCTTTGAGTTTCCCTTGCCTCGTCTGTAAATGAGGCAATTTTTTCCAAGATCAAAAGCTTGAGATTTCATGAATTGTTTCCTTTATTTCAAGGTAGAAAGTTTCCATATAAACTCAATGTGTGTATTAGAAATGAGGAGTAAATGAAATAATTATTCAACATAAAACAATCCAAATCCAGCCAGTCCAGGATGTTCTCTTCCTTAATTTAACACACACACAAACAAATAAAGCAAAGCACTTGACCAAACAATAAAGGAAATTACTGGGGTTTTTTTGTAAGGTAAAGTAGCTAGAATTTTGTAAATATTAACTAACTCCATTCAGAGCAGTGTCCTGGATCACAGAACTAACACCTGACTTACGAACAAACTATATACCAGTGAGTATGTCCAAATCCAGGTTATAACGAGGCAATAATAATAATAAGGTTCTATTCCATTTTCTTTTCTGATCCTCCAAGTAAATAAAGTAAATAAATTACCTTCATATCTTCCAAACTCTTCAGCATCTCACTTAAGAATCTATAGTAGTCTCCAGACCTTGTAAGTAGTTCTATGTACCGAGCGTGCATATCAGCAGCCTTGCAAAAAAAGGAGTGAAAGAAATTATAATTTAAAATTGAAAAGATAATTTAAAGAGTGAACTCCCTTCATTCATGTGTGCTAATTACAAAATCTAGAAGTACAACAAAGCAAAGGGCTGATAACATTGTATTCCAAAATCATGACTCTAGGGTGTTTCTCCTAAGCCATCTGACAAGTGATGTTCTCTGACATCTTTGGGAAGAAGCTGTCTTTTAAAAAATCTACTAGACACTTTCCACTTGTTAAAAGCCTCCCTCATTAAACCTAGAACTTAAGCCCAGTTTCTGCAAAGATTCTAGCATAGAAACACTAGATACAGACTTCCACTGACCATTTCCTAAAATGCATCAGGTATTGATGGCTCACTCTAAGGGAGCATAACCTGCTATTAAACCTGTTTTGAATGGATACACTGTAACAAGGGGTGCATTCCGGGTCTGCATGGAAGACAGGAAGGGGACAGGGAAAAGAGAAGATGCAGGAGGAGCAACTAAGAAACATGTAATAACATATTTACCTCTTGCAGAATCACACCAGAGGGAGACTGCACCATGGTTCTCTTGATAGGTATGTTCAGGAGAGTCTCCAGGCCTGAGGTGTATGATGCAAGCTGGAGTTCATAATCCTGCCGAATAAAAAAGTTTAAGATAAACCTACCTAATGGGCTTAAAAGAGTCACTGACAGCTACAATTCCACGGTTTTAAATCATCAAGCCGTATTTCTAATGACCAAGCCCAAAGGCTGTCATGTACTGATAGTGTCCAAGTAGCTAATATTACATTATTAAACCAAGTAGTACATCTTTATATACCAAATGAAGATTTTTGCACATACTACCAGTGTAAAGAATGAAGACCAGCTCATTCCCGCAGATATTGCCAATGTGCAATGAATTCAAGTTAATGGATAACAAACTTTCTACGGCCTGTTCAGGAAAGAATACATAAAAGCCATAATTGCTATCCTCAAGAAGTTTATAGTCTTTGGGGTGCCTGGGTGGCTCAGTCTGTTAAACATTTGACTCTTGATTTTAGCTCAGGTCCTGAGATCGAGCCCCACATCAGGCTCTGTGCTCAGCCTGGAGTCTACTTGGGATTCTCTTTCTCCCTCTCCCTCTGCCCTTCCCCCTGCTCACACACGTGCATGCACATGCGCTCTCTCTAAAAAATAAAAAATAAAAAAATCTTTAAAATTAAAAAAAAAAGGTGTGTGCTCTTTAAAGTAAATCAGAAAATAATGCAGTTAATAATAGAGATTTTTAAAATATGGAACATGCTAATATTCTCTGTATCATTCCAATTTCAGTACATGTGCTGCTGAAGCGAACACAGTTAATATTTATTCTTGATGAAATGCCAACATTCGGGGCACCTGGGTGGCTCAGATGGTTAAGCATCTGCCTTCGGCTCAGGTCATGATCTCAGGGTCCTGGGATCAAGCCCCGTGTCAGGCTCCCTGCTCAGTGGGAAGCCTGCTTCTCCCTTTCCCTCTGCTGCTCCCTTTGCTTGTGCTCTCTCACTCTCTCTGTCAAATAAATAAATAAAATCTAAAAAAAAAAAAAAAAGAAATGCCAACATTCTTTGTCGAAGCTAACATACCTTAATCGAATTTGCACAAAGTTCGGCAATTTTTTGTACTTCTTCTGATTTGTCTCGTTTGCCACATATTTCATTGTGCAAGTTCTATATAAAAAATAAAGTATTTATAAACATCAAAGTGTATAAATAATTTTACACAAATGTTATTTCACTGTCGAACAACTGTTTTTCCTCAGTTTATTTCTACATTCAATGACCTCACGTTCTCACAGTTAAACCTTAGGAGATGAGCATGTTTTCTCTTCAGAAAAGAGAAGCACGAAATCTTCAACTTTTTTTCTCTAAGAGGAAACTTTCTAATCTGTGCTCTCTTCTGATCCTAACACCTCAATTTGTAAAGATACTTTGCTACAATATTACATTATTTCTAGTTCATAATTGATTTCTTTGTATCTCAATTGTTTTTTTTTCCCCCTTTGGGCCTTCTGCAAGCATTCACAAAATGAACTAGTAATATTAAATATCGTTTCGAACATAGGTACTGCTATGAAACCAGAGGAAAACACAGCTCACACCCAGCGTTATCTAAGGGAATGAGAAATTGGCTTGTACCTTCTGCTCATTCAAAAATCGCATGACTGTGTTGGAGTCAGCAAACTTCATGGATTCTAAGGAATCCTGGCGGCGTTTGGCATCATAGAGCCACTTGCAGAAAGCCTGATAGTTATCACGGTAATTCCTCAGTTGCTTAATTTGTTTCTCCAAGTCCCACAGTCTGGAGAAACAGGATAAAATTATTAAAGCAATGCTACTGTTCCTGAAAGCATTTAACAGAGTTATCACATGATATCACACAGTATCACCCAGTAATTCTACCTGCTGCGTGCCCAAGAGACCTGAAAACACACACCCATACAAAAAGTTCTACATGAATGTTCCTAGTGATGTCTTTCATGATAGCCAAAAAATCATCAACGGATGAAGGAATAAATACAATGTGGTATAGCCATATGATAGAATATTATTCAATCATAAAAAGGAATGAAGGACTGATACATGCCACACTAGGGAGGAACCTTGAAAACATTATGCTGAGTGGGAAAAACAGTCACAAAGGACCACACATTGTCTGATTCCATTCATAGGAAATGTCCAGAATAGGCAAATCTACAGAGACAGAGGGAAGACAGGCAGTTGCTTGGGGCCAGAGGGTTGGGAGGTAATGGGGAGTGACTGCTAATGGGAATGGGGCATTTTTTGTAGGGGAAAGAAAATGTTGTAGATGTTGATTGTGGTGATGGTTACACCTTTCTGATACACTAAAATCCACTGGACTGTATACTTCCAATGGGTGAACTGTATCACACGTGAATTAGTTGCCAATAAAGATGTTTGTTTGGTTGGTTTTGATCAATAAAGATGTTTTCAAAAAGTAGTTACTAAAAGGAACTACATCAAAATTCAGGATACTTTTAAACCTTCATTTGGAATAAGGCATGTCTTTTGTATAAGATGTAATTTTCTTACATTTCAGAAGAACACTCACTCAAAGCATCTACTCCTTCCAACAGTCCTAACGAGAGTTTACAGGGCCCAAAAGAGACTGATCAATGGCTTCCGCTTCTTCCTAAGAGCCTGGAGAGCACCTGATATGGGTTGATTCAAGCTGGTCTATTGTGATTTAGCTACTTCCCATTGCCAACAAAGCTACCTCCAGGCAGTCCAAGAACAGAGAGCCCCTTGTGCCTACCTTAGACACCAAACCAAACCACTACTTTTATAGTGATTACTTCAAGTGACATTATCTTGGAACAACCAAATGGGAAGAAAGCAGGGAAAGACGTTGGCACACCTGTAGTCTATCTGTTTATCTATTTTTTGCCAGCGGTCTGTCAGCTGTGTGACTTTGTCACTGAACTTGCCCAGATCCAGGCCATAGAGTGGATACTGCTGTGAGGTCTGGGAGTGGATCTGCTGGGCTTTCTGCAGCTCTGTCTTCATTGTGGCCAACAAGGACTTCTTCAAGTTCAAGTCATTTTTGATTTTCTGTCACAGGAGAAAGAAAAGAGTACAAATTAATCTCTTGGAATACTTGTATTTTTAAGTGATAATCAATCCAGGAAGATGTATTTACTGATTGCATTTTCCAATATTTATGTCCATGATCTAGTTCCTTACGCTACCCCATTAATAAAAGATTCGGTGTGAGAAATTCATTTGTTTGCGAATGCTGAATACCATACTCTATTCCATTCCTGAATAATTATAACACATATGAACGTTCTTGAAGAGGAAGAGAAGTCCTGTAGTAAAGAAACCAGTTTAATTAGGTTCAACTCTGCATTCCCCAAACTAATCTCACCACAAATTACCTATGCACATAGTTCCTACTAGCACGCTTTGGAAAACAGTGTCCTAGAGATAAAGACAGACGTCAACCATGTATGGCCAGTGAAATCCAGGAATCTTCAAGACTCATAAAAACTTAGTGAAGCCTCAGGATTGGGGACTGAGCAGTCCTGCATTATTTCCCATAACCCGGGGCACTGTGATAACAGGATATAACTTCGGTTACCTTCAGCCCACAGCGGTAAGCTTCCACTTTATCCAGATCCAGGCACACGGTTTCCTCTTCGGTGAGTCTGGCTTCGTACACCTTCAGCATGTCTTCTGTCTGCAGGATAGCCTGGAGTAGAGCTCTCACCGTGCACAAGCTGTAAAGAGCCAAGGAGGCCAAGAACATTGCCGGTGATGTAATTAGCCTTTGAAGGTTTGGCTCTGGCCACTACTAATGAAAGAACGTTAAAGCCAATAAAAATTCATTTTGCCCATTTTACAAGCTGCAGGAGGAATAAACTCCCTCCCTCTGCCCCTGCACCATGATTCAGACAGCCCTTGCGCCTTCACTGAAGTTTCGAAGTCCTGGCTATTACAGATATACCTTAGCTGTAAGATGCATTAGATCTCACCACGGTGGAATGAACACCGAGGCTAGAGGACCCTCTCTCAGAAGCACAGAAGAGTGTAAGTAAGCCTGTAGTGAACTGAGAAACTGGAAGACAAGGCCACAGTGAGTCAAGCATAGAAAGCGAATGAAGTCTGACAAACTGAAGCTTGAGAACAGCAAAATGTCTGTGATCGAGGTCAGTCGCGTTTACCTGTTTAAGTAGCCATCTGTAACACCATTGATGTTTTCCAGTTTCTGGAACAGTCCAAATACCTCATTCTGTAAATAGCAGTATTTTTCTGAACCTCTGAAGTTCGCTAGCATATCTTTGAGCTGGTTGAGAACTTCAGCAATTGCTTGAGAATCATTCTGCACACTCTGTTCAAAAAAAGAAGGAAAGTGCTAGATTTAATTGTCTGATTCTTATCATCATTTTTTGTCCCGAACAAGTCCACTAAATGGAAAAGACTCAAGAGACAGAGCTGACATTTCATTTCCTTCTTCAGGGAGGCCTTATCGGCACTGTGTAAACATGGCCCTCTTTCTTAGGATATATATCTTGCATTTCCTAATGTGGTGCCCAGGTGTGGCTGAGCAGAAAAGATCCCGGTGAGGGGAGTTAAAACACTGGGGCTACAGCCCCAGCTCTGTCCATGGCTTTGAGCTTTTACCAGCCCCCCCTCCCCTGCCCCATCAAATCTCTCCGTGTCAGTCTCCTGTCTATAATAATTCCACCTGTTTAGCCCGTATCACAGGTGGTTTCAGACAGCAACCAAATTAATATTTATGAAAACTTTAAAAATGAATGAAGTACAACGATGTCCCACAAAGGGAAACACTGTAGCCTGGTTCAGCAACCCATAAACCAACACAAAGGTGGCTTAATCCCCAGCCTAGTAACCTTCTACAAATTTGGAGGCATGGGAGAGAAAAAAAGAAATCCTGCCAGAAGCCTGTTTTCTTGAAAATTAGTGCTTCTTCTCTATAAATATTTAAACCAGTAGTTTTTTTAATTAGTTTGCAGATAAATTCAAATATAGCTGGAATGAGGCAAAACAGTACTGGATGCCCACCTTGAGCTCATTTATTTTCACTGTGATGTGGTGCGTAGACCCTTGGTCTGCTAGAAGGATGTTTTTAAGGGTCATTCTGCTCTCACAGTGCTCCATCTGCCTGCGAACCTTCTGGAGCTCCATCAGCATCCATGTTTCCTGCTTGTCATTTTCTCTGTTGGTTTCAATCACTTTATTATGGTTGAGATCTTGGCAGGAACTATGATGAGTGATTTCAGTTGTGGTTACTGTAAAAACATGTTAGGGCAGCAAAAATCAGAGAATTCCTAGCTGGAAGGGTGCTTGGCCTCAAAAAATACCCATACTGTGCAAACTGTAGCTCCCTCCTTTGATTTGATTCTGAAAATTTAGTGTATAGGTGACTTTTGATATGTTATTTCCCGAAGAAGTGATTCTGAAACTAGTTGTAAGTGAACTACTTTCTGTTAAAGCTGTGTGTGTGGTGGGTACAAAGAGAAAGACGCTGCACACCTGTCTGGTGCTGGGGGTGACCAGGGAGCTGTATGACCAGGGTCTGGTAGTGCTTCTGGGCATCCGTGAACTGAGACTGCATCTTCCGCTTATCATCATCTCCAAACATCTCCGAGCCCTGGCTGTTCCTGATGAACTCTTGGTAATGCAGCTCAAGGTCAGATATTGTCTTCATGTAATCTTCCTGCCGCATCGTTTTCAGCTGGAAGTAAACCAGGCAGGAGTGTTTGATTGTCCCCATAGGGTGACCAAGAAGAGTGCTGGAAAAAGCCCTATACTAGTGGGGACTTAAGGCAATACTTTCAAAGGCCGATTAAGATAGAAAAGGTCTTTGGGGCTCCTCAGTGGCGCAGTCAGTTAAGCACCTGACTCTTGGTTTCGGCTCAGGTTGTGATCTCAAGGTTGTGAGGTCAAGCCCCACGTCAGGCTCGGCGCTCAGTGCGGAGTCTGCCTGAGATTCTCCCTCTCCCTCTGCCCCTTCCCCCTCTTGTGCTCTCTCTCTCTCTTTCTCTCTCTCAAATAAATAAATCTTAAAAAAAAAAAGATATAAAAGGTCCTTGAGGATTCCAAGATTGCTCCTCAGAGCCAGAGCACTGGGTTGTCTATTTTTTTCCTGCAGAATTTTATTCACCAAAGGAAATATTACTCAGAAGTCGCAAATCTAAAGCAGATCATAGCAAAGCTGCTCTGACTGAAAAGAGAAAAGGGGGAGTAAGGGGGAGCACCAGATGTATCCATTCTGAGCCTCTCTCCCCTCTGCTGGTCCTGTCATCCCTAGAGGACCCTCTTAAGCTGGGATTCTTCAGACCATAACTTGAAAACCCCTGATCTAGAGAAGTAATGCTCTGGGTGTTATTTCAAGAATTCTATCCCACCTTTTATTTGTGATATCCAGTTGATAATTTATGACCTAGCTTTCCATCACATCAAAGGAGAATAAGATCCAGGGTATTACAGGACTACATGCCTTTTCCACGGTACTTCTGGCTTGTCAGGGAACTTTAATTTGTACTTCTGTTTGTACCAGAGCCAACCACTTGTGAATCCCTCCCATTCTATGTGGGATGGACCCTAATCACTCAGGCAGGCTGAGCTAACTCTCCTGATGAGATACAAAAGCATCAGCTGCACTGCTAGGTCTGCCTAGGGACCACGGGAGCAGCATGGAGCCTCCTCCAGGCAGCCCGAGTGGTCCTCAGGATATACCTTGGCGATGGTCATGGCCCTGATTTTCTCGATGTCGATCATGCAGTAGTGCCAGGACACCAGGCTCTTCATGTTGATGTACAGCTGGTTCCACAGAGCCAAGATGGCCTCATAGTACTGCTCAATCCTAGAAGGCACAAGGGGAAAACACACTGGAGTCCCTAAGAACTAACAGAGTAATGGGCAAATGTCTACTTTTTAAACACTCAACATTTCAATGGATCTGGACTAAGTTATTCACCAAAAGCTCATTCTCAGTGAACGACATTAGTAGAGGTAATTCACTTTGGGTCAAAATATACATTTCTTTGTTCTTGTGTTGTTTGTCAGCAACTTTTTAATAGACAGAAGTCTGACACCATGCAGGATGACAGGGAGAAACCGCTCATGGGATGCTGATGGCTACTGCAGCTTGGAAGTGAGCACGTGGGCTTGTTTATGCTACCTTCCTTATTCTGTGTATGGCTGAGGATTTCCATAATAAAAGGTGGACAAGAATCTGCCGTGGACAATCGGTACAATGAATGCTCTACCTGCCTGTTGATGAGCAGGTATTTCTATGAAGGGCATTTTATATTTGTGGCTAACTGCAAAACTACTGATAGTCTAAAAAGGGAAGAAGAACTCTGAAACAATGCCTTCAAGATACATGGTAGGAATTGTTTCCTCACAGACATCTGGATCCAGGAGGCACAGAGAACTCCCATCAAAATCAACAATAGCAGGCCAACACCAAACATATTGTAATTAAATTCGCAAAAGAGTGATAAAGAAAAAAATCTTCAAAGCAGCAAGACAAAAGAAGTCCTTAACTTACAAGGGAAAACCTGTAAGGCTAGCTGGAGATTTCTCAACAGAAACTTGGCAAGCCAGAGGGAGTAGCATGATATAGTCAAAGTACTGAATGGGAAAAGGCTGCAGCCAAGAATACTCTATCCAGCAAGGCTGTCACTCAGAATAGGAGAGATAGTTTCCCAGACAAACAAAAACTAAAGGAGTTTATGACCACTAAACCAGCCCTGCAGGAAATATTAAAGGATACTCTTTGAGTGCAAAGGAGAAACAAAAAGTGACAAAGACAAGAAAGGATTAGAGAATATCTCCAGAAACAATGACAAAACAAGTAATAAAATGGCAATAAATACATATCTATCAATAATTACTTTGAATATAAATGGACTAAATGCTCTAACCAAAAGACATAGGGTGTCAGAACAGATTAAAAGAAAAAAAAAACAAGACCCATCTATATGCTGCCTACAAGAGAATCATTTTAGACTAACAGCTACAGAGTGAAGGTGAGGGGGTAGAGAAACATTTATTATGCAAATGGATGTCAAAAGAAAGTCAGAGTAACAGTATTTATATGGGACAAATTAGACTCTTGTTTTTGTATTTTTATCCTGCTTTGGTTAGGGTAATATGGCCTCATGGAATGATTTTGAATGTGTTTCCTCTATTCCATTATTTGTAAGATTTTGATAAAGATTGTCATAAAGTATGTATTTTTAATGTGGTCTTGAGCTTTTCTGGGCCAGGAGATTTTTGATTCCTAATTCAACTTTCATTCTTGTTATTGGTCTATGAAGATTTCCTATTACTTGGATTCAAGATTCATGATACAGTCTTGGTAACTCGTGCATTTTTAGGAATTATCTGGGTTTTTTTCCCCCCTAAGTTATCTGATTTGTTAATATATAATTCTTTAGAGTAATCTGTTATCACACTATGTATTTCTGTGGTTAACTGTTATACTGTTTTCTCTTCCATTTCTCATTTTGATTTTTGAGTCTTTTCTCTTTTTTTCCCCCCTTAGCTAATGTAGTTAAAGCATTGCCAATTTTGTTTCTCTTTTTGGAAAAACTGGTTATTACTTTCAATGTTATGTTATTGTTTATTCTGGTCTTGATTTTATTTATTTCTGATTTTTCTTTGTTCTTTCCTTCCTCTGTTAAATTTCAGCTAGGTTTCTTCTTTTCCTGGTTCCTTGTGGTATAATGTTAAGTGGTTTATTTGAACTTTTTTTCTTAATACAAGCATTCACAGGTAAATTTCTACTGTAATGTCTGCTTTTGCTGCATCCCATAGGTTTTGGAATATTGTGGGGTTTTTTCTTTTGTTTTGAGACATATTTTGATTTGCCATTTGATTTCTTATCTGGCCCACTGCTTGTGCAGTAGTGTGTTGTTTAATATTTACACGTTAAATATTTACTATTTTAAAAAAAAGAATTGTTTCCTCTGGTCCCTGTATACAGTCAGACATTCTCTTTTACCTTCCAATAAAAACTATAGAATATTCAACATAAAGTCACATAATAATGCAAGGGGACCTTCCTGTGGCTCCTTTTTTCAAGGGAGGGGATTTTAGTGAAAAAGAGTATGTGTTTTTCGTATAAGCACTTGCCCTATTTCTCTACACTTGCATTCACGTTGTGGCTACTAGAAACTTCAACAACTTACTTGCAAGAGAGGTCTATGGCCAGAGGATTCGGAGGAGGGATAATCAGACCGACAGAAGGGACGAGCATGTCCACACCTCCAGGACCCGTCACGTACCACTTGCTGCGCTCATTATTGTCCTTCAGGATGCACTCATCCCCTTTGTGCACGATTTTCTGTAAGGCAAGTGGCCCGTGTTTTGGCTTTACTCATGAGTACACATGCTTATCTTTTTTTCTCAAAGAGAGAAATAGAGATAAAACTGTGCAAACCATTTGCGCTTTTACCTTATTATTTTTCTTTATTTTATTTTATTTTTTTAAAATAGACTCCACGCCCAGTGTGGAGCCCAACATGGGGCTTGAACTCACAACAATGAGATAATGACCTGAGTCGAGATCAAGAGTCAGATGCTTAACTGACTAAGCTACCCAGGTGCCCCTTATTATTTTTCTTTAAATGAAGATGATCTTTATACATCCCAACAATACTGATGCTTTAAATAATGCACCAGAGCCTAAAAGGTGTGTATAAAGTGAATTAGGTAAAGTAACTTTCCAAAGACAGCCTGGGGAATCCATCAGTAAAGTGAGAAATCCTTTTGCAAAGCAAAAATCCACCCCATAGCTTTCCTATTTTTGAGTTCATATTTTACATTTTAGATTTACTATGCGAAGTCACTTGCCTCATGCATTCACTCTTAAAATTTAGAAGTAAAAACAAGAAATTCTGGCATCAGGTCCCCAGAAAAACAACTTTCTAAATTAACTCCACCATCCAAACACCTTATTTTTTAAATTAACTCCATAGCTTCTTGAAAGGGGTACACTTCGAAAATGACAACTATCCTCACTGGTGAAATGTGACAAGCTTGATATTTACATATTTCAATCTCTATTTCAACTTCTCCTTTCCATGCAAGGAAAAATATTTTTTCCTGCCAGAATAAATTCCATTGTTTTAGAACATTTATCTAAGCAACTGATCGTATTTCTTAAACCCTCCGTAATTTTTATAAGAAATCAGAGCTGTGGGAATTACATAAGTAACTAGCAAAACCAAGTCATCTTTCCATGTAGATGCTTGTATTTACTGCAGAGCCCGCAGAGTTGATGGGCTCAGTGACTGCAGAAAATCTGCAATGATAGTCACTTCATATGCAGCATAATGGTCACATTTCTCATTTCTTTTATGTCAGAAATTCAAAGATCTTTCAAGAAATTTAAAGACTTTAAAATTTAAGATTTAAAGGGTAATCACAAATAAAGTTTTGCATATTAGAAGAAGTATTAAGACTTAAAATGAATAGTCTAGGGACGCCTGGGTGGCTTAGTCTGTTAAGCGTCTGCCTTTGGCTCAGGTCATGCTCCCAGGGTCCTGAGATCGAGCCCCTCATCAGGCTCTCTGCTCAGCGGGGAGTCTGCTTCTCCCTCTCCCTCTGCCCCTCCTCCCGCTCCCACTCTCTGTCTCTCTCTCTCTCTCTCAAATAAATAAAATCTTTACCAAAAAATAAAATAAAATAAATAGTCTATAAATAACCGCTGTCCTAATTATTAAAAACTCTGCTAGGACTTAGAACAGAGCTACTGCATTTCCACAGCTTGCTGCTTTGTGTATGAAAGAAAGGCATTTTCTATGCTGCTCCCTGAAACCTGGATTAAACTCGACTCCCTCTATTGGCAAAACTCTCTGTGTAAAGAAAGGGAAAACTTGGGCTTCATTCTGAATAACCGAGTGCACACCTGGTCTTGTTTGTAGTCACAGAGAGCCCTGAGAATAATGGGTTTGTTGCTTCTATAGTCTGGGTTCCGTGGTTTCAGCTGCACGATCTTCTTGGACTTGTTTACCAAGTTCTGTACCTGACGCTTGTATTCGAGGATTTTCTCTCGTTCTTTCTGCAATTGCAAATAAGATCGTATTTTCATCACATAGATACTCTGTGAATTTCAGAGAAGAGCTGCAAGTGCCACCAATACAGCTGCTACGACATGACAAATAAGAAATTGCTATCCTTGTAGGAGCTCCAAAAAGCTACAAATTCCTCTATGGGCAGGGACTCTTGGGACCTTTCATAATGAGCCACTTCGGAAGCTACATAGCCGTGAATTGAGTGGGCAGGAAAGACTATCATTGTGTGAAAAGCCTATGTGGATGGAATTTAAAGTATGCTTTTCCAAAGGAAATTTCACACCAAGTAATCAGTATTCTCTCTGTTTTTGCTCTGTGATGATACCTCCAGCTCTTTGATCTGTTCCAGCAGGCGCTGCAGGGGCATGTTCTTATCACAGGGGTACTTCTTTCTGATGGAGTCCTGAAGGCCCTTCAGGTAGGCTTCGGTTGACTGGGCCTCTTCAAAAAACTATTGAAGATGAGCGTGATCACATGTTAATGAAAAGGCAGTCAGTAAACAGCAACATCTAGCATTTCCATGTCAAGGACTACCTTCCCAGAGTCTATTTAACAGGTGGCTAAAGAAACGATATTAACTCATGGGACAGCAAGAGACATCTGAGCGACTGGTGCCCGGGTTACCAGTCTGTGCTCCTCTAAACTGAAAGCCAATAAATGGTATTTGTAAAATATTTTGAAGATTGTTTTTGGTGCTTTAAAAAAATACATCCCAAAAAATAAGGTATTAGGACGTAAACGACAATTAAATTACTACTAAGCATAAAAACCTGAAAGTAGGCAGCATTTTCTTTGAGGTGAACGTCAATGCACTTGGTGATCTGAAGAATCCAGCTCCACTGTGTCTGAAGAGTGTCCATATAGGCCTGAAGCAAGAAAACATCAGCTGTCACATCACCACTCAGGCATCCAAGGACATCCGTTCTTTGATAGATAGGTGAGCCCGACTGAAAGCTACGAAACATTTTTTTACCGACTACCAAATCAAGCAAACGTTTTTCTAAAAAGTGAAAACAGAATTTCCCAACAGGGAACTCATGGTATAGTAGAAATTAAACTTTAAAACCAGTTTTAGCAAATAGATACCATTAGGAGTATTTGTCAAAATACTCATTCAAATGGCATCGCTACCGACCAATCAGAATTAGACACTAGAGGTGACACTGGAGCAGGGTCCTTCCACTGCAGCCTGTTCCCATACAGCTGCTAAGATGACAGGCAAGTCCAAGGAACCCATGCAGAGGGCTTGAGGGTCTTAAGGCAGTGACTCTCACCAACTGATAGGAAAATACTTTGTTTTTTTTCTTTAACAACCAATATGGCCATACCAGTTGATGTCATACCAGCTAATGTCAGCCTTGAGCACAGCCCACAGATGGGAGCCTAGGGCAGAGGTCAGCAAGCCACAGCCCAAGGGCCACATCTGGCCCGCTGCCTGCATTTATAAATAAAGTTTTATTGGAACACAGCCATGCCTGTTCACTTACATATTGTTATGGTTGCTTTCACACTATATGGCAGAGTTAAGTAATTTCGACAGAAACCAAATGGTTTGCAGACCTAAAATGTTTATTATTTGGTCCTTTCCAGAAATGCTTGCCAACTGCCAGCCTAGGGTGCTGATTGCAAAATATATAAAATAAACTTGTCATGGCTTTATGACAGATAAGAATCATTCATCTGTATAGTCTTTACAAAAAGTTCCCTTTTTTTCTCTAATAAAAATATAAATCTCATGAAGCCTACCTCAATTTTGTCTGAAGCCGGATGCTGATTGAGGACAAGTTGGTCACTTTCTTGTTTAAGCTTATTGAGCTCTTTTTCCTTAACTTCCAGTTGGCTCATGCGTATCTATAAATGAAAGAAAAGCAAACACTTCAGAGCAAGTCACCATTAGCCTTCCAGCACTTCCACCATATTGAAGGGAACTTAGAACACAAAACTGCATTGTGGAAATGAGCAATGTCAAAGAATTGTGTTATGGTTTCCTCAAGAATCATAGCATTATTAAGACCAAAAAGGACGTCTGAAGTCATCCAGTACATGGCAGAGGCCACAATGGTGACATGTCTTGTCCAAAGCCACACATAGGTTTTAATCCACCATCCTACTGTGCTACACACCCTCTGGGATATCTGAACGCCTAATTCTGACCCTATCTGCTGGCTTACAGGATGTTAAGCAATGCATTGCCCCTCTAAAGTCACCGGAAAAGCTTCCAGAAAGGAATGGCTCTCCATGACCATTTCAACAGAGGCTGAATGACAAAGGAGTTGATTAAGTTATTGCAAGGCCATTCATCCCCATCTCAGGGCCATCCCAGGCAAGAGCCTCACATCTACAACCAGGAGGGGCGAGCTTACAGAGAAGGCCTCCTGCTTCTGGGCAATGTTGGTGTTCCGATCACTCCAGTCATAGAGCAGCTCCTCCTCCTCACAGTCATTGATCCACATGATCTCTCGGGACGTGGCCTGGATGATGTTCTGCAGCTGTCGTAGGTGATCCATCCTCTCAAAGGACGCTTTCTACACAGGAAGTTCAAAAGCAGCATTAGGATCACAGTATGCACATTAATGGTGTTCTCTGCAAATTCCAGAGATAAGTCTGTGTGGTCCCTTTTACATAAAAAAAAAATTTTTTTTTAATTAATTATTTAAATCAATCAATCAATCACATGAATCAATAAAATGTTCACTGACCACCTAGTACGTAAAAAAAGACCCATCCGAACTTAACAATGAACAGGGAGTAATTTTAGATTCAATGGAATAACCTAATTCAAGAGGGTCTTGATTCAGGCACTAATGCTTGGGTTCAATAATTAGTTTTAGAATACAAAGGGAAAATTAGAATCTTAAAAAGATAAATTAAGGGCACCTGGGTGGCTCAGTCATTAAGCGTCTGCCTTCGGCTCAAGTCATGATCCCAGGGTCCTGGGATCGAGTCCCACATCGGGCTCCCTGCTCTGCGGGAAGCCTGCTTCTCCCTCTCCCACTCCCCCTGCTTGTGTTCCTGCTCTCGCTATGTCTCTCTCTGTCAAATAAATAAATAACATTTTAAAAAGATAAATTAAGCTTTTCCTGCCCTCTTCTGCACTCCTAAAATTCAAGGGAGTCACACCCAGACCTAATAGGACAATTGTGTCACAGCTAGCCACATTATTTAAAAAGGATCATTGCCGGGGTGCCTGGGTGGCCGAGTCAGTTGAGTGTCTGACTGTTGATTTCAGCTGGGGTCATGATCTCAGGGTCCTGGGATCAAGTCCCGAGTCAGGTTCCACGCTCAGCAGGGAGTCTGCTTGAGGCTTCTCTCTCTCCCCTTCTCTATGTGACACTCAACTTACAAACAGAACAGCACTGGGTACTGTCTTCAGAAAAAAATCTTCTAACACTCACTACTAAAGGAAACCCAGCAGTAGAAATGAAAGTAGCATCTACAGGCCCTAAGTATATACTTTCAGGTACTCCCATGGTCATTAGGTGCCTCACGCCCAGGCGTGCTCCATTTTAATGGAATGGAACACAGAATTGTCAGAAATAAGTCAGCTTACCAGCAGGTTTTCATACTCCTCCTCCAACTGGTAGATGGCAGATTTCTCACGCTAGAAGATAAACAGCAAGTAATTATTTAATTCCCCTTGTGGGTTTGTATACAAACAGCAACCCTTCTAAACCTCCTTTTTGTCAGATAATGACTTCAGATCATTCAGTAGAAAGAAGTGTTTGCTCTATAGAAACTTTTACCCATGGGGACTTTTTCCTAGTTGGATTTGAAGGCAACCCTCACCCCCTCCACTGGCCTGGTGGTACCATCTTTTAGATCTTAGAGAAAAGAGGGAGAAATTTGGTCAGATACTCAGGTGGACAAAAGTAAGGGGAGAAAAAAGACAGAAGAAGTGAAGATGAGTATCTCTGGTCGAAGTAAAGAAAAAAAAAAGTGAGGGATTTAGAAGCAGGAAGATCTGGGGGGAACCAGGCACTTAAAACCGGGTGATTATTTCATGCCATAATTCTTGACTCAGCTTCAAGCCAGTCTTTTCAGCAAAGGAAAAGTGTCAGGAAGAGACACATAGGAAAGAATTCGCCAAGCACACAAAACTCTACGATTGCTGTGCTTTCTCTATTTGAAGAGATGCTCTGCTTTCTGAACAAAACAAACAAAAAAACCCTACCATCCCCAAAAATACTCATCTACAAACTATGCACAAATCCACGTGTGTATGCCCTTTGCCTTTTGCTTACCTCTTCCTTAAGAGTTAACAAAATCTCTACTAGGTCTATCCAAGTCCACTTCCCCATTTATGAAATGGGATTTTTAGAAGTTTCCAGTCCATTAGGGAAGAAATCTTAGGCTAATGTTTTCAGACAAAAATGCCCAGGATTGAGGAACTACACAATCCTTAGGTATGCTTTTTCAGGACTCTAAAAATGAAACATCTCAAAGTACCAGGTCGGCTTTGATTTTGTCCAGTTGCCAGCGATAGTCCCCGATGGAGTTGTGGATGCTTCTGTGGCTGCTGATGTGCTGCTCCACGGAGGCCAGGTCCACACCCCAGGCCACCAGATCCATCTCCGCCTGCCAAGGGAAAGAGAGCGTGCCCTTCATGTCCGATCCTTTGCATCTGACTCACCTTACCCCCAGCATCAGGGGTCAGAGCACCAAGGGACATATATAGCTTCCATTCCGATAAAACTGAAGATGTCAATATTCAATATTTTCAAAACCAAAAAAATTTTGTAAAGGCTTGGAGTTCTCAACAGCAAACGGGGCTGGTCCGCAACTTGTTGACCCCCAGCTCACCATGGCTGAGGACAAGTGATGCAGGAATGAGATGCTTGAAAGCTAGATATGTCCTCTGAAGAAAAAACAAAAAATCTACCTGGGTAGAAGTGGTGTGTGTGTGTGTGTGTGTGTGTGTGTGTGTATAATAGGTGTGCATATCTACATATGACACGTTAGAAATTACTGGTAGAAGTTTCTATATTCAGTCATTTTAAACTGTGAAATAGTTCATTAAGCTCAGTCGTGTGATATGTCCCAAGCTAAACAGCCAACTTAAACATATTTTTCATTGTTTATTCCTTTAAATTGTTTTGATTCCTATAATTATCGACTCTTTAAATTCAGCGTTTACCATTACCTTTCAGGATGCCCAACTCCCTATAACCCATTTCAAAGAGACGTTACTATAGAGCATACTCAAAGCTCATTTCAATTAATGTTGGCAATATTAAGATGGCGGATTTATTGGGCAGAAGACACGAACAGACACCTCTCCAAAGAAGACATACAAATGGCTAACAGTTACATGAAAAAATGTTCATCATCATTAGCCATCAGGGAAATTCAAATCAAAACCACCTTACACCAGTTAGAATGGCAAAAATTGACAAGGCAAGAAACAACAAGTGTTGGAGAGGTTGTGGAGAAAGGGGAACCCTCTTACACTGTTGGTGGGAATGCAAGTTGGTACAGCCACTTTGGAAAACAGTGTGGAGGTGCCTCAAAAAGTTGAAAATAGAGTTACCCTATGACCCAGCAACTGCATTACTGGGCATTTACCCCAAAGATACAGATGTAGTGAAAATAAGGGCCACATGCACCCCAATGTTCATAACAGCAATGTCCATAATAGCCAAACTGTGGAAGGAGCCGAGATGCCCTTCAACAGATGAATGGATAAAGAAGATGTGGTCCATATATACAATGGAATATTACTCAGCCATCAGAAAGGATGAATACCCAACTTTTGCATCAACATGGATGGAACTGGAGGAGATTATGCTAAGTGAGATAAGTCAAGCAGAGAAAGTCATAAGTTTCACTTATTTGTGGAATATATATAAGGAATAACATGGAGGACATTAGGAGAAGGAAGGGAAAAATGAAGGGGGGAAATTGGAGGGAGAGATGAACCATGAGAAACTATGGACTCAGAAACAAACTGAGGGTTTTAGAGGGAGGGGGGTGGGGGGATGGGTTAGCCTGGTGATGGGTATTAAGGAGGGCACGTATTCCATGGAGCACTGGGTGTTATACGCAAACAATGATTCATGGAACACTACATCAAAAACTAATGATGTACTGTATGGTGACTAACACAATATGACAAAATGAAAAATAAAAATAAAAATAAATTAAAAAGATGGCAGATTTATGTGAGCTCTTTAAAAGTTAAATCTGACTGCCTTTCTAATTTGAGTCTCCCCTACTTCAAATTTAAGAACGCCACATAATAAGAATCAAGCATTCTATTCCACAAGCCTATCATCTCATCTTTCTTGTGCATGAGCTCATGTAGATTTCCAAATCACCTGTGTCATCTCTTGGACAGGCCAAGGGCAAACATTCCAGTCTGGTATTGCTGCAAGAACATAACACACATTGTTCTAAGCCACATCCATGTCCTAATACACTTGGCGAGCCTTCAGAGAGGGGAGCCATTTCAGCCAGACTGCCGAAAGTTACCTAGGATTTTGACCTGTCTCTCCCTCGGCTCACTTGGGCTTTAAAGCAGAAACAGGTGAGTACACCAGGAAGATAATAGATGACCAGGCTCCCGTGCCCGCCCCTCATTACCAGCCCGGTACCTGTGCAGCATCTGACCTGTCCATCAACAGAAGCACAAATCAGGGAAACAAAACAAAAGCCTGGCACAGGAGATGTGTGACTGCCTACTGGTCATGGGGCCTCGAGGGACGCTGCTCCCTTATCAGCTAGCTGGGCCTGCAGCTCAGTCCCTCGGGAGTGAGAAAGAATGCGGGCTATGCTTGGGGGAAGAAGGATAAGAGGGAAAGGGCCCCAGAGAATCCCGGAGCAAACAGGCAGTAAGTGATAAAACGACTTTTAGTTCCTTTGAAACCCTGGGGGACAGCTGATCTGAAGTGCTTCGCTCATCAGTTGCACCTATTAAAAAATACTCGCCCACCGAGACACAAAACTGAGCCCATGAGATAATGCCATTTTCCAAAAACTTAGAAGATGCTGAGCTTTCGTGACAAAGGAGTCTCACAAAGCTACACCCAGCGTGAATGCGGAAAACGACCGATTATGAGCTGTCCTTTTATGTAACTGTCATACTAAGGAGAAATTAAGGGATTTGAGGTTTCATAAGTTATTTGGTTCAAAGGGTGTTCTCACATAACATCACTTACAATGTAGTTCAAGCCCCATCAGTTCTGCCAAGCCTTCTTTTCAGGGCTCTATTCCCCAGGGCCCAGAGCACCACCCCTCCCCCAGCCCTGTCTGAGCAGGATTTTATTACAGCTCAAACAGCAATTAACCCCACACTGCTCCAGACAGAAATGTGGCATGTGGGTGTACATGTCTTGTTTTCGTCAATAATATTCACTTTCAGGACTAGGAAACAGTTTTTGAACACTCACTTTCAGGTATGGTGCCAATACATATAAAATGTAGCTCAAGAAATGTGTGTTCAAAGATCAAAAGGGAATTTGAAAATATGCAAATAGGACCATAGTTAGGTTTCTGGGATTATTACTGACTTTTCTCCTCTATAAGCCCCACCTTCTGTGATAGTATTGCGTAGTCTTTATGCTAAGTGGGAGAAAAACTTAGCTAACTGAATGAATGAATGTATAGACCCATAAACCCTCACCACCACTTAGGAAAGAACACATACAAAAAATCTCAAGTGGTTGAGAAACTTTAGAACCACTGCTCAACTGGTCCAACAACAAGCAATAAGCCCAATACTTCTTACAACCACAACCACATGGCATCACAAACTATGTCGGTACAATTTATCAATCTAACGCATCCACCTTCTCCAGAGAAGGATGGTTCACTAGCATGAGGTTTTCATTATACAATTCCCATCTACATGATTATGGCATATTTCTAATGCCACCTGTTCATCAAAGGGCGTAATGACCACATAAAACCACACAACAATAATTAGCAGGGGAAACACTTTGTAGAAACTGCAGTTGCGGGGAAAGGCTCGGCATATACTTTGGTGGCCATTATTTCACTCCCCTCCCACACCCGTAACATAATGATTGCACAAGAACAACTGATACCTCAAAAATATAAGGTAAGCAACCGATGAGCCCAAACCAGAATATCCAGTTTTACTGTGTTTCCAGTTCCTCTGATTTAACATTTTAAATGAACCTCCACGACAATTTTTTTAAGTACCTATCAGTAACATAGATGAGGTCACTTACCACTCAGGTAGAACAATGAAGTTTTTAGCACATAAACTCCAACACATTTTCAGGTTGTGAACAGTAAAAGCTAGATATTCAAAGTCTACTAATTAAGTTATACCTGTTAAATGTTACCTGTGCGATAAGTTTTGACCAGAAAATAATGTGGCTCATTTCCTAAGCCACAAGAAAGAAAAAAAAAAAAAAAACTGTCTGAAGTTTTATTTATTTCAAAATAGAAGCCTTCAATTTAAATTATATACGAGGCGGGGCGCCTGGGCAGCTCAGTCGGCTAGGCATCCAACTCTTGATTTTGGCTCAGGTCATGATCTCAGGGTTGTGAGATCAAGCCCTACATTGGGCTCCACACTGGGTATGGAGCCTGCTTAGGATTCTCTCTCTCTCTCTCTGTCCCTCCCCCACTCGCTCACAAGCGCACAAACGCTCTCTCTCTCTAAAAAATAAAAAAATAAAAATAAATTATATTTGAGGAAAATACGGAAAACAGCACGTTTCTGCTGCCAGCTGAGATCCCAGAGCACTCTGTGGCCAGAGCAATGGGGCTGGCCCTGCCACGTTCTATACACCTGACCCACTCAGGCTTGGAACATTTGAGAATCAACCTCGTCTGGAAGCTGCTTACCCTCTGCTGTCTCATCCACCCCAGACATTCGCTGGTGAGGCGCTTGGTGAATTCATCCCACCCAGAGCCACTCTGACAGGTGTACCCTCCACCACCCTTAGAGCTGGCCCTTCGGACTCGAGGGACACTGATGGCTTTATAAAGGGCTCGCATTTGCTCCTGGAGCTGAAGCAGTCTGAAAAGAAAGGAACACAATCACACTGTTGCACGAAAACCGCCTATGACCCCATGTTCTGGGCAAATGTCCCCCCTTCTGAGTCTCCTTTATTGTCAGGATGGAGATCACAAATGTTTGATTTGAAGAATTCTTTACCACATGACTTGAATTCTCAATGACATACAGAAACCTCAATATTATGATGCTCAGAGTCTGAAACATCATGGCAAGTGTAGCTAGCTTTGCCTAACCTGGTAGCACCTTCTGCTTTCCCCCCAAATTTCACCCGGGGAATTTACCTCGTATCCTGGGCCCCAGGTACCATGACAGCAAAATCAAGACTACCTGTCTCTACTTTAACCTGCTTTCCCAACTCTACAAGTCTCATTTTTGTATGCATGAAACCATGCTTGACTTGGTATGGGACTCTTAGAAGTCAAATGCTGTGCCAAAGGCCGTTGTTGCTTCCCAAATGGAGGTCCGGTGAACAGCTCGTAACAAACTCAACCCTTCAGTACAAGCCCGCTCCTTTGCGCGGGTCTATGTAATTCTTTTCACAGCAGTTTTGTGATTCCACATGAGATGGAGGCAGTGATTTTAGTCAATTTGGACACAGCTACAAAATGCCAAGTGAAGCTGTGCCCCCTTCCAGGGAAGACCTGGGCCGTGTGATGGAGCATAAGTGGGGAGGCCCGCCTGCATCTGTGCTCTGTGGCAGGGGCAATACCTTTTCTGATAAGCATCACAGGGCTGGCCCATCTGTCGCATCTCTCTGATCAAGCTATCGGTAATTTCCATCTGATCATTGGCCTGGGCAAAACACTCATCCAGTTCTCTGCTCCGAGCCAGCTGTATTCCATCTCCGTATTTCAGTTCCTGAAGGAAAGAATTCACATGAAGGAAACACGTGGAGAGAATGCTTCACTTGTGTCTATGCTGGTGCAAAAATGCTGGAGAGAAAAGCTTCACTTGTGTTAACGAAAGCAAAACCTTCTGCTGTGAACTTAACAAATAGTGTAAGTTTTCCATTTTGCATGTGACTGCAAAAAAAAATTCCTAACTGGAAAATTACCTTATTAATTTTAGACAGGCAGGTAAATATAGAAGGATTCATGAAGCAAAATTTGTTTTGTATTTTAAATTTTTACTAGGCTTTTAAAAGTGTATTTGTGGAACACTGATCTTTCCCTTCCTTCAATGTGTTAAGTGCTATCTTTCATATTTACACAGGACATTCAGCCAATGGGAATTTCACTGGGGTAAGAACACGGTACTATTGTACTGGATAAGGTCTTTTCCACACAAACTGAGCTTTTCCTCCATCTTATAGGAACATAGCTTTTCAGTTCTTAAAAAGGAAGCTATCTAATTCATTGTCTTGGGCCAATCGATTTCCTGCTTCTGATGATGCATGACCCTTATATGAGATGGCACCTTTGGGGAAACTGGGTGATGGGCACACAAGAGTGCTCTGTGCTATTTTTACAACTTCTTGTGAGTCTATAATTATTTTAAAATTAAAAAATTGTTCTAGAAAAGGAAACCGTCCTCTTTTCACATGCAAAGAAGCCTGCTGCTTCGGGACCATAAAGCTTCAGCTTTCCCTTAGAATTTTACATTTGCTGCTTTAATTGGGCTTCAGCCAAATGAACCTTCTTTCTCTTAACAGAAATGGTAGCAAATACGCTACATTTCCCTGACGTTTACACTTCAATGCACATAAGTAAAAATACACTGAGAACATGATGCCATGTAAATTTTTGGAACCACACGTGAAATGTTTCCATAGCCACTACACATCGTGTCCAGGTCAGGTGTTCAATATTAGGTCGCTGGAGCCTCCTGTTTTCCTCTGGGTAAGGGAATCACGGCTCTGTGATGAGGAGTGCGCTGCAAATCAGAGACTTGAAACGACCAGAACTAGAACCAAGCTAGTTTGCTAAGCCCCAGATATCCTTTTACATGGACTAAAGTAAGGTTATTTTTTTTAATGGGTAAAATAAACCAGAACGCACCCAAATCTCTAAAATTGAGAAATTAGAACATTAAGATAGTCTCCAAACAGAACTCTTAAAATTCACTTGGTTAAAATCCCTCTTTATATTTAACAGGGGTACTTTGTGATGGGCCAGATTCCAGGTCTAACCCCTACATGAATGTCCACATCAGGGAGACTGGAACTCAATCCTTTCATGGGGAGATACAATGAATCAGGGAAGGGAGAGAGAAGGGGTCTACAGCCCCACCATTCTCTAGTCTGTTTTTAGCAAACCCATAGCAAATTCGAATGCTAGCTACAGTGTTTTAAAATAAAAACTTTACACATACAACATCGCAGGGTCCAGGATTTCTAAGCCTGTTTCAATGAGAACCTAAGCTAATATACAGAAATATCATGAGGCTTTCATAAATGCTACCATTTTCCTCAATTTTTAATTGCATGTTTTCTTTCTTTCTTTCTTTCTTTCTTTCTTTCTTTCTTTCTTTCTTTCTTTCTTTCCTTCCTTCTTCTTTCTTTTTTTTTTTCTCAAATAGAATTGTTCTCACAACATGGTGACATACGCGTGTCAGGTTGCGTTTCTAGGAAGAGAAAGCATTACAGTAATCACACAAATAATAATAAACAAGGGGTTGTTGCAAATCCAAAAGGGTGGCCATCTGTAGTGTAAACATCTGCTGGGGAAAACCTGGGTGAGCACTGGTTCCCATTGTTAAACCAACATGACAACTAGGTTAAGAAGATACACATCCCTCTCTAGTCCGTTTTGAAAAAATAATCTCTAAACCCTAAGTATGCGAAGGAGGGTCGTGAGTGAGGAAGCACAGGTCAGGGGGATAAGTCGAAGCTAACTGGGAACAAAGCAAGATGTGGCTAACGCTCGAGCAGGACAAGCAAGCTTACCGGCTGCACGATCAGCTCTGCCCGCATCAGACAATCCGCGCAGTTCTGGAGAAGTTCTTGGATGGTGTTCTGGTTCTGGTGCCTGCACATGGTACCGGTTTGACTGACGAAGCAAACACAAAAAAAGCAGGCATGAATTTTTTTTCCCCATTTCGAAATAATTTCGGACTTTCAGAAAAGTTGCAAAAAATGCAACAAAAACACCCCCTTGGACCCTTCGCCGAGATTCCCTAAATGCTAACATGGCTAAATTCCTTTATCCCCCCCACTTCCCATCTCTGTATGTGTATCTACCTATGGATACATACACTTGTCTGAACCATTTGAAAATCATCATAAACTGCTACACCAAAATATTTCAGCATATGTGTCCTAAGAATAAAGACATTCAATTATATAACCACAGTACAACTATCAAAATCAGGGCATTTAAAACTGAAAACGATTTGCTAATGGATAGAACATTTTCCAGTTTTACTAAATAGCACGATAATTAGCAAAGTTGTTTTTTTTTCTTTCCAGGTCCAAGATCCAACCCAGAAATAGTCCCCTGAGCTGTAAAAATACATTTCTAGCTGCTTATCTATCACCTCTCTTGCCTCATCCCACAATAATCGACAATGTGGAATATCTGCGCAAGCCCTCCAAGGGCCGACCTCAAGGGATCAGACCCAGAGCATGAAATTTCACTGGTGAGTCTGGCTGAGGAAAACAGTAAGAGGCACGAGACTAGCTTATTCTACAAAAATATTTTCTGCAATCACAGTAAGACAATAATGATAAAGAAATACGGTGTCAGGAAAGTGATGGGAAATGTAAACCACTTTAATGCAAAAACAAGCCACTTTTCCTTTCAAGATGACCCTATGGAATATTTTTCTCTACAATGATAGTCACCCAAATGTACACCTCAAATGAAACACTTAAAAAAGAAAAAAGATTTTGTTTATTTATTTGAGACAGAGTGAGAGAGAGAATGAGCTGGGGAGAGGGACAGAGGGAGAGGGAGAAACAGATTCCCCGCTAAGCGCGGAGCCCGACGAGGGGCTCGATCCCAGGACCCCGGGATCATGACCTAAGCCGAAGGCAGACGCTTAACCAATGGAGCCACCCAGGCGCCCCAAAACACTTTTCTGGTAGATGCATGGCAGAAACCTTAAAAGAAAGCTGGTGTTGTAGATGTGCCATATTTTAAAGAAAGAGACTGCAGGAATATAATGTGCTCCAGACACAAGTGAAAAAAGCAAGGTATAATAAAAACAGTCTTGCTTGTTAATTTGCCAAGATACATTATGCCAGGGCACAGTCTCCTATAGCTTAGTTTAAGAGAGATTTAAAGCATATTAAATTATTGTTTAATGTTCAGGAAAAGGCCTCCTGAATGTGCTGCGAGAAACCTGAGTTCCTCACAGGGCCCCAGAGCCACCCAGGCCCCTTCAGCCAGGGCCGGCCTGCATCTGCAGATAAAACGAACGGTCTGATGCCTGTTTGATGTATTGCACTTTCTCCTATGGGTGTATGTACCTGCGTGCGGGGGTGGGTGTGTCTGTGTGTGCTGTAAAGAAAGAGTTTCACTGTTTAAAAAAAAAAAGGTCGGGGGGAGTTGTAAAACCCAGGCTATACTATGCACAGATGGGCTAAAATTGCAAGAGATTTCTCCCATGGTGCCTGATCCTGCATCTTTTCACACTGGAGAGGCACTGACTTTCCCTGCCACCCCTTTGCCGGCCCTCCCTGCAAGCAAGGCTCCTCAACAAGCCGGCACTAGCTGATGTATGTGGGTGAGGACCCAAGCTCTCCCTGGGAACCGCTCCCAGATGATGACACGGCTCCTCCAGGCAGGCCCAGGCAGAGCGCTGCCGAACGGCCCACCTATCAAAACCAGCACGCCCCACCCCTCACCCCCCATGAATGCAGCCTTCTCTTCCTTCCACGTAGAACTACACAGTAAATCTGGCACATTACATCGCTGACATGTAAACAGGACTCCATCAGTTGTCAAAACTTGCGCAAAATTCCAATTGCCTTAGAATCACAGGAAAGAAATTCAAGAGGCAAAGGGAAAAAATTGGGAAATACAAAAAGCTCATTTAGAACCCTAGGATGGATAAGGAATTAGGAAGGTCCTGTGTAATTATCTTTGTTTTCTTTCTTGAACGGGGATGAGAGTAGCTTTGTTCAGAAGCATTTAGTGATTGTTTTCAGCAATCTGGTTCAGAGAGTGATTCCCACATAGAAAGCCAGTCCTCAGTTTATAAATGAAGGGGCTATCTCTTAGTGCAATGGAAAGTCAGCGTCCCTTAAATGACTTAATAACTCATGCTGTTGTAAAAAGTATCACAAATTGAGCTGTAAGAGCCGATAGGGGAAACTGGGTGAAGGGTCTATGAAAACTCTCTAGTAGCTTTGCAACTTTTCTGTAAAAGTGAAAATATTTCAAAATAAAAATGTATTTAAAAAAAAAAAGCAGGGAGGCCAACTCAGCTGTGAATGAACAGACCACAGGGTACATACAAGTCTTTTTAAGAGTGAGTTTATGACACTAAATTCTAAATTCATTTGACAACAAAATATAAAACTCACCAGCTTCTTGGAAACCAACTATTAGTTACATGACACAGAAATGAATCGTATCCAGCAAAAAGGGAGGTGAGGAAGTTAAATGTTGGCTTAAAATACTGGTGGACTTCTACATTTTTTTTGTCCCCTCCTCCTTTTAGAAGACATTCTCTAGAGAGTGGTTGACATCTCTATAAATTTAGATGCCATCTAAACTGCTTCCTCTCCCCTACATACATCTGAACTTAAAACAAAACAAAACAGAAAAACCCAGGCAACTTCATATGTTGCTGATAATTCTAAAAAGACTTCTTCATGCTTCACTAAAGGACCTGCCTACGTTCACCACACATGCCCTAGATGTCCGCTAAAACCCTGTATGTGTTGCTTGGCAATTAATTGAATAGATTAAAAACAATACAGGAAAGAGAAATGCACAAAGATCTAATTTTTTAAGGGTCAACAAAAAAGGAAAACCTAAGTGTTAGAACAATATAATGAAGAATCTTTGGCCTTGCTCTTTGTCTATAGGAAAATATGATCTACTTAACCAAATTCCATCTGACACACAACTTCTCAAGACTTCGTCTGGCTCTTAAAGCAAAATCCACGCATCCCATCTTTCATCTGTAAGACTCTCACTTCGGTCCGAGGTGTGGCTGAGAACAACCTCTGGACACAGAGCTAGGTGAGAAAGGGAACCGGTTGTACACTTTTTCTCATAGGTTGGTCGATCAAAACCAGACAGAGGAAGGGAAACTCGGACACACTGAGGTTTGGTGACTGGGGAAAAGAGAATCTACTTTCACGTTCAGTGTGAGTGTCTTTGGCCCAAGGGAGGATCCACGCAGAAATGGCTGTACTTAAATCAAGGAGGCAGTGCGAGCAAAAGGATTGTGACTCATGGAGTCCGTCCAGCGTCAGGCACTCAAACGTGTGCAGTGCTGGATCCTTCAGCCAGGACAGCTGGCTTCGGGGAACACGTGTGTTTTTTTACAGTTGTGCGCCATTCACAATTTCCTAAGTCAAATCATATTTTTTTATTGACCACGTAACAATTCCAGAACTTGGGGAGGCTCAGTTGGTTAAGCGACTGCCTTCGGCTCAGATCATGATCCTGGAGTCTCGGGATCGAGTCCCGCACTGGGCTCCCTGCTCAGGGGCGGGGAGTCTGCTTCTCCCTCTGACCCTCCCTGCCTCTCATGTGCTCTCTCTCTCTCTCTCTCATTCTCTCTCTCAACTAAATAAATAAAATCTTTAAAAAAAAAATCTATTCCAGAGCTTTTTTTTTTAATATCAGAAATGTCTAGACCTGGGTTTTCTCATCTGTTAGCCTAGATGATACTTAAGATTTCTTTAGCTCACTCTTCTGTAACTCTGTTTCATAAAACTACCAAACAAACTCAGTCCTACTGAGAATAATATAAAAGTCTGTTCTGTCTTCATGGCAGTGAAGTTTTCCCTTCAGTTCATACAGTGAATGGGAAAATGCAAGATTATATCATAGGTGAAGAAATAGTTTTTAAATAAATGTACTTATTTAACAAGCTTAGGAAGATTTTAAAAAAATCGCTGGCCTCAAAGAACTTTTCAGTACTGGTACATATAAATGTTGGGGTGCAGAGATTTTAAACCATGGTGGGAATTTAACTAACAAGCTCAAAGTTCACGTTTTAAATCCATTTCAGTGACAAGGAAAATGAAAGATGTCATGTTTAAAAAAAAAAAAAAAAGGCCCACAAGAAAACAAAACTGATTTGGGTCAAATCAATCAAAAAATATTGACTTCTAAACTAAAATTAATAGCTGTCCTTGAAAAAAATAACATTTGTCCTCCAAAGTTTTTAACTGTTCTGAAATTCTGGTTTTTATCTTCAAACTTACAAAGGCAAATGATTCATACGACAAAGAACCTGCCTGTACAAACATTTTTTTTTAATTCATTCTAAAACTTGTTTAAACAAGTAATGGTTCGAACAGTTTACATAATGATCCTTTCAACAAGAGCTAAAAGGAAAATGCGTTTGGATTTTAATCTAAATTTTAAGCTTAGAGCACACAAATATGTGAACAATATTAGAGAGCTTTCTATGTTTTATTTTACTACTGACAAATAACATTCTCTTCTTAAAAAATAAGATTTCAAAATTAGCTGTTTTAAGACATTAGTTTAACACTTATTGCCAAGAATATTATAGGAAAAAAATACAAGACAAATATTTTGAACAGAGGCATGCAACATTACAAGGTAAATTTTTTTTTTTACTTTTTGTTTTTAATCCAGACTGCTCATTACACACGTGGCCCATGCCAACGAATTTTGTATTTCTTTCTGTGGATATATTTTTCTCTTATTGGATTCCTTCTTTTCTTCCTTCCTCTCTCTCTCTCTCTCTCTCTCTCTCTCTCTCTCTTCTCTGCCACCATCTTTCTTTTGTTCATTCCATCAACTTAAGGGTCCTGAATGGGTACCAGAAATGGCATTTTATGTCTTTTTATGTATTCAGGTTCATACAATAATGGCCTTAGAAAGGCTCAATAAATATTGGTTGGAAAATATAATTATATGATGCATCAATTAATATTGATCTTAAAGCCTATTTGCTTAGCTCTTTATAACTTTCAAAGCATTTTAACGTATACTATTTTGAGTTTCTTTAAAGGATCTTAAAAGGGGAAAAAGTGATCTTTTTACTTTCTTATTAAAGGACGATATTATTCCTCCAAGACACACCAAACACACTACACACTACACATCAGTCGAAATGTCATGTATCCATCCTTTGGAAGTCGCAGGCCAAATGCTGCCTCCTCCTGAGCTCTTGCGTTCTCACCTCTGCCCTTATTCTGCACTAGTTATTTACACACCTGTCTACCCCAGTCCTGGAGAGCAAAGTCCTACATCTTAGTCACCTGTGACTCCTACATGCACCTAACAACCCAGTTTTGCACACAGAAGGCACTTAATGAATGCATGTTTGTTTGGTTTAGTAAAGGAGAAGAAAAACAAAAGCAAATAAAAGACTGATCTGAGACTATGACCACCATCTCATTCCCCTGATTTCCAAAGCCAAGTCAGGTAGCACACCTGCCCTGTTTCCTAACCCCCATTCCCACCCCAACAATGTGCAAAAGGGGTTTTTCTATAAATTTTAGAAAGGGGGCCTCCTCTGAGCCTTCATTTTGTCCTCACCCAGGAGCTCTGGAAGCAGTCTCTAATAAAAGCTCTACTTCCTTTCCTTTTTTTTTTTAATTTTCACACTGTTTTCGGTGGACTGGAGCATTGTGGGGCAAACAGATGACATACCATTAACTTCATGAACACTTTGAAGTCAGGTAGACTAAGAGTCCGTTCCCTGCTCAGCCACTTCTACTCATAGAGCCTGTGACTTTGAGCAAATGCAGACTCACTGTGCTTGGAGTTTCTGCATCTGTAACACGTAGGAACACACCCACCTCCTGGGGTTGACATGATGCTTAAGAGGAGCCAGGAAGGTCGGCAAAGCCCCGCACAAACCCAATCCTCACAGCTGCTGCTGCTGGGATAAGATTCTCAGATTTCAGTTTTATTTTTCATTTTGTGTTTTTGTCTCAGTGCATAATTTGGAACTTTGTCCAAGGATTTTTTGCATCAAATTGGGATAGGGTGAGAAGCGCAAAAAAAAAAGATGAAAAAGAAGACATGGATTAGGTCCTAAATGTGAGGCATTTCAGAGGTTCCCAAAATTATTAAAGGCCTGAAAATAAAAGTTTGAGACGATTCAAAGAGAGTGACACATTTTAACAGCACAAAACTTATTAAAGGGATAAGAAGATTCAGAAAAAGATACCCTCTTTTCCTTCATTAAGTGGGGGATGATACATGAATATTTGGTCCTTACAAACTTAATGCCACAATAAGGATTTCTATTTTGAATTATTCCCCTATGGGAAACCTCCCATTCATTCTGAAGCCTAAAAAAAAAAAAAAAAAATCATTTATAGGTTATCTGGTTATTCATCAAGAAACCAGCTCCTTTTTAACTTTTTTCAGGTGCCACATGAGGCAAGGGATGTTAGGTTTGCATGTCAAAAAATTTCATTCCAGGGGCACCTGGATGGCTCAGTTGGGAGAGCGTGCAACTTGATCTGGGGGTTGTAAGTTCGAGCCCCACGTTGGGCATAGAGATTACTAAACATTTCACATTTGAGGTCCTTGCAGGTCCTGGACCCGTCCAGTCCCAGGTGTTAGTGATAAGATGTAAATGGTTGGGCTGCAGTAACATTTTCCAGGATGTTGCCTCAAAGGAGAGGCTAGCTGAGTCTTAGGGTCTATGGGGGGAGGGGGGCTGCCTTCAGTATCAGAACCACACCTACCATTTCCCACTCAGTGCAGGACAGAGAAAGGGCAAAGCAAAGGGTGGGGCAATGCCCTAAGCACCACAGCCTCCAGACTGAAGCACTCCTTCTAGAACCTCCTCATCTGGAAAGACTGGTTGGCTGAGGGTTGAGTTAGGCTCCCCAAGTCACACCCAAGCCCGCCTTTGCTCCACCCTAGGCAGTCAGCTCTGAGGCATCAGGGGCATCAGCAGGTTTTGTCTCTTTCCCAAGACATTTCAGTCGCCTGAACAACAATGAAATTATGCCCATATTTAGAGAAAAAATTAACTGCTGTTGAAAGGTGTTTTGTAGATCTGACCAACATGAGTTGGCTGAATGCAGCATCCTACTGTGTTCTTTCCTAAGCAGATGGACACCCTACTGGATTAATAACAAAAGAATACAATGGTTATGAAATAAATATTTCACAGGAATGCTACAGATTAAAAAAAGAGTTTTAGATAGAATTTACAAGTACAAAAGATGAATTGTGATAGCCAAGGTTTGATCTTTTCTTGATCCACTGTAGTATTTTGGATTCAAATGTAGCTCAACCACTAACCTGTGTGACCTAGGCCAAGTCATAAAGTCACTACTTTAACCTCAGTTTGCTATCTGTAAAATGCGAAGCTTGAGATAACGTTCATAAGATACCTGGCACATCACAGGTGTTTGTCAGGTAATGGTAACTATTATTAACCACTGATCTGATATTTTTATAAAAGAGGGAACTTACTCAAAGTTAATAACCATGTAAGTGTTATCTGCCCTAGATTAAGCTAAACTGAATCTTACTTTGCAATCACTTCCCAGAAAAATATTTAGAAGATCCCTGCTGTGAGTCACCCGACTCCAAGCCTGTTTTCTCAGACTCTCCCTGGCCTCCCTCCTCCAGCTCTCAGGGCCAGCTGCCATTCCATCTGGCCACAACCACTTTCCTGTCCCTCGGCCAGGCCACCACCCTCAGTCAGACTCATCACCTCTCTCCTTCATGTCTGATGGCTTCGCATCTCCCTCCGCACCTGCACGCAGCTGCCACAGGAACAGTCCTACAGCTCACTAGGAACAGTCTTATTTCCCTGCTCCTGCAATGGAGGACACTATCCCTTGCTGTGGTGAAATCCGCAATGGCTCCCCTCTGCCTATCCACATTGCCCACCACGGAGTCAAGGTGTCCCAGCCTCTGGCCCCAACCTGCCCTTCCTCCTGACGTCTTACCGTTTCCCACTCAGACAGGAGACCGCTCTACAGGCCTTGAATATGCTCTGGGTTTTTCACCTCCCAGACTTCTCTCATGCTCTTCTCTCCCCCTGGAATGCTCTCTGCCCACCCATCTTGACCAACCAAAACACTCCCGAGTCAATTTAAGCACCACTTTCTTTAGAAAATCTCACTATGCCTCCACCACAGATGTTATATTTAAGAAGCCTTGAAGTCATTGATACCCTCCTGTTATCCTTTTGTATCATGGTGCTTATTTTCCTTTAAAGAGCTATGGTCCTTTCAAGAAGTCTTCCTATTTTCACCTTTGACTCTCCTTGATGCCTAACACACAGCACATATTCCTCATTTGCTGCATGAATGAATGAATGAATGAATGAATAGAACTGAGATACTTTCATTGTTTAAGTACAGGAACGTCCAGTCTACTACAAAAGGTCCATGGTCTAAGGGCACAGGCTGACAGGAGGACAGAGGTGAGCAGCCCTGGGTTCTCGTGCCAACTTAGCCATGAGTGGACTCGGGGATTTAGGGCAAGTCTTACTCTACTCATCTCCAAAGTGGAAGAATGAGGCTTCTGTACACTTTTGCACTCTCCCCAGCTCTAAAATTCAAAGCAAATAGACCCATGTATCTCTTGCTAAGAAAGAGGCTTCTTTTTAAAAGATGGTTTAAAACGAACTTTAGTATCAAATAGAGATCACACGTATTTTGGCTTTGAAATCACAAGTTCTAGAGAAAAGTAAGCATTAACTTTATAACCACATATTTCTGCAGCTTACTGACTATATTTGACTTTTAATCCTCCAACAATATCCACACTTTGATCAGTGAAAGAGCCAACTGTGGGACTTCGTCACTTGGCCACCAAATTTCACTACAGATTTGTCATTTCTTTTAACCACAGGAACAAGGCTGTGGTAGTTCTGCCTAAATTGAAAGCCATATTAATATAACATCCTATACAAGCAAAATTCACAGTTTAAATTTTCAAAAATATACCTCTTACATCATCAAGCACGTAACTTTTACCAAACTTTGAAATACTAAGTAAAGCAAAAGAAATGAAAGTAGTTGTGATTCCATTCAGACTACAATAAAGAAAACACAGAAGATGGGTGGGCAGGGGAGGGAGAACTGCAAACGAGATAAAATACTGTCTTAAGAACTGACAAGTGTTGTTAATATAAAGCACAGACACAGGAAGATGTTTTAAATTCATCTTAAAAATAAGATTTGGGCTTTTCACACACTCAAATTAGTTTATTTAGGGAAAGATTAAATACAAGCACCGCTTCTTTAAAATCCCGATTATTTTTTAAAAAAATCACTCAGACAATAAAGTGGCAGTTTTTTAAATAAACAAGCTTAAATCCAACCAACAGTTTTCATGCCAGTTTTCGTGCCTCAAGAAGAAACAAAACCCTTTATTTGGAAAAACTTGGGGTCAGAAAAGCACTTATTAAATTCTTAATCCTCCTTCATTTGGCAGAGGGCAGTCGGGTCAGAGATGGCATCCTACTTACTACGAAGTACATGCTCTGGGACAACAAATCCCTCCGCTCAAAACCATTTAAAAACACCAGAAAAAAAGGTGTGCGGGCAAGCCCCATCTCTCTTCAGTCAGTCATCGTTATTTTTAAGATGCACAAGTCAGCAGTTGCGGGCAATTTTTGTGTGTGTGCTAATTCTCTAATTCCAGAAGGGTCAGCCGCACCACTGGCTGCCCAGGCGTGCTGGGAGAATCCCCATTACTGGATCCAGAAAGAAGGGCCCCACGCTGACTCCAGCCCCCAAGCAAGACGCCCCGCTGCCCCAGCGGATCAACATCAAAGCGCAGAAAGAAACACCCGTGCCCCAAATTAGGTAATTCAAAACTTCAGTCTGTTTTCCCTTCCCAAAGAGACGTAAAATTTGACATATTTATAAACAGCTTTTAGGTTGGAAAAAAAGAACACAAGAAATAATACTATGGAAAAACATTGAGCCTCCTCGAAATTTAGTGTTTCCGTGAAGAAGCCTTATAAACCATGGATCTTTACGCAGTTCATTAGCCGATATATTAATTCAGTACAAATTTGCCTCTACAGGAGGCCGAGGGAGTGAAATATTCCATTAACAGTAATGTTTATTATCAATTAAAAAAATAAGGACTCTAGATGGACAGAATCATATTTTTATTAAAAAAATACAAAATCAAAATGAAATACTTGGTTCATAAAATGCCAGGGGAAAAAAAATTGCTGCTCAAGAATCCTTGCAAAATTCTGACTTGACTATAAATGTGTGGATTAAAAGAACGTGCTGCCCAAATACAGGGAGACTGGGAGGGAAAGGTAAAGTGTCAGATTTAATCGGTTGGCCAAGTTTTAGAACAAACTTAAAAACCAAAGTGATAACTGGCATAACTTTCTCCCCATTTTTCCTAGTACTTGGCACATTTCTCCTGGAAATCCCCGGGGTGCATTATGTTCAGAAAACAAGAGCTCCAAGATTGAGACAATTCTTCGCTAACTCAAAAAGAGGAACTCAATTGTCAAGATGCTCGGGGGGGGGGGGCGGGGGGGATTAAATGCAAATAAACCGAAGCAGAAAACAGGTCCCAACTCGAGTAGTCCCTGCCTTCAAAACTGCTGGTAAAACAAAAAACTCCCGGAGTGTATTCAGGTAGCTCCTCCCCAGCCTAAGGCCACAAGGCAGGGTAAATAATTCTCTGGAACGCAGGCCAGTTTTCCAAAAGCCCTCCTTGGGAAGGGCTTGCAGGGGGGCGGGGAGGGCGTGGACCGCAAAATTCTCACGGCTCTCGTGGGCATCCCCGCGTCCAGCTGTGGGGACCGAGTACATGCAGCCTCATTATCTTCCCTCATCCTCCCAAATGACCCCCGCGATCAGTTTCCGCGACGATTCTGAGGAGCAGACCCTGCCCACATCCCGGGGGGGTCCTTGACCGGGACAGGCCCCCAGCATCGCGGGCTGGCGCGGATAAGAAGCAGCGCCCTCCCCGCCACATGTCCCCCGCTCCCACTCGCAGACCCTGCGCCCTCACTCCGCTACCAATAATACACTGAGGTCCTTCCTCCGGGGCTTTTTTAAAAAGAGGAAACCAAGGGGGCGCCTGGGTGGCTCAGTTGTTAAGCGTCTGCCTTCAGCTCAGGTCATGATCCCAGTGGTCCTGGGATCGAGCCCCGCATCGGGCTCCCTGCTCGGCGGGAAGCCTGCTTCTCCCTCTCCCACTCCCCCTGCTTGTGTTCCCTCTCTCACTGTGTCTCTCGCTCTTAAAAAATAAATAAAACCTTAAAAAAAAAAAAAAAAGAGGAAACCAAGGGCAAAGGCGTAGGGCCACGGGTACGCTCGCCGGCGGGGGCTGCGGCGCAGCGGAGCAAGGGGAACAGGCGCGTCCCGGCGGAGCTCGGACCTGGGGCGGGCCGGCTGCCCCTGCCGGGAAGCTCAGTTTGGGTAGCAGGGGAGACCGAGGCGGGGTCTTCTCGGGACCGGACCCCGCCTGTGCCGAGGGGGGTGATCTCGGGGTGACCAGGCATTTGGGATAAGCCGTGAGAGGTGGAGGAGCCCCGAATCCGAACCCTGGCTACAGGACAGGCCGGCGTCCCCGCTCCTTTACTGCTGTTCTACTCTCGGTTACACTTGGTTAGGTTGGGTTTTTGATGTCGCAGCCCCGCCCGACCTCCCACCTGCCGGCAGGGACAAAGGGGATGGCAGCCGGGCCCGGCCGCGCAGGGGGCAGTCGTGGAGGCAGAGACCCCCGCGGCCCGCGCGCCCGCCGCGTCCTCCTGCACCCCTCGCTGGCCAGCCTCCTGCCCCGGCTTGCGGGAAGGGAGAAGGGCGGGACGGAGCACACGTTTGCAGGGAAGGAACCGCTCCTCTCCCGGCTCGCACACACCCACCCACCCCGGTGTGAGCAGCGTACGGGGCGGGAGGACACCGGGCCCCTACCCCAGCGCCAGCAGGAAATGCTTCCATGAACTCCAGCAAAACCACTTTCCTCCTTCAGGACCTGGCTTTTCCCCCAGGTCAGAGGAGGGCTCGGTCCCTCCCTTTCCCAACGTGCTGGGGTTCGGGGAGACCCCCACGGCCGCGAGCGCCCGGTGCCTGCCCGCCGGCCGGTACCCACCAGTAGCCGTCCGAGTTCTGGTCGGTGACCGTGCAGCGCCGGGAGTAGTACATCCTGCTGGTGGTGCCACCGCCGCCGCCGCCGCCGCCTCCCCCGCCGCCGCCGCCGCCGCCGCCGCAGGTCACCTCGTAGCGCAGGTCGGGACCGGACTCGGCGCGGGTCATGCGGCCCAGCGTGTTGATCCGCGGGTGGGAGCCTCCGTTGCAGCTCATGTCGGCGGGCACTGAGAGAGCCGCTCAGCGCCGAGGCATAAGCGAGGGCGGGCCGGCTCGGAGAAGGTGGAGGATTTAAGAGGAAAATCTACACACCGGAAATAGGGGCGGGCGCGCAGATGGGTGGCGGGGACGCTCCTGGCCACCAGGAGGGCCGTCCCGGCCGCTGCGAGCGCAGCGCGGCGCGGCGGGCGGAGGTTGGGCGCGGGGACTACGACGGGCGGGGAGCGGGAGCGGCAGGAAGAGCTGTGGCTCGGAGGGCGGCGAGGGCGCAGAGGAGCTGGCTCGCGGCTGGGTGTTGGTGTTGGTCGGTGGCCGCGCGAGTCTCCTCCCCGCTGGCACCCGGCGCCCAGGCCACACCTGGCCGGTTTCTTCCCAGGGCCGGGTGCAGCCGCCGCGCCTCCCAGCGCCCCCCCCCCCGCCCCGCCCCGGGTGTCACCGTCTCGCTCGGGCCGCCCCCCCCCACCTGCGCCCGCCGGCCCGCGGCTCCGCCCTGCGCCTCCGAGGCCCAGGGAATGCCGGCAGGGGCGGGGTCCCCGAGACCCGAGCGCCCCCGGCGCGGCGACCGAGGGGAGGCTTCGGCTGCGGACCCTGCTTTTCAGGATTTGCTCGGTCCCCCGGGCGGAAATAGGCCGAAAAATGAGGCCCATTCACTTGGGCGGTTACTTATTAAACATTTACTTTTTGCTAATCCCTGGAAACGGTGCCAGCCAAGCTGTGAACAGAAACATAATTGAGGAGAGCAAGCTTAGATAGTGAGGTTTCGTTTAGGGAGCTTTGAATTTTCTTTCACTCCAGGAATCCAGAAAAGTTGTCTCAGAAGTCCGATTTCCGACGTGTAAAACGAACCACCACTTTCTGGGGAAGTCTTCGCCATGAATAATTAATTTCTTTGGTGTGAGGATTAAAAGGAACACACTAACCACTTTTCCATGAAGTAAAAGGAAAATATACATTGTAATTTATTTTATTTTGCCGGCTGGTCGTCATTTTGAGCAAGAAATTGCAAAGACTTCCACCTCCAGACCCAGTTTTTGAATTTTTAAACAACCTTGGGAACTTGTGTCTCACGCCCCTGAGCACCTTCACCCTTGACCCATCCCTTTCGAAAGTCAGCTTTTCCCACAAGTCAGTGGCCTTCCTGGGACTTCAGTCTGAGAGCAGCAAAGAACCCTGGACAGAGATCACCCACTTGGTACAGATGAGTAACTCTGAGCCAGAACATTCCAGCAACTTTTTCCAGGGCCCCTCCCAATTAGGTGTGAACCACACTGTAGTCTCTGGGACCAGAGTTGAGGTACAGACCCAGTCAGACTACCCAGAAAAAGCTGTTTTTATAATTTGGAAAACTGTTAAATTACTCTTTAATAAACACCATTTAAAGATCTTTGCAGTAAGTATTTGTCATCTTCCCAAGCAATGCCCATTAACTTACCTTCTTAGACGATATATTCCGAAATGTTTGTGAACTGAAAAGAACAAAAATGGAACTACATTTGCATGTCCTAAAGAGAGTGGGGTAGTTTTCTAAAAGTTCCCATATTACAGCACCCCTAATCACACCTCACTTTTTAGGCACAAATCTTCAACAAAACATGCTGTTCTTTTTCTTCCCGATTGACCACAGAGTTGACCAGATTAAATACACTGAGATAAAAGTTTGCCACTGTTAGCACACTCAGTAATTCCCATCACTGTCTCAGTTTCCAATCCTTTTTAATAAATGGGAATGTGATAACGTTCAAATTCAAATGCTCACACAAACACTGATGTACAGACAAGAACAGTGTTTCTTCTGAAAATTGAATCAATGGCTGAAAGTCAGTCTCAGCACAAATCGCCCATAGTATCCATTGGTTGGAGGGGAGAAAAGCCATTTGGGGTGTTAGTGAATAATGCACATAATTTAATGTAGGGTGTTTTGTTGCCTCTATGCATCTCATTGGTTCAGCAAATAATTATAACCTACTGTATGGGAGGACCAATGTTGGACTTTGGAAAACACGAAGATGAATGAGGCATAGTCATTGCCCTGAAAAATATAGTAAACCTTCAATTAAAAAAATTCAGGGATTCCTTTATTCTAATAATGTGTAATGAGAAGGTCATGCAATTGCACAGGAGAACTCTCCTTAAAAACAAGACAAATCTATGAACCACATTCCACTGATGACAAAAGCTCCACCTAACTCACATTGGGTAGTCAGGAGCCTGGCTACACATAGATCCAAACACCACCCAGACTCACAGAGCTGTTCGATCTATTTATGAAACAGGAGAAGAGGTGAAAAGTACAACCTACCAATTACGCACCTCTGGCTACCATTACGTGGTAGCCTCTCCTATAGCTTCCTGAGCTCCTTTAGGTATTCCCAGGAAGGTGAACGGCTTCCAGCTAACCAAACATGCCAGGTTTGGGAAGACAATGGCTTCCATTTATCTTTCTCTAAAGATGATAAAGGAAGATAAAAGGATGAAATAAAAGATTGACATGATACATGGAATCCAGACATATACACATTAGTTGTCTAAATTGGCTCACCTCATAGAAGGTCCCGTGGTGAAGGTTGGAGATCAGAAGACTAGAGTTCCGATCTTAGTGCTACAATTTACTTGGGCAAGAGATCAATTTCTTCACATGCAGAATGGAAATAATAATCTTGCCCTGCCAATGTTATACTATGTGAACATTCTTGAAAACAGAAACATTATATAAAGCTAAGGTATCACCCATGAAACCAAAAGCTCTTTGCTAGATGGAAATTTTAGCCTTTAGTGTTTTTGTCTTTAATCCCCCATGAATCAGTAAAACTCCCTTTTGCAGACATTGAACCTTCATTCACATAAAAAGCAGTTATTAAACATCCACTATGCGGGACGCCTGGGTGGCTCAGTGGGTTAAGCATCTGCCTTCAGGTCAGGTCATGATCCCAGGGTCCTGGGCTTGAGTCTTGCATCGGGCCCCTTGCTCATCCGGGAGCCTACTTCTCCCTCTGCCTGCTACTCTCCCTGCTTGTGTTCTCTCTCTCTCTCTCTCTCTCTCTGACAAATAAATAAATAAAATCCTTTAAAAAAATAAAAAAATAAATATCCACTATGAGCCTCACCATAGGCTCAGCGTCGATCACATGAAGATGAATAAGGCAGGGCTCCCTTTCTGCAGGATATCAAGCCTGTGATAGGAAAACAAATCATTCCAGTACGTTCCATACCTTATTAAAAAGGCATGTTTATAGAATCTTGGGAGCACAGAAGGGTTTAGCTTATTTCTTACAACCAGGTTTAAAAAGTGCCCCATCCAAAATCTGGCAAAGTCCTCACTGGCTGACCTAACTAAGGTCAGCTATTTTTTTCCCTGCCACTTGTAGATACGTCCCCTTGTACTGTTAGAGACAGATCACTGACATGTAACTTTCTCTCTGGCCGACCTTAGAGATGACCTTGTGGTTAGGTGAGAGGCATCAGTCAGATCCTGAGCATATAAAACTAAACAGAGCACCTTGATTTCAAAGAGATTAGGAGGGATCATTTACTTGCTTAAAATCCCATGGGAACTCTCTCATATCTCTTTGTTGGTGAAATGATATGCCTTAGACACAGAAAAGATTTACAGCCCGTGAGTTAAAATAGCTGTTCCGCCTGCCAGGGGAGCAGTATTTTAACAAATCAGAACTACTAAGCTAGGATTGGAACTATAACATGAGGTAAAGAAAATGCCTCTTAAAATAGCTGACAATTTAATTTTGGGTTTAATCTTTGCTTTTTCCTTCTTGTGAGTAATATACAATCCTCCAGCAATCATTAAATCTGGGTTCTCAGTATCCCCAAAATAAGATTGATCTCTTAAAGTTGAAACTACTCATTGAAGAAAGCAATTTGATAAACCACATAAATTTCATCTCAAAAATAGAAAAATGTTGGCAAAACATATATATATATATATATACACAATAAATAGCTTTATTATCCTTGGTTCAAATGTCTTTCAGGAACCAGAGAATTTTTCTGTTTGTAGTGGTTTTTCGATTTTACCAGGGGAAGGGGGTTAACTTTTAAAAACATTAAAAAGCTGAGAGAAACTTCTCAAATACGTTTTCTGTCACTTGTAGTGAGAAGATTTGTTGGGGTTGCCAATTGTTTTGGTTTTCGCACAGGTCATATCTAATAAATGGTGCTATCCTTTAGGTTTTAAGAGTCTGGGGTTTTTTTATTGCCTTTAATTGGGTAGCATAGATATTGGGGATCTATCCATGCTTTCCTGCCTGATCCTCTTTTGCATTAAGAGCCCGAGTTGCAAGGTTGAGGGCTTGGAGGTTAAGGGCATGGGTGATGGTGAGCACAGCTTTGGACCACCAAGGGGCCACCCACACCCTTGGCCAAATGACTTCTAACCTGCCACGCTAAACAATAACTCACACTAATTTTTAGTGGGTAAGGCAGACAGTCAATACACACAATACAGGTGCCAAGTAAGTTAGCCTTTTAAATATGCCCTCAAAATAATTTTTTAAGCTCATCATGATTGTGAGGAACTGTCAGTCTGTCACGTTGGGACAGGAACACTTACTCAAACTTCTATAAATATAAAGTCAAGATGCAGATGATTGCTGGTAAACCCAGTTACCCCCAAATGCCACATGGATATATAATGTGTTAATAGCCACGTGAAGAAAATTATGAATAGCTACTTAGCCTTTACTGAAGGAATTCAAAACTGATGTTCCATAGAGAATTTCAGAAACAAATGCTGCCATAAAGAATTTTTATAGCAGCTGTTCTCAAAACTTTTAGAGCCTTGGAACTCTTTTTACAAGGGAAGCCCTGTGAGAGCAGCCAATAGCCAGAACAGATCATGATAGTGCCAGACTGGCCATAGCTTGATGGGAGCCCACGGTCCTCCCTCTGCACCTGCCCTGTGCCTTCTGGTGCTGTAGCCCCAGAAAGATTTCCCCAACTAAAGTGTCATATAAACCAAAACCCACATTTTATTTTTTTTTAAGATTTTCTATTCATTTATTTGAAAGAGAGAGAGAGCGCGTGCGTGCAGGAGTTGGGGGGAGGGGCAGAGGGAGAGGGAGAAGCAGACTCCCCGCTGAGTGTGGAGCTCAATGTGGGGCTCAATCCCAGGACCCTGAGCTCATGACCTGAGCCGAAGGCAGATGCCCAACGACTGAGCCACCCAGACGCTCCCAAAACCCACATTTTAATTAAAGAAAATAGTGAGTCCCAGAGAGGTTAAGAACCTTTCCTGAGTTACTTTATCTAAAATATCAGAATTCTGTCTGTTCTGGCCTCATGCCCTTTACACTATGTCAAAATTCCTGTACAGTCAGACATGAAAGCATACATTTCTGAGCAGTAATTTAGTATCAATTTAAAACCAAGGAACTATCCTATTAATCGTTATTTTCCCACACTAGACACAGAGGATGTCTGGAAATTCAGTCACTACAAAATCATCAGCCTGCTCTGCAAAAGTCACACCAAGAAAACGTACTCATTATTTTTAGACCTATTTCTATAGGTGAGGTGAGGTGAGTGTTTTTCTTGGTGTCATCAAATCACAGTGCATGTTTTTGTTTTGTTTTGGTTGGTTTTTTTAAAATACGGCTTCCATCATGAAGAAAAAGTCAAATCAGGGGTTCATATACAAACAACATAAAATCAGAATGGAAATGAAGCCATAAATGATCTGACATCTAATTCTGGGTAGAATGTAATGCAAAGGACATGTCACCTGGTCTCTGAAGTGACCATCTTTCAAAATTATCGATATTCATAGGCAGAATAGCACGTTCTTGCAGTCATTATCATTTTATTATCAGGAAGGATTTATTGCAGTTATATTATTCGCCTGCTGCAGAGAGAAATGTCCACATAGGGGAGTTTAAAGAATAAGCTCCTGTCTTTAATTATCTTGACATCTGAAGCATGTAATGCAGGAGACAAAATATGAAACATAAACCAACTGTTAGTAGTAACAAAAACACAGAAGGGAGCACCTAAATACAGCAGGAGCTGGAGGGGAAAACGCTCAGCTTCAACAGACTCTCCTAACCTAGGGTTGCAATAGTTTCATTTTGTCAGAGACTTGTTAAGATCGCAGATCTGGGGGAAGAAACAGAGTTTCTTCAGAACAGAAACAACTGAGGCAGTGAGAAGTTGCATTCTTTATCCAGGCCCTGCCTGTGGGGGGCAAAACCTAGATTAGACCCGAGAGTTTGCTAGCAAATCAAGTAAAAGGTTTGCTTAGAAGGATGAATCTAAAGTTAGGGATTCCCCCTTCCCCACAACTGTTTGTTTGCTGTAAAAAAAAAACTCAGAGGGGCGCCTGGGTGGCTCAGTTGGTTAAGCAACTGCCTTCGGCTCAGGTCATGATCCTGGAGTCCCGGGATCGAGTCCCGCATTGGGCTCCCTGCTCAGCAGGGAATCTGCTTCTCCCTCTGACCCTCTTCCCTCTCATGCTCTCTCTATCTCATTCTCTCTCTCAAATAAATAAATAAAATCTTTAAAAAAAAAAAAAACTCAGAAAAGGTGGAATGCAGAGAAGCTAAGGAAATTCCATCTATAACTATACCATCCAGATGAGGCAATCGCACTATGCATTTCTGGTAGATTTCCTTCCAGTTTTTTTTTTTTTCAATGAATTTTTTTTTTACCTGATGTCAGATTCTATATATAAATTTGTATCCAACTTCTTAATTTAGCATTATACCATGAGCATTTTCCAACCTCATTTAAAATGTCTTGTCAGCATTGCCTTAAAAGGTGCTTGCCATTTTGTTGTTTGTTTTTAAAAAGACTCTTTCAAAGTGGCGAGGCGCAGATCCTGGGGCTTTCTATAGGAGTGATTCACCCTGTTCTAGAATTTTTCACATCAATAGCAAGTAGCATCCACTGCGGATGGGAAATGAGACAGGGAGAGGCCAAACTGAAGCAGTGAGCCATCAACACGTGGAAGGCACTAACAACAACCACCAAACAGGTTTAGGAAAACAACCCTGCCCTGTCAGGGGCCAGCAAGTCCTTGCAGGGTCTTCCAGCAATCCCTCTGTAGCCCTCAGTATAAGGGTTGCAGACATCCGAAACCAGAGGGCTTTCTCCTAAAACCTTTAGGAATCCGCGGACATTCGTACTTGGGAAGCTCTGAAAGACTGGGCTACTTCTGGTTTCTTTAATCAGCTCCCCAGGACTTTGTGAACTGAACACCCATCTCCAAATGAGAAACCTTCCCTTCAGCAAGATTTGGATTCAAGAAAAAATCATGCAAATCAGGAGGAGAGCCCACAGGACTGTTTCTTCTGCTGTAAATTAGTGCCCATTGCAACAAACCTAACGGGATTTGATTTGTGCATTTTTAATGATTTGCAGAATTTTCACCCGAAACAGTTAAACCACGTTGACATCAGACAGAAAGGTTTCAAATTTAGGAAAGAGTTATAGCACAGTTCCACGGCAGTTTCAACAAACCCGGTGAAGCAGTTCTGTCTTGCAAAGGTGGGCGTGGAGAGCTACACATCATTCTGGTTAAACCTGTCTGGCGGCTCCCTGAAGTTTTACCTGCTTAGCAATTTGGCTTTAGCTGGAATCAAGCAAAGCATCTGGAGTCCTTTCTCACCAAGGTACTGAGGAGAAATGTCACCTGTCATCTCTAAACAACCTTTTATTTTGCTTTACCGAATAAGAAAAAAATAATCTCGTGATTTAAAATTAGGATTACTGCATTCTTAAAACAAAAATCAATATTTCTCTTGGGTTTGTAGCCCTGAGAAAATATGTAATATACCAAAGGAGGGTTTTTTTACGCCTCTTTTTTTAACTACCGAGGGACTTGTCTTTGTAAGAGGGAACTGTATTAACATGGAAAACATCTCATTCCCATTGTTATCATTAAAAATAAATGTTAAGAGGATGGATGTAGTCCATTTATATAGTCATGGATGTAGAAAGAAGACAAAAGTATTGTAAAGTAAAAAAAAAAAAAGGATGGGGGCCCTTGGCTGGCTCAGTTGGTACAGCGAGCAACTCTTGATCTCAGGGTTGTGAGGTTGAATCCCATGTTGGGTGTAGAGTCAACTTAAAAAGAATAAATTAATTAATTAATTAATTAATTAAATTTTAAAAGTGATTCATTTTTTTAAAAAGGAAACTTTTAAGCTATATATATAGTGTGGTCAGACTGTTTACATTAAAAAGTATGTGTTAGAGGGGCGCCTGGGTGGCTCAGTTGGTTAGGCATCTGACTCTTGGTTTCTGCTCAGGTCATGATCTGAGGGTGGTGAGGTGGAGACTCACATGGGTCTCCCCGCTTATTGCAGAGTCTGCTTGAGATTCTTTCCTTCTCCCTCTCCCTCTGACCCCCCCAAATAAATAAATAAAATCTTAAAAAATAAAGTATGTGTTAGAAAAGACATATAATGTAATCTTAAGGCATAAAGCTTATTAATGGAAGATGAGTACATAGAAGACTTATTTGTTAGAGTATACATTTCTAATGATAGATCTGTAAAATAAAAGTATGCAATTTTTTAGGAAAAAGGTAGCTTTCATATCTAGTTTGGAAAAGAAAAGTGGGATTCCCCAATATCCAAGTCTTAAAAATTTGGTATTCATCAATATGAGAATAATAATTCTAATTCCATTTATTTGTACAGCAGCTTATGGGTTTTTTTCTTTATTTTTAAAAATTGTAATAAATATATATATGGCATAAAATTCACCCTTTTAACCACTTTTGAGTGTACAATTCAGTGGGATTAAGTACATTCACAATGTGTGCAACCATCACCACTATCCATCTCCAGAACTTTTTTGTCATCTCAAACAGAAACCCCGTCCCCGTTGAACACTAATGCCCTCCTCCCCTCCCCTAACCCAGCCCTTGGGAACTCCTCTTCTATTTTCAGTCTCTATAAACTTGACTATTCTAAGTTCCTCATATAAGTGAATCATACAATATTTGTTATTTTTTGTCTGGCTTATTTCACTTAGCATAATGTCTTCAAGGTTCATCCATGTTGTAGCCTGTGTCAGAATTCCCTGCTTTTTAAAGGCTGCATAATATTCCACTGTATGTAATGAGCACATTTTGTTTATCCATTCATCTGTTGATGGACATTTAGGTTGTTTCCACCTTTTGGCTATCGTGAATAATGCTACTATGTTGTTTTTTAAGTAAAATTATTATAAACTTATTCCTTTCTTTACAATTCCCCCCTCCTCCCAGAATTCAGAACTGTACTTTTTTTATTTTTTGCTTTTGCTTAGTTATCTGTTATCGTTAATTTATTCCCCAACTCTCCCCTAGTTGAGTAAATATTTTCTCAACACGAAGATTCACAACAGGTATTCTATTAATTTCATCTGCTTAAAAAAATCCTTCCTGGGACACCTGGGTGGCTTAGTTGGTTAAGCGTCTGCCTTCGGCTCAGATCATGATCCCAGGGTGTTGGGATTGAGTCCCGCATCGGGCTCCCTACTCAGCAGGGGAGTCTGCTTCTCCCTCTCCCTCTACCCCTGCTCGAGTGCTCTCTCTCTCGCTCACTCACTCTCTCTCTCAAATAAATAAATAAAATCTTAAAAAAAAAAATCCTTCCTGGTTGGGGAGGTGGGAGGTGGGCGAAATTGGAGAAGGGGATCAAAAGATACAAACTTCCAAATACAAAATAAATAAGTCACGGGGATGCAAGGTACAGCCTGGTGACTATAGTTAATAATACTGTGTTACAATTATGAAAGTTTCTAAAAGAGTAGTTCTTAAAAGTTCCCATCACAAGAAAAAAAATTTTTTTAACTATGTGTGGTGATGGATGTTTACTAGCATTATGATAAAAAAAAAAATCCTTCCTGGAGTCTTCTGACTTGCTCTGATCCTCTTCAGACCTGCTTCTCCACAGGTAACCTGGGAGCTCCCTTAATTGTCATTCTAAGGCTTCCTTTGCCTGCCATGTTGTTTGTACCTTCTGTTTTCTGGATCCCATGCCTTTCACTCTTGGTTTATTCCCTCATTTTGATAGCACTCACCTTCCACCAACTTTACTGAGAAGAAGTGCATGGAAAATACCTTTTTGGAGAACTTGTGTGTCTGAAAGTATCCTTATTCCACCACATACTTGATTGATAGTTTAGCTGGGTAGGGAACTCTAGATTGGAAATCATTTTCCCTCAGATTGTTGGAAGCATTGCTCTCTTCTGTTTGCAGAGTTGCTTTTGAGAGGTCCAAAGCCACTCTGGTTCTTTGTACATTTTATGAAACTTTCAGTAATTAGAATGTTCTATAATTTTTATTTATTTTTATAAGATTTTATTTATTTGACAGAGAGAGGCACAGCGAGAGAGGGAACACAAGCAGGGGGAGTGGGAGAGGGAGAAGCAGGCTTCCCGCTAAGCAGGGAGCCCAATGCGGGGCTTGATCCCAGGACCCTGGGATCATGACCTGAGCCGAAGGCAGACGCTTAATGATTGAGCCACCCAGGTGCCCAGGATGTTCTATAATTTTTAGATAATAACATTTAGGGAGTTCAACACCCTTCTTGTTTGGTCCCCTGAGCAGGAGAAAAAGTGTATTATGTTCTCAGAGAGTTCCTATAGGAACAAAGTCAGCAGTCAATAAACATGGCAGTTATTAGCAGAAGGGGAAAGTGGATATTCCTTTTTTCCTCCCTCCCTTTTCCTCCCTTTCTCCCTTCATCCCTTCCTTCCTTCCTTTTCTTCTTTCCTTCTCTATATTTCTTTCCGGAGATGGTTCCTTTATCTAGGAAAAGTACTTTCCTCAACAGAGACAGACTTCTTCCTTGGAAATGTAACAAGAGCAAGCAGCTTGCTCTGACCCTACTTCCCAGGCTCCACCTGCTTGCTCCTGGTCAAATGAAAATGGAGTGGCAAGGAAAGGTCCACAAGGGCACCCTAGACACAGGAGAAAGAGGAGTGGCCCGGTCTCACTCTCACCTCACCGGGCTTCACCTGTGCTCTCTATCACCAGGGGCGCCATCCAGCACCAGCTGTCCACCTTCTCTTAGCAGGTCCGCCCCAGCCCCCCTCCAATCCCCACCTGGCTCCCACTCTACCAAATCTAATTCACCTTTCTCCATGCAAGTGAGTCTCTCCTGTTGGCAATTTAACCTCCTCAGATCAGTTACACATTCCATAGGCTAATCCATTTCCTAACCCTAACTACTGTTTATCTTCCAAACTCTCTAAGAAAATAAAATCCAGTCTGGTCCCTAAATCACCTTTACTTCTTGACTCAGTTAATGCTACATGCTCCATGCCTCTCATCAATCTAACCCTCCAATTTAAGCTTGTCTCCTCTCCAGCTAAACATTCACCTGCAATGATTTTCAAAATGTCATCTTGTATATTTCAAGTGTCAGTATGCCTGTTGGTAAATGGTTTAAATGGCCACATTAAGAATTCATAAAGAATAGAGAAGACACAGGGACTACTGCCCTTTCCTTAATTTGCCCTTTGTCTCTCTTTGTTTCCATAGTGGTCACAATGGTCAGGGACTTGACCATGTCCCATTTAGAGTGGATTGCCCCATTCCTTTCTCCACTCCATACCACACACCAGCACCAGACTAACCTGGAAAGTTCTCCCCATGTCATTCTCAAAATCTTCACTGACTCCCCACTGTCAACAGATAAGATACACAATCCCCAACCTGGCACTCCATGCCCTCACAACTGTATCCCAACCTACCCTCTACACTTATTGTATTTTCTCACTTCCATACCTTGGTTCATACCCATTCCCCCATTGCAATGCCCTCCTGCCTTTTCCGCACATTCTTCTAGATTCACCTCAAATCTTGCTTCTTGGGGCGCCTGCGTGGCTCAGTCGGTTAAGCGTCTGCCTTCAGCTCAGCTCATGATCCCGGGGTCCTGGGGTCGAGCCCCACATGGGGCTCCCTGCTCAGCGGGAAGCCCGCTTCTCCCTCTCCCACTCCCCCTGCTTGGTGTTCCCTCTCTCGCTATGTCTCTCTCTGTCAAATAAATAAATCTTAAAAAAAAAAAAAAATCTTGCTTCTTCATGAGACCCTCCCAGGTCACCAAAGCTTGTAGTTCATTTTTAAAATTCATCTTGCTACCTCTCTCTCTATCCTTCCAACCCTTCATTCAGCAAACATTGGTTGTTTTGTTTTGTTTTGTTTTGTTTTGTTTTGTTTCTGAGTACTTATTATGAGTCAGGCATTGTGCTCCTGCTAGATTCTGAGGAAGCAAAAATAAATAAGTCATCCTTCCGAGGCTGGCAGGATTGACAATCTAAAAGAACAAATAGTAGCTACCATTCATTTTGCACATACTGTAGACCGGGTGTAGCACAAAGCATTGAAAGCACTTTGTCAATCATCTTCACAATACCACTGTGAGGGAGGTATTAAAATCCTGATTTTGTTGATGATAAAATGAAGGCTTAGCAGGGTCAGGTTATCTGTCCGTGGTCACTCACATGGTAATTGGCAGAGGCAGGAATAAGAGTCTATAAAAGCCTGTCCTAACGTCCAGACTCCTAGGTGACACACTCTCTCTCACCACATTGCCCAGCTCTTTCTCTCTTTCCCCATTCCTTCCTTCCACTCTTTCCTCTGAGCTCAAAGCATTTGAAAATTGATCATGTACTACACATTTTTCTTTGCATTTTCTTAGCTCATTATTTAATTTTTTGCATACTCATACTATCTTTCCCCAGTGAGAGTTGCAAATGCCAAGAGACAAAGGGAATTAGGAAACGATGTTGTAAAAAATATTGTGACTTTTACAGAGTAGGATTAATATATTTGTTCCATTTGTAATGGTTTTATAATGTGAATACCTCAGTATTTTATGGAGCTGAGAGGAGCTTATCCATGAATTAAATATAAATCACTCACACTTCCAAACCATGACCACCAAAGTTTTAAATTATAAGGACCATTTTATTGTTAAAAATTGCAAACCTGCTCATATGCAAAGTTATGCTTCTGACAGCAACTGATGGAAGAAATAAGTAATGACAAAAAACTTCTATGAATTTAACAACACTTTAAAACTTATGTATATTTTATTCATCATAATTTCACATTTTCATACTTTTGAAAAATACATGTAGGCATAAAACATTATTTATGCAGTTATAGATAATGCTTGCAAACCCTTGACAAACACTTATCTCTTCAGTCATCCACATCCCATAACCTAGAAACCACTGATCCATGAGTTTGCTGACCCTGAGCCAAGACTGGACAGGATGATGTCACCTTGTGAAGGAGCATTCTTCCCTTCTAAGTCCAGAATTCTTTTATGGGGAAGAATCTGAACTTAGGGTAGAGCTCTGACATTTATCTGTCTTCTGTATCCAGCAAGAATACAGAAAGCGGGTGGGGTCTCAGCTCACTGATTATGCTATACATTTGGTAGAAGTGTTGATGGAATTTACAGTAGTGGATTCAGTGGGTCAAATTTATATACAGTTCAGCAAATTCATTTTAACTGGCGCTTACCTCTCCATAGTGCAGATCGCAGAAAAATCTGAGCTAACGGATATCAGTTCAGTCAAAGCTGAAAATGTGCCAACTGTCAACGGATAACAGAGTGCTTGCCATGGGAAGAAGAGACTCACCCTCCCACCTCATGCCTTCTGTTGAAACTTTTATCGTAAATCTTTGGATTTTATCTAAAGGCAAGGCTATATTATCTGGTTAGAGAGTGTTTCCGAATGGACCTGCAAGAAATCATGGGAAGCATCAAATATATGACTTACTGTATAACAGGAAAAAGCTACTCAATACTTTTTCGCATACAGCTACCTAATTCTTCCTTAAAAGAGGCCTAAAGATCCTCCTGACATGAGACTTTAAACCATAGGCAACACCCAAATGTAGACTCTCATTCTCACCAACCTGGTAGAGCTGAAAGGAGAAGAAGCAGTCTAAAATCCAGTAAACGATTACCCCCACAAAGAAACAAGCCCATGCATACAAGGCTGCACTAGAATGTTGTTACTTAATTGGCAAAGGGATCAGGTTTAATTGGAAAAGTAATAATGATCTGGATTTATTTAAATCTAACCAACCCAGAGCTTATCTTTATTTTTTTATAGAGAAACATGCACAAAACTATTATCTTCACCCCAAAAATGCATGTAGACCTCTCATTATGTGCATACCATAATGAAAAGCAACAATACTCTATTTTAAGAAGCCACATGTTTCTTATACTCTAAAGGTCAGATCTATAAATATTCTATTCAGGCTTCCAAGTCTCTGTACCATATGAAGAGCAGAACTTCTCCTTGGAAAGTCCAGCCTTAACACAATGCCTGGCACATAATAGGGCTCAGGAAATGAACTAATGAATGAGTTAATGAACGGGATGCCTATGGTTTCAGCAAACAGTTGTATATAAACACAGACATTCTGCCTTCATTTAAGAGCAGAGTCTCAGACTCAGGCTGATAAACTGAAAAGCCACACATTCTAAAAGTGGGTTTTCTACTCATTTTCCCCTTCCAGGTATAGATTTCTTATAGTCTTTATAAAAAAATATTTAGGGGTGCCTGGCTGGCTCAGTTGGTGGAGCATGCGACTCTTGATCTTGGGGTTATGAGTTCAAGCCCCACCTTTGGGTGTAGAGATTACTGAAAAATAAAATCTTTAAACAAATAAATGATCTTTAACATACATTTATTTCTCTTGTATGAAATTATGACTCTAATTAATATTAAAATGACACCATGGAATATTGAACTCACTGACTAGTTTTAATAATAGGGACTTAAACTAATCAAAGGTTGTCATTTTAATTGGAAAACTTAATTGATGGTGACATAATGGATTTTCATAAAACAGGGATGATAATTTTTTTATTGAGGTATAATTGGCATATAATATCCTATTAGTTCAGGGGTACATCATAGTGTTTGATATCTGTACACACTATGAAATATTCCCCATGACAAGTCTAGTTACTACCTGTCACCATGCAGAGTTATTAAAATATTATTGACTCTATTCTCTATGTTGTACTTTTCATCCCTGTGACTTATTTATTTTATAATTGGAGATTTGTACCTCTTGATGCCATTCACCTATTTTGTCCAACCTCCCACCCCCTCCCTACTCTGGTAGCCAACATTTGTTTCCTGTATCTATGAGTCTGTTTCTGTTTTGGTTTTTTTGTTCATTTCTTTTGTTTTTTAGATTCCACCTATAACTGACATCATACAGTAAGTATTTCTTTCTGTTTGACTTCTTTCACTTAACCCAGTACCCTCAAGGTCCATCTACATTGTTGCAAATGGCAAGATTTCATTCATTTTCTATGGCTGAGTAATATTCCATTGTTTATATATCTTCTTCATTCACTGATCTATTGATGAACACTTGGGTTGCTTCCATATCTTGGCTCTTGTGAATAATGCTGCAATGAAAATAGGGGCATATATATCTCTTCAAATTGGTGCTTTCTTTGGATAAATACCCAGAAATGGAACTACTGGATTTTTTGAGGAATCTTCATACTGTTTTCCACAGTGGCTGCACCAGTTTGCATTTCTACCAACAGCACACGAGGGCTCTCCTTTTTCCACATCCTCACCAACACTTATTTTTTGTCTTTTTTGATAATAGCCAATCTGACAGGTGTGAAGTGATATTTCAGTGTGGTTTTGATTAGCATTTCCCTGAAGATTAGTGATGGCGAACATTTTTCATGTGCCTGTTGTCCATCTGTATCTCTTATTTGGAAAAATGTGTATTCAAGTCCTCTGCCCGTTTTTTAAAAAATTGGATTGTCTGGGGTTTTGTTCCTATGTTGCATAATTTCTTTATATATTTTGGATTTTAACTCCTTTTGGGCATAAAATATACCAATATCTTCTCTCAGGTAGTCAATTGTCTTGTTGTTTTGTTGGTTTCCCTTACTGTACAGAAGCTTTTAAAATTGACATGATCCCATTTGTTTATTTTAGCTTGTGTTGCCCTTGCCTGCTTTTACATCAAGAGCAGAAGTAAGGGGCACCTGGCTGACTCATTTGGTGGAGCATGTGACTCTGGATCTCGGGGTTGTTGGTTCAAATCCCACATTGGGTGTAGAAATTACTTAAAAAAAATCGTAAAAAAAAAGCAGAAGTAAAAAAGGGATTCCCTGAGGTTATATGTGCCTGTTGTGTGATAAATAATAGAATTAATTCAAGGCAGTGTGTGCAGTGGTGATTAATTCTGGAGAGCAGGATGTGTTGAGGAAGGCTTGTATGCAAGGACAGAGAAGGCTGTTTACTGAGGACGTAAAAAGAAAAAAGAGAAGTTGAGGCAGGAAAAAAAATAAGAAGGTGCACACATGTGCACATCTTGCTTCCTCAGTGGCCAAATGATTAAACAAAAAAGACTGACCCCATCTGTGGGAAAGACGTTTTTTAGCCTTTGAGTTCTTTGGCTTTATATCAAACTGGTCCAACTTATAAGACACAAAGGAAAAGGCGAAATAACTAGCATTCTTTAGAATTGAGATTGCTGAGGTAAAAATATTACCAAGGAAAGTCTCTGTCCATGGGAGCAGATTTAAACTATTAAAATGGAAAAGTTCAAAGGCAGAAATATTCGTGTACGGTGTTAGGATTAGGGTAGTGGTTACCTTGGGGAGTAACCAAGGGGGCACCAAAGAAAGGGTTTTCTTGGGTTATGGTAGGGTTCTATTTCCCAACCTGGAGACGCAGTGTGTATGCGCGTGTGAAAATTCATCCAACCATAACTCTTATGATTTGTATGTATTCATGTATGGATTCTACACTTCAACAAAAGAATTTACTTAAAAGGCCTATTTCAAGACATTGCATTGGTAATTGAATCTGTATAAAAGAATGAGCAATTTCAAAGCTATACATAGTTTTCTTTAAAGAAGGTGCCTGAGGAATAGATACTAATAATTAAGAGAAAGAGTGCCTATTCATGAATCAAGCATTTTGAGCTTCCCAAGGAGATGAGAAACTAGTCACTCGTAATTAAAGGAAGTATGGAGCTACACTTACTCTAGGGCCAAAACGGACTGGTTAGAGAAAAGTCTAGGCCTCTGTAGGTCACAGCGTCAGCTAGCCTGTACTTTTCTAATTGTTTTCTTCTCCAGTATTATTAAAGACCTTTTCAAGCTGCTGGTAAACAGTGAATACAGATTAGTGGTCATTAATCAAGGACATGGATCATCCTAATGGGGTTGGCTCAACGGGTAGTTTCTGTTGGTCTTACTTAGTAGTTGACTGATCATCAGGGATGACCGGGGTATGACTACAGCTGTACCACAGCCATGTTCTCTCTCTGAGGGAAACACTGTTCTCATTCTCCACCCCACACTTAGTGGATGAAGAAGGCAAAAGCAACACAGCGACACAGAGACCCCACACTCAGACTTTCAGACTTGACTGTGACTGTCTTCTGATCTCTTCTGTCCAGGGCCCTCCTCCACTGACCTGAGTGGCAGCCTTGGGACAGCTCTCAGCTCCTAAAGCCTTCCCTGTCGGGCACACCTCTTTACCCTGTTTCCTCTAACCTCAAGAATTGACAGAAGTAAATTTAAAAAAATTTAAAAAAAGAATTGGCAAAAGAAACACGTAATTCGTCTTTATGGAAAAAAAGAAACTAAATGGATTTTTATTATTTTCATACAGAAAGGTAAAAATCGTTGCAGCATTACATGGTGGTGGGACTTTCAAGGGAAGTGTTTTTTTGGGGGGGGTACCAAATTACTTTATTTGAAGAATGGTACAAATGAAAGAAGTTAAGTAGATGTTTTGGTACAACTTATAGAAAAGGTAAAGGTAACCCCAACATGCATGCACTGCCTTGGTGACCAGGGAAGTCACCCTTGTGGCTATGGGAAGACAGCCTAAGGCTTAGCTTTCACTATCACTGTTTCCCAAGGTGTGCTTGTCAAAGAGCTACTCTGCCATGCCAGATTCAGGAGCCCCCATCTTGCGCAGGTTGGTTATGGGGTCACCCAATTCTTTGATGGATTTCACCTGCTCATTCAGGTAATGAGTCTCAATGAAGTCACACAAATGGGGGTCACTTTTATCAGTGGCCAGTTTGTGCAGTTCCAGTAGTGACTGATTCACGCTCTTTTCCAAATGTAATGCACACTCCGTTGCATTCAGCCCGTTCTCCCAATCATCACGGTCTGATTTCTTTCTTGATATCCTGAAGGAAGATTCGGCCACCTCCTTGGTTCTGCAGCTTCATCAGTTTCTCAGCATGTTCCCTCTCCTCATGAGATTGGTGAAGAAAATATTTGGCGGAGTTCTTCAAAGCCACATCATCGCGGTCAAAGTAGTAAGACATGGACAGGTAGACGGAGGAGGCGTAGAGCTCCAGGTTGATCTGGCGGTTGAGGGCGGCCTCCGAGGCCTCGTGGTAGTTCTGGCGCACCTGCGAGGGGGACGCGGTCCTCATGGCGGCGGCTGAGAAAAGGCGGCGGCGAGCGGCGGCGGGGGCCTTGGAGCGGTCCGAGGGCGCGACGAAGAGATGGCGGAGGGCTGGCTCTGAACGGCCGGCCGGGGTGGGGGACGAGCGCCGGGTTCCGTCCAAGCACTGTTGAAGCAGGAAACCGCGGCGACTCTCGGCGGAGACTGTGTCAAGGGAAGTTTATCGGTGTTCCATAAAAACACACACCTGCTTCAACATGAGCTTCTTACATGACGATTCTGTGCAAGGTTTCATGAATAGCAAGGAGTTGCAGAGTTTTTACAAAGTTTGAAAACAGAAACTCCAGCAGCTCAGGGGTGGCAAGAGTGGCTATGTCCAGCTGGCTCAGCCCCGCAAAGGCTGCGCTGTCCCCACAAACACCCAGGTGCTCCCCAGCATAGCCTCTGCCAAGATGCCCGGAGGAAAAAGCAGTGCAGCTCAAGAGCCAGGAAAGGGAGAGTTCGAGAACTGATAGGCCAGACGTCATCCAAACCTTCTCATGCAAACATTGATTGATGTAAAAAAAAAAAAAAAAAAAAAAATCAAGCAAAAAGAAACAAAAAATACAGACAAAGGGAAAAGGGGAGTAAAAGGGAAACGAACCAAAGTAACTGGCCAAGAAATTGAAGACTAATAGGCAGTAAACAGAGAAGCTAAAGTCAGGACAGGTCAGCTTCTCATGAAGCAGGAGAGAAAGAAGCCAAATCTGATGAACATCATTAACCGTCAGTATCAATCCACAGGAATTGTACTCTATAAATGAAACTCCTTCATAAATGAAAGATTTTAATAGTACTAGAAGTACACATTTAAGAAATAGAAAATTCATTCCAGGCCTTAAAAAACACTTTTTTTGGATATGTGTAAATACTTTTTTTTTTTCTTTTTAAAGAAGTGAGTTCATGGACTGGCTGTTTCTTTTTTAGTACAACTAGAAATTAATAAAATATCAGATTAAGGGAGGCTTTGATCATAGGCTGGGGCGGACAAGTGCGTCGGGCGTTTTTAATTCTCTAACAAGAAACATAACCAAACGGTGATTTGAAGTCATAATCATGCATTTAACTTGTTGTAAACATCTGCTATTACTTAACTTTACTCCTCTCTTGTCTTTGAGTAGGATTATTTCTAAAATTGCTCCCTGATCTTGTCTTCTACAGAAGTGGGTGCTCTCCATGACATCTCGTTCTGGGGTAGCTCAGCTTTTCCTTATAAATTTGTTAATGTGCTGTGAAAGATTGGAAATGTTTGAGCATGTAATGTATGCGATATGAAGTCATGAACTTGTGGAATTTGAGACCTACCAGATTATCAATGCTTTAAGATAATGATATTTGAGGGCCTCTCTTGTTTTCCCCATTTACTGAACTGTAATCGACGTACAACATCGTGTGAGTTTAAGACACACATGGTGATTTGATACACCTATATATTGTGAAATGATTATCACAATAGGGATAGTTAACACCTCCATCACTTCATATAATTACCTTTGTGTGTGCGTGTGTTGAGACTATTTAAGATATGCTCTGCTTTCTTAGCAACTTTCACGTATATAACCCAGCATTGCATTCTGTGGCCACCATACTGTACGTTAGAGCCCCAGAACTTATTCATCTTATCCTGAAGTTTGTATCCTTTTACTTACAGCTCCCCATTGCCCCCACCTCCAGCCCCTGGGCAACTGCCATTCTACTCTCTGTTTCCACGAGTTCAGCTTTTTAGAATTCCACATGTGGCTGAGATCACACAGTATTTGTCTTCTTCTGACTCATTTCGCTTAGCATAACGCCCTCAAGGTCCTTTTAGAGCTTCTTTTTAAGAACAATTTGTCCCCAGATTTGAAGCTGGAAAATCAATAGAATAACTATTTGGGGGGGGGACTACAATCATGTAGGTTTATATATATTTTTTTTAAAGATTTAATTTTTTAAGTAGTCTCTACACCCAATGTGGGGCTTGAACTCACAGCCCCAAGACCAACAGTCACACTGAGCCAGTCAGGCACCGCTAGCTTTTCCTAGTTTCAGTACTTGCACTAAGAACTATATACAAGTTGATCATCATGTTTATGTTCTGATCATCAAATAAAAACCAGTAAAACATCAATTAAGGAAGAAAATCTGAAAAAACTAGGGTGGTAGCCATCATAAGCAGGTGGAGAGGGGCTCCCGACCCAGAGAGGTCTGACTTGTCTGACATCACATAGCAAACATTTTATAGCAAACCAAGACTTGAACCATGCCTTCAGTTTCCTTCATGACCTCTCAGTCCTGTGCCGTTTCCATAACCCCACATGGCCTCCTGGGGGTAACTCGTGGTCCTACGGCCATGCATGGCTTGCAAAGCCAGACAGCCAGAAATGGGTTCAAATCTAGATTTTTTTCCCCCCACTCACTAGATTGCTTATAGTAATGATTCTTAACCCTCGTTGGGTCCCAGACCATCTGAAAGAGCTTTGAAAAAATACAGCTGCCAGATTCCTTTTCCAAAGATTCTGACTCCTTTGCTCTGGGGTGGGCATTTTAATTTTTAGAAACTCTCCCCAGGTGATTCTAATTGTGTAACCAATTCGATGAAAATCACTGCTCTGTGGCCCCTGTTCTCATCCCTGGGGACACACAGGAATCACTTGGTGGCGCTCTAAAAGCCACCTTCTGGGATGCTGACCTACCTGGTCTGGGGTGCGACTTCGGCACAAAACCTTCCCCCGTGATTCTAACGCATAGCCAGGGACGAGCACCATTGCTCGTGGGCTCCTCCCGGGGAGGATTTTAGGGCCCTGATCCTTGCCATTCTTAAAATTCCAGCGCTATCAATGGTCCATAAATGCTTGTTGATAGAATTGCCTAATGAGGATCAGTGTTAATGGACAGGGAAGACGAAAAGGGCAAGCTCAAGAAATAATGAGTATTTAGTATGAAAATGTCCCGAGGGTGGACTATGCGGTCAGATAGGCCAATATCATGACAACATGCAGATTATTTAAAAAACGCACAGTAGAGGCTACTATCCTAAGCTTGGGATATTCTTATCCCCAAGGATATTTTGAGAGTGGGAATAAGCAAATTCTACCTACCTTAACCAGTTCCTACCACAGACAGAATCGCTCTTTACTGAGCCTAAAATCAAGATCTCCTCTGGAAAGCAGCCTAATTCTGTTATCAAATATTGTGCCTAGGTGAGCACCCAGACCTGTTTTAATGGGGGAGAAGACCCATCAATGTGAATTCATACCAGTAAGAAGAGCTATTTTCCTGAATGGATTTGAGCACCCTAAGAAAAACAAATGATTTTCACTTTGAACGTGATTTAGCAGGAATGTTAAGTGAACGTGTGGAATAGCAAAGTTGTCTATGTTGCATAATCCCACATGTGTAATGAACAGAGTAGAAGAAACTTATCGGAATATTAACCTTATCTTTGGATAGGGGGATTATGGTGACTTTCATTTTCTCCTTTACACTGTTCTATGTTTTCTAAATTTTTATCAAGTGCGTGTATTACTTTTTAATAAGAACAAAGAAATCAGTCACTGCTTTATGGCACTGGTCCCCATCCTGGGTACACATGGGAATCACTTGGGGGACCTTTACCTGTCTGAGTCCCATCTTTTTAAGAATTTCAAAGACCTGAGACCTGTTTTAAGAATTTACTTGTGTTCAAGCTTGGGGAATGACTATCAAAGACTTTTCGAAACCTGTTGGTACATTGGTGAGGAGGGGCAGGTTTGTCCTGCAGTTTGAAAATTCAGCAGGTCTGGCTGTGCTTTCATAAGCACTTGGAGATTTTGCAATCCTGGTGATGTGCTTGCCAGGCTCAGCAAAGTTGGTATCAGACAGGGGAGTGATGAGGATGAAGTTCCCAATAAGCAGGCAGTCAATCCATTTGTGCCGATTCCGCAACATAGGCATGAACTAGACACTCTTTATATTGGATCGTCACCCTTGATTTGATAACGTGAAGCACATGGAGATATAAGGAGACCATGCTTATAAAGAGTCATGGGCCAGTATCCCTGGATACACTTGACCAAATGGGCCACAACATTTGTAAATCACGATGCAAATAGCGTATGGTATGAAAATCAGAAGATGCAAATGACATGTGGATGAGCCTTTCAGAGAAATTCGAATCTCAGTTTATGTGCTTGGTTTATCTGCGAAGCCCAGTGAATAAAATGGGCCGGTGGGGGCTCGCAAATAAAACCCCAAATCCAGAGTGAGGTCCTCTTACCTTCAAGAAACAAGGTTCTCCTTCCTCAGAAACCTCTAAATAGTAACAGCCATCTATAGACTACTTTTAAAAAAAACAAAAACCCTGATGCTCAGTTTCCTTTTCCAGTTCATTTCTTCCACCTCTTTCCAGAATTTTCTAGCCTATTCTGTTGCTTCACACAGTCATTCTTCATTCAGTACTTTCCTGAAATGAAACTCTTTATCTTAACATCTTCCATCCCAAATACCCCCTTGGTACCCATCCCATTTCACTGCCATCAAGAAATCTTACAGTCAGGAAGTTCTATTTTCTGCCTAACTGAATGCCACCTATGATAAATTGAATTGTAAACAACTTGAGGGAAAGAATCTACTTATTCATCTGTATCCCTCCAAAAGCACATAACTACCGAGGGTTATTATACATTTGTTGAACAAGTGAATTTCAAACAACAACAGTAGCACTTTATAATGATATCATGTTTATTTGTATGGAGCCATTTTGAAAGCTCATGAAACTTGCAACTCCAAATGGGGGCATACCCCAGGACACGTTTTGGGAACTACTCACAAATGTAGTATCTTAGCCTCCCATTTCCTCTCTCTCCTCCCTCTCCCTACCCACACCCTACCAAATCAGAATTTGAGTTTTAATAAAATCCCCAGACAATTCCTATTACATTCAAGTTTAAGAAACATCGGTCTCTCAACTTCGGCTGCACATTGGAATCATATGGGGACTCTAAAAATACAAGATGTCTGGGCACCAGCCCCGAAGATCCTGATTCAATTAGTTTGGGATGGAGTTGGGAATTAGGATTCTTGAAAGTGGCCTCAATGGGGGCACCTGGGTGGCTCAGTCAGTTATGAGTCCGACTCTTGATTTTGGCTCAGGTCATGATCTCAGGGTCGTAAGATGGAGCCCAGCTTCAGGCTTTGCACTAAGTGTGGAGTCTGCTTGATATTTTCTCCCTCCGCCCTTCCCCCTGCTCGCTCTCTCTCTCTCTCAAAAAAAAAAAAAAAAGTGGCCACAGTGTGCAGCCAGAGATAAGAACCATTCTGAGTGTCCTTGCTGGAGCTCCCCCAAACTCCTTCAATATTTTGTAAGCCCAGAGCCTCACCCACATAATGATTTCTCTCTTTACAACTCAGCCTTCCCTTCAGATTGTATTGCTTTTCATCTTCCAAAACATACCTCGCAGTTTCATTTGTCAATAAATGTGTATCGCGCACCTAGAATTTGTGTAAACACAAAGCCTGTCCTTCAACTTGCTTTCACCCTGAATTATCTGAATTCTCTTTCTTGGCTTCTTTCCTCACTACCCTGGTCTCTAATTTTGCAAGCATCCTCTGGTGCTACCATAAATATGGCCCATCATTTCCAGAGCAGAGGAAAAGAAAACGAATTACCTTCGTCCAGTTTTAAAGCAACCCAGAGATTATTTTGAGTCGCAGAGACACCAACAAAAGCTGATTTATATTTAAAAGGAAATATATTCCGTTCTTTAACCTTTCTAAACATGCCAGTGTTCTACTTTGCCATCCTCCCTGTAAGGGATAGCCCTTCTAGAAGGCTTATAAGGCCCCCGGCACTCAGTTCATCCACCCAACAACCCTACGAGGTACAGTGTGCTGTTATCCCGATTGGCGGGGGCGGGGGGTGGGGTGGATAGTGGCACAGAGAAGTTCAGAACCTTGCCCAAGGTCACACAGTTTGTCTCCTAAAGACAGGATTGCAAGGCCGGCAAGCAGACACAGAACCTGCTCATAGCCGTGCTGCTTCTTCTCTCAAGGCTGGTGTTTTGGGGAACATACGATGATGTGGTTTCGGATTCCAGGGCACGGGGAAGCCTCTTATTCTGCCGTGGTTCTCCGCAGATCATTTAGTGCCTTTTTCCACACCTTTTTCCCACTTTAATCTGCAGCCCATAAAGCTGTTTCCCAGGTATAATGCATTGTCAAGTTTAACAGGATTTCATGTTTGGACAAATTCCTTCCGAAAGTTGAGCAAGATAAGAAACAAGTTCTGACTAATATAGTGAAGGTCTAACTCAAGAAGCCTTGATAGTGTATAATGAAAATTTCCCTTCCTAACCAAATCCACTTTTAAATGTTGTTGTTTGTACTGGAAAAAAAAAAAAAGAAGCAGATATATTAATGTAAAACATGTAGCGTCAGCTAGGAAATGATTTCTTTTCATCTTTTCTGGTTGTTCTCAAAACTACATTTCTCAACCTTGGCACTATTGACATTTTAGGCCAGATAATCCTTAGTTGTGGGGGCTACTCCGTGCATCCTAAGATATTTAGCAGCATCCCTTGCCTCTACCCACTAGATGACTGCAGCACCCTCCCCAGCCTGTGAATTATGCCTTCACACATTGCTACGTGCCCCCTGGGGGTAGGGAGTAGAGGGGCAGATCCTCCCTCCCACCCCAGTTGAGAACCATTGTTCTGAAAATATTCATTGGAATTGCAATACTACAATTCAGATTTTGCATATTTCATCCCCAAATATTGTCTCGAAGCTCTCAAGTCTACGTAGCCGATCTCCCTAGTATTTCTCTGCTTTTCTCCTTGTCCTTGGCTTCCTGAGCCTTCATGAGATAAACTTCCCAGGCGATTTGCAGAAGGCAGCGACCCGCTGCTGTAGCCAGGAGCAGAGAGATGGCCGCGGAGGGTCCATGGGTGTGATCCTAGCGGGATGGGGGATAGAGACCGGCTCTCCCATTACTGCGGCCTTGACTACAGACCCAGCCTGATCTCTGGGGCCCTTCCTCTGAAGCTTACGCGGACAACATCGTAACACCTCAGACATTATCCCAGCAGCTCCTGGTAGAAAACGGATGTCTAATCTGGGATGGTGTTGATAAACATAAAACATCTCTGCCCTAAATGTCATCTGCCTAAGGGCAAAGCCAGACTCGGATCTCGTAGCAGAAAAGACTACTTTGGAATATTTGAAATGAGTATGGTGAGTGGGGATGTTAGTCGTCTTTACTCCAGATGCATGTGGGCCTTCGTGGTGCATATATTAATGAATAGGAATACGTGTGGTGGGAAATTCTTGTTTCGCTTCTTTGGATCAAGTTTATTTTTTTTTAAAGATTTTTATTTATTTATTTGAGAGAGAGAGAATGAGAGGTAGAGAGCACGAGAGGGAAGAGGGTCAGAGGGAGAAGCAGACTCCCTGCTGAGCAGGGAGCCCGATGTGGGACTCGATCCCGGGACTCCAGGATCATGACCTGAGCCGAAGGCAGTCACTTAACCAACTGAGCCACCCAAGCGCCCCTCTTTGGATCAAGTTTAAAAGGACAAGTTATACAAGGCTGCCATGGTCAGCTTCTAGTCGATCTTCAAGTGTGATGCCTGAGCACTCAATGGTAGCAGTAGCTACTGCTGAGCTCCGACTATGTACCCAGCATGGGCTGAGTGCCTCACCTGGGATGTCCCAATGAAAACCTACAAGAGCCCTGAGAAGTGAGTGTCATTGTCACCTCCATGGGACAGATGACAAAGGCTCACATTGGTCAAGTAATTCGACCAAGCTCATATTTCTAGCAAACCATGAAACAGGGATTCAAACCTACATGGTTTGTCCCCAAGATGTTTCAGTGTGTGTGTGTGTGTGTGTGTGTGTGTGTGTGTGTGTGTGTGTGAATTCTCTTGAATTGTGGTAAAATGCACATAACATAACATTTGCCATTTTAACCACTTAAACCCTTATAGTTCAGTTGCATTACGCACATTTATACTCTTGTGCCAACGTCACCACCAACCAGCCACAGAACTACTTTCATCTTCCCAAACTGAATCACTCTACCTATTAAGTGCTAACTTCCCAGTCCTCCCTCCCCACCAGCCCCTGGCAACCACCACTCTGCTCTCTGTCTCTAGGAAATTTGACTACTCTCAGTACTCCCTGTAAGTGGAACCACACAGTGTTTGTCTTCTTGTGACTGTCTTATTTCATGTGGCGTAATGTCCCCAAAGCTCACCTGTGTCATAGCCTGTGTCAGGGTTTCCTTCCTCTTTAAGGCTAAATAAATTCCATCGTCTGTATGGATGATTTTTATCCATTTTGTTTATCCATTCATCCATTGATGGATCCTTGGGTGCTTCCACTTTTTGGCTATTGTGAATCATGCTGCTGTGAACACGGGTGTATAGATATATCTTTGAGGTCCCGCTTTCAATTCTTTTGGACATATGTCTCGCAGGGGAATTGCTGGGTCATGCGGTGAGTCTATGTTTAATATTTTTGGGACTCATCGTACTAATTCTCCAGTGGTTGCACCGTATTTCTACATTCCTTAGTTCCACTTTCTCCACGTCCTCACAAACACTTGTTTTTGTTTTTGATGGTAGCACCCTGATGGATGTGAGGGGTGACCCTGAGGGTTTAAAGTTAGTTCTATGCCAAGTCTTTCCCTTCTAGACCTTTTCTTCTTCTTTTTTTTTAAGATTTTTTAATTTATTTTAGAGAGACAGTGTGGGGGAGGGGCAGAGGGAGAGAATCTTCAAGCAGACTCCCCACTGAGCACAGAGTCCAACGCGGGACTCCATGCGGGGCTCAATCCCACGACCCATGAGATCATGACCTGAGTGAAAACAAGAGTCTGAGGCTTAACTGACTGAGCCATCCAGGTGTTTCTAGACCTTTTCTTCTTAATTCAGTAGCAGTTGCATGCACACATGCATGCATATGGTGTGCGCACGCACACACACACACACACAAATGGAAAGATCCTGATCATATCACTGTAACTCGTGAATATTCACGCCCACTACCCTCATCACTACACTCAGCTTGGTCTCTTTAGCAAGCTGGTTTGGGAGGATGGCAGGGCAGGAATGGATAATATAAATCACCCCCCCACCCCACCCCCAACCCCCACCACCACCCTCCAGCCTCCTGGATGTCAAAGTATGCGTCTTCCTCTTCTTTCTCTTCTACACTTTCAGGGTCCTCTGTCAACATTTAGGAAACAAAAAAAGAAATACATAAATCACATTTCAAGAGAGATCAGCTTATTTTGATTCCATTAATTTAATGGGAATGATCTCTCGGGAAACCTGTTCTGACTTGATCAAGGGAGCTTGGTGTAGGCAAATTCTCCACCTGGCTTTCAGAATCTGGGCAAAAGGTGTGGCTGCCAAGGGAGACAGGAGTGACTCACACCTGCTTACAACTCAGCAGGGGCCCTACCCTAGGCATGTCCTTTTCTCCTCCTCCCTGTTTTTCTCTGTCTGCTGCATGATCTCAGGCCTTCCTTGCTTCCAGGCATCCTGGGAAACAGTGGCTGAAATCACATGGTGATGAATCATAACCCATCTGACCACTCAAGTGAAGGCAGGAACGACTCTAGAATGACTCCTGGAGTTTCAAGACCCAACGTTCCAACTCTCAGGCCATGATAGCCTCAGAGCACTTCTAGTTCAAAGGCCTCAGATGAGAGCTGCTTGTTCAAGAGGGAGGATAGCTCCGAATCTGGACCAAAGCCAGCTTCAATCAGGATGCCAATGAACTTACACAGGAATGAGTGCTGTGAATTAGGTTTGGGGTGTAGCCTGACAATTAAAAAAAAAAAAAAATCATCCAGCGTTGGAATCATAGGATTGCAGCATTTTAAGGCCGAAGGGGACTTTTAGATCTAAACATGGAAGAATTTCAGGATTAAAATATGTGTATTATTGATCTTATCCAAAGTTGGAACTGGCTGGTACTGTCTCACCGGAGCCCATTGTTAAATTTTTAGGAAATTTATGAGCCCGTTGACTTGGGTGGGATATTTACACCACAGAAATTAACAAACACTACAAATCAGGGCTTCTTTCTCCCTGCTTCTTCCACCAAGAGCTGGTTGTTAGAGATTTACTAGCACAGCGTCAATCTTGTCCATGCCTTTTATTTATGGATGAGAAGACTGAGGCCCAGAGACGAGACATGACTTACCTAGGATCATACTCCGCATTAGCGTCGGAATCTAGAATGCAAATCTTTTGCATCCTATTTCCGTGAGTGGCTACCTAAGGCATAGCCCTGTCACCCAAGACCCAGCATCCTGCCAAAAAACAGGACAACGAGGGTGTCTACCGCAATAAAGCACGGGGAGTAAGAGACAAATAGTTATCTTGAAAATAGGTTCTCAGGGGAAAGAGGCTGCCGGCTATGAGAGCCATCCTGAAACTTCCTGCAGTAGTCGAGGCTGAGTCATGAGCCCTGTTCTTGTCATACTTCTGTGGAATGCAACAGGGAAACCTGGACACGGTCCCTTCTGTGCAACCTCCTCGACAAGAAGAGGCTCGGTCGTCCTGGGAGAAAAATGTGGCATGTTTGGTAGATTGGGGGGAAACAGCCTGGCTATCAATAAGAAGACATTAAGATCCGTAGCCTGAAAATTCATCATTTGGTGTACGCTATTGGATTTGCTCTACTGTCTCTTGTGATAAAAGTCGTTCCAAAACAGAAACAAACGAACTTTTATGCTAGCACCATTTTTTTCCCCCAGTGTGATTTTCTTATCCTTGCACCACTGAACTCAAAAGTCCTGGTTTAGGCCTTTCACAGAATGGCAAAGGTAGAGAAAGCAGGGCCTGCTACAAGCCGGAGGAGCAGGCAAGGGAAGGAGAGATGGAAAAGATGGAAACCCTGACCGGGGTGCACATTCCAAACGGGCCTCAAGAGCAGGTTGGTGCTCAGAAAGACAGAGGGGTCCCCACTTCGCACGGGGCAGTGAATCTGGAAGGAACAGGGAGGCCTCTGCTTCTGCCTGGCTGACCCAACCGGACTAGTGACCAGAGTAGGGACTGGGAGCGGCCACACTGGACGGGATGAGGAGGAAAGAAGGCATAACAATCCTTCCAAGGCAGGAGAGGAGCGGTCAGATGCTTCTGGTCTCCATCGCCTCCACACTCCCTCTGGAATCCCTCGCAGTTGCTCTGGCCAAGCCTGCCTTCCTACCGGTGTCTTTCTCATCATTTTCCAGAGGTTCTTTCTCCGTCCCGGCCTCCTCCACCGCGGCAACGTTTGCTAATTCTGACTCTGAGAGAACCCCGCCTTGTGCTCTCAGACACCCCGAGCCCACACCCTATTATTTCATCCTTTCTAAGGTTGTGCTCTATTTCACCCATCACCGTACCTTTGGCCCTGAGTAGAGTCAAGGTCTCATCGGAAGACTGACGCGATTCCTAGTGTCACTGACCAGGACGAGACGTCACTCGTGACGGGTGAAGGAAAAGAGAACACAGGCTTGGGGTGGGCAGCCTTCCTGTCCAGACTCCAGGTGCCAAGGGTCAAAGAAGGGACTCCCGTGTGAGGCGGACAGAAGGAAGCCAGTCAAGTGGAAATAGCAGGCAAATCCTTGGAAAAGGGGAACCCACACAGGGACCGGAAGAAAGCTATCCCACCTTTGAGGCCATGGCGTGGAGAGCCCTACTGCCCTTTGCGAGGAAACCCAGGAGGCCCTCAGAACAACCTGGCTGTGCTAGGTCAAAACCGGATACCTTGCAAATCTGCTCTCTGCTGTATTCTCTGTTGTTCTCTGTGAGTACTTGGAGAAGTCTTTTTTTTTTTTTTCAAACAAAAGTTTTCACATATGTTTTACTGAACGAACCTACTGGTGCAGAAGCCTAGTAATAGAAAAATCCTTTCCCCCGAAAAAACACGTCTGTTGTTCAGGTAGTTGGGACGTTTACAGAGTGATAGCATAGGAGCCCGTGACCTTCACGCAGCACAAATAGGTGAGTCATCTCATGCGTGGTCCCTTATAGACCCAGCTGGGGTCTTCTCCCATGTCTCCTCTTGAAGTTTACCTGATTTTATTACCTGTTTTCATCCGAATCCACTGGGGAATGGGACGATTGCGCTTTTGTTTCTTGGCCTGGAATCACTTGATCCTGAAAGTCTTGTGAGAAGGCATGGGGAAGAACGGTCGACTGGACACACCACAGTGGCGGAGAAGAGGAGAGAGAAGGCAAAGTCTTTTTTAAGATGTTCCAGTGTATCCCAGCAGTAGTAAGGGAGAAAGGGGGAAGGGTTGTATGTAGTCTTTGGTGGACATCCTAAAGCAGTGGCAGCATACTAAACCGTCCAGGGTCTGGGTTTTGAAGTGACTTTTTCTTTTTGCCACCTCCTCTTTGCAATTCCTCTGCCAGACTTCTGAACCTCCCCACTGCCCTAATTCTTCCCTCCACTGCCTCCTCCATCCACGGGCTGCACCGCGAGGCTGTTTCGGGCCCTTGCTCTGTGTCTGTCCACTCTGCCCTCAACAATGCGAGCTCTTGGCAAGACTTCAGTTGTGACCTCCAGGAGGATGACCCCAAGGCTTTACCTCTGGTCTTGACCTTTCTCTGGACTTTCAACCTTCCTCTGGGCCACACTGCCTGGACAGGTGATTGCTGTCATAAGTCAGCATTGCCTAAACAGAATTCAGTTCTTTCCACCCAAACTCCAAACTTTCGGAATGATCTGGGACGACGTCCTCACCCTTTAGTCTCACATCCGGTTATGAAAGCGTATCTACCCCATGTGCACCGACCTCCTCGCATCTCCCTCTATGTCCCACCTCTGTGTCCCCACCCAGTCCAGGCTCCGGGTCCTTCCCCGCTGCACCATTGCAAACCCTCCTAGCTGGTCTCCCCACTTCCATTCTCTACCCATTCCAAATTAACCGAGAGCAGCCGTGACAGATCTCCCTTCCCCAAGCCCAGCCAAGGATCTCTACTCCTCGGCCCAAAGTGCCCCACTCTGCCTGCCGTTCAAGATCACAGGTGGTGGGTGCGCCTTCAAAATCTACCACTGCCTTTCCCTCAATATCACCTCGTGCTTCCCTGTCTGTTTCTTCTCTCTAGAATGTTCTCCCTTGCAATCTCACCTGCCCAAAGTGCCTTTATCCTCATCTAAAATGACTTGGCCTGCTTGGACCTTCTCCCAGTACCCTTCACCAGATGCCCTGCCTCACTCTTGTGCACCTGCTGGGTGCTGTGGGCTCCCCATGGCATTGACCCTTTTCTGCCCTGTTTCATCACAGAGCCTGTGCTCCTTCTTCCTTTCCCCACCACAGCAAATGCCCCCATCTCTCACTGTCCAGGCCAGGAACTTTGGACGATTCCAGATGCCTTCCTCTTTTTCACCTCGCACTTGGGTCCTCAGAAATCTGCCTCTGAGATAGCACTCACGTCTGTCCTCTCTGGCCTTCCTCCCTTGCCCTGCATTAGCTCTGGTCATCCCCATGCAGGGAGCTGCACCGAAGCAGGCAGCCTGCCATTTCCACCCTGCTTGCTCCCTGTGTGACTCCAGGGAGGTTGCTCAGCTTCTCTGAGCATCAGTTTGCCCACCAGCAAAAGGGTAAAAAAAAAAAAAAAATTCTCCAAAATTTCACACACACACACACACACACACACACACACACACACACACAGAAACTAGCATATATGGGTAGACACTCATAAAATTAAATGTTTATGATTTTTTTGGCTTGACTTAATAAAGCAACTTCCTACCTGGCCCCTGGCTGTTGGGACACAACAATAAGGCCCAGTGCTCTCGACGTCACCGATGAGCTCGATAAAAACCCCGTGTGATCCCACCTAACACTTTCAATGCCAACAACTGTCAGAATAAAATGTTGTTATTGGTTGCTTTTTTTTTTTTCGCTTAGCCGTAAGGCCGTGCATGCCGTGGCCCAGTTGGACCTCTTACTGCTCTGAGGAACCCCCAAGACAGAAAAGCGAGCAGTCTGCCAATTGTGGCAAGCCCTTGCACAGACCCAAGCCTTGCACATGCTGTTCTCGAGGTCTCTAATCACCCTGACCCACCACCACTTTGCTCCCTGATGCTTTTGACATCGAACACCTCCTCGTGTTCTTTAGGACACAACCCGGCCGCCACCTTCTCTGAGAAGTCTCCTTGGCCCCCAAGCAAATGTAGGGAGCTCTCCTCTGTATTCCAATCATCCCAACACTTAGTCTGAGTGTGAGCCCCATGTGGGGGTTGGGGGGGGCAGGCTCAATCCCACGACCCTGAGATCATGACCTGAGCCAAAATCAAGAGTCAGACACCCAACCTACTGAGCCACTCAGGCGCCCCAGTCATGCTCTTTTCCAGCTGACTTATCTGGCTCTTCCCCCAGCTGAACTTGAGGCCCTTGTCTTGTTGGACTGGATAGCCTCAGTGCCCCACTCTGGACCTAGAATGTATACACAGATAATGATTTTGTATTGAGTGATTGAATGAAAGAATGAATCTTACCCTGACCCCCACCCTCATATATTATAAGCTTGTCAAAGACCAGGGTTGTATTTCTTCTAACATCTGCCAGTGGGTCCTACACTAAATAGATCCTCCATCAGTACTTGGCTGTTTAAAGAACAGCAAGGAGGACAGCATGGCATAGGCACAGTGAGCAAAGGGCACAACAAGATGAGCCACAGGGGCCAGATAGGAATGGAGTTTTGAGGCCATGGGAAGGACTGTGGTCTTCACGCAATAGGAAACTACTAGAGGGACTGAAGTAGATGAACACCTTCAGATTTATGATTTTATTTTATTTTTTTTTAAGTAGGCTCCATGCCCAGTACAGAACCCAATATAGGGCTTGAACCCGTGACCTGGAAATCAAGACCTGAGCTGAAATCAAGAGTTGGATGCTCAACCAACTGAGCCACCCAGGCACCCCCAGATTTATAATTTTAAAGAAAGCCTGACAGTAAAGGCCACATGCTATACGATTTCATTGTATGACATATTTATCATGCTCAGAACACTTCCCAGGAAACGTTCAGTTTGCTCATCTATAAGATGAGGTTAGACCAGCTGACCTCCAGGGTCTCATTTAGCTCTATGTTTTTTGATTTCTTGTTAATAAAAATGACTGCTAGGCTAAAGGAATAGAACCCAGCAGCATAGCAATCCCAAGGAAGAGATCCCTGCTCTCTGTTTCAGCAGCGCTGGGGTATAGTGGGAATGACCCAGGAGGTTTGGAATCTTTCACCGGCGTGAGCAGTTTCCTAGAAAAGGCATTAACACCTCCACTCCCAGGTCTTTGTTTCTGTATCTCTAAAATATGGGAGCTCTCGGGGGTGGCTTCTGTGGTCCTTCCCATAGAAAGTTTGAGTTCTAACCCATCCTCACTTTCTAAAGGCAACCTAGACCAGTCTTGAAATAAAGTATACATTCACCCACATTATAGATTTAATTTAAGAGTTTTAATAAAATTAATGCCATTGATGTTTTTCTGCTAAAAAAAACCAAGAGAAATACATGGAATACTGGGCATATTGAAAAGAATGTGGTAGCTTCTTCTCCAAGAAAACACCGGATGGTGGATGATGCCGGTGCTGTGGGAGGACCCTGGAATGGGAGGTCGTGAAGGCAACGTCGAGGACAAGGAGTGGACCCCCATCACCAAGCTGGGCCACCTGGTCAAGGACATGAAGATCAAGTCCATGGAGGAGATCTGTCTCTTCTTCTGGCCCATCAAGGACTCTGTGATCATTGGCTTTTTTCCCGGTTTTGAAGAGTATGCCTGTGTAAAGCAGACCCGTGCCAACCAGCAGACCAGGCTCAAAGCATCAGTTGCCATCAGATTGTGCAATGGACACGTTGGTCTGGGTGTCAAGTGCTCCAAAGAAGTAGCCACTGCCATCCATGGGGCCATCAGCCCGGCCAAGAACTCCATCATCCCCATGTGGTGAGGCTTACCAGGGGGACAAGAAGGGCAAGCACCACACTGCCCCAGGCAAGGTGACAGGCCGCTGTGGCTCTGTGTTGGGGCACCTCACCCCTGCCCCCAGAGGCACTGGCATGGTCTCCTCCCCTGTGCCCAAGAAGCTACTGATGATGGCTGGTATAGACGTCTGCTCCCCCTTGGCCAGGGGCTGCACTGCCACTCTGGGCAGCTTCGCTGAGGCCACTTCTGATGCCTTTCAAAGACTGACAGCTAGCTCACCCCTGATGTCCAGAAAGACACCGTGTTCACCAAGTCTCCTTATCAGGGATTCACTGACCTATTAGTGAAGACCCACACCAGAGTCTCTGTGCAGAGGCCGCAGGCTCCAGCTGTGGCCACCCATAGTTTTTTTTTTTTTTTTGGTCGTTTTTTTTAATTAAATTTTTTAATTTAAATTCAGTTTAATTAACACATACTGTCTTAGTTTCAGAGATAGAATTCAGTGATTTTTTAAAAAGATTTTGTTTATTTATTTGAGGGGGGGGCACACGAGTTGGGGGGAGGGGCAGAGGGAGAGGGAGAAGCAGACTCCCCGCTAGGCAGGGAGCCTGACATGGGGCTTGATCCACCGAGGACCCTGGGATCATGACCCGATCTGAAGGCAGCCACCCAACCAACTGAGCCACACAGGCGCCCCTAGAATTTAGTGATTTATCAGTTGCATGCAACACCCAGGGCTCATTACTTCAAGTGCCCTCCTTCATGCCCATCTCCCAGTTACCCTATCCCTCCATCCACCTCCCCCTCCAGCAACCCTCACTTTGGTTCCTGAGATTAAGAGACAAAGTGAGGGTTGCTGGAGTGGTGGGGGGTGGGAGGGATGGGGCAGCTGGTTGATGGACATTGGGGAGGGTATGTGCTATGGTGAGCGCTGTGAATTGTGCAAGACTGTTGAATCACAGACCTGTTCCCCTGAAACAAATAATATATGTTAATTTAAAAAAAGAGTCTCCTATGGTTTGTCTCCCTCTCTGTTTCTGTCTGATTTTATTTTCCTTCCCTTAGCCTATGTTCATCTGTTTTGTCTCTTAAATTCCACATATGAGTGAGATCAATGCCAATTGTCTTTCTCTGACTGACTTATTTCACTTAGCATAATAACTTCTAGTTCCATCCACGTCATTGAAAGGACAACGTTTCATTCTTTTTGATGGCTGAGTAATATTTCAGTGTGTGTGTGTGTGTGTGTGTGTGTGTGTGTGTGTGTGTGTGTGTATCAAATCTTCTTTATCCATTCACCCATCAGTGGACATCTGGGTTCTTTCCACATTTTGGCTATTGCCCCCACATAGTTTTATACAAGAAAAGTAAAGTGAATTAAAGCCTGTAAAAAAAAAAAGAATGTGGTAGATTTATAAATACTTACTTAGAAGATGTCGTATGAGTATGGCTAGGTTAGAAAATTGAGTTACAAAACAATATGGACTGTAGTCCCCCCTTATCTGCGCTTTCAGCTACCCATGGTCAACCTCAATCCAGAAGCAGATGATCCTCCTCCTGACACATCACAGAAGGTCAGTAGGAGCTAACACTTCGTCACAGGGCCGACGTCACTCACCTCACTTCATCTCCTCACATACATATTTTATCATCTCCCATACGAGAGAAAGCAGGGTGAGTACAGTAGGATATTTTGAGAGACAGACCACATTCACCTAACTTCTATTACAGTATAGTCTCATAATTGTTTTATTATTAGTTATTATTGTTAGTCTCTTACTGTGTCTAACTTATAAATTATATTTCATCATAGGTATACATGTATAGGAAAAAACACAGTATATATAGGGTTGGGTACTATCTGTGGCTTCAGGCATCTGCTGGGGTTCTGGGAACGTATCCCTCATGGATAAGGGTGGACTAGTGTATAGTATGATACCATTTTTATAAGAAAACGGTGTGTACCCATATAAGTACACAAGTCTTTTCCTCACTCAGTCTTTACTATTTTACTATGTACCACAATCCACCCGGCGGCTCCAGGCAAACCCACAGAAATCAGCCACTCTTGGCTCCTTCCTTTCCTCCACAACTTAGCTCTCTCTCTTCATAGGAGATAAGGGGAAAGTCACAAGGACAATGCCCTTGGGAAGTTTTATGATCTCGAGGGAGAAGACAATGCACAAAAGAGGATGAGAGAATGAATTGGAATAGATGTTATAATTGGAGGAGAGAGAGCCCCGCTGGCTGGGGTGGTCAGAGAAGAGGCATGAAGGGGCTGAGTTGGGCTTGAGGAGGGAGTCGGGCTAGACGAGGGCAGGCCAGAGGAGCAGACATGTGAGGAAAGTGGAGGGCACGAGTGTGGCGTGTGAGTGGAAAGGGGCCACTACTGAGGCATGGCTGGCAAAGTGCCCGTGTCCAGCTTCTAGGGCTGCCATGACAGAGTATCACAGATTGGGGGCTTAAACAACGCACATTTATTTTCTCAGTTCTGGAGGCTGGGAATCCACGATCCAGGTGTTAGCAGGGCTGGTTTCTCCTGGAGCCTCTCTCCTCTCTCCTTGGCTTGCAGACGCCTTCTTCTCCTAGGGTCCTCACGTGGTCTTCCATGCCTGTCTGTGTCCTAACCTCCTCCTCTTATAAGGACACCAGTCAAATTAGATTAAAGTCTACCCTACTGACCTCATTTTAACTTAATCACCTCTTTAAAGGCCCTGTCTCCAAATACAGTCACATTCTAAGGTGCTGGGAGATAGGACGTCGATGTATAAATTTTGAGGGAACACAATTCAGCCCGTCACACTGTCTATGCCTAAGGTGTCGTAAATGGCCAGGAAATGGGTGAAAAACTGAATAAATGAAACACATGAGATTGCTTTGTTTATGGCACAGCAGGAAGTTTGTGGGACACATAAAGTGAGAAAGAACATGGAGAGAAAACCAGATTCAAGCTGGAAGGAATACCATGATGTTGATGTTGTTGTAAGGACATTAGATGGCAACGTTCTGTCCTGTGGTCTGGAGCAGAGGTGAGCCTGGGGGCAGAGAGATCAGGTGAAAGACCATTTCAGTCATTCCAGGTGTGGGATGACAAGAGTCTTGACCAGGGTGGTGGCCACAGAATAAAAGCTGGAGACAGATGGGTGTGCCTAGGGGGTTGTTTCAAGTGCCTGCACCCAGCTGATGCGTCGGTGAGGGCCATGTGCTCATGCTACCTTGAGAACAATGAATCCTCTGGAAACTGGATACCAAAACTGCATAAGATGATCTTGTAAGTCCTGGGACACCAATGACTCCAAACAATTCCTTTTGATTCAGGGCCCTCTCAGTTTGTCCCCACCCTGCAGCTGGGTCTACTCTGCACTTGAATATGAGTGGGTTGCACTAAGACAGATTCTTATTAGTTGGCAGAGGCATTAAATTCACTCCCACCTTGTCTTGGATTTTGTGGTTATCTCCCCTAATCAGACCTCTTGTACCTATGTGGTCCTCTCCCTTCTTCCATACTTCTGGAAATTCTACCTGGCTTTCAAACCCCAATTTATATACTGCTTTCTCCACACAGCTCTTGGTGGCACTACCACTCATGTGGCACTCTTGGCTGAGCCCTAATCACGCGTATTTATACTATAAGATGCATATGACACTAAATAAGATATCATGCCCATGTTTGAGATGTTCGGAACATTCATATGCCATGCAAACCCCCCCATGAGATGCTAAACTCCTTGAGGTTATGAATTTGGAACTTCTTATGTATTTGTTACACTACAAAACCTAGTACATATTAGGCGCTCAACAAATTCATGCTGAGACAATAGCCAACACCCCAGAGGTCCATATAAATGGAGTTAGTGGTCTAAAAGGGCAGAGATGGAATATAAGCATATTCATTTCAATCCACAGGCATGGCCTCTAAGTCCCAACCCCACCAGTTTGCCCTGTACTTCCTTAATACTGCTCAAAAAAGCATTAGCCCCAAGTTAGAAGAGATTCTTAAACCTCCAAGAGGAGCTTCATGGGTGGGAACTCAAAGTTGGCTTATCCTCATATGTATAATGTTGAGTGGACCAGACTCTTGGCAGTCCACATCCAAGGAGATGATTAACCTGTCCTGGGAAGCAAGTGGGACCAGCACCTGTGATAAGGATCATGCAGAGGGCCTGAGGGGACCTGGCGCCAGGGCGGCCTTTGGGGAGGAAGGCAGTTGTTTGAATTCTCCTCAAGGGAAGAGGACAAAGGAGAATTGGAACGTTTTTTGGAAAAATGTAAAAGCTGATCCTCAAGTGCATATGGAGTTGCAAAGAGCCTTGAATAATGAAAAGAATCTTGAGAAAGAAGAACAAATTGGGAGGACTCACACTTCAAAACTTATCACAAAAGTACGGTAATCAGATGAGTGTGGTGCTGGCATAAGGGTAGACATATCGACCAATGGAATAAAATTGAGAATCTAGAGATAAGTTCATGTGTCTACAGTCAAATGATTTTCAGCAAGGGTGCCAAGTCCATTCAATGGGGGAAAGAACAGTCTTATCAACAAATTTTGCCGGGAAAACTGGATTTCCTTCCACATGCAGAAGAATGAAAGTTGGGCCCCTATCATACCATACACAAAAATTAACTCAGATGGATCAATGACCTAAATATAAGATCTAAAACCATAAAACTCTTAGAAAAAAACGCAGGACTAAATCTTTATGGCCTTGGATTTGGCAATGGATTCTTACGTCTGACACCAAAAGCACAAGCAACAAAAGGAAAAATAGATAAATCAGGTCTATCCATTAAAAAAATTAAAAATTAAAAAAATTTTGTGCACCAAAGACATTATCAAGAAAACAAAAAGACATCTATAGACTGGAAGAAAATGTTTTCAGATCAAATATCTGATAAAGGTTTGCTATCTAGATTATATAAAGAACTCCTAACACTCAACGAGACAAACAACCAAATTTAAGAAACAGGCAAAGGACTTAAAGAGACATTTCTCCAAAGAAGATATACAAATGGCCATCAAACACATAAAAAGATGTTCAACATCATTAATCATTAGGGAAATGTAAATCAAAACCACAGTGAGTTGCCACCTCCCATCCATCAGGATGGCCATTATAAAAAATGAAGAAACAAAAAAACAGAAAACAACAAGTGTTGGTGAAGATGTGGAGAAATTGGAATGGGAATGTAAAATGGTGCTACCACTGTGAAAAACTGCTGTTTCTCTCAAAAAACTAAACACAGAATCACCATATGACCCAACAATTGCACTCATAGGTATATACCCCAAAGAACTGAAAACAAGTGTTCAAACAGATACTTGTCCACCAGTGTTTACTGCAGCATTATTCACAATAGCCAAAAGCTATTGTGAATAGCATCCATCAGCAGATGAATAGATAAACAAAACATTGTATATATATATACAATGAAATACTATTTGGTCCTAAAAAAAGGAATGAAGTTCTGATACAACATGGAGGAACCTTGAAAACATTATGTAAAATGAAATAAACCAAACACAAAAGCCTCAAGTATTGTATGGTTCCATCTATATGAAACATCTAGAATAGGAAAATTGAGAGACACAGAAAGTATAATTGAGGTTACCAGGGCCTGGGAGCAGGGAGAATGGGCAGTTATGACTTAATGCTTATAGGGTTTCTCTTTGGGTGGTGGAAAAGTTTTGGAAATCAATAGTGGTGTTGCCTCTACAACATTGTGGATGTACTTAATGTCATTGAATTGTACACTGAAAAGGGGTTAAGATGGCAAATGGCAAATTCTGTTATCTATCTCTATTTTACCACAAAAAAAAAAATCTTACAAAATGAAATGAAACAAGAATTGGCAGATGCAAGGAAGAGAAATACAACGTGGATACAGCACTCTTCAGAATGGGTAGTTACTAAGACAGTGTGTGCTGATGGCTGGCCTTTTATTCCAGAAATATTTTGTGCTGGGCACCAAAATAAGCCTACATACAAAAAAAAAAAAAAAAAATCATAGGCAGAGAAGACTTGTTCCAACAAATATGGGAGCAGGACATTGACCCTTCAAGTTATGAGACTGACCCAAGATGCCAAAATAATGAGTCTAAGGTCACTTTCTATGCCCAAGTTTTATCATTCTGATGGCCCTTATTTCCTCTGCCATGTCGAAGCCAAAGTCCCATATCAAATATGAGAATGTTATTTAAAAAAATGCTTCAGCTGACGGATGCCCGAGAGCTTGCTTAGCTCAAAAATGTTTATTCTTCCAGCCTCTCCAAGGCTCCTGGGTGGCTCAACTGGTTCAGTGGCTGCCTCTGGCTCAGGTCATGATCCCAGCTTCCCAGGATCAAGCCGGGCATCAGGCTCTCAGCGGGGAGCCTGCCTCTCCCTCTCCCTCTGCCTGCCGCTCCCCCAGCTTGTGCTCTCTGTCAAATAAGTAAATAAAATCTTTTTAAAAAATGTTTACTCTTCCAGCCCTCTTCTGTACCAAAAAAAAAAAAAAAAAAGAGGCAGTGTGGCTTGAATACCCTTTTCATTTACTTTTTAAGCCAAAATACGTCTGTTTCCTATTCTGCAGCATTACAAACTCTGCTATCAGGAGAGAAAGCGACACAGAGGCATGCTCCCTCCACGATGGGATGTGGCTTTAAATCCTCCCCCAGGGGTGTTCAGGGGTTCACCAGCTGTACCAGGGTAGCACTGCCCAGCGCCCTCCTCCCCTCCTCCGCCTCCTGGGACTGGCATCGAGCTCGGCGGTGCAGCAACCCGTCTCCAGAATGGCATGAGCATTGAGATAAAGTACTCTGCAGTGCTTGGCACAGAGTAGAGACTCAAAATATGTTTGTGGAATACAGAGAATCCCAGTCCCCTCTGAGCTGGGGAAAGAAGCACAAGGAGGTGATTGTGAGGAGAAAAGAAAGTGACCTCCACCTAATACTAATGAAGTCGAAGTTCAATTTTAAGACAGGGACACGTGTTTAAAAGAGAGCACACATGGCCTTTTATTTCCTTCAAGCCTCTTTTGAATATATCTGCCCTTTCATCTGAATGATTTTAAAGACTTTTTTTTTTTTTAAGATTTTATTTATTTATTTGAGAGAGAGAGAATGAGAGACAGCACCAGAGGGAAGAGGGTCAGAGGGAGAAGCGGACTCCCCGCTGAGCAGGGAGCCCGATATGGGACTCGATCCCGGGACTCCAGGATCATGACCTGAGCCGAAGGCAGTCGCTTAACCAACTGAGCCACCCAGGCGCCCTCATCTGAATGATTTTAAACCTTCAGCTGGATCCAGAACCGATTTTCAGGGATATCCACCGTTGAATTGAGGAGTGAGCTGCCTGCAAATCACACATGTCCTTAAGTGTTTAAACCTACTAATAATGTATGGTGATGAACATAATAAAATAAAATTTAAAAAGTCAAAAAAATTAAAATAAACCTACTAAATCAAATAGGCCACCTGTGGGCTGCCTGACCGGCTCCATGGGGAAAGCACGTGACTCGAACTCTGGGTTGTGAGTTCAAGCCCTAAGCTGGGTGTGGAGATTACTAACAAACAAACAAACTTTAAAAAAATAAACAAATAAAGTAGTCCACCTGGGAAGCACAAATAAAAAAAAAGAGTAATGATTACAGTCATCGTGGTGAAAAATTAAGAGAGAGCCTTAAAAAAATATACGTACTTCTGTGTAAGTGACATTTGGGTAAATTTGATATGATGGCTAGTTTGCTTACTTTTCTTTCGTGTTCATTGTTTTCTTCTGATTTAAATTGTACTGTGCAGCTACACCCCACAGGTGGCCCTAAATATTAATTGTTAAGAGGCACTCTTGTAGAGAGGTGGATTCAATTAGCATCCCATCTTTAATGACCCAGCATATTACATACTTCACATGTATAATTATTTATTTTATGACATCATGCCATCCTATAGATAAACAAAAAACTTTGAGAAAATTTACTAGCTTTTTGGGGAGTGTCCCCAAAAGGGTGTCATTTTCATTTTAACCAATAACTAAGATGGGAATAACTCCACTCTTGAGGGTTAACCTATAGAGGTACATTAAGTTCAGAAATTCCCCTCATGAGTTTTTTTCTCTTTTACCATAAAATTGCAGAAATGTCTATCCTGCCCACTTGTAGTAGAGAACTCCCTGTAGATCTACGTTGATGTGAGTGGGAGGTAAGAACAAAAATGGAAAATGTGAAGTAAAGCCTGAGCTTTCTCCTCACTATATAATAAAGGAAGCCACCACCCAGGCAGTTCATCTTCATTTTAAAATACAAACATAAATTGGGTTATTGGATTATAAAAAGTGATTGAGGTAGAATGAGCAGTCCTAGGAAAAATTGAACCAAAAATCTTCGAGCTCAACTATACTCTTCAGAGAACCAGTAACATCAAAAGACGAATGTCTCTTGCCACCCCCATCTCCATTTTTTAAAAATTTGTCTGTTTAGGAGCACCTGGGTGGCTCAGTCGGTTAAGCGTCTGCCTTCAGTTCAGGTCATGATCCCGGGGTCCTGGGATCGAGTCCTGCATCAGGCTCCCTGCTCAGCGGGGAGTCTGCTTCTCCCTCTGCCTCTGTCCCAGCCCCTGCTCGTGCTAGCTCTCTCTTTCTCTCACATGTGCAAGCACGCTCACAAGTCACACACACACTCTCTCTAAAATAAATAAATAAAATCTTTTAAAAAACTGTCAGTTTATCACAAGCAAGCCAGGCAGAACAAGGACAATCAGAAGTGGAGGCTACTGGGGCAATTCCTCATGGGCTGAGTGACCCTGCCATGGGCCAATTGGTGTCCTGAGTCAAGACCGAGAAGGTGTGGAAGAAGAGTAAGGGGTATGGCAGGTAGGATCTGAGGCACAAGGAAATGCAGGCTGGAGAACGGATAGTTTTTAGGCAATAGAGTTCTCTTCTCTGTTGCCTATTCGCTCTTCTGTAAGGAAGGCTGTTGCTGGCAATTCTTACTCCGCACCCCATCGCTTCCCGTGCTGTGGATCCATTTTCTCTTCTAATGTCTTCCAGCATCAGCATGTTTCTGCTATTCTGGGCACCTAGGTGGCCCAGTTGGTTGAGGGGCCAACTCTTGATTTTGGGTCAGGTCATGATCTCAGGGTCATGAGATCAAACCCCTCGTTGGGCTCAGGACGCAGTAAGGAGTCTGCTTAAGATACTCTCTTTTTTCCCTCAGCCTGTCTCCCCCTCTCAAAATAAAAAAATGTTTCTGCTATTCAAAGTCTCAGGATGATGATTCCACACCAAGCTGTCTGGTGTTTATCATGAGCCACAAGAGGTGCTCTCCTTCTCATTCCCTGTCCCCCGCCCCCTACTCCCTACCAAAAAAAGATTAGAAATTCCCTCTGACCGAGACATGGCAAAGTTCATTTGCACATTTAACACATTCCATTCTTTTTGTATAACAAATATAATTTTAGTAAGTTATCACAGCATCTAACTGAAGAAAGGGATGAGGAAAGGAGATAATATTTACAAACCTGCCTGTGTTCCACTCCGGTGGGTGCTCTCAACATATTATCTCATTTAATCTCAACATTCCTGTGAAGGAGGCTTATTCAACCCATTTTACAGATGTGAAAACAATCACAAAGTCCACAAACTCCAGGAGCCATCCTTACCTGGCCTAGTTTTTTAGTAGGTCTAGGCAAGTCGCTAGCACAGTAGATGACTAATAAATGATAGACAGCCTCCACTGGATCCTTGTCCGTGATCAAGTTGATCAAAGTTTACCTCGGTTTTCCTGCCCTGTCCTCTCACCCCAAGCCAGTTATCATGTTTTATCTCAGCACTCAAAATATATATTAATGGAGAACAGAAAGTTCTTCACACTATATTTGACTCTCTAAAGGAAAAGTCAAAGCTTTACATGCATTTATTAATGCCCACTTTTTCCCACGAGGGGTTTAAAGTGATTTACCACAAAGAGGAGCACCTGGCTGGCTCAGTCAGGAGAGCATGCAACTCTAGATTTCAGGGTCGTGAGTTCGAGCCCCACACTGGGTGTGGAGCCTACTTTAAATTAAATTAAATTAAATTAATAAATAAAGTGATTTATTTTAGCTACAAAGATAAACTACAATAACATGACTAATTATAAATATGAATAAAATAATAGGATCATAGATAACATAAATATAAGTAGTTAAAATAAAAGTTAATAACAGAAGAGGAAAAGAAAAATCATAAATTGCAGGCTATAAGGAATTACGTAGTTGCTATAATTAAGCTTTAATTTTTACTTTTTGTTTACTACCAGTCAAACCAAGAAGGAAAACCTGGTCCAGTTACATAGTTCTAATTGTTAGAGAAGAAAAGAAACTTTCTCAAGGGAAGCTTAGCTTTTCTAAAAATTTAGTTTTAAAATATATACCTCATGCACAATTTCATCTTCGCTTCTACCCTCCCTACCTCAGGATAGAGTACACACTATTCCTATCATACATTCCTATAGCAAAAGCGAAGCATTAAAGTAAAACTCTCTAGTCAAGGTCAGACCTTCCAGAAAGATTCTCAAGCTGGGACACACATTTCATATCAGTTATCTATTGCTGTGTAACAAATCACCCCAAAGGTCAAAACCCCCACCATTTTATGTGCTCATTCTTCTGAGAGTCAGCAAATTGAGCTTTGCTTCGCTGGGCAGTTCTTCTAATAGTGCTCAAGCCTCACACTACAGAGGTTCTGATTTAACTGGTCTTGGATGGGGCCCTTCATCTGGCAGCTCCCTAGGTGATTCTTATGTATTGCCAAGCTTAAGAACCACTGGCATAGTGCATAACCCTAAATCACAATTCAGTGAAGGCAGTTACTCCCAGGTGAAGTACAGTTAAAAGGACTTTAAGAAATGCCAGACCCAGATTATCCAAAACAATAGTGAAAAAGAACAAAGCTGGAGAACTCATATTTCCTGATTTCACTTAACCGCAAAGTTACAGAATCAAGATAGCGTATGGCATAAGGATTGAAATATAGAGCAATGGATCAGAGTTGAGAGTCCAGAAATAAGCCGTACTTTTATAGTCAATGGATTTTCAACAAGGCTGCCAAGATCTTTCAACGGAGGAAGAGCACTCTTTTCAACTAATGGCACTGGGACAACTCGATATCCACATGCAAAGTAATGATTCTGAACCCCCTTCCTTCCATCATATAGAAAAAGTGATTCAAAATGGATCGCAGACCTACAGGTAAAAGCTAGATCTGTGTAACTCTTAGAAAGAAGCAGAGGATTATGCACCATGACCAAATAGGATTTATACCTGGAATGCAATGTTGTTTTAACATCCAAATATCCAATAACATAACTCACTATATTAATAGAATAAAGGAAAAAAAATCCACATGGTCTTCAATAGCTGTAGAAAAAATCATTGTTCAAAATCCAATTATATTCATGATATAACCTCTCGATAAACTAGGACTAAAAGGAGGCTTCCTCAATTTGATAAAGGGCATCTATGAAAACCTGACAGCGCTATACTTAATAGTGAAGACTGAACATACAATGGAATACAATTCAACCTTAAAATGAAGGAACTTCTGACACAGGCTACAACATGGAGGTACCTTGAGGACATTACGCTCAGTGAAATAAGCCAGTCACAAAAAACACAAATACTGATGATTCCACTGGTATGAAGTACCTAGAATAGTATAATTTGTCGAGGCAGAAAGTAGAATGGTGGTTGCCCAGGGCTGGAAAGACACAGGGATGGGGAATTAGTGTTTAATGAGGACGAGCTTCAGTTTGGGGAGAGTAAGAATTCTGGAGATGGACGGCAGTGACAGTTGTATGACAATGTGAATGTACTTAATGCTGCTGAACTGTCCACTTAAAAACAGTTAAAATGATACATTTTATGTTATGACTTTTATATTTCACAAGTTAAAAAATAAAAATAAGTAAATAAAACAGTGAAAAAAAACCAGTGAAAAAAATTAATGTTTTCCCGCTGAGACTGGGAACAGGGAAGGATATTTTCTCTCACCACTTTTATTCAACTTTGTCCCAGAGTCTCTAGCCAGTGAAATAATGCAAGAAAAAAACAAACAAAAGGTATACAGATGGGAAAGGGAGGAAGTATAGCCGTCTTTATTCACAGACAACATGATCTTGTATGTAGAAAATTCTATGGAGTTTCCAAAAATTTACTAGAATTAGTAAACCAGCTCAGCAAGGCCACAGGATAAAAAAAACCAATGGACAAAATTAATTGTATTTCAACATGCTAACAATAAAAAATCCAAAAATAAAATTAAAAAACAATTCCATTCACAATAGCATTGTAAAAAATAGAATACTTGGGAATAAATTTAACCAAACAAGTGCAAGAACTATGCACCAAAACCACAAAACATTGCCAAGATATTTATCTGACAATCTGAATAAACGGACAGACATACCATGTACATAGATTAGAAGGCTCAATGTTGTTAAGAGGATGATCCGTCCTAAACTGATGTAGAAATTACATGAAATCCCTATCAAAATCTCAGCAGTTTTTTGGTAGAGTTGAATGACATGACCCTAAAAGTTATATGAAATGCAAAGAACGGGGGCACCTGGGTGGCTCAATCATTTAAGCCTCCGCCTCTTAATTTCCGCTCAGGTCATGATCTCAGGGTCCTGGGATTGAGCCCCATAGTGGGCCCTGTGCTCAGCAGGGAATCTGCTTTAGGATTCTCTCCCTCTCCCTCTGCCCCTGCCCCCACTCATACCGTCTTCTCTCTATCTCTAAAATAAAGAAATCTTAAAAAAAAAGAAGAAGAAATGCAAAGAAGAGCCAAACCATTCTGAAAAAGAAGAACAAAGTTGGAAGACTTATACTACCTGATTTCAAAACTTACTATAAAACCATGGTAATTAAGACAATCTTATATTGGCATACGTATAGACAGATGGCTCAGTGCAACAGAATAGAATACCCAGAAATAAACCCTTACCTTTATGAGCCATTGATTTTCAACAAAGATGTTAGGCAATGAAAAAAAAAGTGTGTGTGTGTGTGTGTGTGTGTGTACCCTTACTTCACAGTACACACAAAAATTCCTTAATAGACCTAAATTTTAGGAACTAAATAATTATCTATACAGATGCCAAAATCTACTAAAAAAAAAAATCCTGACTAAATCGTTCTTTGCTTTATTTCACTCAGGCAAATGACGGAGGCTAAAGATGGGCCAAATATCTTGCATGGCATTGTCCATTATTTTAAACACCTTCACCAATATTTTTCTTTCTATGGCCAGATCTGTCAAGCGGAGTCCCTTGGCAGGAAAACCCCATCCCGGCATCCTGACGGACAGTTGCATTGAAAAGAAAGGCAGTGGGATTATTAAGCGGAGCCCGAGATACTGAAAAATCCTAGATGGGTTCTAAACTCAGATTTTGTGTTGTAGAAGGAGAATTTGTTTTCCACCGAGAGAATTTAATTCAGAGTTACACCAATAAGCTCTCAAACGTAGCTGTAACATTCACCCCAATTTATTCTGAGGACATCACAAGGAAAGGAAGGCCTACCCAGGGCTTGGGCTACTGGGTTTCTTAAGCCCCGAAGTGTTGCCAGGGTCCACAAAGCCCTAAGTCAGCAGCTGCGGTTTGGGGGATTTTACGCACGAGGTGCCCAAGTGTGTGTCTCTCCCGAGAGCCTGGACCATTGCTGATCCAGGACTGAGCTGGCCTCAGTGAAATGCCTCCCAGGCAAGCAATCCCTCAATTAATCTCAAGGCTTCAGTAGACCTGAGAAATGAAAGAACACACCTCTCTCTCTCAAGGGAGAGCGGCGGGTTGGCCCATGTCTTCTGGATCCCTTCCAGCTTCTGGGGAGGTTTTCTTCCTTGCCAGTCTGGAATGGGTGTGGGAAGCAGGAATGTCCTCCTCTCCACCAGTGATGGGATGTGCGTTCACCTGCCGACACAAGCAGCAACTTGTAGGACCAACACCTTGCTGCTTTTGTTTGGAGATGTGGTACAAAGCAAAGCAGGCCCCCTTCCCGAGAGGCTATTAAAAGGCAATTTGTATTTAAAACAAGGATGTATGCCCCAAACACGATTTCCATCTATCTCCCGACCTACCCACAAATACTCATTAAAACTGAATTTTAAGATTAGCCATGCATGTCTTTTAAAGGATTAAACTCCTCTCTTAGCAAATTAACCTTAAAAACTCTGCTCCAGTGAGTAGTGACCTTTCTTCATTCTAGAATATGTCACTCTCTCATCAGAGACATCATATCTTTTTCTTTTCATGAATAAGGATGTCACAATTGAAGGGTGCCTGGGTGGTGCAGTCAGGTAAGCATCTGACTTGGTTGCGGCTTGGGTCATGATCTCAAGGTTGTGATATCGAGCCCCAAGTCGGACTTCTTGCCCCCGTGGAGTCTGCTTGAGAGTCTCTCTCCCTCCTGCTCATGTGCTCTCTCTCTCTCTCAAATCAATCAATCTTTTTTTAAAAAGGTCACAATTAAGAATTATAACTCTTAATATTTGTTTGCCCTTATGCTATACTTTCTACCTGAGAATTTCAAGACAGAAAGACCTATCACATTAGGACAAGTCATTTTCCAATGTGACACACAACCCACACTGTCTCTTTCATATCTATTCCTCGATTTTATGATAAATAGATTGTAGAAAATGACAGGACCATTCCCAGTTTGTGACAAAGTTAAGCCTGGCATGCGATCCCTGCTTCTCCAGTGTTATTTCTGGATATTTCTCCTACCAATATTCTATTTCCTACCATTTTTTAAAAAAATGAAACATTGTTCTCATCGTCCTGCCTTTTTCTCATATTTCCTTTCATGTTTTAAAAATAGCATTTTTTTCAGATTGTAAAATTAATACTGTTCATTACAAAATTTTTAAAACATGAAAAGTTATAAAGAAGAAAATCAAGTTACCCATAATCCCTCCACCAAGAGATAATCACTGTTAACATTTTTGGTGTATTTCCCTTTCGTATTTTTACGTATGAATTTTTCTCCCCAAATCACATAGCCAATAAATCAGAGGCAATTTTCCCATTCTTAATCCATACCCATTTGGGAGAAGATCACTTCTGTTTGGTCTTGAGCTTGTCCCACAGTGCCTCCAGCCCTAATCTTCCAGTCCCTGCCTTGTGGTCTGTTTTTCTATCCACCCTGACCCCGAGTTCCTCGGCTGAGGCCCCACTTGCACTGGACTCCAGGTTCAGGTTTGGACTATTTGCCTTCAATGCTGTTTGACCCCTTGGACCTTCGGGAACATGAATTGTAAAGGCAAAAACTTCATGCAACTCTGTACCCAATGTGATAAAAATTAAGTAAGACTTCATGAAAATCTACATTCTTTATTATTTTTGATGTTTTGGAGACTTAACCTAGAGTTTTACTTTGCCTCTTTTAAAGGCAGGCATTTCCAAAGACATGAGGTGCTGGAGAGCAGGCACCATGCCCATTTATATTCGTAACTCCAGCACATGGCCCAAGGTAAGTGCTCAATAAATGTCCACTGAATGCTTAAATGACATTTATTGAACTCTTGCTTCCTGTCTGGGGGAATATAATCAAAGCCGAAGGTTAATAATAGCGATAGTCATGAATGTGGTTGGTGGCTCTGCATCCTTTACCAGCCGGAATCACTGGTCTTTAATCACTTAAACCTCTCTGTTCCTCCAGGCAGGGTCTCCCCTTCCTGGCCACTGGCCTTCTCCTCCTGCCACCTTCATGCTTGCTGCTCCCCTCCCCCGCACCTCCCGCCTCCCCGGATGGACTGAGACTTGGCTCCCCCACCAAGGACAGCGTTGGCCTCCCCTTCCCTGACTCATAGCCCCTCTTCTCAAGTCCCGCACCCCACCCAGGGCTGTCATCCCCATTCTTGCCAAGCGGTATGACCACCCTTCATCCTTGTCCTACCCGACCTCTCCAAGGCAGTTGACACCCTTGCCCTCAACTTCCCTGAAACTCTCTCTTTGGAGTGCACACTTCCTTCCTCTAAGTTCTCCTTGTACACCTGGCTGCCTCCTCCCAGGCTCTTCTGCAGAGTCCTCCTCTGCCTGAGCTGCAAATGTTGGAATTCCCCACATGTCCCTCCTCAGTTCTCTGCTCTCACTGTGCAGACTTACCTCTCCGATCTCCCCCACTTCCAGGATTTCTGCACCAGCCATGGGTCCTGCATGCCCCGTGGAGGGGAATATCACAAGACTGCCTGCTGTACAATTCCACTCGAACGTCCCTCCACATCAACATGTCCCAGTGGAACTTACATCTTCCAGCCAAAATCTGCCCTTCTCTTAACTGTTTCATGACACTCAGGTCTGAAACTTGGGAGTTCCCATGCTCTTCCTCAGTCCCTGATCTAATGGTTCACCAAATCCTGTCCATTCTACCATTTGACTGTTTGTCCAATTATCCTCCAGCCTGGGATCTTTCCAAGATGTCCATCTGACCTTCCTCTCAGTAACATCCATTCCTCTTATACTAATAGGGCCCAGCCTCTTTCATGTGGTTGGCAGGCCCTTTGGAACTGGGTCCGTGCTTACCTCGCTAGCCTCATCCCTTAATAGTTCCTGTGGTCTAGTCAGGCCCAACCTTTTAATTCATTCAGAAAGTCCCAATGTCTCTCATCTGCAGTGGTTGCATCTACTTTCCATCAGCCTGGAGTCCTCTCTACCCCTTATTTCACCTGGCCATCCCTTGCTCTTCCTTCAAGTCTTAGCGTAGACAGCGTTGTTTCAGGAAATCCTTCTGAAGCTCCAAATCTCTTAGAATATGCTCTTGATACACATGCTCCAAAAATGCTCCCTATCATCTTAGCACTTACACACTAACCGTGATTGCCTTTATACCTGCTTGGGCGGCCAAGCGAATGTTCAGTGTGCTGAGAGGCAGACACCAAGTTTCTCTTCCCTCCACACATCGCAGCACGATGCTAGCACATAGTAGATGCTCAGTAGAAACACTGAGTGAATGTCAAATTAGCGAATGAAGGAAAGAATGAGTAAATGAATGTTCTTCTCTCTTTTGTCAATGCTCTTTTCATCTCTTGCCAGGATGAAGCAGAGATTCCTAACAGACCTCCTCATACTCCTGTCTGATTTATGTCCCACATTTAGGTACAAATGATCATTCTAAAAAAAAAAAAAACCTAATCATGTCATGCCCTGTTTTAAAATCAATGGCTATGCATTTCTCACAAGACTTTAGCCTGGTTTTAAGGCCCTTTAGGATTTAGCTCCTACTTCCCTCCTCACTACAGTCCCTCTCCTGTTGAAATACTGAAGTCCAGCCACTCTGAACCACTCTTGGCTCTTCCCACAGGCCAGGCTCTCTTGGCTCTGGGCCTTTGCACATGCTTCAATTCCTTTTCCCTTTTGCCCCACCCACCCCCCTTCAGCCTCAGGACCCAGCTTAGGAATCACTTCTTAGGAAGCTGCCTCTGAGCCCTCAGTTCCCTGGCGAGTAGAAGGAGGTACCCTAATGTGGTTCCGATTGCCTTCAATCAGACTTCAGTGACAGCCTTCAACAGCCCATAGGTATCTGCCATGCTATTCCATACGATTCAGGAGAGCTAAGAGCAAAGGCTTTTGATCCTCGCACAGTGAGAAAAGTAACAAGTGAACAGTGAGGTCACTAACAGAAAGCTATTTTCAAAAATTTCGAGGACAATTGTGACCCCTGATGACAATCCTGTATTAATAACTCAGCAGTCATGGGGCATCTGGTTGGTACTGTTGGTAGAACATGCGACTCTCGATCTCAAGGTCGTGAGTTCAAGCCCCACATTGGGCATGGCGCCTACTTTTAAAAAAAATTAAAAATACTAAAAAACAACAACAACAAAAATAACTCAGCAGCCACATCACCTTGTCTGTGGTGGGAGAGGACAGACCTGCAAGGGGGACAGGGATGGTGAAAGGGAAAAATACAAGAGGGGCCTTGCAAGACTCAAAATGAGACTGACCACAAACTGAGGCAAATAATTAACTGCAACTTCTGCACCTAAGCTTCATCGCACCTTCAAAGTGTCACCAAGAGATACTAGAGATTTTACTCTATTCTTTTATTTATCCAGTCATTTAAATTTGGGGCACAGATCTTTTTTTTTTTTTGTAAACAGAATCACATTTTTAAGTATTGCTGCTTAAAAGAACCTGGATATCTCACACCCATTAAAGTGATCCATTAAAAAAAAAAAGAAAAGAAAAGAAGAGAACATGTTGGTGAGGATGTGGAGAAACTGGAACCAAAATAGTATAGTGGTTTCTCAAAAATGAAACAGAATTATCTGAGGATACTGTAGTTCCACTGTTGGGCATTTACCCAAAAAGAACTGAAAGCAGAGACTCAAAGAGATATTTGTGCACCCATGTTCATAGCAGCATTATTCTCAATGCCCCAAAGGATGGAAATAACCAACAGTGAATAACCACAGATGAATGGATAAACAAAATGTGCTGCATTCATAGATTGGAATATAGTATTATTTAGCCTTAAAAAGAAAGGAAATTCTAAAAACAAAAAGAAGAAGAAGAAGAAAGAAACTGACACACACTACAACATGGTTGAACGTTGAGGACATGACACTTAGTGAAATAAGCCAGTCACAAAAGGACAGATACTCTATGAGGTCCCTAGAGTAGTCTAATTCATAGAGACAGAAAGTAAAATGGTGGCTGTTGGAGGGTGGTTATTTTTTTTTTTTTAGATTTTTTTTTATTTATTTGAGAGAGAGAGAGAACGAGAGAGAGAGCACATGAGAGGGGAGAGGGTCAAGGGAGAAGCAGACTCCCTGTCGAGCAGGGAGCCCGATGCGGGATTCGATCCAGGGTCTCCAGGATCATGACCTGAGCCAAAGGCAGTCGCTTAACCAACTGAGCGGAGGGTGGTTATTTTTAACAGGTTCAGGGTTTCTGTTCTGTAAGGCCAAGTTCTGGAGACGGATGGTGGCGATGGTTTTACAACAATGTCAAGGTGCTTAATGCCACAGACCTGTACACTGAAAAGTGGCGAAGGTGGCATGTTTTAGGCTACCTGTATTTCCCACAATTAAAAAAAAAAAAGAGCCTATGAATGAGTTCCTTTGGTTTTTTGGGTTTTTTTTTAAAGATTTATTTATTTATTATTTGAGAGAGAGGGAGGGGGCAGAGGAAGAGGGAGAGAAAGAATCTCAAGCAGGCTCCCCGTTGAGCACAGAGCCCGACTCGGGGTTCCATCCCACGACCCTGAGATCGTGACCTGAGCTGAAATCAAGAGTCGGAGGCTTAACCTACTGAGCCACCCGGGCGCCCCTGAATGAGTCCCTTTGTAAAACCAAAGTGTCCTGTATAAGGTGAGGAATCACACCTCTTCCCCCTAACTAATCTGTTTTGGAAATTTAGGTTTATGTATATAAACCTAAAGCCAGTCACACCTGAGAGTATGTTTTGCTCTGCAAGCTGCCCATCTACAGTCACTTCTCCAAGGAGATTCTGTGAGAGCCATTCATATACAAACATTTGATTTAATACTTGTCCCTAAAAAATTACTTTGAGAGTCACAGCCGTTCACTCACTTTCATCGCTATGTGTTGTGTGACAATCAACCTGTGGCTTAGTAACGTCATTCTGTCATTGCCCCCACCACAGGGAGAGGAGGGGACATGGATACACGACCCCCCAACGCCATCACAAAAGTGAAGTGAGAAACTCCTGCCCCTCTCAGCTGTCGGTGGGAGTGCTGGGTTGGGTGAGTAATGGATCCTCCAGCCACAAATGAGGCTTCCTCTGACTCATCCAGTACATGAAGCTGCTTTATCTCCCTTGCCCTACCTGCCTGCCCTCCCATCCTTTCCTCCAGAGAAGTCAGGGACCGAGATAAAAGTGAGCACACTGCATCCCAAGTGCAAGGAGGCTGCTGAATCAGGAGCCGGCCCAGCCCTTGCAGCATGGCCCCAATAACGCATAGGCCATGCCTTTCATCCGAGGACCTCAAAGTCCTTAAAAGCATTAGCTTACGAATCCTGGTGCAGGCCCTGGGAAATGATCCGGGCTATTTCAAAGTTGGAGAAACTAAGGCACAATGGGGGTCACGGTCACACTGAGTATCGCGCAAGATGATGGTCCAACGAGAACTCAGGACTTCCATGATATTTTTTTGTAAAGATTTTTTTTAATTTTTATTTATTTGACAGAGAGAGATTAGTGAGAGCAGGAACACAAGCAGAGGGAGTGGGAGAGGGTGAGAGAGAAGCAGGCTTCCCGCGGAGCAGGGAGCCCGATGCGGGGCTCGATCCCAGGACCCTGGGATCATGACCTGAGCAGAAGGCAGACGCTTAATGACTGAGCCACTCAGGCGCCCCTTCCATGTTATTTTTAACCATCACCCTCCCTCCTGCCTTTTTTTTGGAATCGAACTCACGCTTTCAATGGGTGGGAGGAAAAGGAATAACAACTTTGTACAAAACATAACCCACAAATAACCCAGCAATCTAGGACATCTCAGAGAATCTATGTTTGCGTTGTTTTTAGAAAAGATTTTCCTCCTCAACTTTCCTGGGAGTGTCTCTCCTTTCGGAAAACCTTATCTCTTATGATGCCAGCGATCTTTTGGAAGGCAGTCACCTCAGGCTGTAAGACTGAGTATTTCCCGAACTTGATGTGCAGAAGAATCACGTGGGGGATCTATTAAAATGCAGAATCCATCCAATAGTCTGGGTGGGGCCTCAGATTCTTGGTGCAAGGACTACACTTTGAGTAGCAAGGAGCTAGGCGGGGCAAGCCCTTTGCAGACAATGCCCTTCTTGAAAACTAACACTTGGAGCCTATCCATTCCTCCCCCCACCCCCCAGCACCAGCTTTCTGAGAACTTAATTATTCTGAGTCTTTAATTATTGTGAGTTTAATTATTCCGACTCTTTAGAGCTTAATTTGCAAACCATTGCTAAGGGTAGCACCTCGCGGCTCCGGAGGGAGGTGAGAAAGTTGTGGTGGTTTAAAGCTTAAACAAACTAGAGAGACGGTATCATCTCTGATCATACTTACCATAGTTGATAGACACGATCCTTTAAAAGAGTGGTACCAAATATAATTGTGTGCTAAGCAGCATATTCCAACGCAACAGACTGAAAACAGGAGTAACATTAACAGGAGGTCACTTGGGGGTGAAAAGAAAAATTGCTTTCAAACCAACCATCCCGGGCGTCTCAGGTACATAGTCCAGGCACACGCAGGACAGGTTGTGCTGCGGCTATTTATCAGGGTTTGACTTGACCTTTCACCTCTACCGGGTTATTCCCGGGCCCCCACCGTTGTCATGGTAACGCTGATAACCGGCTGAGGCTTCTCAACACCTCTGGAACGCCAGAGTCCTCCGAGCGGTGTCAGTTTCTAGGTCTTCCGGCCTGTCCCCCTGTAGGCGAAGAGGCAGCTGAGGCTCTGGGGCACAATTTCTGAATGACAAGGTGTATAGCAAAGTCCCGAATCTTCGCAGACCGCACACTTTCAACCCAGGGCCAGCGCAGCGCGGGAGAGAGCCTCCGCCGCCGCCGGAGGAGGAGCCTTGCCCGTGCTCCCGCCGACCAGACATCAAGGACAGGGACAGAGTGTGCATCTGGCAACGTCCACTGCCCGTCAGCACCTCCCCCGCTGCCCCCGCTGCCCCCGTGGTGGGGAGGATGGTGGAGAGAGCGCTCAGTCCACCGCGCGTCCTCCCCCGGAGGCGGGGGTGGAGAGGGGGAGAGGGGGAGAGGGGAGCGGGGAGGGAGCTGCCCCTGCAGCTCCAGCTGCCGCCCTACGGATTTTCCTTCTCATCACAAATTCCCACAGCCTGACAACATCTCTCTCGCATCCTGGCAAATATTTCAAATGCCCTGAAAAGTGCAGATAATATTGCAAAGATGTATACGCCAGCGTTCTCAAATATCGCCATTAAATATTTTGAAAGAAACCCAAGTACAGGTAACAGTTGATGCTCGCCGCGTGCTCCTCCTCCCTGGCCCTCCTTGTCTTCCTCTTTCCGGAGCTGACCATCACCGTGACTTTGCTATTTGTCATTTCCAGCATACTTTATTCGCTCACTCCCTATGCGGCGGGATAATAAAAGTATGTCATTGTTTTTTCATGGTTTTATATCCCTGGCATCCCACTGAAAGCATCTTCTTGAAAATGTGTTTTTTTCACCCAACCTTATGTTTGGGAGAGGTATCCATGTAGTTGATTCATATTAAGTTTGTGACACTACATCAAAAACTAAGGATGTAATCTATGGTGATTAACATAACATGATAATAATAAAAAATATTAAGTTTGTGTATAGTATTCCCTGACATGGATTTAAACGTATGTATCCGTTCTTCTGTTCGTGGGCATTGAAGTCACTTAAAACTTTCACTCTTACACAGAAGGTTGCCGCGATCATCCTTGTAAAGTCTCCTTGGGCGCATGTCCCAGATTCTTCACCTAGGAGTGCAATTGCTGGGACGCAGAACAGGTGTACCTTTAACTTTGCTAAAAGCAGCCAATGTGCTGTTCCAAAGTGTCCCAGCTGATGTCTCTTGCAGCGTGGGGCTGGCTCCTATCTCTCCATCCACATCTTTGTCAACACACAGAATAGTCAGACTTCACTTTCTGGTAGAAAGGAAATGCTATCCCCGTCCCCATTTAAAAACAGTCTTCCTGAGATACAATTCATATACCAGACAATTCACCTATTAATAGTGTATAGTTCCGGGCGCCTGGGTGGTTCGGTCAGTTAAGCATCTACCTACAGCTGGGGTCATGGTCTCGGGGCCCTGGGATCGAGCCCCGCGCTGGGAGTCAGCTCTCCCTCTGCCCCTCCCCCTGCTTGTTCTCTCTCTTTCTCTCAAATAAATAAATAAAATCTTTTTTAAAAAAGTGTATAATTTGATGACTTTTAGAAGTATATTCAGAGGGGCGCCTGGGTGGCTCAGTTGGTTGAGCGACTGCCTTCGGCTCAGGTCATGATCCTGGAGTCCCGGGATCGAGTCCCGCATCGGGCTCCCTGCTCAGCGGGGAGTCTGCTTCTCCCTCTGACCCTCCCCCCTCTCATGTGCTCTCTCTCTCTCATTCTCGCTCTCTCAAATAAATAAATAAAATCTTTAAAAAAAAAGTATATTCAGAGTTGCCTATCCATGAGCACAGCCACTTGTGAAATATTTTCATTACCTCAGAAGGAACTTCTGTTCCTCTCAGCCATCACCCCCATTCCTAACCCCTCCCCGTCTCCCTCACCCTGAACAACCACTGATCTATTTTCTCTCCCTCTAGATCTGCCTGTCTATTCTGGACATTTCGTATAAGTCGAATCACACTTTCATTCTTTTCACGGATTCCTACAACCTGACAACATAGTACTTTGCTTCATGTCTTTTAATTTTGAAATATTTCAATATATGATTGGCGCCCATTTTAATTTGAATTTCCCTAATTATTAGTAAGTCTCATGAGGTTTTCATATGCTTATTAACCTATTGGAATTCTTCTGGAAATTGCCAGCTTACATTCTTTCATCCACTTCTAAATAGGATTGCTTGTCTTCTCCTTGCTCATTGGTAGGATTTAGTTAAATATTCTGTATATGAATCCTTTTTTGGTTACATAAGTTATGGATATTGTGGGGAGGCAATCCTCCCTGGATTTCTCAGTGTTCCCGCACTGTCCAGACCTTTCTGAGAAACAGATATTGGCATGCGACAAAGACAGAGAATGCCCTCTTCCTCCCCAGACCCATTTTCTCTTCATTTTCTAAAGGTGATAAACCCAGAGCCAGTTGTTTACATTCCAAATGGTTGTAAAAACCCAGAGACCTTCCTCACTTCTCCCCAGAGTGGATTTGTTGACACTGGAGAACAAAGGTCTCTCCCTCCACCTCCAGGGTGGGAGGAACAGATGTGCTGGCAGCTTCTATTCATGCTCTGAGAGCCATCATTTTAGAGTTCTTCTCTGTGTTTCTAAACCCATGTACATGCAGGGTACATCTGGCCCTCACTGCGTTGCCTGTAGGGAATTGGCACCAAGACCAATAGGTGAACAAATAATCGCTCTGTTGTCTGATCCAGAAACTTCATGTTTCCAGTCAGTATAAATAAACATCTGCAGATATAAAAACCTAACAGATACTTCCTCCTGGTCTTTTCCCTTTGTGTAGACTGTCTTCTTTTCCTCATTGTGGTAAAATATACATAGGTTAAATTTATCATTTTAGCCATGTTTAGTGTACAATTCAATGACATGAGTTTATTCACAGTGTTATGCGACTATCAACACTATCCATTTCCCGAAATTTTTCATCTTCCCGAACTGAAACTCTATACACATGAAACACTACCTGCCCGTCCCCTCTCCCTCCAGTCCCTGGCAACCACCCTCTACTCTCTGTCCCTCTGAATCTGACTATTCTAGGAAACTCAGGCCAGTGGAATCATAGAGCATTTGTCTTTTGGTGACTGGCTTAGTTCACTGAGCATGAGGTCTTCAAGGTCCATCCATGTTGCAGCCTGCGTCTGAATTTCCTTCCTTGTCTTTTAATTGTAAAGTGCAAAGAGCATAAAATTTAGCCCCTTGCCCATTTTTAAATGCACAGTTGAGCGGAACTAAGTAGATTCACATTGTTGTGTAGCCATCACCACCATCTGCTTCCAGAACCCTTTTCATCTTGCAAATCTGAAACTCTGTCCCCCTTGTTTAATGGTACTTAATCCCCATCCCCTCTCCCCTCCAGCTCGTTCCTTTTTTATGGCAAAATAAGATTATAACCACTGTATGTACATACCATATTTCTTGATCCATTCATCTGTGAATGGGCACTTGAGATGCTTCCACCTTTTGGCTAGTGGGAATAATGTTGCTATGAACATGGATGTGCAAGTATCTGATGTTCTGCTTGTTTGTGCTGTCTTTTGATGAAAAAAAAAATTTATTTTTAAGTTTTAACACATTTCTTTTCTTTTCACCCTTTCCTTTAGGGTCTGTGTTTTTTATATTCCATGAAACACCGTTTAAAAAAATATACCATGCTTGGGGTGCCTGGCTGGCTCTGTTGGAAGAGCCTGTAACTCTTGATCTTGGGGTCGTGGGTTTGAGCCCCATGTTGGATGTAGAGATTACATAAGTAAATAAAACTTTTAAAATATATATGTGTATATATATATATATATATACACACACACACCATTTGATATATTTATAAATATATATACACCATCTTATATATTTATAAATATAAATATGTATATATAAATATGGTGTGTGTGTGTGTACATATAGCTTTCTATAATCCCAATGCTCTGTAATCATAATGCTGAAGCGGTTTATTTCTAACTCAGGCTCTAGGTCACGCTGCCCAAACCAGTATAGACAGAGAGCTTGCTGGCTGGTCCTACTCAAACCTTATGCCCTGGGCCCCCCTGTCAGCACTCCTTGGGCCCAACCCCAGTCTGAGGGCATCAGCCTCTTTTCTGATTCATCTTGGTTGAGTCCTGTGTACTCTCATCGGTTCTTCTAAAGAATGGAGTCTTGCGCCTGAACTCAGTTTCATGGTCCAGGTCCTTGTTGTGTCCTCTGCCTGGGCCACCAGCACCCCACTCAGATCATCCGATTGCCTGAGTCCTAGTCGCCTGCCACGACTTTCTCCATCTGCTTGCTCTAGGGATCTTTTGCAAGGCCCTCCTCAGGTCGGTGAGGTCTCAGACGACCAGGACTGGGGTTAGTGCCTCCTCCCCAGCACTGTTTAGACTACAACCAGAGGGCCTGACATTCCGCGTGTAAACAAACTGATCATTATTCACTCTACTCTTTTTTTTATACCACCTACTACGTGCTAAGCACTTCTTGGATACAGACGGATGAGAGCCATATCCTCACGGTGCTTACAGAGAGCAGACCACAAATGGAGAGCAGACAATAAATAAACATGTGAACAAATGAAACAATTCTAACCTAGGATACGGCTCTAAAGGTTATGAACAGGGTGTTATGTTGGAGAGTGAGGTGGCCAGGGAGCTGCTGCTGGTGTGGTTGGGGAAGGCCTTGAAGAGGAGGAAATAAGGCATTTCAGACATAAAGGAGATAAAAGAGCTGGAGAAGGAGCTTGCAGACAGAGGTTTACTGTGGCCACAGGCTTCAGAGGCCGGCGAAGGATCAACACGCCACTATCCGGGACTGAGCAGCAGCGAAGGGGCCCTACCTCTCCAGCTGGGCCCCCCAGCTCAGCGATGAGCTCTGTTACCCCCAGGGCACTCACTGTGTGGTCCCCTTGGACCTCTGGGAATCTCTCCACTGGGGGCCTCAGCCGACCTACTATGGCCATTCCCACTGCCAAGAAATGCACTCGACGAGATTTTTTAACGAGCATGTATTGAGAAGCTAAAAGAGGACCGCCCTGAAGATGCAAAAGTAAATAAGCAAAATAACTTGAGATCAGGGTCCTGCAGCAGGATTTGTACAGTTATACATTCATAGCAGCACTATTCACAAAAGCAAAATGGTGGAAATAAAGTGTGATGAAGGGATAAACAAAATGTGGTTTGTACACACAAGGGAGTGACCTATTACTCAGCCTTAACAAGGAAGGAAATCCTGACACACACTACAACGTGGATGAGCCCTGGAGAACATTATGCTCTGTGAATTGAGCCAGTCACAAAAAGACAAATACTGTATGATTCCACTTGTACCTGGAGTCATCAAATTCAGAGACAGAAAGTGGATGGGTGGTTGCCAGGGGTTGAGGGGAGGAAGGAATGGGGGGTTAGTGTTTAACGGGTGCAGAATTTCCGATTTGCAGAATGAAAAAAGTTCTGGAGACAGATGGTGGTGATAGATATACTTCATGCCACTGACCTGTAAGAACTCCATAAACTCTCCACAGGAAAGACTCCATTCAAACACCTGCACCAAGAGACTTGACCAAACCCTGGCAGGGCGTCTAGCAGCCAAGGCCCTCGTCTCTGGGCCAACCCAGCCCCCACCTTGAGATCCTGTCTGGAAAAACTCAAGGTTGCCAAAAGAATTCACCCTTAGTTTCAGCTAACACCTAATTAATACCTCCTTTTCTTAGAGTATGTACTAAAAGAACAAAAAAAAAGCTTCAAATTGTAACTCTTTCCTCGGTTGAGATGTATGTTTCTGCTACAACCCAGCAGTCTCTTTCTCTGGGACCTAATAGCCATTCCTTTTATCTATTTTTTATTTTTTAAAAAGATTTTATTTATTTATTTGAGAGAGAGACAGAAAGAGCATGAGCAGGGGGTAGGGGCAGAGGGAGAGCGAGAAACAGACTCCCCGCTGAGCAGGGAGACACCAGACAGGGCTGGATCCCAGAACCCTGAGATCATGACCTGAGCCAAACTCAGACGCTTAACTGGCTGAGCCACCCAGGCGCCCAAAGCCATTCTTTTTCAATGTCATTGTCAAAAATGATTGGGCCTCTGGTTCCCAGTCTCTAGATAAATGCAGTTAGAGGACACAGCTGGCCTGACTCCAAGTGCATTGGAAAATGCTCTTACCAGCTTTTTGTAACGTTTCACCTCCCAGCTTCTGCGTGAGCCCCTGCTGGCTTCCCTTCCCCACTCCCTTATTCTCCCTTTATTTTTATTTTTATTATTATTTTATTTTAATTCCAGTATAGCTAACATACAGTGTTATATTAGTTCCAGGTGGACAATATAGTGGTTCAACAATTCCATATATTCCTTGGTGCTCATCAAGACAAGTGTACTCCTGACGCTCCCTTTAAAATGCTGGGTCATCCCTGGCAAATCGGGAGGGAAGCTCAGCTGTTTCTGCAACCACAGTCGTTACTGAATAAAATCTGTGAATAAAAAACGCCCAGCTGGGTTTAGCTTTGACCACTGGACATTTACACATGGTTAAAATGGTACATTTTATGTTATGTGCATTTTACCACAGGAAGAGTTCAACTAAAAGTCAGTGGGGAAAAGGTTATATTAAAAAAAAAAAAAAAACACAGAGGGGGCTTTTATTCAAAGAGCTTGCCTTTCAGTAGAAGAAATACGAGGTCTGAGGAAGATCATAAAGTGTCATATTTGAGGTACAGAAAAGGGACAGAGGTGTCTGGAGGGGGGAAAGATCACTTCTAGTGGCAGGGTGGGGAGAGGGACAGAAATCAGGGACGCAGCCACAGGGACAATGAAGGCAGAAGGAGAAGAACATTCCAGGCCAATGAATGCCTGAGAAAAAGCTCCGAGGTGAGAAAGCAAAGGGATGTTCAGGCAACAGCAGGTGCTTCTACCTGATTGGAATTGGAAAGGTTCAGTTTGAAAGATCTACCAGAAGGAAATTTTGAAAAGTAGCAGAGACTCAAATCAGAAAAGATCTTGATTTTGCTCTGTAGGCCAAGGGGAGCCACTAACGGTTTTAAAGCGGGCAAGGGAGTGATCTAAAGTCATACAAAAGGCAGAGAACGCAAGCAACCTAGCGCTCTGTGCTATAGGGCGCACAGAGGCTGGGGAGGGTGAGCACAGAGGTTGGGGAGGGTGAAACGTCACTAAAATTGGGTCCGGAGGCCAGCAAGGGGAGCGCTCACGCCCAACCACACTCAACTGCAGACCACCCCCACTCCCCTCAATAAGAAGTGAGTACCTGGCAAAAATACTCCTTTACTACCCCAGCAGGAAGAAGAAAGTTTTCCTTCTGCCCCAGCAACAACCCAGCCAATGGGAGGCAGTCACCACTCAGCCAATGAGAAGCCACTACACTTGGAACTCCCAGTTTAGTCCAATGGGCTTTTAGTTTATAGCAACTCCCAACTCCACCCCGCCTTCCCTCTATAAAAAAGGGGGGGGGGTCCTCTCAGTGCCTAAGCTTTTGCAGTGGCTTGGGCGTCCCAAATTGTAATTGTCTTCTATTTCCGAATAAGCCTATTTTTGCTGGTGAAAAACTTTCACTTTGAAGGGTAATGGGAGAAAGTTTGAGAGCCAGCACCGTTGTCCAGTGAGCTGGTGGTGGAAGGGAGCATAGTGAGAAAGGCCATGGCTCAGCCTTCACAAGGAGCTGATGTGAAAGGTCCCAAAGGAAGGTAGAGCCAAAAGGAGTGCCTGGGTTGAGGGCAGGGCAGTGATAGTTCCAACAGGAAGATGAAATACACGAAGAGAAATATCTCTGGGGGGAGCTGAGCAGTTCAGATTTAAACTGGTTGAGCTAGAGAAGCTAATGGGAATTCCATTAATTCATAATATATGGCTAGTACTCATTCATTAAGTAAGTTAAATCTGCTTTATTTCTGAAGCTGGAAGGGAGAAATCCATGGTAGACTCGATAGGGTTAATGATTCAGTAACTCCTGCCCCACCCCACTCCCTCTACTGAAGCCGGATCCCCTGGAAATTGGGTTCATAATCTAGATTGAGACACCTCCCCCCCCCAAAAAAGAGATAGAAACTACACAATAACTGTATTTGTAGGAGCAGCACTGGCAATTCCTGGGTAAGAGGGTTTGGAGTTGTGGCCAGACCAGTGGTTCTCCAATGTTGATAGAACTAGAGTCTCCTGGGGGTCATATGAAAAGGCAGATTCTGCTTGGGTAGGTGGGTGGGGCTTAAAGCTCTGCTTTCCGGCCAGCTCCCAACCTGGTGATTTCGTGCTGCTACTCTGGGAACCCTATTTGAGTAGCAAGACGCTGGATCGCACTACTGAGATGTTGAGAAGGCAGGAGGGGAAGGGAAGGGAGACGACAGGAAACCTACCTGCTCGGCCCCAGAAGTCACCTGTGCGACCTCCATCCCGCAATGCCTCTGAGTTTGAGAAAGCGTCCGAGGGCATGGGGACAAGTTGTGGGAAGGGAAGAGTGGGAAGAGCTCTGAGGTCAGAGAGACCTGGCTTTGAATCCCAGGCTCTGAGACCTGTTAGCTCTGCAACCTGTGGCAGATTACTTCTCTCTCTCCAACTCCTCGATCTGTAAGTGACACAGTAATGGCTACGACCGAGGATGGGAAGTATTCGGGGAACTAAGCATCCAGCCCAGCTCCTGGCATGTACTAGGGATTTTGCTGTAGCCAAAAGTGTTTCTCCTTTGAAATCTAAGAAAAGCCTATTGTACACCACCCTCAATGGACTTGTTAATAGACCACAAACGGGGACGGGGAGATGGGGACAGGGGACAGATTAGATGCTGGCTAAGCTGGGGAGCTCTGGGACCAGCCTGTTGGGGTTCAGATTTTGAGCTCTGTCACTTATTCACTGTGTGAAGTGCTCGGGCTTCAGAGCTAAGTGGAGGTGGGAAGTAGGGCACATCCCTCAGAGACCCCTAACGACCATGAAATGTGCAACGCCCTTCCAGGTAGAAACCCCTCAATACATGACAGCAGCATTATTGTTTGTTTCAAATTAGCACAAGTGACCTTTCAGAAGGAATAGTCAAAGACCGGACATCTTTGTGCCCCTTAGTGGTCCAGCTGCAATTCTAGACAAGACTCCAAAGGGAGCTGGAGATTGGAGAGAGCAGACTAGCCCGACAAAGAGTAAATCCTTCCTCTCCCGGGCCGTGCACTTCTCAGCCACCTTCCTTGCGTCGTCTCTCCTCTGTCCCCTGTTCCACTCACCTGTCCTTTCCCGCCCTGCATTCCCAGCCGTGCCCCCTTCCCACATACCTTTCTCCCTCTACCTCCTCCTTCACCGTGCATTTTCCATTCCCCCTCTGTTTGCCAACATGAGCAAGCATCACTGCCGACTTAATTCATCCTGAAAAGAGTTTAAAAGCTGGCACACCCGAGCTTTCTTCGAATAGTCATTTTTGCCATGAGCTCTTTGCCCGCGGGCCAAGAGGTTTGTTGAAGCCCGCCCTGAGCCCCTTCTCCCACAAGTGTGGATCTGTGGTATTTTTCAAGCCCAGGTTTACTGAGCCCCTGAGACTCTCTTAACAGTTTAGGATCAGCAGCAACTGGACAGTGTTTAGTTCCAGGTAAGATCTGGAGAAGCAGGAGGGAAGTCACACCCATAAGTGAAGGGCGGTGGCGGGGGGGGGGGGGGAGCGGTGTGCGTGCGCGCGCGCACACACACACACACGCCACGCTCACACATGCCACGCTCACACTCACATTCCCTCCAGAGAAAACCTGTTTGCTAGGAGTCTCCTGAGAGAGTAAGCACAAAAGATAGGAAGGAGCTCAGACTCTTCACTGCCATTCCCGTCCATCCAGTCTCTAGAGAGAATCCCATCCAAGTACGGAGACCTGGCCTCCCTCACAAGGCTGGCATCCTTAGGAGTGAAAGGTCCGAGTTTCAGACTGATCCTTGCTCAGAGGCTGAGGTCATTCTGTCATAGCCTGAAAAGAAACTTGTCTGGGTTTTTAAATTATAAATGTCATTGTCCTATCAGTGGCTGAAATGCTCTTTAGTGGAATATAGACACACACACAGGCACATAATTTTTTTTTTTTTTTACTGTATCTTTGCCTTTATATTCCCACTCTGAGGATGGCCAGCACCATATCCTGCGTAAACGCTTGCCCGTCCCGTCATCCCACAGTGAACAGGTTCAAGTTCCTCCCACGTTTCCCCATCAGTCAGCCCCCTGTGCTAAACCACTCTGGGTCTCCCTGTCCCAGCAGAACCCAGCCCTGAGCCTCAGCCTGCTGCATGGACGTAAGAGACGTGCCCCAGGTGGGTCCCTGTCTGTCTTTCACTGTTTCTCCCCCACCCACCCTCGACTCCAACGGAACAGGTTGATTCGCTGTCTTCTGAATCACCCAAGCACATTCCAGCCTTAGCTCAGACCGCACTTCTACTCTCTGTCCTATAAGGCTCTTCGTTCCCTGATTCCACACCTGTTTACAAAGTCCCCCTTATGTGCCAAGAGGGGAGACTTCACATGACGTGGCTAGGGAGGGTGGCAGACAAGGAGTCAGACAGGCTTGACAGTGTGAGAAGTGGAATGAGGGTGGGGAGCTGGGTTCTGGGCGGGGGGAGCTCAAGCCAGTGGGGGCCGTGTGGGATGGAAGGGGATGAATAACGTTGGCCATACTTACTGAGTGCTTCCCATAACTGTGGGATAGCCCTGGTTACCCCCATTCTGGAGAGAAGGAGGCTGAGAGCTTGCAAGGGGCAGGGGTCTGCATGCTGGGAGGCCCACCTCCACCACCAGCGCCCCCAGATCCGACCGAGCTGAGGGACCACTCCTGGCAAACAGGAACTCTTTCCTTCTGCACTTCACGTGGCAAGCGATGGCACGGGCCCTTGTTCTTTGCAGTGTTTTTTTAAGCTCTGCGTGCGTGTTGCATCTTGTCTCCCCAGCTGGCTGTGCCCCTGTGGGCAGGGCATAGTTTCATACACACCATTTTGCACAGAGTAGGCAGCCAATAAATACCTTCTGAATGAATAAGTGAATGAAGGTGCTCATAGCACCTGGTTATCTACCCAAATCATCTATCCCCAAAATTGCTCCACAGAACAGAAAGCTTCTCTTTCCTACGTCACAGGGAGAACTGCATAGATGAAGTCACTGGTGTCCCTGATGGGACTTGAGATCTTCCGATGAAAAAACACTAAATCTTGCTGGATGGGGGGGGGGGATAAAAAAGCTTATAAAAATAAAATCGATGTCACTTCATCACCGGGGCCTCAGTTACCCTCCTTTATGAAGCATAACATCTCCCATCCAAGTACATCTCATTTCAACTCAAATTAGAAGAGAGAGAGAGTGGAGACCAGAGAATAGAGGGGACATTTTCCTCTTCTTCTTTACTGTCCTCTCTCTTTTTTGCAGCCTCTAGAAGGATTTCTGAGTGCGGGGCATGTGCTGCCCAAATCAGGAGAAACGTCCAGCAATGCACAGCTCCGAGCTGGCCTCTTCCTGAAGAGTGGGTGGCCCACCTCCCCCAAGGCTGGGTCACCAAAGCTCGGGAGCAGCTTCTCACTCAACAATTACGGCTGCTGGAGCTACACCCAGGCCCCAAGCACCCTCCAGCTTTTGTCTCTGGGAGAAAACACTGCTGAGCACTGACGGAATCTGCGAAGAGATTAAAAATAATTGAGGGAAGTCTCTCGCTTTGTGCTCCTCGCCTTCCCCTCGGGGCGGGTGGCTCCCCCTCCCAGGGTGCCTCTGCAGAGTGGGAGGGGGCCTTCTGGGGAGACACCCGCTCGGCTGGCCACACCCTGCTTTAAGGCTGTTCTCCTGTGCGGAGGACTCTGTGCCTTCCATTTCTTCCATCTCTCAGGTCCTTCTTGCCCCTTTGCCAGTCGCCCTCGCCTTCTCCCACCCCATGCTCACTGTCCCACCTGCTGTCAAGGTTGAAAGCAAAATTCTCTTCCCTCGACTCCTCCTCAGGTAACAGAACCCTAGTCCATCCCCTGGTTGCACAGCAAAGCCCATGGCTGGCACATTCAGTATGCAGAAAGGCCACCAAAGGAGGGATGGGGGCAAGAGCCTCAGATCTGCCTCTGGAAGGGAAGAGCTGGGGATGTTTTTCAAGGCAGGAGGAACAGGGTCGAGAGGAGGGGGAGAGGAGCTAGTGACTCAAAATCAGTAAAGGAGGGTTCATCTCCTTTTGTCCGTCTCTAAGAGGAGGGGAGTGGTCCCAACTGGTTCCAGCCGGCTTCTTGATGAAACCCTGAGTTCCCACAAAACCACTAAATGAACCCTTGGTTATCGCGAGCATCAAGCTAGCATATAATTCTTATAGGCAGAGAGCATTCTGAGAAGAGGCAGAAATGGGGAAAGAGTTGCAGCTTCGCTCATCTGCACTGTTAACTCTTATGGTTTCACTCACACCCTGGGCAACTCACTTATTTCTGGAGTCAAATACCATCCCCCCCCACCCACGTGGCAACATCCATTTGCACACTTGCACCCTGAAAGCACCAGCTTATTGGGCCCCCAAAGTATCTCGTTCTCTTCCCCCAAACCTGATCCTCTCCTGATTTTCATCTTGATGGATTGGGCCACTGTCTACCCCACTCCCGTGGGAGCCAGAAACCCAGACACTCCTCTCCTTTCTCTAAGGCACGCGGCCCCCACAGGCTGCTAGGTCTAATCCCTCCCATCCTGACTGCCACGGCCTTAGGGCAGGTGCCACTCTCTGTCTCACTGGCCTCCAGACTGGTTTCTCTGTCGCCAATCGCTCCCGCAGTCCAAACTTCCACATTTTGACCAAAGGGATATTTCTAAAATACCAATCCGATTATGTTCTCGCCCTACCTAAATTCCTTCTGTGAAAATTGTACTGCCTAAAGCAGTCCTTTCTAAACCTGAGAGCTTTTGAAAGACAGAGATCAAGAGGACCCAAGGAAGACTGAGTCAGGATCTCCAGGGACTCATAGGCAGTGAGCCCTGCCAGGGAGCTGATACTGAAAATCATTTGCCCGAAGAACCAATTTCAAATTCCTTCGAAAGACTTGGCTCCAACAGTCATCCACTCTTCAGCCATCTTTAATGATTTCATTTCCCCGCAGGTGCACCCATTCTCTGCCCTGCTATTCCGCTATCCGGACGTGCTCCCCACCTGGAGGCTTCCTTATGCCCCGGACAGAATCAATTCCATCTGCTTTTGGGCCTCCTCTGGACCTCGTAGTCAAGAAAACCCCTACTGTGTCACTTGTCATGTTGTACCTATGTTGCATTTTTAAAATTTTATTTAAGATTTTGTTTATTTGAGAGAGAGAGAGAACATGAGCGGGGGAGGAGGGGCAGGCAGAGGGAGAGGAAGAAGCAGACTCCTTGCTGAGCAGGGAGCCTGACGTGGGGCTTGATCCCAGGACCCTGAGATCATGACCTGAGCTGAAGGCAGATGCTCAACCGACTGAGCCATCCAGGCACCCCCCTATATTGCATTTTTAAAAAGATGTCTTTCTCTCCAGGTAGACTACAGACTAACTCCCTGAGGAAAGTCTTAACTAGCTTTGCACCCTCAGCTACCAGCACAAGGCTAGCACATCACTGGTTCTCAATAAGTGTGTATTAAAGGCATGACTACATGGAGATGAATAGGAGGAGACACTTTCTTTCCACATATGGAATGTTATAGAGATGGAATAATATGAAGAGCTACAGATAATTTTTGTAGTTACCAGCAATTCTAAGCAACATGAGTTTGGAGGATACTATGTATGCCCTTTGTTTTTCCTTCCATCTCTCTGACTGCTTCTTCTTGCCAGTTTTCCTGTCTCCTCCACCTTCTCTCTATTCTTCCGGTCTTCCTACTCACCAAGTAACCCTGTCTTCTTGTGATTCTTCTCTTTTTCACCGTCATAAGTGAAGATATGTATGATCTTGAAAGCTTTCTCAATTAAAAAGAGAGGAACCAGAAAAAGCTGATTGATGATTCAGTGCTACCTCTCCTTTGCCTTCCTTGGCCTGATTGAAAAGATTCTTAAGAGATCATGAAGATAAAAGAATCAGGCATTCATCTAAATATAATATTTCTTATTTCCTTTTCTTAGGGGCTCATACCAATGAAATAAAAGATTTCTAGGCCATTTCTGCAGTGTTTGTATATCCTTAACTAAACAATTCTGTTAGAATTTGAGATGTAGTTCTAGGTAAAGATATGTGTGATAAGCACACACACACACACACACACACACGCGCGCGCGCGCACGCGCGCGCGCCCACGCATCTTATTTTGTTCCCTCCCGAAACATTAAAAACAAAGCAAACAAAACCTGCACAGGGACAAGGAGACTGAGAAGGGAGACAAAATAAAACTTTGGAAGCTGGAAATGGACCACTGGCAAGCGACTTAGCTGAGCTGAAAAGCTGAACACTGAACAAATGGGAAATGCTGAGAACAACCTGATTTATACCCCAAGAATCCTTAAAACACTCCGGAAATGGCAGCACCAGATATGTCAGAAACCAGGGGTGGAAGAGGTGTGATTTCCATCCTAGGGACGACTAGGTGAAAGCTGTTTAGGAAGCAGATAAATCCATGGATCCCCTCCCCAACTTCCCCACTGCACCCCCCATCCTCCCACAGCAAAATGTGGGAATTCTGTTCTCAGGGGAAGGCAAAGAGAGGTTCTCTCGACTAGGGGACACAGGGCACATTGAGGGATGAGGAGACTCTACTGAAGGGGGGGAAGATGGTGAATGTTTACACACTGATGAATAAAGCCATTAAAGGTTACTGTGCTAGGCTTTCAGATGCTGGGAGCCAGGCTCTCACTTCCAAGCAGGATGCTGGACTGTCCTATGGGGGGTTCAAGACAGCATTTGTCAAGACAGCATCTTTTTGCAAACTATATTGCAGAGATATGGAAGAAAATATATTCATGAAAGAAGAACCTGTTCTTCTTGTTCATATTAAATCTGTTCATATTAAAAAGCTGCATTGAGAGAATTTTTAAAAAGATGTTGGAAATCAAGACTTTTCAAAAATGAAAGTTCAATTTAAGATTTGAAATCTCCCAGAACAAAAAAAAGACAAAGAGATGAAAAATAAGACAGGGAACTGGAGATCCAAGGTAGGAGAGAGGTGAGGGGAACCCCATGAGACAACAAAGAGACCCCAGGATGACAGGTGTGCACCTGCACAGGGGCAACCAGCCCAGAGAGCTTTCGTGAAGATGAAATTGATAGGATGTTTGATGAAAAGGAACATTTTGGGAAGGGATCTAGACAATTAGTAGGGAGTTTGGGATTGAATTAGTCATAGCCACGCAGAAAAGTAAGCAAAAAAATTTTTTAAAGATAGCTGTTAATATTGGGGAGGAAAAATTTTCCTACACCCTTTAAGATTCTTTTGGCTGGCCTAAGAGTTAAATTGGCATGAGACCAAATGTAATTACACATGTAAAGAGAATCCATATAAACACAAGAGATTCCAAAGACAGTCAGGCAAAATGAGATACAGATCATCCTGAACTAAAGAGAAGGGGGAAGGGGCCTGGGACTTCAAAGAGAGGGAAGACAATTCGCAGGAAGATGAAAAAGAATAAATGTTTGGTAAACAAATGTTTGCTGGGCCACTCAGAAACATTGGGACATAGGGAGGAATTTTAACAAACAGATTTTGCTAAGTTCCTTCCTGTCTACTACACCTAGTTTATATTATACTGTAGTTATCTATGGAGACACTTCCCTTGCTGGAGCAGGTCCTCTATCTAAATTCTTCCACAAAGTTAGGAGAAAGGCCAAAGATTCTTCCCGAGCCTTCCTGAGTCTCTTAAAAATAATGAGCCTAAAATAATCCACATTCTAAAGAGACACCTTTGGCAGTGGCAAATTTTGCTCCCCCACGTTAATTTGGGGAAGAACTAATACCTAGAAGGGAAAGAAAAATGGTTCAGGCTCTGCACTGAACGGCACATAGCCCCACTAGCACAAACACTGGAACTCATGTGAAATATAACTGTACTGGAGAGGGGGAGAAGAAAGGAAGTGTAAGTGTGTGGCCCCGGAGAAGTGTCGGGGCTGAGGGAGAAGCCAGACTTAATTCTCACCTTTCCTTTAGAAGAAGGAAAGCAACTAATGCCTTAAAATCTGAAAATAAAGCAATAGAAATATAAACTTGTTAACTGGAGAAATAGGGGCAAATACCTAAGAACCAACTAAAAAAGCATAGCAGACACCAAGGGAGGAATAATTGGGGAGGGGGAGAAGCAGGAGGAAAGTGGTCTATGACTATTTTCTGTGTAACTTGATGATTTAGTTGACTTTTCAAAATAAATACTACATACGATTGACAAAAGGTAAAACAAAGAAATAGGTTTATTTGCAAGAGGAAAAGATGTTTGAAGCAACTGATTAATATAGTTTAGACTTTTTTAAAGTAAAGAGAGAATCCTCTGGCTAACACCAAGGTGAGTCAGATTTCTCATTTTAAAACAGGTGGAATTATTCAATTCTTTTTTTTTAGATTTATTTATTTATTTATTTATTATTTATTTATTTATTTCAGAGCGAGAGCACACGTGAGCAGGGGGAGGGGCACAGGGAGACAGAGAAAAGCAGACTCTCTGCTGAGCACAGAGCTGGACCAACCAACCAACGCACTAACCGTGGGGCTTGATCTCATGACACTGAGATCATGACGTGAGCCTAAGTCAAGAGTCAGACATTTAACTGACTAAGCCACCCAGGTGCCCCTGGAATTATTCAATTCTGTGAGAAATTCATGACACATTTTTGAAAAAATGGTAATAATTATATGAACTATCTGTAGAAAATGCAAGCCATGCATAAAGGAAGCATACTTTCTACCAATGCTTTTTACAGAACTAAAAGGCATCTTCATAAAGGCCAGTTTTCTATATTTTAGTATATACATAAAGTAGGATAGCCCTTAGAAGTTCTCAACCTTGAAAGAAAACTTCTCCCCAAATCTCTTGTCCCAATCGAGGTAAAAACTTACTTTCAAACTCAAAGAGTTAGAAGGGCCAGACTCTTTGAACTATGAGTCTCCCAGCCAGGATTTGGGATATTATTACGTCTTTGACCAAACTTTCTTTGAAGAACCTCAGAGCAATCATGGTATACCAGCCAAGCCACAAAGCAGATGGAACTAAAGCTTTTCTTTCTTACCTTTGGTTAAAGTTATTCTCAAGACTCACATGTTAAACTGGGTTTTAGATTGGTCTTCCTTCCTCACACCCTGCGTTCACTCCTCTTAGTTCAGAGATATGGTCAAAGCTACCCCCACCCAGCCATACTGTTACTCCCTGTCCTTTCCGTATGCAGTGGTTACTCTCCTCTGAATGGCCTCTCTCCTTCCCATCCCCCTGCAGCTCCCCACCCCCAGCCCCCACAAACACACACCTGGCACCTGGGACTATATCTCAGACCAGTTGCTCATGGAGCAAGATTGAGAAACTCTGTAGGATGAGCTCCTTCCTCCCCCTTAAACCCAAGGCTACCTCTGGAACTCTAAGAACATGGTGCGAGTTTGGGGGTTCATCTGCTTCTGCATATCCAGACCTGATAACTTTCTAATTTCTTTCCTTTTTTATATTTTAAAGATTTCTTTATTTGCGAGAGAAACAGAGAGAGAGAGAACGAGTGGGGAGGGAGGGGCAAAGGGAGGAGGAGAAGCAGATTCCCCACTGAGCAGGGAGTCTGACATGGGGCTCCATCCCAGGACCCCAGGATCATGACCTGAGCCGAAGGCAGATGCTTAACCAAATGAGTCACCCAGGTGCCCCAACTTTCTAATTTCTTAAGACTTAAAGCCTCCTCCACAAATTCATAAGACTACTTAAGTCTCTAAACATCAGCCTTCCATGTGTGAGCCCAAGGGCCAAGAGTTCTTGTGTGTTCAGGGAAGTCTCATCATTTGGTAATAAGATCTGTATTCCCTACATGCCTATGTAAGTAATAACATTCTGAGGGACTACCCAAGAGATACAGGGGAAAAAATAACCAAAGAACTCCATTTCTTTACGATAGAAAATGTATGAAGAAGTGATGGCCACAGTGTGGAGAAAGCTACCAAGAATACTGCTTGATTCTTGAGGAGTTTGCACTTTGGAAAAGAAACTGGAGACCACGTGGAAGGCAGAGGGGAGAGACAGAGGTTACTCTCAGGCACCGGAGTCTTGGAAATTCCTTCCTGGCTGTCAGAGGTGGGAGCGAAGTTGAGGGTGGGGTGGCTGCCCTCCGAGTCAGCCCACAGGGCCTGGCTGGCTTCTGCTGTGTTCTGGAGCAGATTAATTGTGCACTCAGCCAAACCAAGGCTGCTCCAAGAATTAAAAGAGGATGGGGTGAGGTAGAATGCCCTGCTCGAATGCATTGACCAGCCTGAAGGTTTCTAGGCAGTGGTGAGCTAAGTGTGTTCCTAAAGGCAACCCAAAGCTTTTCCTTCCCAAAATGACCAAGTCACACACTGACCAACAATTCGGTCTAGGTGAGAGTTACAGACAAGGCACATTTGACAAAAGCGCAGAAACGATTTTATCTAGAAACTGAATTCTAAGGGAACAACAAAATCCTCCATCCTAGAATCTTGCTGGGCTGAACTGGTTCGTCTGCAAATTTTGAAGTATCCCACCACCAAGCCTTGCTCACCTCCTCAAGCCTGATGTAGGCACTGAAGTCCAGAGCCATGTCTCCAGGTGGCTGCCGGCCCAGGACAGGAACCCCTTCAGAGTGCAGAGCCGCACATTCATCCCTGCACAAATGTGTGCAGAGTGGACAACACAGCGTCGGACGGGAGAAGCACTGACGGTCGTCTTTAGCATCGTTCGTCCATCAGAAACTCTTTGGAAACCTCACACTCCCTTCCTATCCTTCCTTCTCTTCCTGCCCCAAATGACTAGCAGTTGGAAGTGAGGCAAAACTTCTAGTGGAGGGACAAATCAGGTTTTATTTTTAATGGAATATAAAACGGTTATAATCCCTGTAAACTCTTTAAGTCATCCCATTCAGGAGGAAATGGTAAATTATATTACCCTCACTTTAAAATAATGTCAAATAATTCCCAACCCTAATAGCTACCTGTCTTAGTCCGTTTGGGCTGCTATAACGGAATACCATAGCCAGGGTGTGGGTTAGAGGCAACAGAAATGTATTTCTCACAGTTCTGCAGGTTGGGAAGTCCAAGATCATGGTGCGGACAGATTCAGCACCTGCTGAGGACTTGCTTCCTGGTCACAGACCGCCGTGTTCTCCCTGTGTCCTCACATGGTGGAAGGGACCAGGAAGCTCTCTTTTGTAAGGGAGCTAACCCCATTCATGAGGGTTCTGTGACCTAATCACCTCCCAAAGCCCCCACCTTGGAATGCGATCACATTGGGGGTTAGGTTTCAACATATGACTTTAACATATGACACAAACATTCAGTCTACAGCACTTTCTTTTTTTAAGTTTTTATTTATTTCTTTGAGAGAGAGAGTGGAGGAAGGAACAGAGTGAGAGGGACAATCAGACTCCATGCTGAGCATGGAGCCTGACTCGGGGCTCGATCTCAGGATCCTGAGATCATGACCTGAGCTGAAATTAAGAATCAGACGCTTAACGGACTGAGCCACGCAGGAGCCCCTCTATAGCACTTTCTTAGAAGATTCTTACAGGGATTGATTAATTAACTGAGATACTCACTGCCTTCCTCTCTTCCTCTCAGTAGTCTAAGAGAATAGAGACATGTCTTTCATCAAACCACCGGCATAGCTCTCTATGAAGACCAAATAGGAAGGGACCACTATCCTAACATTGTACCAATGTTTGGGATAATGATCTTCTTGCTTTTCTTTATTATTTTACCAGAGTGTACTAAATATTTAATAGAGTTTTGCGTCATTTTAAACTTCATAGAACTGTACTGTCTGTCTGATGATCCATCTGTGTGTATCTTCCATGCCTTATTCCTTTTGCTCGACTTTTTGTTTGTTTGTATGCACCCCTCTTTATTCATTTTCATTTGCATCATATTTCGTCATACGAATGAGCTGCTTTCCTCATTCTACTGCTGGTAGATATTAAGCTGCTTCTAGTCTGGGGTTATTACAAGCACCAGGGCCAGGAACATTCTTATATGCATCTCCAGGGGCACGCGTGCACAAGTTTCTCTAGGGCAGTGCTGTCTGGTCCAACTTTCTGCTATGATGGAAACGTTCTGTATCTATGTTGGCCAACTCAGCGGCCACCAGCCACATGTGGCCATTGGGCATTTGAAATATGGCCAATGCAACTGAAAAGCTTAATTTTTTATTTAATTTTACTTCATTTAAATTTAAATAGTCACCTGCAGCCTAGAGGCTACCACATCAGACAGCACAAGTCCAAGGCTGTACATAACAGTAGACTTGGTGAGTCATCAGTATGGCAACTTTGACTCTCCTAGATAATACCAAACTGTTTCCAAAGCTCCTGGTCTGGCTATCTATATGTGTATGTGCAGAAAAAATGTGGTAACTTCTCCAAGGCCCAAGTGGCAGCCAGACTTCTTCAGAGAAATATGGATGTTGAGTCTGCAGGAATCTCAAGGGATACGCTATGTTGGTTTATGAATATCACGTTTTAGTGACATTTGCTAACTCCCTTAGCAGGTTACTAATGAGTGGCCTTCACCATATTGAACAATGAAAATATTGGGAATTGTACATCATTTGCCCATGAAATCAAAGACCAGATTCAGGTTTTGGGGTTAGGAAGACATCTGAAAGTGAACTGACAATCATGGATAGAGCAGAAAGGAAACCCATGTTGGATCCAAAAGTCTGACTTCTAATTCCGATGCTGCCTCTGGGTAGTGGTGCAACCTTGAGAAAGCCATATAACCTCTGAGGCTCAGTCTATTCTCTCATTCATGGGCAGGCATTTAGTAGACACTAGTGATACAAAGGCAATTCAAAGTCTCTTAAGTATCACACTGTGTATTTGAGGAGAGAGTCGTATGAAGTATTTATTCAATTATCAATCTACTCAATTGCAGTAATGAGAATAAAAAATCTTAACACTGAGAAACAATCAGCAAGTGAAAAGAAAACCCACAGAACGCTAGAAAACATTTGCAAATAATATCTCTGAGTAAGGGGTTAATATCCACAATATATAAGGAAATTCTGCAACTCAACAACAAAAATATAAACAGTGTGATTTTAAAATGGGCAAAAGATTTGAATAGACAATTTTCCAAAGAAGTCACACAAATGCCTAGCACACATATGAAAAGATATTCAACATGACTAATCGTGAGAGAAGTGAAAACTGAAACCACAAAGAGATCATTCCTCAGACACATTAGGATGGATACTATCAAAAGAATAGACTGTAACAAATGTTGGCGAGGATGTAGAGAAACTGGCATCCTGCTGTATGGTTGGTGGGAATGTAAAGTAGTACAGCCATTTTGGAAGACAGTATGGAGGGTCCTCAAAATATTAAAAGTGTGATTGCCGTATGATCCAGCAGTCCCACTTCTGGATATATATCTTTAAGAACTGAAAGGAAGATTTCAAAGAGATATTTGCACCCCCATGTGGATAACAGTACTAATTTGTAATAACCAAAAGGCAGAAGCAACTCCTGCATCCATCCACAGAAGAATGGATAGAGAATATGTGGTATGTACTCACAATGGAACTTATACAGACATTTTATTTATTTATTTAGAGATTTATTTATTTTTATTTGAGAGAGTGTGCACTCACATGCACGCAAGTGGGGGGGAGCAAGGCAGAGGGAGAGAATCTCAAGCTGACTTCCCGCTGAGCACAGAGCCTGATGCAGGGCTCCATCTCACGACCCTGAGATCATGACCTGAGCCGAAATCAAGAGTCAGACGCTTAACTGAGTGAGCCATCCAGGCGCCCCTTATGCAGACATTTTAAAGGAAATCCTGGCACATATTAGGACTTGAGGACATTATGCTAAACAAAACAAGCCAGACATGAAAGGACAAATGCCGTATGATTCTATTCATATGAAGTATCTAAAGTACTCAAGATTATAGAAACAAAAAGTTGAAAGGTGGTTTCCTAGGGCTGGGGAAAGGGAAAGGGGGCATTAGTGTTTGGTGAGTACAGAGTTTCAGTTTTGCAAGATGAAAACATTCTAGAGATCTGTTGCACAACAATGTAAATCACTTAACACTACTGAACGGCACACTCCAAGATAGTTAAGATGATAACTTTCATGTCAGGTGTTATTTTACCACAATAAAAAATTATCCTATGGGATCCTTGTGAGAATGAAGTAATTAAACGAGATAACCTGCCTGGCGAAGTGCTTCACATTTAACAGGTAGGTGCTCAGAATTTCATTTCACAGTGGTGCATATCTGCACATTCTTTCCAGAGCTTCCTAACTGGTACCCGTGCCATCAACCTGCCTCCCAGTATATTCTGTGCAACGCTGAACCCAAATGTCATTTCCATTACCCCGCCTGCTCCAGCACCCACAGGCTCGGCCTGTGTGACTGGTGCGGGGTATGTAGCGCTCTGGTGAATTCAGCTTGGTAATGCTCGCGACGTCTTTGAGCAGCACACCTAGTAAGTGCTCACTAACTGGACGCCAACATAACTCTAGTGGCCTTGCTGATTAAGTCAATGTTTCTCCACTCAGAAAAGGCCTTCTATAACCTGGGTCCATCTTACTTCATGTAACCTCACTAGGTACACACTGTTGACTGCCGACCCAGCGCCATTTCCTCTTTCCCCTTGAAAGAACCCCAAGTGCATCCAGTAACACATCCTCCACTGGGGGGGGGGGGGGGTGGTGGCCATGTGATTCGGGGAAGTGGCCCATCCCTAATCCCAAGGGGAGAACCACAATTAGTCCTAGCCATCTCCTGGGCCAGTGACTTGCAGTGCAATGCAATTCGCATGGAAATCTGCAAGGAGACCTCTGGTGGACATATTCTTAACTGATAAAAAGAATGACAGGGAAAAAGTCCTACTTTCTACCTCTGGGTTTTGTCATGAGCACGTGATACACTGCTGATGGCCGGATGAGAATACCATAAAGAACCAGGTGCTGGATGAAGACCTTGGATGCCTGAGTGAAGCATCCAGAATGGGCCTGCCTCTAAACACGCGTGGGAGATAATGCACTAGGCCTGATCAGGGCTCCTTCTCAGCACGGACACACTGGTCATACTGGTTTTCAGCATACTGAAACAGGTCTCTGCTTTGTTAACAGCTGCTGTCCTGAGCCTCCTGAGTGTCTCGCTAGCACCCCAGCCCCTCATTCCTCCCCTGGAATTTGCTAGGCTTTCCCTTATCCCTCCACAATGGGTAAACACTGGCCAAAGCAGAGGCCTCCAGGACCCTCCACCATCACCATCGCTAGGGGCCATTCTGGTTGGTTATAGCATTAAAAAGCATGCTGAAACAGGTGTGACATTAAAAAAAATTTAATTTTGTCTTTACTGTTTAAGCTACATGGGTCAGGGTTCACTGTTACGTGCAACTAAAAGCACACTAATTGACCCTTTCCTACCGGAGTAGCCTTTCGAGGATGGCTCTTCACCACGTAGCTTAGCTTTTCACCCTCCTACTCCCAACCAAACAAACCCATCCCTTGATCTAGCTCCAGCCCCACCCAGCCAGTTTGCTCCCCACTCTGTACAGCTATACCATACGTTGCCTGTGCCACACAATTTGGCACTTAAAACGTCTTGCATTATTTCCTAATTATTCTGCATAAAAGTGGACACGTGCACGCGCGTGTGTGTTTTAGTCCATAAGGAAACAGTAATATTAAGGGCAGGAGCAGAAGTATAACCCTGGTCTCTCCCCCAATAGCATATCATGTGTAAGCTTAGAATGATATTCAATTCAGGGACGCCTGGGTGGCTCAGTCGGTTAAGCGTTTGTCTTTGGCTCAGGTCATGATCCCAGGCTCCTGGGATCGAGTCCCGCATCAGGCTCCTTGCTCAGCAGGGAGCCTGCTTCTCCCTCTGCCTGCTGCTCCCCCTGCTTGCGCTCTGTCTCTTTCTGACAAAAAAAAGAGAAAAAGAATGACATTCAACTCAGAAACACACACACACACACACACAAAATGAGCAAATGAATAATACCCCTACTGTTGATTTTCACTAACTTTCTATTTGTTTGCAAGGGGATTTGTTTTTATTTTATTTTTTGGTGGGGAAATGGGTGTTGGAAAAATAAATCTAAAGTATGCAAGTGTATGTTGGTGGTAAAAATGGACTCCAAGCTCTCAAACCACCCTTGAGACCTCAGAGCACACTTCATGCAGCCAAAGTCTGAGAATGCAACATGAGATACATAAACCAGGGCCCGAGGAAGGCTCTGGATGGCATTTCATTCTGTCCACATTTTCTACTTCAAAAAAACCCACCACCACAAAACCCAGAACAGACTCAGGGTGGTTAAGAGGCTTGTCAAGAAGTAAGGGAACCAGCCATGGGGCAGCCTGGTGGTTCCAGGGTGGGGGTGGGGGGTGGGGGGGAGATAGACCGCCACCACGGTTGCCCTGAGAACTAGAGCAGAGTGCTGGCAATCACATCTACAACTTCCCACTTTCCCCTGCCCTTCCTGGAATTGTGAGTGACAGAGAGCATGTCAAACCCCTTCAAGAAGATTCCAATAGGCCAGTGGAAAGTGGACCCCGTTTCCACAGCCAGGGCATAGACTCTGTGACAGGCCTCCCTTGAGCTGGGGACAAGCGCCATGGCCAGCTGGTGCTTCAAGGCTCCCTCAAGGGCCTGGATCTCTGGACCTTCCTGGCCTGCTTCAAGGAGGTGACCTGATGGAGGGGAGCCCGAACACCAAGAGGGGCTGAAGAGGCCAGACCACCAAAGCCAAGACTGCTGGCCTGTCTGCACTCTCCCCTCCCGTGCACGTCCACGAGCACTGGCTGGGCATGGAGGCCAGATGGATCCCGCACCACCCGTTCACATGCACCGTCTTTTGTCATCTGGAGACACGCGGGTCTCTGTCGTGCATAGCTGTGCATGCGCCGCCTCAACATGATGGCAGCACGGGCCTGGGCAGCGCCACCCGCCCACCCACGCCCAGCCTCCAGCTGCAGCCTCCGAAGCGCCCCTGATACATCTACTCTGATCCCCTCCCCCCTGGAAAACATGGTTCTGGAAAACAGACTCCTGTGCTTGCTGGGCCGCTGATACTGGCTGGCACATCGCCCACCATGAGGTGCCCAGGGCTGCTGGGGAGGCGGCTGGACCAGAGGGCGCGCTGAGGCTGGGCAGGGCCTCCCTTGGGCTTGAAGATAGAAGGAGCTGAAATCTCAAACCCTAAATACAACCATTCAGAGATCTTTTCTGCATTCGCCTTCTTGTAGGGACTTGCTCTGTTACAAAAATGTTTTCCCATTGTTAAGACTGTTGGATTTTTTTTTCCCCCTCTTCCTCCAGACCGCCTTGTCTGCAGCAAGTCTATCTGGTCAGAGAGCTCGATTCCCATCTCTGACACCTTTAGAAACTGCTTCACTCTGGAGAGCTGTCTCCAGAGAATCTGCTCTTCGTGGCCCATCCCCGGACTTCAGAGGCAGGAGGAACTTTTAAGCCCACTCTGGCCCATCCCAGGGACTGAGACCCACTCCCCAAGGTCTAAAGTATGTCTCAGAGCTGCTGGGAGGGTGAAGCCAGCCAATGCTCAGGACTGCTCACTGCTTTTTTGGTGAGTACGCTTTCTTCCCTGGCAAGCACAGGCTAAATGTAAGGCAGCATCCATAATGTGTACTTGCTCCTAAACTGGAGAAGCAGGATGGAAGGTGGCTTTCTACCATCCACTAAGCTGAGTAACTAGATGTGCCATAAAGCGGCCATGACCCAAACTGAACAGCCAAAAAGCAAAAACGAAAACCAACCAAAAGAACCCAACCCACAGCTCTACTGGAGAATCCTCATTACAACCTGGCCCACATGCCCAGAGGGGCTTTGGGTTCCTGAGGTGGAGTGATGTCCACTGCTCAGCTGATTTCACAGCCTCAGCCCCCACAGCCCACCCTCTAGGATGAGCAGGGGCTCCTTCACCTCACTGGGAAGGCCAGCTTCTCCTAGCCAGGTGCTAGGTGTGGGCACAAGTTCCCTGAAGCAGCTCCACCTTAGCCCAGGAGCAGCACTTGCTGAGATCCCATGTCCCAAAGAGGGAATGGTTTCCTAACAGGATGAGCAGGTCCCGAAAGTTAACCGACTCCTCCCCCTGTTTTAAGGGAGGGCAGGGCCAATCCCAAGTAAAACTGTGAAGTCAGTAAGTTTGGCTTTTGCACTTCTCCACCCTCACTGCTCTGCACATTTCTCACTTCCCACCACACCCCTTCGGGCATTCCACTGCCCTCCACCTCCTTAAAATCTGCTCAACAGAAATTAGCCTTTTACAGTTCGGCGAGAATTGGTTTCAAATTGAAATAAAATCCCGCATCTGCTCTTAAAAACACATTCCCAGAAGCAGTGCTGGTGAAGGTCATTTCCTTGGCGATCCCCCTTCCTTTGAGGGCTGTGCCATGGACTCCATGACCACTGGCTCTGGAGTTCTTGGTTTTGAAGTTTCAAATTATCCTGTTCGTAAAATAAGATATTCATTTTGGAAGAGGGTACCAGAGCAAGACCGTGGCACCGCAAGTCAACTTGCATTCGAACTTCCTAGAACTCTTCCAGGAAACCAGCAGTGATCACTTCCTAAGAGTCAAGTGTTGGAATTTCCCTGACACCACTTTTGATTTTCTTACCATCTTCATTTCAGATGAAGGAACAAGTTCAGAAAAGTTTAGTTTGTTCATCCCACTGATAAACAACCAGGGGCGGCATCTGAACCCATCAGAATTTGTCTGACTGCAAGTGCTATGCTTAGGAATGCAAGAGCCGTAGCAATCACCTGGTCCACCTGGTGCTCCTCATTCTGGAGCTGAGGAAGACAAGAGCTTATGTCAAATGACTTCCCCAAGCTCGCTGATCCTTTGCCCAACAGCTCAGGAGATTCAGCTGGGCAACAAGTATCTATCTGCCCATAGGTTTTTGCTGTAGTAATTTCTCCCTTCCTCCAAATGGCTTTGCTCTTTTTACTGACAGTACTGCATATATGTTCCTCACTGAGTGAAACCATTTCGAAATTCTTCATAGATGGGGTATAAATTCTAAATAAAATAAGGAGGAATATTAGGTCCTAGACTAGAACTCAGTTTCTTAATTCAAATCTGGGACTTTCTCAGTTATAACACGTGGCCATCTACCAACACCTGCAAAAGATGAACAAAACTAAGAATGAAGCAGGTATCCTATACATGAGGAGTCTTGATACAGTGCTGTAACTTCATGTATGCTCTCCTAATATGGCTTACATTTTCCAAGAAAAATCCTTTAGCCTCTAATCCTCCATTTTATATGGAATGGGCACCTTTTAGGAACCAAATGAGAAAAGTAACCAATACTTATTCTTTCTTAATAAACATTTATTGTGTGCTAAAGGACTTATCTGCATTTTTATGTCATTTAACCCTTACTGCAATATAATGGATACTATTATCCTACAGTTTTCAAGCAAAGATCCTGTCACACTGTCCTCACTAGCAACAGACTTTAAAATACAATTATGATGGTCCACAAGGGAACCTCAAGTTAAATACGGGGAATGACCTCCTGGAGCATTAATATTACTTGATTATCATTTAAAACTTCCAAAAAAGTTTTTAGCAGGAATTTAGTATGAAGCAGAATACAAAATTCACATGGATTTTTTTTTTTTTAAGCTAAAACAAGAAGTTTGGAAATGTCATGCCAGGCAGTGGCATGGCCATGTTCTTCTGTTCCAGTGAGCACGTGCAGTAGGAAAGTTTGAGGAGCAAACTAACAAGCTAACAAAATACTGTGAGGAAAAAACAAATATTTAATGCCTCCTTGTATTCATTTATTAAGAAGTCCCATTTTCCCCTCACACATTATATATATTATCTATATTTAAACCAAATGGAATGGCAATTTTTTCTTCAGAAATAATAAATATTCCTGAATATGGAATTTTAAAAATATCTTCTAGAAGAATGATTTTGACAGATTTGGGGGAGTCCCTTGATCATTCCTTCCTTTGTAGGTTGCTCTGTCCTACACACCACATATTCACATCCACAATTTAAAATTTTCTACCCCACAAAATATAGGTGAAATTAATTTATTTTCTTCAACCCAATATACTATAGTCCCCCCAACCTGCGTCCATGGGGAAGACATTCCAAGACCCCCAGTGGATGCCTGAAACCATGGATAGTATCAAACTCTGTATGTATTTCTTTTTTCCTACACATACATGCGTATGATAGTTTAATTTATAAATTAGATAAAGAGACTAACAATAATAATATAGAACAATGATAACATGCTGTAAAAGAAGTTATGTGAATGTGGTTTCTCTCTCTCTCTCTCAAAATATCTTATTGTACTGTATTACCCTTCTTATTGGGATAATGTTTGAAGATAAAATGTCACATTAGGGAAGGGAGGGAGGTGAATGACTCAGGTACTGTGACCCAGTGCTAAGCTACTACTGACCTTCTGAGGATGTGTCAGAAGGAGGATCATCTGCTTCTGGACCACGGTTGACCGCGGGTGACCGGAACCACGGGTGTGGGGCCAGCGGGCTACTGCATGCAAAATATTAGCATTTCAATGTGTAATCAATATTAAGAAGTTACCAAGTTACTTTACATTCTTTTTTTTTCATACCTAGTCTTCAAGATTCAGTGTGTATTTTGCACTTACAATCCCGCCCAGCCACGCTGCAAGGGCCCAACAGTCATACGTGGCCAGTGGCGACTGCAGACGGCACTCTAGAACTCGGAGTCCTCATCACTCCAATATCTTCATTTTATAGATGGGAAAGCTGAGGCCCAGGAAGAAAAAATGAGTCTCTAGCAAGTTCATAGCATGCCAGACTCCCAGTCTAAGGCTCTTCAGGAGTCTGTTTTTGTGTGATTGTTATTCTTTTCTTGAAGCATGTGTGCTGTTTTAAAAGTAAAGCAACTCCTGATTAAAGGAGCTACGACTTCTGGAAAAATGTTACCGAGGAGCTATTTCCTCAGTTCTTTAAGAGGACTGATTCAAAACTCAGCCACCAAACATGCACCCGCTATCAACAAGATCGGTTCATTTAATCCTTCTTGAAGGGGAACGTAAAGAGATGAACTTGACTAGTCCTGTGCATCCTGTACAGTCTGAAAGTTCTGGCAATCAGCAGCCTAACGGACATTCATGCAGCTTACAAGACGAGTTAATAATCAGAACTCAAGAGCATACCTCCCTCTAGAGGAGCAAACGTTATTGCAGGGACAATGAACAGAATTCCGATCACGAAATTAAAATGGCACACAGTAAGAAAAAGGTACCTTGAGATTATGATTCATATAAAGAGCAAACTTGCCTTGTGGGGTAACTGGCACCTTAAACCCACTGATTGTATCTTTAATAAACAAACTCTTTTAAGAGATGTCATTCTAGTCTGGTCCTTTGGCTTTGAAAGGTCTTTTCTCAATCACTGATCTGTGACACTTTTTTAAATAATGGAATTGTGAAGCAGAAATTTTATGACTACCTGGTCTGACTCTCTAAACCTACAGATAAAAAATTCCCCCCCAAAGGAAAGTGACTCACCCTTTCCACGGCCAAGAGAGGGTTCCCTTGAGCATGCCTTGACGATGTTTACATGGTGGGGCAACGGGAGACAAGCTCCCAATACTACTGCCAACACTGGTATCATTTAATGATAAACCAGGCTGGGCAAGACCAAATACGTAGCTAACAAGCTTTAGTCTGCTGCTCCCTCTGCCCCTCCCCACCACTCCTGCGTGTTCTCTCTCGCTCCCAAAAATAAATAAAAATCCTTAATAAGATAAATTTATCTTAAAAACCCTAAGTCTAGATTTGGGAAAAGATGGCAAACTGTGAATCCTAAGCCTTAGTTTCAAAGACTCCCACTGTCATACATTGTGGTGATTTGGGATTGAGCGCTTTGGCTGAGCACTTTGGAAAATGGTCAAATGGTCTCACACGGTCAAAATCAAAAGAACAATCTAGTTTAAAACCCACCAGTTCCATTGGCTTGAGAGCTGCAGGGGCAGTGCTGTGGCCTACACACAAAGCTCAGGTTCGCCACCTTAAAATGGACGGCACTGGTCAGGGGAGGGCTAGAGAGGGTGTAAATAAGTGCACATCAACTCCTACTTTTCACTGTTATGAACATGAGGGGTGCCAATTGATGTAATACCCTCATTTTTTTTTTTTTTTTAAGAAACACAACCTATTAATCACTTAGATATTTATTGAGTATTTACTCTCTTTCAGACAGCATGTTAGGTGCTGGGATAAAAAACTGAACAAAGGTAAAAATCCCTGTCCTCAGGAAGCTTACATTCTAGTCAGAGTTTGGGAGTGAAGACACACGATAGATATATAAGTAAATTCAATACGTAAGTTAGAGGAGCTCTAGAAAAATCATGTAGAGTACAGGTATGCAGGGGCCAAAGGGAAGGGGGCAGATCGCAATTCCAAACAGAGGGGTTAGGACAGGGCACTCAGAAGATGGCATCAGATTTTACAAGGATTGGGTTTGGCAGAACTAAAACTTCCATCAGCCTTTGTTCAATATACAGGTTCTCTAACTGCATCCTACTGGTAGCATCTGAATTTCAGAGCCAAAAGGTCATTTCAAGTGACACCAAGCGAGGCCAGCACCAGTAGGCATTACGGTTCTGCCTAGACCTACCTACCTTTTTGGCCCATATGACTGAACCTTGATGCCTAGGCAAAAAAAAAAAAAAGGTTACTTAAAAATAGTAAGACAAATATATAGACACTACTACTATGTGACAAACCCTGTTGTTCGGGTTATGATCCTAGAGTCCTGGGATCGAGTCCCGGGTTGGGCTCCTTGCTCATCGGGGAATCTGGCTCTCCTTCTGCCTCTCTCTCTCTTCTGTCTCTGATAGATAGATAAATAAATAAATAAGTAAATCTTTTAAAAAATGGATTTTTTTTGTTAGACAAACAAATTTAAAATGGAGTAGATATTAGATGATAGGAAGGAATTGTAGTTTTATTGGCTATGATAGTGCTATTGTTCCATTTTAAAAAGTGTGGTCCATATGGACTGAAGTCTTTATGCATCTAACAAATAGGATGACTGGGATTGCTTGAAAATACTCCATCTTTATCCCCATCCTTACAGTAGATGAAACAAGATCAGCAGAACATTAATAATTATCAAAGCTGAGTAATGGGTCATTAAATGACCCTCTTACTATTCTGGAAAAATAAAAAACCCGAGGACAAGGATTTTATGGCTGTGTGATTAGTCTAGCTGTAGGACAGATATGAGATGATATCATAATCATGGCCTGCCTGTTGCAGGATGTGCAGTGACACAGAAAAGGAAGGAAGCCAAAAACCAGTCAAGAATTACACCAATTCAAGTAATTCAAGTTTTGGTTCTTCAAATTCAAGTCCAAAGGTTTCCACAACACTGTCTACTGGGACTGAGATCTCTGGAGGACACAGATGCAAGAAAGGCATCTTCTCCTTTGGAAACTAGCTTAAATGATTTGATACCCTGTACTACGATTTCCCCTGGGACAATTTTTCTTTTTTAAAGATTTTATTTATTTGTCAGAGAGAGAGAGAGCACACAAGCAGAGGGAGCGGCAGGCTCCCCGCTGAGCAGGGGGACCCTGGGATCATGACCTGAGCCGAAGGCAGGCAACACCAATCCAAAGGCTATGCAAGTTAAAAACTGCTACCAAAATGTAGGGAGTGTGATAACTTAATCCTATTCGAGAGACAAAACATAAAGAGCTCTTGCTTTATGATTACCCATGGTTGAAAACCATGTCCATCTGATGTGGTCACAAAACACCCTTCCAGGAAACTAAACTTTGAGGAGCTGCTGATCCGTGCAACTCTTTCGTCATCAAAAAGTAACCCCCAGAAATCAAGGTAGAGCTCCGAATGGGCATGGTCTCTACTTACTATGTGTACAGACAACTAAAAATTAGAAAACCTGTCAAGCTTTTTGAAAATGAAAGGATTTTATTGTCCTCATTTGGAGCCCATGACATTTGAGTTATCCTTAAACTGAACTTTTACCAGCTTCTAGAAGAATTTTTTTTTTCAATTCTTCATTTTCTGAGCCAAAAGATTAATGAAATCATAGCCACAAAACAGGATGGGCCTGTTACCAAGAAACAGCAAGCCACCTGCACCGAGTTCAGTAGAACATTCATGAAAAGAAGAGACAGTCTCCAACAACTTAGTACCAAACCACAGAGTTTTCCAACCTCTTGAGTCCATCTTCATCAAGTAGAGATAAAGCTGAAGAAAACCTGACACCAGCCTAGAACCCTGGGTTCCCATTTGGTCCCCGTCTCTTCGCTGCAAGGCCATGCTCAAACGCTGGAGCACCTGGGCCAGTGGAAGTTCTGTTCCCAAACTGCTTTATCAAAGGAAGAAGGACAACTAGAGCCGCACAGAAGAGAGCTCTCATTTTGTGCTTCAAAGAAAGGATCCCAATTTCTCACAGTAAACAGAAATCATTATTCGGAAGGATTAAATATCAACAAGATAGGACAGGAAATCAGATACATCTACAACTGACAAAGTTATATCCCAGCCTTCGAGTCAAGACCCAAACCCCACCTCTCCAAATGGAAAGTAATTGTACAACCAATAATGAATCCACGGGCACTTCAAACCTGTCAACACTCAAAATTCAATTGCAACCAAAGTCAGCAAATAGCCCTCTAAGTTGCCTAAGAATAGGGCTCCTTCTTCCAAGCCTTCCAGTGAGAAAGACAGGAATGCGGAAATATGGTTTCAGACAAGTTTGCCAGCAATATAAGCAGTGGTCACTAGTCGGTACGGCCTGCAGCCCAGAATCCAAACAAGGAAACGGCCTAACAGCAAGACAGTTATCAGAAGAATGTTCCTCAAATTAAAATTCCCCGGCAGTCCCGAATTGTGGCATCTTACAAGCCTCTTCCTCCCAGCAGCAATGCCAATGAGAATGTATTGTCCCTGTTATCATCTTACCGACATGACTTCTGCCCAAGAGAAACTGATTCCAAACTTTGTAATGGCATTAGATTCAGCAAAAGAAAGCACTGAGGAGCTTGGACCCCCCAAACACACCTTGTGCGAGCGTTAAGACCAAACATGTATGAGAAAGGGAAGACCCTGAAGATAAAATCCCCAAACGTGTACAGGATTGCTAAGTCTGTTTCTGTTTCTCTCTGGCTAACTGTAGAATAGTTTAGATGGGCTACTGTTGTATTTCACTGAAATTACATTTTGGATTCGGAACTTTTTAAAGTCAGGAGGAGAGGAGAGTATGAACATAATAAATGCGACCTAATATTTTAAAAGCTCAGCTGACCGCCCCCCCCCCAATAGCCCATCAACCCTCAAACCACCAGGTGCAAGCTTCAGTTTCAGGGAAACTAAGTTTATTTATAGCAATTTTTTCTGATGCAAGGGCTAAAACAGGTATTTCCAATATAAAATATATGGTACGAAAAATTAAAAACTTATAATTTCTTTTGACTTTTGTGCTTTGTTGCAATGGAAGCTTACTCCCAATCCTGCTCCAGCCACATTCCTTCCCAACACGGGAAGTGGCAAGTGTAACAGTGTCTCAGTTGCTTGGGTCATAAACCCTGAAGCCATCCCTCGCTTTGTCATATGCCTCACATATTCCCTTAGCACATCCAGTTCACCCCACTCTGTTAAACCTAGAATCCCACCGCTCTCTCCATGTCCGCTGCCACCATGCTAGAGAGACCCACCACCAGCTTCCATGTGGGTTACTACAGTAACTGCCCCTCTGGTCTCCCACCCTCACTTCCTACTCAGGTCTCCACAGAGGCCAGACCCTCACTTCCTACTCAGGTCTCCACAGAGGCCAGAGAGCGAGACCCCTCCAAAACACAAGTCAGATCATATCATTCCTCTGCTCAAAATCCTCTAACAGCCTAGCACCATCTGATGTCTTTCTTGGTCATGGGAGCCTCTTGTTTCTGGAACATTCCAGGCACACTTCTGCCTCAGGGCCTTCATACTTGCTGTTTGCTTTGCCTGGAATACTCTTCTCTCCTGATACACACCTGACTCCCATTCTTCAAGTATTTGCTCAAATGTAGCTGCTCAGTGTGACCTGTTTTTCAATGGCAAACTCCCACCTCCCCAGGCATTCTCTCTGTTCTGCATTATTTCTCACCACAGAGTTTACCACCTACTGATACATTTTTATTTATTAGTTTAATGTCTTGCTTTCAAAAGGTAAAGAACCTGAAGGTGGTAATTTTTCAGTTTTGTTTACTGCTGTATCCCTAGCACCTAAAACACTCAAATATTCGATGAATGAACGGAACAGGCCAAATAGCTGAATGTGAAATAGCTTATGAACTGCGATGTCTTCACTCAAGAGTAACAAAGACAAAGAGTAAGTGCATCCCAAATGAGCAGCAATGCACACAGAACAGAGTCGCAGTAGATGATTACTGAATCAACAACCAAATGAATTCTCTTAGAAACGAAACTCCCTTCCACAGAAACCACGGCCCTAGGATCAAATGAATTCAGATGGGTCTCTGGCAGTATGAGCAAAGCAAAAACAATCTACCCAAGTCTGTCCAAAGTGCCTTTACACTTACATAAAGACTATGGATGTTGGTCACATTTAAACATTTATGATGCTTCGAAAAACATATTGCGGGAGAAAAAAATACATATAAAAATAAAATTGTATAAAGTATAAAGTTCTTCATTAAAATAGTAGTTTAAATAAATCCTGTCAATACCACCCAGAGGCAGTCATCTAGACAGGAGAACTTAGAGCTTGTTACATAATTACACAAGAACACGTGAGCCCATGCTCACGACAGCGCCGTGAGAATGCCTTCTAGGTGCAGCTCACCACGCAGGCAGGAAAAGCGACTAATGGAAGATTACTCTATGTCTCGAGTTCTGGTTCTATTTGCCCTTTTTCATCTTGGCCGTCTTCTCCTTCCTTTTTTTCACATGCTTCGGAATTTTGTTTTTTCTTTTCTCTCTCTGGGCTTCCTTGACCATCTTTTTTCTTTCCTGTAAAACAAAAACAAAAATAAAGGAACCTGCAGATTTCACTCAGAGTATTCATTTTACTATTACAACTAAGTAAGAAAATATATGTGAAAGGATAAAAGTGAGTATAACAGGAAAAGATGAAAATGATTAGGATGTGGTGGTGCAATTTGGTTCCAAATTTGTCTTTACGGTTTCTTAAAAGAAATTTGAAGAGTGCCAAACAGAAATATCTGGGAGGACTATTAAATGTTTGCAACTACTTTTCTTCACAAGTTTCATATTCTAACAGAAATACAGGTTGGAAAGAGACAAAATATTTGCAGTAGACAAAGAGAGAAAACGTGTGCATTAGCTTGGGTATGTCTCTCAGAAGTCTTAGGGCCCTAAACATTACAAGGATTAAAGGCTTAAACTAAGAATGAACAGTAACATTTACACAGCAATCATGTATCATTTGTCTCTTATGCTGATGGCTAGGAGCTGAATAAGTCTTTTAGATTCTGGAAACACCGGCTGAGTTGCATATCCCCTATGAAATGGCCCTTCAGTATTTCACCATGGGACAACTCCAACATCAATCGTGTTTCAAGTGAATGACAATCATTTCTAATCGATGAATTCAGTGTGTCCTCTCTCTAAGCAGTGCCCAGGGAGCTCCTAACAGAAGCCCAATCTCTACTACGATGTGACCTCCAAAGGCAAAGTTCACACTAGCACTACAACTAATCAATAATCTTTTCAGCCATCATAACCTAGTAAACAAGAAACGAAACTGGCTTTGCTACAATGCTGAAGAACAAGGGAATTTGAGTTCTCGGCTCACCTTTTTATCAACTTCAACGTCAGCAGTGGGTTTCCTGGAGCAGGCCTGTTCTCCCTGCTCTTCTGAGTCTATGTCAGAACACTCAGAGCTTCCAGCATCTTCTGAATCAGAACAAGCCTCTTCCTTAGCCTGATTTTCTAGAAGTGCAGGGACCTTGAAAATATTACAAAACCAAGTTATTCTATAAACCGTTTAGTCACCTATTGTTAAATGCGATAATGGTAGAATTCAGAGTTTTCAGCCTTGCACGTATACGGTGAACAACCACATCCTGTACTGAAACACTGAGAACAACAGAATCAACATCAGGGAGGAAGCATGGAAGCAGGGCATCGAGGGAGGCTCCAGAACACACCCAAATGAAGGAACTGGGGCTTCATTGGGTGACCCAGATCACTGACAGAACTGAGCTGGATTTGGAAGGAGAAATACAGATAGAAGTAAAAAATAAAGATGGATTTGGATAACTTCACAGCTATTTTCCTATGAACTGAATTTCAAGCAATACTTACCATTAGTCCAATCAAGAGGGAAAACAATATTTAAACAAGAGAAATTGGTGCTCCCCGCCCCCCCACCCCCACTGAAGTTCAGCAGTTTTTAAAGCAGCATGAAACATTTTTTAAAAACAAGAAGTTTTGGGGGCACCTGGGTGGCTCAGTTGATTAGGCAACCACCTTTAGCTCAGGGCATGATCCTGGAGTCCTGGGATCGAGTCCTGCATCGGGCTCCCTGCTCAGCGGGGAGTCTGCTTCTCCTTCTGACCCTCCTCCCTCTCATGCTCTCTGTCTCTCATTCTCTCTCTCAAATGAATAAATAAAATCTTTTAAAAATAAATAAATAAAAACAAAAAAATAAAAAACAAGAGGTTTTGGGTGCCTGGGTGGCTCAGTCGGTTGAGTGGCTGCCTTCGGCTCAGGTCATGATCCTGGAGTCCCAGGATCGAGTCCCGCATCAGGCTCCCTGCTCAGTGAGGAGTCTGCTTCTCCCTCTGACCCTCCTCCCTCTCATGCTCTCTCTCTCTCTCAAATAAATAAAAAAATTTTATAAAAAATAAAAAACAAGAGGTTTTCTTTTGTAAGAAAAAATAATCTTTAAAAGGCAATTATACAGAAAGGTTTTCTAGCCAGTTTTCACAAAATCTTCATGTGCTGGAACTCAAGGCACAACTGCCCTATAACACTTACTATATGTAACACATACTGAACATGTGAGTTTTCCTAATTCAATTCTTCCAAAAACAAAGACACAGTAAAATTTCCAAAAGCAAACTATGATCCTTCACATTTAAGCCTTTAATTAAGAACATCCAAATAGGGGTGCCTAGGTGGCTTAGTCAGTTAAATGTCCGATTCTTGATCTCAGGTCAGTTCAAGTCCTAAGTTGGGCTCCACGCAGGGTGTGGAGCCGACTTTATTTATTTTTTTTTTAATTTTATGTATTTATTTGGAGGGGAGGGGGGGAGAGGGAGGGAGAGGGAGAGAGGGAGAGAGGGAGAGAGGGAGAGAGGGAGAGAGGGAGAGAGGGAGAGAGGGAGAGAGGGAGAGAGAGAGAGAGAGAGAGAGAGAGAGAGAGAGAGAGAGAGAGAGAGAGAGCGCAAGCGAGCAGTGACTGAGCCACCTAGGTGCCACGCATGGAACCTACTTTAAAAACAAAATAAAACATTAAAATAAATAAGAACTGCCTTTATTTTTGTTTACATTAGAATCCACACCATTCTAAAAATGTAAAACAAGATTGTTTCAAGAAAAAACACTACAGGAATCCAGAACTATAAAACTGCTAAACCTGTGAGACTGCTCTGCAACAGGTTTTATACCAGTATGAGACCAGATTCCCTTGTTTTTTTTTTTAACTGTAAAAACACCAAGAAACACCTGGTTATCATTAATAATTTCATAAAGACCAGGATATAAAAAGCATCAATGCCTCAGCAATAACAACAGAACAACTGACAGAAATAAACCACAAATTCCTGTATTTCAGTCTTACAGTTAAAAAAGTGAACACAAATCAGGCATTTCTGAAAATGCCCAAAAACTGGAAATATCTATACTAGTAATACTATTATTAGTTTAATTCTAGTATACAGTAGGTTTTATAGGCTTCCAAAGAGTATTCACATAAATGAACATCAACACAAGTTCTCATACCTTCTGAACTCCGGACAGATCTTTCTTCAATCCTGTAACGGTCTGGTACAGAATCTTATTACCAAAAAGACAAAAAGAAGAATCAACATAAAGCTAAGCAGTGAAAAACACACATTGTAATATTATGAAAGAACACTGTGGGCTAATAATCTTCTGTGATTATTAAAAGGTGCAGAAAGTTTATAGCATGGGTATTATTCTTGCCCACCGAGCATACAGGCATTAGCAAACTCTGGCCCACAGCCCACCCACAGCCTGCTGGTTTTTACAAATGAACCTTTACCACCAATTTTATAAGAGAAAACTCTTAACTGTGATTCTCAATTAAATGGAATGTATTCTCCTCCCCAAAATAACTCCATTCTTCTCTCATTATTAGGAATCATGAAAAGCTGTATCAATTATTATTAAAGGGCTTTTAATTTCCTCAAAAAAAAACTTGGGGAATTTTTCTTTTTCTTATTTTATAATGACCTACATAATAGCCTCAATTTTGCTTCTTTGCCTGCAAAGTCTAAAATATTTACTATCTGGCCTTTTCACAGGAAGAAATGTTCCAGACCTTGAAATATGTATGTTAATGGAACTAGTGTAATAACCATTTACAGCCCAGACTTTACGCAAATCTTCCATTTTCTGCAACTATAGTCTATTGGACTCAAATGTGCCATTTTCTTTCACAAATACCAGTGAATTCCCTTTACATCCAATGTGCACAGAGGAATATTAATGCAAAGGGAATCAGCCATCTCAGAAGATTAGAAGCCAACATTCAAGATGGCAGGTTTGGGACAGTAGCTTCCTCTATAAACTTGCTTGTTATATACAAACCAAGCTACTCACATTGTCTTGTTGGGCATTCATGGCCATATCTTCTTCCTTCAATTTCATCATTATATCCATATCCCTTTCATAGTTTTTTACTTCATTCAAGGTTCTAGGAATATATGCTCTCTTAAACACCTAACAGACACAGAAGAAAAGAAAATCAAAAGTGCTATTCACATGCTTCTCTCATTCCCTGAGCATCCCACACCCACCACATCTGAAGACTCTGCCGTCATCTATAGCACGGATCCTCAGCCAGGCTCTGCACACACTGGTGTTGCTGTGCGGACCCCAAAAGGACTCCGTTACTAACAATAAAATGTGAAATTATTTGAAGTCCCCTCTTTCCCCTTGTTTGCATTCCAGAAAGCTTTTCTGAGTGGGAAAGAAAGGAATGGAGTTGCAGTTAGCAAGTACTGCCTCCGGCTAGGCCTTACAAAGGAACATGTTCTTACATGGAACTATTACCTACCCTGTGCTATGGTGAAAAGGATTCAGAACTGCTGATAAATATAGGGTGCCTTATATTCATCCATCACACTAATAGCTCTGAGAATTTTTGATAAAAAGTCTACTATGGGGGAGCCTGGGTGGCACAATCAGTTGAGAGACCAACTCCTGGTTTCAACTCAGGGTGTGATCTCAGGGTCCCGAGATTGAGCCCCAAGTCGGGGTCTAGGCTTAGTGTCGAGTCTGCTTGAGATTCTCTCTCCCTCTCCCTTTGCCCCTCCCACTTGTTCTTTCCCTCTCTCAAATAAATAAATCTTTAAAAAATACGCTGATCCCCAAGATTAAAATAATTTTCTTTTTCACCACACATATTTAAAGTCTACAATGGTACCAAAATCAACACTTAAATCATTTAAAATTCACACTTGTGAACGGAGATGGGTTTTTCCTTCTTGAATGTTTTAGTAAGTTCTTTAAAAACGTTCTCTATCTAAAGCATTATACGCCCTAATTTCAAACTATACAACAAAGCTATAATAATCAAAACAGTACAGCACTAGCACAAAAACAGACACAAGGATCAATGGAACAGAATAAAGAGCCCAGAAATAAACCCATGCATATGAGGTCAATTAATTTACAACGAAGGAGATACGAATATATAACAGGGAAAGGACAGTCTCTTCAATAAATGGTATTGGGAAAACTGGACAGCCACATGCAAAAGAATGAAATTGAATGACTATCTTACCATACATAAAAATAAACTCACGATAGAGCAAAAACCTAAATGTAAGACCTAAAACTTTAAAATTCCTAAAAGAAAAAGGCAGTAAACTGAAATACAGTCTTAGTAGTATTTTTTTGGATCTTTCTCCTCAGGCAAGGGCAACAAAAGCAAAAATAAGCAAATGGGGACTACGTCAAACTAAAAACCTTTCACAGGAAACAAAACCATCAACAAAAAGACAGCCTACTGAGTGGGAGAAGATATTTGCAAATGATGTATCTGATAGGGGGTTAATATCCACAAAATATAAGGAACTCGTAAAACTCACCACCAACAAAAAACAATCTGATTAAAAAATGAGCAGAGGACCTGAAAAGAGATTTTTCCAAAGACATACAGATGGCCAACACTCCCATGAAAACATGCTCAGCATCACCGTAGAGATACAAATCTAAACCACAATGAGATCATTTCACACCAGTCAAAATGGCTAGTAGTATCAAAAAGAAGTAAGTGTTGGCAAAGATGTAGAGAAAAGAGAACCCCCATACACTGCTGGTGGGAATGCAAAATGGTGCAGCCACTATGGAAAAATGTATGGAGGTTCCTCAAAAAATTAAAAATAGAACTACCACATAATTCAGCAATTCTACTTCTGGGTATTTATCCAAAGAAAACAAAAACACTAATTCGAAGAGATACATGCACCACTATGTTCACTGTAGTATTATTTACAATGGCCAAAATAAGGAAGAAGCGTAAGTGCCCATTAATAAAGAAAATGTATATACACACACACACAAACACACAATAAAATATTACTCAGCCTTAAAAGAGTAAAATCTTGCCATTTGTGACAACATGGATGGACCTCAAAGGTATTATGCTTAGTGAAATAAGACCGAGAGAGATAAATACTACATGATTTTACTTATATGTGGGTTCTATAAAAACAAAACAAATGAACACACAAAACAGAAAGAGACTCATAAATATAGAGAACAAACTGGCAGTTGCCAGATGGGGAGAGGATGGGGGAATGAGAAGGGGATTAGAGGTATAAACTTGTAGTTTTAAAATAAATAAACCACAGGTATATAAGATACAGCATAGGAAATACAGTCAATAACATAGTAACTATGTATGGTGACAAATGGTAACTAGACTTAGTGTGGTGACTAGTCAGTAATGTACATAAATGCTGAATCACCGTGCTGCATATGTGAAAGTAATACAATATTGCCCATTAACTATATTCTGCAAATAAGTACGGAAAGCTCTCCATCTAGGACAATGGGCTAATAGGTTGCTGAGTGGAATGATGTAATGAAATGTAATTTATCCCATTTGGCTCAGTTAAATGATGTAAAAGGAAATATTCTCATCATCTGAAAACTGTTTCTCTCTTAAAATCAAGTTGGTGACCTAGTATGCCCTCAAAAAACAAACACTCAGAACAGAGCGTTTCCTACGGCTGTGCAAAGATGATACATCTTACCTCTTCGTCCACATGATCTTGGCTGGACCTTTCTTCCTTGGTCCTCTGAGATGCTATTTCCATGGCCTTGGAAAGAAATCAAAAGTTATTTTCCTTTATATTCAACCTACAGAAGATGCATCCATTTCTCAATTTTAGTATAAACCTGCTCTCATCTTTATCAGTATCACCTCTACAGTTCCAAAAAAAAGGACTCTGAGGCCTCTAGTGATACAGGTTAACTCTGTCAAATCTCACCAAAAAGGATGCTATCAGCTCAAAAGTAACAGTATAAATCAAACCATTTAGCCTTGGGGAATCCCTACCCTTTCCTCAAGAGTAGAACTACTTTCCCTAATTTTTTTTTTAAAGATTTTACTTATTTGAGACAGAGAGAGAGAGAGAGAGAGCATGAGCAGGGGGAGGGGCAGAGGTAGAGGGAGAAGCAGACGCCCCACTGAGCAAGGAGCCCAACACAAACTCGATCCCAGGACCCTGGGATCATGACCTGAGCCGAAGGCAGACACTCAACGGACTGAGCCACCCAGGTGCTCCTAATTGTTTTTTAAGTAGGCTCCACACCCAGTGCGGAGCCTAACATGGGACTTGAACTCAAGACCCTACTTTCCCTAATTTTTAAATGATTAGAAAAAATATTTACTAAAGGAAAACTGAGACCCAAAGAATGGAAGAACCACCCTTTAATTCTTCAGCAATGAAGGGAATCAAAGAGGAAAGGGGGATTGTCCTCTAACTTTGAGCATGTGTCTCTAAAGCTGCAGAAAAATAAACCACCAAAGAAATCTCTTTGAGTAAACAGTGACTGCAACTAAGGTGACAAAGATTCTCCAAGAGTCTTTTGGCTTGGAAAACTGGAAAACTGGAGATTTGTTCTCTACTTAGGATACATAGAAAAAAGGAAAGAATTGTGGTACTAGGGTTCTTTGTTTTACATTCAGACACTAAAATTAGTGCTAAAAGTTTTAAGAATAAAAACGGTATGTATTTATTCAATTAATATATGTAATTGCTTAGTATGTGACAGGTACTGATTAGGTAATGGCAATACAAGAATAAACAAACTTCCTGTCCCGTGTGGGCTCATGGTCCAGTAGAGGCTGACGACATTAAAAAGAACTTAACAACAGGAGTGGCTGGCTGGCTCAGTCGGTTAAACATCTGACTCTTGATCTCAGCTCAGGTCTTGATCTCAGGGTTGTGAGTTCAAGCCCTGCTCAGTGTGGAGACTACTTAAAAAAAAAAAAAAAAAGAACTTAATGACAAGTGAGGTAGTACGACCACTTCTACTACAGGCTCACATGATCTGGAAAATACACCTGCAAAAACAATGATTTCTGCATGATTTCTCCTTGAGAAAGTTTTCTGAATGGAGCCCTAATGTAGCCCAACAAGCACAAGATGCTCAACATCACTCATCATCAAGGAAATGCAAATCAAAACCATGAGACACCACCTCACACCTATTAGGATAGCTACTCCAAAAAAAGAAAAAACCAACACAAAAAACCAGAAAATGGTGAGGATGTATGTGGAGAAACTGGCACCCTCTGCAGTGTTGGGTGGGAATGTAAAATGGTTTCACCACTAAGAAGAACAGTATGGTAGTTCCCCAAAAAATTAAAAGCAGAATTACTATATAATGCACAATTCCACTTTTGGGTATACACCCAAAGGAATTGAAAGCAGGGTCTTGAAGAGAGATTTGTGCATCCATGTTCAAAGCAGCATTATTCACCAACACCCAAGAGGTGGACGCACCCCAAGTGTCCATTCACAGAAGAATGGATGCACAGGATGTATATGTACTCCATGAAAGAATCTTGAGGACATTATGTTAAGGGAAACAAGTGGCCAGAACAAGAAAAAAACAGCATGATTCCACTTATGTGAGGTACCTACAGTAGGCAACATCACAGAGAGAAAGCAGAACAGGCTGGGGGTAGGGAGAAATGGGGAGTTAATGTTTAATGGGTACGGAGTTTGTATTTTACAAGATGAGAAAGTTCTGGAGATGGACGGTGGTGATGGTTGCACAACAGTGTGAATGTACGTAATGCCACTGAACGTACACTTACACATGGTTACAATGGTAAGTTTTACGCTATGTCCTTGTTACCACACATGCAAAAGTTCTGTGATTCAAAAAGGCCTCTGAGAAACAAGGGAAAGACCAGAAGCCGAACAGGTCTATGGCGGTCTATGTAATCTCGCCCAATGCTTCAGGTCAAGAAACCTGGATTTCCCATTGGCTTTTTACTGTATTTTTGATTCCCTATGTGTGAAATCAGGAGGTCTCAAGAAGCTGTTGAAACGAACATACACTGAACAATCGGAGTCCCTGAGAAGCAGCACGTAAGTGCAAATTACTACTATTTTCTGTTCTTTCTTTTCCTCACCCCATCTCACCTTTAAGAGGTAAGCGTCCATGTTCTCCTGTGTAATGGACGGATCTGTGACAAATTCAAAGAGTTCCCGCACAGTCATCACAGCAACGCTGTGCTTCAAAAAGAAATCTGTTGGAAGGAAAACGCAGCACAGCCTTAGGAGGGAAAAAGTTGTTACTCCAACTACGTTATGGAGAAACAAAGAGATGATTAAAAATACACCATCTCCCAGCAAGTGGTAGAAGTATCACTACATCAAAAGATTTAGTGCCAAGATTTGACATCAACAGCTTACCAGAGTGCAGAACCAACAGACACAAACAAGCTGGTAGGAAATTCCAATTCCCACTCACCGTTGACGTTGGCACAGTCCTTTCTCAAGAACTCCAAGGCATGTGGGTGGTCATGCTCTACGGACTGAGAAACGTCAATGATGTACACACCTCCACCGTAGTACCTGTGGGCCACACACGCAGGGACTTGGGACCTACTTTCCTGCGTTTTGTTGTTTAAAAAAATTCTATCTTAAGAGCAAGCGAAATAACCAATAGAACGAACAAAGTGGGTAAGGATAAGAGGCCACTCTGACTAGCAAGAGATGAAAACTGAGAAAATTTCCAAAGTCTTAGAACTCTGTTAATGATCAGATGGTCAGTTCTGTGACTAAGGCCACCGCAAGCACAGAACACATCCTCTACTATGACCATGGGGAAGCCAACTTTAAATCTTTAGAATTTAAAAATGACTTCTTGGGGTTGCCTGGGGGGCTCAGTTGTTAAGCGTCTGCCTTCGGCTCAGGTCATGATCCCAGGGTCCTGGGTTAGAGCCCCGCATCGGGCTCCCTGCTCAGTGTGGAGTCTGCTTCTCCCTCTCCTCCCCGGTCGTGCTCTATCTCTGTTTCTCTCTCTCAAATAAATTAAAAAATAAAAAAGCAAAAAATAAAGTAAAAATAAAAATGACTTCTTGGATTGGGATTTTATTTTTTTAAAGGACATGAAACGCTGTACAGGAGGTTCCCAAGGGACAAAACGCACTCACAGCATGTTAAATTCACTGAGATCTGCATGGACAAGTCTGGCATCTTGATACATTCTTCTCATGTACTGGATGACCTGCAAATACAACTCCCGAGCCTTGGATTCTGATAACTGGACATTTTTCAACAGTGGCGCTGGCCTTGAATACAAATAAAATGAACTAAAATAAAATGCCCCAGAACAAGTTTTCTTGCTTTATACTACACATTGCTACATGGACTTCTTTTCAACAACTTATCACTGAGGAACTGGGTCACTATAGATGTACCAATCAAAAAGTTGTCAAGAAACAGGTGTTCTCCCAGTTTACTGTATAAAACATTCCTCAAAACAGGGTGAACTTTGTTATTCTGAAGCACTTTGAGACTTAAAAAGGTAGAATAAATGAGCAACTCTATGCACGAGTACAGTGGAAAAGATTCACAAAAAACATTCCAAGATGAAAGGAGCTATTTAAATGGAAAATAGTCGTATGTCAGATAATTCAAAGCACTTAAAAACAGACTTCTGAGCATGTAATTATTAGGCCTTCTATGTACTCACATGTCATCTTTACCAATGAAGCCCATGACAAGAACATGACTTCTCAGCAGGATAGGTTCTGGGCATGGGATCTGTGCTGTGTTTAGCCTGTGGTATTCAAAAAGACAAAAGGACAAATGAAAAGGTGACACAACATCTAAAACAAATTACAGTGACTACAGAACACAAGATTAATATGGCTGTTAGGAAACATCATCAACACATCTCAATTGTATTACTGTATTTCATAAACTCGAAGACGGCAGAGATTTTAAGTGGCACCAAGATGCACAACCAAGAACGATGAAACACTGGCAATTCATCTGTATCTCATAGCCTCTAACACTCAGTCCCATTCCCGAGATGTTAAACTGTGCAACGTGCATCTCAGAATTGAACTACAGCAGTTATGTCTTCTGAGTTGATTAGCCTCAACAATGATTAATAAAACAGTTGGGACTCACGGTGCCTGGCTGGCTCAGTGGGTAGAGCACATGACTCTTGACCCTGGGGTCTTGAGTTAGAGCCCTGCCCACATAGGATGTAGTTTACTTACAAAAAAACCAAAAACCAAAAAACCAAAAACCAGTTGGACTCAGACCTAATAGCTAACTGAACACAAGAAGATTTCAAAACGACTTTCAAAACAAGTATTTAATACTAAAATATCCAATGTATGTCACCAATGCACAGCAGATAAAATGGTAAAAGGTGCTCGAAAGAGAAAAAAAAAAACTTCAAATTTTTGAGAAAACTTGATCTCAGCTAAATAAGTTGCCTTCACCTGATATAAAAGTGTCAGCACAAAGAACGTATAAATATGTCCAAGCCTGGACTGAAATCAGAAAAGGAAACTATGATAGAGTTTAGGTCCTAACAAAATTGTCTAAAACTCCAATGCCTATAAAAAAATGACACATCAGTCTCAAGACCTGACTGTGTATTTCCCTGCTTAAAATCTTGCAACAGCCCCCTATCATCCTCAGTATAAATTTTAAATGCTTTCACATGGCTTCCAAGGTGCTTGGAATGACCCAGCCTTGCTGAATAAATGTGAATTTTTCCGTAATGGGTTCTCAAAACAGAGAAAACAAGGTAGTTCTTACTTGTCCAGGAATGTGCCACTTCTGCATACCTCAGCAGATCTAATGGAAATGAGCAGCACTACAAGTCCCCACCTTTGGACAGAACCACCCTGGGATATGCCAGCAGGAAGGAGCGGGGCCAGTATGTCGGACACAGCACAGCCACACGCCCCAGAGAGTCACCTGATTAAGTTCCTCATTTCTTTTTCTGCCCAAGTTTTCACCATTTTTCTGGGGTTTCCTTTACAATAGCCATGACGAAATCTTGAACGAGAAAAATATTTGTTATTCCAATCACTCCATTATTCCAGTTCTTATTTTAGGATATAGAAATTAGGCCAACTGGAAAAAGAATCTGAACTCACCTGAATTCCCCACTTACATACTTATCCCGATCTTTGAACACCAAAATAGAAGTTTTGTAAATTTTGATGGCTCTGCTCTCTCCATTTGCTGTGCTAGCATGGTACACATTAGCCTATTTTGCATCAAAAACAAATTAAGTTTATGTTAGATAACTACACACAGTATTTCAATCTTTCACTCTATTTGATTCTGTCCTCAAAAGTTAAAAAAAAGTCAAGTGAACTCAAGTAACATGTACAAGAAACACCATCATCTTCTGATTATATCAATTAAAATACAAAACATCATTACCAAAAGGTACAGTAAGTAGACCTCTAATTTACGTATATAGGAAGATCCAATTTATATACAAGAAGCGGCTTTCAACATTTTTGTATCTCAAGTATGTGAAAAATATTTTAAGACATTCTTACATCTCATGATTTGTAAACTGAGTTTTACTGAGAAGTGCTTCCCATAGAATGAGTGGCTAATTTAAAAAATGCCATGTCTGTGGGGCGCCTGGGTGGCTCAGTCGTTAAGCATCTGTCTTCAGCTCAGGTCATGGTCCCGGGGTCCTGGGATCGAGCCCCGCCATCAGGCTCCCTGCTCAGCGGGAAGCCTGCTTCTCCCTCTCCCATTCCCCCTGCTTGTGTTCCCTCTCTCGCTGTGTCTCTCTCTGTCAAATAAGTAAATAAAATCTTTAAAAAAAAAAATGCCATGTCTGTCTTTCTCCATATACACATACAAAGAAAAAATGGGAAAGAGAGTCACTGACTCAGAAAGACTAGACTAAGCCCCTGCCCCGTTAGTAACCATGTGATAAGGACTCAGGCCTGCAGTAATCTGACCCTGGGCACCACCTGGACCCAGGGATCCAGTACAATAACAGAGGTGAAAAGGCAAGGTTGTGTGTACAACTTCCTAGCTACCCATAAATATTAATAAAGCTGTTTTTAGAAATACTAAGCTATTCTGACTTGTGTATTTTTTTCTTTTCTTTTTAAAGGCACCATTTATTTACTAAGTGCCTTAGTTTCATTTGTTATCTGAAGTAAGAAAACTAACATGAAAACATTCAGGCATCCAAAGAAAAGCTCACTTCTTTTCCTGTGCTTATGCAGCCATTTATCTCAGATATGATTCCTCTAGTCAACATCTTGAATAATATCATTCGCGTTCTAGGATCCAACACCTAAAAAATGCAAAAAATAAAAAGTTCAGAGAGACAGTACAAAATATTTCTCATTGAAACATGTGACCATTAATAACCTGAAGAGCTTAAGTACTAAGCTATCCTGGCTGACTCAATGAAGAGTATCAACTGTGGTGTTTTTATTCACTATAATTTTTAGTAAATAAAATGCCACATGAAGGTGAAAGGAACAAGAGATGAACCAACAAGTTCAGTCACAGAAATTAAAGTCTACCAAGTCAAAGGGAAGCAGAAATTGACGGTAGACTGACATTAGCTAATAGAATATAATGCAAGTCACATAACTAGGTTTACATTTTCTAGTCACATTAAAAGGAGTAAAAAAGAGCAGGTAAAATTTATTTATTTAATCCAGTATATCTAAAACATCAGTTTCAACATGCAATCGATATAAGTTATCAGCGAGAGATTTAACACTGCATTTTTTACCCCAAGCCTTCACACCAACACTGTTGATGTTGAGAGCACATCTCAATTCAGACTAGCTACATTTTAAGTGCTCAGTGGCCACTGTACTGGATATGCAACTTTAAATCAGAGGTCAGCACCATATAGCTCATGAGTCAAATCCAGGCCACAGCCTGTTTTTCTACAGCCTGCAAGCTAGGAATGGTCTTTACATTTTAAAATAGTTGTTAAAAAAAAAAAAAAAAAGGAATTGTGAGCCACAATGCCTAAAGTATTTATTTAACCCTTTAAAGAAGGAGTTTGCACACCTCTGCTATAGATGAGTAAATCAGGGTAAGGGTCTCCTTTGAAGTCAGAGCAATCAATCTTGAGTAAAAAGGACTCCAAAGTCCTGGTCCTGTCCATGCCCGAACTGAAGCAGCCACATATTTACACACACTTTTAAGGGACACTCACAACAGCCCCTCCAGCTCCACGGAGAGAGACGGTGTAAAGTGGCCCAATCTAACTACATTTTAGGGTCTGTCCTTCAGTGACACAGCTGCAGTCACACCAGAAACCTAAGGTTAATAAAAACAAAACCCTGGAAGACTGCACGACTAAAAGCCAAACAGCATCAATGGCAACTAGAGCGAAATGAGAGGGAAGTGAGCGACCAGAAACTAGCTGCCCAGGCGGCTGGGCGCGCAGGTGAGCAGAGGTAAGGCGCGCTGCTGGAGCAGAAGATGTAGACAGGCGCCTGCACTGCTGCAGAACTGGGGGGGAAGCCAAGTCAGGGCCATAGGAGGAGGAACGTGCCAAAATGGCTTGTAAACAAAATGGGAAAAAAGAAATCTGTAGTGAATGAACTTACAAATACATACCTTAAAATACCACTTGAGATCAAGATATACACTCTTAATTACACATTAATTTCGAAAGGGGAAAAAAGGACATCCTGCCTTAGTCCTTTTAGGGTCTGTGACAATTAGAGGTGCCTCACTTCTCTCACCTGGACTACCCTTTGTTTTCAATCACACACACACACACACACACACACACACACACACACCACAAACACACACACACACACCACACAAAATAAATACATGAGAGGGCAATGAAGACATGGATCCCAGACCTACTCCCGCCCAACTACGGGTAGACTTCTCTAACTGCATAAGTGCTTCTGAGCTCTGACTGGGTGTGACTCCTTCGGGGCTGAGGTGGACAGCAGCAGGGGCGGTGGAAGAGGCTATGACTGAAAAGTGAGTTTGTGCCTCTGTGTAGGGGTGGGCAGAAGGGTGGGAGGTGGCACTAGTAATGTTCTGACCCTTTCTATCACCTTCTTCACATCAAAAATCTGGGCCAATGCTAACATCCAATCACAACTTTCTACATATGGGGAAATTAGGAAAATTTGTCCCCACTCTTGAATAGAAAGAATAAAATAAGCATATTTCTAAACCAAGTAAGGAATTTCTGAATGAATCCTGGTCTTACAGTAAATTCTGCTTCCCCACAGAAGAGAAAAGCACTGCATGGTGGCCAGAGTGGGGCATGACTCTAATTTATCTATTAACAGTCCTAGTATAAATAAAGCAAAATGTAGATTTCTGAACTCAAAACTACAAGTAGTTTTAGACAACATTAGCATTAAGCAAGAAGGATGAATGCAAACTATAATCCCAAGAGAAAAGAAATGCTCATTTAAAATGAGACTTGCAGGGTGCTTGGGTGGCTCAGTCGGTTAAGCGTCTGCCTTCTGCTCAGGTTGTGATCTCAGGGTCCTGGGATCAAGTCCCGCATGGGCTCCCTGCTCAGCAGGGGACTCTGCTTTTCCCTCTGCCTCTGTCCACCTCATGCTCTCTAATAAATAAATAAAATCTTAAAATAAAATAAAATAGAGAGCTTGCAGCACATTGAAATTGTACCTGTTCCACAGTTGCTCTGTCCGCCTTATCTTTGATGCGATACCTAACCAAAGCCAAAAAAGTATATGTGACATTCAACATTTAGAAGCCAAAATAAAGTTTCCAAATGTACATCATTCCATGAAATTCCTAAATAGGTAGTTTCTTTAGTAACAGATTTCATAATCTCATTGTAGTTTCATTGCTCGGTGATGATTCCTTCACGTCCCCTTAATCATCAATTCAGTTCCCTAGAGCAAAAGGAGCATATCTGCAATAAGAAAAAATAATTCTCTCCATATTTCAGAAGGACTGAATAAAAAGAGCAGCTGGAGTAAAGTGAACTACGCTGCAAAAGAGAAAACATCGAGTCTGTTAATACTGTCCTTAAATCTTTAATGATTCTATTAATACAGAATTAAAGTCATTTATACTGCCTTCTCTTTAGAGTTCCTTTCTACAAAGATACAAATTTTTATCATCTTCAGGTATTTACTGGGCTCTACATTAAAATGCAAACTCTGATTGGCTTCAGCTCACACACTAAGTGACTCTATTAGCACTAAACTCATAAAGATCCAAACACAAAGATTCAAACAAACACTTCCATGAAATAACAAATGACTATGGCAGTTCTCAAAAAGCTTCTATCTTGGGGCACTTGGGTGGCTAAGTCAGTTGAGCGTTGGACTCCCGGTTTCAGCTCAGGTCATGATCTCAGGGTTGTAAGACTGAGCTCCCCCCTCCCCCACACTCTGCACTCAGCATGGAGTCTGCTTGAGATTCTCTCCTCCCTCTCCGCCTCCCTCGGCTCCAGTGGGTGCACACGCACTCTCTCTAAAAATAAATAAATTTTTATGAAAAGAAAAGAAAAGAAAAGCTGATATCTCTTGGGTATAGCAATAAACCAGAAGAAAACTGGTTTTTAAGTTCAGTTTTTTTTTTTTTTTTTAAGATTTATTTATTTTAGAGGGAGAGAGTGCATACATACATGCATACCCCAGCAGGGGGAGGGGCAGAAGGAGAGAGAGACTCTGCAAGCAGACTCCAGCTGAGCCCGATGAGGGGCTCCATCTCACGACCCTGAAATCACAACCTGGGCGAAAATCAAGAGTTGTACACTTAACCTACTGAGCCACCCAAGTGCCCCTTAAGTTCGGTTCCAACGCTACTAGTTGTATAATCTTAGTATCACTTTCTACAATATACTGTAAACGCCTTAGAGTTATTAGGATATAGAAGTTAGCCAGATCTTAAACAACTGATTTTGAGAGGAATAAATAAAAACTGTTCTTAGTTATATCACTATTTAGTTTTAAATCTTCCCTTGAATTTTTAAAAATATTTCATGGAAGGGAAAAAATTTTAATAAATTCTTAAAAGGGAACATTTTTACACTCTAACATTTTAGTTTAAACTAGAATCTACATTTTAATTTAAAACCATTACCCTCCTGAGAGTACATCTGTGAATTTCACAAAATTATAGTTTGACCATACATTTCTTAAGACTCAATATTTCCAACTTATAAAGGAAAGGATACACTCACTTAAGCTAAAAAAAAGAAACAAAAAACTAGCTTAAGTATGCAAAGAAATACCCTTTCCAAAAGAATTATGACCAAGATGCTACTTAATTTGTTTGGAATTAGTCCCTATAATTCATGTATTATAGTTAAAATATTACTTACATATCTGCTTCCTTTTGTCTAGACTTTTCGGTGACTTTATTTATGACAGAATCAGTAACATTTAGCTTTTCTGAAAATTTAAAAATCCACAATATAAACAACATTTAAGACAAAAAGACAACAGTCTGAATAGAATACTTCCCTCTTCCTTATTTTCTAAATATTTTGTTGTACAGAGAGTATCTTTTAATAATGAAAAAATGTTCATGTTTTTATAGATGAGCATCACCTGCATTGCTAAATTTCAGACACTTGTTAATACTCTACACAACTAATATGGATAAGATGACTGCCTGAATTCCAAGTCTAATTCTAAAAACTTCAAGTTTCATTTTAAATTATAAGTCAACGATAGGCTAGGAGAGAGGTGCTAGGTTTATAGTGAGTGAACATCCACAAGACAAAGATGACCCTGCATTTTTCAAGAGGTGGTGGTTCAAATCAACATGCGATGGCTCACTAAATGGTTGATGCCTACATAAAAAGTGTCTAATAAAACAAAATGTACTTAGATTCTATATTCTAGTACAGTTGACCCGTGAACAACATGGGTTTGAATTGCGCAGGCCCACTCACATGCAGATTTTTCACAGCAAAGTACTGCACATTGTATTCCCTCTTCCTTATGATTTAACATTTTCTTTTCTCTGGTTTCCTTTATTGTAAGAATTAAGTATATAACACATATAACATATAAACTCTGCGTCTATCAACTGTTTATGTTATCGGCAAGGTGTCCTGTCAACAGTGGGCTATTAGTAGTTAAGTTTTGGGGGAAGTCAAAAGTTATACATGAATTTTCGACTGTGTGGAGTCAGCACCCCAACTCCCGTGTTCAAGGGTTAAGTGTATTTTCAACATCCTACTATGAGATAATCTTACCATAAAATCTAATACAAAACAGATGAAAACTTGAACAGGTACCTGTAACTTTATAATTCTATAGCAGAGGAGAAAACAGAACTAAAAAAGCAAAAGCTAACATCTCTTCCTGAAGTCAGGTTTTTAAATTACTGAGTTTTTATCTTCTCTAAATGTTATCATCAGCCAGTAACAGTGGATATGCTCATTTCTTGATCTAATAACATTTTATAACACTTTATGGTCTCTGAAGAACTTCCTCAGAGCCCAAATATATTTTATGAACTCACCTAGATTAATTTTATTCTCAAATTTCCGTAAGACCTTGTCTGCTGGAGTAGACATTTTGGCTGAATTGCAATTGAAAGTCTGTCGATTTGCCTAGAAGAAATGAGTTTCAGAGTTGAAGACAGTAGTTTTAAATAAAGACCGAGGGTTCTTTATCACGTGCCTTTTTCCTTAGCTCTCAGTTAATTAACTATTAAAGCATCAATACTTGAATGAGAACCCTAAGAAAAGGTTAAGAATTGGGGCGCCTGGGTGGCTCAGTTGGTTAAGCGACTGCCTTCGGCTCAGGTCATGATCCTGGAGTCCTGGGATCGAGTCCCACATCAGGCTCCCTGCTCAGCGGGGAGTCTGCTTCTCCCTCTGATCCTCCCCCCTCTCATGCTCTCTCTCTCTCATTCTCTCTCTCAAATAAATAAATAAAATCTTAAAAAAAAAAAAGAAAAGGTTAAGAATCAATCATACTTGTGCAAGAAATTTTTTTAAAAGACATTTGAAATAGGACAAAGTTTAGTGGTTAAAGGAGTCTGTACCATCTGCCATTTTTTAACCTCTCTGCAATGTATTCCTCATTATTATAAATAACAAAATTAAATGCATTTTTTTGTATGACTGCTTTATAGATTTAAAATTTGAAAATGTCCATTTACACCCAAAGTGTATAACAAAGAGCTTAGACCAACATTAAACTGGTTCTAAGAATCTCATTTTGGGCCTACTGTCTCAAGAAAGGGAAAGATTAGGTATAAGGCTTAACAACTTAGACTGGCACTATGCATAAACTTAAGTAATAGCAAAAAGAGAAGAAAGAACCCATAAATAAGAGAATACAGTACAGATAAAGAGCGCCCATAATAATTGCTAACTTAATCCTGTTATCTCAACTTGGAAGTGTGAGGCTGACTTGTTTCTTATTTGCATAGACCTCTTTAAAATTTTCTACTAAATACAACTTTTAAAACATTTCTAAATACAGGTTCACAGTAGAAAACACAGGTAAAATTTTAATCACCTATAATCCCCAACACCCAAGATAACAGTTAACATTTAAGCACATATACTTACTTTATTTCCAGCTTTATTAAAAGGGATTACTCTATGTTGAAATAGCTCAACATCTCACCGATGAATCAATGGAGGAGTTACCAAAACAAGACCCCAAGTGTGAAATTCATCTGGTTATTTTTAATTGCAGGCATTCTAGTCTACGAAATAGTCTTAATATTCAAAGAAATATTGTTGGTTTTTCCCTCCCTCCATCTCTTTCAGAAACCTTTATGCTCCAGGAAGATGTACCATGTTAATCCTAGGACTCTGCAAACTCCTAAAACATTAAGTACTTCCAGTTGAGAAGAAGACTTTATGTAGTTTGGTAACTTGCGTTTTGTACACAGTAGATCATGGTAGATCATAAACACATGTTCATGTCATTAATATAGTTTTTAAAGCTGCACAATATCCCATCATGTGAAACCAGTCCCTCAGTAAATTTAACCAAGAGGTTCCTTCCACTGTTTCTCTATAAGCAATACTGGAGGATCATTCTTGTAACATTATTCTTGGCACAATCCTAGAAGAACTGCTGAGTCAAAGCATTTATTTTATGTTTTAAACGCTTTTTATCACATACCAGTTCATCCTCCAAATAACTGTGCTTACTCAATAAACAATTATGTATTCTGGGTCTTGGTCAGTTTTATAGGTGAAAAAATGGCATCTCTACACATTTAATCTGCATTTCTTTAATTATTAAGGAAGTTAAACTTTTTTCTCCATGTTTCCTAACCACTTGTAGTAAACTACCTATTCACGTCCTTTGCCATGCAGATTTTAAAGCTCATCATCTTATCATAATTTAAATGACTCTTTTATTATGAAAGGAATCTACATCCAGGAAATGATCAGAAATAGGAAAAGGATGAAGAACGAAAATGGTTAAAGACTGGGGCTACAAGGGCAACAAAACCTGAGGGAAATCTTTCAGTTAGTCAATTCCAGAATGACAAAAAGTCCTTTGAAAAAAGAGGACATAAACAATAACATAAAGATGTATAAAATCATTTATAAAATACCTGGGCGTTACTCCTTGCATTCGAGATAGAACCCTTGGTGAGTTTCCCAACTCCATCATCCCAGTCCCAGTCATCATCATCGCCATCGTACTCCTCTTCCTCCTCCTCCTCCATCTCACCTCCCTCCATCTTCTCAGACACTCTCTTCTGCAGGTCCTCAAACAGAACACCATCTTGTTCTCTGATGGTCTTCAAGTCAATGCTTTCACTAGAAATAACAATGTTTCAGCATGTTTACACATACCTCTACTTGGATTTACACATGTATTTATTTGTGATACAAAAGACTAAATCTATACCAATAAATCTAAAAGTTTTCCTTCCAAAGTACCTCCCCCATAAACTCAACACCAGATTGTTTTTCACAGTGCCATTCCCACTGTTTGTTTCTTCTCCAGGTCCTACTAAAGAAGAACAACATCTGGTATAAAACCCACATCTGCCTTAATGAAGTTAGGATTTACACTGTCATTTTCTCTGCTGAACGAATGGACTCTGACCAGTACACCAGACCTGGCTCTAGGAAAACCATTCACGGGGCGGGGGGGGCTTTTTGACAAAATTTGAGAATAAGTCTAAAGCAGCCTTACCTTGAACTTAATGCCACTCCAACAAAAGGAGCTGTATCAAGATTTGTGTCACACAAAGAACTTCAAATCAAATCACCCTTGTTTGTGAAGGGAAGGAATGGTGAACACAAGCACCACAAATGAGAGAGGGAGTCTGTGTGTAATTCGGTACGAGAAGTAGTGAATTCTCAAACCCAGAGAACAGGCCCAGAGTAAAGGGAGCACAACAAACAGGGTGTTTTCCTGCCATGTGAAAATTCACATCAAGTGCTACCATATCTTCTTAGTTATTCAAGAGAAGCCAGAGTATGGATTTTTGTGTTAAATCTCCCGCTTAACTGGTACATTTAATTTTAACAAAACACCGTGCATACCAAACAAAATATGTCTGCAGGTCAGATTCAATAGAGGTACTACCAGTTTTGACATCTCATGTAGAGAACAAAGACAGGAACCACATATTACAGCTGATAATGTGAACTACCATCTTAAAGACAGTTAGACGAGAGTTTAGTAAATTCAGATGATCAATCCTGATTATTAATTAGCAACAGCTCACAGGGCTCCAACTCTCATAGATATGGGTGGGAAGAAAATAATCATTACACACCTGCTATTTATATTTACTATGATTTTGTAAATACAATCCTTAATTTGATCCTTCAATTGCCAGTAATTTAGAGTGGGATGTTTAAGTTACACTTCATTTCTACCAGAACTTCTCAACCTCGGCTGGACAATTTTTTATTGTGGAAGGTCGTTTTGTGCCTTATAGGATGTTTAGCAGCATCTCTGGCCTCTACCAACCAGATGCCACTATGCACTCCCCCCACCTCCCTGTTGTGACAAACAAATGTCTCTAAAGATTGCCAAGAAACCCTGGAGTGTGGTGGGTTCACAAAATCCACTGGTTTATCTTCACAATATCCACTGATGGATGGAAAACCAGTGCACACTCATTACTGTTAACTCACCAGCCACACTGGGCTGTTTCGTCTTCCTGCTTCTTCCCTAAAGCCTTATATGATTATCTGGAAACAAAAATCTGGAATGCATTTGAAATAAAATCTTATTTCTCTGGCTAAATCCAATGTAACCTTCCAGTACTAGCCTATGATCTTTTGCTCCGGGAAGTCTTCCCTATTCTGCACCCATTTTTCCTCTATACTACTTACCCAATTCTAATACAAATATCTATTGTCTAATTATTTAATGTTTCTCCTCCTACCACGCAAGCCCTGTGTCAATCAAGGTGATGTTTACCAATGTATCCCTACCCATTAACATTAGATCTGACACACAGAAAATGATCAACATGTATTTACTGAAAAAATCCCCAACTGATTGATAAAATCTTCATGTAATGAATCCCTACTGTGAACCTAAAGTAAAAACCATTTATTTGGAATTTCAAAGGACTCTCGTACTTCATGTAGGAGTTATCCTTAATTCCTTTTGCCTCACAGCTCACATCCAAACCACCAAGTCTTGTCACTTCTTACGTCCAAAACATGTCCCTGTGACCCTATATCTAGCTCCCGTCATGTCTGAACTGAATAAATTTTTTTTAGAGAGACAGTGCAAATGAGTTGGGGGTGGGGGGGTGCAGAGGGTGAATCTTACGCAGATGTGGGAATCCAGAGATAGTTACCTGAGCTGAAATCTCAAGAGTCAGACGCTTAACCAACTGAGGCACTCAGGCGCCCCTACTTTATCAATTTTGAACTGCTTCCACTCATGCCCTCCAAAACCATCCTCTCTATAACAGAGTAATTCCTTTAAATCATAAATCACATTGTCATTCCCCTGCTAAAATCTCTCCTACAGCTTTCTATTAAGACCTAAATATCCCAACTCCTCAACACTTACAAAGTTCTACATGATCTGGCCCCTTCTCACTTCTACATCAGTACCTAGCCATCTTCTCAACTACTTCTGTTGTGCGCTAGGTACAATGGCCTGTAAATCTTCCCTTCACAGCCAAGAGGGATACCAACGTTGGGCCTCTGCACTGCGGTCTCCTCTTGCTGAACGGCTATTCCTTCTGCTCTTCTTGAGGTTAGTTCTTTTTTGTCGTTCAGATCTGGACTTAACTCTCTCCTGACATTGTCATTAGTCTACCAACTGATTTTAATCATTTGCATAGTGTCTAATATCTGCTTTTTGTTGTTTTTTTTAAGTAACTCTAGGTACTCAATTGTCAGTCCGTCCCAAGTAGAAGGTAAAATTCAGTGACAGCAGGGACTTAGTCTTGCTCATCACCATCTCCAGCGCCGAGGTCAGAACCTGGCATACAGTAGGTGCTCGAATATTTTTTGAACGCTGAATGCAGTTAAAGAGCAAAAATCTATGTTCCTAGCCGCTATCCCCAACTGTGCCTGTCAGCGAGGCTAACTAATCGGGGACTCCTTTGACAAGCGGCTTTCATTAACTCTGCAGCAAAGTGGGATACAAGACCCGGCTGGGACGGAGAGAGAAGCGGAACAACTACCGGTCTCCCTCAAAAGCCTAAAGGGGCCGCGACGGAGGAGACAGCAGCATCCCAATGGAGTCACAGTGTCCAACCGGCGCCCACCTGTCGGAGGAATCCGCGTCGTCAAACTGCCCCGGGACCACCCGACTCATCAGCAGTCGCCGGTAGTCCATGACGGAAGCGCGCAGAGCCTCGACACCCCGGGAGGCCCTCCGCCCAGCGCTGGGACAGGAACCGCACAGAGACAGCCCTACCCGCGGCCCACCAAACCGCCTTTCGGCAGAGGCCCGGCTAGCAAACTACTCAAAAGCCCCTAAGCTGAAAGCGAACGCCACGTGCTAAATAAAAAGAGGACGCACTTTCAACCCGAGGAAGCAAGCTCTCCCCGACCGGAAACTCCCGCCCGACCGGAAGTCTCAGCCCTGCCGGAAGTTCCGCGCCTCCACAGCTTCGCCCAAGGGGGCGAGGGGCGGGGACAAGGGCGTGGGAGCCCTGCGGGCGGAGTTCCCCGCCGAGATTGGCCAGCGCGGCGGGCTGACGTCACACAGGGTCGTTCCAGCCCGCCTGCTTGCCTTGCGCTACCTTTTTAAAAGCCTTGGGGGGAGAGGCCTAATAGTGTTCTTCCCCCCCGCAAAATCTCGTTTGGAGGGAGGAAGCACGAAATCCTTACTGCGGATCCAAGAAACTATGGACCCTGGAAGTGAGCACACTTTTTAGACTTAAGTTTGGTGCGTTGTTTTGAGGGGAAAATAAGTGATTTTAGAAAGTTTGTCATACGAACACAAAAAAATCTAAAACAAAACTAGAATTTTGGGCGGTAACTCCCAATGACTTTTTTAACACCCATCTTAAAACAGCGTTAGACTGTCCTGGCATATCTATCCATATATCTGAATAAATATTTTTAAAGTGTGGCATAAGTCTGGTAAGGACAGAATGAAAATGGAAAGCTTAACTTAAAAAGTAAGCTGACAGACTGTGCCATATGAACAAAGTTCTAAAAGTGTAACTGGAAGTTCTAGACCATCAGAAAAATTTAAGAAATAGGCTCTTGCCTTTTTCTGCATTTGGAAAACAAAGATTTTTCAGATTCCCTTCACAGCCCAGGCAGCATTTATGTGTTTGGAAGATGGAAAAGGTGAGCATAAAGTTGGGCCTTTCACTAATCGCAGCTAGCCTGCTTGACTCACTGGCTTTTTTATACTTCCAGTGATGACATGATTTTGAAAAAAAAAAAAAATCAGGCCTCAATAAATTATTCATTAATTCGATAATTCAATAAAATAATCCAGGCAAATGGCTAGTGACTGTAGATTGAGAAGTTTTAATAGAAATAAGTCATTGGACTGCAGGATTCATTCAATCAATATTGACTGTCTGAGCGACATTGCTATTTGCCATAAGGAGTACTGAAAAATCATGCATGGACTCCTCTGGAGGCGTTTATAATCTAAATACTGGGGCACTGGCTGGCTCCGTGGGAAGAGCATGTGACTCTTGATCGTGAGTTCAAGCCGTATGTTGGGTGTAGAGATTATTCAATAAATGAAAATTAAAAAATCTGTAAATACCAACACCCTTGAGAGGGTGGCAAATACTAAAACAGTAAAATGAATAGGCGCTGAATTGTGATACAGATTTCGACATAACAACAGTGCAGGAATTTTAAACATAGATGAATGGGTAGATAGGAAGATTTCGGGAGAGAGAAGCATTTGCCATGTCAGGCTGAAGTAGTAAGGAGCATGATCTATTTACAGGGAAGTGAGCCAGATCTGACTAGAACAGCGGAATACTGGATAGGTAACATGGGTCCAGGCTATGGGAGACCTAGAAAGTCAAGCAGAAGAACTTGGACTCCGTGTTATTGGACATCCTTTCCACTCCCATCCCCTGACAGACCTGAGGAAGTCATGAGAGTGTGGGCCAGTGTGATGATGTAAGAGGTGGAAAGAAAACATGGGTTATGAAAAACATTTTTAAAGGAGGAATGGACAGGACTTTGTAACTGGATAGCCCAGATGATGAGGTAGAAGGATACCAAAGGTGTCTCCAAGTTTTCAAATCCAAGTGCCTGAGAGAATAGTGTGGGATAGAAAAATGGGAGAAAACTGATTTACAACATTGGATTTGATTTGATAATGACATAACAGAGAGTATCGGGTAAAGAACAATACAGTATTTTGTGGAACCTGATAGTCCTCTGATAATATTTTGTAAATATCTTTTAAGTAAGTGAGAGGTCCCTTCATCTTCTGGGTCCCAAGTCTTTTAGGAAATTATAGTATAGTAGCCACATTTATACTGACTTGTTTTTGTCCAAATCAGTATTTACTACTACACAAAGTAACCATGGTATATTTAACTAAAAATTTTTATTTTTCTAATAAACTGACAATGGACATTCAAAAATTTAGGACAATGAATGTTGCTTTCTTAATGCAAGGAGAGATGGGGGAGGGGAACCCTTTGTTTGCATATACTAATAAACATTAAAATTATGTTGTTTTTTAAAAGAAGCCTTCCATCATTCAACAGTTAGGAACAAGGACTGTCAAAAAGTTTGGTGATCATCTTCAGATCCTGCGCATTTTGAAATGGATGTTTCTCATGAAAAATTAGAAGGCATGTCAGAAGCGGAGGCCATGAATCTCAGCAGTCTTTCTCAAGACTTAACCCACTCAAATTCTCCTTTCTATATGGAAACCAGCAATACCACTTCAGACTTGCCTCAGGTGTGCATTGCTTATAAGTTCTAGGAGGTACAGATGTATTCAGCTTTCACATTGTCTTCCATACAAAAATCTCCTCAAAAATATGAGGAACAATAAAAGAATTTCCAGTGGAGGCTCAGAGGAGGGGAATACTGGGTTTGGTTTTCCCAGTTCCCTTAGTGTACAAAGAAAGAGAGCATTTTACAAATAGTGTTAAAACTGATCCTTTCCAGCCTCCATGTGAAGTCTTAAGTGTGCAACCAAGGGACATGGCCATGACAACTCAGTGACACGGGCAGGAAAAGAGTCCAAGGGACCGGACATATTCTAGAGCATATTCTAACATGTCAGCATGCAAATGATTCAAATGTCATTCCTAATGGCATTGACAGACCCTGCATGTAAATGATTTTCTATCTTAAGGAAAATTCCAAGTGCCCTTTCTCACAAAATAAAAGGTTATATTGTCCCAAATCATGATGAATGTTGTTCTAAATGTTTCACAATTATTAGCAAGTATGTATTAGGTTGTGCCATATGGAATTTGACTTTGTTCAAAAATGGACAAATATTGGCAGTTTCATGTGGATTAGCCCATAAAATGGCATAACCTATCTAAAGGGCTATTTAGTGATAAGAAAACACATTTTATTTTTAATTCTACCTCAAGGAAGTATGCAAATGAGATATGTTCAGAATTACCTTTAATAAATAAACATTAGGGGTGCTGATGGGCTCAGTCAGAAGAGCATGTGACTCTTGATCTCAGGGTCGTTAAGTTCCAGCCCCAGGTTGGGTTTAGAGATTACTAAAAATAAATAAATAAACTTTAAGAAAGGTATCATTTAAAGTAAATAAGTAAACATGGGAAGCAACCTAAATTTTTATCAGTAGGGACCTAGTTAAATTATTTCACAGATTTACAGTGGACATGTAAACCTTAAATATGGTAATACAGAGTTGACCCCTGAACAATGCAGGGCTTAGAGGTACCGACTCCCCTCACAGTTGAAAGGCTTCATATAACTTTTGAGGCCCCCCAAACCTAAGTACTGATAGCCTACTATAGAGCAGAAGCCTTAACAATAACATGAATGAATAGTTGATTGATTGAATGAGTTAACACATATTTTGTGTGTTATATTTATTATATACTGTATTCTTATAATGAAGTAAGCTAGAGGAAAGAAATGTGATTAAGAAAATTATTAGGAGTGGGGGTGCCTGGCCAACCCAGCATCTGACCCAATTTCAGCTCAGGTCCTGATCTCAGGGTTGTGAGCCTGCCTCAAGCTCAGCCCTGAGCATGGAGTCAGCTTAAGACTTTCTCTCCCTCTCACTCTGCCCTTCCCCCCGCGCTCTCTCTCTCTACCGCCTCCTTTCTGTCAAATAAACAATTTTTAAAAAGATTTTATTTATTTGAGAGAGTGAGAGAGAGAGCAGGGGTGGGGAGAGAGAAGCAGACTCCCAGCTGAGCAGGGAGGCCAAGGCAGGGCTCTATTCCAGGACCCTGAGATCACGACCTGAGCTAAAGGCGTCTGACGCTTAACCATCCGAGCCACCCAGGTGCCCCTAAACAAATTAAATTTTTTAAAAAAGAAAATCATTAGGATAAAATATATTTACAGTATTATACTGTATTTATCAGAAAAATCTATGTGTAAGTGGACTTGGGCAGTTCAAACTCATGTTGTTCAAGGATGAACTGTATATTTGTTGATGTATAAAAATGATCATATAGCTTCTCCCTGGGTAATGGGCTTTTGAGTGTTTTTACTTTCTTTTTAAAAAATGATGTTAAAGATTCTTTTATATAATGATAATTTTTATCATATTTTCATTTTAAAAGAAAATTTTGTTATAGTGTTAATCAGGGTCTGACATCTGATGTATCAAATTATAAAGAACGAATGTCTTAAATTATGTAAAGAGGTTCTCTTTCTTGGAATTCACTGAGTATTTTGTTCTTTATAAAGAATTTATAGACTAAAGGAACAAAAGGCATATTTTAGTTAAAAACACTATTATCATAGAAGGCTAGAGTTAGAAGTGAGCTCTGAAATTTGACAAATAGTGGAGTTCCAAGAAGTTTGTGTAAATATAACATCAATACATATGAATAATGCTATTTTATTTTTCAAGTATATTATTCTTGATACTTTTAAAATCTCATTAGCAGGAATGGTCTAAATGAGCAAGGAGTCTAAAAAAACAAATTTTTGTAAAATATAACTCAGTTTTTCTCATACTTGAGGTACATTCAATAAGTACAACAATGTTAGAAGAAGCATGATTGAATAGAGGTTTGTAACCAGATGACTTTAGTAAGAGATACAAATTTTTTTAGAGCATCCTCTAGGTCTCACATACTTGATACACTATCCATGATTAAACCAATGCTTTCCTCAAACTTTCAAAATGCTTTCTTTACTATCTTAGTCATACTATTAATTTACTTCACAAAACCTTTTATCCTAGATAACATTAAGGTAACTTTGAGAATAAGCCCTACATGAATTTTTTAGATTTCTATCTGTTGGAATCATATTTCACCTCATTACTGGAACCCCGGATCTTCACTGTCAAGACCTGAATAACAACTATCCTTGTAGTTGTTTAGACCAGATTTAGCCAACTTCAAAGGGTGATCAGAGATATATATATTATCATACATCCCTATGTTTATAGTAACATGATTTGACTTACCAAAAAACCAAAATATTAAAATAGCAAGATACTTGCTTAATGTCATTTAATATCATAACTCCATTAGCATGATTTTACTAAAAAGGAGTTCAGATATACAGTAAAAAAGGGTACCAGAGAGTACAGTCTACCCATGCAACAAAAAGTTACATAGCAATGCATATACATGTTCAGAAGAGGCTTATATTTATTTGAAGTATTAATATTAATGCCTTCTTTATTATTAATACAGAATGAAATAAAGAATGCTGAAAGGGAAGATGAGTCTAAATTCACACTTAGCGAAGAAATTCATGGTACACTAGATGATTGGTTAGGTGGTGAGTATCTCTTTGTTGGCAATACACAGAGAAACCAAGATTTTTGTGTGTGTGTCCTATGATAACAGCAATAATAGTAATAGTCAGGTGCTAATATACACTTTATATGCATGATTACATTTAATCTACAAACAATCCTATGAAATAGGGCTTTTTTTCTTTTTAAATAAGGGTTGTTTTGTCTCTATTTTACAGGTGAGAAACATGGGGCTCAGAGAGTAGCTTGGAGAAGTACAAACCATAAGCAGCACATTTGACTCCACTAAAATTTTTAAAAATTTCTATATGACCAAATTATAATCAAGAAAAAAGAAAACAAGACTCATACTAAGATACATGCAATATGTACATTGACAACATTAGTATCCAAGAATAAAACTCCAATAAGAAAGAGACACATATAACTCGATAGAAAAACAGGCAAAGAATATGTATTAGCTTGCTAGAACTCCCATAACAAAACACTGCCAACCAGGTGACTTCAACAATGGAAATGTATTTCCTCACAGTTCTAGAAGCTGGAAGTCCAGATCAAGGTGTTGGAAGAGTTGGTTTATCCTGAGACGTCCCAGATAGCTGTCTTCTTGTGTTTTTACATGGCCTTTTCCCTGTGCCTCCCTGGTGTCTTTTCTTCCTATAAGAACACCAGTCATATTGGATTAGGGCCCCAGTTTTATGACTTCATTTAACCTTAATTACCTCTTTAAAGGCCCCATCTCCCAATATAGTTATATCCTAAGGTACTGGGGGGTAAGCCTTCAACACAAGAATTTTGAGGAGATATAATGCAGGCCATAACAGTATCTAATAGGCAGATCACAGAAACCCGCAAGATTATTAAAAAGACCACAAAATTCCATTTCATACGTATCAGTTTAACATACCTGGAAGGATGTAGCAGAGCAAAGAAACTTTTTTGCTATTGGTGGAAGTATAAACTGGTACAACCACTTTGGAGGGTAATTTTGCAATGTCTAGTGCAGTTGAAGATACAGATTTTCTATAATCCAGCAATTCCACTTTGAGGTATATACCCAGAACCTAAACAAAAATTCTTAGTGTACATTGAAACATGTATAAGGATGTTCACTGAAGAGTTGTTTTTAATAGCAAAATTAGAAACATCTAACAAAAAGGAAAGAAAGTGTAATCCTTCAGTAAAATTAACTAGATCTACATGTATTTACATGGCTAAATCTGAAAAGCAAAATTTTAAGTGAAATAAAGACTTTCATGTGGATATACATTTATATTTTTATATATAATAGAATAGAATAGAAATAGAACTTACAGGTTACAAATATAATTTGATTCTAATTACATAAAACTTTAAAACACAGAAAATAATACTATATTTCCACAGTTCACCCAGGGTGCTGCAGGATCTTTTGAAATATTTGGGAAACAGTGATACTTGACGTCTTTTGGATCCCACAAACCAGTAACTTGAGATAGTTCACTGTTTCAACGTAAAACCATACTATAACCCTTTCTAATAAAATATTATTTGCAAAGCTGGGTTTTTGGAGGTTGCTATGATAAAAAGCAAGTATTGTATGAAAAGCAATGTGGAATAGAAAATGAGGGTTGATGTCATCCTATCTGATTCCAAGATTTGAAACATGTGGTACCCAATAGTGCATCCAAATAGTAAGTTTGGTTGTATAAGAATGATATAAAACATTATGTTTTTCTTTCAGTTTATGTATATTTTTGAACATCTACTAAGTTAGGGCAAATACTTCAGTTGAACCTAACTATTTAATAAATGGAACTGTTAGGTATTTCTTTTGGTCTTTTGGTGCTGTGTATAATTACTGAGACAGTAAGATGTCACAAAATGAGAAATTCTGGGAAGTTGATATATATTATTTAAGGTACATAAAGGAGTAGTAAAAGTAGGAAAATATGGATGGGAAGAATGAATACATATCAGCTTCAGTTCATCAGTAGTTCTCTCTGGGAAGGGGGAAAGGAGGGAATTGAGATAGAAGGGAGGCATCATTAATTTTGTAACTCTTTCTTTCCACCTTATTTGCTTCTGATTTTTAAAAACGTTTTAAGTCTGGATCATTTGTATTGAGAAGCAGTATAGCATAGCATTTAGAAATAGTCTTCTAGATGGCTAAAATCAACAACACAGGAAACAACAGGTGTTGGCGAGGATGCAGAGAAAGGGAAACCCTCTTGCACTGTTGGTGGGAATGCAAGCTGGTGCAGCCACTCTGGAAAACAGTATGGAGGTTCCTCAAAAAGTTAAAAATAGAACTACCCTATGACCCAGCAATTGCACTTCTAGGTATTTATCCAAAGGATACAAAAGTACTGATTCGAAGGGGCATAGGCACCCCAATGTTTATAGCAGCAATGTCCACAATAGCAAAATTATGGAAAGAGCCTAGATGTCCATCGACAGATGAATGGATAAAGAAGATGTGTATATATACACTGGAATATTACTCCACGAATGAAATCTTGCCATTTGAAACAGTGTGGATGGAGCTAGAAGGTATTATGCTAAGTGAATTAAGTTAGTCAGAGAAAGACAAATGTATGATTTCACAACAGATGAACATAGGAGAAGGGAAAGAAAAATAAGATAAAAACAGAGAAGGAGGCAAACCATAAGAGACTCTGTAATTAGGGGAACAAACAGGGTTGCTGGAGGGGAGGTGGGGGGATGGGCTAAATGGGTGATGGGTATTAAGGAGGGTACTTGTTGGGATGAGCACTGGGTGTTGTGTGTAAGTGATGAATCACTACATCTATCCCTGAAACTAATACTACACTATATGTTAACTAACGTGAATTTAAATTTAAGAAAATAAAAAGAAAAGAAACAGTGTTCCAGAACTGCAGCTGCACTGCATACCCACTCTGTGACCTTAGGCAAGTAAATGACTTAATATCTCTTATGTCTCAGTTTCCTTATCTGTACAACAGGATGATAACAATGCCTAGCTCATGAGATTGTGAGATGAAACAAGTTTATATGTGTTTATTATTATTCTATTGTGCTTTTGTAGTCTTTGGAAACATATTGAAAACATTTTAAAATGACAGTATAACAAAAGAATTTTGAAGATATCTTAGGATTGGTTGCAATGGTATTTGACCAGAATGACTATAACAAGCTTTTTTGTAGCAGTCATGTGAGAACTTCCGGCCCCTGTGTAAAAGTGGTTCTGTTTTGAGGTTTTTTGTTTTGTTTTTTTTTTTTAAGATTTTATTTATCTATTTGACAGAGAGAGACACAGCAGGAGGGAACACAAGCAGGGGGAGTGGGAGAGGGAGAAGCAGGCTTCCAGCAGAGCAGGGAGCCTGATGCGGGGCTCGATCCCAGGACCCTGGGATCATGACCTGAGCCAAAGGCAGACACTTAACGACTGAGCCACCCAGGCGCCCCATAAAAGTGGTTCTGTTTTGTTTGGTAGCACAGTCATGCTGAAATCCACTCAATAAAAAACGTTGAAATTAATATAATTTAAATAGACTCCAACAGTTTCATAAATGTAAATAGTAAACTGTTAACGTATAAGTTTATGGTCAGCTAATTCTTATTTCCATCTTTCTCTTTCTAATGAGATGTCAGCATTGGAAATGATTCACAGAACTTACTAACTCAGCCAGTTGACACCAGCATTTCCCCCTTCAGGCAATTTGAACCCATTTGCAAATTTCATCTGAGAGAAGCATTTAATAATAAAATGATAACATTTCAAAATCTGACAGAAAGCTTACATTACATGAAGAAACCAGAAATGCAAAGTCATGTGTATAATTGTGCAAAAGACACCAATATGAAGGAAGATTCATTTAAGGAAGAAAATCCAGGGGGAACTGGCACCTCCGCAAATGAAGACCAACTTGCTCACAAATGTGTCACACAACCTTCTAGAAGCCCACCTCTAGTGCACAGTGGTGGAGAGACACTGAAATTCATGGAAATGTCACTGCCTAAAAGTGCTTCCGTGGAGTCTGCGCTCAAACCTAGTCAACCTGAAAGCTTCTTATATAAGGAAAATGTACACAGAGATGTTGAAAAACCATTTTACAAAGAGAATAGCTTTAACCTCTTTGATCTGAGAGCCAATTATACAACAGATGAGGTAAGATTTTTGATGGTCAGTATAATTTGTAGAGTGTTATATGTACTTTCCAAAAAATATATATTTATATATATATTTACATATATATATGTTTTATATATATAAAATCTGAGACATTTCCAAGTACTGCTAGATAATCTCATCAGCACGAGGGACATTGCTTTTCTGGGGAAAAAGCCTTCTGAGAGCTTAATCAATTTAGAAACAAATTTTTTCTAATAAAATCAAGTCCATATGTGAAGATTAGCTCTCCCGAATGATAATTTCTTTGAGGATCAGGGCTCTGTCTTGCTCATCCTTTTATGTATCTACATAGTGCCTTGAATATAATGAATTATGTTTGGTGAATCAAATTGGCTGGAACTCAGTTTATAGTAAGGAAAAGGTTGAGAAGAAGAAGGACATTTGACAAGAAAATCTTAAAATTTTTCTATCGAGGGATTTCTATTAAGAACAAAATATTAATTTTTCTACCAAATTGAAAATATTAATTTGTCTTTTGACTTATTCTTTCTGGGCACACATGTAGTATCCTTAAGAACACTGAAGATGCCAATAATATAAATTCTGTGTACTCTCTGAAAATTTTTATAAAATAACAATTTTAAGAATTGGTATGGGCAAATAGATATAATCCAGGAATAGCACAAGTAGTACTTTTTTATTGTAAGTCTGATGAAAAAAGCTATGAGTATTATGTTTCATTTACAAAATGAGCAGGTTTTTTGTTCATTTATTTGGAAGCAGTATGTAAAAGATAACTTTATTTCCCTATGTTGATTCTGCAAAATGACATTTAAAAAACTTGTTTAATTATTCTCAAGATTGCGCCTTCCTATTTCCACTGCATTTAGTCATTTATTCAGCCAATAAATACTTTCAGGAATTTATTATGTGCTAGGCCCTGTACTATATGTTGGTTATATAATGGTTTAAAAAAATGCAGGGTTTGTCCTCATAAAATAACACCTTAGTAGAGGAAATTCACATTAAATAATCACACAAGTAAATGTAAACTTTCAACTATGGTAAGTGCTATGAAGAGTTTAATATAAAGTGCATGTAAAGTGTATGTTATGTAATATTACATATAAACTATAAACTGCAAGTATGATAATTGTTGTGAATAAAATGACAGGAATCTTACTGTTCCTGAAGTAGTGGTAATTGAGCTGAGCTCTGAAGGATGAATTAGGAGTTAATTAAGTTAACTGTGGGTGGGATTAGCATTCCACGCAGAAGTAACATGTGCAAGAACCCTGTGGCTTCAGGGAGCATGGCACCCACTAGGACCTGGCGGGAGCCCAATGTTTTTGGATCAAAGGTGGCAGGTAGTAGATAAGGATGGACAGGTAGCATTGGTCAGGCATCAAGACCAGACATCGGAATCTTGTAGGCCTCAGTAGGGATAGTTGTCTTTATCCCAGAACAATGGTAAACTGTTAAAATACAGGGGTCTAGTATCTCTAAATTCTAGAAAGTTATACAGCCCACCCCTGCAGATGTCTTTTATGGGGTTTTCTATTTTTTAAGATTCTATTTATTTATTTGTTTATTTGACAGAGAGAGGGAGAGAGAGAGAGAGAGCACAAGCAGGGGGAGCAGCAGAGGGAGAGGGAGAAGCAGGCTCCCCGCTGAGCAGGGAGCCTGATGCAGGACTTGATCCCAGAACCCTGGGATCATGACCCGAGCTGAAAGCAGATGCTTAACCGACTGAGCCATCCAGGCACCCCGTTAAAACAGGGTTTTAAACATCATATTCATTTGAGCATTTTCTTACTACAACTTATTATCCTTTTAAATAGCCCCCAAAACCTGTATTGTGGGAGAAAATCAATCACGAGGCATGTTCATCTGACATTCTTACATTCACAGGAGTCATAGCCATGAGATAATGATTTAATGAGCAATAAAAGAAGCCTTCATTCAAAAGAGGCCTCACAGACTGTAGGGTAATTGATAAATTTGTTTTAATTCATTTGAAGTCAAAGAAAGTACCTCACATGTGTTCAGAAAATTTCGTATCATAGAAAGTTGGTGAGAGTATCAAAGCTGAGTTTTTCTTCTGAAAAAGTAAATGTGATCTATACCTCTATCATATATCTACTGCTCTGCTGTGCTATTGGGTGCCATATATACATTTAGCAGTTACTACTTAAGTATGTTTGTCAAGTAAGTATTATTATTGGAAGTAGACATTATCATTGCTCTTTTATAGCTGAGGAAACCAAACTAGAGATCTAGGATTTAAGGCCAGCTATATATGATTTCAAAACTCACCATCTTTATACTCTTTTTCACACTTATGTACTCTTAATTTACAGATCGCAGTGTCTTCGAAAGGGATACAGAGCTTTGGGGATGTTCCTGAGATGCCAGTCTGTCTCCATAAGGAGGTCGCCATGGGGGACGTGGACAGGCCAGGGACGGTCTCACCTTGGTCTCCTTCTTGGAGTGGTGGAGCATCTCCGGAGGACAGCAAGATGCCCGACCCGAAGCAGAGCTTGGAAAGCTCACAACCTCTGGAAGAGGACATGGATTTAAATGAAGTCTTACGGAAATTACAGCACACTAACAAACAGCAGCAGATTCGGATCCAAGACCTGCAGAGTAGCAACAAGTATTTAGAGAAGAAGATTGAAGAACTACAGAAGCAGACTACCAAACAGCAGGTGTTTGTGGACATCATAAATAAGCTGAAGGCCAAGGTGGAAGAATTAATTGAAGACAAATACAGAGTGATGCTAGAGAAGAGTGACACTGACAAGACACTGAAGAATTTGCACGAGGTCTTAACTCACACCCAAAAGCATCTTCAGGAAGCTAGGAATGAAAAGGAAACCTTACAGCTGGAGCTCAAGAAGATCAAGGGCAATTACGTTCACCTACAGGAAAGGTACATGACTGAAATGCAACAGAAAGCTAAAACTGTCAGTCAGTGCCTAGAGATGGACAGAATCCTAAGCGAGAAAGAAGAGGTGGAGAAGCAGCAGCAACTCAAGAGGGAGCTGGAAAAGGCCACCACCTCTGCTCTGGACTTGCTGAAAAGGGAGAAAAAGGCCCGAGAACAAGAGATCCTGTCTTTACAAGAGGAATTTCAGAAGCACAAGAAGAAAAACCTGGAAGAAAGACAGGAACTGAAATCGACACTCAAGAAGCTGATCGTTCAAGTTAGTCATTTGCAGCTCATATCTGATACCGAAAAGGCAGAGAACACCCAACTCCAGCAGCAGGTCACTGAAGTCAAACAGGAAAACGAAAGGCTTTGGCAGCAGGTGGCGAGGAGCCAGGAGCAAAATGATGCCCCCCCTCAGTTTGAGACACCTTGGTTAACAGAGCACTCCGGGGAAGCGGTAATGGCGGATATCACAAAGGTATCGGCACAAATTCGGAGTCTTGAACGCAGAATTTCATGAGTTGCTAACAGTCTGCTGACGCACATTTAGACACCACACTCACATTTGTTGGCAGAAAGAATTATTAATGAAAAGAAAGAGAATGGAAAATGGACCACAGGTTTGGAGAAGTTTCTCCGGTTCTTGGGTACTCTGATTAAAGAAGGGCCATTTCTGGCTTCTTGTGACTATTTTGGTAGAGGTGAAAATTAACGTGGGAATTTTCTGGGTTCCTATGATCAATCATCTGAAGCATCACTTGAGAAAGGATCTTTTAGGAGGGGATCTCAATGTTTTCATGCCACATCTGCCTAACAATGAAACTAAATAATGCAATTACATATTTGGTTTACATGGTCGAACAAACCTATGTTATATCACATATTCATTTTGTGACATTATAAACTTTGTGATTGAGATGTAATTGACATATAACATTAGTTTCAGGTGTGTAGCATGATTTGATATTTGTATATATTGCAAAATGATCACAATAAATCTAGTTAACATCTGTTAAAAATAGCATGAGGGCCTCATATCAATAGGTTTGGAGAGGCTGTAATATTGTATTCTCTGCAGTTCAAATGGCTTTCTTGGCAGACAAGAACCTGGAAGTGATCCTTTTCACAAGCTAAAGCACATCTATTTCAGTTTTAGGCCTGTCTTAAAATATTTATAGTATAACCTTTTTAATTCTGACTACTTAGAAAGAAGGCTAATCTGAACTAGGAAAATGTATTTTTATTTTAAAACTCTTATAACTTGAGCTGATTGTGTTCCCTTGAGGATGTCCTTAGAGGACTTTTTTTCAGGAATCCATAATTAGTACAAGTATTGTTTGCAAGTAAATAGTTCTATTATTTTTTAATGATTCTCAGGAAAATATTGTTCTCTTACATTTAAAAAATTCTCTCTGTAATCTTTCCTCCAGAAAGAAATCAGGATTATCTAAACCAGTGCTCCTCAAATTTGAGCATTCATCAGCCTTAGCTGTGAAAATGCAGATTTCTGGGGCCCGCCTCAGGGTTTCTGATTCAGTAGGTGTGCCATGGGGCCCAAGAGTGCGTATTTCTAACAAGATTCTGAGTCTCCCCAATGCTGCTGGGCCGAGGGTCACACTTTTGAGAACCACTAACCTAAGCAGAGATGACCTTAAGTCATCTTAAGGGTCTGTATTTTGTCTTCCAAAATAGCTGCTAGCCAAATCATGACAAATTTTGTATTAGTAAACTCTGAATGAATTAGTACAACTGTATAGAAGTTTATCACAGTACATTATTTTTCTTGAGCTTTCTTTAAAAAAATAAAAAGTAAAGTTCTTTATCATGACGAATCAATTTCTTTAATATACCCAAATCATCCTTACTCCGCTTTTAGTTTTGCTTTTCATGAATTCTACGTATATTTTCTCAAAAGTGTGGTCTGGTGGGTCTATGAGGTCAAGGTATTTTCATGGGAATAGGAAGATGTTATGACCTTGCCACTCTTATTTTTTTCACAAGTGCTTCCCGTGGAGTTTTCTCGAAACTGTGTGTCATTCATTGCTTTTATGTCTGACCAATGTATGAAGCAGATGTGAGAATTCTGCTGTCTTCTATGAAGTCAGCATTGCAGATATTTACAAAAATGTAAACAGTGCCACTCTTTTCACTAATTTTTTCCTTTGGAAATTGTGGTAATTTCATATTAAAATTGTTATTTATATTGACACAAGGGATTTATTGTTATTTGAATGGATTAGTAACCAAATAATTTTTGAATGTTCTCAGTCATAATTTCTAATACAGTAAGTAGTGGTAGATAGAACCCACATCAACAAAAGCCTTTTAGGATTCTCAATAATTTTTGAGCCTATAAAGGGGTCCTGAGAATCCAAAGTTTGAGAACCACAGTTCAGAGTTGTTTTTTTAAATAAATATTAACATTTAGCTCTTCAAATTTGAGTGCCATGTTTTTAGGACTGCTCAGAGGTTTTTGGGTTTTTTTCCCCTTTTTTCTTGTGTTTTTAAAATTTAAATTCAATTAATTAACATATAATGTATTATTTGTTTCAGGGGTACAGGTCTGTCCTTCATCAGTCTTACATAATACCCAGTGCTCATTACAACACATACCCTCCCAATGTCCATCACCCAGTTACCCCGTCCATTCACCCCCCTCCCCTCCAGCAACCCTCTATTTGCTTCCCAAGATTAAGAGTCTCTTATGGTTTGTCTCCCTCTCTGATTTTGTCTTGTTTCATTTTTTCCTCTCTTCCCCTATGATCCTCTGACTTGTTTCTTAAATTCCATATATCAGTGAAACCATACAATAATTGTCATTCTCTGATTGACTTATTTTGCTTAGCACAGTACCCCCTAGTTCTATCCACCTTGTTGCAAATGGCAAGATTTCATTTTTTTTGATGGCAGAGTAATATTCTATTGTATATATATATATACCACCTCTTCTTTATCCATTCATCTGTCAATGGACATCTGGGCTCTTTCCATAGTTTGGCTATTGTGGACATGGCTGCCAAAAACTTTGGGGTGCAGGTGCCCCTTCGGATCACTACATATTTATGTTTGGTGTAAATACCCAGTAGTGCAATTGTTGGATCGTAGGGTAGCTCTATTTTCAACTTTTTGAGGAAGCTCCGTACTGTTTTCCAGAGTGGCTGCACCAGTTTGCATTCCCACCAACAGTGTAGGCAGGTTCCCCTTTCTCCGCATCATCGCCAACATCTGTCGTTTCCTGACTTGTTAATGTTAGCCATTCTGACTGGTGTGAGGTGGTATCTCATTGAGCTTTTGATTTGGATTTCCCTGATGCCAAGTAACGTTGAGCACTTTTTCATGTGTCTGTTGGCCATTTTTATGTCTTCTTTGCAGAAATATCTGTTCATGTCTTCAGCCCATTTCTTGATTGGATTATTTGTTCTTTGGGTGTTAAGTTTGAGAAGTTCTTTATAGATTCTGGATACTAGCCCTTTATCTGATATGTCATTTGCAAACATCTTCTCCCAATCTGTCAGTTGTTTTTTGGCTTTGTTGACTATTTTCTTTGCTGTGCAAAAGTTGTTTATTTTGATGAAGTCCCAATAGTTCATTTTTGCCCTTGCTTCCCTTGCCTTTGGCGATGTGTCTAGAAGAAGTTGCTATGGCTGAGGTCGAAGAGGTTGCTGCCTGTGTTCTCAAGGATTTTGATGGATTCCTGTCTCACATTTAGGTCTTTCATCGATTTTGAGTCTATTTTTGTGTGTGGTGTATGGAAATGGTCCAGTTTCATTCTTCTGCATGTGGCTGTCCAATTTTCCCAACACCATTTGTTGAAGATACTGTCTTTTCTCCATTGGATATTCTTTCCTGCTTTGTCAAAGATTAGTTGGCCATAGAGTTGAGGTTCCATTTCTGAGTTCTCTGTTCTGTTCCATTGATCTATGTGTCTGTTTTTGTGCCAGTACCATACTGTCTTGACGATGACATTTTTATAACAGAGCTTGAAGTCCGGAATTGTGATGCCACCAGCTTTGGTTTCCTTTTTCAATATTCCTTTGGCTATTTGGGTCTTTTCTGGTTCCATACAAATTTTAGGATTATTTGGTCCAGTTCTTTGAAAAAAGTTGATAGTATTTTCATAGGGATTGCACTGAATGTGTAGATTGCTCTAGGTAGCATAGATATTTTCACAGTATTTGTTCTTCCAATCCATGAGCATGGAACGTTTTTCCATTTCTTTGTGTCTTCCTCAGTTTCTTTCATGAGTATTCTATAGTTTTCTGAGTACAGGTTCTTTGTCTCTTTGGTTAGATTTATTCCTAGGGATCTTATGGTTTTGGGTACAATTGTAAATGGGATCGACTCCTTAATTTCTCTTTCTTCTGTCTTGTTGTTGGTGTATAGAAATGCAACTGATTTCTGTGCATTGATTTTATATCCTGTCACTTTACTGAATTCCTGTATGAGTTCTAGAAGTTTCGGGGTGGAGTCTTTTGGGTTTTCCATGTAGAGTATCATGTCATCTGCAAAGAGTGACAGTTTGACTTCTTCTTTGCCAATTTGGATGCCTTTTCTTTTTGTTGTCTGATTGCTAAGGCTAGTACTTCTAGTACTATGTTGAATAGCAGTGGTGATAGTGGACATCCCTGCCATGTTCCTGACCTCAAGGGAAAGGCTCTTAATTTTTCCCCATTGAGAATGATATTCACTGTGGGTTTTTCATAGATGACTTTTATGATATTGAGGTACATTCCCTCTATCCCTACACTGTGAAGAGTTTTAATCAAGAAAGGATGCTGTACTTTGTCAAATGCTTTTTCTGCATCTATTGAGAGGACCATATGGTTCTTGTTCTTTTATTAATGTATTGTATCACATTGATTGATTTGCGGATGTTGAACCAACCTTGTAGCCCAGGCATAAATCCCACTTGGTCATGGTGAATAATCCTTTCAATATACTGTTGGATCCTATTGGCTAGTATTTTGGTGAGAATTTTTGCATCCATGTTCATCAGGGATATTGGTCTGTAATTCTTTTTGGTGGGGTCTTTGTCTGGTTTTGGGATCAAGGTAATGCTGGCCTCATAGAACAAGTTTTGAAGCTTTCCTTCCATTTCAGTTTTTTGAAACAGCTTCAGAAGAATAGGTATTAATTCTTCTTTAAATGTTTGGTAGAATTCCCCTGGGAAGCCATCTGGCCCTGGGCTCTTGTTTGTTGGGAGATTTTTGATTACTGCTTCAATTTCCTTGCTGGTTATGGGTCTGTTCAGGTTTTCTATTTCTTCCTGGTTCAATTTTGGTAGTTTGTACTTCTCTCAGAATGCATCCATTTCTTCCATATTGCCTAATTGTTGGCATATAGTTGCTCATAATACGTTCTTATAATTGTTTGTATTTCTTCAGTGTTGGTTGTGATCTCTACTCTTTTATTCATGATTTTATTTGGGTCCTTTCTCTTTTCTTTTTGATAAGTCTGGCCAGGGGTTTATCAATTAATTCTTTCAGAGAATCAGCTCCTAATTTCATTGATCTGTTCTACTGTTCTTTTGGTTTCTGTTTCATTGATTTCTGCTATAATCTTTATTATTTCTCTTCTCCTGCTGGGTTTAGGCTTTATTTGCTATTCTTTCTCCAGCTCCTTTAGATGTTAAGTGAAGTTGTATATTTGAGAACTTTCCTGTTTCTTGAGAAAGAATTGTTAGGCTATATACTTCCTTCTCAGGACCGCCTTTGCTGCATCCCAAAGATTTTGAACAGTTGTGTTTTCATTTTCATTTGTTTCTGTGGATTTTTAAAATTCTTCTTTAATTTCCTGGTTGACCCATTCATTCTTTAGTAGCTCTTTAGCCTCTATGTATTTGTGTTCTTTCCAACTTTCCTCTTGTGATTGAGTTCCAGTTTCAAAGCACTGTGGTCTGAAAATATACAGGGAATGATCCCAATCTTTTGGTACCAGTTGAGACCTGATTTGTGACCCAGGATGTGATGTATTCTGGAGAATGTTTCATGTGCACTTGAGAAGAATGTGTATTCTGTTGCTTTGAGATGGAATGCTCTGAATATATCTGTGAAGTCCATCTGGTCCAGTGTATCATTCAAAGCTATTTCCTTGTTTTGTTTTTTTTTTAAAGATTTTATTTATTTATTTGACAGAGAGAGACACCGTGAGAGAGGGAACACAAACAGGCGGAGTGGGAGAGGGAGAAGCAGGCTTCCTGCTGAGCAGGGAGCCCAATGTGGGGCTCGATCCCAGGACTCTGGGATCATGACCTGAGCCGAAGGCAGACACTTAACAACTGAGCCACCCAGGCGCTGCATCAAAGCCCTTATTTCCTTGTTGACCTTCTGCTTAGATGATCTGTCCATTGCAGTGAGAAGGGTGTTAAAGTCCCCTACTATTATTGTATTATTATCAGTGTGTTTCTTTGATTTTGTTATTAATTGGTTTATATAATTGGCTGCTCCATGTTAGGGGCATAAATATTTACAATCGTTAGATCTTCTTGTTTGAAAGATGCTTTAATTATGGTATGGTGTCCTTCCTCATCTCTTACTACAGTCTTTGGCTTAAAATCTAATTTGTCTGATATAAGGATTGCCACCCCAGCTTTTGATGTCCATTAACATGATAAATGGTTTTCCACCCCCTCACTTTCAATCTGGAGGTGTCTTTGGGTCTAAAATGAGTCTCTTGCAGACAGCAGCATATCAATGGGTCTTGCTTTTTTATCCAATCTGATACCCTGTGTCTTTTGATTGGGGCATTTAGCCCATTTACATTCAGAGTAACTATTGAGAGATATGAATTTAGTGCCATTGCAATGCCTGTAAAGTGACTGTTACTGTATATTGTCTCTGTTCCTTTCTGGCCTATGTTACTTTTGGGCTCTCTCTTTGGTTAGAGGACCCCTTTTAATATTTCTCGTAGGGCTGGTTTGGTGATCACAAATTCTTTTAGTTTCTGTTTGTCCTGGAAGTTTTTTTATCACTCTTCTATTTTGAATGACATCCTTGCTGGATAAAGTATTCTTGGCTGCATATTCTTCTCATTTAGCACACTTGCTCAGAGTTTTTAAGAGTGGTATTTAATTCACATTTTACTCAAAGAACAATCCAGACACTTTGTCTTTATCCTGACATGTCTGAATTGTGTACATATAGGATGCAAAGACTGTGCATTCTAATTTGCTCCTGAATTTCTCACCTGGTGAAGAAGAGAGCCTGAGTCCCCCAGATGTGAAAAGAACTTCTCAGCTCGTCTCCAGAATTCACAGTCTTCTGGCTCTGATGGTAGGACTTCTCACACTCCAGGTAATTAAAAAAAAAAAAAAATTCGTATTTTTTATTGGGGAGGGAGAAATATCGAGGTCGGACTAAACCAAAGAGGCAATCTAAAGCCACAGAGTTAAGTTATGGGAGAAGAAAGTGGAAGACCCTTCATTTAGTACTTTTTACATGTCCTGGAAGCTCTATCAGAGCAGTAGTCTTGTTTTCTGGCTCAGTCTGCTCCTAGTGATTGGTAAGTATTCCCATAAGCAAGGTGTTTACCCAATTTAGCTTTGGGCAGAGGGAGGGTGGTAGGGAGTTGTGTACATTGGTGGAATGAAGAACGAGGTTGGTGTCAGGTGAGTTCAAATCCTGACTTCACCACCTCCTGGCTGTGTGACTTGGCCAAGTGACTTTACCTTTATCAGCTTTAGCTTCCTCTTCCTCTTCCTAAGTAGGGTAAATGATACTTGCCACTTGCCTGGGAAGTAACAAGCACTGTATTTAAAGAGAGACCATGTTACGGGGCATGGCATTTGCTAGCTTTTCAAATGAGCTAGTTGTCTTTCTTACTCTGCTATCATTTCTCTGATCTTTTTTTTTTTAATTTATTTCAGAGAGAGAGAGAGTGAGCAAGAGAGTATGAGCAAGGGGGAGGGGCACAGGGAGAGGAAGAAGCATACTCCTCGTTGAGCAGGGAGCCCGATACAGGACTCAATCCCAGGACCCCGGGATCATGACCTGAGCCAAAGGCAGACGCTTAACCGACTGAGCCACCCAAGTGGGGCACCCAAGTGCCCCATTTCTTTGATCTTAAGTGCAGTCATTTGAGCCAAAACTGGGGCATGGTCTGTGATGTTCCTGATCCAACACAACGTTTATTTCTATTGTGGTTAGCTAAAGTTTGTTGAATACTAGCATTTATTTAGTACTAGAAACTGAGCTGAGCATTTTATGCAGAAGATCACAAAGTGCTGGCCCACAGACTATATCCACCTGAAGTTTTGTTTTTACACATGTGAGTCTGAATGTGGCACAGACTCTTCTTAGCTACAAACTTTCCCATACACTTTGTTTCTTCAAACATTTGCTTACTCACCATAAGCCTTGGCTCCCCACCCCCACCTATGTCACCAGAGGCTACTGTTCTTTCTGCCTTAATTGCAGCCTGCTGCTTCTCTACCACAGCTCCCAAGGAGGAAATGTGTCCTCAGCCCTCTGGTCAGTGGATGTCATCCCACACCAAATATTATGTTTGCTTGCTCTGTGTCCACCCCCGCTAGAATGGAAGCCTTCAACATCAGAGACTTGGAACGTTGTATGCCCTGTACCTAATATAGGTTAAGCCCTTAATCGGCACTCAGCAAATGTTTGTTGACTTCCCAACCTGTTCCTGAAGTCTTTTAAGTCTACTCTCCCTGCTTCTCATGGGTTATCTCATCCAGTCCTTATACCATTCTTTATATTATCAGGCTTTTTTTTTAATGGAAAACTAAAACTAAAATAATAAATAAAATAAAATAAAATCATGGAAAAACAGAGGCTTAGAACAGTCAGGTTTCTTGTCCAAAGTCTCACATAGGGTGAAATGGCAGAACTCAGATAGAACCTTAGGCAGTACAACTCATGCACACATTTTTGACCCTGAAGTTATACATACAAATACCTTCATTCTGGGCACCCTTGAAATATCTAGAGTTTCATGTTGTTGAGGATGTCTGATTACTCTGGTGTTAGATATAGCAATTGGGCTGAAGTTTGGATTTGTAAACTGACCAGGCTAGGCTAAGAGAGGATGTAGGTGTGAATGTGTAAGCACGTATTGTTATTATAGATGAATATTAACTTACCAGAGATCATAGTAATCTGTCCCAATAACAACTTATATACAAGTGTGAACCTATAAGAATTCTTTCCACACTATTTATTGGATGTCTTATGAGTAATTGAAGAGAGTTCAATATTTTATCTCTTTTGGTTTGGTCACCTATTCTGGAAATTTTGTGTGTGTTTTCTGTCCTCCCTTTAGCTTTACTGGAAACTTTTTACTATAGCTTCTCAAACTGTTACTCTTAGGACATCACTACTCCCAATATTGAACATTTCAAAAAGAGTAAAAAAGTTAGTGATAAAATGCTACAAAAATTGAAGCACTTCCATCTTAAAAAGAAAGATTTAGATAAAGAGGTACTGTATTTATTCTTTATTCTAAAAATTGTATCATTTTTGGTGAAAAAAGTAGTCAAAAAAAAGGTAACATAAAAGTATAAAGAAATTCTCCAAATTTGGATTTTTTTGAATAATTGTTTTTGGCGGGGCACTTGGGTGGTGCAGTTGGTTAAGCATCTGACTCTTGGTTTCCACTCAGGTCATGATCGCAGGGTCATGAAATTGAGACCCGCGTCAGGCTTCTTGTTCAGCTCGGAGTCTGCTTGAGATTCTCTCTCCCTCTCTCTCTGCCCCTCCTGCTCATTCTCTCTCTCTTTTTCTCTAAAATAAAAGGTGATACCAGGTTGTTAACTTGTGCCAGTTTTAATGTGAGAGGAATACAGAAGTGGCAAGTTTATCAGCTAATGGAATAAAAGTGTATTCAGATATGGGATCTTGGATCGTAGAAACAAATTCAGTCCTATGTTATGAGGAAATTACTTCTCTGAACTGAGGTGGATAGAGTATTTGTTGCAGGTAGTCCAGGGAGTCTGTCTCCTAGTTAACCTGATCAAGGAATAACAGATATGCAGAGAAACTACTGTCCTCCATTTCTTAAACCAGCCTTCAAAAATAAGCCCCATTGAGGGTTGGAGCAGGATGTTATAGAAATAAAATTTCAGATATTTGTGTTGTGTGGGTAAATTTCCTGAAATACTGGCAGGTGATATGATGTGCTGTCTGTAATTCGACTCCGTGGAGGGGAATTGGAGGGAGGAGGGCATGGTTGGGGGTATGAATGGTACAAAATTGGCCAGTAGCCATCAAAAGCTGGGTGCTAATTACATGGAGGTTCATTCAGTTTTTTTCTCTATTTTTTTAAATATTAGAAATTGTTGGGGTGCCTGGATGGCTCAGTCGGTTAAACGTCCAACTCTTGATTTCAGTTCAGGTCGTGATCTCGGGGTCGTGAGATCGAGCCCCAAGCCCTGCAGAGGGCTCCACACTCAGCAGGGAGTTTGCTTCTCCCTCTCTCCCTCAAATAAATAAATCTTTTAAAAAATTAAAAAATAAATATTGGCCGGGCGCCTGGGTGGCTCAGTCGGTTAGGCATCTGCCTTCGGCTCAGGTCATGATCCCAGGGTCCTGGGATCGAGTCCCGCATTGGGCTCCCCACTCTTCAGGGAGTCTGCTTCTCCCTCTGCCCCTCCTCCACTTGTTCTCTCAATCTCTCTCTTTCTCAAATAAATAAAATCTTAAAAATAAATAAATAAATATAGGAAATAGTTCATAATAAAAATAATTCTGTGCATCACACTTTACCTCACTGATTTTTGGAGAAATTTGAATATTGAATATTAAAATTTATTGTTATTTTCATGAAGGAACAAATGAACAAATAAGAAATGATTATAAATTACATCTAGGAAAAGTGGGTAGTTTTTTTTTTTTTCTTTAAAGAAGAATTCTGAGAGCCTAACTGTCAAAACAACTGAATATTGGGATAAGCTCCCAGAGATCCCAAGCCTGCCCTCAGGTTCCATGATCTGCTAGTATCCATGGGACTGCACATACGGTCATAGTCACAACTATGTGTCACCGTGAGAAGCTACAGAGCAAAGTCAGCACAGGGAAAAGGGGCTTGGGGCATAGTCCAGAGGAAATCAGATTCACGCTGCCAAGAGCCCCTTCATAGTGCAGTCACACAAGATGCACTTCATTTTCCCAGCAATGAGCGGTGACAATATGTGTGAAATTTTTCCAGGGTCTCATTAGAGACCCAGCATCCAGGGTTTTTATTGGGGGCAGCTCACGTAGGCATGTCACCCTAGCACGTACTAAAACTCTGGACCCTCCAGAAGGAAAGAGGCATTCAGTATAAACGAAACTCTCTGTACAAATAGGTTAGGCACAATGAGCCACTCAGAGTCCAAAATGATGGAACTCCTCCTGCAATCCAAGTTCCCAGATGCCAGTCAGGGGGCAGCATGATGAGCAGGCCTTCCTGAGGAGTCTCGGATCTGCCATGTAAACTCCCTTTTGTACAAGAGCTGTAAAAACAGTAGATCTTTGGAGACCAGAGACTAGACAGTGCATGGTTCGATGATCTTATTATAAATGTTACCGAATGTACTTTTATTTCTTCTCCTTTTCTGAAATATAAAATTCTTTTTTCCTTAGCTCCTGGAACATAAAGACAGAATCACAGCTTTTAGAGAGTTAATTGCAAAAGAAAAAGCATTTCAAGATCAGGTTATCGAGGTGAGTTTAACATTTACCATGTACTGTCTTTAACATGCAAAAATACAATTTCTTTTGGCATATTTGTTGAAATCCTTCTAGCTCCAAGTTCTATACTTCTATTATTCTAGCCACTGAAGAGCTCTTTGACTGTTAAACTTATAAAGTATTTATTGTCAAATTTCCCAAGGAATATGAAAGTACTGGAAGTGAGCACAAATATATTTAATCTCAGGTTACAAGTTTGGATTCAGGTGAAGCCAAGAATATTAGAGATGTGCCTGTCTTATTGGGAGTCAAACTGAATAAGTACCACAATCTGAATGAAGAGCTTGATTTCTTGGTAAGAAAGATCTTTTGCTGCTTTGCTAGCATTTTTATCCATAGTGCCATTTTATTAACAAGTTTAAGAAACTATCAACCTTCAAAAAATTTGTTCATTAAAATGGTCACACACTGGCACTGTGGCAGTATTATTCGACCATAAAAGTATAGAATTTAAGTTTGCATTTTCAGGTTTTGAAATTTTACATATGGCCCTACCTATTTAGACTAATCAGATTTATTTCTTTCAAAATGCAGAAATCAAAAAATGGGTGCTATTTTTCACAGTGATTGAAACACATTTATATTTTTGCATATGCTACCACCATTCTTTTTTTTTTTAAGTTTACTTTTTTTAGTAATCTCTACACCCAACATGGGGCTCAGTCTCACAGCCCTGAGATCAAGAATTGCATGCTCTTCCGACTGACCCAGCCAGGCGCTCTGCTACCACCATTCTTAATATAAATATATCAATAGCTGTGTACAACAACTATGATTAAGGAGTACTTTGGGAAATAGTTCACTTTAGATGCCATCTACAGATGAAACCATCACCACAGAAAAGAGATGGTCATTATTATGTGACTTAATGGAGATGTTAGCTAATGCTGTGGTGGTGATCATTTTGCAGTATAGAAGTGTATCAAATCGGCATGCTGGACACCTTAAACTTACACAGTGTTATATGTCAGTTATATCTCAGTAAAGCTGGGAGAAAATAAAGGCAGATAAAACAGGAAAAATATGTTATAAGAAAGTGAAAATGTGGTCTTGGTATCTAGGTAGTTACAGAGTTACAATCCAACTGGATCCCACCATAAGAAAAGGTGATTAATTAATTTAATTTATTTTTAATAGCAGTTAATTAGAGAAGTCTATCATATTTCTCAATTATTAATAATTGGCATCCTGTGGCACCTGAGTGGCTCAGTCGTTAAGCGTCTGCCTTTGGCTCAGGTCATGATCTCAGGGTCCTGGGATCGAGCCCCACATCGGGCTCCCTGCTCCACAAGAAGCCTGCTTCTCCCTCTCTTACTCCCCCTACACAATTGTGTTCCCTCTTTCGCTGTGTCTCTCTGTCAAATAAATAAATAAAATCTTTAAAAAAAAATTGGCATTCTGCAATAAATTCATAGCATAACCATTCAGCTTTGAGAGAGAAGAAAAAGTCCAACGTGGTGAGGGCTCACAAGTTTCTTGTAATTCATTATTTTTTTAATTTTAATAAGTAATTATTGATGTCTCACAAAAGGCTAAAAATGCTAGTCATTATGGAGGCAGAAAGCCAAATCAAACATTATCTCTGCTTCTAAGAAACCTAGAAAGGAAGATAAAATACATAAATAACTGTTCACAAGGGATAAAGGGGAAGTTCCTTAGAAAGTGATACAGTGACCAGTGTCTAACAGAGGCGATGTTTGTCGAATGATAAGCTCAGAGGACAAACAGATACTGTCCAAGTGGGGGAGTCATGGGACACCTTGTGAAGGGATTGGCAGCTGGACTTTGAAAACGAGTAAAATCTGAGCATAGGGAGATGAGAGGAGAACCCTCAGTCCATTCTGTCGTTCATTAGTAGTTTCTGTGCTTCGGGCATAAAAGATAACGTGAGTGGACCTTCGTCTTCCCAGCGGTGGGAAGCTTCAGTGAGAAAGAGGACACAACTAAAAGCATGTCAGACACACTATGTCATTTCTAAAATGGGCTGCAGTCTACTTGTACAAACTGCCTCTCGGAGAAACCAAATAACTGATGAGGGAGGGAGAGCTCTTCACTGAAAAGGTAAGCTACTAAAAGCAGAAGAGAAGAGGCATCTTTTGGGAGCAGTTATAATGGCTGCTAAAACCTTACATTTAAGACTGAGGGGGAGCTTTTTTTTGAGAGAGAGAGAATTGGTGTGTGTTGGGGATTGGAAACAGGAGGAAAGGGAGAGAGAGAATTCCAAGCAGGCTCCACACCCAGCACAGAGCCCGATGCAGAGCTCGACGTGGGGCTCAGTCCCACCACCCTGAGATCATGACCTGAGCCGAAATCAAGAGTCGGCCGCTTAACCGACTGAGCCACCCGGGCGCCCCTGAGGGGGAGCTTTTAATGAATGGGTCAAACTGACAAGCACCTGAGCCTGCTAAATCAATCTCAAGCCGCTAAGGATGAGACACACACACCTGTGCCCCCTGATGTGCTGCAGGAGGACACACACAGCAGATCTATGAAGTCTTCTCACCAGAACAACCGGATCCAAAAGCAGGTTTCAAGACCAAACTACTGTGACTGTAGATAAAGAGACATATTAGACGACACCATGATAACAAATCCAGAGTGTGGAAGATTCTCATCAGTAAACACATGGCTCAAGAAAAGGGAGGGCGAGGAAAGGGTTAACTGGTATAGATTAAAGCACAGTGGAGACAAGGAACAAATCAACGAAATGCAGTTTGTGACACCTGTGTGGTCCTGATTTGAACAAACCTACTCTAAAAAGGTATTTGTGAGACAGTAGCAGAAACAGGAGCACAGTCTGGGTATTAGATAATATTAAGTTATTGTTAATTTTAATATCATTGATGTCATTGTGTTTTTATTTAATTTTTTTTATTTTTTTAAGTTTTATTTAAGTAATCTCTACACCCAATGTGAGGATCAAACTTACATCCCCTGAGATCAAGAGCCACATGCTCTTCTGACTGAGCCAGTCAGGCACCTGGATATCGTTGTGCTTTTAAAAGCCCTTATCTATTGCATATTGAAAAGTATTTATGAGTGAATTAATAGAATGGGTAGGTTTGCTTTATTTTTTTCTTTTAATTTAAATTCAGTTAATTAACATATAATGTATTATTAGTTTCAGAGGCAGAGTTCAGTAATTCATCATTCTCATATAATACCCAGTGCTCATTACATCACGTGCCCTCCTTAATAAACATCACCTATGATTAAGAGTCTCTTATGGTTTGTCTCCCTCTCTGATTTCACCTTGTTTCATTTTTCCCTCTCTTCCCCTATGATCCTCTGCCTTGTTTCTTAAATTCCATATATCAGTGAAACCATATGATAATTGTCTTTCTCTGACTGACTTATTTTGCTTAGCACAATACCCCCTAGTTCTATCCACATTGTTGCAAATGGCAAGATTTCATTTTTTATGGCTGCATAATATTCCATTGTGTATATATACCACCTCTTCTTTATCCATTCATCTGTCGATGGACATCTTGGCTCTTTCCACAGTTTGGCTATTGTGGACATTGCTGCTATAAACATTGGGGTGCACATGCCCCTTCGGATCCCTACATTCATATCTTCGGGGTAAATACCCAGTAGTGCAATTGCTGAGTCATAGGGTAGCTCTATTTTCAACTTTTTGAGGAACCTCCATACTGTTTTCCAGAGTGGCTGCACCAGCTTGCATTCCCACCAACAGTGTAGGAGGGTTCCCCTTTCTCCACATCCCCGCCAACATCTGTCATTTCCTGACTTGTTAATTTTAGCCATTCTGATGGGTGTGAGGTGGTATCTCATTGTAGTTTTGATTTGGATTTCCCTGATGCCCAGTGATGTGGAGCATTTTTTTCATTTGTCTTTTGGCCAATTGTATGTCTTTTTTGGAGAAATGTCTGTTCATGTCTTCTGCCCATTTCTTGATTGGGTTATTTGTTCTTTGGGTGTTAAGTTTGGTAAGTTCTTTATAGATTTTGGATACCAGCCCTTTATCTGATAAGACATTTGCAAATATCTTCTCCCAAAGAGTGGGTAGGTTTGCTTTTAAATACTCCAGGGGAATGAAAAGATGGCAGAGTTGGGGAGGCGGGAGGTTGGAGACGGATGAAAAACTGATGAAAAAATATTGATAATTGTTGAAGTTAAGTGATGGGCACACAGAGGTTCATTATACTCCTCGCTCTACTTCTCTATGTGTTTGAAATTTTCTGAAATAAAGAGTTTTGGTTGTGCTCTTTGTTTTTGAAATGCAGAAGCATGCTCCAGAAGGCTCACTTCTCATTCTCTAAGGAACTCTAGGCCAGCAAGACATGGTCTGCTGGAGCTAAGTTTGTTGGCTCATACGTCCTCTACTGCTTTGTCATGTGCTTCTCTTGTGGCCCTTCTGACCCCTTGCTTTTGGTTCTTCACAATTCTGAACTTCCTGTTGCTCCTTTCACCTCCTGACCTCCTCCAGCTTGAGACAGGGTCCTTGACCCCAGCTTTGCCTACTGCCAGCCTCTAGCACCGTGGGCATTTAACTGTCAAGTGCAAAATGTGTCATGATCCTAGAAACCTTTGATAAGGTACACCCAAGTCAGGGATTTGATCAGAGGGAACAGACAAGAGTCTAGTTAACAGTGCTGGGGTTTTGGGTTCAGGTTAGGCTAATAGTAATGATTCCTCAAGGTCCTCCTAGAACCCATCTTCAGTAAAATAGGAATCATTTTATAAAAATAAAATATTTTTAGGGGCACCTGGGTGGCTCAGTCAGTTAAGCGTCTGCCTTCAGCTCAGGTCATGATCCCAGGGTCCTGGGATTGAGCCCCAAGTCGGGCTCCCCCCGCTCAAGCCTGCTTCTCCCTTTCCCCCTATAGCTCCCCCTGCTTATACTCTTGCTTTATCAAATAAAAAAATAAAATCCTTAAAAAATAAAAATAAAATATTTTTAAACCAGTAATATAGAAGATATCCTTTAACTGTTATTATATAATATATAAAAAACTGAAATACTAACCTAAAACATACCATATACTTCACTATACTTTACTATATATATATACATATATACATATATACACACACACACACACACACACATATACTTTACTATGATACTCTCTGTATTATGTAAAACATTAATTTATTATTTTGGTAATCTTTAAAGTTAGAGATGTTTATTTCTAGTCAAGGAAATACTCAGAAGGTAGCAGATTATTTTCATATTTATCTCCTATAATCATAAAATAAGGAAACAAATATGATACAAGACAAAATTATGACTCTAGGAAAAATGTTCTAAGTGAGCCAAAAGAAAACGATCATAACCCAGTGTCTTATGGTTCCTTTGAAATATTAAACACACCCACCAGTTCCTGGATTTGGACACAGTATTCCCTTGAGAAATCTTTCTAGTTAGGGGGCCTCTCTGCCACTGAACAGCCTCCTGAGGAAGATTGTGGGCCGACTAGAACTCTAGTCACACAGATGGGATGGCTCTCCAGTCAGGTACAATGCTTGCTCCTCAGTTTCCCCAAGGAGATGTCAACCTTACCATCTGTTTCCTTGCTCTCTCAAGCACCCTGGGCACTTATTGTATGGAGGGATGCAAAGTCCCCATTGCCGTGTCCCAGGACTAGGGTGTGGAGATCTTTGGGCGGCCATTACTGTGCCTACCACACCCTATTCCTCACCTTCCTGGCTTCAATTTTCCTAAATCCTATTCTGACGGTGGTGTAAGAAGCAATGCTTGCACTACAGACCCTTGTTGTGGGATCTAACATCAGCCTATTTGCTGACCAACTCAGAGCTTGTCTAAGGGCTCTTCGTCCCTGATGGATTATCTGTGCAGCCGTCTCATGGTTCTCGGAGTGATGCACAGTAGAAAACAACAGTTCACTTCTTGGTCAGATACACATGTCCCCCCACACAGAAGAAACGCTGTTTTTTTTTTATTCTTCTGTTCTATTCCTTGTTTCTGTGTTGGTCATAAATTCATTTCACTGCTTAATAAGGAGTCACAACCTGGGTCATGATTATTCTCAGAAAGCTGCTGTGTGGAACATGCTGGCTTGGCCTTCACAGAATTGCTTTTATGAAGCTGCGGTTGGTGTTATGCCCTCAGCAATCCTAGGAAACCTCTTTCTCCGTTTGTTACAGAGAGACTGTTGTTTCACTTGGTGCCACGGGGATGAGAACTTCCTTTGAGACCTCAGACCTACTAGGGAAAACTTGTCTTTAGAAACAGGTGTGTTTTTAACCCATGAATAATGAAAATCATGTAACTAGCCAGATTGCCGTTTTGCTTTAGCTACTGGGAAGTTCAGTACCAAACACATGGCACTATAGTCAAGTCTTCACTGTCTTCACAGATGCATATTGTCCTTCACTTGTTCTGTACATTGTGGTTGAATTGTACTTAATTTATATTTTACTCTATGTATTCAATCACCTTTGTGTAAAGAATTGGGAAGTCAGTCAATCAATCAGTCAATCAGCCAGCCTTCAGATGTCCCAGTCTCCTAGGCCATTCATAACAATGATGGATACCTCTACTGTCCTGGTGAAATGTTATTTCTACCTTGACACACTTTCTCTCTAAGTTGACAGTAGCAGAGTGTGAGACAACCCCGTATGAGGAAAAAGCATTAATGGAAGCAAAAAAAAAATTTTTTTTTCTTAGGAAACCTGGAATTATGAACTAGATAGAGCCAAATAGCTTGACTGTATTACCAGGACACTTGTACCCCTCATCATAGAAGGCCTCAGTGATCCTAGTAGAGAGGTGTGTGGTAGGTACAGTAATAGCCTCCCAAAGATATTCACATCCTAGTCCTGGGACATGACAACGGGGACTTTGCATCCCTTGATAAAATAAGAAATCTAGGCACTTAGGGCAAAAGGGACTTTGCAGATGTGATTAAATCAAGGACCTTGAGATATGGAGATAGAGTATTCTGAATTACCAGGATGGGCCCAATCTAATCTCATGCATCCAGCCATGTCAGAGAGAGACACAACATTGCTGGCTTTGAGGATTAGGGAAGGGGACCACAAGCCAAGGAAGGTGGGCAGCCTTCAGAAGCTGGAAAACCTCCCCTTAAAGCCTTCAGAAAGGAACACAGCCCTGCTGACGCTTAACTTTAGCCAAATGAGGAGACCCGTCAGACTTCTAACCTACAGAACTGTAAGATAATAAATTTATGTTGTTGTAAGCCCACTAAGTTTGTGGTTATTTCTTACAGCAGCAATAAAAAACTAACACAAAATGTGTTGACCTTATTTTTTTTAGCGATCTGGATTTCAGTGCCTCATAATATATTAGGGCAGTTAATACATTATTAACTTGGAACTATGTCCATAAATCTAGAACACGGGGGGCCATAGCGGGGACCCAACCTAGGAAATCTTCTGCTGGAGGACTTCATGACTGAACACTGACACCTGGACTGAGGGCCCCTCATCCAGCCCTGGCAGCCTGCCGACTTCTCCACCTCTCACTCCATTTCTCAGTGCTTCGTCCAAACAGCGTAGGAAGCAGCTCTCCAAGAGGACTTCCTCCTCTACTCTGGTCAAATGGACAGGGCCAGACATGGGTACTGTTCCTCTGCCTTACTCAGCCCTACCCTTGGAGCCTGCTTCTTCAAGATGATTGTCAAGGCCCATCACCCCGGCTGTGGGTCTGCCTCTGCACCATGCACTCCAGCACATGTGGGCAGACACCACAGGAAGGGAGGTGCTGGGGAGGTGGGAGAGCATGTCACTGCACCTTTGGTCAGCCCTCAAGCACCCTGGGGTGAGGAAGTCTTGTTGGACCTTATGTAAGGGCTTTGACGCTATCTTAAAAAGTACTTATTTTAAATATTTCACAACAAACCGTGTAAAAGCTAATATAATTAAGTAGCCATGTACCTGCCGCCCAGGTAAAGAAATGAAATGTGAATATAGTTGAAGCCCTCTGTGTCCCTCTCCAGTTGCATTTTCCTCCTCTCCACCCAGTGGTAGCCATGATCCTGAATTTAGTGTTTACCTTTACTATGCATGTCTGTATTTCCTGCTTACATATTTATCTTTAAACAATGCATATTGTTTTGCCTGTCTTCTTTATTGCATCTTATATATCCTTTTCTAAGTTTCCTGCCCTCAATCTTGTAACTGCAAGATGCTTTTTTGTGATAGGTAGCTGTGACTTACCCTTTTTCACTCCTGTGTAGTATCTTAACATGTGAATAAATCATAGCTCACACTAGAACATTTCAGATACATCCAGTCTTTGTCCAGACACCTTTACAAGGTTGAAATCATACTGTATGTAAACTGTTGAATTTTGTTTCAGTTAATATATCACACATTTTTACATGTTACTATGCTATCCTTAGAGATAGAATATAGATTGTATATAATTTTCAATGACTGCATAATATTCCATAGAGTGAAAATAAAATAATTTTTTAGCCATTCCCCTTGTTGGATATTTGGGTTCTTTTTACTTTTATCTGGAGAGGTTTTTCCTTTGTGAGTTACTTCCTTAGAATAAATTATCAAAGTGGGATTACTGCTTTTAAAGCTATAAATAAGCATGTGGATCTTTATGTACACTATCAAATAAATTTTCAAAAGACTTAAACTTTACCTTGCAGATATTGGTGTGTTTGTGGTACTATTTCACCAAAACCCTCCAGTAATAAATACTATCACTTGAAATTTTTCTAAATCATTGGCCTTTCAATTTATACTTGCAGGAAGATGGAACATTTTTCAGTATATTGCTTTTACCATCGTATCTGTGGGACAGTCTCACCTGTAGATTTTAATATATGCAGAGTTTAACAATTGTCATTTAACACAGGTTTTAACACAGGCATTATATTTTCAAGGAATAGGAATTGTGATAGAATAATATCCACTACGTGCAGATTCCAAACTGCTTTCCAAGCCAAAGTGTTTTAAATTTGTACAGTACATATTCCCGGGCCTGATACTCATCTAAAGATTGCTTTTTCTTCAATTTAGCTTGTCCCCAAATCTGATTTCTCTTCTACCTTCACTTAGTTATGGCAACTGACTGGGGAGGCTAGAGGGGTGGGAGCAGGGGAAGAGTTTCCCGATGAGAGCTGAGATCCTCAGTGGGGGCAACGGAGGATGCTAAAATCAAAGGACTAAAACTAAACAGGGCCAGAACCATGCCGGAATGTCATGTGAAAGGCCTAAAAGGGAAACCACAAGAATTACTGACCAAATAGGAGGTGGTGGGGCAGTGGCCCCAGGCATAGTATATGTGGATCCAGAAATCTAGGGCCGGGTGGAATAGAGCCCAGGGAAGGCTCTTCTCTGTGAACCATCTGATGAATGGGAGTTCAATGTCGTCTGTTTGACTCCTATCTCTTGCCCTATTTTTTTTAAACATTCATTCGTTCATTCATTCATTCATTCATTCATTCATTTATTTGACAGAGGGCACGCACAAGCAGGGAGAGCAGCAGAGGGAGAGGGAGACAAGCAAACTCCCCGCTGAACGGAGAGCCCGACGCAACTCGGGGCTGGATCTCAGGACCCTGGGATCATGACCTAAGCCGAAGGCAGACACTTAACAGAGATAGCCGCCCAGGTGCCCCTACTTCCTGCCATTTTAAGCCAAGGTTATAGAAAGTCACTTTACTAATGTTCAGTTTCTCTCCCTTCATTCAAATCTGCTTTCTTTTGGTGGAGACTTGGAGTGGGTTCAGACTTCCTAGCATTTGGCTCTGAAGCATTACAGCATCTCCGAGACATCAAGGGAAAGACACGTATTAAAGGAAAGCTTTCATTAATATTAGTCAAGTAGCCACATTCAAGGTTATTTTGTAATATCTTCCTTTACCAAAGAGAAATGTTACCACCACCCCATCCTTTAAATTATTACTTAAATATTACTTTACATACTAAAAGGTACTTTTCTGGTATGATTTCATGAAAATGTTTTAGACTTTTTCAGTGATTTGACTCTAATACACTGTCTTCTAAAACTTTTCTATTTTGGGATTTTTTTTTTACACTTTAAAATTTGAGCTCTCAATGAAAAGACAATCCACAAACTGGGAGAAAACATTTAAAAAATCAGTTTTGATAGAGAAATTGTATCTAGAGTATGTAAAGCACCCTCAAAACTTTGTAATAAGAAAATAACCCAATTTAAAAAGTGAGCAAAAGGGGCACCTGGATGGCTCAGCGGGTCAAGCGTCCAGCGGGTCAAGCGTCTTGATTTTGGCTCTGGTAATGATCTCAGGGTCGTGAGATGGAGCCGTGTGTTGGACTCCATGCTCAGCGTGGAGTCTGCTTGAGATTCTCTCTCTTCTGCTGCCTCTGCCCCTCCCCCAGCCATGTGCACATAATCTATCTCTCAAAATAAATACAATCTTTTTTAAAAAGTGGGCAAAAATATTTTAACAGACGCTTCACTAAAATGATACATGGATAGCAAATAAGCACATGAAGAGATACTCAACATCATTAGGATGCAGGTTAAAACAATGAATACCACTACATACCTATTACAGCGTCTATTAAAAAGACTGACCATACCAAGGATTGATGAGGACGTGGAGCAACTGCAACTCTCATACACTGCTGATGGGAATGTAAAATGGTACAGCCACTTTGAAGAACATTTTGGCAGTTTCCTAAAAAGATAAATATATACCATCAGTCTACTATTAGGTATTTACCCAAGAGAAATGAAAGCATATGTTCAGGGATGCCTGGGTGGCTCAGTCGTTAAGCGTCTGCCTTTGGCTCAGGTCATGATCCCAGGGTCCTGGGATCGAGGCCTGCATTGGGCTCCCTGCTTGGCAGGAAGCCTGCTTCTCCCTCTGCCCCTCCCCTACCGTTCGTGCACTCTCTCTCTCTTTCTCTCAAATAAATAAAATATTTTAAAAAAAGAAAGCATATGTTCATACAAAGACTTATACACGAAGGTCCCTAGCAGCTTTATTTATAATAGCCAAAAACTGAAAGCAACTGCAATGCTGATCAACAGACGAACTGAATAAACAAATTGTGGCACATCCATATGATGGACTACTACTCAGCAATGAGAAAGGGATGAACTACTGCTACACGTGCAACGTAGATGAATCTCAAAATTGTATGGAACAAGAAGAGCCAGACAAGAGGAATACTGTTTGCTTCTATTCTCTAAAATTCTAGAAAATATAGACTAATCACTAGTGACAGAAAGCAGATTGGTATTTGCCTGGGACTGGCATAGAGTGTGGGAGTCAGGGAAGACAGGCAGGCAGGAAGGAGGAATTACCAAGAGGCAAGAGAAGGGGCAGTGATGGATATGTTTATTATCATGATTGTGGTGATGGTTTCATAGTTGAATATATATGTGAAAATTTACCAAACGTACTCTTGAAATACGTGCAATTTATCGTGTGTCAGTCATACTCAAAGCAGTTAAACTTTACACGCTTCAGCAGAAACTTAAAATTTTGATTCTTTTTCACTGTAATTAAAAAAACTGCCTTATAAGGGCTATTCCTTTATCTCTAAAACAAATACCCCTTAAGAAATATTTTCCTCTTCTTCCTTTAATTTGAGGTCAGCAAATTAAAACATTCAATCCAGGGCCCCTGGGTGGCTCGGTTGGTTAAGCCGCTGCCTTTGGGCCAGGTCATGATCCTGGAGTCCCAGGATCAAGTCCTGCATCAGGCGCCCTGCTCAGCAGGGAGTCTGCTTCTCCCCCTGGACCCTCCCCCGTCTCATGCGCTCTCTCTCTCTCTTTCCCTCATTCTCTTTCTCAAATAAATAAAATCTTTTAAAAAAATTCAATCCAAGGACTTAAAAGGGTTCTCACTTTGATCTTGAAAGCCATTAAAGAAATCCAAAACCTGCCATGAAGTCTATAATGAAAAACAGAAGTGAGAAGCAATTCCATAGTGCCTCAGTAAGAGGTCATGAGATATAGGAAGCTCCCGGTGAGGAGTACAGGTGAGGAGAAGCAAAGGACTAGAATGGGAAAAGCCCTATGCTAATGGATGATAAATATGGATTTTAGTCTTTCCACTTCTAGACATATCCATTCAAAAATTTTTAGATTCTCTTCACCTTGATATCATCTGTTAAGTCGTAGTAATAATATCTGTACTCCCTACCTTAAATAATGTGTGTAGTCAGAGGAGTAGAACCACTAACTTGGTACTGTCCCCATTAATTTAATAAGAGAGTAGGAATAAGGGGCACCTGGGTGGCTCAGTCCGTTGAGGGTCTGACTCTTACTTTCAGCTCAGATCATGATCTTAGGGTTGTGAGATCAAGCCTCCCATCAGGCTCTGCTCGTCCCTCTCCCTCTGCCCCACCCCATGCTCACATGCTCTCTCTCTGTGTCAAATAAATAAATAAATAAAATCTTTAAAAAAAAAAAGTGAGAGGGGTTACCTGGGTGGCTCAGTCAGTTAAGCGTCTGCCTTCGGCTCGAGTCATGATCCCAGAGTCCTGGGATGGAGCCCTGCATCAGGCTCCCTGCATCAGGCTTCCTGCTTGGTGAGAAGCCTGCTTCTCCCTTTTCCCCTGCTCCTTCTCTATCTCTAGCTCTCTGTCTCTTTAAAATAAATAAATAAAATCTTTAAATAAATAAATAAGAATAAGAAAGTTGCTATTTCTGCTGCAAATTTGTTTGCCATTGCTTCTCCTAGGGGATTTCACTACAGACACATAAGTATATCTAAAACATAAGATTGATGGCCATTCTTTAACATTGTTTTTTTTTATCTTTTTAAGGATTTTATTTATTTATGAAAGAGAGAGAGAGAGAATGAGTGGGGGTGGGGAGAGGCAGATGAAGAAGCAGGTTCCATGCTGAGCTGGGAACCCAATGTGGGGCTTGATCCCAGGACCCCGGGATCACGACCTGAGCCAAAGGCAGACACTTAACCAACTGAGCCACCCAGGCGCCCCTTTAACATTGGTATTTAATGGGGATATTTCTGTCATTTTTCTTCTATAATTGATTTGAAAATTAAGGTAACTGCTAAGGGAACTTGTGAATACACTTTCTTGATAATTAATCCAATATGTCACTTTTAGAAATAAAATTTTTAATTATTTTTTTTTTGCAAATAAACATTGGATCTTAGAACATAAGAACTGAACCTTTTTTTTATAACTTGCTGTCATTAATGCAAGTTGAGAATATTTATCAAACCTGAAAATGCACATCAAGCACATCAGTGCTTTACTTCAGAGACAATCAAATATGTTTATGCATTGGTTATAAATGGAAAGAGGGTAAAAAAAAAAGAAGGTAGTGAAGATTTGGGCTGATATTTGTATTCACTAACAAGTGTTAAATTATTTGCAAAACTGTTGCATAATATTAAATTGGAGAGAATTATAACTAATTATAAAATTATAATTTCTGCTTATCTGTTCTAAATGCAATCTAACTAGGATTAGCATCTATTGCTTCACTTATGGTACAACTTGGTTTAAGAGAATCTTGGAATAAAGTTTAGGTCACTGTTCTCATTTGTTCGCAGTATATGGTTTTCATGACAGTTTCCAAGTTAGTATTTTTACTGATTTTTACTCCATGGATTGCAAAACTGAGAAATCTTCTAGAGTCAGAAGAAGACCACTGCAACAGACTCATTGAAGAAAATGACAAACATCAAAGACATTTAGGCAACTTAATAAATAAGGTACAGATTTCTTATAGAAATCATTTAAAAATGATGCCAGGATGCCTTGGTGACTCAGTTGGTTAAGTGTCTGCCTTCAGCTCAGGTCATGATCCCGGGATCCTGGGATTGAGTCCCGCATCAGGATTCTGCAGGGAGCCTGCTTCACCCTCTGCCTCTGCCTCTCTCTCTCTCTGTCTCTCATGAATGAATAAAATCTTTTAAAAATAATAAATTTTAAAAAATTAAAACTATGCCAAATACTAAAATAATAGAATTTTGGTGCTGCAAAGGATCTGAGGAATGATGGAACATATCTATATTGATTCCTTTTACTTCTTTAATGACATTATAAATGCTCTCATTAGCTTTTTTAGCTGACACCTAGCAAAGAACATTGTGTGTATCTTTACCTCTGCCATCAGCAATTTCAGGTCTTAGTATTACAACTTCATTTTGAGGGTAATTATAAATGTTGCCAACCTAACATTCTAGTTTACCTCCTCAAAGCTGCATTAACTTTAACTACACAGCCTCTAACCCGTAGTGGATACATCTACCGCTTATGTGGAAGACAACTGGATTATAGTTGACCCACTGAGGTTGTCCACTTTCTGATACTTCACTCCTTCATGATGAGTAGGCACTTTATAATTCTATTTCTATTCATATTCCTGATTTCAAACTGTAAGGAAGATGTTTTGCCTACTGTAAAATTACTGGTGGGAGTCACATAATAGAATGTCAGTGTGTAGAGATTTTTTTTAAAAGCAAAAAATAAACAAAAATTCTACAATTTATCAGAGAATAATTTTTAGCCTTTTTCAAGGTTACATCATATGAAGAAATCATAGAATGTGCTGACCAAAGACTCACGATATCCCACTCCCAGACTGCATAGTAAGTTGAAAAAGCTTAGTTTTTAATTTTGTAAACATTTACTCATATTTTATTTTGCTCTCTGGCTTGCCAAGTTTCTGTTCTTAGACTCCTTGGAAGAGGAAAAATGTTCAGTTTTTATAAATTAAGACTTTTTTTTCAATAAAAGAGTCTGTTTAATGTCTGACTACTTGAATAAGTGGATTTTCATCTTCCTTTCTCAGAGCTCCCTTTGATTTCAGGGAGGAGGGAGGTGACGGAATTAGTGAGAGATATCCAAAAATTTCAGAAGATATTCCATGGTATTCAAGTAAAATAACCTTGCAATGCTTAGACTTTATCCACAAAAAGTTTTTGAATGCACTCCAAATGAAACATGCATGTATGTTTATCAAGAGCCAACTAAATTCTCATTAGAATGAGATTCAGCTTGAAAACACTCCAAAATTTTTAAATTCTCCAAATTTTTTTCACTCATGTATTATCCTCATTTTCCATATGCTGTTTCCTCATCCTTCCCACAGTTCCATTTATACTGTGCTGACGAGCACTAGAGTTTTTAAGCAAAAGGTCTAATCTTACATAGAAAGACACCTCAAATATGAACTTTCTATAGGGTAACTCACCACAAGGTAATTGAAAGACAGTGTGGGTATTTGTACCTTGGGAAGTTTGTTTTTGTTTTTCACTATTGTTTCTAAGCAAAATGAATGTTAAAACGATTTTCTGGTTTTTCAGACTGACACTGACAAGTTTTAAATTTGGAGGAAGGAGATGTTATTATACACTCAAGAGAAGTAAAATAAGGCTCCTCCTTAACTTATTACCAAGAAAACTCAGCCAATGTTCAATCATCATGGGCTCATAAAATATAAAAATAACAAATAACCTAATATTTCTAAAACAATATCAAACCATTACTCAAGCCATATTGCTTTGCCCAAGTTATTTTTAAAATTCAAATTGTTTTATTAAACTTGTATTTCAGAAAACTGGCTTATCCAGTTTGTGTTCAAGAAGAGACTTGACATCTGAGTTCTATAAATTGTACTAAAATGGTTGTCAACTATGACTGCTTATTAGAATTCCCTTGAGGGCGCCTGGGTGGCTCAGTTGGTTAAGCGACTGCCTTCGGCTCAGGTCATGATCCTGGAGTCCCGGGATCGAGTCCCACATCGGGCTTCCCGCTCAGCAGGGAGTCTGCTTCTCCCTCTGACCCTCTTCCCTCTCGTGCTCTCTATCTCTCATTCTCTCTCTCTCAAATAAATAAATAAAATCTTTAAAAAAAATAGAATTCCCTTGAATGTTTTTTAAAAAACATCCAATGCCCAGACTCTACTCCTCAATCCAATAAGCTAAAATATCACATGGGTTCTGGGCATCAGTGTATTGTCCAGGAGATTAGAATGTCTGGACAGTTCAAGAACCACTGCTGCATACTGTGTGAATTGATTTAAGTGATCAGGATTGTCATCTTTTTAATCAAATATAGTCTGTTATATTCAGGAAGACAGTTTTTTTAATTACAGTGAATTAGCTTTGATCTTATTAAAAGGTGTATGCTGCTTCAAAAATTATCGAATACATCATTATTAGAGCAATGTTTCTTTCAACTGGTGCTAGTGTATTCTGTTAAAATTTAGTGGTATTTGAAGGATCTTTCTTCAAATATTTTCACTGGATATTCTGTAGTTTTCAATTTACATGCCTTGGATCTTAGAAACAGCTGCTTACTTATAAAAGCCCTTAATGGTATTTGACTTTTCTAAAACACTAAATAAAAGAAGGAACCTGGTGAGGTCCATTTTGTACATGCAGTCAGAGTGATCTTTGTGAAATGTAAATCTGATCATGCCCCTTAGAACACTTTTAGTGATTTCTACCATCGCTCTTATTTTTTTTTCAAATTTTTATTTAAATTCCAGTTAGTTAACATACAGTGCAATAGCAGTTTCAGGAGTAGAATTTGGTGGTTCATCACTTAACATATAACACCCAGTGCTCATCACAAGTGCCCTCCTTAATGCCCATCCCCCATTTAGTCCATCCCCCCACCCAACTCCCCTTCAGCAATCCTCAGTTTGTTCTCTATTTTTAAGAGTCTCTTACAGTTTGTTTCCTTATGATTTCACTCAGATGTGGAATTGAAGAAACGAAACAGGTGAACATAGGGGAGGGGGGTAAAGGAGGGTGGGGGAAACAAACCATCACTTTTAGATAAAGGCAAAAATTCTTAACATGGCCTACAAGTTTTTTCAAGATACAGTTTCTGCCTGCCTTTCCAATCTCATCTCACCATCCCCCCCGCCTTGCTTTCAGCCACACTGGAGATATTATAGCTTTTCAAATGCATCACTTTCCCTTTTGCCTCATGGCGTTAGTATAGGCTGTTCTACCTGGAATGCTCAGGCTACCTGCACCTCAGTTATCTCCTACTGTCCCTCAAATCCCCACTCAAATGCCCTTTCCTTAGAGATACATTCACTCTCTTCCCAGTCGGCCTAAAGCAGCTTTTCCACAATGCTGCAGAGATTCAAGTTATCACGCATCTTTCCCCCAAACACTGCTTTCTCTGTTAACACCTGTAGCCAGATCAGTTTCAGATATAGAAATCCCTGCTCCATACACTCCTGGTTCAGGAATACTTTTCTATGAAATTTTAGACTTGTTCTCTCTACCCTACTCCCCATGACATCTATGACAACATCATGGTGAGAGGTGGATCCTCTCACAAAAATACCCCAGTTCAACATATACAGATGGCCAACAGGTACATGAAAAGGTGCTCACATCGCTAATCATCATGGAGATGCAAGTCCAAATCACAATGAGAAATCACCCCACAGCTATTATTATAATATTATAAGGGCTATTATTAACAAGACTAGAAGTAACAAGTGTTGGCTAAGATGTGGAGATGTGCACTGTTGGTGGGAATTTAAATTGGTGCAGCCACTGTGGAAAACAGTATGGAAGTTCCTCAAAAAATTAAAGATACAACTACCATATGATTCAGCAGTTCTACTTCTGGGTCTTTATTCGAAGAAAATGAAAACTATCTTGAAAAGATATATGCACCGCCATGTTCATTACAGCGTTATTTACAATAGTCAAATATGGAAACAACCTACATCAGTGGATAAATGGATAAAGAAAACATGGTATATGTATGCAATGGAATATGATTCCGTCATAAAAACCAAGGAATGCAGCCATTTGTGACACTACGGATGGACCTTGAGGGCATCATGTTAAATGAAATGAGTGAGAGAGAGAAAGACAAATACTATCTGATCTCCCTTATATGTGGGATCTAAAACACAAAACAAAAACAACTTCATAGATACAGAGAATAGATTAGTGGTTGGTGTGGGGTTGGGGAGGGTCAGTGAAATGGGTAAAGGTGGTCACAAGGTACAAACTTCCAGTTATAAAATAAGTCCTCAGGATGTAACGTACAGCATGGTGACTATAGTTAAGAATATTGCGTCGCATATTTGAAAGTTGCTAAGAGAGTAAATATTAAAATTTCTCATCACAAGAAAGAAATTTTTTGTAACTATATGGTAACAGATGGTAACTAGACTTACTGTGGTGATCATTTCACAATATATACAAATACTAAAACATGTTGTACATCTGAAACTAATGTAAAATATTAGTCAGTTATACCTCTCTAAAAATTATTTTAAAAACCACAAGTCAGATTGCACTATTTTAAAGGGCTTTAAATCTTTGAATAGCCTCCCCCCCACACTTAATATAAATGCAGACTCCACTACAGCTTCTAAAACCCTACATAATCTTTTTTTTTTAAGATTTTATTTATTTATTTGAGAGAGAGAGCATGAGAGGGGGGAGAGTCAGAGGGAGAAGTAGACTCCCTGCTGAGCAGGGAGCCCGATGTGGGACTTGATCCTGGGTTTCCAGGATCATAACCTGAGCCAAAGACAGTTGTTTAACCAAATGAGCCACCCAGGCGCCCAACCCTACATAATCTTACCTTGTACTGTTTCTCTCACCTCAGCTTGGGCTCTCCTTAACCTCATTATTCCTTTTAGTTCCTAGAACTTGGCAAGACTGCCCTGTTTCAGGGCATTCACTCTTGCTCTTTCTTCTGCCTGGAATGTTTTCCCTTGAGCTGACATTCTATCCTTCTCGACCGTTAGTCTCAGTTCAAATGTCACCTCCTCAGAGAAGGCCTTCTACGACCACACTATCTAACATGACCCTTCTTCCAGTTCCTTACTGTCACAGAAATACATACATACCTGCGTAATACATACTCAATGAACAGGATAGACGGCAGATTGGTCAAAGAACAAGAAAGAATTAGTGAGTTAGAGAAAAAAAATCCATACGCTGTATCACACAGACACATATGAAATAAAGGTCAAGTGAAACAGTGCTCAGAGTAGAAAAATCCAAAATATCTGAAGTTTTAGAAAAAGAGAATAAAATAGTAGAGAATAAACTATGGAGGATTTTTCAGAATAGATACAACTCAATGCTCAGGTTTTAATCTGAACAGGATAAACGTAAAGAAACCAAGACCTCTCAGTGTTGTGAAACTAAAGAAAACTAGATAAAAACCTATCTTAAAACCAGGCTTAGAGAAATGAGGTATCTGCAAATGAAAGCCAGTTTGACTGACAGCTCTCCTGTTGACAGCAACAATAAAAGCCAGAAGAGAATGGAATACCATCTGCAAAGTGCTGATAAGAATCAGTGCCAACCAAGAATGCTTTAGCCACTTGAACTCTTGAAGAAATGCAGATGAGATACAGGAATTTCAGACAAAAACGTAGATCATTTACTGACAATAAGACTTTACTATTGGAAACTTCAAAATGAAATGAAAATGGAGACATGACAACAGGCGCAGCAGAGATTAAAGAGATATAATAAAAACTTTATACTAATGATTTTGAAAAATTAGGTGAAATGCAATTTCTGTAGAAATATTTTTGTAGGGACGCCTAGGTGGCTCAGTTGGTTAAGCGACTGCCTTCGGCTCAGGTCATGATCCTGGAGTCCCAGGATCGAGTTCCGCATCGGGCTCCGTGCGCAGTGGGGAGTCTGCTTCTCCCTCTGACCCTCCCCCCTCTCATGTGCTCTCTTTCTCTCTCTCTCTCTCTCATTCTCTCTCTCAAAATTAAAAAAAAATTATCTTTAAAAAAGAAATATTTTTGTAGAAAAATTTTTTTATAAAAGTTTTTTTTTAAGATTTTATTTATTTATTTATTTGAGCTAGTGAGCAGGGGGGAGGGGCAGAGGGAGAAGGAGAGAAAATCCTTAGCAGACTCCCCTGCTGAGAGCAGAGCCTGATGCAGGGCTCCATCTCATGACCTTGACCTGAACTGACTGAGCCACCTAGGTGCCCCTACAAAAAAAATATTTTCAGATTGACTCAGGGAAGAAAGAAAATCGGAATTATCATAAGCATATTAAAGCAGTTTTTTGATTACTAAAAGAAAGAAGAACAAGAACCATATGATCCTCTCAATAGATGTAGAAAAAGCATTTGACAAAGTACAGCATCCTTTCTTGATTAAAACTCTTCACAGTGTAGGGACAGAGGGTACATACCTTAATATCATAAAAGCCATCTATAAAAAACCCACAGTGAATATCATTCTCAATGGCGAAAAACTGAGAGCTTTTCCACTAAGGTAAGGAACACGGCAGGGATGTCCACTATCACCACTGCTATTCAACATAGTACTAGAAGTCTTAGCCTCAGCAATCAGACAACAAAAAGAAATAAAAGGCATTCAAATCGGCAAAGAAGTCAAACTCTCACTCTTTGCAGATATGACACTTTATGTGGAAAACCCAAAAGACTCCACCCCAAAACTGCTAGAACTCATACAGGGATTCAATAAAGTGGCAGGATATAAAATCAATGCACAGAAATCAGTTGCATTTCTATACACCAACAACGAGGCAGAAGAAAGAGAAATTAAGGAGTCGATCCCATTTACAATTGTACCCCAAACCATAAGATCCCTAAGAATAAATCTAACCAAAGAGACAAAGAACCTGTACTCAGAAAACTATAGAATACTCATGAACGAAAATGAGAAAGACACAAAGAAATGGAAAAAACGTTCCATGCTCATGGATTAGAAGAACAAATACTGTGAAAATATCTATGCTACCTAGAGCAATCTACACATTCAGTGCAATCCCTATGAAAATACTATCAACTTTTTTCAAAGAACTAGAACAAATAATCCTAAAATTTGTATGGAACCAGAAAAGACCCTGAATAGCCAAAGGAATACTGAAAAAGGAAACCAAAGCTGGTGGCATCACAATTCCGGACTTCAAGCTCTGTTACAAAGATATCATCATCAAGACAGTATGGTACTGGCACAAAAACAGACACATAGATCAATGGAACAGAATAGAGAACTCAGAAATGGACCCTCAACTCTATGGCCAACTAATATCCAACAAAGCAGGAAAGAATATCCAATGGAAAAAAGACAGTCTCTTCAACAAATGGTGTTGGGAAAATTGGACAGCCACATGCAGAAGAATGAAACTGGACCATTTCCTTACACCACATATAAAAATAGACTCAAAATGGATGAAAGACCTAAATGTGAGACAGGAATCCATCAAAATCCTTGAGGACAACACAGGCAGCAACCTCTTTGATCTCAGCCGCAGCAGCTTCTTCCTAGACACATCGCCAAAGACAAGGGAAGCAAGGGCAAAAATGGACTATTGGGACTTCATCAAGTTAAAAAGCTTTTGCACAGCAAAGGAAACAGTCAACAAAACCAAAAGACAACAGACAGAATGGGAGATGATATTTGCAAATGACATAACAGATAAAGGGCTAGTATCCAGAATCTATAAAGAACTTATCAAACTCAACACCCAAAGAACAAATGATCTAATCAAGAAATGGGCAGAAGACATGAACAGACATTTCTCCAAAGAAGACCTCCACATGGCCAACAGACACATGAAAAAGTGCTCAACATCACTCAGCATCAGGGAAATACAAATCAAAACCACAATGAGATACCACCTCACACCAGTCAGAAAGGCTAAAATTAACAAGTCAAGAAATGGCAGATGTTGGCAAGGATGCAGAGAAAGGGGAACCCTCCTACGCTGTTGGTGGGAATGCAAGCTGGTGCAGCCACTCTGGAAAACAGTACGGAGGTTCCTCAAAAAGTTGAAAATAGACCTACCCTACGACCCAGCAATTGCACTACTGGGTATTTACCCCAAAGATACAAATGTAGTGATCTGAAGGGGTATGTGTGCCCCAATGTTTATAGCAGGAATGTCCACAATAGCCAAACTGTGGAAAGAGCCTAGATGTCCACCAACAGATGAATGGATAAAGAGGATGTGGAGTATATATATACAATGGAATATTATGCAGCCATCAAAAAAATGAAATCTTGCCATTTGCAACAACGTGGATGGAACTGGAGGATATTATGCTAAGCGAAATAAGTCAATCAGAGAAAGACAATTATCATATGATCTCACTGATAGGAGGAATTTGAGAAACAAGCCGAGGATCAAAGGCGAAGTGAGGGAAAAATGAAACCAGATGAAACCAGAGAGGGAGACAAACCATAAGAGACTCTTAATCTCAGGAAACAAACTGAGGGTTGCTGGAGTGGAGGAGGGTGGGAGGGATGGGGTGGCTGGGTGATGGACACTGGGGAGGGTATGTGCTATGGTGAGTGCTGTGAATTGTGTAAGACTGATGAATCACAGATCTGTACCCCTGAAACAAATAATACATTTTAGGTTAATAAAAAAATAAATAAATAAAGCAGTTGTTTGAAATTTTTCCCCACACTTTTCCCAAGCATTTAATAAACAGATAAACCCAATCTTAAGCAAATTCTTTCAAAAGATAGAAAAATAACATAATCTTAACATTAAAACCAGACAAGGACAGCCTGAGAAGTAAATGATAAGCTAATTTCATCATAAATATGCAAAAATCCTAAACAAAAATTATAAACAAAGTGAACCCAGCAATGAAAAAAACAACAGTGCATCCTGAGCAAATTAAATTTATCATAGCAATGAAAGGTTCAACATTAGAAAGTCTATTAAAAATCCACCATATTAAATGATTAAGGGAGAAAATATTTCAGTAGTTTCAGGAATTCTACACCAGTATACATTAAAAGTTTTGTTTTTGTTTTTGTTTTTGGAGAGCTCATGACAAAAATACGAGTAAGGGAGTCTTCTTTTTGATTAAGAGTTATGTTCCCATCACCTTCCCCCCCAAAAATCAAAGCCAATATAATAATCAACTGAAACACTCCAAGTATGTCATCTAAAAATTAGGAACAAGATGAATAAACCCATGGTTGTTGCCAATTCTATTTAGCAGTACCCTAGCAGTCCTCACCAGTGCCATAAAAAGAGAGAAAGAAAAATTGTAGGGTCGCCTGGGTGGCTCAGTCAGTTAAGCATCTGACTCTTGGTTTCAGCTCTAGTCATGATCTCAGGGTTATGGAACTGAACCCCACTTTGGGCTCCATGCTCAGCACTGAGTTTGATTGAGATTCTCTCTCCCTCTGCCCCTCCTGTTCATGCTCTCTCTCTCGCAAATAAATTCTTTTTTAAAAAAGAAAGAAAACTTATAAAGATTGGTCTGAAGGTAACAAAATTGTCATTATTTTCCAATGATATAATTACCTACACAGAAAGCCCAAAACAATCTACAGATAAATTATTGATATTTTTAGTAAAAATGACAATTACAAGAAGAAGTTCCAAAGTCAATTGAATTTCTGTACATGAGCAACACACTGTAAATAAATACAAGCTTTAAAATTCTATTTATGATGGCAAACAAAAGTTCCCTACAAAAAATGTGCATGAACTTTGGGAAGATATGTTTGTCCTTATTGGAAGATTAAAGAATAAGTAAGTGAAGCACAATAAAATATCCATGGAGTAATGGGTTGAAAGTTGTAGTAAAAAAAAGTCTCGGGTCATTTCCTATCCTGGCCTCCCATCTTCTCCAGCCATGCTGCCTTGTTATTCTTGGTGATCTTCCATTTCATTGTCTATCCATCATGGACTGTAGTGTATAGGCTTGAAGGGCACTTGTCAGTGTCCTTTACATTAATGTATTCACTGTTTACCATCCATAGAGTACCCACTGAGTCCTCGAAGAATATCTCCAAGGCCATGTCTCTTACAGACAATACTGGTTTCACAGACAACAGTTCCTGCCCTTTCACAGCAACTCTGGTTTCTACCCACGTGAAGTCCCCACAAATGTTTTTCCATGCAAAACCAAATCAGAAGTCACAGAAAATTCCAGAGTTTATTTTATTTATTTTTTTAATTCCAGAGTTTAAATCCATAACCTTTCTTCCTAATTCCATTATAGTCTGAGTACAAGGTGATCAACAATATTTGCTTGGCTTGAACATGCTATTAAAAATCCATGGCTTGGGGGAGCCTGGGTGGCTCAGTGGTGGCATCCGACTCTTGGTTTCGGCTCAGGTCATGATCTCAGGATCATGATATCAAGCCCTGTGTCAGGCTCCGCACTCAGCACAGAGTCTGCTTGAGATTCTCTCTCTCCCTCTCCCACGGCTCCTCCCCCCCAAATAAATAAATAAAATCTTAGAATCCGTGGTTTAAATACCCTGATCACAGAGAATCAGGTGAACAATGGTTCACTGCTCTATTTATAGTCATAATTCCATTGTCTTTCTTTGACTTTTTTTCTTTTTTAATGAAAAACGGTTGGCATGAGAAAAAGGAGAGGCAAAAGTAAAGGGCAGAACAATAATTATAGAAAAAATGGCTCCCTACAAGATATCCGGGTCCTAATCCCTGAAGCCTGTGAACACTACCTTATATGGGCAAAAGAAAGGGGGAAGTCAGCTCTATGTGAAGTAATCCTATTAACATAAGACAACATATTAAAAATTAAAAAGGAAAAAGCATGTGATCATCAGACAGAAAAAACATTTCACAAAAGCCATTCCTGATACAAACTCCAAACAAACTAGGAATAGAAGGGAACTCATTCAATATGATGAACAGCATCCATAGAAAAAGTACTTTTTCTACGTATTACATTAATACATTAATGTAAAGGACACTGACAAGTGCCCTTAAAGCCTATAAAATTCAATCATACTTAATAATGAGAGACTGAATACTTTTTCAAGATCAGAAATAAGACTTCTATTCACATTGTATTGGAAGTTCTACCCAATGCAATCAGAAAGAAAGAAAAGACATTCAAGTTGAAAATGAACAAGTAAAAATGAATTTGTTTTTTAAATGACATGATCATCTGTGTAGAAAATCTGATGAATTCTACAAAAAGCTACTAGGACTATTAAGAGATTAACAAAGTTGCAGGACACAAGATCAATATACAAAAATCAATTGTATTTCTGTATCCTGACTCTTCCATAGGCATTTGCATTGAGGTGATGACTCCTGCAAGAGGATTTCCTATCTCTGTGGTGGGCTGAGTAATGGCTTCCCAAAGAGATCCAAGTTCGATTCCCTGGAACTTGAGAATGTGCCCTTATCTGGCAAAAGGGACTTCGCAGATGTGATTAAATTAAGGATCTTGAGATGGCAAGATTATCCTGGATTATTCGGGGGAGCCAGAAATGCAGTCATAATGGTTGTTGTGAGAGGGAGGCAGACAGAAATTTGATGACAGAAGAAGGCAATGTGATCAAGCAAGCAAGCAGGCAGAAAAGGCGATGTGCTGACAGCCAGGCACCAAGGAATTAGGACTACAGCCAGACATGATGGAAAAGGCAAGGCAAAGAATACTCCTCCTGAGCCTCTGAAGGGAGCACATCCTTGCTGACACCTTGATTTTAGCCCAGTGCATCTGATTTCAGACTTCTGACCTCCCGAATAAATATGTGTTGTTCCAAGCGAAGGTTGTAGTAATTTGTTACAGCAGTCACAGGAAAGTAACAAACTGTCCCTGGATGGGAAAGCAAGTTTGGGAAGAGACATTCTAATTGAATTTCCCCTCCTAGAGGCAAAAAGGGAACCTGCTGTTATCTCTTTTGTTGGAAGCCATAAAAGTAGAACACAAGTAAATCTCTAACAGGCACCTGAATGCTATGATCCTTCCTATGACACTATTACACATTTCCCCATGTTAAAGCAGCTCACAGCTCAGGGGCTGTGTTTTTAACACGTTACCCCCCCACCCTGGGGTGGGTTTCTTCGTGGGGAATCAGGGAACCAGGGATCAGTTCTCTACCCACTGTCTGTGTAAATGAATAAAACATCGAACTGTCACTTTATAGGTTTACTACTGTCTACTTTCCCTCCTCACTACTGGAACCCCTAAAGGGAGAAACTGATTAAATTATTGGAGTTGCTAGGAAAGAATCCCAAATTGTCGGGGTGCCTGGGTGGCTCTGTCGGTTAAGTGGCTGGCTTTGGCTCAGGTCATGATCCCAGTGTCCTGGGATCGAGTCCCACGTTGGGCTCCTTGCTCCATTGGAAGTCTGCTCTTTCCTCTCCCTCTCCCTGCTCCCCTTGCTTGTGCTCTCTGTCAAATAAATAAATATTAAAAAAAAAAAAAGGAATCCCAAATTGTCGTATGGTGAGGTAGATGGATGAGAGACTGACAAAAAGCCAGATTTGCCATTTATATTTATCTTCTCAAATCCTCCAGTGAGTCCAACAAAATATCAGTTTAGAAAAGTCAATTTTAGTCATAAAATTCAATTGTTTCTCCCTCCAGTTTAGAAGAGAGAAATAAACATTTGGAAGATTTAATTAGGAGGCCCAGAGAGAGCAAGAAAAAAACCACGGTAAGTTTTTCTCTTTTTTTTCTAAATAATAATGTCTTTAACTTTAAAACATAAGTATATAAATAATACATCAAAAAACCTTTTCTCCTTTTAATTTAAGATAAACTATATGCAAGTGCTTGGTATTTTGCCTAGCATAAAATAGTTGCTTCATAAAAGTTTTTTTGTAGAACTTTAATTGGAAAGCCAGAATACCTGCCCTCATGGAACTTACAATCACCTCTAAGGAAGATATTATAAAAATTATGAGCTAAGATTTTTGTCTACAGCAAAACAGCTTATATATGTATTTTATGACCAGATTTTCTTATACTGATGTTAAACTTACCATCCATTATTTCCGTAGATTTGATGCTACATGGTATATGCACAAACCCTATGGGGTTAAGACCATAGCAGGATGTTAAAATGGGGTTCTTCGTGGCCTAGTCCTTGAGGTGTTAATAAAACAGTCGCCAGTTCTTGAAGTGAGAGTGAGTTTTCCCCGTGTGCAGAGTTTCTGAAGGAAATTTCAAAGAACCTGTTTCATGACTCATATCTCTTGGCCAGATCCAATATATAAAAAGAGAGTAGGGAAGACTGGAGAAGAAATTTCTTTGAATCCATCATGTTATGGACTCCCCTTGCCCCCAAATGAGTCTACCTCTTTTATCTAAAGCCTGGACAGAGGGTTTCTAGAAGATAGCCTGGAGAACTTTGATCTGCATTTCCTAAAAGTTGGGAAACAGGGGATCAGTGATGAACCATGCCTGAGAAAACTAAAGCAAGCTGTGGTAGTCCCACAGAGGGGCCTGTTTTCTCTGAGTTTGTCCAGGACAAAAGATGTGTGTGACAGTTTGTTAAGAACCAAGCAGGAGGGAGTTGAGTTATCTTGGGCTCTGCCCAAAGCCACCTGGAGGGACACCAGCAGCAAGAGGCTGGAAGGGAATGCCAGATTCTTAGCGGCTGATGAAGGAGTATCAAGTGACCACCAGAAGAGAGATGCATCAGCCTCAGTCAAGGGCAACTACAGGACAGAGGTCCCTCGCCATGGCAAGCTCCGCAAAGAGAGAATCAGCTTAGCTACTTTCCAAGCTACTTTCCAAGCCCAGAGACTCTGAAGCCACCAAGCCAAGTAAAAATGTCCTATCACCTTACTTCTTCTCCCTCCTCCTGCAAATGGAGAAGGTGGAGAACCAAGAGAGAGCGGAAATTGACCTCCAGTGGCAGGTGGTGTCCACCAACTACAAGGCTTAGCTTAGAGAGGGGGATGAGAAATCCTACCTTTGAATGACGATTAAAGGATTAATATTTAAGACTGGATATTCTGCTTACCGAATTGAGATTGTGTGCATGTTTCACAGTTAGGACTGACCTTATCTTAGAGTAAGCATAAAACCTCACTGGGCCTGTTTCATATTCAGCCAATGGCAAAGGAAAAGCTCCCCTGAGTGAACAAAGTCTAAAGTAGAAACAGGAGGCAGACATTAAAGTTGCATTTTGACTATGTCATGAGTCATGAATGTTCAGCATACCATTTGCAATACAACTATGTTTTGAAAATTAAACCCCCTTAGCAGATTTATACTAGTATTTGCAAAGTAATAGGTTAACTATGAGGGTTTTTTTTCCTAATATGAAAGAATATGATCTGATGGCTGGCATATTACAGATGCTCAGTAATTGCTGATTTAAACTAATTATGAATCTTCTCTCAGTTGCTGACAGAAACGGTGGAATATATTTTCCCGGAATCATTTTAAAATAAGAAAATCAGCATATAAATTCACACATTTCACTAGTCCGGATAGTTGTTTACTGATACCTAGCCAATTATACAATGGATTTGAGGCCCTTTTGTATAGATTTAGACTGGCTTTAAAGCCCAGGGTGAGCTGAAGCAGAAGATCTCACAAAGCCTTTTCCAGCTGATCAAGGCTGTTCCTTAGAAAACCGGAGACTTACAGGAGCCTTCAGCCACCATCCTTGAAGCTTCCCATGTACCTCAGTAAATTCAACAATGGGAATGCGCTTTAGACTACCTCTGCACCATCTCAGAATTATGATGCTCCTGGTGCCAATGGTCTTCAGGAGTGGAAGACCGGGAAAAAAGGAGATAGAAGCGAGCACAGCACGTTAATAGTTTCAGATTTTTTTTTTTTTTTTTTTTTTGTCTCTAGTTCTTTATCACTTTCAAGGAGCCAGAATCTTATCCTAAAGAAATCCATGAGAATGTTAAAACATAGTAAGACTGTGGCTCAATATGTTTATTCAATTGCAATGAGACTGATCCACCTATTACACACACTGAAAAGCTTGATCTTTTAGGGTCTCAGAGTTCTATCCTAAGTGGTAATTTCTCCTTGCAACCGAGGGCAAGAATTTATTAAATAATGGTGTCCTTGTTTACTAGGTTCACTGTTTTAGCCCTTTTAGCCATCACCGCCACCACCCTGGTTTTTCACCTCATTCTCTTTCTCTCTCCTACAGGCCCAAAAGATTAGAAAATCATCCAAAGTCCTTGACCATGGTAGGTCATATTGATGACCACTATAAAGAATGTTATATCTCCATGTAATTCGACAGTAGCACAAGATTAAATATCAGGAATGTTCAGCTTAGCTTTCCTTTCTGTCCCCAGATGAGGCCTCTTCAGCCTCTGATCATCATACGTCCTGTAACTGGGAAGCCCTCCCTCTGAAATTTCCCTTGTATCAGTGTCTTCACTTTATCTCTGCAGCTACTGCTTCATGTCAGGTCCTCATTATTTCTTATCTGGCCTATGATGGTCATCTACTTGGTGTTTCTGCCTCTAGTTTGGTGCCCCTTCCTTCCATCCTCCACCAAGTAGACCATGATCTTTCAGAAGCAAATAGGATGATGCCCCTTCTCTACATAAAAGCCTTCAGTGGTTCCCCACTGCGTTCTGGATCAGATGGAGCTCCCTAACACAGCATATAAGGTCCTCTATGAGCTGGCCCTCACCTTCCTCCCCAGTCTTCTCATTCACTGCTTCCTTCTCGCCATCATACACCCAACCATATCTAACCACTTGCCACTTTCCAAACATGCTGTTATTTTTGTGCCTTCTTGTTATTGCCCATACAGCTTCCCCTGCCAGGAATGCTCTCTCTCAATTCCTTGTGTCCCCTTATTTTAGTTCCCACCTCACAAACTTACCTGCCAGCTCAAGCTCCAGCTTGACTAGAACCCTTTTAGCGCAGGGATTGTCTCATATTCATTTTGGTATTCCCAAGCACCTATCCCATAATAGGTACGAAATAGGAGGCAGTGTTAGACAGACTCAGGACCCAGGACCAATGCTACCCATGCTGGATTAATTCTTAATAGAAGATACAGCCACTGTTGCCCTTGTCCCACCCTGGGCCAAGGGTATGCATTCATGAAAACCCATGGCTTATAAGTGGCATAGCCTTGTGGAAGAGGGGTACAGTCAAAGGGCATGTCTCTATATGCCTCACTGAGCCCCAGCTGTTCTAATAGTCGAGTTATGAGAATACCTTAATACTAATACTACCAATTCTTAGTTATACTGTGCTGATAAGTCACTTCATGAATCACTTAGATTCTTGCTTCTATTCCTTTTTCTTCATTCTGCCAGCTGGCAACCAAACCAAGGAAGATGAAACTCAACCATCCTTGTTCCTTGTCCCGTTCCTTAATGGGAAAAAGGTTAAAACAAACAAAAATATTTATTAAAATATAGTATTGATATTATCTGAGAAGTTCATCTATCTATAGGTTGTACCCCTTTTCCATGTGTATTTAAGAATTACCTGTTTATGGAATAAGAATTGCATATGTAAGCAAGAATTCCATATGGAATCAAGAATCAGCTGTTCTGTCACTGAATGCCTGTGTTTCCTAAAAATTAAAGATACATTTTTTTCCTTTCATTTTTAGATGCCAGATGTCTTAGAAGGAAACAGAAATTATTTAAATTAAACAGGACTGAAGATTAAACATTAATCGTTTTTGTCAACCAATCCAGGAGCAGAGTCATTATTACCAAGTATAGAACCCAGGTCAATCACACAAATGATACATTAAAATCTGTATAAATGATGAAATTTTACATTCCAAAAAATGTGATTACTTTTCTTCTAATTTACTCCCGTGAACAATGAAACATAGTCTACTTTAGCATAAACAGGGGAATACAGTGGCTTCTTTTCCAAATGTCTATTTTCATTCACACAGAATAGCACTTCCATATTATCAAACCTTTAATGACACATAAAAATAGTAATTTATCTCATTTCAACTTTTTGTTCCCCCCTGGAGGACATCCTTTTTCTCTCTAAGCAGGCAGGCTCTTCCTACTACCAACCAAATTTTAAGACACTAATTCTGAAATCCTTTGGAATTAAAACCCAGATGAAAGCAGAAGACTGGTCTGAGATGTAACCCTCATAAATCTACTTTAACACAGTTTTGAGGAATTAGTTCTGAATTTAAACAAAGGAACCAGTGACAACTGACTTTGTGAGATATATCAGGAAAACAAATGTACATACATACATATTATCCTTTGATAAATCCCAGAGCCAGGATGGAGAGGTAGATGTTTAATCAACTACTGGAAGGGAAGAAATGATTTTAGCTCACTGAAATTAGATTTGCCCTTAAATTACTCAGGTAAATACAAGAGGAAAATACAGGGAGAATATATATCTGGCCTTGAAGGAAGTGCTGAATAAATAAAAGCTATTATTATCACTGTCATTTTTGCTGAGGAATTCTGTAAGACAAATCTTACGTGAATTTTGAAACAGAAAATTTAACTTCACAAATTCAGCCAATTGCAATACTGTTGAAGACAAATGATGAGAAATGCACAGCCCGTTGCAGCTGTGACAGTGCTGTGTTTCAGAAAATTAAGCACTGAAAGTTTTGGAAGTGACTCAAGTTTAAAAAGATACATTATTATTAATAGTTTTAGGGGATCCTCTAAGGAAAATTAAAATATGGTAGGAGAAAGGCAAATATGAACATAACGACAGCTAATGCAGTTCTGGAATCCGCACACCCATGTGTGGAGAAAGGAAGGATTAAGAGAGGTTGTCTGCAAACAGGAGTGCGTGCATAAGCGCTATGTTTGCCATGTATATTATTAGACATTTATGATCTTTTACCCGCAGGTAGTCTCAAAATGAATGTGCCTCTTTTGGTACATGACTCAAGGATACAGAGTCTAAGCCTGTGCTTCGTTCAATACACATTTAGTGACTTTCAATAAACTATGTGACAGCCTCGGTGTTAGATGCCAAGGACACAATTTAAAATCAGGCAAAAATCATCAGGGACTACATCATCTACCAAGGGAGACAGACTCTGTTCCAGAGTGGGGTGCTGGTGTACCTGCCCAGGGTGGTCTAGAAGCATAGATGAAATGGCCCAGGACTATGTGTGGGGAAACTCAGGGAAGATTTCAACCACAGAGGGTGACACCTGAGCCAGATCTATCACTGACTGGAAATTCCCCAGACAGATGGAAGGGGAAAGCAAGAGCACACTCAAAGCATGGAGGCCTGATAGGTGCTGTGTTTTATCCCCTGAACCACAAGTCGTGCCTAAAAACCACGTTTGGGATGCCTGAGTGGCTCAGTCGGTTAAGCGTCTGCCTTTGGCTCAGGTCATGGTCCCGGGGTCCTGGGATCGAGTCCCGCATTGGGCTCCCTGCCCAGTCTGGAGCCTGCTTCTCCCTCTCCCTCTGCCTGCCACTCCCCTGCATGTCTCTCTCTCTCTGACAAGTAAATAAAATCTTTAAAAAAAAAAAAATAAACCCACGTTCTTCATATAGCAGGCAACGAAGACGATCATGAATAGCATTGACTGCCTTGCCAAAAAATGTGAAATTTATCCTCATGAGAAGCTCTGAAAGATTTTAAGTAGAGGAGTGATGTGGTCAGATATGCATTTTGAAAGATCACCCTAAAAGTGCTGTAAAGGGTAGGTTGATGATGGGTGATGCCAGAACCAGGAGCACCTGTTGAGATATGGCTACAGTGCTCCAGGCAAGGAAAAGTGATACCAGAAACTGAAATCATGGCAGTGAAAATAAAGAGGAAGATAAGGATGTCCGGCAATGTCAGAGGTAAAGTGAAAAGGATTTGGGAATTGTTTAACCGCAGGGGTGAGGACAGAGGAGCCTGGGAAGCCCAGCAGGGTTCTGGGTGTGTCCTCCTAACTGAAGTAGAGAACACAAGAGGGACAGCTGGTTTGCAGAGAAAGACAGCATGAGTGTGAGGTTGCTGTGAAACATCCAGCAGATATTTAAGAAGCCATTAAATATATGCAGAGAAAGATCCAGCGGCCAGGGAAGGGACTAAAGATAAAGGGATGATGGAACGCCTGGGTGGCTCAGTTGTTAAGTGTCTGCCTTCGGCTCAGGTCATGATCCCAGGGTCCTGGGATCGAGCCCCACGCGTTGGGCTCCCCGCTCAGCGGGAAGCCTGCTTCTCCCTCTCCCACTCCCCCTGCTTGTGTTCCCTCTCTCGCTGTCTCTGTCAAATAAATAAATAAAATCTTTTAAAAAATTTTTTAAAAAGATCAAGGGATGAGCAGGGTTAATTGATGAGTCAAGGTCTCAGGGGAGGAAAGAGAGACTCGATTCACCAGCACCTCATAGGAACAGGGACACCTCTTCCGCTGAGCCTGGAGGAAAGGAGATCAGGACAGGCATGCTCAAGGCAGCCAGGGGCTGTGCCGTGGTAAGTGGGAGCTCATGGCTGAAAGCTTCACTCTCTTCTTGCAGTTGGAGGCTGCAGGGGAGAGGCGAAGTTTTGAAATAGGCACAGCCTCTGCCTTCACAGAGCAAAGCTTTGGCTCTCACCACAGGATATGACAAGGAGGTACAATCTCCTCTCTGCCTCACGATTTGTTTTTATCTCCACTTCGTTCTCCTTCCCTCTAGTTCCTCGCTCCCGTGATTCTGACCCATCGCATCTTCTTCAGGACTTGCCCCATCAATTGTTTTGATTCTCTCCCACCTTTAGTTTGTAACTCATCACTGAATTCTTGCTCTCGCCCAAAAAAAATCCTGCCTGCAGTCCTCTTCCCCTCTAAAGCTATCACGGCTGCTCTCTTTTCACGCCCTGTTATACCTTCTGAGAAATGACTGACAGTTTACAAAGCACTTGATCTTAACCAACCAGGCATCTCAACTCATAGGGCTTCTTTTTTTTTTTTTTTTTAAGATTTTATTTATTTATTTGACAGAGGGAGACACAGCGAGAGAGGGAACACAAGCAGGGGCAGTGGGAGAGGGAGAAGCAGGCTTCCCGCGGAGCAGGGAGCCCGATGCGGGGCTCGATCCCAGGACCCTGGGATCATGACCTGAGCCGCAGGCAGATGCTTAACGACTGAGCCACCCAGGTGCCCATAGTGTTTCTGATGAATGTTTTTCCATATTGCCAGTCTCATTTTTAAAGGCTGTATAATATTTCATGGAGTTTGTGTGTTTGTGTCTATCATAATTTACTGAATTACATTTTAAGGACATGGTTGCAAATTCTTACTTTGTAGTCCCACATCTATTGCTTTACATGCTCTGGCCCCACACTACTTTGCCCATCTTGTTACCTTTTCTGGGGATGACCTTCCCTGCCCTAATTCAACTAAACTTCCTCCCTTCTCCACCCCCACCAACCAGCTCCTCATATTTAACACATTTGTATCCTTCAAGGCCTAATTTAAATGTCACACTCATCTGAAAGCGTATTTATTTGTGTGTGTTTGTTAAAGGTTTTATTTTTAAGTAATCTCTACCCAACGTGGGACTCGAACTCACAACCCCAAGATCAAGAGTCACAGGCTCCACTGACTGAGCCAGCCTGGTGCCCCTCCTCTATTTTACCTGAGAGTTTCTAATGGTATTTAGCACACTCTTCTCTAAACTACAGCACACGGAAGACAGTATGCTACAGGAAAAAGAGCCCTCACCACGGAATCATAAGATTTAGGTTCAAGACCCGGCTCTTCCATAATAGCTGTTGTGAGAACTGAGTTCATAGTCATGTTACGTTAAGAACAATTATAGGACTGTGTTAATATTATTGTAAAAATGTAAATATTTTGTATATTATGTCTATCTTTAAAAGGTAGTGATATTGGCCTACAGAAACACAACTCTGGATATGAGCAAGTGACATATGTAATTCAAACCTAGCAGCTCCACTCTGAAATGTTTACAAAGGACTCTAGGAGTCAGTATGAATTCATGATGGTATCTCAGGGGTGAGTTGTGAAACTGAACACAGATCCTCTTGCATTTAGCAAGGCCAAGCTTCCATGAAGAACAATTAGAATACATATATTTTAAGGGTTTTTTTTTTAAGACTTTATTTATTTATTGGGGGGGAGGGGGAGAGGGAAAGAGAGAATCCCAAGCAGAGTCTGTTCTGAACACAGAGCCCAACGCAGGAATATACAGAAGTTTCAGGTGCTCTATGCCAGGAACCAGGGCAGAGACCAGTATATATATTTTCTATTATCTCACAAATAGGCATAAAAACTATAGAGCATAAATACACAAGGAACTGCTACAACTAATAAATATATTTTCTTAAATATACTCTTTCCTGGGGCGCCTGGGTGGCTCAGTTGGTTAAGCTTCTGCCTTTGGCTCAGGTCATGATCCCAGAGTCCTGGGATCGAGTCCCACATAAGGCTCCTTGTTCGGTGGGAGCCTGCTTCTCCCTCTGCCTGCCACTCCCCCTGCTTGTGACCACCCCCCCCGACAAATAAATAAATAAAATCTTTAAACATACTCTTCCTTTTACTGAAGGATGATTTACATACTGTAAAAGTCCTCTGTTGTTAAGTGTAGAACTCAGTGATTTACAAAGTAAATTTAAAGTCATGCAGTAATTAACCACAATCTAGTTTTAGAATATTTCCATCACATATACCCCAAATCTCCTCCAGCCTATTTGCAGTCAATCCCTGCTTTCTCCCCCCATTTCCTCAGGATTCTGGTCAATCTTGTTCTTAGGGAACATACAAGAGAAGGGTTAGTAGGACAAACTGTGATCAGCTGCTGGGCTTGAGCATGGGGCACTGAGGCTGCTACTTGGTTACTTTTTGGGGGTACTTCATTGTTATCCGCCATGATCCATCTAGTTGTTGGAGGGGCCAACTGGCAAATTAAATTGGAATTTGACAGAGACCACCGCCACAATGAGAGTGGCACACACCTTCTCCTTCCCCTGGGACTGGGTGTGCTTTAATGTACTATCTCTGTTGGGAAGGGGAGTGGTAGTGGCAGTTTGAGAAGCTTCCATTTAGCCATCATAATACTCTTTTTTTCTAAGATTTTTATTTATTTGAGAAATAGAGTGTGCACGAATGGGGGAGGGGCTGAGGAAGAGGGAATCTCAAGCAGACTCTACGCTGAGCGTGGAGCCTGACTCTGGGCTCGCCTTGATCTAAAACCAAGAGTCGGACGCTTAATTGACTGAGCCACCCAGGTGCCTGTCATAATACTCCTGATGGCTCCCTTAGGAACCAGTGTAAAGGTTCTTTCAACCACCAAGTATATCCATTCCATTTGTACTTTTAGGGACCAAATATGGGTGGGTCTGATAACCTAAAGGACCCACTGTTGGCTGGACCCAGGCTGGTACTCCATTTATTGCCTGGCTCCCTTATATTTCTACCCTAAAAGGGGGCTGTGTTGACAACTTAGGTCCTGGATATAACATCGATTTAGAACTTGTGTCCAACAATCCTCCAAAGGTCTGGGTGTTCCCCTTTCCTCGATGCATGATTACCGTGAGCAAATGTCCATAGGTCCCCTTGAAGAAAGATGGCGGATTCGCTACTGAATTGTGTTTCAGGGCTCCTCATCATAGCACCCTGGCTTCTCTTCAGTTACTGAATTCTGGAATTGAGAATTGGCTCATGCCTAGCTGAGGAGGGGACTGTGGCTTTACTGGGCAACTGCCCTCAGCCTCTTCTTGATCTTTCTTGATTTCTTTAATGGTATAAATTAACACTAAGTTGGGCGCCTGGGTGGCTCAGTTGGTTAAGCGACTGCCTTCGGCTCAGGTCAGGATCCCAGAGTCCTGGGATCGAGTCCCGGATCAGGCTCCCTGCTCCTTGGGAGCCTGCTTCTCCCTCCGCCTCTCCCTCTCTGTCTCTCATGAATAAAAAAGTAAAAATCTTAAAAAAAAAAAATTAACACTAAGTTGGGTAGTATTATTAATTATTAGTAACCATTGCCTCTCTCCAGGTTACTCCTCCTGCCTGTTCTCTACTCCTCTCCCCTGTTCAGACTTTGCAGCTCATGGTGATAACTAAGCCTACCTTGTTTCTGATGGTTAAGGGTTGCCACACGGCCTCCGTCCATTCTCATCCTCTCATCCTCGCTGCAATCGGCCCCGTTCTGTAACAGCATCTCTAACCCTCAGCCTGGGCTCCAGAGGACAGCCACCACTGGTCTCAGAGAGGCTGGAGCCCTTCTCACCTGTGCGTTCCTTCTTGATTTGGTAGATGGAGTGTTTTCCAGGCCGCCTTACATAGTATATCCATTCCAACAAGCCTACCTTTACGGGCCAGGTAGAGGAGAAGGAGGGGCTGGCGAAGTGGGAAGAAAACTAGGAGAGTAAGGTTGTCACTGAGCCTAGAAGAACAAGTGTGAAAGAAGGGTGGGGGCCGGGATCAGATGAAGACTTCTGTGATTTAGCAAGACGGAGATGTTTCAGCGGTAAAAATAAAAGCCTCGTTGGAATAGGTGGAGAAGAAAATTGAAGGGTGAGATAGTGATGTTTTACTGTGTCAGAGAGCAGAGAAAGGAGGCTGTTGCTGAAGGGGAACAGGGGCCACAGGGAGTTTTGTTTTTTTAAGATGGGCAATATTACAGGATGTTTGCATGTTGTTGGAAACGATGAACTGGAGAAGTAGAAATTTATTATGAGATAGAGAAGAGAGAGCTATTCTCAGAATCACACGTTTCTGAGCAGGAGACAGGATGCAGACCACAAATGGTGGATGCCCTTTGTGGGCCTATAAATATTTTTTATTGTAACAGAAAGGAAGGCAGAGCCCAAGTGTACAGATGGAGGTAAGTGGCAGGTTTTGTGGACAGTGATCAGGTGACTGTGCTTTTGTCCATTGGTTCTTTTCAAGGAAATCTGAGCTGGGGAGGTCTGTGCATTGTGCAGAAAGAGAACCAGATGGGAAGAATGCCCGGGAGGCTGGTGAGAGAATATAAGCCCTCCTTCTAAGCGAGGAGTCAGGACTCCTTTGAAAGTCTTTATTTTCTGCCTCTTTTTCCTGTACTGCCCCCTTTCCATGAGGATTTTCTTTCAGAGGTAAAGGATAGCACAAAGAAACCAATTCTTTTCTTCAGCCCTTGCTAGGTGAAAGAACACTTAAGTCTTTGCTTGCATGCAATAAACCCAATTCTTTTTTTTCTTGATATTTTTTCATTTCCTATTAAGCCTACAATTAAACTGAGGTGGCAAATTTGTGGAGAAAAGATGTCACTTGTAACAATACAACAAAGTCAACAAATATTTTCTGAGTTACCATGGAGAGTACTCTTCTGTAATGTTGACTCAAAGGCACAAAGATCCCTGGCCTCCAGATGTTTCCAGACAGGACACATAATCAACTATATATATTGTGTGAGAAGGTAACAAGTGCTATGAATGAAGGAGAATAGAAGGAAGGGAATAGAGAGTGTGGGGGAGGGAAGGTCGGAGAGTTGTGGTTTTAAATTAGGCAGTGAAGGTAAGTCCCACTAACAAGGTAACAGTTGAGCAAAAGTTTAAGGGGCATGAGGAAGTTCCTCAGCTATGTGATAATCTGGAGGAATGTAACAGAACCAAAACTGGTGCTTAATGATCCCATTTGCCAACGACGCTGAGGGGAACTCTTAAGTAATCAGAGGAAGAGATGGCTCTGCTTCTACAAATTCCAAGGGAATAAAATGACAAAAGTGGAAAATCAACTGTAGATCTGCCTGAGCCACATAAAGGAGAATAACCGGATGTGGTATATTCCTGGAAAACAGAGTATCTTTAGAGAGATAGGTGCAGAGGTGAGAGAGAGGGAGAGCATGGGGAAATATTTGGAAAGATCTAAATAAATTAGATAGATATTTTTTTTAAAGATTTTATTTTTTAAGTAATCTCTACCCCCAACATGGGGCTCAAACTCACTACCCCGAGATCAAGAGTCACATGCTCTACTGACTAAGCCAGCCAGGTGCCCCTTCTATTAGTGGATAGATTCTTAATTCCATGAATCAAGGATTGGAACCAACTAATGGGGAGAGCTCTGGGTGGGCACCAAGAGAAAGCTGCTTATTATAGTGAGAATGTAGATCATGATAATAAAAGGTTTGTGAGCACCCAGATCAGGGTGAGTATTTTACTTCCCTGATCCACAGGCAACTACTTTTTATTTTTATACCCACTGCACAGTCACATATGTTTGTTTTCTGGTTGCATGTTTTTATTTTCCCTAAATTCTGCACGTCAGTCACATCCAGCGTAGGCACATTTTATTTGTCCCTGATGAGCATTTAGCAGCTGGTTCTCTAAAATTCAAGTCCGAAATAAAATCCATTAGCAATCATTTGATACCTGGTGTGGCAGTCCCAGTTTAAGCCTGAACTGGATTATCCTTCCTGGTTCAGGCTATGTCCTGAGAACTGGAGAGACGGACCTAATAGGAATCTCATTTTAATTATAATGAGAATCCTCCCCACTGGAAGTCAATCCTCTGAAGGGAAAGGAGTCAGTGAGATATCCTTGGTCCAGAAAGGAGAGAAGAGGTGATACTGAGCACTGTATAACGTCTATTTTCTGTTACACGGTTCACACTTCCTGGTGCGAGGAGACAGCCGCAAGTTAAATAGAAGGATGCGTTTGTCAAAAAACCTGTCAGACATCAGGAACTCAGAAAAGGCCTGATCTGAAACTCACGAAATAGAAAGTTGGGGAGGGACAGTCTTCCCTTGCCAGTAAAGTGCTCGGCAAGGTTCAGCCGCAAAGTCGTGCCCGTGGCCTTGGTGGCTTTAGCACAGAGTGGCCCACAGAAATGGAGGCAGCAGCAGAGTGGCTGCCTCAGCCATGTTAAAAAACCAAAACTGAACCGAGTAAATTCGATCTACTTGGCTCTATTGTGATTCATAAATTGGACAGCATCTCATCTAGCATGTAGAGGTCAGCTCCGAGGAGGAAGTGTTCAAAATGGAAAGTTTTTATAGGAAGGAGGGTGGGGCAAGAAGTTATTAGCAAAAGAAAAGAAAGGATTGTTTCAGGCACAGTCACCTGCCCCTTAGAGGGAAGGACAGGCTGTCTTGTTAGGTTGATTACCTTACCTTCTTTTGGAGGTTGGAGAAGGGCCCCTGTGACAAGATTCCTTATTGATGCTGATCAGAAAATTCCCAACTGACTGGTTAAGACTGAGTTTCTGGGGGAAGCTGAAACTGCAATTACGCTGTGTATCAAGTTCAGATTTGGTGATCTGGCCTAAATGATGCCATTTTGGGCCTGTGAGTTTTCTTCTTAACAGCGGCAGTGGCAGTGACACTGGTGGCCCGGTGGTGGGGCGTGGACCTGAGTTGGTTCAGCCCAGCACTGTCAGGCTGTGATTTTAGCAGACAGAATTAGTGGCAACAGCAGCCACACGCTGCTTGTACAGGGTCCCCAGGCCAGTGAGGCCTTGAGCAGAGCCAGTGCAGGAACAGAACAGCAGATGGTTCTAGGCCATGGAGCAGGAATCTGGAACCAGACTGCCAGGTTCAAATCTTGCATCTGCCTTTGACTAGCCTTTAAGCCTTTAACCTTACTGTGTCTCTTTTCTTCTCAGTAAATAATATCCAGCTCATAGGGATTTTTATAGAGATTATATAAATTATACATGAAAGCACAGCTCTTAAGAGATAGTGATTGACAATAGTAAGCACGCAATCAACGTTAGTTTCATCATCCGTAGGCTATCTCACACCGGTCCAGCCCAATAGTACTTGGTATTCACACCGTTTAATGGCATGAAATACCAGAGTATTGGTAGCAACCTAAAGTCTAACTAGAAGAGAAGGAAAGTGAAGGACACTAAACAGCCATTGTTGCCTCTATTATATATTTGCCAAATGTTTACAATATGCCAGGCACCGTTCTAGGCGATTTATAATTCTGGCATGTCAAGAATTTAAGAACTCACTATTTAACTATGGGTGAGGGTGTGGGCGGATAGGAGCCAAAATTTTCCACTGTCCATTTTTTAGGCTTTTTGCGTTTTTTGAACAAACATGTATTACAAAACATCTTTGCTTTTCAGTGCCACACACGGTAGTTCATATCCCTTCTATCACTATTAAAATTATACAAAGACTACCGCACCGGGGCACCAGGCAGATCGTCATTCAAATAAAGCAAACTACTTACGACGCTAATTAATTGGGACCGAAGGACGAGCCGGGCGGGTCGAGCAACAAACCGCAGGCGGGCCAGCCCGCGACTACTGGGGGAGGCGCACTTTCGCGGGCAAGTCAGAAGCCCCGGGCAGCCGGTCACGTGACTCCTGGGGCTGCCCGCGCTCCCCACCACTCCCAGCCAAGAAGCCACGTTGGCGGCGTTCCTCGGCCAGAGGAGGGGGTGTGGCAAGGGCCCGTGCGTGGTGCGTGCCCCGCCCCCTTCCGGAGCCCGGATGAAGAGTAACGCCATTACCGCCGGAGCCGCGGAGAGCACTGGCGGGCGGTGACTGGACACCGGATCGGCTGCGCCATGAGATTCCTCTCCCGCCTGCTTCTGCTTCTCTTGCTCGTGTTCCCCGCTACCCTCTTGCTCCGCAGCGGCCCTGCAGGTGAGGCGAAGGGGGTAGGCGGCGGGTCCTGGCCGGGAAGGAGACGCCAGCGACAGCCAAGTTTTGAAGCTGGAGGTGGCAGCGGCTCCTGGGTCCGGCGTCCGTCCCGCCAGCCTCTCCCCACCCCTCCCCGACCCCCGGCTTGTAGTAGGGGGGGTCCTAGCGCGCGCGGGGCGAACCCCCGCTAGGGCCTCTGCCCCTTCCAGCGGAGCGCGGGGCAGTGCCGGGCGACCTTGCTTGGTGGCCGCCCCTAGCCTTGGGTTTCTCCCCTGGCCCGGGACCCGCGCCTGCAGCTGTGGCCGGAGTTGGTGGGTCCTCGGCTTAGGGAAGAGGGCGAGGGGGCAGTGGGCACAGCTGCACCCTGAGCGCGCTGCAGCCCGTTGTATTTCTTCTGGCCGCCTCCGCTCCACCCCCATCCGCTCTGGGCTGACGTGTCTTTGGCTTCCACGTTGGGAGTCTTCCTTCATTCATTTGCTGAAACCCGTGGTTTCTACACACTTAAACTCTTAGAGCATCTCCGCCCCCTCACCTCCTTTCTGGTCATCTCCCAGTTTATCAGCTCCTGACCCCTGTGTGTTACCAGGAGTCTTCATTTCAGAAAAACTCCGCATCTTCGCCTTCATTGTCCACCCCTACTCCCAGGCCGACTGAGGAATCCTGCCTATTACTTGAGCCCTCATTTTTCTTCTTCCTTTTTTCTATAACTTTTTTTGTTTTGTGGAAGCATCTCATTGCCCTGGGGGGGGGGGGATCGAATTCGACATTATAGGCGTATTTCGGTTTATTCTTTCCCAACAGTTAATCTGGTGTGAAAATAACATTAAAGATGTGGAAACTTGTCTTTTTGCCCTGGTTCTATTATGAACTTCAGTTTTCTAATCTGTAAAAGTCAGTCTGACTAAACGATCACTAGAATTCCTTTCATTCTGTAAGTTTAAGCAAGCTGTATGGCAAAACGAATGATAGTGACAGGTATCCCCGAGTGCTTTTGCAAAGAAAAGTGAAGTGAGACTGGTTTCTCTTTAGTGGGTAGAAAAGCAAATGAGAGAATTAACCAAACCTGTTAATGAATTCATTTGCAGGTTTAAAGAGGGATTCTTTTTCTTTATGAGTTGCTTGCTGGTTTGTTTTTATTTGGCTTTTTAAAGAAAATTTGACAGTTGTACTTACTTAGAATCCAGAGTATGTTTTTCAGGTTTGAAAACATTTTCTTTTTTAAGGAAAAAAGAAAAAAGAAACCTGAATTGTATCTAAACCTAACTGGATATCTTTAAACATTTTTTTGTGAGGAGTGGTCTTTCTTTCAAAGGATATTTTTTTCTTAATTTTTCCAACTGAGAATTGCTAGACTTTTTAGGCACAAAATTGTTACTGGTTAATATTAATACCTACTGAAATGTACGGTGAAAAGCCATTGTACATATTTAGTCTTGAAATTTAAGTCCAACTTAAAATTATGTCAGTTTAGGTATTTTTCTTACTGGTTTTAGAAAATGACTTGTAAATTATGAATGCACTGTCTTTTTTCAGCAAACAGTAGAAGCTGTTTTTTAGTTCATAATGTGTGGTTCAGTGTTCTTTAATGTTTTACATAAATCTTAACAGCCGGTAAAAACTCAAGGAAGTGGAAAGGGCTTAAAATGCAGAGTCCTTAACATACACTGTTTTTCCTGGGTATTGCAGCATGTACACATGCTTCCTTTCCCACATTTTTCTCCCTCCTGAATTGCCACATCATCATTCTTTCTGAGAAATGTTGGAAGAGTCACTAGAACTTTGAAATTTCTTTTGAGTGTCTTGCCTGAGATTTAATACGACTTATTTAGGGAACTTTTGCCTATAAAATTATAATTTCTTGGCCTTACAGTTATGCTTAATTTTTTTTTTTAAGATTTTATTTATTTGACAGAGACAGCGAGAGAGGGAACACAAGCAGGGGTAGTGGGAGAGGGAGAAGCAGGCTTCCCGTGGAGCAGGGAGCCCGATGCGGGGCTCGATCCCAGGACCCCGGGATCACGACCTGAGCCAAAGGCAGACACTCAATGACTGAGACACTCAGGCGCCCCAGTTACGGTTAATTTTTAAGTGTAGGGGAAATAAAGTACTTAAAACATGTTTGAAGCCATATGCAAAAATAGATGCATGCTTTCAATGCTATCAACCCTGAAGTTGCCAGTATAGTTTTTATTTTACGAAATGTGCTTTATGCAAGCTAGTTTTTACCGTGGATGCCATATAAGTATTTGTTCCTTGGACTTACATGCTATTAAGTTCTAAGAGTTTGAGTTGTAGTCAACTTTAATAAATGTTTCTTGCCTAGTTATTGAGGTTGCTATTTTCTCAATTTTAGACCTGAGAAGGGTTTTTTTTTTTGTTTGTATGGTTAATAATAGGATTAAATTTTGGAGCTGCTTACTTTTATTTTTTAAGATTTTATTTATTTATTTGACAGCGCGCACAAGTGCACACAAGCAGGTGGAGGGGCAGAAGGAGTGGGAGAAGTAGGCTCCCCTTGGAGCAAGGAGCCTGACGGGGCGGTGGAGGAAGGGTGATGTGGGGCTTGATCCCAGGACCCTAGGACCATTACTGAGCTGAAAGCAGACTCTCAACCGACTGAGCCACCCACGCACCCCTGGGGTGTCTTAGTTTTAAAACAAACTTAAAGTTTTTTATCTGAGCTCCAAGGCATCTTTAGTTTCAGCAGTTTATTTTCCCAACAGTTAAGTGCTTTTGAAAATTAAACAGCATTTCCCATTAAAGTTAACATATTGTTGGTAAGACTGTCGATAAGATAAAATCATGGATATTCTAGATGCATTGTAATTTGGTATCTTTCAAGAGAACTGGGAAATTGAATTACTCCAAGGGGGAAAATGTATTGCCTATACCTGGGACTAAAAAAGCACTGGTATGCCAGGGGTAAAGGTTAACTGCTTGTTTTGTATTTTATTGTTAGGCTCATTAGCTACAGCTCAGGATCTTACAGAAGATGAAGAAACAGTGGAAGATTCAATAATCGAAGATGAAGATGATGAAGCAGAGGTGGAAGAAGATGAACCTACAGATTTGGTTAGTGTTCTATACAATGTAATTCATGCTCATATCATTTCTAGAATTTATCCTTTTTTTAATTAAAGATTTTATTTATTTGACAGAGAGGGAGAGCACAAGCAGGGGGAGTGGCAGGCAGAAGGAGAGGGAGAAGCAGACTCCCCGCTAAGCAGGGAGCGTGATGTGGGCCTCAATCCCAGGACCCTGGGATCATGACCTTAGCTAAAGGCAGACTCTTAACCAACTGAGCCACCCAGGCACCCCTAGCATTCATCTTTTTATAGACAAATTTGATATTAAAATTCTTGCTTTTAGGGGTTTGTTACTGTGATCAGAGTGGATTGAAGTTGGGAGATGGGGCAGTGACTGAGGATGGATCATGGTATTTTCTTGCACATGGAAGGAGACATGAAACAGAACAATTAAAGATCATACGGACATGAGTCTAAGAGGGTACAGAGTGGGAATGGCACTGGATCAGTGTTGATAGATTTGGGATGCATGCTACTTAGCTTTTTGACTTTGAGTAGCTTCTCTCTCTCGATCTTTTTTTCCTTCATTCAGTAAGCAAATATTTACTGGGTCCATACTGTGTGCTAGGAACTTTTCCCAGTGCTGGAGTAAACAAACCAGGTATTTGCTCTCATGGAGTTTCTGTTCTTGGGGTAATATATATGTGTTTTGGTGTCAGGAAGTGAGGAGCAGGCAGTAAACAGTATATAAAATGTGTCCTGTGAAGAGGAAGGGGCTTAGAGAAGATCTCTTAAATTTTTTTCTGAAATTTTTGCTATGAAATTACAGTAAAACAGAATGTTGGGCTAGAATCAAGATCATTGCAGCATGCTTCTAGCTAGTTTTATTTCCTCTCTTGGACTATAATGTATCCTGCACAAATTTTTAAACTCCAGAATCAGTCCTCTTCACAGACTTAGCAACACATTGCCTTCAGTGTCAGAAAACGAAGGCCATCAAGTGTGAACTCTATCAAATTTCTACTTCTAAATATATTATTCACTCATCCTTTCTACATTTTCTCCTTTAAAAATAGTTGTCTTTACTCTTTCTAAGGCTAGCCCTACCACCTGTGTGGTTGTCCCCATCTCGTCCTGTGGGATTTTATATTATTCTTTCCTTCTTCTGTAACTTCATTGTTCCTTCTCAGTGACTTGATTCTGTTAAGTTATGCATGTGCTTATAATACGCCACTTCCTTATTCCTCCGCTTTAAGTTGCTACATGTTTTCTTTTCTTTACCAGCACATATCTTAAAAAGAGTAAGCTGTACCACTCTACTTACTTCACATTTGTACTGTGGTCTGGTCCGATGTAGCTAGTAAAACTGTTCTTGCTAAGTCACCACTGACCTAATTGTGAAATTCCTGGCCTGTTTTTCATTGTTAACCTGTTCGAACCCTTGTTAGCATTTGTAGCATTTGCGGAGTACCCCTTCCTTGAGTCTCTTCATGTTGGCTTCTGTTCCCTGCCCCTTTAGTTTCCTCTGCCCAGCTGCTGCTGCTTGGTCTCTACCACCTTCCCTCCCTCTGCTTGGCTCCTTAATGTTGATGAAACACATGGTTTCAACCAGCACCACCTTTTACCGATGACCTTCAGATCTTGTCTCTAGCTATTTACCTTACTGAGCTCCATACCTTTATTTCCACTCTCTGCCGGATAGCACCATCTGGATACTCCATTCATACCTGAAATTTTATATCTTCAAAATGGAATTCAGCTTTTACCATCCATCCCACCTCCATAAACTATTTTCTGTTTTGATAACGGCTCTAGTGGTTCAAGCTCTTGCCTTAGGACTTCCATTTCTTTTTATCCCACAACCCATTAATCAAATCTTCGGGGTGATTTCCCTTAACCATTTCTCAAGTATACTCTTTCCTCCTTATTACAGCTTATGGTTTCTGCCTTCTTGTCTCTGGTCTCTTCCTATTTGTGGGTCTCTTTTCTCAAAAGTAGAAATTCACTAACTCTTACTAAATGAAGGGTATCATTAAGGATACTTAATATATAACATCAAACAATTGCACAGTCATCGAACAAATGTCTGAGTGTCTTCTCTTGAGTGTATGAGCTGGGTGTGAAGAATTTTTAAAGTATAAGACAGTCTTTGCCCTTGAGAAGTCTGTCTATTGGGAGAGAGAGTGTTTTACATAAGTGAGAAAAGCAAAATGCCAATAAACAGTGGTGCCCTTAAGCATCTCAATTTATTAAAGACCTGAACACTTCAAGTGTATGAGTATCTCTCATTCCTAAATGATAATCCTCATTGATGCCTACAGAAGTGCTGCACTGAGGATTAAAATTTTTTTAAAGGTAAGTTTTTTTAAGATTTCATTTATTTGTTTGACAGAATGAGTGGGGGAAAGGGGCAGAGGGAGAGGGAGAAGCAGGCTCCCCACTGAGCAGGGAGCCAGATGCGGGTCTCGATCCCAGGACCCTGGGATTATGACCTAAGCTGAAGGCAGATGCTTAACCAACTGAGCCACCCAGGTGCCCCGAGGATTAAAATTTTAAATTAAAATTTGTTCACATTTTGTAACTACTTCATTGAGATATAATTTACATATCATACTATTAACCTGTTTTAAACATATAATTCAACAATCCATAGTAAATGTACCAAGTTGAGCAACTCTGAATTTTAGGACCTTTCCATTATCCCAGTATGATCCTGCTCACTTTTTTTTTTTAAACCACTTCTTCCAAGTTGTGTGACATCTTCTCACAGGAAAATTGTTCTGTGAGGGGGAAAATAAATACTGTTTGTTTTAACTGCGAATTAAATGTTCCTTTGAAAGACACTGTTTTTAAACTTTTTTCAAACTAGACAGATAAAAGTTTACCAACCCATGCTCTAGAACCTTACAGTTCCAAAATGTGGCTCGAGTACCTGCAGCCTTGGTATTTCCTGGGTGCTTTTAGAAATACAGAATTTCAGGCTTTCCCTAGAACTGTATCAGAGCTGCATAAAATCCCCAGGGGATTAGTATGCATGTTATTCTTTGAGATGCACCACTCTGGAAGTTTTATGTTAACTGATGAGATACACTGAAATTCATACCACTACTAATCCCAGCAAAGTCTTGGAGAAGAAGTATTTTGTCCCAAATCTAGTGAAGTCATTATTTTTAAATGATGTATTTTCCTCCATAATTATCTTTCTAATGTTGTTTTTGTTAGGCTGAAGATAAAGAGGAAGAAGATGTATCTGGTGAACCTGAAGCTTCGCCAAGTGCAGATACAACCATCCTGTTTGTGAAAGGAGAAGGTAATAGAGAAATGTTAGTTTTAACTCAGACATAGGAATTTTTCAAATGACAAGCTCACTTTTTTGGGGAAGCGTTAGTAATGCTTAAGATCTTTATTCATCTTTTCTCTTTCTTACATTACAAGTATGGTATAAATACGTATTTCAAAAAAATCCTCTTAATGTGTGATTACCCATATCTATAAGGTAGTATTCCTGGCATTTAAACTAAGGGGGAAATTAAATACTATCTATTTTAATTAGAAGTTAAATGTTCTTTTGGAAGAAACTGTTTTTCAACTTTTTTCAAATTGCCACAGTAAACTGATTCATAATTTGAGTGTAAATATTAGTGAAATATTAAATCTGTATGATTAGGCCTGGATTAGAGCCTAGTTTCATTAAAAGAAAATAATGATGTCTTATATTTATGGAGAGCTATAAATAAACACTGTGCTCAGTATTTTGTGTGCATTCATTTAATCTTAACAGAAACTGTATGAGGATAGTTACTGTTAAACTGAGGTTTAGGGGCGCCTGGGTGGCTCAGTTGGTTAAGCGACTGCCTTCAGCTCAGGTCATGATCCTGGAGTCCCGGGATCGAGTCCCGCATTGGGCTCCCTGCTCAGTAGGGAGTCTGCTTCTCCCTCTGACCCTCTTCCCTCTCGTGCTCTCTATCTCTCATTCTCTCTCTCTCAAATAAATAAATAAAATCTTTAAAAAAAAAAAAATAAATTGAGGTTTAGAGAGGTGAAGAACGTGTCCAGGGTTACTCATTTGGTAAATAGATTTTGAAGACGGACCCAGATGAGTCTGTCCCAAAGCCTCTGCTAAACTGGGTGAAACTCAGCTCTGTAGGCCACATATAATTATTGAAGACTTTTCTTTTTGAAGTTATTAATTATCTTGGTCTTCTCAAGTTTTGTTTTATTCCCACATATATTCGAATTTAATGCCTACAAAAAGTATGATTTGATTAAGAGATTTTTCCCTCCTTTTTTTTTTTATAGCTTCCTCATTGGGTTGTACCTTCAAATTTGTGTTTTGACTGATTGCTTAAAGTGGTATGGGTTACCGGGTTAATTTTTTTCTTTTTTTTAAATAGTTTATTTATTTATTTGACAGAGACAGCAAGAGAGGGAACACAAGCAGGGAGAGTGGGAGAGGGAGAAGCAGGCTTCCCGCTGAGCAGGGCTACCTGAGCCAAAGGCAGATGTTTAACGACTGAGCCACCTAGGCGCCCCTAATTTTTTTTTTTCCAATACTTTAACAGATACTATGATTTTCAGGTGGACCTCTTAGACTTACCTTTCTGTCATTCTTAATCTGCACAGATAACAAATAATAAGTTGGAAGTGATTTCAAGACAAGTAGTCCCACTGCAAGATAATCTTACTGCTAAAAGTACACAACTCATTCTTAGACCACACAGCGTGGAAGTGATAGAGTCTAACACTGAGATGCTCCGTTCAGTTCTGAAGTTAGAATGCTGGAGTACAGACAAGGGTTTTAGTTTATACACCAGTTGTAATCAGTTACTAGGGGGTAACTGGAGTGCACTACTGAAAGAGATTCTGAAACCAGGTCCATTTGTAGAAAAGGGTACCCAAATCCCTAGTAATGTCTATTATTTTGTGTGCTTTGAACATTTTGTAATCTTCTGGTTTCTTTTTGTTTGTTTCTTAGATTTTCCAGCGAATAACATTGTGAAGTTCCTAGTAGGCTTTACAAACAAGGGTACAGAAGATTTTATTGTTGAATCCTTAGATGCCTCATTCCGTTATCCTCAGGACTACCAGTTTTATATCCAGAATTTCACAGCTCTTCCTCTGAACACTGTAGTACCACCCCAGAGACAGGCAACTTTTGAATATTCCTTCATTCCTGCAGAGCCCATGGGTGGACGACCCTTTGGTCTAGTCATCAATCTGAACTACAAAGATTTGAATGTAAGGCCCTCTAAACCTTTTTTTTTTTTTTTAAGTTAGAGATGGATGAGGACAATTGACATTGTTTGATGAATACGCTTAAATTTATTCATTCAAGTGCCTGTTTATGGTTGGAACTGTGATGGGCAACATAGAGGCAAAAATAAGTTGCATGTATTTGTCTTCAGGTCTAGAATCCAGTGGGGCAGATAGATAAAAACAAGTGATATTCCAGCATAAGTGATACATACTAGAGATGAGTGTTAGGGGCTGTAGTAGGAAAGCAGATGTGACTTGAGCTTGAGCCTAAAAGAACAGTAAGCCACACAGTGGAGTCTATTGCTTATTAAGATGTTAAAATATATAGAGTAGTTTGTTTTGTACCTCCATTCATTGCTTGCATTTTGCCCATTTTACTGCTTTTATTGGTAAGTTATTTTTTTTTAAAGATTTTATTTATTTATTTGACAGAGAGAGACACAGAGAGGGAACACAAGCAGGAGGAGTGGGAGAGGGTTATTTGTAAGTTTTAAGGGCTTTCTGTACTGTTTTTCCATCATTTTATATGCTCGTAGATAAAAATATAATCAGATATTTTTAGGATAGAGCAGTGAGGTTTATGGTTTATGAGAACCAAATAGTCTAATATAAGCTCTGTTGTCTTGTGGATTTTTATATATATATAATATATATACATATATATAATATATATACATATATATATTATATATATGTATATGTATATGAATGAGAGAAGCCCCTAGAATGTTACTGCTGGGAGTTGACCTGTAGCTGCCAACTATTACATCCTTCAGATGAGAGCACATCTAAACCATTTCCTTTTCAAAAAGTTTTCAGAGAAGGAAATTTCATCCTCTTTTGGAAGCTTACTCAACCTTTTTTTCATGTAGTGTCAACATGTTTACTCATGTCTAAGATAAATTTCTCATGCTGCAATTAAGTTTTCTTTTTTTTTTAATTAGTGGGAAGAGTTTTTCATCCTTCAAAATATATTAATCTTCCTCAACTTTATAGTTAAGCGGTTTGAATAGTTATATATTTTGTCTTGTTTTCAGGCAGAATTAAACTTAATCCAACAGACACATACTCAGTTTTAGTACCATTTTGAATGTTAATTTGTATCAGTGTATTCTGATTCCTGGAATTGTCATTGGAGGAATGCAGGTGGAAAGATTTTGAAGTAAACCTTACATAATTAATAGTTTAGCAATAAGTGACAAGTTTTGAGAAGTACTGCCTTAGTGTGAAGCATCAAACACTGGAAACAGCTATCTATGTATTGTCCCAGTGATTCTTGTATTTGAAAACTGAAGCTGTGTTGAACTGACAAAATTATTCCAAGACCGCAACAGAAAAATATTTTGGTACTGAAAATTGCGTTTATTGTAAATTGATTTCCCAATCCATTGTGAAGTTAGAACATGGATTTGACTTCCGTTCAAGTATGGTTCTTAAATCTGCTACTACAGCTGCTACTATATATATTTTCATGCTCTTCCCCTTTTTTTGGAGGATTATACACAACAAGTTATGGCTTCTAGTTTATGGGTGTTCTGTGGGCTTTGCTGCTTTCTGTGCATTTATCCCCTCTTTATCTTACTTCCCTGGTTTCTCACACATTTCCCCTTCCCCGCCCTCATGAAAGCAGAGGACAACTTTAGGAAAGTTGGAGGCATTTTTTATTTTGTGGAAGAAAGTAATATTATAACTTTGAGTGAGTGTAATTACATGTGACTTTTTTGAGTCTTACCTAAGTGATGAGAAAGCTGTTTTATATCTGTTAGGGTAATGGTTTTAAGAAATCTTAAAATCTTTTATTTTTTTCAATGCTGTTGACATTTTTGTGATTTATTATATTAATAGGGCAATGTATTCCAAGATGCTGTCTTCAATCAAACAGTTACGATTATTGAAAGAGAGGATGGGTTAGATGGAGAAACGTAAGTGAAATTTGCAATATGTAGATCTTGATCTCACAGGGCAGTCCTGGAAGGCTTACTCTTGTCAACATTTGTTTTAATAGTGAAAATGGACCAGACTGTAGATTTTTGTGAAATCCTGTCTCTGTAAATCCGTATTTTAGGTGATTTTTATAACTATTAATAGTGAGTTAGGAAGGATAATGGGAAATGACAAAAATTGTTTTAAAAAGATAGTTGGGTGCGCCTGGGTGGCTCAGTCGTTAAGCGTCTGCCTTTGGCTCAGGTCATGATCCCCGGGTCCTGGGATCGAGCCCCACATCGGGCTCCCTGCTCGGCGGGAAGCCTGCTTATCCCTCTCCCACTCCCCCTGCTTGTGTTCCCTCTCTCGCTGTCTCTCTCTGTCAAATAAATAAAATCTTTAAAAAAAAATAAAAAGATAGTTAGCTTTCTGAATGTCCCCTCTTTCTAAATTCTTTTCTACCTCATGCTCATGAGCTGATCACCAGCTTCATCTAAGTTATATACCTCTTCAATTGCTATTAAAAATACAAACTAGATGTTATCTTAAAAACTGTGTTCTTGGTGAATGAGGGTGAGTCATTTGTCACTATATACCTATATGTAATTGACCAAAAGCAATTTTTAAGTCAAATTATGCAAAATCTGAGCTTGGGTGTAATAAATTATAAGGAAATTTTATTCATTTTAGATCATATAATTGCTTTTTTTGACTGTTCTTAAAGATAAAGTAAATCTGTGAAACTTAACTATCTAGATTTAAGTTGAATATAAAATATTTTCTTCCTTTGCCCCCCAAGTTATTTGGAAAGCATATATCGTGTTAGAATTATAGTTGTAGGGGCGCCTGGGTGGCTCAGATGGTTAAGCGTCTGCCTTCGGCTCAGGTCATGATCCCAGGGTCCTGGGATTGAGCCCCACATCGGACTCCTGGCTCGGCAGGGAGCCTGCTTCTCCCTGTCCCTTTGCCTCTCTCCCTGCTCATGCTTTCTCTCCCTCTCCCTCTCTCCCTCTCTCTCTCTCTCTCTCTCTCTCTCTCTCAAATGAATAAATAAAATCTTAAAAAAAATTAAAAGAATTATAGTTGTAATTATACTGTGGTATTGTTTGAGTTAGAGCAGAATTACAGTTTTAATTAGTTGCGGTGTTTCTTAAGAATTAAAGCCAGTTTTTTTCTCCTTTTATATCAGAATCTTTATGTATATGTTCCTTGCTGGTCTTGGGCTCTTGGTTGTTGTTGGCCTTCACCAACTCCTGGAATCTAGAAAGGTAATTCTAGATGAATGACTCTTATAGCCATACTTCAGAAGTTGTTACCATGCTAAGTATAATCTAGTTATTTGTGGCTTCTTGCTCTCAACTGTGGGTTTGTGTATTTATACGTTTGTTGTACCTTTTTTAAAATAAAACCTGAAGGTGAGACCTTGGATATGTGACTTGGATCTGTTTAGACTTCCATACACAAATGCATTTAGGGTCTTTTGGCTACACCCTCCAGAATGGTCTTTACTTTTATATTGTAATTCTAAATCATGCTAGAATTTTTATTTCTTAAACTCAGACATAAGATTTCATTGTTCTGTTTACTATACTTTTTCATGGATATGTTATTCTACCTAGAAGCAACACAGCTTTTATATTTGCTTTAATATTCTTTTAACTCTGGGGATAATTTCCAGTTAGCAATTAAATGAGTCTTTTCATTTGAAAAAGAAAGAATAAATTTGGCTGTATTCTATCAAACTTCTGCTTTCTTGTTAGGGCAGTAAAATGGCAACACTGAAGCACCTGTTATAATCATGATTTCTCTTTCACTGTATCTTTATCTCCCTGTCCTCCCTGCAAAAAAAAAAAAAAAAAAAAGGAACAACCCATATTATTCCTCTCAGTGGAAAGTATAACAAGTTTTGTGTCAAATTTTTATTAAGTACTTGCTCTTTAAAAGAGAAATATTTAGTGCTCAAGTGTTAATTTCCATAACTTTACCTCATTTTCATAATAGAATTTTTGCTATAGATTTATGTATTAGGTATAATGACATCTCCAGTTTTTGTTTTTTTATTTGAATGAAGCCATTTTTAGTTACTTTTCGTGTATTCAGAGTCCAGTTTTTGGACTGTATACCTAATACTCTTACGTAAATGATTAGGTTTGTTGTTTAAGAGCAAGATTAAGGAAGGAATTGAATCACTTTCTTCCTAGCGGTCTTGCTGCATATACTCCAGGGACAGAGTTTGAGGTTGTTAGCTTAAATGAGGTTTAAAATTTTTGTTTTATCTATGCCAACAGTGCAGAAATCTACCTGCCTGCATGCAGTGTTTCAGTAATTATCTTGAATTTTGTTGGATGTTAAAATAAATTTATTCTTTGATTTGATTCCCAAAGGGAAAGAAAATCACTGTATAAGTAGAAGTTCTTAGTTGGTCCACCAGCCCACCGACCTATGAAGTTTTATAGCAGAGGAAAAGGCCTTTAAAACCTGAAAATAAATCGTTGTGAAGATTTATTCCTTATCATTTATTCTTTATAATTGGTGTTAGGCGTGATTTTCTCTTTCTAATTAATAAAATACTTAAGTACGAATATGTTTTGAAGAGGATGTATTTGTTTAAGATATTTAAATTAGGTAGCTTAATACGCTTTTTTAATATTATAGTGCACATTATAATAGAACTCCTTTAAAATAATGTTTTTATGCTCTCTTAGCGCAAGAGACCCATACAGAAGGTAGAGATGGGTACATCAAGTCAGAATGATGTTGACATGAGTTGGATTCCTCAGGAAACTTTGAATCAGATCAGTAAGTACTCTTATAAACTTGGCTGGAAAATTTTTCCCTTAAATGGAAATCAAATTAAGTATTTTAGATATAAAAATGCTTGGTCAATGCTACTTAACATTCATATTTTCCATTATTTCTGTAGAATCTAGTATAATATTAATAAACACTTTAAAATTTTATTCTGAGTAGTATTTTTATGCTTTAATTTAGAATACTTCCAGATCTGCAGTTTTATATACAAATGTGTGAATTCTCTATATTCCTAATCTTTTCCTGTCTCTTTTTTTCTGTTGCTTCAGTGCAGAGTAGAAGAGGTGAGGCAATTAATTTTTTTAATGGTGTTTGCTATATATAGTACTGGATTTTGTATAGCATATGAATACTTTACAGTAAGTTTAATGAGTAATGGAACAGTTTCCTAGCACTGTATTTATTAGAAAAACTACTAACTACCCACTGTAGTTTGAAAGAATAAACCTAAGACATTGCCTGGTGGTTTACCTAACATATATTTTAGTTTCATTATGTATAAGATTAGTTAAAATATTAATCTTTATGAAAGAATGTAGGACTATTTTCTTCCAGTTGTAAATGGACTATTTTGTTTTGTTTTAAGATTTATTTACTTTAGAGAGCCAGCAAACAGGCTAGTGCAGGGAAGGGCAGAGGGAGACAGACTCTCAAGCAGACTCCATGCTGAGTGTGGAGCCTGATGTGGGGCTTGATCTCAGGATCTGGAGATCTTGACCTGAGCTGAAACCAATAGTCAACCGACTGTGCCACCCTGGGTCCCCGTAAATGGACTTTTTAGAAACATTTATTATAAGAGTAGTATGACCTCATATTAAAAACATTAATAGTATAGAAGTGGAAAAGATCACCTTCTGGCTCCACTAATTTCATTTTCTATAAATAATAGGTGTTTGTTATTCTAAATATTTTCTGTACATTTACCAGCACATATGTCGTTTGTGAATATTTTATACACGTGGCATCGTGCTGCATATGCTGTTCTACCTCCCGAGTTTTTATGTCTTGGATTTTTTTTTATGATAGTGATTTATGTACCTCATTTTTTTTAAATAACTGGATAGTATTCCTTTATATAAATGTGTCATGATAAACCTATTCTGTATTGAAGGATGCTTATTATTTCCAGTTTTTCATTCTTAAAACTATAATGAATGTTTTTATATAAATATTTATGGGATAATTTCTTATTTTTTAATTGAGATAATTGACATGTAACATGAGATTCAGATGTACAATGTAATGATTCAGTATTTGTATATATTGTGAAATGATCACCACAGTAAGTCTAATTAACCATCTGTTACCACACATAGTTAAAAATTTTTTTTTTTTTAAGGTTTATTTATTTACTTGAGCGCGTGCACACAAGCAGGGGGAGCGGCAGAGGGAGAGGGAGAAGCAGACTCCCCGCTGAGCAGGGTGCCCAACGTGGGGCTTGATCTCAGGATTCTGGGATCATGACATGAGCCAAAGGCAGACACTTAACTGACTGGGCCACCCGGACACCCCAAATCTTTTTTTTCTTGTAACAACTTTTAAGATCTACTCTCCTAGCAAACTTTCAAATATACAGTACAGTATTAAAAACTATAGACATCATGGTATCCATTCACCCCCATGACTTAGTTATTTTATCGCTGGAAGTTTGTACCTTTTGACCTCCTCCTCCCCTTTCACCCACCCCCCCTACCTGGGATACATAATTCCTTAAAAGTGAAATAGGTCTGGGGCGCCTGGGTGGCTCAGTCGTTAAGCTGCCTTCGGCTCAGGTCATGGTCCCAGGGTCCTGGGATGGAGCCACACATCAGGCTCCCTGCTCGGCGGGAAGCCTGCTCCTCCCTCTCCCACTCCCCCTGCTTGTGTTCCCTCTCTCGCTGTGTCTCTTTCTGTCAAATAAATAAAATCTTTTATTTATTTTTTTAAAGATTTTATTTATTTATTTGAGAGAGAATGAGAGAGAGAGAGCACGAGAGGGAAGAGGGTCAGAGGGAGAAGCTGACTCCCTGCTGGGCAGGAAGCCCCATGTGGGACTCCATCCCGGGACTCCAGGATCATGACCTGAGCCAAAGGCAGTCGCTTAACCAACTGAGCCACCCAGACGCCCATAAATAAAATCTTTAAAAAAAAAAAAAGTAAAATAGGTCTAAGGTTATATACATTTTTATTTTTATTTTTGTGAAAAGTCCCTATTTCCCTTCCAAAAGATAGTTTATGTTCTCAGCAATGTACAATATTGCCTATTTCTTTTCCACTTTCACCAGTCTTTCTCAAGTATTAAGTATTACCAAATGTTTTAATTTGGCGGTATGGTACAAAATGTTTCATTTACAATTAAGAATAAGGTTTGGCTTCTTTACACATATATATTGGCCACTTACTATCTACTTTCTTGTGAATGGGCTGTTCATGTCCTTTCCAGGGTTACAAAGTGAATTGTTTTCATTATCGTTTTCAGGGAGTTTTCTCTATTGAAACATAATTACGGTGTGGTAGTTCCTTTATTAAAAGTGGGTACAAAGTGTAAGAGTATAGGAGGGGCCTTCTTCCTCTAGAAAAGAGTAGGGGAGTCACTGATAAAAGTTGACTTTTGACCAGAGAAGTTAGGTGAGAAGGAATCTTCAGAGTTTTATGTGCTGTGCTAAGGACTTGGCTTTCCTTCTTGGTAAAAGGCAGCCATCAGTACTTTGAAGCAGAGAAATAACAAATTTATATTTTTAAAAGAAATTATCATAGTTGTGTGTTCTATGGTTTAGCAAGCAGGAGCTCCTAGAAGTAGGGATACCAGTTAGATGATTTCAATAAAACATGTGAGAAATCCTTAGGGCCTAAGCTAAAGCAGTAGTGACGCGGAGGAAAAGAAACTAGAAAGGTATTTCAGAATTGGAGTAGATTGGGCTTTGGGTGACTTCTCTGGATGTTCAAAGGAGGGAAAAATAGTTTTTAGTTTTAGGCATCTGGATGGAAGATGATCCCATTACTGTTAGGGAATATAGGAAGAGTAGCGCACATGCATGAGGGGAGAGGAATTGGAACTAGATCTGTTGATCATAAGGAGCCCAGATAAGGATGTCCAGTAAGCATTTGAAAGTTGTATTTAGAGCAGAGGTGAATCAGGATTTGGAGACATTGATGGGGGCGCCTGGCTGGCTCAGCCTGTGGAGCATGCAACTCTTGATCTCAGTGTTGTAAGTTCGAGCCCTGCTTTGGGTGTAGAGATTACTTAAAAATAGAATTAAAAGATTTGGAGACATTGGGACATTCAGCGTAGGTGGTAGCTGAGATCCTGTAAAATCATTTACCTTCAAATTTAAATAAATCTTTAATCTTTTCTCTTTAAGGACAAGTTTTCCATATTCTGATATTCATCATGGCAAAATATGGAATTGGGTTGTAGGGTAGACTGTGGTCTCTTTATAATGCATCAAAATTATTATGCAGTCTGGTATGTTTAAAATAAAGGTTCTTCAAAAATAATTAAATTTTAAATGTCTTATACAGAATTGGTTGAAACTTTGAAAAGCATTAAAAGTCACAGTTAAAAAGGAAAGTCACTCTAAGCTGTGGAGCCACCCCTCCCAAAGAATTCCTACATGACAAATAGATTGTGGGGGAGGGTGGTTTTATAGTATCTTTCTCCCTGACATTGTTGTTCGTGAACTTTAAAGCTGAGAATTACTACACTTACAGAGTGTTTGTGTTTATGATTGTATTTTCATCGGCAAGTGTCAAGTATTTAGTCTGTCATAACACTATGCTAGGTTCTGAGTGGGTATAATGAAAAGAATATTACTGTTTTTTCGGGAGTTTACATTTCTACCTGAGGAAAATAAAGCACATATATGAAATATTTGAGTAATCAGAGATGGTATGTGATATGTGATAGAGTGAATAATAAGGACAACTTCTAAATTAGGAAAGGGGGCCATATTAAAATCTAGGGAGGCCTTGTTGAAGGAAAGAATTAAACTTCTGTTGAGCGCCTGCTTGTACCGGGCATTCTCACTCTGCAAGGTGTGAGGTGCTGTCTCTATTTACTGATGAGAAATTGCTACTGAGGAAATAACTTGCTAAGATTCACAGCTGGATTGTCTCATTCTGAAGCCCATTTGCTTTCCCAGGAAAACTGAAGACTCAAAGATGGATAGAGTTAAAGTCACTAAATGCTTTTTAATGGTACTTGGCGTTCTTGCTCAAAATCTGATTTTGTTTTAGGACCACGTCTTACCACCAAATACACTTGTAGTATTCCTTTTTCCATTTACATGAAAGCCCTCATTTTGAAGAAACTTCATAAATAACAGTGAAGCTTCTAAACAACATTGAGATAATCTGATTTTCCAATTAAGGTGATAAAGGTTTTTTCAAATTCAGGGTTTTGATGCATTGCCCTCTACAGGCTTGAGAGGCATGTTATTTATAAATTGTTACTGGAATTTGAAAATAGCTGGAAGGCAGATAACACTCTCATACATAATCAGTCCTTTCTCACCATTACTACTTCTAGCAAAGCCTGGGAGCTAAGAGGTCCTAGTTGGAGCCTCATCCTGTGAAATCAAAGGAGTCCTGAGTCCATTTCAGAAATTGGGGGCGCAATGAGAGACTCTTAATGATACAAAACAAACGGAGGCTTGATGGAGGGAGGTGGGTGGGGGATGGGCATTAAGGAGGGCACTTGTGATGAGCAGTGGGTGTTGTATGTAAGTAATGAATCACTGAATTCTACTCCAGAAACCAGTATTGCACTGTATGTTAACTACCTAAAATTTAAATAAAAAATTTTAACTTGAATAAAATAAAAAATTTTTAAAAATTGGGGGCACAGAAGTTGAAGAAGAAGGGTGTGAAAAAATACATGTGATTAGTAAAAATATTATTTGCCCCCCCCCCTTTTTTTTTTAAGTAATCTCTACACCCAGTGTGGGGCTCAAACTCACAACCCTGAGATCAAGAGTTCCATGCTCTTCTAACTCAGCCAGCCAGGCACTCTGATTATTTGTTCTTTTAGAGTGTAGATTTTTTTTACAGTGACATGCTACTTCTAAAAAAATTTCGATTTACAAAGAAATAACTTTTCCTGACAGAAATAACATCACATTTAAAGACTAATGACTTATTTATTAATAAATAATCATGTTGAAATTTCTTCAGTGATTTCAGAAATATCCTTTACAACTGGTTTTTCCAACATAGGATGATGCATTGAATCTGGTGGTTCTCTCTTAATTCCCTTTTAACGTATAGCAGCTCAAGAGATTGGCCACTTGACCTGTGGAAAGTGGCTTCTCAATTTTAATATGTGTACAGATCATTTGAAAATCTTGTTATGGTGCAGGTTCAGATTCTGGTGCTCTAGGCTGGGGCCTAAATGTTGGTGTTTCTAGCAGGCTCCCAGATGATGCCAGTGCGGCTGACCCATTTATCACCCTGAGGAATGAGATTCGAGAAAGTCCCATGTTCCAGATTTCTCTTGATTGTTTTCTCCTCGTGCCTTTTAGTTAAAATTTCTTTAACTTGGAAGATAAATCTATAGGTTTGATTAGATTGAATCATTTTTGGCTGATAGCATATATCAAAAGTACTTCTCCCTGCATCGCATCAAGAAACAGTATCTGATTGTCCCCATCATTAATGATGCTAAATTGAGCCCTAGATTAGGGTAGTAGCCACATGATCTTCCCATGTAACCAGGAAAGGGTGGTTGTTTCTGCTTGCAACCTACAAGTTATCTCTGTGATACTACTTTGGCATCATACAGATACCCAGTTCTGTAAACCATTCACCAGTTGATAATCCTTTCATGAATCAATAATGTTTCAGAAGTTGTGATGATTTTTAATTGAAATTTCTTTGATTTTTACTAACTGCCATTCTTTTGTGAAGTAGAGCTCTCCTTCATCAACTGGGACGTTTTGGTTACTTCATAGGAGACAGTTCATATAGGAAAAGGAAGATAAGTGCTTAATTTTTCCCTTTTATTTTCCAATTTTCAAAGAGTTAGTTTAAAAGCCACCCCAGTGTGACAAATGAGTTTTTTCTGATTTTCTCCTCTGTTTTTTGATTATCATGTATAAACTCAGTTTTTCATAGAATCAGTGTATTTTAGTCAGCTGTATTCTTTTTTGATGTTCATATTGTACAGTTTTGACTACTGGTTGCCTTTTTATGCTTGATCTCAACCAAAAGGCTGAGAAGGGTTTACTGATGGTCTTTTTTGAACCGCCTCCAATCTTACCCTTTGGATCTTTGAATGATCCCTTCCTTGCTGGCTCAACAAGATAATCTAGACATTTTGTACTTGCTCTAGGTATGGAGCAAGCTGTTTCTCCAAGGACTCCTGGATATTAGAAAAAAATCTAGACTTTAGGAATGTCACTCATACTGGATGATATTGTTTCTAGGTCCATTCTGTGAACTGAGCTAGACAATACATATTTTTTCAAATCCTGAAATCATACTCATATTTTCAGTTCAATTTTAATAATATTTTTACTTAATTTTGTATGCTTCTATTTTGGTTCTCTTTTTTTTTTAAGATTTTATTTATTTATTTGAGAGAGAGAATGAGATAGAGAGCATGAGAGGGGAGAGGGTCCGAGGGAGAAGCAGACTCCCCGCTGAGCGGGGAGCCCGATTGCGGGACTCGATCCTGGGACTCCAGGATCATGACCTGAGCCGAAGGCAGTTGCTTAACCAACTGAGCCACCCAGGCGCCCCTATTTTGGTTCTCTTAACACTTGATTCCTTACTGCAGTAGTTCTCAAACTGTGGCACTCACCAGAACCACCTAGCCAGCTTCATACCCTTGCTAGGCCCCACCCCCTAGAGTTTCCAATCTAGTAGGTCTGGGTGAGGCCCAGGGATTTGCTAATCCATGTTCTCAGGTGATTTTTGAGGCTGCTGGTCCAGACCATACTTTGAGAACCACCCTTTGAACGTGGTTTTCTTAAAGGTGTTGAGCCAAATTGAAGATAATTTAGGAAAAAATTGATGTTTCAAAGATAAGACATGTGCTTTGCATATTTGAGGACAGAATGGAGAAAACCAAGAGAAATTTTGAAGATAATGGAGCAGGAGGTGTGCATGGTAGTAGAAGTCTCTCAGGCTTCCAGGAATTTTGGAGAGGGGTAGTGTGAGGACAAATAGGTTTCAGGGGCCACTGTTTAATTTGGCACGAGATTTTTCTTGTCTCTGTCTCACTCATCAGAGTGTAAAGGAAGGAGGGGTGGTTTGAAATGATGTCAGCCTGTTACTAATACCTTTTTTCCTGATATGTTTTTCATTTCAGATTAGGGTGCTTCCGTTTCCCTCAAGTCTTTTTAACTGTAAATGACAGGTTAGGTGATTTTAATAGAAAATTATAGGTCTTTTGTTTAATACTAGCGTTTTAAATGTATACATAAGGCAGCCTTAATCAGAAACTTACAAAGATGAAGTCTCTCGTGTAATTTGACTTTCTTTTAACTCGGGAATCCATTAGAAAGCTTGCAATTTTTATCTCATTAATTAAAAAAATCTGACAGCTACTTATATAGTATGACTCCCCCAGGTGTGATAGGAAATGGGATAGATTGTGCAGTCTGAGGGGCGGGGTGAGGGACTAATTTAAGTTTCTGCCAACAGATTGCCTTTGTCTTTTCTAAAAATGAAAAAAGTTGCAGTTTTTCCACAAATTAGGTGGCTTTCTGTAACATCTTTCTTTTAAAAGGGCCTTTAAAAGGGTGGGCATTTTCAGATCTGCCCCATTTACTGAATCTCATTAACATCATGTTCCAGTGTTTTTTGTTCTTTCAGTTAAGTGATTTCTTGTTTCATACAGTTTAAGCTTTGTTCTTAAAAGCTAAAATATTTGGCCTTAAATAATATTATATATATATAAAATAAATAAAACTATTTTAAAAATAGTTTTTTAGGGTTTTTGGTGGGGCAAGTGGTAAGAGGGGGTTTTTTTCTTGGGCTCAAAAGCATCGTTACACACATCTGTTACTGTTTTTTGCTGAAGTAAAATGCTGCTTGAGGCCCTTGAGGAATTTGGAGCCATTTTCCCAAAAGCCAAATGACTCTAGAATGCTATCTTACTCTGTTTCTCATTTATCTGCTTCTGTGCTGGGCAGGTGATGGAGGTTTTTAGACTTACTGTTAAGGTAGGCAGAGTTGGCTGCCTTCCTGGAGTCCATTTGCTGTGTGTTGAAACAGGCATTGCAGGTCTTCTGCAGCTCTTTTTCATGTATTCTACTTAAAACTCTGCTACAGGTGGTTGAAATTGTTGTGAAATGCTGATTACTGACTTCAGTCTTCATAGTAACTGCTACATTCACACAGATGGCTATTCAATTCTTTTTTTTTTTTTTGTTAGAACAACTCACCAAAATAAAATTCCGGTTTATTGTTGGACAACATTGTTTCACACATACATCAAACAGGCCAAAAAAAATAAACAGCAACTTCATAGACAAAAAAAGAAAAAAAAAGAAACTTTTATTTTTGGCCTTTTTAACCATCTAATACAAACCAACTACTTATAGTACAGCTAAGTACATACACAAAAAAAGTTACTGGAATGCTTGGAATAAGATTTTTTTGTTTTTGCTTTTTTTTTTATAATTTTTTTTCTCCTTTGAGATTATAATGAACATGGTCACACCACAAGTAAAGTCAGAAGTAGGATGACAGCAAAAAAAAAAAAAGTGGCTGCTCAATTCTAAAGTAATTTTGGGGGCACCTGGGTGTCCCAGTCGGTTAAGTGTCTGCTTTTGGCTTGGGTTATGATCTCAGGGTCCTGGGATTGAGCCCCATGTCAGGCTTCCTACTAAGCGGGGAGTCTGCTTTTCCCTCTCCCTCTGCCGCTCCCCCTGCGTGTGCTCTTGCTCTCTCAAATAAATAATCTTAAAAAAATAAATAATGTACATTTTGAGGAGTGCCTGGGTTAAACGCCCAACTCTTGATCTCAGCTCAGGTCTTGATCTCAGTTTGAGCCCCACGTGGGGCCTACTTAAAAGTACTTTTTGAATCCTCAAAGATCATATTCAAGTGTATTTATTTTAAAGTATCTAGGAATTGGTCAGTTGCATAAAGGCAATAGTTTTAGTCTAACCTTTCTGAAATCTGATGAAAGTTGTAGGCTTTCGCCATCACAGAAATGCTTCTATGCTCAATTTCGGGTAAGTTGAGCCCCCCAAACACATCATTAACTAACCTATCTTAATAAAGTACTGAGGTCAGTTTTCATGTGATTTGCAAACTCAGTCTTAATATTTCATAGTCACTAACTCTATATTTTTTAAAAAGAATTTAGCTGCTAAATATTCTTGATAAACATTTACTGTGTATTTTTTTTTTTTAAAGATTTTATTTATTTATTTGAGAGAGAGAGAGAGAATGAGAGATAGAGAGCACGAGAGGAAAGAGGGTCAGAGGGAGAAGCAGACTCCCCGCTGAGCAAGGAGCCCGATGTGGGACTCGATCCCGGGACTCCAGGATCATGACCTGAGCCGAAGGCAGTCGCTTAACCAACTGAGCCACCCAGGCGCCCCCTTTACTGTATATTTTTAAAATATAGTTATGGTGATCTGGCAATTTTAGAAAATAAAAATTAAGATCTTCTAGGTAAATATTTTTTTATACCATTGTTCATGAAATGCTTACAAAATAAACCCCATACTTTTGGTGTTAATATTTTTTCCAGCCCTTTTTTTTTTTTAAAGCTGGAAAAGTAATTATAATTTGTGGCTCTTACCATGAAGGGCTTAACTTCCTACACGTAAAGTGCTCCTAGAAATAAAAAAAGTAGTGGTCAGAGAAGAAGATAGCCTTCCTGAAAGAAACACAGGTGACTCCTCGTACTGGATAGGAGTAGAAACTCACCACCAATTTAGCTTTTGTGTAATAGAACCCACTAGGAATCTAATGTAAGGAGATAAAAAGAAAAAAGTATACAAAGTAGGCTTGTGTATGCAGGATGGTTTGGTTCTGTCTAAAAATTTCCTTTAACCTGCTGTTCGTTCCAGCTAAATTTATGAAATTGCCAAAAATTATGCAAACTGCATGGCTGCATTTATAAATACTAATTTGTAGCCAGTATAGGTGTTTTTAAGCTGCAAATTTCATACCTTTGACACTATTTCTAAAGCATTTACTTATGCACGTATAAACATATTAAATTGTAGAATTTAAGATTTTGCTTGGTGGCTTCAGGATTCGAGTAACCGAGATTAAACCTTTTCCCACCCTGATCACACAAAGTTTCATTTGAATTGAGTTACTTCTTGAAGGATTATTTTAAAGGTTAGTTTAACAACTTATACTAGATAAGAGGCATTTATTACTAGGGTATTTTTTGCACATATGTTCTTTTTTTTTTTTTTTAAACTTAGTGGTAGGGGCTCCTGGGTGGCTCCGTTGGTTAAGCAACTGCCTTTGGCTTAGGTCATGATCCTGCATGATCCTGGAGTCCCGGGATCGAGTCCTGCATTGGGCTCCCTGCTCAAGCAGGGAGTCTGCTTCTCCCTCTGACCCTCTCATGCTCTCTCTCTCTCTCTCATTCTCTCTCTCTCATTCTCTCTCTCTCAAATAAATAAAAATAAATAAACTTAGTAAAGTTGAAGAAAAATGCCTTTTAAAGGTCTTTTGAATCCATCATATTTACTATAAGCAAGTTAAAACTTTCTCTTTTCTTCCAGATAAAGCTTCACCAAGAAGGTTGCCCAGGAAACGGGCACAGAAGAGATCAGTGGGATCTGATGAGTAAATGTCCCTTTGTGCAACAATTCAGTCTTTACTTAACCTGCCCTAATGTTTTTCGGCCTGATGGGAGTTAGTGCAGAGAAGCCATATCACCATAGAAGGCAACTACTGCTTATGTGTGGACTGAGCCATCAGAGTCTGTGGCGATAATATTACTGAAAATGCACTGCATTCATTTTTCTAAAGTAACAAATTTGGGTTTTTTTAAGCCATTAAAATCTATGTGTGTGCGTGTGTATGTCTGTGAGCAGTTGGTGTTACCAGAATCATTGTTGAACTACCTGAAGCCTGCCTTTAGAATACTAAATATAATGCTGTTATCTCTTTTTGACATTTTCTGATATTTCCCCCAAAACTCAATATTTGTCCAATATGATGGTCAATGTCCTCCCTTAGACTGTTTTAAAGAAAACAGTTTTGTTTCTTTCTTAGAATTGCTCAAATCCAGTTGATGGCGCAAATTAGTATTTTGTTACTGTTGCTCTTTTACAACTAGTATTCTAAAGGCACAAACAGGAGTAGCTGCTTTTTAGCAATAGAACTGTTTTGGTATTTTGCTGCTGTTTACTATAATGCGCACCTTCAGAAAACTTCCCAAATGAGTCCAAGGAATTTGGGGATTTCTAGCAACAAAATTGTGAAGCATGAGAATTCTGCTGATTTTGATATATAAAACCACCTCACCCTCTTTTTCTTTTTTTGCTTTTTTTTTTTTTTAAGAAACTGGTACATTTGTGGGACCTGAGTTGTGTTACCCATTGTTGTTTTATTTCTGACCCACTTAGTTCTTTTTGTTTTTTTTTTAATCATTTTTTCCTTAATAGGAGTATCTTGCTTAAGAAAAATTGTCTGTGTCTATAGACTAAGCAAAAAGTCAGTTTATAGGGGCAGAGATATATTACAAGTAATACTAATCTGTAAAAAAAAAAAAAGAAAAAAGCTGGCTATTTTTTTAAGTAGTTAACCAGTTGGTTTTTATCTAATCTTTTGGGTATTTTGTTCAGAAAAACTTTTTTAAATAGTTAATCTGAAGAATTCCAAAATTTTAAGCACTTAAGATCTCAGAACCAAAATTAAATTGGACTTTATAAAATCCTGTTAGAGTCACTCTTGTCCTAGGTAGTAAATTAAGTTTGGCATTATTGTCAGACTAGATAAAGGGTAAAGTAAAATAGTATGAACAGATAAGAGGCCTTTCCCCTCGCTTTTAAGCCATATTCTCCCACATATATTTTGTAAAGAAATGGTAAATGAAATTCTAGTGGCTATTTAATTCCTGATCTGTCTTAATACAATGAACTGACCCCTCCCCCCTCGTCTTTATAATCCCCACCCATGCCCACATGAAACCACAGCAAAACAAGACACACAAACAAAAAATCTTACCAAGTTCTTTTAAGTATTTAAACATCTGAGCCAAAGCCTATGACAATAGAATAGAAGTTATTATTGTATAGTTGTTAATCACTTTGCAAGTAGGGGCTAAGGTGTCAAATTATCTATATTGGCGTTGCTGAACTATAAACATTCTATACCTGTAATATAAAGTGTTTGAGTTTTTAATTGGGCTGTATGATCAGTAGCTTATTTTGAAAAAGCTCTATGAGCTGTAAAAACTGCATGTTTTTTGTTTAATGTAATATAGGAGACCCTCCTATATTCCTTCTCAAGGAATATATTTCAAAACATTGTTTTGTGAATTCCTAAGTTTGTGAAACTATTAGAACATAACGCAGTGAGGTGTAATTACAAAATTTAAATGGTTTCTAGACAGTTTCATTGACTACTCGGTGGTACTTAGGCATTGGCAAAGCCACACTGAGTTACAGGTGCCAGCCCGTCTGACTCCTAAGGAATTTGCCTTACATGCTAGCCTTTCCACTGCTGAGGTTCAAATTAGTGCCTCAGAAAACATTTGTCATGTTTTATTTTTTAGCATCGATTGGGAACAGTTGAAAACTTAAATCCTCAACTGCCAGGGTCTTCTATAGTATCAGTATGTGTTTAGCAGAAAACTAACTCCGTAATGAATGGAATTCAATTCCACACATGGTTTGTTCAAGCACACTTAATAAGTAGCCTATTTTTTAAATGTCTTTTTTAAATGTAAATATTTGGATGAAGTTTTTAAAGTTTGTTTTGATATATTCATTTGCTACACCAACCATGGTTTCAGAATTCACCTTTTGAGCTAATTGGTTTCAGAATCTGTAAAATGAACCAAGAATCTTGTGTATCAAACCTGTCACACAGACATGTGAGAATAATGTGTTCATAAAGCATGGATCTTGCTTTCGTTGTATAGCTTCATCATTCATTTCATGGTCTTATGTAGTGAGTGACTTTTCAGACTACCCCTGCCCTCTGAAGTGTTGTCTGAGCAGGGTGCTGGGGTGGGAATGGGACCTGCAAGATCCTGAGGAAGATAGAAGTCAGAAGAAAAGGAACATGGACTTGATTTTATAAAGTAGTTTTTAAATAAGTTTCAGAAAATAGTGACTTTGATAGGAGGAAAAAGCAAATTTAGATCTTAAAAAAAAAAAAAACCCAACATTAAAAAGCCACTGCCTGAAAGGTGTATTTGCAGTGCATTAGCCTATATTTGTCTTTGCCTCTATTGAGGAGTAGTTAATGGTGGTAGTGTGACCTTGAAATCTTTGTTTAATGACTGAACATTATTTTGGAGATACAGTAGTAGGTAAATGTAATATGTCAGTCTCTCATACAGCAATTCATCTTTTTTGATACAATGATATCCATACCCTTGGTTTGAAGAAAAAAGAAACTTGGTTAGTGCATTTAAATAATGATGTAATTTTTTTTTTTTTTTTTTTACCTTGAACTTGGCAATACACATTGTCTCTCCAGGATTTTGATAGGTTACAATCCTTGGTTTTTCTTTATTTTAGTTCCAAAATTAGATGTTAGCTTAAATTTAAAAATTTAAGTCTGTATTTCCACATACACTTGAAATAATTTGCCACATTTTTGGACAGCATCATTTATAGCTGTAAAATCAATACATTTGTTCTGGTTTTACTAAATAAAATCCTACTTTGAACTAATATCTCCAGCTTAGTGAAGAGCAGCCTGACCTGTCAGGCCCTCACTACTAGCATAAAGTAGAGTATTAGGATAGTACGAGGCAAGAACAGAACTGACCTGCAAACTTCTCAACAGTTTTCTTTACGCCTCTTACAGAACTGTACCAGTTAATATTTGTATGATTTTATTCGTTTACACAAAAGCCTAGACTTTCATAGTAATTAATTCTATATGTAATCTGAAGTTCTGGAGTTTTCCCTTTTTCAGACTTTGGAATTATTTCTTGAGGTTCTGGTACCATTTAGCTGCTTTTTTAGAAAAGGAACTCATTTATTAAACATCAGCCATGGATTGTGTTCTCTTGGGCCTTTCCATTCATCTTCTAATAAACCTTCATAGCAACTGAAGGAAGGTGATTCTCACTTTATAGGTGGAAAAAACAAAACCTCCTGAATTTTAAGTAGCTTGAGTAAGGTGTTACATATTGAATTTAGATTCAGAGCTTTTTCTAAAACTCCCACATTCTTTCCCCTGCACCATGTTTAAGATGGAAATTTTATAAAACCAAGCATTTGGGCAGCTTACAAATACTTGGTTTTCCAGAATTAAGCAACTGAAAAGTTCCAATAAACTCAGTACTTATTATCTGTATTTGTACTATACAGTAGGATATAAATGCCACTCAACTCCAGAATACTATGAAATAACCCCAGTGAGTCTTCTGAGCTGTTATAAATCAATTTGTGTGTTTGTGGTGTATACATATAATTTGAAATTTTTTATATACTTCAGTTATCCACGGTACCCTATTTAATCTTGATAATGATACCTCTTTAAATACCCTTGATTAACAAAATCATGGTCTTCAAAAACATTTTAAGATTGATATGCTAGTTTGGCTGGATTTTCAAGTTTTAAAGGGTTGAAGATTCATCTTCATGTTAAAAGATGAGAGTGAAGTACAGTTGACCTCTGAACGGGTTTGAACTGCATGGGTCCACTTACACATTGATTTTTTTCAATAAATACAGTTCTGTAAATGTATTTCCTCTTACGATTTTCTTAATCTTTTTTTCTAGCTTTATTGTAAGGATATCGTATATAATATATATACAAAATATGTGTTAATCAACTATATTATTGCTAATGGTTCTGGTCAACAGTAGGCTCTTAGTAGTTACGTTTTTGAGGAGTCAAAAGTTGTATGTGGATTTTTGCGCCGGAATCAGCGCCCCGAAGCCCGCATTCAAGGGTCAACTGTACTTGTTCTTGGGTTATACAACTACACAAAACTGGGATTGTAGATTAGGCTTCTGTCTTCTTTCTGTTCAAGTGTGGATGTCCCTTAAGAGGCACCATGGAGCATTAGAAAAGAAAAAACAATATCCTCTAGAAAACTTGAAGATCAACCCTTACGTAGATTTTTGTTATAGTACCTGTGACGATCTGTCGCCTTGGGTGATATGTCTATCTCTCTGCGGACTGTGAGTTCTGCATCTTATTTGCGTTTTATCCCCAGTTTCTAGCTTGCAGTTTTCATGTGGAAGCCTTATCACAAGTGTTTAAAGAAAGAATGAGAAAATGTGGGCCAGTTTTCTTTTGTCATTCTTCCATGGGATTGTGTTTAGAAGTGTTCCTGATGATAACCCAGTATCATTGGTAATTCTCTGAGGTTGAACAAAGATGGTATGGTTTGCTAGCCTTTGGATTGGGAATGTAGTCTACCCTGGCCACTAAAGTGTGACCTTGAGAAGGCAGCTCATCTGTGGAGTCTTGATGTGTTCTTTTTAAATTGAGAGATACTTGAAGTGTCCCAAATTGTTACCTCCAAACCCTTAATACAATGTTATTAAGTGATTCTTAAATTTAGTTAGCAAACCCAGAAAAAACTAAGGTATATAATGGACTCCTCTGTGGCTGCCTGGATTCAAATTCCAGCTCTCTCAGAGTCAAGTTACATCATCTCATTGACTTCAGTTTTGGGTGCCTACCTTTTAGAGTTGTGAGCTGTTCAGAACTTTGGCGCATCGGAAGCTATGTAAGTGATCGCTACTGCTGTTGTAAAGCTCCATATTGTTGTAACATCCCGTGAAGCATATGAGTGGGAGGTGTATATGGTACTTTTTGGGCTTAAACATGGATAGTAGTTAAATTCTGTAGAGGAAAGCTAAATAATGGTATTTTTTTTTAGCTAAAGAGTGAAAGTCTTAAGATGGACATGTAATGTGGCTAGCTGTCTGGATATAATAAGGAACCAGAGCAATAGGGCTGCCAAGGAGAGTTTTATTGTAATCTATTAGAGCCTGCCCATCAAACTGAGAAATCTGTTTCAGAACACTTGGGGCGGCTGCCATGTTTTTCCAGTGATGGCATTGCTGCTCAAAACATCTTTTTAAATTCCTCCCAGAATTTCTTTGAGCTTCACACAGGGCTACCCAAAGAGAATCAGTCTTATTTGTGTATTTTCAGAAATCCATTTGATCGTCTTAGATTTGTCAAAATAGGTGCTGAGGTTCTAAAAGCATGTTAGGAGTATGAGAAATATTTTCATCAAGCATAGTGTTCACATTGAGCAGGTATATCAAACATCTGCTCTGTGTTCTGCCACATACATTCTTATTTAATCCTCACAACTACCCTAGTTAAGCCCATTATCCATGATGCAACCACTTCAAGGAGCCCAGAGGTACCCATGGTGCAGATTTGGTCCATTGCTGTCTCCAGCTTGGTTGGAACAAGACCTGTGAATTCTCGGACAGGGAGCACCTTCACATTCACACACAAAATCTACCTACCTGTGTTCTAGTTGCATCGCTTAGGATTTGCTTGATATTTTCTCTGAGGTTGATACCTTCTTATTTTCTTGTGCTATCACAGCCAAAAGTCAAGATAGATTTACCAATACTCTGGACAGTGGCTCTTTTAAGAGGACCTGCTGCCATCATCCGAGGTAAAAGATTTAAAGTTGTTGGTCCTCAGTACACATAAAAACAGGACTTCATTCCTTGAACTCTCCTGAGCAGTTTATTATTAGAGTCACGTGTATTTTAAGGTCTTGTATTTAATACCTCAAACTGTTCATAATCGAGTGAGCTTTTCATGGCCAAAAATACTGGCTATGTATCTCCATTCGCCACTGCAAGCTGCCGGCACTCTGTGTCTCCACTCAGCGGGGAAACAAGATCTAGAGCAGGCTGTGGTCGGCCTGTCCTGAAGCCGTCTGCAGAGATGGTAGTGGCAGAAGGAGGACCCCACGCGGTAGTCTTGAGAGTGGCCTAGCTTGACTCCTTAGTTGAATTCCACCTGGGCAACCCACATCTGGTTTAGACTGAAGCCTCTACCTGGAAGTAATCTCCTTTCGGGAACCACCGGTAAGATCCTGTGACCCTTTGGTCACTATGGTGACTTTTCACGTGGCTGATGGCCTGATAGTCTGGTTTCAAGGAAAAATCCTGGATGGGCTGTCTACACAAGGCGTTCAGAGCTGTTACAGGGCCTTCTTCATTGTCATCAATCCTGTCTTTCAGATTCTTGAGACTAATGTCTGCAGATGTGCACCTCCTTTGCCATCGTCCTCACCATCTCTGACTTTTTTCCTTTCGTGCACACCTATACAAAAACCCTCCTGTCCTAAGTCTTTTGCATGATGCTCCTGCCCCTCTAACTGCATTCCTGTTCTCTTGTTTTCTCTCCTTGTCAAAGTATCTCTTAGGCTGTTGCCTTCTTTTTCTTCACTAGGCTTTCAGTCTTTGAAATTTCTTTCAATTTAGCTTCTGTCCCAGAAAGCTGTTCTTGGGATCTCATGGTTCCCTATTAGCCAGCCTTCTGCACTCGAATTCTCTGGCCTCGACTTGTGCGATTAACTCACTGACCACCAGCCTCCCCCAAAAGTCCCTCTTCACTTCTGTGATGCTCCTGCCTCCTTCTCTTATCCCCACTGACAAACCCCAGACTCAGGCTCTTTACACTTCTCTCTCTACTCGCATTGGAGAGCTTTATCTGCTAACTGCTTATTACCTCAGCCCTCACTTATTTTCCTGGTGCCGTTCTAACTGCTTGAGACTCGTTTTCACTTAAAACTTTCTATTGTAACCCCAAACAAACAAGTCACAAATATTTATTTCCCTCTGTAAATCTCCCCAATCTAACTTCTCACCATTCTCCAGTAACACGGCTCCCATTTGTCCAATATGAAATCTTAGTCCAAGTACAGTCATTTGCACATAAGCATTTAATAAATTCTTACTAATTTTAGCTCTGCTATGAGTTAAATTAGATTGCAGTTCTCTCCACTTCATAATCTAACAATTTCAGAACTTCAAAGACATCTGAACTCATTCATTATAGGCAAAATACCTCTGGTTCCAGGTATTTCTTTTTATATTTCCTAATTCATTGCAGGAGGTCTTGGGTCTGCTATTTTAATTCTAGTGCTTTCAAACTTGGAATGTGATTTCTGGCATATTTTCATCAGGTTATTTATGACAGCTTTCTTCCTCAGGCTTTATTTGGTGGCTGTCTAAGGATGTTCTCTGGCTGTCATTCAGGACTATTTAATGAAAGTGGGCCTGATTAATCCATAACTTTTTTGTGCGCCTTTGAGAAATGTTCCTGCTCTACGAGTATCCGGAAATCACAGTTTTTCCAGTTTGGTAAACCCAAGAGTACCCCTCTTCTTTGTTACTTCCATTGGTCTAGCAAAACACACCTAAACCGGTCTGCTGTCCTGTAAAATGCGTTTTTAAATTTACATATCCCTCCGTTAAAGCTGGTCTTGAAAGTATTTGTCCGCAGTACACCTAAAGTGGCACTGCATATTATTGCTAGGTCTGAAACGTTAGAAGCACAAAGTGAATCCGAAATACTAAGCAAAAAAAAGTAGTACAATATTGATCTTAATTTTCCCCTGGGATTTGCAAAAAAGAAAAAAGCCTCACACATTTTCTGCTTTTAAAATTCTGACATTTCAAGGAACAAAGTCTTGTTTTAGAATAAAGATGATTTAATATGACTTTTGTGCTGTTTGTCAACTAGTTCACTTTTCAGGTGATGGTCATAAGACACCCCTCCACCCAACACTCACACACATATTGAGAGTTTGGGTTCCCAGTAATTGTACAGACCACATATCCTGACCTTAATTTTACACATTTTTAAACAAGCAGAGAGGTGTCTTTGATTTAACTTCCTCATCTTTGTTGATGAGTCAGTACCTAGAATTTCCTTTTCAAGATTTATTGTAAGCGATAGAGCTGAATAAGTGTGTTCTTCATAAAAAAAGTATGGAGAGCTCCAAAAAACTTTGGAGATACAGTGTAGCTATGTAATGTTTTTAGTCTTTCCTAAAGGAAAAAATGAGGAATCAAAAAATATTAGGACAGTAAGAACAAGCATTTTTAATTTCTTGTCCACAATGCTTGGAACCACTCAGTATTAAATAAATGTCAGATTAGTCCCAAGTCCGAAGAGCAATATACATGCAAGATGCTAAAGCAGTTTTTGTGGTATGGTAGATTTTATTTCTCCTTTTCAAAAATGTTCAAAATGCTTCTATTTTATAATGGAGGAAATAAATGTTAAATTTATCTGAGCCTCCTACAATGAGTATAATAATCACAATGGTTGTGGGCAGCTTCGCTGTAGCTCAGAAAATGAGCCAATTTAAAAACCTTGGATGTATTGATTCACTTTACATATTCAGAAAATTGATAAGATTATTGGTGGAAAATCCTTGAGAGTATTTTTCCTTTTTTCCTTAAAGGAACTCCAGCTTCCCATGAGTTGTTTTTTTTTTAATTAATCAACTACATCCGCAGCTGAGTTTGTGCCAGGCACTGTGTTGAGAGCGGCCCCTCCTGCCCCACCCTTTGCCTCCCAGTCCCTGGGCCCACGTTGACCAGTGAGTCCCGTCCTGTCCCTCGTCTGGCCTCCAGTCACGCTCCCGTGAACATGGAGACCACCGTCGTCCGCGGGGATCGGGTCTTCCCCGGCCTCACCCCTCCTCTGCTGCCCCCCTGGCCCCCAGCCTTGGCCACGATTCCCTCCACCCAGGTCCCCGCCCACACGTGATCCTTACCTGCCCGTCCTCCCCGGCCCGCTGCCCTCGTCCGAGGAATCAACTCCAGCATCTGCGTGCCAGCACTGTTTCTAACTGTCCATCTACCCTCACCACGGCCTGAGACTACCTTGTTCTTCCGTTGTCTGTCACCCGTTGGAAGAATTGTATTTACCAGATCACCAAGTCTTAAAATAGTACCTGACACATGACAAATGTTTTAATAAATATGAATTATTATCCCAGCCATACAGTGAAGTAGGTATATTCTCATTTTGTAAACGAGGAACCTGAATACACAAGTAACACTGAAAACCTCTCAGCTACTAAGTGACAAAGCTGAGACCAGAGCGCAGACATGTCCGTGTCCAGAACCTTCACATGATCCTGTCTCCCTTGTGATACGGAAGGTTTCCAGGTGGGAGCCCGGTCACCATTCCCCGAAAACCCAGGAGAAAATAGGTTGAGTTGCTGTGCCCGAGTCTTGGCTTCATCTGTACAGACCCGCACAAGACTTCCAGGCTCATGTGGCAGACAACCACACCTGGAGGGTTGTAGAGAAGAGGCCAGAATGGCCTCTTGGTTGTACATTGCAGCTCCAGCAGGAAGCATTTACCAACACAAAACTCAGGAGACTGGCAAGCAAGTGCCCAAGAGTTGCTGTAAGTGTGGCTCATGTGAAATCCCGTAGGTGAGCTCTAGAAAAGCAAGTGAAACAATAGGGAAATCACAGCTGCAGCTTCAAAATGAAGTCAGTTCCCAAACTGAGTGAATCGTAACCTAAAATGTTTTTTGGTTAACATTTTTTGTATAACTTAGCAAATTATAGCAAGTTGAGACAATTCAATAAGCTATCGTAGGTGTTCAAAAGCTGCTCACCAGCCATTAGAAGATCACCGTGAGGAAAGACTGAAGAAGATAGAAGTACAAGCCCCGTTCAAGTGGTATTTCATGTCAAGAGACTAGCTGTGTTAAGATCCTTTTAATTACTAAGTTTGTAATAAGGGAGTAATTACTTGCTTCTGTGTTTTGGGTTTCGTAATTTTAAATCAGTAGTACTCTTCTTCTAGAATTCTCCAAATGATAGGAAAACCCTTGACAGTGTAACCATTATTCCCAGGCCAGCCTTGATACCTGTCTGCATGGGTGTGTTTTGCTGCCCTCTGCTGCTAACAGTTGGTACAGCAGCGAAGGGTTCCTTAGCAGGGCTGCCCCTTGGCATTGCTAGAAAAGGTGAAGAAGGACTGGGAAGAAGACAAGTCTGTGTTAGGCATTTTTCTCTCCTAAAGCAAACTACTGCTCCAGCTGATGCAACCCAAACAGCCTTTGTACTCCACCCCCCACCCCAAACGAAGCATCAAATTAAAGTGAAAAATACTGCTTTTGCTAAGATGTCAGTGAAATGATTCGGATTTTTAAGTTATTTGAACGATCCTGTCAGTGGAACGATGAATGCTGTACAAGACAGCCCTGTGCGTCGCCTGTGGTGCTGGCCAACCACCCCTCTGCTTCGCCTCCGTCACACACACACACGTTTACTTGAGATGAACTAATCAAATATTTTCACTTGGACATCCATGCAATGAGATGGTTAATAGCTATTGGAATTCGATTTTGTTTGACTCAAGGCTCACCCATTTAGTGGCTGGATAACCTTAAACAAGCCACTTACCTGGTCTCAGCCTGCTTCTGTAAAATGGGATAATAGTACTAGAGTTATTAGTTACTAATATTCAGTGAATATTTACATAGCCCTCCCTATATGTCAAGTGTGCAGCTTTTTGCCCAGTGCAAGACTCTCTTCCGTCACCCCCCGCTACGGACGCCTCTGCTGGACCAGGCTCCCACTCCCATCCTTGGACAGCTCAACTATTAGACAATTCTTTCTTCAACCCAAATCAGCCTCCTCGTGGTCTGTGTCCCAGTTCTGTTCTCCAGATGATCTTAGAAAAAAAATCTGCTTGCTTTCCCTTATGATAGATAGTCCATGTATTTGAAGAGACCTTCCTTTGTTGAAAGGCATCTTTTATGCAGGTTAAAGTAAAAAGTAGTAATAACCACTTCAACCTGTCTGGATTTTTTTTCTAAAATATTCCCGTAATTTTTTTTCCCAAGGGAACACTGTCTTTATTATGATGGGAAACACCTAGCTACTTAAAATCTTACATGCTTTATTGAATAATGTAAGGGTCCAAAATAATTGTCATTAAGGGTGGGAAGAATTGCCCTTTGTTCTCTCCCTCCAAAATGCATCACTTCAACAGTTATTTGCCCTCAGGCGGCATTCACAAATGCAAATTGCCCAGAAGATTGCAGGGGCCAGGCGCGCTTAAAGTGCAGTGTTCAGGGCGTCGTGCCCAGCACTTCTGACTCTTGCTCTGGGCTGGGGCCCAGGAATCTGTATTTTGATAATGAGCATACCCAGTGCTCCCGCATACTGCGGCATGCCCCAGGAGAGCCTGGGGTCCCACGAAGGCGTTGCCTGGTGCAAAGTAATGAGCCCATCTGCCCTGTTGCCTCTGGGAGCCCCTGACTTGCTGAATGGCAGGATGGCATTTACTGTACCACAGACAGCGATGCTTTGCCAGGCCCTGAGTGCTCTCCTTCTGCTTGTACAGAGATGGGGCTGCTTCACTTGTCCCTTCCTATCGTTCCTGCCCTCTTGCTGGATGCCCCAGAGGGCAGCTGAAGGCGGCAGAGCCTGACCCTTTGAGCACTTCCTGTGATCCAGGGACTCTTCTAGGCATTTTACTTGTGTTCACTCATGTCGTTGCCAGGGCCCCCTGCCCTATGAGAAAGGTTCTAATCCCATCGTGTTACAGCCAAAGAAATGGAGGCAGAGATCGAGAAAGCAAATTGCCCACTGTCACCCAGCTTTTGAGATAGTAAGGCCACCCAGGATTTGGACCCGGGCAGTGCGATGCCCCAGCACCCTCACCTCTCCTGGGGCCGTCAGACCCACTGGCCAGACATCAGTGTCCCAAAGGCACCTCAAACTCAACATGGGAACTGGTCATTTCCTCCCTAAACCACTTTCTCCTTCAGTGTTTCCTGTCTCAGTGCAGTCACTGCCACAGGAAACTCCCTTTTTACAGGTACCCTCCCCCCACCTCTTACCACTCTCCTCTCAGCTCAGTTCCTGCACTTGACAAGCACAGCTGCCCCACATGGCGGCGGGGGGGCGGGGTACTGGCCATTGCCTGCAGTGCTGGGACAGCCCTGACCCAATGTCCTGCCAGGCTTAGTCCCTTCAAGCCCTCCCCTGCTTCAAACCTTGCCACAGTTCCCCACAGCCGGCAGGACCAAGACCCAATCCTCTACTGTACGCCTACACCTGACCTTCGAACCTGATCTCACTAGTCCTGACCTTGAACTTGGACCCCCCCCCCCCCCCGCCCCGGCTGAACTGCCTGTTTCCTGCGCAACCACACCCTTGCCACCCCCTGGCCCTGTCCTCAGATGGAGGATGCCGACACCCGGCTCCTTCCTGCTGGCTGAGCACCCAGCTTGGGGGTAGCCTTTCATTTTGATAGCATTTCAAACTTACAGGAAAGTTGCAAAATAGTACAAATTCCCTATAGCCTTAACCCTCACCCTGATCATTACTCGTTAACGTTCTGCCACATAGATACACACACACACACACACACACACACACGTACACTTTTGCTGACCTGTTTGAGAGTGAATTGCAGACATGCCCCTTTGCCCCGAACACACCGGTGTTTATGTCCTAACTACAAACACACGCTCTTACACAACCAAATGACAGTTATCCAAGTCAGGAAATGTAACCCCGATGCGAGGTTTTCTAATCCACAAGCAATGGTCGGCTTCACGAATTGTCTCAGGGATGCTCGTAGATCACGAGTTATGTTTAGTTGTCATGTCTCCTTAATTTCTTTTAACCTGAAACCCCTTCCCTCAGTCTTTCTGGACTTTTAAAGCGTTCTTAAGGAGTATGGGCCTTGCAGAGTGTCCCCCAGCTAGAGCTCGTGTGCTATCTCCTTGTGAACAGATTTAGATTCTGCCTTTTTGGCAGGAATGGCACAGAAGTGACGTGGAACCTTCTCAGTGCAGTGAGTCAGGAGGCACCTGCTGCTGCTGGCTTGTCCTGTTAACTGCCCTTGTTGGTACTGATGACTTGGGAAAGGTAGGGTCTTAGTTTTCCAACTTCGGCTTTCAGGTCACCTCTTCGAAGGAAGCTTCCTTAGCCTTCCCTACTCCCCGTTCCAGGCACCCACAGTTAGGTCTGGGGTCGCTGTTCCCTTAAGGCCGTTCAGGGTGATTTGACTGAATCCTGGTGGTGGCATGCCTGTCCGCCCCCCTCCCCCCCACCCCGCGAGCTCCGGGAGAGCAAGGACCACCTCTTGCTCCGGGTCCAGGCCTGGCGCAGCGCAGGTTCTCCACGTACTGCTGAGTGAATGAAAGGATGAGTGAAAGGATCCGGGAGCTGGTTCACTTACAAAGCAAAAACCCCCCAGCTCTCTCCGCATCGGGCCTCGTGGCTTTTTCTGCGTTACTCGTGGAGCATGGCTAAGTGTTTTATTTCCGCGTACGCTGGGTTCTCCCCGAAAGCATGGAAGTCTCACTAAATCCCAGTCAAGAGGCACAGTGTTTGTCCTTCCTCTGGAGGACTCCCAGGATGGATCAATTTAAGAAACTCTGAACCCCATGTTTAGATGTTCCCATTTGTTTCTTCCTGGGGGAAGGCTGGGCAGGGGGGAGAGTTTCTGGGTCTCTGATCAGGTGAAATATTTGGCCCCAACAAGCAGGAAGCATCGTGGGCCGGGGCGGGGGGAGGCAGGCACACAGCCCTGTCACCTCTGGCCCCTCGCTGCACCGCAGGGAAGGATGTGATCCCAGGGCTGTCCTGAAGCCTCTCAGGAGGTCACTCTCTCCCTTTGTTGTTTCAGACGCAGGAGGAGGGAGACGCACTGATGCTTCATCAACCTCTCCTGCAGCCTCTGCCCTGTCCCCGTGTCCAGGGGCCAGGGCTGCACGCTCCGCCCAGGCTGCTGCAGGAAACCCCCCGGACGTGGGGGTCCTGGAGACTGGCCATCTTTCTGCACCGTTTTGCTCTCTGTGACGCCTAGGACCGCACCAACCCTGCTCAGCTGGATCCTCCCCCCGGCTACCGCTGAAAAGTCACCGCCGGGAACGGCTGTGGGGCCAGGGCTTTGTGGCTTCTGACTAACAGCTCTTGGGCGATGTTTCTGGGTGGAGAGATCCTGGTAAATCGGGCCTCCCCTGTCAGCAGGTGGGATGGGGGCAGGGTTACCCGCCAGCGAGGACCAGGCGAACTGTAGGACCCAAGAAGCCGTAGATGGCTTCAGCTCAGCTTGCTGTTTCCCCATTACATAGACGGTGACCAAGCTCAGGAGACCGGCAGCTCTGGGTGAAGGGCACTCACCAGCTCCTGGGACAGGATGGTTGCGACACATACCTTAGCAGCTTCCAGTTTCATCTTAGGGAAATGGTCAAAGAGGAGCTGGGCCAGGAGGGCCCTCGCAGGGGGCTGGGCAACCTAGCACGTGGCAGGGCCTCGGGAGCAGGAAGCGCTGAGCAGCGCTCCCTGGGCACGCAAGTCCCCAAGCCTGATCAGTGAGTGGTTCCTCCACCAGCCCTGAGGCCTGCTTCCCGCGGGCTGGCGCTCCTAAGCGGCTCCGCCGGGCTCTTCCATGATGCTGGCACGAATTAAGTTGAATTGCATTGAGTTGAATTGGACTGAAATAAATTGAATTGAAAGGCCTACAAACAAGTATGACTCTCTTGCTGAGTGCCAGGCCCTGGGGGAATCGCAGACTCGTTGTAGGGTCCTGTCCACGCCAGCCGGGCCTGTCGCGGTAATCCTGCGGACTCGCCGCAGGAACACCTCCGGGGCTGGGGCTGAGAAGGGGCAGGGAGGGAACGGGAGGCTCCAGGAGGAGACGCTCTTTGAGCTGAGCTTTCAAGGACAGAGTGCGGACTTTGGAGAGAAGAGGATGAAGGCAAGAAGGACGTTACAGACCAGGGAGCCAAGCAGATGGTGTTTAAGGAACAGAAGAGAGATGGCAAAGAAGCCGATGAAAGCTGTCCAGCAGAGAGAGGACACAGACATCCACGTGCATAGACAGTCGCACAGAGAAAATGCCTCGCAATCGCCCAGAACATCCCCCACGCCTAACGCAGAATCCCAGGGAGCTGGCCCAGGAATCTGCATTCTGAACCCAGCGCTACAAGTGAATTCAAAGTTTGAGACTCGCCGTCAGGGGGTGGGGGCTGAGCCTCTGCTAAGTGATCAGTTCCGGTGTCAAGTGGCTAATTGTCACACTTGGAGCAAGTCAGAACCCCCCGGAGGGCCTGTTAACACATGGATGGCTAACCCCAGCCTGAGATCCTGGGCCGGCAGGTCTGGGGTGGGGCCTGGGTATTTGCCTTGTTTGGCATATGTTCCCAGATGGGAGATGGGGGTGCTGCTGGACAGCCAGTCTGAAGAGAGACCCCTCTGACACAGTTCCGAGAACTCAGCCAGGCTGAAGGAAACCCACGGGCCCTTCTGAGGCTCTGAGGAGTCAAGACAGTCACGAGATTTGGAGCATTCACATTTGATCAGATGCGTCTTCTTCTTTTTTAGAGAGAGAGAGAAAACACGAGCAGGAGGGGCAGAGGGAGAGAGAGAGGGAATCCCAAGCAGACTCCCCAACTAAGCATGGAGCCCGACGCGGGGCTCGATCTCATGACCTGAGTCGAAATCGAGTCAGACACTCAGTAGACTGCGCCACTCAGGCGCCCTTTCAGATGCGCCTTCTCATCTGTACTCCCATCCTCGGTTCCCCTGTGACAGAAACTTGCTTGGGCATGTGACAGACACCCCGGCCTCACTGATGGTGGGGTGAGCCTGAGCAGCCCAACGGTCCCAGCGGGGCATCCTGGGGTCTGGCGCTCAGGGTCATGCCGTCACCCAAGCTGGCCCCGCGGAGGCCCACGGCTCTGAGGCCACCTGGAAGCATTTCCAGGGACCCATGGGATACCTAGATTCCTACGACCAGAAGCGGTTCAAGTTTCCCCAAGGTCCCAGGTAAAATCCCCAGGGGCCCCTTGGAAGGGCTGTCGGGAGCAACCGTGTCAAACCACTTCCTATTAGAGATGCCAAATGCCTTATTGAAGGCCACAGCTCAGGCGATGAGCTTCTCCTTACGACCTCACTGTCCCCCACAGGGCTCCTGCCATTTAAATGGGCACGTAGGCTGTCAGCCTCCATCCCACCGTGAGGCACCCAGAGTTGAAAACTTTATTTAAAAGATTTACTTATTTATTTTGAGAGAGAGTGCATCACGCGTGCATCGTGTGAGCGGGGGTGGGGGGTGGGGGTGGGGGGAAGGCGGGGGAGGAGCAGAAGGAGAGAGAGAATCTCAAGCAGACTCTCCGCTCCTGCAGAGCCTGATGTAGGCGTCATCCTGGGACCCCGAGATCACGACCTGAGCCGAGACCAAGAGTCAGACACTCAACCGACGGCGCCCCTCAGGCGCCCGGAAAACCTCATTTAAATGAACCAATGTTCCCACCCACCCCAAAGAGAGCTCAAGTCACAGGCATCTAGTCCTAGGCCAGGGGAACCTCTGGCTTTTCCAAACAAACACAGAAAAGGAGAACACTTTCTTCATTCTCTGAATTCTAAAAAGATAGGTTTAATGAGAGGTGAGGGAAAGACAGTGTGACAAAGGCAGACCGAGCTTGGCAAACAGAGGGCCATGTGCTCTGTGCTCACCCATGGGGCCCAATCTTGGGAATGTGGGCTTTGTGGTCTCCTGTGGTGACCATCAAGGTAACTATTCTCGCAGGAATGCTGGTAGGAGCCCTCATACTTCTTGAGAACTTAGCGCGTACCTGACCCTCTGCTGCGTGCTTTGCAGGCAGGAGCCCCTCCGTGCCATTTCCTCCCCCCTCCTCAAACCCTGTCACGACCCGCTTGTCGGTGGTGTCAGGCACACGCAGAAAAGTGATCTAGGGCAGTGTATTGGCCTCCTAGGGCGGCCAAAACAAACACCACAGGCTGAAGTTTCTTTGCTCGCAGCTCTGGAGGCTGGACGTCCAAGATCAAGTGCCATCAGGGCTGGTTTCTCCTGAGGCTTCTCTCCTTGTCTTGCGGGCGACCGCCTTCTCCCTGGGTCCTCTCATGGCCTTCCTTCTGTACACCCTCTCCTTCACGTCCGTGGGTCCAGATTTCCTCTTCTGATAAGGACACCAGTCAGATTGGATTAGGACCCACCCTCAGGGCCTCATTTTACTTCAGCGACCTCTTCCAAGGCCCCGTCACAGTCTGAGGTACTAGGGGATACGAGTGAACATACGAATCTGAGGGGGGATGCCATTCAGCTCATGACAGGCAGTATTTCCTTTACCATAATCTTGACTATATATGTGATTAAGAGCTTTGAATAATGTAAGAAGCTCCATCTCTCGAGCTTAAGCTGCCCTTCGTTACCTCACGGTCCAGTTTATTTTATCTTCAGATAAATAGGTCATATCTGCAGCCTCCAGACTCCTGAAAACATGTGAAGCCCCTTCCATTTTAAGAATTCGAAGTAGCTTCCTGGTGAACCTCTCTCTAGTATCATCAAAAACTGAATTCCGGGCCCAGAATTTCCTGGCGGTCACCACCACTGTGGTGTCAGAATGTGGAGGATCTTGTCCAACACCACTCAGGACACCAGAGACCCATGACTCCCATCGGCAAATGTTCCACGCACACCCGCTGGGCCTCAGGAACCTGCGCCTCCCACGGACAGTTCGGGCGTGGGAAGGAGAAGGGCTCACACCGCCTCCCAAAGAAGTGACGGGAAGTCTGGCAGAGTCTGCGACCAGCAGGAACTGCCGACAGAGGGACTGCACCCCCAACTGCAATCCCACTCCCCGACACAGGGTCCCTGCTCCCTTTGAGAACATGGAAAACCCTAAAATGAATAGATAATGGAAGATTTTATATAACATGTAGAAAGAGGCATTTAGGTCAGTTTAAAGGAACCATGAGTCCTTTTCTCTATAATCAGAAGTAACATTAAATCCTCCCACCACCGCTCCCCCAGCTCTTTGAAATACCTATGGCTCCCATTGTCCGCACTGGGAAGACTGGATATGGGAGACTGTGGGGTCTATCTCCTTGAAGGCCTTAAGTACTCAAAGAGGCCTGAGGAGTATCATTTTAGGGGGCTTGTACTTATTTGAAGCTCTGTATGCACCTTACATTCTGAGACACAGGCATGTTATACCCATTTTTGAGGTAAGACATCAAGGTCCAGAGGATCCCAATCAAATGCAGGTACCAGGGCTGTTTGGTTCCAAATCCCATAAGCTTTGCACTGTATCTCACTGCAGGATACCCGGAGATGAGTGGGTCCCAGCCTTCTGCACATCAGAAAGTTCCAGGGAGCCTTTAAGATTCCCAGTGTTGGGGCCCCTGGGTGGCTCAGTCCATTGAGCGCCTGTCTTTGGCTCAGGTCATGATCTCAGGGTCCTGTCTGGCTCTGTGCTCAGTGGGGAGCCTGCTTCTCCCTCTCCCTCTCTCACTCACTCTCAAATAAATAAAAAAATCTTAAAAAAGTAAGATTCCCAGTGTTTAGCCCCACCCCCAGGGACTGATTCAACCCGCCTGGGGTGGGTGCCCCATCACCCAGAGTCTAAACAGTCCCCAGGGAATTCGAATGAGTAGCCAAGGCAGAGAACAGCTGCCTTCCAACAAAAGCACGAGGGAAAGTCAAAGCTACGAGATGCGCAGTCCATGAGATGAGCGGGAAGTCCTTAACTGAACACTTGTGTGTCTACCCCGCCTGGGGGAAAAACCCCAGTCCTGGCATGGGCCTGCGTGAGAGATGAGGCCAAACCTTCTGTACCCCCTTCCACTGCCCAGACCACACAGCCCCTCAAGACAGCGAATCAGGGCTTGGCTTCCATCTCTGAAAGTACAGCCATGGACTAGCTCACATGTGCAGGGCGCTGGCCTGAATTTTGGAAAGGACACAAAAAAAGAATACTTGTTCCTGTCCTCTTCTTTATGCCTGGCTGAGGAGGCAGAGGAAAAAAAAAAAAAAGAAAGAAAGGGCGTTAAAAAAAAAAAAAAGGACAAATATATTCCATCATACGATCAGAACCCAGCCAGTGATCTTCCCAGAAAGGCTGAGTAGTCTGGGAGGGCCTCCAGGAGGGGGCGAGCCTGAGGAGCGGAACTCCATTGGAAGTCGTCAGGGAGCGTGGCCATCTAAGGGCGCGGTGGCGCAGGAGACCCGGTGGGTTGGGGTGTCACTCTCGCAGCTCCTGGGGCCATCGGAGTCGTAGGGGGCAGGGAAGCCGCTGGAGGAAGATTCGCTGCGTGTGTACCTACTTCGCTTGGTTGGAGGGTCCCCTCCGGAGGGCCCTCCAGAGCCACGCGCTGGGCCCGAGTGACGGGTGGGGCCTGGGCAGGAAAAGACCGGTGTCGCTCTCAAGGGCCTGGGGAATCTGGGTCTCTCCCTGCCACCTCTTGAATTCCCGGGCGAGCAGATCTGATTACTGGCCTGGCAGGTTCAGCGCCGGACCCTGGATCGGTCAGGGCCAGGGACGCAAGCCAGAACAGGGCCAGCCCCTGGGTATTTGAAGGCAGAGTCAGCATGAGAAAGCCAGCTGCCTCGGGAAGGTCTCCCCGCCCAGGGAGACGGGAAGACCCAGCAGCCTGGGTCACTGCCCTGAGCGCCCCTGTTCCTGGACCCTCGAAGATGGGTAGACGGCCGCGAGACTTGTCTCGGACTGAGCCACATTCTGTGTTGAAAGGTGAAGCAGCATGCTCTGTGCTCACCGGAGTCCCCGTGGATCGGCCCTCCTCCCGGGCCCTGTCACCTGGTCTCCCCAAGGCTGCTCTGCAACCCCCGGCGCGCGTCCCCATTCCCATGCCACCCCTGCCCTCCACTTTGCCCTTTGTAAACACTCTCTGGCTTCCTGGAAACAAGGAGGCCTTCTAACCAGAATTTCTCAACTTCCTCCTCTCCCTGGTGGGGCCAGTGGTCTGCATTTTCCTCTCTCCCTGGGTCCCCATCTGTTCTTTAGAACTAGGTCATCCAGCCTGACTGCGCTTTGAATCCCTTCCCTTTGTCTGTCCTCCTGGGCCTTGGTCAACCACTAGCCACTTTCTTGCCTTATCGGTGACACTAACCCCCCACTGCCCCAAACACAGACCCTTTTCCTTTATCCTTAAGTCTCCCCAGGCCCCTGCCATCCCCTCTGGTGACCCTCTTAGCTCACTCCTTCCCCGGTCCCCAAGCCCCCTGTCTTCACACCTGCATCTCCCCTGGGCCCCAGCTCCCGCCCTGGGGCTTCAGCCTCCACCCAGGGTGGTGGGAAGAGGCTGGCTACCAGCCCTCCCCTTCCAGGACTGGGCATGGTCACCCTCCTTCCCATCTTTTAGGCAGTGATATTCTCACCTCTGCTTCTCTGAGCTTCCCTAGTGCTGTGTCTCTTTCTGGGTCTCTCTCCCTCTCTTTCTTCCTGTCCTCGTTTGTGATCCCATTCAGGACCGGAGCTGCAGCTCGTGAATGGGACTCGAATCTCCGTCCGGCTCAGACCAGCCGGGGAGACGAAATCCTGGTTGGCTGGCCCGACTAGCAGCTGGGTCTGCTAAGCTGTCGAATACCAGGGTGAGCTGCGGCCAGGGCCACTGTTGTGGCCGCCTTGGGGACCCTCGGTGACAACAAAAGCAACGTGAAGAAAGCAGACCGGGGACAGAATAGGAGACTGCCCTTCGGTGAGTGAATCAGACTCCAGCCCTTGTGAATCTGGATCTGGCCGTGCGTACGGGCACCTGCCCCTAGGCTTTTCAGCGGTGGGGGCTGACGCGGTCCCACTTTTGCGTAAGCTGGTCTCGCTGGATTGTTGTCACTTGCTGTCAAAGTAGGCACCTCAAGCTAGACTGAGGCCACTTGGTCCAGGACCCACCAGGCCGGATCCTCCTCGTCTGGCCTCCCTGGCTTCACTCCTGGCACCGTGTCCTCTGTCTGCCACCTCTGACATGCCGACTCCTCCCCTCTTGAGCATCCCTCGCATGTGGTGCCAGGTTTCATCTCTGCATTGTTTCAGTAATTTCCTCGCTGGCTTCCCTGTCCCGGCTCAACCCTCCGCTCTGCAGCTTGGATGTTTCTAGAGCACAGCCCAGAGACACCAACTGGGATGCACGACGGCCTTCACCAATCTGCCTTTGACCAGAATCTAGGTCCGTTATCCAAACCCCGCTCATTCCTGCATTCATTCCCCGTGTGGTTTATCACTGTCCTCGCTGTGGGTCAGGGAGCCAGTAGCTAGTGGCTACCAGTCAGCCAGTAGCCCACCCCCCTCTGGCGGGCCCCGCAGCCTGCATTCAGGGCTCCCTGCACTGTCCCCGGGCCTCCCTGGCTGCCTCACCCACCTCCACACCCTGTCTGCTGAAAGCCCCCCAAGTGCCAGTCTGTGGGACGTCTGGGTCCCCAGCCGGAAGTGTCCCCCCTGCCTCTGAGCACCCATAGTGCCCTGCGCTCCAGCACCGTTTGACAACACCGTTCTTTTCCGAGGGCCACTTGCCTACATCTTTCCCTCCTAGACTTCTGGAGAGCAGGGTCTGCGTCTCCCTTGCCTTGGGATCTCCTGCCAGTACCTGCCCCTCCTGCGTACTCGCAGGTACTTGCTGAGTGAACAAAGGAATGGCCATGCCTGAGCACGATGCCTCCGGAAGTCCAGCTCCCCTCCCCACCCCCATTAAACAAGAAACTTAAAAAAAAAAAAAACAAGACAAGACAATGCCGGGGAGGGAGGGTTGAGTAGGTGGAACGCAGAGGTTTTCTCAGGCAGCGAAACCACCCTGGATGATACCATCACGGTGGGTATGTGTCCTTATACATTCGCCCACACCCACAGAATGCACAACCCCAGGAGCGAGTTTTAGGGTCAACGATGGACTCTGGGTGATGATGACTGGTCAGGTAGGTTCCTCCTCTGTAACAACTTCCAGTTCGGGGGCGCCTGGGTGTTAAGCGTCTGCCTTGGGCTCGGGTCATGATCCCGGGGTCCTGAGATCGAGCCCCGCTTCGGGCTCCCTGCTCGGCGGGAAGCCTGCTTCTCCCTCTCTTGCTGCTCACCCTGCTTGCGTGCTCTCTCCCTCTGACAAATGAATAAATAAAATCTTAAACCAAAAAAAAAAACACCTTCCAGCTCTGGCTGGGTGTGGATGCTGGGGGAGACTGGGAGTGTGGGAACCGAGGGCGTATATGGCAAATCTCTGCACCTTCCTGTTTTGCTGTGAACCTAAAACTGCTCTGAAAAATAGTCTTATTTTAAATTTAGTGATTCATCGTTTACATATAACACCCAGTGTTCGTCATAACAAGTGCCCTCCTTAAAAAAAAAAAAAAAATGAAGTCTTAAAAAAAAGATAGCCTATAACAGGGAAATTGGCATGGTGTAATTCAGTTTCAATAAAAAAATTATTTTTTAAAATATCTCCTTTTGTATTTACTCCCATATCCTCCTCCATCCGCTTCTGCTCACACCCTCCCTGGCTTTTGCTTTCACTATTCCTTTCACACTGACAGGGCCCGTCTCTGACTCCGGGGCGAAACCTCCCCTTCTCCCTTCCCTCAGCTCACAGACCAGCCTCACCTCTCCCCTGCAGCATCCAAACTCTGGCAGTCAGCACTTATCTCAGGTGAAGGGAGGCTGGGCTGCCGCCCTCGTACCAGTGAGCCGAGAAAGAAAGGCAGGTGGGAATGATCCAGAAGATTCTGGAAGGATATGGGCAAGGCAGGGGCGGGGCAGTTCTGTTGACTCGTAAGGGCCCCTTGTGGGTCGCAGAGCTGGGTCCACACTGCACAATTCAGAGTTCTGTGCTTTCACCAAGAGCTCGGGGCAGGGCTTGGCACGGACCTCATGTGGTGAGCATGGGAAGGCCAACCCACCATTAGCGCTGGCTTGATGGAGCCTCACTGGTTCTGATCATGAAACTTGATACCACTCTCAGGAGAGCAGCAAATACAACTGTGTGCAGACCAGGACGAGCAACTAAGCCCTGGGCTTGAGGTTAGTGGGGGGATGGCAGGCCCCAGGAACTCCGTGGCCAGGCCTGAGACACCAAGAGGGTGCAGGGACCCATGGAAACACCCAGGCTGGGTTCTGGACCTCCAAGACAAGAGAATGCAGCAGTGTCCCGTTACCAGTAGGGCCACTAGGCAGTACTTAGGAGCTTAGGAGGGGTGACCTCTGGGCTGGGGGTCTGAAGCCAGGGCCGCTTCCTGGGAGCGCATCCAGCCCAGTCACACTGCTCAGTGCTCAGAGTCCAGCGCTCTGAGGCGCCATTTTGAAATTCTTTATGATTTTACCTTTGAACTGGGCTTTGGGAGTGAAGTCCGATGAGACAATGGAGCATGCACTAGGGGCTTGGGGGCTTGGAGGCTTGGCTCATGTGTGGTCCTGCTTTCCTCTGCCTCCTACCTTCCTGGAATGGGGTCTCGGCTGCCTGCCTCCCCCACTTCCCAGGTGGAGGCCTGGGCGCAGATGCAGGAAAGGTCGATGTGTATGCTCCTCCTGCTGGGGTGCTGGGGTGTGCGTGCGGTCTCAGGCGCCTGTGGGGATGGATTCTCCCCTGCCTGACAGTGCGGCCTTAAATAGCAACTAGGAAACACCATGGAGGCGGTGGGCAGGGGAGAAAAGGAAAATGGTCCTTTCCCGCTTCTTGAAGCAGGGCTCTACATTTTCATTTTGCACCAAATCCCCCTTCTCAGCCGCCAGCCCCGGCTGACAAAGAAGCAGGTACCAGAAGACAGGGAGGCCCAAGTTTCCAGGCAGGTGAGTCAGGTGGACGTACCTGTTCCCCGGACACGGCGCCAAGGCCGAACCCTGGTACAGCTTCTTAGCGGTTCCCTTCCTGGGGACTGGGCTATGGCCCCAGGCTGGGCTGGGGTCCCTGTGCCCATTCGGGCCGGTGAGGAGCTACACAGGCTAGAAAAAGAGGCCCATCGGGGGTGCTCGAAGGAAGGTTCCAGCGCATTTCCTAGATTTCAAGAGCGCATATTTGCAGTCTGCCTTAATGTGAGCCTGAGGGGCAGCCGGAGCCTGGGACTGTCTTTGAGTTCTGGAGCCCTGATTTTCAAACTTTCCTAGGCTTCAGAATCCACTGGAGATTTGCTAAAAATGCATATGGCCGGGTCCCACCTCCTGAGATCCTGAACCAGTAGGTCGGACATTGAATTTTTAACGAGCAATCCAGAAATTTCTCCTTAGTGGTTGGGTAATGCGGGTGGGGGGGACCCACACCGAGGTGCCTGGCAGGAGGGAGAAGAAAGCATCCGTCTGTCCGTCTGTCCGTCCGGGAGGGTCTGCCCCAGCAGACACCTCATGGTGCAGAGAATAGGCGTCCCCGCAGAGCCCGGCCCAAAGGGCCTGACCCTGACCCTACGTCCTGGTGGCGTTTGCTTTTCGGTGAAAGAGAGGGAAGAGGTAGAAACGCGCAGAGTGACCGTGAGGACACCGGATGGCACCCACGTCACGTCTGTGTTCCTGCCGTTCGGGGGACACTGCGCACCATCACAGCACCCCACGACAGCCGTGATCTCTCTTAGGGTTTTTCTGGCGGGTGATGGCATCCTAACAAGGCCACCAACGAGCTGGCCGGCCTGGGCAGCTCATTTCAGCCCCTGTCTCGGCTCTGAGACGGCAAGGACTGCTTTTCCTCCCCAGCTCCCTGGGTGTGGGTGACGACGAGGGAGAAAACCACAGGAACACCGCAGTGTGCAAACAGCTGCATAAACGCATCCCGGACGGGAAGGAAAAACAAGTGGGGCCCCCTAAAACGGCAGTATTCAATGAATACAAAGAGTATCTAAGCAGCGAGATGACTGCTTTAATTTTTTCTTCCTATTGTCCTGTGCTCCCCAATTTTTTGCACTGAGCAGCCATTGTTTTGATTTCGAAGCCCCAGCTGGGAGCTGCCCAGGGGGACGCGGACAGGGGGCTGGAGAGCAGCCAGCCGCCGCCCCCCCCCCGCCAAGCCTCCTGGGCCCACAGCATCAGTTCCTGCCCCAACAGCCAGGCCGGCTCCAGGCAGGGGAGAGCGAGGAGCAGACGCGTCCCTGCCGCCTTTGGCTGTGGCTTCTTTCCCCTAAAAGTAAAATGGGAAAGGATAGCCCGCTGGTTTCTTAGGACCCTGATATTGGCAGCCTAGAATCCGAGGGGACTGTTCTGTTGTTGCTAAAGAGCAACCTTCAATATTCAGTTTAAAATAAACCCGGTCGCCCTTCCCGGTTCGCGGCCTCCCGGGGAGTTGCTGGGGGGGGGGGGGCGGTGGGCGGACGCGGAGGTGGGGGTTGGTGCTGGGAAAGGAGAGGCCCCGGGCTGCTTGGCGCCCAGGCCGGGAGCGGGGAGCTGGCTGGCCGGGGTATGTAGGAGTCTTCTTGCCTCTTTGGCCCCTTCAAGGAGCCATGGGCATCCCTGAGTAGGGCAGAAATGCAGAAACTCCAGAGCAGATTTTGGGGTGGCTTGCGTGTTCAGGCTTATGTGTGACCCCACCACACGGTGGAAGCAGGGACTGGGAGAATTGAGGCCAGAAGGGTCCAGAATCCAAACACTCGAAATCCTATCTGGGCTTCGCCCGCCTCCTCCTGAGATGGTTTCTTGCTTTTGAGCATGAGCCTCCGGCTGTGTCTGCAGTGGCGGGCAGGGCCATCTTCTTGGGGACCCAGCTTCGGGCTCTGGCCAGGCCGCTCACACTTCAGTGTGCACCCAATTCCCCGGGACTCTCGCCGCCAGGCGGAGGCTGACTCCGGGGTCTGTGGGCCCGAGGGGCTCCTTGTTGCGAGGTAGCGAGGGATCGACCTCACCGCAGGTCTGAGGTCCGCACTCTGCCCCCAGCAGGCCTGGGGGGGAGGCAGACCCCAGCCTTCACTGCAGTGGAGGGAAAGCTGTGAGGGGGGCCCTTCCTAAGGTGCTGTGTGGTGTGAAGGAGGAGCTCGAGGTGACTCCCTCCCAGCAACGCCACTGGGGGGACGTCTGCTGCACACCAAGGCCCGGTGGCGTCCCGGGCCACTGTGAGGCCTGCGGCGTGGAGTGGCCCGGTGACTGCACCACAGAACTTTCTGAGCCCATTAGGCTGGTTGGACGAAGTTGGGCCCCCATCGGGCCCCCATGTTTCCCCAGCCCCGGGCAGCAGAGCAGGGTGGCCCAGGGGCAGGTGGGGGGCCCCCAGGACTCTCTCTGGGGCCCTTCCTTTTCCTTCAGTCAAACCTGAGAAGGCCATTGGCTGAGAGAGCAAGAGACGTGCGCGCTCTGGGGCCCTGGGCTGACTTGGGACCCTGGGGACTGAGTGTGTGCAGAGCGGGTCAGGGATCGGGCCTGCCCTCCAGAGAGCTCCTTCCCTGCTTGTCCGGCTCCCCTCCCTCCAGGGAGCCAGCAGGGGCTCGAAGCTCGGTCATCCCCCGCAAAACCCTTGGCAGGCTGCTCCCCGCAACATCTGTGGAATGAAGGTGCCCTGCGGACGTTCCGCCCCCTTGCCTCCCCCGCGAGTGACGCAGCGCTCTTGTGAGGAGCAGCGGTAAGGAGAGGCTCGGACTCTCCTGCTATGCTTACTTGGTGGCAGGTGCCGTTCCGAGCTCTTCTAGTCTGCACGGCAATCCCACGAGGCAGGTCATTATTCTTATCCCCCTCTTAGGGATGGGGAAACTGAGGCACGTGGTCATTCACTAGGCCTAAGAGACAGAGCTGGGATTTGCACACCAGCTGGCTTGCCCTGCGACCCGGCTCTTGGCCATTTCTCTTCCCTGCCTCTCTGACATGGGGCAGACAACTAGCTCTGTCTTTAGGCAGAGGGGTCTGACCTCTGGGACCCCTCCTCCAGGGGCTGGGGGCTTCCCTCCCCCTGCTACCTGGATAAATTCAATGTAGGCAGGCTTGTCCCCCGTCCGAGCTCCCACTTAGCGGGCTCTCGGGACCACGTGTGTTGAAAGAACATCTCAAACATGAGATGTTCTTTCCACTTCTCTGAGGTCCCTAGAGGGGTCACATTCACAGAGACAGTAAAACGGTGGTTGCCAGGGGCTGGGGGAGGGGAGGGGGGAGTTGGGGTTTGATCGGGGACCGTTTCAGTCTGGGAAGATGCAACGTGCTGAGGCGGATGATGGTGGTGTTTGCACGATGATGCGAACGCACTTAATACCCCTGCTACCTGGATAAATTCAATGTAGGCAGGCTTGTCCCCCCGTCCGAGCTCCCACTTAGCGGGCTCTCGGGACCACGTGTGTTGAAAGAACATCTCAAACATGAGATGTTCTTTCCACTTCTCTGAGGTCCCTAGAGGGGTCACATTCACAGAGACAGTAAAACGGTGGTTGCCAGGGGCTGGGGGAGGGGAGGGGGGAGTTGGGGTTTGATCGGGGACCGTTTCAGTCTGGGAAGATGCAACGTGCTGAGGCGGATGATGGTGGTGTTTGCACGATGATGCGAACGCACTTAATACCCCTGACCCGTGTGCTTGGAAAAGGAGAAGAAAGTACATTTTCTGCTTTGTTTTATCACACACACAGTAACGCGCGCTCTTCTAGCTTGAGATCCGGGGTAAAAGGCAAGTACCCCTTGATGTCATTCCCGGCGGGGGGAGAGGAGACAGCAACAAAGTGCCCTGCTTGGACCCAAATCCTCAAGGCACAGAGGGGCTGATGGTCGCCCCGCGGGTCAGGAGCACCGACCTCAGAGTCAAGTGCGTCAAGGTCAAGCCCAGACAGACCCACTGGGCAGAGCCGGTCAGGGATCGGGCCTGCCCTCCAGAGGGCTCCTTCCCTCCTCCAGGAGTGGCCAAATCAGATAATCAGATACCACAGGAGGGAGCGACCGGTACCAGGGGCGAGCGATGCGTTCTCGTGCGTCTGTGACCGCGGACTCAGTCTCTCCCTGGAGAGCCATCAGAACGCGAGGGCATGGCCGTTTGGATTAGTGTCCCCTCGGCCCATCAAAGCTGGTTTTGCTCGGGCAGAGCCACGGGGCTACAGTCAGAGCTTGACATCCTAAGGCCCCCCTCCCCGTTGGGGAACCGGCCCACCGAGGACAGCTGAGGACCCCGCGTCTGGTGCCCCCGCCTTTTGGCACGGCCTCCCGTTCTTTCCTTGCTCAGGATGGCAGCGTGCCCCGCGGGGTACAGGCAGGAAGGGTGCTGGGCCGGGGGAGGGTGAGCGGCGGGTGTCGGGGTGCCGGGGGCGCACCCGGAAATCATGCTGGCCAGGAGGCCGCAGTCTTTTTGGGGACCCACCACAGAAACACCTGTGTGGTCCTGGTCACAGGGATAGGAAAATCTGCTTCCCAGAAATGGGGTGCTTATGCGGGGTGGATGGAAAGAATTAAGGACTTTTTTTCTTTTTTCTTCATTTCCTCTACCAAGGTTAATTTTCAGGACTGAAGCCCCCTCTTTTATTTTTACAATTAATTTTTTAAATTTAATTCCAGTACAGTTAGCATATAATGTATGTTAGTTTCAGGTGTACGACGTGGCGATTCAGTACTTGCGTGCATCAGCCGGTGCCCACCATGACAAGTGGGCTCCTCCATCCTTAGCACCCAGCCCCCACCCACCTCCCCTCTGATAACCACCTGTTTGTTCTCTGGAGTTAAGAGTCTGTGTCTTGGCTTGCCTCTCTCTCTCTTCTTTTTCCTTTGCTCGTTTGTTGTTTCTTAAATTCCACATATGAGTGAAATTGTATGGTATTTGTCTTTCTCTGACTTATTTTGCTTAGTATGATATATTCTCTAGTTCTATCCATTTTGTTTTAAGTGGAAAGCTTTCTTCCTTTCTTATGGCTGAATACTATTCCGATATGTCTTCTTTATCGATTTATCTGTCGATGGACACTTGTGAAGCCTCCTCTTTTAAAAGTGAATGCTGGGGGCGCCTGGGTGGCTCAGTCAGTTAAGCGTCTGTCTTCGGCTTGGGTCACGATCCCAGGGTCTTGAGATCGAGCCCCGCATTGTGATCCCTGCTCAGTGGGGAGCCTGCTTCTCCCTCTCCTTCTGCCCCAGCCCCCACTCACGCTCGCTCACTCTCTCTCAAATAAATGAAATCTTTATTTAAAAAAAGTGAATTCTGAACATCTGGACATCACAGCTAAGCTCTGAGCCCATGTGTTCTGGGTGGACGCTCCAAGCTTTGACTTCTTTGTTAGCTGCTGGATCTGATGGGTCGTGCAATGCTCCCCTCGAAAATATACCCTGACCCCAACCTCTTTTCAATGTTTCCACCTCACCACTCTGCTCCAAGCTGCTACCATGTCTGGCCTACATCAGTGTGACTGCCTCTTGATGGCCATCCTGTGTCCACCCTTGGCCCATCATCCCACAGTCCACATGCCGCCCAAAAGCCCCGCTGCCCTCGTCCCCCGCTGCCCCACCCCCTGCTCATCCCACACCAGTCACAGGGCTTCTGCAGGGCCCGGCAGCCTCCCCCAACGCCTTGCTCTCCAGGGGCCCTCCCCAGACACCTGCGTGGGTGACTTTCTTGCTGTTTGCTGTCCTGAGACCTCCCTGGTCACCATCGCCTCCTGGTCCCAACCCCCATGGCCTCCTCTTCCCCTCAGACTTGCATTAACTCTGCATCCTCCTCGGCTAGTCTGTGTATTGTCTGCCACTGTTTAAACCCAAGTTCCACACGGAAAGAGATCTGTTTTGTTCCTGCTGTATTCCCCGTGCCCAGGACAGTGCATACGGTGGCTGCCCAGGAAACAGCTTTGTTGAATAAATGAATAATCAATGTTCACCGGATCCCGGGGAGGGACGGACAGCTAAAACACTCAGGCCTCAGCCACGTTTGGACAGCTACAAAAGTGAAACTGATTTTATTTTATTTTTAAGGATTTTATTTATTTATTTGGAAGAGAGCAATAGAGAGCACAACTGGGGTGGGGGTGGGGAGCTGCAGAGGGAGAGGGAGAAGCAGGCTTCCCGCCGAGCAGGGAGCCCGATGCGGGGCTCGATCCCAGGACCCTGAGATCATGACCTGAGCCGAAGGCAGACGCCTAACCGACTGAGCCACCCACGCGCCCCTCTGAAACTGATTGTAAACTAAGTTCCTTTCATTCCCCCTTCCAATAGGGAAAGTAAACGTCCAGAAGAGGGTTGAAACACGAGGAGCTGGGCCTCTGGTGACAACAGCCTTTGGTATGTACCTGAGGGCTACCTGTGCTGGACCGGGATTCTCCGAAGACACAACACAAGAGAAAACCCACACCCAACTTTTTCCCTAATGAACAGACTATGGTTAAGTGAAACTCATTATATAAATTTCTGTGGGAGCCAAAAAATAAACTCTGTAAAAAATGTCCAGTCTGCACATGCTAACTCCCTTCCTTTTCCAGAACAGTGGCCTGGAAAACTGGCCACCACCCGGGACATGGGCTTTGTGGGTCTGTGCAGAGATCCAGCCAGCGTGGAGCCGGGAGCCAGGCACGTAAGCCTGGAGCAGGCTCAGCCCCGGGACAGAGATGGGACTGCCACCCTGTGAGGGGACGAGGGCACCAGGGGACGCTGGAGATGCGTGTGCCGTGAGCGCTCCCAAGGGGCCGGAGCGGGCTCTCCAGGGCCACGGTGGAGGCAGCCGTCCAGACACGCTCCTGAAGCAACAGGCGCCAACTCTTGATAAATCCCACCTTTTCACCTCCTATGTGCCTTCTCCCAAAGCAACTCGGACCCAGGGGCTTGTGTTCCACGCACGGCCGTCGGTGGGTGGGTGGGTGGAGGCATTTCCCACAGGGCCGAGCCCTTGGGTCTGTTCTTGTCGCACTCCCCAGGGGCTGCCCCGTTGTTCTTCACACGGAGCTGGTGCAACCCAAATCCCACTGGGAAAATGACTCCCCCCACGGTGGTGGGGGAGGGGGGCTGTAAACGCTGCTCATTGGTGGCCAGTGGCACCCAGCCCCCGCGACTGGGGAGGCTTGTCTAGTTATGCTCTGATCATTCCCAAGTTATAAGCAAGTTAAGTTATTTAATCCAAGTTCAGGACCCCCGGTTAGCATTGCGGCCAGTGTCCTGGGGCTGGTGAGGGAGGGCTGTGTGTGCATGGGGCAGGGGGGGCCTCCCAACAGAGGACCCTGGAAGCCTTACAGACTGGAGCACTGTAACTCGTCTTGCCGTGACCTGGCACTTAGACCGACAGCACGGTTGATGCATTTGAAGCCCTGTCTACAGTTACCTCGCCTTGAACCCAGCTTCCTCCGGAGATGCTTTTTGAGTCCTGGCTTAGAAGATTCGGGTATCTGCCCATCTGTAACTTTACAATGCCAGACCGCCCCTCTGCGTGGGTTCTCCCACGCCCAGGGGCAATGCAACCCCTTCTAACCGGTCGGAGGAGGAAAAGGCAGAGTGGACGTCCCAGGAGGCGCTGCCCAGAAAACACAATCCCTGGCTTCGGTGGTGGCTAGAGCAGTAGACTCGTCACCTCCCGAGTTGCGGAGCAGGCATGCGGTCCGCCCACCCCCCCTCCCCATGCTCCTGGACGCCGGCGGCCTGGCCCCTGCGGGCTGAGGTGCGGGGGGCGCGGACAAGCTGGTGGGATGACAGCAAATCACAGGACGGCTGGCTGCCCGGCAATCTTGCCATTTTTAAAATACAACATTTATTGCTTAGATGGTTTGATACAGAACAGCTTTTCTTCTCATTTTGAATTTGGAAGTACTATACAACTGAATACAAAGAGGAACCAAAAGTACCAAAACCAAACTTGTGATTCTGTTCATGTGGCATAAACCGGTTTTGTACATAACACGTAGCAGCAGTTAAGTTCCCTTTAGAAAAATATGAATTCTACACGTTTATTATTGTTTCCTGTTTAATGCATGGGCTGAAATCACTGGGATCAACTTCCTTCTTGAAGAAAGAGAGAACAGAGACAAAGAGGGTGGAAGAAGGTACGATGCATCTTTTCTGAAACTGGCATCTGACTGTCACGTAGCTTCCCCCCGGGCTGTGTGGAAGACAGCCCCGGGGTTTCTATTTTGTGTTCACAGCCAGGAGTTTCATGTAGTGATTGAATCTCAGCATTGTGTCCATAAATCAAAGAGAAAAACAAGAGAAACACTTGCACCTCAAAAAAACTTTTCAGAAGATCCATATATATATATATATGGATATATATATATATATACCATTTTTTTTTTTTTTGTAAAAGCCCTGAGAGGAGAAAGAGAATCAAACAAAATGTATAGAAACAAATTAGCTGGACATGCAAACTAAACTATGATTCACCCAGAGTTTAAACAAATCACAAATTTCACAGTTTAATATTGGGGGAGGGGGGAGGCAGAACGACAAACAAATAATACATTTCTCAACCTCACTAATAAAATGTGGCAAGACCTTATCGACTACGAGGGTACAGATGGAGGCTAAATAAAGCTTTAAATCAATAGTGATTATGGCAAGCTATGGCCCCTGGCCGCACGGCCGGGCCCATTCCTGCTACATCTCACCACGCGCTAAGTCATGGCTTCTCTCCACAGAGTCGCGACGTTTAATGTGGAGAGCTGCAGAGAAAAACAAAACACAAGATACCCCAAATAATAACAACAAAAATAACAATAACAATCGTCATAAAAAAAAAAAAATGAAGGGATGCACGAACTGGTTTTTTAACTAAGCAAACCACACTGGGTATATAAAGTGATAACAGGGGATCATTGGTTCTGATTTGTATTTGTCTAGAGTAAATCAAACCTCGGGTTCAGACATCCCCAATACAGTTAGAAGTCATAGATACCTCAACCTTTTTCCTTTCACATGCAAAGAGATCATGTGTTGTTATCCCAAAAGAACAGAGATCTTCCTTTGAAGTCTGGGCAGTTGGGGTTTTGGCCACAAGAAATCGAGAGATCGGTAGGGAAGTGGGGAGAAAAGGGTCTGTGTGTGTGTGTCTGTGTTGGTGAGTGTGGGCAGAGGGGGGAGATTCGGCGGCGGGGGGGGGGGGGCCGGAAGGGGCTGGGATGCGGGGAGGAGGGGTGGCCAGGGGAAGGCGAGCGAGTCTGGCCGGTGGAGCAGCACGGGAGGCCCCTGGCAGCGCAAGGCTCGGGCGCCCTAGAGGTCTCGGCTGACGGACAGGACGCTGAACGCGAGCTCAGCTACAGTAGGGAAATGTTTCTTGTTGCTGCTGGTGGCTACAGTGAGGGAATTCTATCACCTGCATGGGATGCTCATGGAAAAAAACAAAAAACAAAACCTGCCTTTTCACACCCAGGGGTTCAGGCTACTTCAGGAACACTAGAAACAGCATGTTTCGCTGCAAACACCAACCCCACGTCACAGGAAGGTAAATACAAATCTGTTTTTCATCTTCCAATCTTGCGTGTGCAGTTTTATCACCAGTAGTAGTAGTACTTCCTCGCTTTGCAAACGACAGTAGCACAGGCGGGTAAGGCTTGGGCCGGGTTTGGCAGGAGGACCGGGGAGGGACAGGTCTCCTCGCTGCCTGGCTTCCTCAGAAGCCCCGGGTGCGTGCACCCTTGCTCTCCCCTCTCTGAGCTGCTCCGGCCCCCGCTGGAATCTGCAGTCACGGAAGAAAGCTTGTCTAAGTACAGTAGAAGAGCTACCACCCGGGAGGGGGGAGGGGGGCAAGGAAAGCTGCGGGCAGATGCCCACACGGGGACCCGGGGGCAGCCCAGGTCTCCCTGGACAAATATTGCCCATTTGTTTCTGCTGACTGCAGAGACCAGCAAACTGATGAACTAATAATAATAATAATAATAATAATATTAATAATACATATACCAAAAGGGGGGAAATCAGATACAGGACATCTGTGCATGTTCTCCATAGGTTAAAGTTGCCAGCGTAACTCTTCTCTGGAAGTTAAGAATGGATGTCTCGAAACTTGAACAGTAATAACCATGTCTAACGCTGAAAACACGTACAAGGTTGAAGCTCGAATCTTTCTTGGTTTTGGCTGGCACCAAATTGGAAACCTTCATCAACCACATCCCGCCATACCGAGGACCAAATTACAGCTCCGCCATGTAGCAAACAGAACAAGAAAAAGGTCTATTTGAGAAAAAAAAAGAACATCTTATCCATATTTCCTCTGGTAATTTACATGAAATTCACATCATTTTCTTCCAGTTATTGGCTATGGGTATGCAAGGGCATATTTTTTTTTTCCTTCTGTTTCCAACTCACAGAACATACGTTACTATCACAGATTCGCAAGAACAAGCTCACACACACCAATACAGAAGGTAACATTAATGCTTAAATGAAAAGGTCCTCTCCAAATAATTCATTAAAATATTCGCTTTGTTTTTCAAAAAGTCATTTTGGGGAAACACAACACCCAGGCTGACACCGAAGGACTGGTGAGTACTTAAGGCACTGGAGGTGTGCGTGCCGCATCTCCTGCACAGAGATGTAAGGCTATGGCACCGGGCAAGACGGCCCCCTCCTGCTCGTGTCTCTCTCATTTTCTCTCTCTCTCTCTCTCACTCCCCAACAGCTGAAGGGCACTGGGGAAACCTCATGAAATATAGATTCAGGACACTCTGCTCTGCTGGCTTTCGTCTGTGTGCTGGGGTGGGGGGGGGCGGGGAGACACACGACGGGCTGTCATTCCATTCCCAGGAGTGGCGAGGCACCGTCCGCGGCCAGGATAGGGTGGGCGGGCCTCTTGCCTTGCAGCTCTGGCAGGTCCTGCACGACGGCCGCCGGGCTCTCCGGGTCGGGGTCACCCTGAGACGCCTGCTCCTTGGGGCTGCCCGCTGGAGCGGCCTTGGGAGCACTCCTGCCAGCTTCAGCCTGGCCGGCACCCGCCGTCCGCCCTGCCGCCCGCTCCTCCCTGCGGCCAGGCTCCTTGGTGGCGTTGGCCAGGCTCTCCTTCCGGCTCCGGGTGACAGCCACGTGGTTGCTGGCTGGTGGAGCTGAGTCGGCCTCGTTTTCCGAGACGGGGTTGTTGCCGCTGTGGGTGGACTCGCTCCCACTGTCCTCCTCACCCCGCTCCTCCTTGTCACTGTCCTTCCCGTGCTGCTTGGCGTGCCTGACTTTCTGGTGGACGCGCTGATGGCGAACCAGGCTGTGCTTCAGGGTGAAGGTTCGCTCGCAGGTCTGACACTTGTATGGCCTTTCTCCTGGAGCGACGGGAGAAAGACGTCGAGTCTGTTAACAGTAAGGCCATCAGCCTCCAGCTCTCCGTGCTACACGAGAGCAGGAAGTAGCAGGGGCCAGGACCGCTGCCCCTAAACCCCTCCCCCCCCGACTCAGGGGAAACCCTCCTGTTTGTCTGAAGGGGCAAAATAAGGAAGCAGAAATGCAAGGGGCCGGCCTCGGCTTCTCTCTCCCTTCTGTCTCTCCAACTAGGTTGTTCACGTCCTGATGCAGGTACCAGGGTCCCCAGGTGGAAGCCTCACGGACACCCAGAGTGGCCCGAAAAGAACCTCAGGGGAGGACAGCAGCTTGCTGTCCTCAAGCCACAAGTCTGCGGCTTGTGCAGGACAGTGGCACCTCCTCAAAGGCACCAGATACTCTGTGTTCGGACACGGAGCAACTGGGCCTTTCCCTCCTGCTCACAAGTACTGGGCTGAGAGCCGCTGAGAGCACCACCTGCCAGGAGCCCTGGAATCTCTCTCTGCTGGGAGCCAAGCTCGGAGTCCTCCGAATCCCCACGCGGCAGGGCGAGGAGCGTGCGGGGACAATGTGTGCACCATGGCTGCCACAGGAGGAACACCGAGACCAAGATGTAGGCCCCAGGCGGGTTTAGTTTTTGGAGGGAGCGGGTGGGACAGGTTTAATCTTTTGGCTTTACGAATACATCCAGGTCTCCTCCTTTCTACCAAGCAATGGCCCCTGCTTCAGGGTTTGTAGGTGGTGAGTTCCAGAAGGGGTTGAGGACATGCGTGGAACATGGCCACCCTGACATGCCCGCGTAGCTCCTGTGCAGTGACATCAGCTGGGCTGCCGCAGAGCCGGGAAAGGCCAAGCCCCTTGCTGTGCGCATGTGCAGCCAGCTTTCCGCCTGCCCCGCTCCCCAGGCCACACCCCCGAGTCCTTCCCAGGCTCACCGCGGGCCCCAAATGCCCAGCCCCCATACGTGCTTCTAGATGCTTCTATGGGACAAGGCAGCCCTCATCCCCGTTCTAGAGCTAGGAAGATGGTGGCTTACAGGGCTGACCAAAATGCTCTCAAAACGCCCACTGCTGAGGGGCCGCCCCGCCGTGACCCTGCGGGGAGCTAGGATGTTCCAACTGCGAAGAGAACCACCGGTTAAACTCCTAGTTCACCCGGCCTCACGGGCCCCCATGCACGCTCAGACCAGGGCCTCGGCCTCACTGCCTGGGGTGTGGGGGACGCGCCTCCTCCAGGCCGCGGTGGCCCAAGGGAGCCCGCGCCAGCGGAGCGGCCCCCCGCGCCCCTTACCTGTGTGGGACCTCATGTGCCGAGTCAGGTCCTGCAGGGACCAGAACCTCTTGTTGCACACGCTGCACACCTTCTTCCTCTTGTCTGCCTTGCTGGCCGCGCTTCTCGGGGAGTCCGTCTTTGGCTTCTTGTCGTCGTCACTCTTCTCCGAGGACTTCTTCTCGGCCACGCTCTCCCCGTCCGAGGCGCCCTCCGCCTCCTCGCCCGGCCTCTCCCCTGACGCCTCCGACGACGACGACGCCACCCCCTCCGCCGGGGGCTCCTCCGAGGGCTGGGCCGGCTTCTCCTCCGGCTCGGGCGCGGGGGCCCCGGTGGGGCCGGGCAGCGGGCCCTCGGCCCCTCCTCCGCTGGCACCCGGGCCGTCCTCCCGGGGCTCCTCGCGGCCGTGGGCCTTCCTGTGGCGGCTCAGGGTCCCCTGGAACTTGAAGCTCTTGCCGCAGACGTCGCAGGCGTGCTTCTGGTCCTGCGGGGCAGGGCCCCCGCTGCCCGCGGCGCCCGCGTCGCCCTCGGCCAGCTTGAAGCCCATCAGCCTGCTGGCGAGGTTGAGGTCCAGGCTCTTGTTGCTGACGGTGTCTTCCTCGGGGCCGTCCGCGTCCTCGTCCCTCTCCTCCACACCGCGCTTGTCCTCACGCTCCGGGCTCTCCCCGGCTCCCTGCTCGGCCCCTTCCCCGGGGGGCGCGGCCGCTGCCCGCGGCACGTCGTCTGCGGGGAGCTCCTCCTGGACCTGGCCAGGCGCAGGGGCGCCCTCGGCCGTCGGCTGCTCTTTCTCGCGGGAGGTGAGGTCCAGCACTTCGCCCCCCGCCGCTGGCGTGTCTGCGTCCGACTGGCTGTCTGCGGGAGCGAGCACAGGGGCACAAGCTGAGGCCCGACGCCACCCAATTCACCCCTTCCAAGAGCCCCACTGGGACTCTCGGCTGGACCCGGCCCCCAAGCCTGTATGCCAAGCCCAGCGAGGATGCCCCTCCCCGCGCCACCCCCACGCCCCCCTTGTTCCCACTCGCATCCCTGGAAGGCCTGGTGAACCTAGGGTTAGTTCACGAAAGGCAAAAGGACCCTCCACATACACACAGGTTGGGGTTAAGGGACCAGCTGCTCTCGCAGCTCTGGCCCTTCCCTTCCACTGCCCCCTCCCCCCACCCCGCCCCCATTGGTGCCCTCCACTGCCACACACAGGGATGCTCAGGCCCCAGGAAGGTGTGAGCGACTCAGGGCAGCACAGACAGAAGGATCGGCGAGAGAGGAGAGTTGGTGCATTCCAGAGACTCGCAGCACTAGGGAGGTTGAGGAAGCGGAGCTGTCAAAGTTATTTTTCCAGTGCAAAGAGATTATATAAACATGCAACATACACAGGACCACTCCCGGAACATAGTACCTGATGAGCATCTCACAGAAAATGGCCCCAAGCATGTATTCTGTGCTATGGTACACGCGCTCCCGCCTGCCGGCTAACTCCCAGGTAGAGTTCCGAGGCGGAGAAGGAGATGCATGCACACCTGTAGGCCTCCCTCGCTGCTGTGAGGACCCCACGCAGTGAGTGGAAACATCTCCTAGCTCTTCGTTTGTTCCTACCTGTCCACCCTCCGTAGCAAAACCAAATGTGGAAAGTCTACCAGTTTTTAATGACCTTAATTAAGGGACAGCACCAAGGCAGCACCAACAACGCCGAACTTATCAGGAGCACCGTCTTCTCTCCACTCAGGTTGAATGAGGACTTAACGACTTCTTCATTATGTGCTAAGACCATGAAGCTGTCTGCTGAGACCTATTTAATTATCGATCCAGTGGCCAATTTATTACTACAGGGACTCAGAAATTCCTCCGACAACCAGGCCGACAAAATCCATGGTTTTGTGGCACCCAGGTCAGATGCACCTCCCTCCTTACGCCGGATCTCTGATTACCGTGCCTGAGCCAGTGGATTCTGGCACCTAAGCCGGCCCCTCGAGTATGTGACCAGACATATCACCATGTCCACCTGTGCCCATCAGTCTGAGTCACCTGATCGATTCAGGGAGCTGGTCCTACCCTTGCCATGGCCACACCTGTCTGGGGCTTTTGGCTCACCTAACAACCATCTACACTTCCACTGACATCATTTCATTGGTTTTATTCTGATTGTGCCTTTTAAGACAGGCACTACTTGAGTATCTCAAGAAGTTTCAGAAAGAAACAAATACTTATGGTGTGAATATAAAATGTATCAATAAATGATTTTTATACATTATCCACAAGTTTAAAGGACTCCTGAGATATACACACCAACGTCTAGGCTTTATTCTACAAAAAAACTGTACACTCGTTTTCTTGATTCATCCCAAAAGGGAGCGTCTATTAAATGAATTCTGGTATAAAGTCTTTAAGTATAGAACGCTCAGTTTCTTTAAAAAAAAAAGTCTTGATCTCTGATTACTTCCTATTTGTCCCAGTATATTCTAGGCTGTTTCTCTTCATTACTTAGCTTTATTATTACAGTTTATTATAGCTTTCACCAAAGAACATGGGTTTTCAAGTTCATGGTAGAACATATTTAAGATGATCTTAAAAAAAAAAAGTCGTGATGAATTCTGGAACCAAACCAAAGTAACTATGCTAATCTCAGATTGTTCTCCCTCTTGGGCCCTTCCTTAGTTAGTTAGCGTGGGTGATGGAGAGCTCACCCTAAATCCTGTGAAAGGCCGACTCACTTCCTCTGGTGAGCAAAAGGGGGCTTTGGGTGTGCTCTACCAAACCTCCACTAGGGGGAGTGTTTTAACAGGGCAGCCCGTGCCCTTCAAGTTCTAGCAACTCCAACTGATTTTTATTAAGTGATCCTTGGCAACAGCAGACTTGGCCTCTTCTCATTTCCTGAATATCCAGCTTCTAACACCAGGTCCTATTTTGATCCCCTCCTTCTTCAACCGCCTACACCTTCAAACGCAGGTAGCAGAACAGATGGCTTTTCTAAGCAATGCCACCTACCTTAAGTGGTAATTCTCTGTCCCTACCGGTCCCCTCATTTGTGAGGCTAAACCTAAGAAAACTGCGTGAGGAAGCAGGGATCCTGCGTGTACTAGGAGATAATAAACCCACAGCTCCTCCTACAGGGCAAGAGACTTTCATGTCAGCTCGACGATGAAATATCTACTGCTTCCTAGCAATTCCATGTTCCTTAGCTGATGTGACCAACCACCAATCTAAACACCCAATCGGCCTGGCCAAGGGCACAGCTGGTGAGGAAGCTCCTGTCTGAGTTTCGCCTCCCCAGAGCATTTCCTGTGGTGCCGGGCTTCTGGCTGGTAAGGGTGGCCGCCCGTAAGGAGCAGAATAAAACGTCCGTGTTTCTGCTGACTTAGAAAGTCATGTGCAAGCGCCCACAAATACGAAGGCTCCCACAGGCATCACCTGAAGAAGAACCACGAGTATCCCCCAAAGACAAAGTGGGCTAGGGAACCTCTCTGCCCACGAGAAAGTGAACAGAGAGCTTTAGTTCCAGGACCGATGTGCCCCTTTAAGCCAGAGCTGTCCCTGTTAGGATTCCTTGAGTGGGTGGGTGGGTGCGGGGGAAATCGAGGGTATATTTTCTTTAAAGAACTTATATGATTAAAAAAGTCAGACTTATGTTATAAAACATGTTTAGGGACTTGAAGCTGGGCATATAAACCTAGAAAACCCCTCAAGAACTTCCTTGGTCATTTCCTGTTTTTTTTTTTTTTTTTAAGGTCTTCCTCTAAAGCCTCACTTTTAACTTCATGGGAGGGAGCCCTGAAAGCAAGCTTCACCCCACACCCCTGCCATGCTCACTTGGGTTTGCAACTCTCCTTGAAATCACTGAACTCCACCTCCCTGACCCCTTCGTCCCCCCCCCTCTTTCTTACTATGTATGGATTGTGACCACAACGAAACCAAACATTTATTTTCTCTTTGCTGGTTTCACATTACAGCTTTCAGTGAATTTTCTTTTTCCAGAGGCTTTGTCCCTTAAAGAAACCCTACACAACGTCCAGGGCAGGGCAGAGGTAGGGCTCTGACGGGATGTGGCAAAACAGAACTCATGTAACTGCAAATTTAAAAAATACACCCAACAATGTAAAATTTGGTGCTGAAGCTAAGATATATAGTCTGATTAGCTTTGGGCCTGCAGGCTCCTACAGCTGTGCCCCCCCCCCCGCCCCCACCATGGCCGCAGGAGGCCTGGGTTCTGGGCTCACCCACAGGCTCAAGAAGCTGAATGCAAAATGTGCATCTAGCACTTGGTTCTTACTTGCCTGCCATCTTGGGAAACCGGCGGCTCCCCTTGACCTCAATTATCCACTGCTTTCCCTCTTTGGGGAACACTATGGGTAGAATCACATAGCTGCTTTCTCAAACCAGGCTTCGAGAAAATGTTTGGGGCTACCAGGTGACACAGCAGTCAGTTGTTAAACATTAAGAACGATCGTTTGCAGCAAATTCGAGCTCACCAGCATCGCTGTGGGTTTCCTGGGGATGGAAGAGCTGATCTCTGACTCATGGGGATCCAAGGTTCCGGATCTTTCTCTACCCAAAGATCCCAGCCAATTATGTAGAAATGGAAGCTGCGGGGAGGAGGTGGCAAACTGCCTTACGTTTTTATGCCCTTAGAGGGTTTGATCTTAACCAAAGAGCCTGGGCAGTTCAGGGGCTGGCTTGTTTCACTAGGGCTTGGGGGAAGGCATAGGGAAAAAGCAGAGGGTCTGGATCAATTCCTCTTCCTAGAAATGCTACCCATTCAGATGTGCCCCTCTCCCCCTGTAACTTAGATAACGACAAGGGGGCGGGGGCGGGGGCGGGGGGGGGGCGGCTCCCAGACAGCAAAGCTTCCCACCCCCACCCACATCTGAGGGAGAGAAGCACAAGCACACAGTTACACCCCTGGACAAACGCCTCTGGGGAGAACCTCTCTGGCTTTGAGCAATGGGGGAAATGTAAAGCTTTTGAGATCTGCGGGACTGAATCCACACCTGTTACTAACCCATGGCCAACTAACTAGTCATGTATGTAGGTAACTTGCAGCAGCCAATTTTCTGATCTGTTTGGGGGGGTGGAGTGGGAAGCACAGAACCCTAGCACTTGGGAGATGCTGGGATGTACTGAATAGAGGACAGGAGTGAATACAGAAGCTGTAAGGGGAAAAAAAAAGGTGGCAGGAGACGCACTGAGCAGCCGTTAATTGCTCTGTAGGGGCTGGAGGAAGGAAGCGCGTATCAGCACATGAGAATAATACCCGGATTCAGGTCAAGCAGAGATGTGATTAAAGAAAGGACATGCAGAGTGCTTTTTCAAACAAGACGAGGTTTTCTACTGGGAAGAGAGTTGCTGAAGGGAAAAACACCCCCTCCCCACACACCCCTCCCCTGTGGAGGGCTGGGCATCAGTACTTCCTGAAATACCCTGACATCGGAGGGAGCCCATCCCTGCTCTGTAGGATGCTGCAGAGGCTGGGCTTTGAGAAAACAACACCCCAAACCAGTGGGGTTTCATATCCTTTTTAGATGTGATCCTACTGAGAGCTGGAGCTGCACCCCCAACCGCATCTCCCACCTCCAGAAGGGCCCCCGCAGCACGAACAGGGGTCTGCTGGGAGGGCCCCAGATCTGCCCTAGCAGCTCAGGAAAGCAATCTAGGAACACTGTCGGTGTTTCCCCAAGCCCCATCCTGCTGCATGCATGCTCCCGGTCCTCGGCAGGGCCCACTTCTACGGACCGCCTGCCGAGTCCGACAGAGAAATGGGAGAGGCAGCTGGCCGCGCTTGCACACACGGCTGGGGTTCGCTACCACGCTAGCAGAGCTCTCTCTCGGAGTTGCCCTCCTCTGTCCCTCTCCTCCTCTCCGTCACCCGGAAGCACACTACCTGTGCTATCATGGGGTCCAACATCACTCTCTTTTGACTGGGGGATAAGCCCGTTTCTTCTCAGGGAACAGTTGGTAACTCCATGTTTGCGCAACTGGTGGCGTTCACAGTTAGATTTGGTAGAAAAGAAGGCATCGCATTTTTGACAAGGGAAGGGTTTCTGACCTGAAGCAGGAAAAAAAATATATATTTATCTGGCTTTCTACTGCAATGAAAAAGAAAAAGTCGCTTTCCATTCATTCTCCTGGGATAATTGGCATTTGCTTCCCCACCCCTTCCTTTCACACACACACACACACACACACACACACACACACACATTAAAAAAAAAATACCGGTAACATCAACAACTCAAATGATATCTTCCCTTATCCTGAGTGAAGTGGGATGCTAAAAGTTAACAGTGAAACCAGGACGTTTAAAACAACAGTATTACAATTAAAAATCTTAATAACAGTAACAAAAAAAAAGAGCGAGTAAAGGGATTTTGGAGCACAGTAAGGAAACACCTACAGTCTGTCACAGAGAAGCCACCTCTTGGTCATTTCTGGCATGGCAAGGACTTCCGACGCCGGGAAATCAAACCAGCATCTTGAAGCCCGGGACATCCCCGGGAGCCGTTCCCCTCTCCCTGGCCCACGGTGGACCCGAAGCAGAGAAACGCGCCTCCTGTCCGACCCGTTGACAGTCCTACGGTGACCTTTGCCCGTGCTCACTGTGGTCCTAGCGGGCTAGACGGAGGCGGCCTGCTCCTTGCCTTAAAGGTTCTTTGTTCCCCTTGCTCTACGCCCTTGCTAGTAGTACGTAGTGACCCACACAGGCCCGAGTCTGTTAGGGGATCAGGTGCTCTGGGCCCCAGACCTGCCTGTGGAGAGAAGTGGCTGAGCAGGCCTTACCTCCACCCCACTCCACCATGGGGTAACTCCTGAGAGAGGAGTTCTCCGCTCTGCGTTGCCCTGTCTTAACCTTCCATTTTGATCTTTTTTTCCATAAAGACAGTATGTCAAAACGCAGACTAGGCTCCCCTGTAACTTGTCCTGTGTTTGCGTGGCCGGAGGTGCAGGGAAAGCCAGGGCGCAGAGGGAGGGAGGAGGAAAGAGGGGGGGCCAAGGGAAGGGGTCAGGTGAGCTGGAGCTCTGGAGAGAGAAGGTGGCAGTAAATCATTTACTCCATCACTGGGTTCTTCTGTTTTCCCCCAAGTGCTAAGGTCCCGGTTTCTGGTTTTACAGGGTCACAGACTTTGTGTACTAACAAACGCAATGGCCAAGCTGCAGCCTGGCCTCGTAACCTTGGGACGGCCACAATCAAACGCCCGTGTCAGGAACTGGCTGCAAAGTCAACCAGCACAACGCCCTCGGAACACCAACCCCGGGGGCCCTTCAGCCTGGGGGGCTGGGGGGACGACCCATGGATGCCCCATCTCGTGCAGGTGACCAGCCCAGGCACTCACTGCGAGCGGAACCCCTGGGCCAGGTGCCCGGAGCGGGTGGGGCTCAGCACAAGGAGAAGGGAGCAGGAACACTGTGCACCGCACAACTCCAGGGGGCGCCATTCACACCAAGCACGCTGGGGCATAGCCCAGCACCGCCAGCATCACTGCCCCACTGAGTTCCAGCATCAGCAGCCATCAAAGCGAGGGGCCATCCCTTCCCTGAGCTGCAGGACCCTTTCAGGTGATGCTTCGACATCAGCGGTGGAACTTTCTAAAAATACAGATGCCTGGAACCAGCAAAGACCATGGAACGAGACATCCAGAAGCCCTGTGTGTGTGCTCTTAAGGAGCCCCACATGGGGCCTACAGGATCAAGTGCAGAGCAGAACCCACTGACTGCTTTCAAGTTTCCCTCCACAAAGCTCAGAGAGTGTTTTCTGCTAAGTTATACAAATGACATTAAAAAAAAAAAAAAAACACGCTTTTGCATGAAGACTGGTTGTGCTTCTTTTGTTTTGTTTTTGGCGTACGCTTCAAATTATTCTTGCTTTTCACTGAAAACTGAACATAATCTTTCATAAAATTATTTGGTCTTTATTTTAAGTATGAAAAATAACATCTTACCGTCCAAGATCAAATATCATAGCGTCTCTGAGTCAGGCCAGACTGAGAGGGAGAGACCCAGCTGGGAGTGAAACCAGTCAGAAGCTGGAATGATGAGGAACTGTAGGAGTCTTGATTTTAAATAAAACCACCAGTTCCTTACTTCTTCCCATTACATGGTTCACTCTGTGATTTTACAGCTGGGTTTGGGCAGCCAGGCTCACGCCCCACAATGAAGATTCAGATTCTTGTGCTAAATTCAGACGACCCAATGATGTCAGAAGGTTCTCAAAGTGACAACAGGAACCTCTCAAAGATGCCCCTCTCACTGCGAAAGCCTTACACTTACGCATTCACTCAATCGTTTATTTTGACTGCTGTCTGACAAACAAATCTTATATTGTGAAGAGCGGTATGCTCTCTGGAGTACATGGACCCAGAAAAACATGAGCCCCTCCAATATTTTTTTCATCAGACGGGTTTCCCCAAAACTTGTCGACTGGTAATCTACAGGGTAAGTATCACATGGTTTCATTTGTTTGGGTGACTGCCACAAGCCACCGCTCTGGTGGGAGCGTTTCTAAAGGTACCTGTAGCCACAAGGAGTGCCCTTTGCACCAAAGACGGCCTCCCTCCACCTGCAACAGGAGCCGTGAAAACCATCAGCCAGCCAGTTTCCCTCCCAGAGAGCAGGCAGGAAAAGAGAGAAACCCTATACTATGTGACGCTATCTGGCAGGCACGGGGACCATCGGGAGAAGACTGACCAGCAAGAGTAAGTGGGATCCCTCGGCTCCCCATCTGCAGACGGCTTCCCGCTCTCTGCTTGGGACAGAGGTGCATGCAGGGCTGGCTGAGTGAAGATGGCCAAGGCTGCCCCTTCAGAAAGGCAGAAGGAGCCAACCAGCACTGGTGTCCAAAGCACTTTCCGCGCGGAGGCCTGCACATCGTACCGATTTCAACTCACGCGGACTGCCTGTGAGCAGCAGGTGGGACAGGCCGAGTGCAGAGGACCTCAGCCCTGCAGAGAACAGGCACTAAAACCAACTGGGAGAATCCCAAAGTGTCAGAGCTGGCGGTGGGGAAGGTGGGAGGCTCAGCCATCCCAGGGTCCTGACCCGTTCATTGGAGGAGGAAGGTGAGGAGGAGCAAACACGGGCTGACTGCATTTTCTGTATTCTCTTGTGGCCTCAGGCTTGTGGCCTAAATGAGGGGGAAAAGGGAGGGACAGTGGACTGTCCTCTCCCAAAGGGGCAACGCCACTCAGGCAGAGGAGCCAAGGAACCAGGAACCGTCCCTGCTCCCCAGGACACAGGCTAGAAGGAGAGTGCAAGGAGGGAGCTCAGCCGTGCACAGAGAGCTCACCAGGGAAGATGAAATAGGATGGCAGACGCCAGCTTCCTCCTGAGCCGCGATCCCGAGAACCTGAGCCACGGGGCCCTCGGCCGCAGCAAGCCCCACCGGTCTCCCTAATGCTGCCCCTCCAGGAGACCACGTACGGATGTTACGATCCCTCTGTGCATTTGCTAAGAGGTCAGGAGGAGGCGGACTCTTGAGACACAGATGCGGTTTGCCTAACAGCGATCTAAACCTGCACACCGCTCGAAGCTTTGGGCTGGAACACAGCTAGAGTTTAACACTACTGCCCCCAGCCCCCAAAAAAAGAGGAAAAAAAGAAAGCCTCTTTTCTGTAGAATGCTTTTTCTTTATGGGGCCGTTTCAGAGGCGTGTTTAACTCCGTCTTATTCCAAGGTTTCTGGAGGGAGCATGTCCCAGAAAGCCAGGCAACCAAACACAGCTGGGGGATTCTTCAACAGCAGAGTGTCTACCAGGAAAACATCAGTCTGTGGGAAGAGCGGGTGGGTCAGATGGTTTCCCAGGCTCCGTCCAGCTGGGATACGCGATGAATGGAAAATGTCCTAACACGGCACCAGGCGCAGCCAAGTGCTCTATGAAACTATGCACCAGAGGTGAGGCTGAGACTGTCCCTGCGAGCTGAAGCAGGACGGCAAAGGCAAGGAGCTCACAAAGCCCAGAGGGCACCAGCTTATACAGCGCCTATGCGTGCGGCTAGTACCGTCCCACGGCCCTTAGGGCTGATTACTAGGATTCGGGTCCGTATCTGTGTTCCCCTCCTCTCCAACCCCTTGCCAGTCCTCTGCACCAGAACATGGCAGAACATGTCAGGATGACAGGGGCAGGCACACACTCTCTACGTGTCAGCACAGAAGCAGCTACACACCCTGACCGTGGGGCAGCCGCAGCGAACGTGACCCTGGCTCTGAACTCAGGCTCAACCAACTCATGACCCACCCCCAGGACTACTGGCTGTTACTCATTTCCTTGCTTCAAGATGTGAACAACATCGCCCTCATGGGACAGTCATGAAGACTAGCTCTGGAAGGTCTCTCCACCAACCCTGAGTGCTCCCCTCAAGTCAAGGCCGGCAACCCTCAGCAGGAGGGCATGGCAGTGAGAACACGGTCGGACAGGGTGTCATGGACGGGGCTGCAGCAGACACAGCCACCCAGGGTCTAGGAACGGCTTAGGGAGAAGGGGCAGAACATGTTGATATTTACGCCCACCCTGCCCTACTCCATCTTCGACAGACCTCCCCCATTTTCCTTGCCTGGTTTCAGAAGCTACGAGACTTTAAACTGACTAGGACATTTTGGCATTCAAAAGCCAGGCGACTGAAAGGATGCATTCAGAAGTGGGAACTTCTGGCAGGCACGTGCAAGACATGGGCACAACCCTGGAAAGGAAATACCAGCCACTCCGGTCCTCCTAGGGAGACTGGTGGTTTGCTAGGAAGAGAAAGTCCAGGAGTAACTGGCCTCACCCTCGGACAATGTGCACGCTCTCTACTAAGCACAGGACTCCCAGCTGCGGGGAGGGTGGTGGGGGCGGCGTCAGGGGCGTGCAGAGAGTAGGGCATGGCAAGAGCCATGCTCCTCGTCAGATCCAGCCATCTGCTTTCTGGAAAGTGGTAACAGAAGTACTCACTTCTCCAAGGGCTCTGCAGCTGACAAGCAAGTGCCCCCCCAAAAAGGGTAGCAAGAGCCTGCTGTGCGGGGCACCTCCTGTTTACGATGCATTTTCTTTTCTGAACTGCTTTCTTCAGAGAACTGTGACTACTTTGTCAGGCTTACAGGATTTCAAATGAAAAGGACAGTGTGAAAATGTAGCATATACTTCACAAATCTAGAAATTCTGTTCAGTAGTGGAGTCCTTTGTGGACAGGCGCTCCTGGCTTGCTGCCACCTGAGTCCTGGATTCGAGGCCCCACCAGCCCAGGGAGACCCCCCCGCCCCCGCCACCCCGGCCCACTTGCTCTCCCCTCCCTGTTTCCCAGGGACTGCTCGGGGACCAACCTCCCTCACTAGTAGAACAGCCTGCCATGGGCTCTTGGAAGCTTCTGTGATGATCACCCCTTCCGAATGAAGCCTTTCCACCTGGGTACAGAGCGTGGCTCACACCTCATTCCCAGGACCTCCCCCTCGCCAGTCCTAAGCCTTGTAAGCCAGATTTAGCAACTAAAAACACTTCAGTCTGAATTTCAGATAAATAAATGACAATTCAGTATTAGTCTATCCCCACTACTGCATGGAAAAATACCTACACTAAAAGTTATTTGCTTTTTATCTGAAATTTAAATTTAACTAGCATCCAGGATTTTATCTGGCAATCCTGTATCATACAATTCTCTATTGGGTTTTAGGTCCTACCCATTAGTATTCGGGTGGTAATCTCCAAAAGGCTAAGGCTCTCACCCAATTTACCTTCAGTTCAATGATATAAACCCTGTATAAATATTCAGTAAATTAGAATTAAGAGGAGAGTGTATGGTCATGTGACTATGCAAAGTACCTGGCATAAAATTACTTAAAATGTACCCTCTTCAACTTCTCTTTAAAAATCAACATATAGAAACTAACACTTGAAAAATACTTGGGGCTATCTTTTTGGCAATTTAAGTCCAAACACTGGACTTAGAACATGATTATATCTGGGTGTTTCTCCGGAACAGCTGTTGATTTTAGTATAAATAAATTAAAAAAAAAATTCTACCCACTATTTGTCACTGATTTTCCCCATAATTGGGAAGCTGGGATTGCCTTAGCGAAATGAAAGAGAACTGTGAAATTTGCAATATTCCCTTTAAGGATATATGGAGTCAAAAGAACTTCAGGGAACATTCAACATATTAAAAGCTGCTCTGCAGAATGGGGGATGCAGTTTCTCCTGCCAAAGCAGCAAGTCCACCGTGGCTGATCCCTTAATACCAACTTCTACTTTTCCCTCACTGCCTCCTGTGGGTCACCAGGTAATCTTGCTACATCCTGAAGGGATGAGGTGGATGAAAGTCCGTGATCCAACGGGCGCAGGACCCTTCGCACCCCTAAACACCTACATGTAACACCTGCCTGCACCAGCAGCCCTTCGGGGGCCCAGACAGCGGGAACAGGTGATTTTGGTGACAAGGGTGCACAGGGAAGAACTCCCGGCCCCACCAGGCAAGCCCCCTGCTTCTGAGACTGAGGGAGAAGCTGAAAGTGGGGTCGTGGGGAAAGGGTTCTACGCTTCCGAGCCTGCTCCCCGTCCCGCTCCCCGCCCCTCCCCGGGCCAGAAAGGCCACAGGCTCCCCTCCGGGAAGTAGCACTCCTAGCATGGCGGGCCCTCTTACCAGTGTGTGTGAGCATGTGCCTCTGGAGGGAGCTGGCCCAGGGGAAGACCCGGGGGCAGTGGGGACAGTTGATCTTCTGCAGGCAGTTGGCGTAGGAGTTCCGCTTGGCCCTCAGCAGCTTGTCTTCGGGAGGGCTGCCCTGCTCTTCGTCACTGGGCCCGTGGGGGTCCGCGGGGGCTCCGGCCACTTCATCCTGAGCATCATCCTCTGTAGTCTGTAGAAACGGACTGAACTTGTTGGTGTCCGTCGTGGCGAGCATCTTCTCGATGCTGGCAAACTCCCCACTGGAGTCCAGGTCCACCCCACCGCTGCTGGAGCGGGGCCGGCTCCTCATGCCCTTTTTCCGGCCCCTCTTCTTGGACAAGCTCACTGGTCCCTGCTCGGTGGGTGAGGCTGCCTCCGGGCTGTTGGCAGGAGGGGATGGGTCGCTGGATTCTTTTGGGCTGGTGGTGTTGGCGGGGGCGGCGGCAGCCCTGGGGACCGCGCTTCCTAAGCTGTCTGGAGCTGTGCTGTTACTGCCAGTGCTTGTGGGCCCCGGGTCGGCCACCTTAGCTTTCAGCAAGGTGGGGGCCGAGGACACGGATGAGATGATCTGGGCGATGGAGGCCAGTGGGGGCAGCTCTTCGGTCACGGGGGGCTTTGGCAAGAGCAGCGGGGGCTTGGGGCGCAGCGGCCGCAACACCGCTGGGCTGCTGATGAGGGTGGAATTGCCCAAGATGGGGGAGCTGTTGACCAGAGCTGACGAGTAGATGGGGACAGCAAGCTGAACAGAGCCCTGCAGGGGCTGAGCGTGGGCTTCCAGAGTGGTGGCTGTGGAGGCCCCGGGTTTTTCCAGGATCCCGCTGGGCCCCAAGCTCACTGGCAGGGTAGGGCATGGCAGAGGACAGGGAGAGGGCTGCTCGCCTCTCCCTGGTTCCTGCTCAGGCTTCTTGGCTTCGCCGGGAGCAGTTGCATCTTTGTCTCCTTTCCTGAAGTTCTTGGGGATGGACAGGTCAATGGGCTCCATGGAGCAGTCATAGGGCGCCGAGGAGGAGGGGCTCAGGAAGGAGGGGACATTCTCCTGCTTCACCTGGACGAGGGCCAGGCCCTTCTGGGAAAAGTCCAGGGGCTCGTTGAAGTCCACCGTGAAGTTGCTGGCGGGCTCCAACTTGACGGAGACGTGGGGAGGCAGAGGCTGGGGGGGAGCCCCGTGAAGAAAGCCGTTCTGCGGCTCCAGGAAGGGGGCCAGGGGTTTACGTTCGCCGAAGGTCCCGCCACCATCCTCGATCCTCCCCGAAGCCTCGGCAGCCGCGTCGGCGGGGCTCAGGCCATCGGCCGCCAGGACGTAGCTCTCGATGTCGTGCTCGGGCACGTGCAGGTGCTGCTTCAGGATGTGGTGGATGCAGTTGCGCTTGGCCGAGAAGGCGGCGCTGCACTCCTTGCACTCGAAGGGCTTGCGGCCCTTGGGGCAGCCGCCCAGGCCACGGCCGCAGTGCGTGCGCATGTGGATGCGCAGCGCACGGTAGTGCTTCAGGTCCTCGCCGCACAGCCGGCACACCGTGTCCGGGGAGCAGAAGGCGTCCACCATCTCGGCAGCACTGCTGGTCACGTACTCAATGTTCTTCTCGATGTCCTTGCGGGTGGCCTTGAGGTGCTTCTTGCGCAGGTGCCGCTCGCAGTTGGCCTTGACGGTGAAGGGGTAGTGGCAGATCTTGCAGATGTAGGGCCGCTCGCCACTGTGCGTGCGCAGGTGGCGGATGAGCGCAGCCTTGTCGGCGGCGATGTAGTCGCAGATGTTGCACTGGTAGGGCGAGATGCCCAGGTGGGAGCGCACGTGGGCGCGCAGCACTCCGGAGAAGGCGAACACCTGGTTGCAGAAGCGGCAGGGGTAGAGCACCTTGCGCATGGCTGGCGTCTTCTTGCCGCCGGGCCCGGTCATGATGGCCTTGAGGTCCCCCTCCGTTATCTCCTGCTTGATCTTGGCCTCCATGCTCAGGGGCAGCAGGGCCTCGATGATGCTGTCTTGCTCCAGCTGCGTCTTCATCTCGGCCTGGCCCGGCAGGTCCACCCGCGGCTGCTGCAGGAAGAGCTGCGTGGCGGTGTCTGGCTGGGCTCCGGCCGGGGACGGCAGCAGGTGGGCACTGGAGGCTGCCTCCATGGGGCCTTTGAGGAGCTTCAGGGGCGGCGGGGGGAGGCTGGGGCTGATGCAGCCCGGGGAGGCCTGTTGGGCATTTAGGAGAGGCGGGGGCGTGGACGTGGCCACCACCGTCCGCGGGGTGACCAGGGGCTTTGGCTTCAGAGGGGGCATATGTTTGAAGATGGCCTGCAGAGGGGCAGCAGGGGCCTTGGAGAGAGGCGGAAGACTGATCTGAGGGGGAGCGGAGGCTGCCATCTTCAGAATCTGCTGGATGTCGGCCAGCTCGATGGCCGACTCGCCAGAGATGGGCTTGACCACAATACTACTGTCGGGCTGGATGATGAAGCCCTTCTGGAAGGGCTGCAGGGACAGGTGCTTCATGCTGTCCTTGGTAGCCGGGAGGACCGTGAGAGAGCCGCCCAAGGAAGCAGCTTCGAAAGGAGACAGACTCAGCATGTTGGTGCAGCCGGGGTCCTGAGGTAGCTGACACTTGAGTGTCTGGAGCTGTATTGCTTGGTTGTCATCCGGCAAGGGCTCCTCGGCGGGGGCAGGCCTGGCGTCTTTGGTGTGCTGCAGGCCCAGCAAGGCCAGGAAGACCTTCTGGTCCAGGGCGTCCCCAGGCAGGGTCTTGGCCTGCAGCCTTTCCCGTCCCTGGTCTGTGGCGACGTGGGTCTGCCTGTGCAGGGCGAGCGAGGAGAGCATGGGGAACGCCTTGTCACATGTATCGCAGATGAAACGGTGCTGCTCACTGATGCACCTTCGTAGGTTTGTCTCACACCAGGCCTGCATGGAAGCCGGGTTGGCAAGAGCAAGGGCATAAAGAGGATTTAAAAACAATCACTACCCTGAGATGCAGAAAGTATCTGTTGTATAAGCTGCCCCAGTCCCCAGCCTTGGCCTCCCCCCCTGCTTGCTAATTCCTGTTCTGGACTGAATCAGGAAAACCCCCCAAAGCATCTCAAGTGTCATCTTGCTTGATGAATGACATCAATCCCTAGGGTATCTCCAAGAAGCAATGAAATATGGTTAAGTAACAACAGCACAAAGATAGGATTAATTCTCTTTTTAAAAATGGCGTCCTGGAAAACTAATGGGCTGGGGACTTCCTACCACCAGTGGAGAACTGGCTACCTTCGTTGATTGTGGGAGAAAGGGCATTGCCTGGGAAGGGGCGTGAGGCAGCGCCACCTGGGGGGAGGGTTATGTGAGTGCATACATGTGGGTACATACGTATGTGTGTGTACACCTATGGAATAATTCACTGAACTTCAGGATTCTGTGCCTCAAGAGTTTCCCTGTTGATATCCTCTATCTCAATTTTGAAAAAAAAAATAGTTTCAAATAGTTTTGGCACATGTTTTATAGGCAGAGAACAAATATGGTTCAGGTTAATAATGACCCCAAACATTTTTAATAGAAACTACAACATTGGAAAATATTTACCTGTAATATGAATATTAAAGAAATACTCAAAAAAATACAAATTCAATTCAGATAGGGCTGGCGTAGGGGTGGTGAGCAATTCACAACCTTAAATCCAAACGCCCCAAGAATGGGCAAAAAGCACAGGTAAGCTAGACACATACTCATGTTAATAAGAAATTCAACACAAAATAAAAGCCCGCCTATCCCTCTCAGCTTAATGACCCAATGAAGATTGAAAAGATCAAGCTGAATTTCAAGAGAAAAGGTTGTGATTAAAAAAAAGACAAAACCCAACTGACAACATTTTAAGGAAGGGAAGCCTCAGGGTGAGGGGGTCTAGTCCAATGACGTGGCCCATGGAGGTGGCTGCTGGGTCCACAGGCTGAGCAAAATACCTGAGAAATTCGAGGAAATTTCCTACAGGAGAAGTCAGTGAATCCTAAGTCATGGAAGCCAGCAGGGATGGAAGGGTTGTTCTGAATGAAAGGCCTTCCCATGGAGTCCCTGGGAAGTTGTTTGTGGACAAGTGCGTTGTGGCGCAGCAATCCTCGATGTGTTCGAAAGGTTACGCAGCAAATGTCACATCTGGCAGGAAAAAGGAAGAGGATATAAGGGAGCAGCCAAGTCAGAGTTTCCACTTGTCCAGTAGCGCGCTACACTTTGTTGTTGCTTCAACTGAAATAAAAATGATAGGACATCAAGAAGCCACTCTGTTCGTGGTTAGCACCAAGAAAACTCTTCGTTTAAAAAAAAGTTATATTTTACCAATTTCTGGGTATCCTCATCTTTGCAGACAGAACAGGTGTGTCCAGTAAGTTTAGCCGGGAACCTAAAGCCATGGTTGCAGGCTTACTTTGTCTTACCTGAATTATGCAGCACACAGCGATCATTTCAAAGGTTTTGCTCCCACCCTTGGCTCAATGGATTCTAATTATCATAAATGTTTAAAAGTCAAATACAGAATCTAGAGCATCCCTGATCTCTAATGGGGATGAAATGATAGTCAAATTTCTCCAAGTGAATTAGTAGCACATGACAGTGACTATGTATTCAATTCTGATATTATTACCATCCGTTATCTGAAAAACAACCGTGGCTCCTAGACTAGGAGCAAGGCATCCTGCAGGGGCACACAGCTCGCCCTAGTAAGCGGGTGGGTATCCTGACTTTCATCCTACAGATAAAAACACCGAGGCTCAAAAACCTTACGCAACATGGCCGAGGTCACACAGCCAGTACAGAAGGAAAGATAGAACATGAAACCCGTTTGCCCTCCCGCCCACACCTGTTACGACGCTGTCACCTTTCCCTTGAAAGACTCCCACGGATGCAGTCCATCTAAAGATCAGCACCCTCCACCTCAGAGATGACCTACACCTTAAGCGTCACACCTGGGTCACACAGATGTGAAACAAATGCATTTTATCATTATTATTTACTTACTCTTTTTTAGAGGGGGACAGAGAGAGAGAGAGCGAGTGAGAGGGAGGATGGGGAGCAGATGGAGGATGGGGAGTGGGGGGGGGAGAGAGGGAAAGGAGGGGGTGGAGGGAGAGGGAGAGAGAGAAAATCTTAAGCAGGTTCCATGCCCAGCACAGAGCCTGACGCAGGGCTTGATCTCGCAATCCTGAGATCAGGACCTGAGCTGAAATCGAGAGTCAGATGCTTAAGTGACTGAGCCACACACGTGCCCCCAAATGCATTTTATGATGCTTCCTCCACTCTTTTGTACCAGTGTCACCTTCTGGGTCTCCACTGAGAACCATCCTAACGACCATCCGATCATTACGGTATTATCAATAGCCCCTAGACCTGTACTGGATACAGTACCCACGGGAGCCACATGTGGCTATTTAAATTAATTAAAATTTCCTCAGTCACACTACTCTCATTTCAACAGCGGCCTCAGGTAGTGCAGATCTAACACATTTCTAGGTTTCTATGACCGCAGAAAGTTGTTAGACAGGGCTGTGGGCCTAGAACCTTTCCAAGTATTTGCATGTACCAACGCATTTGTTTCTCACAAAACCCCTAAAGCAGGTGCTAGTAGTGCTCTACAGGGAAAGAACGTGGGACACCGAGGGGCAGAGCAACCTGCCGGGATTTACACTGCACACACCTTAATGGAAACTTTCTTAGCTCTGAAATTCTTCTCTGTTAATAAAGAGATAATAAATCACCCATGAGGCAGCTGAGCTCATTTTCCTCTCGCGCTGAAACAAAGAAGTACCAAGTACGTGCAACTCTGCTGTCCTTACTGCGCTGTGGCAGGCCATGGCAAGCGAGGTCCTGCTGTATGGCCACCTCTCCTATCTCCAGGGCCACCCCGGCCGCATTTCGCCATCGAGATTCCTGCCATTGTTCCATTAAATTTGGAATACCGGGTTCCCGCGAGCTGCTCAAAACACAAAACTCTGAGGGAACGGTGCTTCGGCTCACCAAGCATGACAAGGGCTCCAGGGAAGGCAGGGTCACAGAGAACCCAGGCTGCCTTTAGGTGCTGACAGTGCTCACGGCCGCGGGCCCACACAGCGCTACTTCTTGCACCCACCCCCCTCCCCCGCAATCCCTCACATGCACACGGCTCATGTTCAGGGGGGCTGGAGGGTGGCCCCCCCCAACCACAGGGAACCCTGGCCAAAGCACCCAGAGGACTAGGCCACAAGGAAGCAGCCTGGCTGCAGCTGCTCCAGTGTGCCACGCCGCACATGTGGAGGGGCTGTGACCCCTGGGGCCCCACGGCACCTCTGTCCTGCCGTCCTGGAAATGACGCTTTCCTCTTCTACCGTGGTGACTCCAGTCCCCCCAGACTCAAGTTCAACTGCGCACTCCTCGCCGTCACCACCCCCATCACCACCCCAGTGGTCAGCTGGAAGCTCTCCCCTGAGCTGGAGAGAAATGTCTGGACTGGGGACATTTAATGCCGACCAGACATCGGGTGATAGTAAGAAATCACTGTTACCTACTTAAGTTGTGGTAATATTTTGGTTGTGGTTTTTTTTTTTTTTTTTTTTTGTAAATCCCTTTCCTTTACAGATACGTAATGAAATGTTGGTTAAGTGAAATATGATGCCTGGGACTTGTTTTCAAATTATCTGGGATGGGGGAAGAGATGAAACACCATGGGCTGGGAATTCCTGAAACTGGGGGATGGGTGCATGAGGGTTCATCACACTGTGCTCTCTACTTGTGCATATGTTTAACATGATCCTAATACATGTAAAAGAAAGAACCACCTAAAGAAGAAAAAAAAAAGAGGGAGAGAAACACCTAATTAAAAATGGCTAATGAGAGTGGGCTGACTTTTCGTCTCTTTTTCTGAGCTTCAACAACAACCAAAGCACTATTTGTGGCACATGCAGGTGGGGGGGGTTCGATTTATTAAAAACCCCAGAAGAGACTTACACTGAGTCTCACTCTGGCATGGGTGAAGGGAAGGAGCCCATTTCTCCAGCAAACCTATGGGACAATTGGAGCCTCTGGGAAAAAGGTGGAGGGGCTGGGGCGGGAGGGAGGCGCGGGGCCCAGGGCTCAGGAAGGCTCCACAGCTGGGATTTACATGCAGGCAGAGCGAGCCATACTAGGCGGGCTGGGCAGTCAAGCCTGTGGCCTCCATCTGGCGTAGCCCTTTGTGAATTGGAGATGGTTCTGATTTCCTCTCTCCCAGCCTCTTCCCCTCTGTCCAGGCTTGGCCAGAAGCAAGTGAGGCTTGGGAAGCCGTGGGAAACGGGAGCTGGTCTGTGCCTTTCCTGGAAGGTGAGAACAAGAGGAGGTAACAAAGTCGAGGGCAGGTGCCAAGGGCTGCCGCTCGTGGGCACTCTGCACCTGATGTCCGCACTTGCTCTTTCCAAATTAAGAGTGAGCACCGACTCCATACATTTTGCGCAGAACATTTGCAGAGTGTTTTAAATTCATCTTCACCCGTGCCGGACACTGTCCTGGATGCTGCGATATCACAACAAATACCTGAACTCATTCATCCTAACAACCCTGTGAGAGCGCTAGTTAAGAGTCAGTGTGTGCGCGATCGATCGCACACAGGGGCTGGCCCTGGCTCCCCGCTCAGCTTTCCCTGTGAAGACTGCAGCAGAGGGACTCACAGTCAAAGTCAGGTAAAGGGCTCGAGTGGGGCGTGCATTAAAAAGAAGTCACGCGTCCGTGAACTATTTTATCTAACCTAAAACGTATACAGTCGATCCTCATTACAGGCAGATTCCGTATCTGTCAATTTGCCGACTTGCTACAACGTACTTGAAAAGCCGTGTCACTACTCGCAGGGCACCTGAGGACCCGCACTGAGAGGGGAAAGAGCTGAGTTGCCCGCCGTGCGCGTTCCCGGCTACAGCCGTTCCGCCGTCTTGCCCCAGCCCCTACTGTAAACAAGTGTTCCTCCCACGGTCCACTTAGTGCCACAGTTCTCGCATTTCTGTGCTCTTTGTGGGTGGTTCCGTGGTCTGAGATGGGCTCCAAGCACAGCGCCAAAGCGCTGCCTCCCATGCGTGAGCTCGAAGAGCTGTGATGTGCCTGATGGTGGAACGTGCATATGTCCCACAAGCTTCGTTCAGGCACGAGTTAACAGTGCTGGGGGCTGGGAGTTCCCGGTCCTCGAGTCGGTGCTATTTATTAAGTACGATTTCCTTAAGCAGAAACAAACATAAAACCAGGGTCTGTTATTGATTAGTTGATGAAAAGGTAAGCAGAGGCTCTCAAGCAACTAACCTTGTGTTTCCTCTAGGAGCCACGGTTTAATATTCACTAATTCTGTGTTGGCTGCAATCTTTGAGAACAGAATGACTGGGAATAACGGTAAGCGACTGCACATTCACTCCCCAAGGGCTTACGCTGGAATCTCACTGCACTGAGAGAAGATCCAGGTCTGGGTCACTGCATGGATCATACTTTTTTTTTTTTTAAGATTTTTATTTGAGCAAGAGAGCACAAGCAGGGGGAGCAGCAGGCAGAGCGAGAAGCAGACTCCCCGCTGAGCAGGGAGCTCGATGCGGGGCTCGATCCCAGGACCCCAAGATCATCACCTGAGCCGAAGGCAGACACTTAACCAACTGAGGCACCCAGGTGCCCCTGGGAAGAAAAGTTCTCTTATTTTTCTCCTGTACCCTAGAGACCTTTTGAATACCTTTCCTGAGTCTATTGCACAGCCTGTTGGCTATGAATACTCAATGTGAGGGGTGTCACAAGTGGGTTTTCTAAAAGGGAGGACAGGGTCTCATAATATGGCAATTAGAGCTGACTGCAGCGTGAATTTTTAATGACACCGAGTTTTCTTCACTTCTAACAGGTCTATCCGCCCCCTTCCCCCATTCTCTCGATCACCTTCAAGCCCCTCCCGTTTCTGGCATCTAGGACAGTTTCACACATAATAGGTGCTCAGTAAACACAAGGCTGAATTAACCAGCACAAACCACAAGCTCCGTGTCTCCCATGGAAGGCAGCTGGGGAGCAGTGTGGGACACGCTCGGGGACCAGAGACAGTGGGAGAGGAAGTGGAGGTTGTGCAATCTTGGATAACTTATTTCATCTGTATTGTGATTGCCTGCGGGACAAAATTTCCCACACAGGCCTGACACAGGAATCGCTCCCTCCATGACCTTCTAGTATACTATAGCGAGAATGAAGTGACCGGTCCTCAAATCTGTGGACACCTGATATCCCAGGCCTGGGAGAGCTCTTCCCCATCCTCCTCTGAGCCCCTGACTGCTCTCTCCTCTGTAACATGGGGATTGTCAAGAGTTACTGTCAGTGAAAGAGAATAAAATGCCTGGAAAACTGCAAGGTGCTACTCCAAACTTAACCATGACCATATACTGCTGGGAACAAAACCACCAGGAATAGCCCGTTTCCTGGCCATGATAGCAAACATGAAAATGCAGGGAAAATGAATTTTAATTTCAAAAGGATGTGTTCTCTCTCTTCATTCTCAAGAACTTTACCACTGTCCCCACTGCTTCTGTTTAATCCTTGAGACTCATGGGAGAAATGCATGTTCTTCCTGGTCACCCTCTGTCCTGCACCACCTGCTTCCCCCCCACCCACCCCTGCCACCACCCCTGCTCCTGGGGCCACAGCTCAGAAGAGAAGTGCATGCCATCCCAGCCTGCACATGCACTCAGAGCCTTCTAATAAAATTTAAATAAGGCCCAGAGCCACAACTTCACGCCTCTCCAATTCATGGGATTCAATCGATGCGCTCCTATTTCACTTCTGAAAAGATACAGAATGTCATCTCATAAGCTGCTCAAAAGTGGCAGAGGGGGAAAAAACACACAAAAAAACAAACAAACAAAAAAAAAAACCTGCTTTGAAACCAGAAGCACATTGTGGGGATGGTTAAAAGGAAGAAAATGAAACCCCACAGAAAAACATGGCTTGCCATCTCCCGCTCGGCACCTGTTGGCAGACCTTAAATAAAACCAGTGTGGAAAACCGTCACACAGAAACATTTGGACAGGCCTTTGTCAGCCAGAGACACTCTGGTTCAACCAGCCTTCCCAAGGCCCCAGGAAGAACACTCTGCAACTGTTTCTAAAGAGCTCTTCAGGGACAATGGAGACCATTGTCACTCTGTGGGCAAAGCTGCTCGCTGCGGGCTCTGATCTGCGGGTGTTTGCTAACCTCCCTTGGGCTTGTCAGTCTTCATGAAGACCATAACCATGGGTCGGGTGGGCCCCACAACCCTCCCCTCACATCCCCGGCTTGTGGGATGTCTCCATCCTGCCCTGGACGCCACTCCAGGAACTCACGGACGGTACCACTGCAGAACATGCCGAAGGAGCAGGACTGTACTTTGGAAGTCGTAGGACCGCGGAGCACTGGAGGACGATTTCATCTTGCGTGTGATTTGGACAGTGTGCCAGAGGGAAAGCTTACAAACTCAAGAGATTGCTTTCTGATACCGCAGCAATGCAAGAGGAGGGCAACTTTTCCAAATGGAGAACTTCAATGTCAGTAAGATCAACGCATCTGGGGGAAAGTGTAAGTAGTGAATCCTAGTCACAGGATTTACAGATGCCAATAGAATTCTTCTAAAAACAAAACTTTTTTTCTTTTTACATCACATACTGAAATAAATTACTCTAAGGAAAACAAAATCTCATCAGTGGGAAACACTCCAAAGACAAGGTGAGGTTACGTATCAAACAGGGATGAATGCTAATATGGACATTCGGCCCATCCTCAACTTACAAACACACACCTGTGTATGTGTGAACTCCCAAATCACTCTGCTCACAGAAATAGTGTTTCTGGACTCCAAGACAGTTCACCAGAGCCTGGTTCACCCAGAAAACACCTGAATTCCAGCACATGTCAGCAAATGCTTCTATCAGAAAGAAAACTTAATTGAGAATCCTGGAGATCATACCATTCCCCACTCCCCACCATGTGACATCCCAGCCTCCCGCAGGGCTGCTCGGTCATGGTGGCTCCTATTACCGGGGCTGGGGCTCTGCAGTTGTGGTAGGGGTGGGTGGGAAGGCAGGAGGTATAGTTTCGGGGCATGCAGTCAGGGCTGTCCTAACAGCAGAAGGCCGAAGCAGCTGTCTGCAGCTTATCTGCTCCGCGCCCCCCCGCCCCGCCTCCCTTAGCACCACTTGCACTGTCACCGAAGGGGTATGGGTAGGTGTGAAGCACAGATAGGAGAGGGCCAGGGTGGGGGGTCTTAGGGGAGGGAAATACCTCCCAGCAGTATGCAGGGGGCTGAGCCAAGTTTCCACTGTGGCCCCTGGGGGCTGGAGGGACACACCACGAACACAGAGAGCCTTCAATATATCAACTTTATCCACAGCCCTTCCTGTCCTGCAGAAATTAAGCAAATAAGCAAAATCACACAGCAGACTGGCCCTAGATTTGACGTGGGCTGGCCTGGTAGAGAAGCCCAATTCTCACAGGTGAAGTGACCTGCATGGGTCCCGAAGCCACAGCTCAGCCTCTGCCTCCAGCTGTCACAGGCCCGTGGACTGTGAGGCACGGGCTGGAAGAAGCCAACTCCAGCAGGTCAAGGAGATAATTCTCCTTCCTTAGCTGAGGGCTCTGTCCTTTCAATTCTCAAAGGACTTGAGTGACAATGAATGATCTTATCCATCCCAGATCCACTAGTCTTAAAAAAGACAAAAGTTAAAATTTTAAAGTCATGAATTGAAGATGGACACCTCCCACAGCGCACCTGTGACAATGAGACAGGGCACCATGATAACAGTTCTTTTATAAGCCATGCCCTTGTGAGAAGATGCTGCATCCTTCTGACTGATTTCTTCAAAGAAAACTATATAACCCTGATCTGGGGTAGAAATGTGATAAATGTGCTCTTACGGTCTGAGCAGTCTGTGTAGGGGGTGAGGGTCCAAGAGGAAGCCTGACACAAAGCCAGCAGTTTGAAGGCTCATAGGAGAGCGAACAGTTACCCTATCAGGAATAACTGTCACCATCCGGGACACCAGCCCTGAAATAAAGAATGTGTCCCCACCAACCAGAGTGGGTTTTCCAAATAGCCTTCCCAAAGTGCCTACGATGGGAAGGAAGCCTACAAACACATCCAAGACTGAGAGTCAAGCCAAGGTAAATTTGAAGGCAAAGTTACTAGCAGTGGGGTTTACCGAAGTGGAGAGCAAGACCACCAAGAAGCTTTAAAACAAAAAACAGAAACCTTGCAGCTAAACGAATTTGGGGATTAGCTCCTCCCAGTGCTCACTACAGTAATACTGTATTCATCTGGTGACCTCAGCTCTCCAGAACAGGAAGAAAACTCTGAAGTCCACAGAAAAGCTTAAGAGCAGGTCGAAGAGATAACCAGCGCCTCCCCACCAGGTGCCTCACCTTTATGGCAATATCACATCCACCATGATGGCAGTTAAGGGGCAGGGGACCTCCATCAAGAAAGGGTTTTTATATAAAGTGTGTGTGTGTGTGTGTGTGTGTGTGTGTGTGTGTGTGTGTGTGTGTATGTATGTATGTATTTTTTCCCCCTATGCTAAACATATTTAATTTTTGAAAGGCTGCTCTGGCAAATTTCAAACATTAGGAAACATTTCTTTAGAAACTCCAGTTTCCCCAACCATCCAAGGAAAATGATGCGTGGCTCTGCTCTTTAAAGCTAGCCAGTCCCTTCAAGCTTCTAACTATCCAGAGTTCACAGCTGGATTACAAGGATTACAAAATGCGGTAGGTAGGACTCAAACCAAATTTAAATAGTCATTCAGCTTCCCAACCTTTACAAAAGCAGAACTAGATGAAAGGGGTGCTCTATGACAATGAGGACTCAAGGGCAGACTGCTTTCATGTTCTCTTGTCAAATACACAGTACCTGGTAGAAGGCCCTGAATGTGATGCCTCAGTTTCCTTGGAATGGGCTACCCATCCAAGGACTGGACTGCCCCCTTCCTCCTCACCACAGTCCGCAAATGCATTTTCCAGACAGGGAACCAGCCTCGGCTGGCCCAGGGGCCAGGGACACGCTAGGCGGCAGGCTGGGATGGAGCTGGCCGACTTAACTCCCACTCCGTGACGCCCCAGCTCCTTCTCCAACCCAGGGCACATTCTTAATGGCCAGACACTGGACAGTGGCTCACCTGGGAGCCTTCCCTGCCCCTCACATTCTCTGGGCAGCCAGAGGGCCCGGCCCCTGTCATCAGAACCTGGGAGATACCTTGCCGAGAAAGCTGAGCTCACCCTGGCTATTTCCTTGAGATACTGAATTTCTTGCCCATTACAGTGTTTTAATCGAGACACTGACATTCCTTTTTTAAAGGGATTTCATGCTTCATTTTTTCCTGCTCTGTCTCCAGAGGCAAAAAGGGGTAAGTGCAAACAACCTCTCCTCAGAGCCCCACCCGGTTCAGACATTCCTGCCCTGGTGCCCACCCTCCCCACCCTCCCCTCCCATCCCAGCCAGAGAACTGACATCCAACAGCTGCACTAATCTCTCCCAGTTGCTGGGAGCAACAGTGAGGGCCCTGTGACAGGGCTCTGGCCGGTGGCGGGCGGCAGCTTGCCCTCCCCACGCCCAGGAATCTACCAGACTGCACACCGCGTCCCGACACCCTGCCCGGACTGTTCAACCAACCAGTGTGGCGTGAAGTCAGGGCAGATCTGAAGCACTTCACGGCGGGCAGGCTGGGGTGAGCGCAGAAGCTGGTGGCCGCCTTGGCTCTTAATAGCCCGAGTCCCAGAGAGGCCCCTCGGGCAGAGGGGAGAAGGGGCATCCTGACAAAGGTGCCTCCAACTTCCATGGTGGTCTGGCAGGTGGGGGGCATCTGTCCCCCCTCCCCCGTCAGCCTCCAGCACCATTTCAAACCTGCCTCCACCTGGCCAAGCCACCGACCCCTGAGACTCTTAAATACAAGATGCTGATGACTGTTTTTTTATACTCTTTCCTTACATTTAAGTGTGGGACCAATACCATGCCATGTGAATTAGTCTGAGGGGCTCCCTGCAGGTGATGGGGGTGCGTACGGGGAGGGTGGTACAGCGAAGGGAGCCAAACATTCCTTGGAACACTCGAGAATCCAGAAGAAGGAAGGTTCTGGCACCTTGCTCCACCACCCGGACGAGGGGGTGGCTTTCAGCCGGGCCTGCACGCCTGTAACAGCATTTACCCTCACCGTGCAGGTGTAGGACAGGCCTACCCCCAGCAGGGAGGGTGTACCTCCCAGAGCTCACTCGTGTTCCCCGAGGACTAATTCCTGACCTAGATTCCAGACAACCTTGCTCAGACGGAGGAGAGCCTCCACCTGGAGGAAACTGTGAAGTACCACCCTGTCCTGTGGAAAACTCAAGGGAAGCTTTACCCTACCCGCTCGGGCTCCCTCTGCTTTGACCACAGGCAACCTGTGCCCTTCCTGGTCCCGAATTTATCCCTTTCGCCTTGTTTTATAACTGCCCATTTCCTTGTTTTCTGACTCGAGGGCCCCATCTCCAACATCACTGTTTTTTTCCTTCAAGTCTGGTCAAGTGCTGGGCACACCATCAGCACTCAATCATTTGGATACATTTTAACTGAAATAATTTAAATCTATTACCCGCCCTTCTTGCATCAAGAAGCCATGCGAGACTGGACAATAACTTTTGCTAAAGGCTGCCCTCAGCAGCAGTGCCAGAGCCACGGTAACCAGACGGTTGTCACCCCTCCAGGCCCAGCCCCCCGCGAGCCTGAGACAAGTCATTCACACCCAAGCCCGGGGGCCTCACACGCCAGGCTGCTTGCTGCCCCGGCGCCCTCCCTGCCGCAGACGGGCTTGTCTGGGCCTGCGCCTGGGTGATGGGCTCTGCACACCTGAACCGTGGCTGGCTCGAACTCAGAAGGGCCGTGATTGTACCCCACACCCCAAACTGCAAAGACTCTGTATGCAGCCAGGAATGCAGAACACATCACTGACAGTTTTTATACCAATTATGTGTTGACACTGTATTTTGGTATTAGTGCTATAATGAGCGAAAAAGCATGATCAATCTCGCCTATTTTTTATTTTTTAAAACGTGACCACTAGAAAATTTAAAACACTCTGTCCATCACATCTGATTCCAAATGCCAGCTCTCTGCCAGCCCCCCTTGTGTAGGGGGCTGTGGATTTACCGCGGGTCATGTCACGGCACAAGCATCGCCCAGCGCTGAGGGCTAGAGCTGCTCCAAGCGTCTCCCTGCCTTCCTTTTGCTCTGCGCTAACATACGCTTCGTGAACTCGAAACAGGAACGGGGAACAGCCTCAGCATTTACACCAGTTTGGACTTCTCTAACACTTTTTATTAAGGGACAACAGGCACCTTGCCAGCTTTGGGGATTGGGGGGTGGGGTGTGTGTCAGGGCAGGAGAGCGAGAAGCCAACAGCTGTTTTGAGTTACAAACTTTCTGTTTAAACTGGTAGCATCCCACTGTGGTTCTGCTGCCGCTGGGGTTTGCAAATGGAGTCGGTGTCTATTTTAGCTCTGGGTTAACAAGCAGTCTCTCCCACCAGCTACTGTCACAGTTCACTGTCCGGCTGGGCCCTGCTGGCTCCTGCCTGCCCCCACGGCCTCTTCTGATAGCAGGCTATTACATGGAACAGCAGAGCAGAGAGGAGAAGAGGGAAATTAACTATGTTCTATAATCAAGTCCCTTTGGTTTCCAGATGCAAGCCCCACCCCACATTGCAACAGCCCCTAGGCAGGGGACGGCTGGCTCACCCCCCACAAAAGATGTGCTGCGGGCACAGCATCCAGGGGCTCCAGTGGGGTGGAAGGCTGCCAAAAGGGGCTGAGTCCCCAGCAGGCTACAAAGCTCCTCCCGGAGACCCCTCACCAGACAGAAGGCACTATTCCTGAGTGGGCAAGGGAATCAGGCTGGACTTGAGGTTCAACTTCCTGGTGCATCTGCCTTGTCACAGCCTTGGGGACATGGTAAGTGAATTACCCACTGAAGTGTGCAGAATGGGACAACCGGCGTCCGATGCACAGCCCATCCCTGCCTCGGCATAGCAAGCCCAGCCTGTCCCTGGGGCAGGTGCTCGTCCGGGAGTCCCCGCTCCAGGGGAGCCCATACCCTCATCCAGGCCACCACGTAAGAAGGGGACACTTGGGCTTCCTCTCTCGCTGCTATATGCGGTGTTGTGCAAACGTGTGCACCAGCTGCCCAAAAATCTCTTGCCAGAGTCAAATTATTTTCCCTGTAGGATAGGACTCTCTAGAGGGGGGCAAATGGGTTGTTCCTAAGATGGCATTGGATCCTAAAGTATGAAGTGAAATAAAACACACAGTGGAGTTCCGAGATGGGCAGCGCGTTCGCTCTCTGTAGCGCCCGGTCGTGTGGCTGTTTGGAAGGAATGCGGGACAGGGGCTGGGGTCCCACGTGCACTTGCTGGCTCTGCCCACGACTCACCACGTGAAGCCTCACCTCTGTTTGCTTGGGTCCTCAGTTGAGAAAGCTATTTCAATATTCACCACCCACCACAAGCCCACATCCTGGGGATGCTGTGGACGTTCACGAAACCATGAACGTTCCCGAAACCATGAACGTTCCCGAACCTCTCAGGACTAGAGGGTCTGCAAAAGGAAGAGCCAAGTGCTTTTTCCTGGTGGACAGAAGGACAGCTGTTAAGAGACCAACCCCTAGACTATAAGGCCTGAAAAGGAACACGGGGATTATGTGGTCCAGCTCCCCTTCAAGGGTCACAGACAGCCGACCGAGGTCCCATATGAGCAGGACTTCTGACCACCAGCCCATACCCTCTCCTACGCAGCCAGTGGGCAATTTCGAGATGGGGGTGTTATGAAAAGACATTTTGTAGCACTTAAATGGCTCAGCAGTTTAAACTCTTCATAAATTCTTTCCCCTAACGAAAACTGTCAAGCTGATGTGATGAAGTATAATGTTATCTGACACGGCTTTAAGTTAATGTACGGTGAGGCTTTTCCCTTGACACAAAAGTCTTCAGCTGGCTCAGACCTCTTCACTCCCCAGTCACAACCCAACACGTGTCCTGAGGAAGGAAAGCTGGTCCATACATCCGCAAGTCCAACAGGTATCCAGACTCCTACTCCCAAGCTGCCTCCAGAAAGCCTATGCTGCAGGTGTGCATGTGCTCAGCCCTGCTCTGGGAGAAGCTTCAGCCACGCCTTGCAGGACACGACCTTCCCATCATGTTGCTCCCCTGTGGCACCTGGTTGTTCTAAGTGCTTAAAAACCATGGCAGGAACATTTTAAAAGTGGCAGGTCTGGGGCGCCTGGGTGGCTCAGTCGTTAAGCGTCTCCCTTTGGCTCAGGTCATGATCCCGGGGTCCTGGGATCGAGCCCCGCATGGGGCTCCCTGCTCCGCGGGAAGCCTGCTTCTTCCTCTCCCACTCCCCCTGCTTGTGTTCCCTCTCACTGTGTCTCTCTCTGTCAAATAAATAGAATCTTTAAAAAAAAAAAGAAGTGGCAAGTCCACTGCAAACGTCCTAAGCCTGTCTGCACGAAGAACACAGAACTTGCTGCCTGATGAGAAAGTTTTGCGAGAAGATGGGGAAGGAAAGCCGAGGGTGCCCCATCCGCAGCCCCGCCCTGAGCGCTGCTGGGGAGTCTGAGCAGCGTCCACCATCTCTGCCTGGATAGGGAAGGCCCAGCAAACCCGGAGCCAGCAACCTAGACCAGCAGAACAATCAGCTCTCAACGTTTGCCTGTGATGGGCATCACATGGGGTCGAGTGTCTCGCACGAAGTACAACTCTTCTTACCCCAAAAGGTTTTTTTTTTAGGTTTCTGTGCTACCAGTCCCATCCAGTCGAAACGATGGTGAGTAGCTGGTATGCCCTTCCGTCCCCAACACACACTTGTGCACAGCTAACAATCATCGCTAACAAGCGACACGTCTTGTGTAACAGAAAATGTGCATGCTGCTCGGAAGCCCCCCGTCATGGGAGACGCCCTGTGCACGGGGCACTCAGGGCAACTGCTCTGGGGGCCTCGCCAGCAGCGAAAAGGAAGCACAGCGAACCTCGGTGAGCACATCCTGTGGCTCCGGCCACTTTCCTCCTTCTCCTGCCACTTGTCAGCCTGGCTTCCCCGCATCATCCTCCTTTCTTAGCTGCCTGGCTTGTCACCAAACCCAAGGCGAATTCCTTTAGCTCAGTTTGGAGGACCAAGGGGGTGGGGATTGGGGGGCGGTGAGGATCTGTCCTAAGTCCAAGGACCCAGGAATGAAAAAGAGCTTTCCAGAGGACAGGTGCGTTCCCTTTCTCTTACCTTAGTGGATTATCTGAGTGGGTCTCCATGTGGGTCTCCAATCCATACTTGCAAACAAACTCCTTGAAGCATATGGGGCAGTGAAACACTTCATCGACCTTCTCCAAGTCACCTGACTGCCCATCTTCCACCATCTTGGGGGAAAAGAAAAAAGTGAATTCATGAAGGAGGTCTCCCACACGAGTTTGCTTCAGAAGAGAAGCCAATACTCAATATGGATCTACAGGGAGGCCTCCCTCCTGAGGATTAAGGAGGCCACTGACCAGTCTTTCATCCATGCAACAAATCCTCACCGAATGCTTCCATCCATCCACCTTCAACCCAATCATCCCTTTAATCCACGCTTATGGAGCACCTAGTATCTGACAGGGACAGAGAATAATAGGAGTCCCTAAGACGTAGGAAGCTTCCACTCCAGGTGGAGAAACCAAAAAGCACAGAGCCATGCAACAAGCCCCTCATTTCATGGGGCTCAGCGAGGGGGGCCCACAGAGATGTGCACACAGGTCCGCTTTCCTGCAGACACCTTGCAAAAACAGTGTGGGGAAAACACAGGTTAAAAGCTTAGGATGGATGCCTGTCAAGTCCCCAGACTGTGAGTATAAAGACTAGAGGTACTTCTGCCAGGAGTCCCGTGGTTAGGCACATCGGCGTGCGGGGGGTTTGGGGGGAGGTGGCGAGAACCTTTTTAGCAGGTGCTGGGTCTTCCTTCTCGGACTCGGCATCATGACTTAGTTTCCTCTTGGAGGACAGCCGCCGGCGCTTCAGTGGGGATGGGGGTGCCGCAGCTGTAGCACTGTTAGGATCTTTCTCATGAATCTTCATATGTCTGGAGAGAACACACATACACACACACACAATGTGATTTGGCAAAAAACTGAGTTGGTTGATTTCTTTTACATTTTTTGTATTATACGTGTAGGTGTTGGTACTTGAATTTTCTTTAAGATAGACGGTAGGATTTATACAGTGATTGCTCTCCTTTTAAAGCCTTCTCTGATCTCCCTGAAGCCCTCCATAAAGCTCTCACAAGCGCTATCCAAAAATGTTGCTCAATGCTTTGCTGTGTTGGAAGACATTCATGAACTTCACTGACACTAACGAGATGAAAAAAACCATCTGATTGCCTCTTCTACTTATTCAGACAAAAGGTACTATTTCAGAACACACAATTCTATAAAGAACTCCCAGATACGGCCGGTTCACATATCAAGTAATCACTCTGCCTTTACCCCCAGAACCCATCTCGCAAATGCCAGCAGTATGTGTTCCTTCTCCTCTGCTTTTGAAGGCATGCTGAGGGTCAAATCTGAGAAGTGCTAACCCAGCAAATGTCTGGAGTGAACCTAAAACGCTTTCCATGTTGTGCATGGTATTACGCGGATTCATAGACAGTGAGGGTAGCTGAGGCAATGGAATGAACAGGTTGCACGTTGTGACCCTGACGGCTGCAGGGTCAGGAACACACGTGTGAGAAAGCATTACATAGAGTCACTCTGCCTGCCCCGAAAAGAAAGCTTTATGGGTGACCTCACTTAGGTGGCCTTACTTTATCAAGTTCTAAGGAAACACCCTAAGAACACGGTCCCAAGGCCCATAAGGAGAGAGAGAGAGAGATTACAGAAAGACAGTCAGTCTCAATTTCCTTCCTTTGTGACATAAAGGGTTTGGTTTTCCTAATGACAATCGTCATCACCATCATCATCTTTGACTGGGGTTAAACTGTGCCAGATGTAGGAAAGAAGTCTCAGCCTTTTAGAAAGAGCTCTTTCACTGGATTATCTCACTGGGGAAGCACTTAGGAATGGGGAAAGACGGTGAGGCTTCCAGAAAGAGTCCCGTCAGACTTCCAGAAAGAAGCGCAGCTCAGTTCAGCTCCTTCTTTAGAGGGGACGGGCCGGGGATGACAAGGCTAAGAAGCCTGCGAACCACAAGCTGGGGCAGAAATTCAGGTGCGTGGGCCAGTGGTGCAAAGAGATGGCTGAGATAAAGCCTTCCCCCGCCAACAACCCTGCCCCATGCTACCCATGGGTGTGTGGGGGTGAGACCCTGGGTGTCTCCTGTTCTGTTCTACATACTTTAGGAGGCGGAGGGCCCCCACACTAGCCCTGACCATCTCTTCCCTGGCCCACAGAATGTCAGCCCAGCCATCCACCAGCACGCTGGATGTGGCCTAGCCCTGGAGGAGATGGGCCTCAGGCCAAACCTCTGTTCTCTGGGTTGGAGGGCTCGGGGTGGGGAGTGCGGGGGCGGGGGGAGGGTCAGTGTGGTGGAGCAGGAAGATCGAAAGGGAGCAAACGCAAAAGAACCACAGACAACCACCATGCCCATGTCCACCTAATTTCTTGCTGAGATTATCCAGATGGATGCTTTATTATTACTTCTTGGTCACCTGAAGCCCCAGGAAAGTTCCTGGGAACCAAGCGCCTCGTTCTAAATATCCCCTTCTATTCCAAGCTAACTGAGATTTAGAGACTACTATCAGTGTTTAGACGAAAAAAGGAAAATGCTAGCAAGTTTCTTTTGATATTTACTGTATCACATATTCCAGTTTTAGAAATGTAAAAAAAAAAAAAAATGTTTAAAGCACCTAAGAACTGAGGAAGTACGCAAAGTACTATGGGATGTAAATTAACACCAAACCCTGTCAATAAATCATTCAAAAATTAAGTTAAAGATGAATACCTTCTCTACAGCCGATAGGTGACTCGAGCCCATGAACATGAGGCCACAAATAACCTCAGAGAATACTGGAAATCTGAGACTGACAACCAACCCTAAGCAGCTCACTAGCTCACTTCAAGCTACGCCTTTTCTATCATAGGATCTGCATTTTTACAAAGCGATGCTTTTATTATCTAGTTCTGGAATGTGTGACCGAAGCTGTTTCCACAGAGCAGAGGATGAGGAAGGACAACAGTGAGCACACAGAGAGAACCTGGTGGGAAGTTTACAGATTCTCATTTCTACTCTGCACACGAGGCCACGCCAAGTGTGGAGAGGCTGACACGCCCGGGGCCTACACGGCCACGACAGACCCAGGTGTGCCCACTGCGGAGCCTGGGCTTTCCCCCCAGGCTGCTTCCTAAGGCCAAGCCTTTGATCTACGTTCTGGAACCTCAGGGCTCCAGCCTGACCTTGGACACTTCCTCTCTGAGTGACTGTAGTCCAAGGCCTAGCACTTGGTACCAAGCTCTAGCCAGACATCAAGAGAATGAAAGAGATCATTCCCCGCCCCCAGTCCTGCCTCTTATTCTGAAAAACTGGGGCTGCCCTTGAGCTGCATCGTTGCTAAAGGCAGGAAAAGAAGACCAGATCAAAGCAGTCTCAAAGGGCTTGGTGGCGAGCTCGTCAACCCACTCCAGTTCTCTGACTGAGGGCTTTGGAGCCTCAGGTTCAAAGCTCCAGCGTGCTCCCTTCTGGGGTTCAATCTCTGGTTGCTGGCCAAGACACAGGGAGTTTCCAATCTCTTCGGCAACATGGTGACCAACAGCTGCAGGCTCATGAACTCAACTCAGTCAAGAGTTCAGCTGCCAGGGTCTGGGAGCCTCAGCCGTTTCTTAAGTTGGATGTGATCTGTAGTTGAGATTCCGTCTAACCTGACCCCTTCCCTTCTTCCCGGGGCTCCAACAGTAGGAGTGACAACATTAACTGTCCACTTCCTCCCGAACGCTCACAGGAAGTGGGGCGTGTCACCAAAATGAGCCAGTAATGGCCTCTTCCTCACAGAGTGTGGCCCAAAGCAGACAGGGGGGCTGGCGGGGAGGGCAATTCTAGGTCTCTTCTTTAGAAGGCTTGGGTCTGTTTTTCTCTCAGGTTTTATTTCAAGGACAAATGCTTCTCGTTTCCATGTACCCTAAGAACCAGTAAACTACGAGCCTCAGAACTGGCAGGGAGTTGAGATGCTAGCCAGCCTCCCCCTCAGCACACCAGACAGATTGGCATTTCATGATGCTTCAACACTTTTCCATTTGCAACGATGCTAAATATTAAAACCATCTTTCCCATGTTGAGCCAAAAATCCCATCCTTCCTTTAAATGTCTATCTGTCCTCGGGGGCAACGTCGAATCAAGTCTACATTCTCTCCTAGACGGCAGCTCTTCAATTAATTCAAGATGACTACTGTGTTTCTTGAAAGTTTCTCTTCCCCAAACTGGACAACTCCGGCTCCTCCAGCCAGACCCCCGCAGGCTCTGCTCTCAATGCTGCTGAATTATACTGGTCACTCCTAACCTTGGGATGTGCCCCGGTGTGATATCCTTCCTGCCATGCTGGATCAGAAGCAGCAGCAATCTGGGTGTGGCCTGAGGGTGCAAGGCACAGGACCGGGGCGACCACCTCTGCAGGTGGTGTAAACAGAGCTGGGGTTCCCGCGTGTGTGTTCAACAGTGATGTCACACCCTCAGTTCCAACTAAGATCCCCGTGACTTCTTCACTCCAACTGCCATCGAGCCCCATCTCCTCTACTCTACACTTGAGCACTTTCCAACTTTTCATCTGCCAGACTGGCAGGGATGAGAAATGAGCAGAGTTGGTGTGGCTCTCACACTGGTGATGGGAGTAAAAATGGTAATGACCTTTCTGCAATGTGGCTGAGCAACAGGGAGCAGAATTTTAAGTATGCGTGCCCTTTACCCCAGTAATTCCACTTCCAGAAATTTGTCTTGAAGATTAAGAGTTGAACAAATGTGCAAGCATTTACGCACAAGGACTGAGGTACCTTTATAACTCAGGGATGGATAACACTGCAAAAAACACCCGCGACGAAAGCATTTTCAACCGGCTGGTCTTAATATTTTAAACTGATACCTCCCTGATTTCCCTCTGGCCCCGCTACCGTGCCTTCTCTACCCCACAGCCAGACTGAGCTTCTAAAACACAGCTCACCTCATACCACTGCCCCGCTCACAGGCCTCTCTGACAGTTCCCTTCCTAGAACTGAATCTGGCCTCGGCCTACTTCTCAGGCCTCATTTGTTGGCGCCCTATCCTGATCTCAAGGCCCTTGCTGACATACTGGTTCTCTCTGGGAGAGAGGACCCAGGGCTGGTACACTTGCTGTTCCTTCTGGCTTGGCTCCTCTACCTCAGGACCCCTAGGGCTGGTGCCGGCCATTCAAGCTCCACGGCAAGTGTCCCACCGCACTCACGCAGAGGCTCCCAAGCCCACCACCCTGCTTTACCTTCCTCACAGAACATACCAGAAACTGAAAATACTGTGTATTTCAATTATTTGTCTCCTCGGCCTCAATCAAAAATAAGTTTCATCACGGCTTTGTCTCTCTCGTTCTCTGCACAGGCCCTTGGTGGCACATACTAGGTAGCCGATAAATATCTGCCAAATGGCTGAATGGCCGGACAGATGAATGCATGAAGGACATGCAGAAAACGTGTCCACTTGCACTATCACTCCAACCATGTCCTCAGCCTCCAAGAAACCTCATAATTAATGCCCTTACTAGGGTTTAATGTGAGCAAACTCGATAGGAGATTGTAAACAGTGCTGTGGTAAAGGCGCTTTAATGAAAAACACCAAAGGATGAAAACTGAGGACCCATGTGAATTTCTCCTGTTATTGGTACGAATCTGTGTTCATGCATTCAAAACTCCACCTACATTCACAGTAAGCTGCTTTTGGCACAAAATTCTAGAATTTTCCTTCAGAGGCATGTCACTTCAATCGTAGAAATCCTACCACACCATGGTCTAAGGAAGGAATGTTATCAGAGCTCTTTGAGGATTCAAGTGAAGTTTTCTCCCATTTGTAACACCAGGGCTGGGGGCGGGGCGGGGTGGGGGGGGAAGAGGTTTCTATGGTAACGAACAAAAACAAATATTGCAGATGTTTTTTAAAGTAGAAAAAAAAATCTAAATTCGAGTATTTTTTAGTACTGATAGGGGCCTGCTTTGAATTTTGGCATGGATGCTGGTTTTCAACTCAAATTTTCCTCTTGTAAATGTAATCCTTTATTTTCTAAAATGTAAAAAAACCCAGTTTAGCTATGGTGGGCTGTTCGTAAGAATACCGAACGCATCACAGCTAAACAAATACATCTTGTACAAGAGCTGAACGCTAATCTAGTAACTCAGCAGAGACAGACCAATTCCTAAGGCATACCCCTTTCTTCCTCCCTGAACTGCCTCACCTCCAGCTCTCCAAATACAGGACCTTTCTGCTCACCTTTCTTCGGTATGTAAGTCTACAGATTTGGAAATGAAGGTAAACTCTTTACCACTCGAGCACTGGCTTGCTCAGAGAAGCAAGTGGAGATTTGGTTAGATGACAAAGCAAATTTGGGTGGGACGATGGTGTAATAAAAAGACCATGTGATGGCAGTGAAGTCTTGCGGGCGATCTTGAGCACTGAGACAGTGTAGATATATTCCAGTTCTACCATTCAGCACCCAGGGAGATACCACAAGTTACCCAGACTACCTCACCTTCAGTTTCCACATGTGTAAAATGGGGACCAAACTGCCAGTCTCAAGCCATGGTCCTCAGACCAGAAGCAATGGCACCAGCCAGGAGCTTGTCACAAACGCCAGTTCCTAGGCCTGCAGACTCAGAGACTCGGGGCCAGGGCCCAGCACCCCAGGTTTCCACAAGCCCTCCAGGTGACACTCATGTGTGCTCAGGTGTGAGAACCGGTAGATCACAGTTCACTTCTTCAACTCTTCATCCTGGTCACAGGTTCGGTGAACCACCTGACAGGAATGTCACCATTTTGGGGATAGAGCATTACACCATTCCCAGGCTCACACTGCATTATACCTGCAGACCGTGTACAAGTTTATCGGGCATAAATACATAACCAAAATAGTGACGAAATTTAACATCCTAAAAATTATTTCGGGGGTCAAATCCTTTGGACAACTCTCAACAAGTTTAAAGGATCACCCACCGGAAGGTGTCCTCGTGGCACGTCTCAAACACCGTTCACGTTCTTCCATAGCTACTTTACCCCATTTACCTGAGAAGGTCAAAGTTCAGGCAAGATCTAGACCCTTCTGGTATATTTGCTAACTTCTGCTTAATTTTTTCATAGGTTTTATTAACCCAGGAGCTGAATAATTTGATCCTCTGAGCGAACAGCATCATAAGGAAGGTCACTCTTTCAGCACATAGGACACAAAACATACACAAACAGAACTCAGCCCTGCTTGGGGGGTGGGGTGTGCGCCAAACTGAAGCCGACAGGCTCCAACAGGTTTCTGCAGCCTGATGATAGATCTATCCCCATTCCTACCGGTGCTCGCTTTGCTTTTCCAACAAAGTCTTGTGATAGCCGAAAGAGGGGATGAATCAGACTAACAAGCATCACTGCTCCACAACCTACATTTTGGGCCAAAGAAAAGTCAGCCTCCAGAAAGATTCCTGTCGGTCTCTGTAACAGATGGCCAGGGCAGGGGTTTGAGGGTGGAGAGCTGTGAGTGATGCCTGCAAGTCCATCCGGGCCTGTGCCAGCACCTGAGGGGCGGGGAGGGCAGTGAAGACAGAGGTGGACGAGGGGCCAGGGAGGGGCTGGTAAGGTTTCAAGCATCCGACTCCCAGGGTGGTTGCACCTCTGAGCTCAGAGCCACCTTCTAGTAATTCGGGTGTTGTTCAGGCTCAGTCATGCCGATCCAGAAGGCAAGTCACACCAGCTGTGCCTGGGTGTGGAGGAAAGTCTGACAGCGATGGATGGAAGCAGCCTCGCTGACTGAAAACAGCACTCTCAGAAAACTCCAGAAGTCAGCCTCCGGTGGGGCGTGTGCCTCAGAGAGGTGTTTCCCCACTGTCCTCAGGCTGGCTGTGGGGACACCTACTGCAGGCTGCTCCCAGAGCTCTCAGGATGCTTCTGCTCAAGTGCTCCCATACTGCGTGCACGCGTGCACGCACGCACACACAACACACACCCGCAGCCAGCGACACTCCACATCCGAGGACGTGGGTGGCGTGACCTGCAGATGCTACAACAGAGGGAGGTTTGCACCTGAGTCCTCATGCGAGCTTTACTCCTCCTGCAGTTGCCTCTGCTCGGGGGCAAAAAGATGAGTGTGCTGACTTCAAAGACCATATCCCCTGTCAGCTTTTCTCCACAAACTCCTCTTCCCCTGCAAGAAGTGGGGAGACGCATCCCAAGGGCACGGAACGTCTCTCCTCCTGTGGACTGCAGCCTGGCACGCCAGTGATGCCGGTGTAGGCATAAATGGGAACAGTATGGAAAGTCAAGGAACCTTAACTGAAAGTAGGAGATACCAGGAGTCCGGGTTCACGTTGCTCATGACAGTTGCCTGTGAAGTTTCTACCTCTCCACTGCTCCTCAGCCCACAGCTGACTCAGGGGTACAGTCCTGGCTGACCCCCATTTCTGCTCTGCTGTCTCTGGGCTCCCCTGCAGTGGTGAAGGCACTTTCTTCTCCATCCTGCTCTCATGCAAAATCCTAGTACAAACACTTCCTCCCGGATGGACAGAGCTGGGTTACGATGCCTAAGGAGTAGGTTTCCCTCGAAGGCCACTATCTCTCCGCCATCCTTCAGGGAGGAGAAAGGCAACCTTCTGGTTACTACAATCCTTTCCCCCTACCTTCCACACTGATACTGGAAGCCGCTGACCTCAGAACAGAATCGAGGTACGACATTCTCCAGTTATTGACGGTTTACTTGGAAAACAGAGGGCCCTTCACGGCTCATTCTAAAGCTCCTTCCCCTAGCGTTCAAATACACTGTAGGGGAGCTTGGCAGTTGGCCCATGTCAATAAATATCAACCTTTGCAAAATCCTTATTCTAGACCCTGTTCCTAAACAGGTTCTTTGGATCAGTACACCTTAAACCCCCTTGTACTTTTCCTTTCCTTTGCCTGCCCTTGTTTTGCTAAAATAATTTATTTGTTAGAACATTCTCTATATGTTATTTGGCTCCTCCCTGGATTCCTGTGTATATAATACCCACAAAGACACACAGTACATATTTCCATATAAAATCACCAATTCCTAAAAAACAAACAAAAGACCTCAGAGGCTGAATGTGCTGACCTCTCTCTCACCCAGAGAGAACTCTCATTCACGCAGAGCTGAAACTGGCCTGCCTGGGCTGTCCCTGTGTTAAACCAGGAAACGGTAAGTAGAAAGTTACCACTTTCCCACCTGATGGTCCCTTAGATCTTTTAGGGCAGCCACCACGTTGTAATGGACTCTTCCCCTTGTCTGGGCTAACCACCCTCCATTTCTCAACCCTCCTAGACAGCCCAAGGTCCCAATCCCAGGAGAGACTCCCTATCTGCGGCCTTTGGTGATGGAGCCCATCTGAAGTTGACATTCCTGGAGTGCAGCCTGGAGCCATTAGCTCTGAGGGAAGCAATCACCACCCACCCCCACCCCACCCCGCAGATGATGCCTTTCTGCAGCGAACGGCTAAAAATCTACAGTCAAGCCAATCCCCAGTCCTGACCGTCATGGTAGACTTGAAAGGTGGTCACCAGACCCTTCTCTCACTTCAGCCCCGAAGGGAGTTAGCTTTAGCTTTCTTTCTTAAAGATGGTAGCACCTAGCTATTCACATCCGTTTTCTTTTTGCAGAGGAGGAAGAGATGACTATCTCCATAATAAGGCAGTACCAACTCACTGCTGGCTAATCCTCAGCCTCTTCCAAAAGAGGAACAGGAAATGCTTAGGCTGAGCTGTTCACGATGGCCTGCCACATGCCACAGAGGGAAATGGAAGGTGTGGGTGGTGGGTACAGAGAAGGAGCATGGGGAAAAGGCAAGTCACCACCACTATGGGGACACCATATTGTATTCTTCAGGGGCCAGGGGGAAACAGCCGAGAAGGAAAGGGGGACCAAGATCACGTTGTGTCCAATGTGAGAGGGAAAGAAAAGATGAACATAAATGAACCCAAGGAGAACGATCACCTGCAAAACCCAGCTAGGCAAGAGAGCCCCTTCTCCGTGAAGGCATTGGTTCCTGATCACCTTGCATCTCCAATGGGATGAATGTGGTACACACGGGCCTCTGCTTGCCAGAGGTGACCCAAAACGCCAAACGACGTGCTGCAAGGGAGAGTGGAACACCGCTCTACTCACAGGAGCCCAGCTTCCAGTAACCTGTGACATCGCACACCTCCATTTTCCCGCCTGTAAAACTGCAACAGTCCTCTCGAGTGAGCTCGGTTATATAAGCACGAAGAGTAAGAATTAAGTGCTGACACTACACACCAATACCTATTACGCAACCGAATCTCTCGTGTAAGGAAATACAAAATCTCTCCTGACTGAAGACCAACAAGCTATCAAACCTAAGCCCCGAAGGCAGCCAAGGAGAAAGGCCCTTTGGCACACACTCATGCCCAGGGCAGGTGAGCGGGGATTCGGTGTGATAAATTCCTATGCTAAGCTGTGCTGCTTGTTCACTTTTTAGTGGGGGGTGGGGTTCGGTGGGAGACAGAATTTGCTGCTAATCACCTTCCTTAACAAATGAGAAAAACGTTGACAGTGAGTGGGCACGTTTCGATGTTTGCTAGCACCGGCTTGTTCAGCCCAAACAGGTTGGACAGGTTGAATATTTAAACAAAGGTGGAAAAATGCAAGGTATAAAGCACGAGGTGCAGAGCTGCAGGTTGAAGTCTGTGATCTAACGATGGCAGGCAGGCCCGCTCTCCTCCCCCCGCTCCCTCCTCACTTTGCTACTTTGATATTATAGAACTAAGTGGGAAGCATGCTCAGGATCTGTTCGTAGCTGTTGGGACATCAGCAGAGGGCAGGGTGGGAGAGGAGCAGGGCACGCGGCGGGGTCCGGAGCAGAGGCGGGCCCTTCGCTCCTCATTCGACCCCCAGCAAACACATACCTTACCTTCGGTGACCTCATCTCTAGCTCTCACAATTGCCAGGCCGTTCAAGTGTGGGCAAGCACGGATGCTCCAGAATTTGATGCCATTCACCACTTTTACCTGGTGCAACTGAGCTTTCAAAATATTTCAAGGAGATAGGTCAAAAATCCCACGGTGCCTGCATTCAAAGGAAACTTCTTTTGCGTCTGCTCAAATCTCCAAAACCAAATACCACCTCTGCCAAAATAGGAGCAAACCTAAATTATGAACATTAGCATCCAGCTGGCTGAACGATGGTGAACTCCTTAATTATGAAGCGGATCATAAATTTAAGAAATGGGGACAAGATAAAAAAGGTTTTCACATCCCCGCACTTGCAGACTTTTGGTCTGCCCTCTTCGGTACAACCGAACTTGACCTGGTCCTCAGGAGAAAAACGCTGACTAAAAAGTGAGCACCAGCCGTGAGTACTTTTTTCAAATATCCTTTCAAAAAAATAAGCTACGCTCATTGTTAAGGGGTATTAGAAAAGAAAAAACAAACACAAAGTAGAAAGGAAAATGTTTTAGAGAATGTCAGTCAAACATAAAACAGGCTTTGCAAGGGACGGTCAATTGAAATGGGTCTACTTTCAGCTTTGCTATTTTCTTAGGTTTTTTACTTTATTTGAAGAATAAAATTCTGTGACAAATCACTCTGGCCTGCAGTGGTAGCCTTCTGCTATTTGCAGATTTCCAAAATGTAAAAGAATTCTGAAAAGAACCACAGACTCTCATCAAATAGTATAAATGCAAATACACACACACCCCAGAAAAACACCACAAAACAAGCAATCCCCCCCCCCCAAAAGAAGGGTTCACATAATCATGGGGATTTGCACAATTCAGAAAAGAAAATTCAGGCCTATGACACACAGCTGGCTCTCCAAAATACCCCTCTCAGACTGTCAGGTTCTTAGATGGCAGCTTGTGGTACCCTCCTGGTTGAAGGTCACAGTCTCTTTTCTTGGTTTGGTAAACACACATGCTTATGAGCATGCAGAAGGAACTGGGGGGGGCGGGTTAAGTTTCCTAAGAGAGAAGAGAAAGGAAGGGAACCACAATTTGTCGAACATTTATGTGAGCCAGGGGCTTGGGTATTTATTACAGCATTTAATACTCATGATAACAAACTCGAGAGCAGAACATCGCCCCATTAAAGATGAAGAAACAGAGGTGCTCTCTGCCATTCTGCGGAGCATCCTTTATCGACACCAGCCAGAGAGGAAGGAAGAGCTCTCAGAGGACACACAGAGAGGATGCCTTTATACAAACCACTACTGTATTTAAAATAAAGGCACACAGGTTTCACTTTCAGCTGATGAGATGTAAAGAAAAAGGCTGAGGGCATTTAAATATAATCACACAATAAACTTACCTGCTGAAAGCTTAATAATGCTACCGGGGGAAACTGGGAAGTCAGACAATTTGCTGTGATACATAGATTTGTCAATGTTGACGCTCAAGGGGAAAATCTTGGGCCTCTTAATGATGTGGACTCTCAAAGAAAATGAAAAGCATATTAAGAGGCATGATCAGGGAATGGGGTGTTACATTTATGTGATTTTTTCTTTTCTAGTTAAAAAGAAAAATGTTGCAACCCGGTTCAAGAAAAGCTTTCCAGACTATACTCAAAGCAGGTCTGATTATTTCAGTACCCATAGTACTAAGACAGATGAAAACTGCCTCGATACCCAAGTACTACCATCATGAAACTGCCAGATAGTCACCGAACACCACCAAATGTAAGTGGTCCTATGCCCAGCACAGATCACACTTCCCATTATGCTGGACTGTGCACACACCATTAAACTCTCCGCAAACCCCTCAACCACCTTTGTAGAGAGCTACACGCATGGTCACAGAACATTTATCATCTTCTAAGTGGGACTGAATGTGTTAAGATTTCTAAACATCCCCTGAAGAGATTTTCTTCTGATTTGTCTTTCCCTCAAGGGAAAGATACTTAATGGTAAATAACGGAAACGTCATTACATAATCATTTTTCCCCCCTTCTTTCCTTCATTTTAGAGAAGGGGGGAGGGGCAGAAAGACACTCTTAGGCAGGCTCCACGCCCAGCGTGGATCTCTCGGGCTTGATCCCACAACCCCGAGAGATCACAACTTGAGCCAAAATCAAGGGTTGGATGCTCAACTGACTGAGCCACCCAGGTGCCCCATTTCCTACTTTTTAATAGAAAAAAATTTCACATAGTCCTGAGTAGGGTGACCCCCAGATTTTTATCCTACAAATTATTTCTTCCCATGGGACCAGATACCTTTCTTCTTTCATAGGAATAGGTCAGGGAAGTGCACACCTGGTGATTAAGACTTCTTTCAAGATTTGACTAGCTGAACCTCTGAGTGCCCACCTCCACTCTGGAGAAACAGCAAGTCCCAAAACTAGTTCTAGGGTGTCCTCAGAAACTCATTATTACCATGACCGAAGTTCACAGGGCCCTTCCTCTTGCTGGGCTCTGAGGGTAAAGAAGTGACTGTCCCCTTCCAAGACACTGTCCTACCCCTGCTCCTTCTGTCCTTAAATGCTGGCCACCTGTTCAGATACCCAAGTTCACTTGTGCATGCCAAGGGCTGGCTCCGCCTAAGCATCTGAGAGTAGTGTGCTAAATTCAGAGCCTCTGTGGTCTCATTTGTCATGGAGCAGGTCACATTTCTGCGCAGCAAACGTTTTCTTCCAGCATCATGGGAACACATAAGCCTCTGTTCCTGAAGACTGTCCATTATCCAGTGGCATCCTTGGGGTCTATGTCTCCTGTACTTAGCAACAGCAAAAGTCATGCCTGCTGCAGTAGGAAAGCAAGCCGGTGCCAAAACAACTAGATGACGTTCCGGGGATTTCCCTGCCTCATGTTCGTCCTTCCACGCAACAGCCAACAGGACCACATAACCCTGCTCTTTGGAGAATGAATGGCGAAGCCAGTTAGGAAAGCCTGCTCCTGCCAGGGTCTTCAGCGTGTCTGAAACGGAATGCGTACTCCACAGCTCTCTTTGTAGCTTAAAGGTCTATAGTTTGTAAAATCAGGAGCAAAGTGGAAATTAATTTCCTATTTTCCCAAGGCAGTTACGGTCTGGCAAAAGAAAGACACCCATCTCAGAGTAAGATTTCTTCCAAAGGAGATCTGTTTCAATCTACTCTTTCAAATATCATCACTTCTTCATAGCTCTGAAGTCCAGCGCTTTCTGGAAAGTTTTGCAAATTGCAAAGCTCAATGCCCTTTTTCCTACATTGAGCTCTCCCAGCAGGCGTGCTCTGGCTCAGTTTCCCAAGTTTGTTTTGGAAGACAAGCACCGCTCAATCCAAATTTTCAACGTGGGAGCAACTGATAAAGAGTTCTGGGAAGTTAAAAGCTGGAGCCACGGTGATATTTCCGTGATACATGTTTTGCACTTGATGCAGCCTATTATTCTGCCTGGGAACTCGGCTGTAGTCAGAGCAGTTTGGGATGAAGGATTTCCAAACCTCAAAAACACAAGAGTCCGCACACAGGGAAGTGGCAGCTTGAACAACTGTACCAGATCTGGTAACAGATCGAGAAAACCTTTTTGCTTGGGTGCTGAGGGTCCTCTCCTACGACTAAGATAAAGGAAACTCTACAAAAAAGATTTGAGTTGCCTTATAAACAGAGATAACTACTGCATCCTCATGAGATGACTAACGGGCCCAAGGAAAGAGACAGAGTTGCTTCATAAAGTGGGTGGTGACAGAGTACCTCATTGTCAGTTAAGAACCACCTGAAAACGAAAAAGATCTAGTTCCTGGGGTCTGGGTTGCAAGATGTATGCAGCAACAGGAGTGTGGGGCGAAGCCCAGATCCGCCCCCTACAACATGCTGCTCGACAGTAAATACCAGGAAGGCAAGGCTTATCTGGAAGAATGTGCACACCCAGAGATACACATCACCTCTGCACGTGCAGATGTCCTTCAGAGCAGCAGCGCTGAGCAGGAGGCCCAAGGAAGGTGACCTACGTGTTCCTAAGTGACACTCTGTGCCGGACCAGCCTTGTGGAATCAACCCTTGGGGAAATGGCTCTAGAAAGCCACACCACAGGGAATCATGTACTAGCAGGGGAGAAAGGGACGATCAGAACCTGACACGGGCACACAAAGGGAGGGCCTGGAACACGTTGTCAACAAGACAGAATGGGACACGGGGGTGGTGTGCATGCCCAGGACGCACGGGGTCTCTGATCACCCCACCAGTGAGCTCCTGGCTCTCCTTGATCCCAGCCAGGGCCACAGACCTGGGGAAGCAGCAGCAGCGGAAGGAAAATGAGAAAGGAGGAGAAAGAGAAGAACTTCCGTCTTGAGCGGCAAACTCACAGTCAACCGACTTCCTTCCATGCTCTAAAAACCCAGTGAGGATGCAGCTCATTAGAACTTGGGTTTTCACAGTTCTTTTTAAAAAATTCCTGCACATACACGTCCCAGGGCTCTGGCCCCTGATTAATGAAACACAGGTATGTGCTTAGGAGAGATCACAGCTCACCATTCGAGTCTCAGGTTCTGGAACAGATCCACCGGGACAAATAAATCTAACTCCAGGGGCGCCTGTGGCTCAGTCGGTTAAGCGTCTGCCTTCGGCTCAGGGTCCTGGGATCGAGCCCCACGTCGGGCTCCTTGCTCAGCAGGGAGCCTGCTTCTCCTTCTCCCTCTGCCTGCCTCTCTGCCTACTTGTGCTTTCTCTCTCTGTCAAATAAATAAATAAAATCTTAAAAAAAAAAAAATCTCACTCCACTCTCTCCAGCACATTTTTGTATGTGCTTTCACATTTTTATAATTTTTTTTCAAAAGTATAGTTTCACCAAGAAATGGAGGTGGTAATGATTGTAAATGCTTAACAAAAATTGAATGCTCTTTTAAGTCATTATTTGCAATTTTCTGCAGAAAAGGCAAAGTCAGTGTAGTGTGATAAAAGCAAAACTCCTAATGGTTATTCTGATTACCAGATTTAGTATAGTAAAAAGAAAAGAAAAGTAAAAGCAACCTCTTGATTTATTTTCTGGTATTACAGGAATGTTTACTTGGTATACTGTCCCTCAGTGGCATATACCATAGTAATCCTGGTGACCGCTGATTTAAGAAACGTTCTCCTAAGTGCTTCGCATGTTTTAATTCATGAATCCCCGCAATGCTGCCACAACACTGGTCAGGTACCACTTCTTTCTACAGATGGAAGTAACCGAGACACAGAGAGGTCAAACAACTTCTTTAGGGTCACATAGCTAGGAGTGGAACACGGCTCACCGATTATCACAAGGGTGCTTTCAGGGCTAACAATACAAACTCAGAAACACCCCCTACCTAGGACATTTCCAAGGTATACTGTTATCCTTCGGAGTGCTTTCACAAAAATTACTGCATTGGGGTACAAGTCCTCAGGGAGGTTTCACTATGCCGTTTTGTGACACGACAGACTAAGAGATCAGAATCAGGACTAGAACTTAGGCCCTCAACAATCAGTCCTTTTTCTCTAAATCAACATGACTCACAATAAATAAAATCAGTACAAAACCCAAAATTAGCACAAACATCCCTCAGGCGTGCTTTAAAAAAATATATATTTACAATAACAATTTACAAACAACTCCAATATACACTGTTCACAAATAAGAAATGTACCTTAGGATAATATCAAGGGCTGTGGTATAAAAAATTGAAGATCATTTCTAAATCTATCCGTGTATACCTGAACAACACACCATCGTAAATCTAATAAAAAGTTATCCCATGATCACCAAATATAGTGTATTACGCTAGTGAGTTGGCTGCAATAGTTCAACGTGGAAAATACAGTTGACCCTTGAATACCATGGGTGTGAACTACGCAGGTCCACTTGTACATAAAACCTTTTTTGATACAGGAAAGTACTGTAAACATATTTTCCTTATGACTTCCTTAATGACAGTTTTTTCTATAGCTTACTTTATTCTAAAAATACAGCATGTAATACATACAACATGTAAGATATATGTTAATCAACATATACGTTTATGTGCTCAGTAAGGTTTCCAGTCAACAGTAGGCTATTAGTTAAATTTTAGGGGAGTCAAAAGCTTTCTGTGATTTTCGACCGCCCAGTAGTCGGTGCCCTTAACCCCTGCATTGTTCAAGGGTCCACTGTAATGCTCTACAGCAACATGGGAATTGTTTTTTGGGGGGAGGGGGTGTGAAAGAGCGCTTTTTTCTAATATACAAAGTGGCATGAGCGCTATATCAATCATTTTGCAGACAGTAGTTAAAGGCATGGTCTCTAAGCCCGAGAGCCAACGTTCAAATCTCGGCCTTCTCTGTTGCTTTGATCCTAAGCAAGTTTCCTCATCTGCAAAATGGGATAATGATTCCACAAACCTTAGAGGCAGAGCACATAAAAATAAAATGGAGGTCAATAAGGAAATAGGAAATGTGAACGACATATAAACTAGCTCAACCTAAAAGCGCCTCTAGAGAACATGCCAACCAACAGCAGCAGAACACACACGGGACGTCCTCCAGGACAGACCATATGCTAGACCATAAAACGAGTCTCCATAAATTTCAAAGGACTGAAATCATACAAGGTATGTTCTCCAACTACAATGGAATGATATTGGAAATCAATAGTAGCAAGAAATTTGGGAATTCACAAATATGCGGAAACAGCAATATAGTCCAAAATAACCAGCAGGCCAAAGAAGTCACACGGGAAATAAGAAAATACTTTGAGATGAATGAACAAGAAAACACAACGTACAAAAATTTATGGGACTTAAGCAAATGCCTAAAAAGAGATTTATAGCTGTAAACGTCTGTGGTACAAAAGAAGTTCTCAAATCAATATCCTCATCTTCTGCCTTAAAACACTGGAAACAGAACAGCAAACTAACCCTAAAGCAAGTAGAAGGAGGGAAATAATAATGTACAGAGTGGGAAATTAATGAAATAGCAGAAAAGCCAACAGAGGAAAACCTACAAAACCAAAAACTTTTCTTTGAAAATATCAATAAAATTGACAAGTGTTTAGCTAGACTGCCTGAGGAAAAAAATAAAGAAGACTCAAACGATTAACATCAGGAATGAAAGAGGGGACATTACTACTCACCTTGAGACAGAAAGGACTAGAAGGGGAAACTATGAACAACCTGTAAGCCAACCAATTAGATAATTTATATAAAATGGCCAAATTCCTAGAACAGACACAAATGACTGAAATGAGCTCAATAAGAAACAGAAATATGAAGAGACCTATCACAGGAGACTGAATTAGTACTTAAAAACATCTCAGAAAGAAAAGCCCGGGTGGTTTCGTTGGTGAATTCTACCAAATACATAAAGAATTAACACCAACCAACTCTTCCAAAACACAGAGGTGGACGGACCACTTCCCAACTCACTCTATGAGGCTAGCAGAATTACTCTGGCGTGAAAACCAGACAAGGACTCAGAAGAAAACTACGGACCAGTATCTCTTAGGAAGATAGGCAAACTCTTTAATGAAATACTAGCAAACCATATCTATCAACATCTGAAGGTGATTGTACAATGTGACCAAGTGGGATTCATCCCAGGAATGAGGTTGGTTTAACGTCCAAAACAGAACGGAGGACAGGACCAAACAACCGGACCATCTCGGTAAGTGCCAAAAAAAGCATTCGACACAACCTGACCCCCTTTCTCGATGAAAACACTCAGCAGACTGGGACTAAAAAGAACTTCCTCAAACTGATAAAGGATATTTAGGAAAAAGCCATAACTACCATCATACTTAATGAGGAAAGACGGAATGCTTTCTTCTAATATCAGAAATAAGACCAGAGTGTCTGTTCTCTTCGCTTCTATTTAACACTGTGCTGGAAGGGCTGGCCAGGGCTCGCAGGCAGAAAAAAAAATTTAAAAAAGGCATTCAGATTAGTTTCAAAGGAAGAGGCACAACTGTCTCTATTTGCAGACGACATGATCGTGTACGTAGAAAATCCTAAGGAATCCACGAAATAACTGTTAGAATGAATAAACAGGTCAGCAAGGCTGCAGGAAACAAGGTCAGCACAAAATAGGAGTTGTATTCTATATACCAGCAACAAACAATCAAAAAAATAGTTCCACTTCCAATGCCACCCAAAAGAATAAGACATCAGGGAATAAATTATCAAAATAAATATAAAACTTGGGGCACCTGGGTGGCTCAGTTGGTTGAGCACCCAACTCTATTTCAGCTCAGGTCATGATCCCGGGGTCGTGGGATGGAGCCCCACGTCGGGCTCCGTGCTCAGCGTGGAGTCTGCTTGAGATTCTCTCTCCTTCTCCTGCCTCTCCGCCGGTTCTACTCTCTCTCTCAAGTAAATAAATCAATCTTTAAAAAGCCTTCTGCCACTCTCCTCTAAATAAATAACTTACACTTTGAAAATGAAAATGATTTAAAACACGCTTAAAAGTAATCCATTAAGATTTAACGGACATAAATGGACAATATCTCACGTTCAAAGATTTTATATTGGTAAGGTGGCAAGAGCCCCAAACTGATTTATGTACTTTATAATCCCTATAATTATACCAGCTGCCTTTCTTGCAGAAATTGACAAGCTGATCCTAAAATTCATATGGAAATGCAAACAACCCAGAGTAGCCAAAACAATCTAGAAAAGGACCTCCGTTGGAGGATTCACACCTCCCAGTTCAAAACTTAGCCAAAAAGCTATAGTAAGTCAATATAACACGAGGCTGGAGGATGAACATACAGATCAATGGAACAGAATGAGTAGAGAAATTAATCCCTGCATTTACGGTCAATTGAATTTTGAGAAGAATGGCCGGACAATTCAATGGGAGAAAGAAAAGTCTTTTCAACAAAGTGCCGAAGACTGAAGCTGGACCCCTTCCTTACACGAGACCCAAATGTTAACTCAAAACGGATCATAAACTTAAATGTAAGAACTACAATTATAAAACTCATGGGATTCCACTTCACACCTAATAGGATGGCTGTCATGAAAAAGACAGGCGGGAGCAGGTGTTGGCAAGATGTGGAAACACTCGAACCCTCCTACACTGCTGGTGGGGCTGTAAGATGATGCAGCCGCTTTGGAGAACAGTCTGGCAGGTCCTCAGAATGTTAAACACGGAGTTACCACATGACCCAGCCATTCCACTCTGAAGTATCCACCCAAGAGAAATGAAAACATGTGTCTACACAAAAAGATGGACCAGAACGTTCACGGGAACGTTATGCATAATAGCCAAAGAGTGGAAAGGACTCACATGTCCACCAACTGATGAAAGAGATACGTAAAATATGGTAGATCCATACAATGGACTATTATGTGACAGTAAAAAAGAATGGGGTGCTGATACATGCTACAACACAGATGCATCTTGAAAACATAATGGTAAGTAAAGAAACTGGTCACAGAATAAGACCATGGTGGAGGACAGGCAAATCCAGGAACAGGAAGTAGATTAGTGTTTCCCTAGGGCTGGAAGTGGGAAGTAATGAGAAAGGACTGCTTGATGGGTGTGGGGTTTCTTTCTGGGGTGATGAAAATCACTTAACACTGAATGAAGGTCATGATAGCTGCAGAACTATATGCATATACTAAAACCCACTGACCTGGACACTTCAAATGGGTGAAATCTATGGCATATGACCTATGTCTCATAAAGCTGCAAAAAAAACCCCCAAAGTGTTGAGTCCAGTGCCTGATGCAGAGTACACTGTGGCTTTAGCTATGGTTGTCTGTAAGATGCACTGTCTGCCACCTCACTGTAGAAGGAGCAACTATGTCCTTTACGGATGTGCTGGACACGTGTCCTAGTCAATCACAGACGCTCTCCCAAAATGGACATGTTCCCAATCAGGAGTGACTGGGCCCAAAACCAAAGATGTCTCATGGAGGATCATAAGCAGGGAGTGCTCAGGGCCAGAGCAGCCCCAAGGAGGGTACATCTCACTAATGTGCCCCACTGCCTTCTCCGAGTTGGAGCTCGCCCACGGGGAGTTCCACGGAGCACAAGTCTCAGGAAGAGAAAGCAGCGAAACCACCGAAGAAGGGAATAGGCCATGCCTCCAGGACCAGATTCTGAGAGGGCAAATATGTAAGGGATGAAGGACTTTTTGGAAGGGCAGGGAGGGGGCGCTGAGAGAAGGACCAGGCAAAACAAAACAAAACAAAATGGCAAACAGAAAGTAAAATGAAGGTACTACCGGGCTGATCATGCTGGTTAAAAAAGCAAAAAGCTAGAGTGTAAGATAGGATATTAAACCATGGTGATGGCATTTATTTACTTACTTCTTTGTGCCCCAAAACACTCCGAGGAAGAGGTGAGGGGCAAAGAGGACTGAAATGTATACGCAAAGAAAAAAAAGTAAACTACTTTGTAAAAAAAATCTTGAACATACTGATACCTTTCGTAAAGTCACCCTGTACCTTACTTCCAGGAGTTCAGACTGAGAAATCCACAGGCTTTAGATGATTGCGGCATTACTTAGAAACGCAAACATTAACGATAGATAACATTTACGGAGTGCTTACCGTGGGCCTCGACTGTGTGCAAAACTCATTATCCTCTAACCCCCATCCCTCTCCAATGAAGTGGATACTACTCAAAAATCTCGTTCCAGGGAGGAAGAAAACGAGGCACAAAGGTTAAGTAACTTGCTCAAGAACGGAAAACTTACAAGTGGCAGAGTTGAGATTTGACATGAGGTTCCTAATTCCAAGAGCCTGAGATTTGCCACTATTCCAGTGTGTCCCAGCTATACCCTCAGTGGTTCACAAAACAGTTTTAGGTGGAATAAACTGGCCCACCCCATTTTACTATTGCTAGATAGTAAAGTAACTATATAAAGTTTTCCTTTGAAAGGAATATGTAAAAAAAAAAAAAAAAAAAGGTTAGTCAAAAAGAAAGCAGTGTAACACCTGGAAGGGAATATAGAAAATATAGGGGCGCCTGGGGGGCTCAGATGGTTAAGCATCTGCCTTCGGCTCAGGTCATGGTCCCAGGGTCCTGGGATCGAACCCTACATCGGGCTCCTGGCTCAGCGGGGAGCCTGCTTCTCCCTCTCCCCCTGCTCATGCTTTCTCTATCTCTGTGTCTCAAATGAATAAATAAAATCTTTAAAAAAAAAAAAATGGAAAGTCACTTTCCAAGGTGAAAATTTTTGAGTCCCTTTAAAAATCCTCCCTAGAGTCCCAACGTTCTTGAAATGTTTATGGAAAAAATAAAATGAGCATTAAAAAAAAAGTCTTTTTGTTCTAACCCCGCAAAACCTATGTAATTTTTCTATAAAGTATATTTTCTGTTTGTTTGTCCCACAAAACTTTAATATGCCCACCACGGAGCTCTCTCTCGCCCTTTGGAGTGAGCTGCTTTTTCCCTCAGGAAGTAAATTCCTGGCATTTATCAGATCTTCTTTTTCTTCATTTTATCCTATCTTATCCTGCAGTTCCGAGACCAGGCCACCTAACTATTTATTCAAAGGCCCCAGAAACTTTTTGCAAGGAGAAGGGCTGCAGGGAATCTGGTAGGCATATGCAAACAGTTTTTCAGAGGCAAGGGTTACTATGCTACTCCTTGAGGCTTCCTCTGTATCTGATAAGCTGCCCACCTCTGGCACCCAAACAAAGAAACTCCACCTGGCAGAGAGGGAAGGACTCTGTGTTTCGCCCTGAAGATCCCCAAAGGCCAAAGACCTCGCCCAGGTACTTCTGTTTCCCATGGCTAGACATGTCCAATACACCACAGAGAGCATGCAGGAGCCACCAAAACCATCTCTGACTCCTCCAAAGAGCGCACAGATGCCAAGAGCTCTCAGGCCTTTAGGCAAGTCCCCTGATGGCCTCGAGGTCACTGTGCTTTCTGTCAAGCTCCAGATGGCAGCCCTCACCCACCTGTGCATGTTCCCATTGGTGGTGAATGACTGGCCGCACACGGTACATTTGTACGGCCTCTCGCCAGAGTGCACCAGCATGTGGCGGTCCAGGGAGCTGGCCGAACTCAGCGACTTCCCACAGATGCTGCACGAATGGTCTGCCCCTCCAGTGTCCGTGTTATGCTGGGGAAAGCGATCATCACAGGGGTCACTTAGGAGGATGGGTCAAAACTTGGCTATTATAAAATGCAAAGTCAGAGCTTTTTACAAACAAACAAAACCCCAAACAAAACCAAAACAAGAAAACAGTATAGCTTCTTTGATATTTTCTTCTGTCATTTTAAGTATCTTCCCAAATGTCAAAAATCTGTCAGGAACACGGGCAAACAACTATTTTGTATGATCTTCTTCCTCTTTCGTGTTCCAGTTTTGAAAAACACGTGTGCAAGGCTCAGAGAGAGGTGGAGCCTTTGCAGGTCTTTCTTGGAGAAACACAGAGATTAACTGAGCACATATATTCACAGGAGCAGAAGGACCCTCGACTACGAAGCTACCGTGAAATATGGTCTTCACATTAAGGCCACGTCCATTCTTCTAGTTCGCTGACTCAGTCCTGCTGTCAGAGAAAGAGAACTGAAACCTGCACAGTGTGGAGTTCTGGCCTCTGGAAGATGTTAAAAGAAGGAACATTTCTATCCAAACCCAAGTTACTAAATGATGGTATTCCTCAGTACCATGTTATGATTTTAATATTGTCAATCCTTCTCACTCATGTGCAGAATTTAAGAAACAAAACAAATGAGCAAAGGGAACAGAGAGAGAAAGAGAGAGAGAGAGACAAACCAAGAAATAGACTCTTAACTCTAGAGAACAAACTGAAGGTTATCAGGGGGAGGTAGGTGGGAAATGGGGAGAATACAGGATGGGGATTAAGGAAATGATGAAAAGAAAAAAATTTAAAAAATTACCCATTCCCACTCCAAATATATATATACATACATTCAATCCTTCATTGTTCTAGATTCAACTATACTTTGTGACGACGCAGCAGGCAAGAGAGGAGAATAAATGTCCTAATATAGAAGCCCAAAGAAATCCCAAATTCCCTATAATGTAAGTGTATAGCCATATAAGGGATAGGGGGCTCCATCTACGATCTCACTGTACTGTGAAGAAACTTGGTTCAAACTGACAAGTCACATATGACAAAAGGTCTTCTGTTGTATGTGGTCAGTTCGCGAGATGTTGGCTGAAGTCTGAAAAGGTATTCTGTGTTGACCTGGGATTCTGGTCAGAGTAACGTGGACACACAAGACTTACTTCATAACTGCCCCTCAAGATGGTTCAAACAGTAAATCTAAATGGAGTAACGGACACAATTCATCTGCTGAGATCAAACTACCCTGTCTTAACGAAGAATGATTTCAAACAGAAAGAGAAAATCGGCAGCAAACCTGACGGATGTGCATGGTTAGCTGGTGCTGTGTAGTGCAAATCTTTTCACACAGGGGACAGTTATAGGAAGACTTCTCCTCTTTCGTTTCCTGAAAAGACATAATACAAGGGAAAATCAAGTTCAACGCAGAGTTAAGCCAGTGTCTCTTGTTTCTGATGTAAACACCTGTGTCTCAAGAGCCAGAGCAATAAATCAGCTGAGAACATGGGCTCCAGAGCCTGTCTGGGTACGAGCTTGGGTAAGTCACGGTCCTGTCTGCCCTGTTTCCTCAGGTGTCAAATGGGAAAAATAACAGCATCTACCACATTGCCCTGTGATGAGGATTCAATCAATTAACACACACAAAGCACTGGCATAGTGCCTGGTACAGGGTAAGTACTCAATAAATATTAGTGTTTTTATCAAACACTATTGCATTAATCATCAGTGAGGACAAAAGAAAAAAAAAAATCAAGGCTCAAATCACAGCAGAGCTAGAAATGGAATACATTTCTCCCCAAGCCCTATCTAGGCGGCTCCAGTCACAATTTTCTACCTGGTCTTGAGTGCCCCAAGCACAGTTTTCCTAACAAAACCCCATCCACCCAACAAGGCAAGGCTTCAGTGCCCAGCTGTGCGGCCAAGAGGCATCAATGGGACCCTCTTACTTGCTGCCTGCACCGGCCTGACACCACTCACAAGTAGTAAGAATAAGAATGCTGGCCTTTTCCAAACCATGACAGGGAATGACAACCCAAAATAAAGACTTCCACAGGGGGTGACAAAAGAACCAGCTCATGACTTAGTGAGGTGGCTCATTTTATGTTCCCTCAAAACACATGAGACAGGCTTCCTTCAAGCAACAGATTTTTACCTTTGTAAGGAAAGGGATGCGCTCCTTCATCACTAGCCATATGCTATGGGCTCCTCTTTCCAGATAACTCATGAAGAGTCGCCCTCCTCACCCATACGGTCCCTAAGCACCGCAGTCTGTGTGTCCTCATCCCCAAAACCAACAGGATCAAGGCTTGGACACCTGTCCCAGGAATCTGAAATTGAGATGCTTAGAGACTGAGATCAGGGGGTTTCCCACTGATCAGCAGAATCACCCGGGCAGCTTTTCTGAACTAGAATTCTAAACCAGATTCATGACCTGCTGAATCAAATTGGGGGTGGGGGGTTGTACCCCAGAAATCAACTTGTTTCATAAGCTCCCCAGGAGTTGCTCATATGTACCCAGGTTTGGGGGTGACTAAGCTACCCCCTTAGGTGATCATGAACACCTGAACTGGAAGTTCGTGTAGGGGCGCCTGGGAGGTTCAGTCGGTTAAGCGTCTACCTTTGGCTCAGGTGATGATCTGAAGGTCCTGGGATGGAGCCCAGAGTCAGGCTATCCGCTCAGTGGGGAGCCTGCTTCTCCCTCTGCCCCTCCCCCTGCTTGTGGCGCGCGCTCTCTCTCTCTCTCTCTCTCAAATGAATAAAGAAAAAAATCTTTAAAAAAGAAAGAAAGTTCCTGTAGCCCTAGGCCTGGGCTGAGCACTGTGGCAAGCCCAAGCCATGAGAATGCAGCTGGGGAGGACATCAGTCCTCACGCAAGTGCGAGACCAGGGAGCCAGAGAGAGGGGACGGCACCATCTCTAAGGCTGGACCCTTAGGCCTCCTTCAACAGACCTCTTTTTACTTATACTCATTTGAATGAGTTTTTGTTCTTTGCCAATAAAACCCATCCTTGAACACTTAACTATGTGCTCAACTCGACCTGTGGAAATGTCAGGTTTTTCACAACCACTATTACAGATCCCATTTTCTGGATGAGGAAACAGGTACAGAGAGGCAAGCAACATGTCCCAAAGGAGAGAACCGTGAAGTAGCAGACCCAGGAGTCCAACTCAGGCCAGCTATGCCATATAGGCCACTATGCTCTGGAAGGCTGAACAAAAAAAAAGGATGAACCCCAAGGCATAGACAGGAAACACCCTTGTGGCTGGCTCGTGAGACATGATGAAAATACAAGTCATCCTGAAGACTATAAAAACAAATGGCACCATACGGCAGACGGGGTGGAGCGGATGCATGAGGATGTCTAGGATGGCATCTCCTTGGCCAAGTCTAACAGGCCTCATTTTAAGCGCTACAAATGCTTTTCTCACGGGTGGCACTGGGGCCGAGGATGAGGTATGCTACCAGTTTTTTCGTTCTCAAATTAAAAAAAAAATGACAGATAGGAGGTCTAAGGAAGTTGATTAACCCAGAGACAGTGGAAAAGCACCACCACAGTCTCATCCAGTCACCCATGCCCTTCCGTCCTCCCAGGGGCATGAGGTGCATGAAGTCACTCGTCCTCGGTCCATCCGACTCCCATCAGAATGGAGCTGGCCAAGAAGCACCAAACAGAAACACCAGAAACAGAAGTATTCACAACAAAAATAAGAGCACTCACTATAATAATGAAGGAGGTCTTGTAGCTGGGCCAAAACGCAGTCTCTGGGGTATTTTTGTTCAATTATTAGATTAGTAATAATATATATTAAAAAAGATTTTTTTAAAGAAAAATTCACTGGTAAGATGTCAATAAATGTTAAAAAGCCAGGCATCGGTGTGGCCAGCCTCCTGAGGCAGCAGATAATTTAAAAAACCATCTTGTGGGGATGCCTGGGTGGCTCAGTTGGTTAAGCATCTGCCTTCGGCTCAGGTCATGATCCCAGAGTCCTGGGATCAAGCCCTGCATCGGGCTCCCTGCTCAGTGGGGAGTCTCCTGCTTCTCCCTCTCCTTGCCGCTCCCCACTCCCCTGTCGTGCTATCTCAAATAAACAAATAAAATCCTAAAAAAACAAAAAAGCAACAAACAGCCATTTTGCGTTCACTTCGAGGTAGACACTAGACATACTGAGTAGCTCCCTGGACTCTCTGGCACTGAGTCCAGGGTTTATCACGAACCGGAACCCAAACCTTCTCTGAGGCTTGGCAGTGGCACGCAGCAGACCCTAAAGCAGATCTACAGAATCCACAACAGTCTGGGAGAAATAAATCTCTGGACTCAGATTTAATTTTTGCAAACCAGCCCAAGAGAAAAGAGAACAGCCCTGCCGGAGAACTGTGAATCCAGTTCTTGCAGCTGAGCCGGTGGAAGGAGCAGACTTCCTGAGCTGACAGATAAAATTAGCAGCTAATGTGATAACTAACCATTCCATAATGAAACAATCTGGCACCCTTGTCGGCGTCCTGCTGTGGCTAATCTGTCCTGGAACTCAGTGCTAGCGCTGATGGGACTTTGCTCTCCAGGCTCCCGCTCTCAGCCTTCCCCGTCTGCTCACAGGTAAGGATGATGCATTCCCTCTCCCCAACTGTGCTCTGGTGTTTTTAATGCACTGTCTTCCTACAGTCCCTGTGGCCCAAACCTCCCTGTCAAACACTAAGCCAGTGCCCCAAAGGAACCCGGGAGGACATGGGAAGTAGATGAGAAAGGCTCAGGTACACTTGCACCATTTGCCCGCAGAGTCCCCTCCATTTACCATGCAGGGAAGGAGGTGCTACTGGTCATGCTCTATGGTTCTCCCCACGGTCTCTGAACCACCGGGAAGGGATCAGAGCCTGGACCTGGGTCAACCCAACCTATGCCGGGGAAACTCTGAGCTCGTCACTACCCACGCCACTTTCTCTTGGTCAAACCCAGGAAGGATGAGGAGACAGTGACCTTACATATCTTGTTCATCCCAAAATGCCTGGCACCTGGAGCAGTACCTGGCCAGAAGTATATATTGTGAAATGGGTGGGTGGATGGAAAGATGGACAGATAGATGGATGGACGGACAGTCACATGAGAGTGGAAATAAACCTTTTCTTCCCAGAGCTAGCGCTCCTTCTTGACTCAGGCCACAGTCATACAGGCTGAGTATTTTCTCAGGTACCCATAGGAAGAGAGGCAGGCAGAGACAAGGGAAAAAAGAGAGAAAAAGGTATCAATGCTCCGACCCTACATCATCACTGAACCCTGCCAAGTCTTCAGCCGTGAGGAAGACGTGAGCGAATGGACCCTTCTCCTACGCTGCCAGAGGAATTTTAGGCTGGTATGACTTCCTGGAGGACAGGTTGTGTCAAAAGCCTTGATTAATGTTCTAAGAATTTATAGAAAACCATCATAGATGGTGCTCAGACAATTCTGTCTAAGGACGGTCACTGGAGAATTATTAACAAAATAGAAAATGAATTCACAAAAGCCCAACAGGTTTACTTTCTGGTCCATCCCTGGTAATGGAGACTAACTCGGAAAACTGCCTCTTCCCCCGAGGATTTGGTATAAACCCATTAAGTAAGTTCAACCAAAAATTCAATGTGGAGTCATCAGTTGGGATTACATAGATTCAGGGAAGAAATGAGAACTACTCACCTTCTGCCTTACTCCTTGAGTTTCGCTGAATGTGTTGCTAACAGAAGAGCAACAACTTTTCACATGCCCCAAGGGTACGTTAATCAAAAGATCCATCTTACTTCCCAATGCAGGAAACACGGACTTTTGTTAAGACATTAATTAGTCCTTCCAATCCTGGCCCACCCCCTTCCTCTTTCCCACTCCTCCTGATCCGATGCCCACTAAAAATTCAAGAGGACTACATCACACCTCAAGGGGAATTTTCTGGAACCAAATTCTGTGCTTTGTCAAGGATGGAAAGTGGAATGGGAGATCCAGGAAAACTAGTACTTATTTGCTACCTAATCTGAAGACGGTTAAAAAAAAAAAAATCGAGGAGACGGCTTTGAAAACCCAATTAACCAGCTGTGTAAAGAAACGAACTACATCACAGTAGAGGAGTAAGTCAAGTTCTTTGTCTTGGCCATCACACGAAGAAAGCTTGCAATCGAATCACATTATAGGGCAGAGAATAAGGATGCTTCCACCAATACTGACACCACAGCGGAGAAAATTTTCTCCATGAAAGGAAACTGACATAAGCCCTGAAAAGTTCACTCTCAAAGCCTCTCGGTATGTGTTTAGCTCTGAACACGTCCGAGGTTTTCGCTTAGGAAGCTGGGGCTCAAGCGAACATCCTTCTCCCGCTGTTCTCAGAGACTGAAGCCACCAGATGTCACCAGCTAAGTACACAAAAGCTTACCTGGTTCCTTCTGCCAATCCGATTTGGTCCTGGAGGCTTCGTGGGGGACTTGGTGCTCTGGGGGCTCCCGCCATTCTCGGCGACCTTCCCTACACTCATTACCGCTGACATCATGGTGTTGACGGAAGACAAGTCTGAACCTTCCAAGCCAATGGGCGAACTTGACGTCATTGGGTCAAAGGTTTAAGCTTCTAAGAAGCCTCTGTCATAGAACTGAAAATCGGAAATCGCTGCAGTTGGTCACTGTGAGGTTTAGCATCTGTCAGAGCCAGGGAGCATGGCCATGGCTACCATAACCGTGAGTCAGGTCAAAACACCTAAAACCCTCCTTCTTCGGTTCAAGCTGACACTCGTGCCCAAAATGACTTAAGCTTTCATGTGAATGAGGTGTTGTCATGCCAGAGACTGATAACCTCGCTTCCTTTCTGAGCGGATGCATGACACAACCCCCGAAACCAGCAGACACAGGTCTCTTGGCTTTTCCTATTCTCTCATTAGGCAGAGCGGGAAAGGCTAACCTAACAATTAGGAAAGCCCGGGGAGCTGACATTTGGCCAGCCCCCTCCTCATAACCCTAACTCATTTACTACTACATGAATGTTCCAGACTTAACTAATGAGGAGGATCATCAGGTCTCACTTAACTCCACTGCTTACAATACGGTGATTTTACAGGGGAGCCCGGAGCCCGAACTGTAGAAGACAACTGAGAAGCCAATCCTATCAGATTTATAACCAAATTTCAATTCAACATAAAAAAGACTGTTGCTTAAAATATACAAGTAGGTAATGCACCTATACCCCAGAAAGTGGACAGAAGAACCCAGCCCCGACTGCCGATTACCTCCATTTTCTGCCCCAACTGATACACTATGAGACTTTCCCCTGCTATAGCTATCATCCACGTGGAGGAGGAAAGGAGTCTGCGTTCGCTTCTTTTTTTTCCTTCTCTCGTATCACTTGTTGACACTGGAAGGGAAGCAAAGGCAAAAAGATTCAGTGAATGTCTTTTTACTTCGGGAAGAAAAAACTGAAACCATGTATTTGTCATAATCTCAGGCCACTCTATTCAGGAGAATACACAAAAGGGAGGCGATTTTAAGTCATCCTTCCAAAACCACATTCTGTGGTTGTTTTTTCAACCTTTAACTGATGTTCCCTACAGGCTGTCACCCTCACTCCCAACAGCCAAAACGATTTTGTGGTATTTTACTTTCTGGGGTTCACCCACACTGAATTTTCCTTCATACCCCATACCCCAGCCCCCACAAGCAATCAGACTCCCTCTTGACCCGCCCCCCCTTCCTGCCTCTACCTAAAACTGACCGAAGATAAGGCAGGAAAGGAACTCACAAAAGTCTCATAGTTTAGAAGGTATTAGGTCAGACCTAAAAAGAAACTTGGTGACGTGAACAGAATGACCAAATGGAACACCATGGCTCATGGACATGCAGCCTTTTCTTGTTCCACACCTGACCACGGCTATAGGTATGGCCAGAAATAAGTCTGCAGGTTAAACTACTTCCCTCATTTGATCTGGGAAGATATTCCAGAGCCAGAGCCCTGCCTATAAGCCACATATCCTGTTATCCCACAGCGTGCCTCAACTGGACTTGTAGTCAAAGATCAGGCTCCTTATCTCAGCAGCCAAGTGAAGGCTTAGAAACACCACCAGAAAGAACATGATTTCTTGTGGTTTCCTCCTCCAACTTCAGGGGATGTGACCTAGGATATGACAGATGGTAACACCCAGAGCAGCTACAAATGTGTCCAGCAGCACAGCAGGAAGAACCTGGGGATATAACTTTATTAAGTGATGTTGCCATCAGCTGAGAAGTCTCGAGCTAAAATCTTACCAAAAGAGCCAAAGAGAGTCTCAGGAACAGTACTTTTCTAGCCAAGAGACAAAATGTGCCTTCCTTGTGGATAGACATTTTGAAGATAGGGTGGTAACGGGTTTCCAAATGGTAAGTAAAAGGACTAGCTGCAGAAACATGCAAATGAAGATAACTTGACTGAGCCGTACCCCACACATCTTTCCCACAAAGGGAGAAGAGCTACATCCAAAATGAAAGAAAAAACCAAACTGCTGCCCTGTGACGTTTCGCCATGCAAGGAGGCCATTAAAAAATGTGCTTCAAACTTCCTGTTTTTAACGGTCTTTGAAAATCTGGGAGATTCCTGTCTAGGAAAAACAAGCCCATACATGTAAGCGTGCATACACACACGCACACATGATTTCTTTCTTGCTGCATTTCTAAAAGTATCATCAGTTCCCTAGAACTGTTGTAATCAATCAGCATATAATTATCTGTTTGACTCAAATAAATGGATACCTTCAATCCTAAAACCACCTAGTTCTTTCAAATGTATTTCCTCCATAGTTTTATGTACAGCAAATTATAAAATAGCCGACCATAATTCTTTATTGTAATTATGTCAGTAAAAAGAAAGTTAACCTTTCTAGCGGTTTACAGGAAGAGTTTGGAAGATAATCTTGCTTTTGTCCTAATACTACACTTAGGAAAGAAAAATGTGGTAGTTTACTGAAATCTGGGAATAGGTTAAACACCTCTAGGACTAAATGTAAAATCGTAAGTTGTGAAAATTATACTCTAATTCTATCATTGAGTTGGGAAAGAAAATGGACAGCGAAGACAGAGTCAACATGAAAATTAAAATTATAAATATAAAATCAAAAAATATATTCATATAACAGAGCCAGATTACTAGTAAGAATTTTCATTACCGTCATTATAACATCAGAGATTCTTGCAAACACCCAAGTGTCTTCAATATACAATACCTAACCATAGTCATGGTACTAAACAACATAAGGGCTGAACGTTGCAAAGGCTTATCCCAGTTGGAAAAGAAGAAAAGCCATGCAAACTTGTTTCCCATTTTGTCTGGACAGGAAAACATTTGCTACATTTACTTCCTTCTTGGGGATGGACGTGTAAAGCATGACACTACCAAGATCATCGACATTTACTTCCTTTACCTAGTTTACATGTAAGTAGCAATATATTTTTTTAATAGAGACTTTTCATCTCTGATCAGAACGTGCAGTTAGCAAAAAGAACCCGCCAGCTACACTGAAAAGAAGAGCACAGTTATTAGACACATCCCTGAAAAGCTGTTTTAGGAGCAACCCTCCAGCCACAAGGAGCTAAAGGTTTTTACTCCTGTTTGCTCTTCCATCTTATACTTGAGTTCTTTCTCCCTTTGGGAGGATGGAACAGGGAAGAAGGGAAAGGACCTAGTGTAAAATAAGGCAGCTCATTGTTGGGGCGCCTGGGTGGCTCAGTCGTTAAGCTAGACGCTTAGCTTTGGCTCAGGTCATGATCACGGGGTCCTGGGATCGAACCCCACATTGGGCACCCTGCTCTGTGGGAAGTCTGCTTCTCCCTCTCCCACTCCCCCTGCTTATGTTCCTTCTCTCGCTGTGTCTCTGTCAAATAAATAAATTTAAAAAAACTCTTAAAAAAAAAAAGGTAGCTCATTCCTTTCCAGATTATGTTCCAGATTATGGGAAAAAAAAAAAAATCCACCTTAGCATTAAGGCACATCTATCTGTGCACTAATTTAACCAGAGGCCCGTTGGCCAGTATTAGTTAATTCTATCTACGCTGGACTATACCGGGGCAATAAGCCAAACTAACAAACCTAAAACTTTGAGGTTTGACCTCAGGGATGAAAGAGAAGTTGCACAGCTTAAGGTCCATTTACAAAGCATGTTTTTCTTTATGGATATTAATAGTCTTGGTATCTTCATTCTTTCCTTTGCTCCCTGATACCATCCTACACATCAGCCCCACTACTGGGGGACAGCAAATAACAACAACAATAAAATGATGACAATAAACAAAATAAAAATCACTGGCCCCATTCTAATACAGTGTGCTCCAACTGGAACCAGAGAGGACTGGGAGCCCAGGTAAGTTCCCAAATCATGGGTAAGAAAAGAAGTTGTCATCTTCATTGACATGGCCAAGTGGACTTGCCTGGAGTTCCAGTTTTTAACAGAAACAGTCTGAATTTGGTGGTGGGGGGGGGGCAGGGAACAGGGGTGTCTGAAACACTGCTTCCTGTGAGACCAACACTTGACCCTCTTTGGGATTTCTCATCCCACACTTCAGACCCGCTGGATCAGGAAGGGCTAGCAATTCAGGGCTACAATTTCACTGTGGTTTTGCATCAAAGCCTCAGGAGGATCAGGGGGAAAAGAAAGGGCAACTCAGAGGGAATGTGGGGAAGGGAGGGAAAGGGAAAGGAAGACTCAACACTCGAAGTTACTGTGACTCCAGGGAAGTCAATCAAGTTTAACTGACCTGTTTTCGTCGTCTTATCAAGCTGGCCCTCCTTACTGAGGGGCTGGCGCAGCTGGAGCCCAGACGTGGGCAGGGTCACACGTCAAAGCTACCACCTCTGGAGCACAGAGTTGGAGCAACCTGCGCAAATGAGAAAAGGTGACGTGAAGGGGGAGTCAAGACCAGAAATGATCCCGTCTCTGTATCTTTTTCTCCACTTAACACTGGGAGTCACAAGTTAAGGACAACGGAACGTTTCCCATTCCCGCCTGCGTGCATAAGCAAGCTTCCAGCTCCCAGGCAGATTCCTCCCAGAGCTGCTCATCAGCATGTGAGCCAGGGCCACCGGAGTCCAGTGTGCCTCGGACAGACAGGAACCCCCCGAAGCACACCCCACGTGTCGGGTGCATTGGGGCGCCACACTGCATGAGAGCAGCTCGGACCGCTGGCCCCAGGCGGAGCTCTGGGCATCTCAGGGCACGTTACCAGCGCTATGGATGCACTTCCGGTTTCAAGGGCAGCCAAGAAGAAGACAGCACTAAGTGCTATCAACAACGGAAGGGAAAGAAGACAGTTGGAGAGAGTAAACAACATGGAACCAAACAGTCCCTTAATGCGAAGGACAGCTGAGTAGACCTTCTCCCGAGTGACGGGGGAAGTGCCCACGATCGTTCAGAGAGGACCAAGCACGCATCTTCTCCTTTACTGTAGGGAGGATACAGAAAACTTCTCAATTGACACATGCCCCCCCACCAAGGGTTGGAGCAAGTCTGCTCTGGGGGGGGCCAAGGGCCTCCAATGCCTGCCCTGGGAGAAAGCTGGCCGTCCTGGAATGCAGTCTTCCCCAGCCTTTCCCAGAGCTGCAGCGTTCAGCCACATTCTCTCCGTTTCTGAAAACGGCATCCCCCTAGCTGAACCGAGGAGTGCCCACGTGGGAGACCGGAGGACGTAAATCAAACCGCCACACAGACAAAGCCTGTCAAGAAACACTTGGCTTGGCCCATTTTTTCATTTTTATCCCCTTTCGGAGCGTCTGGAGGAAAGCTGCTCAATCGGGTCACACGCCCAGTTATCATCTTGAATGTTATGTTACTTGCTTTGTCGGCGCCCAGTTCCGGAGCACCTCGGGCAGGCAAGCCCCCTGCTGGACTGGTGAGCTGGGGCGAGAAAGTGCCACCAACGGAGATTTCCGACGTGCGAACATTCTACACCTCACTGTCTCAATTCTCCATCTTTTCTCTTTTGCCCTTTCTCCTTTTGCAAGGTTCTTTGGATTTTGAGCCAAGAAACAAGGAGTGACTCATAGGGATAGCCCCTGGAAGGGATGGAGACCCTGTAAGCCTTGAGGAATCCTTGTTACTACCCCAGTAATTCTCAACGGTTTGGTGCGGGCAAGAACCTCAAGGGTCTGATTAAAAAAAAAAAAAAAAAAAATTATGGACCATTCCACAGGAAAATGCACATACGCTACCTACCCCCAACATTTCCCTTCAGCATCAAGAGTTCAGGGACCCCAGAAACTCATCCTGGAGCTAAGCAGAATAAGAATCCTGTTTTTATTTGACATATAACCCACCTTCCTTTAAACTATGAATCAAGTCAAGCTTATTAAAAGTCCCATGAGGTTTTAGAAATGCACAAAACATCCTTTCAGATCATCCCCGCCCAAACTTAAAGATGCCTAGGGTGAAGTGAAACACTGTGGAAGAAAAAAAAAAAAAAAAACCCACAAAAAACAAGCCAGATTTCCCTCTGTTGTTATTCATTTCTTAATTCACAGAAAATTTTAAACAATTTTTTAAAAGATTTTATTTATTTGAGAGAGAGAGTGAGAAAGAACATGAGTGGGGGGGAGGGGCGGAAGGAGAGAGAGAGAGAAGCGGACTCCTCGCTGAGCAGGGAGCCCAACAAGGGGCCAGATCCCAGGACCCTGAAATCATGACTGGCTGAGCCAAAGTCAGACGCTTAACCGAGTGAGCCACCCAGGTGCCCCTCATAGCAAACTGTAATAGGCAGAACATCTAGAGAGGGACAGCTCCATTGTTATTTTCTAGAAACTACCACAATCACCAAATAAATAAAGTGAATTATAGTTCTATATATAATTATTAAAACCACACATCAGAGAGACGAGTCTCTGGAATTTAAACTTTCCAGAATATAATAACTAAGACTCTCATTAACATTTGAACTTGTTCCCTCCCCTCATTTAAAAAGTCCACCAAGTAATCTCCTCAGTACACACAGGGAACCAGAGTGGGAGAACACCAACCCGACACACTTGACCCTGAAACTTCCATCTTCTGATCTTGGATGGAAAGGATTTGAATATTGAGGATGCCCTGCAATTAAAGCTGAGTAACAAGAGTCACTACCCTGTCTGTTTGGGGTTCTACCAGGTCTGAGGGATTCATAGAACTCAGCAAGTGGAAAAGTACAGCACAGTTCTTGGAAGAAAATTCAAGATACCCCTTACCTCTAGCACCATTGCCTCAGGGGGCTGGGAGGGGGGGAGAGAAGAAGAAGGAAAAAGGGGGAAAAAAAAAAGACCAGGTCAGGAGAGGCTGGGTCCTAGAAGGTGACTCCTGCAGGGCAATGTGAGAAGCACAGCCTGGGAATTTGGAGGGGTGGGTCTTGGGACTCCCCCCGGGAGGATGCTGAACTTCTGAGTTTGCATTCCCACACAGGCTCTGCCCAGATCCAATGGAAGCAGGATGACTGGAGAGGGCAGAGGTCCATCTGTGAGGATGAGGGGGCAGGGAAGGCCAGCCTCCAGCCCCTGGCCCCTGAGGAGATAAGGGACAATGCTATGTAAAGCCAGAAAGAAAAGATTAAGGAGCCTGTCTCCAGGTCCAACGAGATAGCAAAGGGGAGATGAAAGATAAAAAGGAAGATGGTCTAGAAACAAAGCTTCTCAGCTTCTGAAAACCCAAAGGATTCTTCAGTGAAATCTAAAATCTGTCCTAAAGGCCTGCAGGACAGATGGGGGTAAGTTAGATACCTAGGATGACAGCGGAGGCCCGCGGATGCTGTAACAGGGAACTTTACAACACCGGGCCTGGGAGAGCCATGCTGCTGAGCCTAACAGACGGCCACAAATACTTGGGATGGTTGACCCGCTGACTGGAACTGCCTAGTGAACAGTCTAGCTGGCCTGTTCGGGCCAACCCAGGACAGGCTCAGAGAGTCTGAGTTAAGAGGAGTTCAGCGATTAAAGTGCTCTAGCTCCTAGGGAGCTTTACAAGCAGCAAAGACGTCTCTCTTAGAATGGGCTAAGTCAGAAAGGAAAACACTCTTCCCTCAGTCTTAGCTAGGCTGGGGACAAAAGGAACCAGACTAGATGTCGCACCACGGCGATGCCCGTTCTCCCTGGCCTGCAAAGCTCGGGGCAAACCCGTTTCCTCTAACCAGGACGGCCTCGAATATGCTGTGAAGGCTGACAGCTGTGATGGTGGTTCTGAGCTCCAGCAAGCTGATGTGTTTCCTGGCGATGGGCTCCGTCTATGCCTTGCACAGGGTGGCAAGCCAGGCAAGTCACCATTACCCCCTCACTGGCATGGACTTTGGTCGGACGAGGCCTTGGAGTGTCCCATGGAACACTCGAGCGGGCTGGGCTGAACGGGGCACCGTAAGCTGCTCTGGTCAGCTCTGCATCCTCCCTGCCGCGTGAGGTGGGACGGCTAAGACCAGGTATGTGGGCCCTCCCATTGGGCTGCCTTCTGAGGTCTGCCTCCAAAATATCCCCCCCACCCCCTTTCACCCCCTCAAGACGACAGGAAGTAGTGAGATCCCTCAGGGGCCACTTTGCACACAAAGCCTCCGTCGTTCCCACTGAGAATTCCTGAAGCTCTCTGTTATAAAACTCTTTGACTCTGCAATATTAATACTAACACAACTAATGATGTCGATGGCAGCTACTGAGTTTTGACTGTCACCTGCCACACGTTAAGTGCAGTATCTCACTGAATCCTCCTAGCCACACCCGAGGAGCACTGGTCCCACTGTACAGATGAGGAAACTAAGGTGCAGGGGGGTTAAGCAACCTGTCCCCAAGATCACGGTGGTAGAGAAAAGTGAATCCAGCTTCTAAATGCTGCTCAGTTTCTTCTGGACAAAATCTGCAACCCTGGCACAGGGCTTGGGAGAACAGATGCACTCCCTCAATCACATTTCTCTGACTTGCCACAATCATATTCGGAGTCACTTCTGGCCTTCCAGACTGCTCGGCACCTGGCCTCGCATTTCTCCCTTCTTCTGGGCAGGGAAAGGAGCTCTTTCCTACACCTTCACCTCCACCTTCCCCTCTCTGGCAGGATGCACGGCTGGGCTCCCACCTCAGACTAAAAAGTTCACTGCACAGGGCAAGAGTTTGCAAGCACTCACTGCCCCTTGCTGTGCAAAGGGATGGGGGGTGGGGGCCTCCACATTCTACACCCTTGAATTCTACAAGGAGAAGGAAACTGGAAGGAAGCCACCAGGCTCCGCCTGAAATCCTGAACAGCCCGGTTCTGCCCGAGTGGCTGGATCCAACTGATCCACCAATGTGAGCTCAGAGGCCATCTATGTCCTCTAGGTCATTTCTGCTTCCGTGCAAATAGAAATGCAGGCCTGGAGTGAGAGTTCTGACAGGAAGCCTACACTTTCAGGTCCTGCGGTTCCAACAAGGTGTCTGTGGGCGGGGGGAAGTAGTGAGGCAGGGCAGGAGATGGGGAACACAGAGGGTTGGGAGGGAGTAGGCAGACCTGCACAGAGCAAAAACGAAGTAAACACCATGCGAAGGAAATATCCAGTCAGTGAGAAGTTAACTACTACTGACCCTCCCACACAGGCCACCCAAAGTGTAATCCCCATGTGGTGGCATCACAGACCTTTGCTAGAAATGCAGATTTTCAATATACGTAAGGTCATCATGCTGTACACCTTAAACTTACACAGTACTCATATCAAGGATATTGCAGTAAGACCAAAAGGAAAAAAGAAATACAGATGCTCGGGCCCCACTCCAGAACGACTACGTCAGTCTATATGTTAGCTCTCAGGGGATTCTGATGCAGCCTTGAGAACCAGCGTTCATCTCTACAGAGAATTCTGGAAGAAGGCTGACACAAAACCAAGGATCTCCCTGAGAAACTTTCCTTCTGTGAGGATCTGGAAGGAGTCACTGTTTTAATCACAGCCCCAGAGCAAAAATCAAGGTTCTAGAAATTCTGATCTCAGTTCTAATTTTAGCTGTATTCACCACTATGAATGAATGAATGAGTGAAAAGACAGGAAGGAAGGAATGTACGGGTGCGTGGTGGGGGTTAATCTATGCAGGGCCTATTTTAGCTGCTCGGGAATGGGGACACGTCAGATGTGAACTTCAGACAAGGCAGGGCCAGCCTGCAGTGCTCCGGAAGCTAAACCACTCAGCCTGGCCTCAGGGAAACTCTGGACCCTTGAAGATTCAACTCTGGACCCTCCAAGCCATCTCTCTAGCAAATGGCATTCGCCAAGCTGTCACTCCCAGGAAGGGTGCTATGGGATGTTCTCCACGGTCAAGCCCTGCAGCCAGGACTTCTGGTGGTCCTGGACACCCCACGGGCCCCGAAATTTCTCTGCTGCTCATGGGCAGTATGAGTGCCCCGAAGGGGGCAGGTGAAAAGAATGGTCAGGGAGGATCGCCCCGAGGGAAGGCAACCCTAAAGCAGCCCTACTGTCCTCAGAACGAGCTCACAGTCTCCTGCGATGTGTCTCTTAATGGGACCCTCGGATGGAGAGGGACAAAGGGAGCCGAGATCATTCCTCCAGCCAAGGGCGGCTGCCCCTCACTGACAGGTTTCAGGTGCCCCCGGTGGATACCAGGAATACCACAGGCTGAGGACCAAGGAAGGTTCACCGCCCTCAGGTAAAGGAACATTTCAGTATTCAGTAAAGTACGGTGGGGGGGCACGGACGGAGAGGAGCGGCTCAGGGGAGTGGCAGGTTCCATGCTGGAAGCAGTTTCTTTCGTAAAAACACAAATCACTTGGACATTTTGATGGTTAGAGGACACAGGCTTTCAGCAGGGAGGCGAGCACTGGCTAGGAAGGCAGGGTTCTTGCTTACCAAACTTAACCGCCGAAGTCAGATTAAATTTACTATTTGAAATACGAACCACTGGAAAGATGGACCGATTTTCTGGAACATGCTAGTTTTTGAAACATTCCGTGGGACGCTACTCTTCTTCCGGTATTTCTCCACAGGGTTCTTGGCTTCTTCAGAGGGAGGAAGTGGGGCAAAGTCCGGCTTCGAAGTTTCTGGGTCAGTCATTAAGACTGTGGAGAAGAGGGCTCCACGCCTTGCCGCTCTTCTCCCGGAGGGAAGCGCGTCTTACTAGCAGGATCCAACTACCGCCAGACTCTCGAAGCCAAGTGACAGCTGCCACGCGGCAGCCATTTGCTCCCCAGTGCCCCGGCCTTCCGGGAGGGGGCCCGGGGGGCTCGCGGGGCATGGCCCCGTCCCTCTCTCTCCAGGTGAGCTGGGCTTTTCCTAAACTGGCCACCGGGATCTGGTATTTCATAATCTTCTTGCCCAACGTAGCAGAAATGTGCCTGGTTCCCTACTCTGCCTGAGGAAGCGGGTGAGAATGAGGTGGGCAGCCAGGGGGGCCTAACTAAGGGAGCACTCAAGCTGGGCAGAGGCTCAGAGGAACCCCTGGGTAGCGTCACCCACCCCCGGGGCACGAGAGGTTCTTCTAGCCTAAGCCAGAAGATGTCTCCCTGCCGGAGACTGAATGAAGCCCCCACCCTACCCCACCCTAAGATCGTGGCCCAGCTGGCTTATCAGGAAAAGGGCGGGGAGAGGCCTCCACATCCCACCTTGACTGAGGAATTTAAAAACAGAAGACTATTGCTGTAAGAGAAAACAAGATTTATCTAAGGGTATGTCAGAGGTCCAGTGTACATCCGATTACATGTCTTTCAGAGTACCTCCTTCCCTATTAACTAGGGGGCATTAACCCTTTTTGTAACATAGACTCTACTGGAAAATGTGCTAGGTACTTTACATATATTTAATCCTTCCCCAAACCTTGTAAGGCAATGATGAGGTTATTTGCTAGCTATTAAGCAGCTCCTAAGGGGCAGGGCTGGGATTCTAGCCCAGGGTTGTCAACCCCAAAATTCTTATACCTTCCTCTGCACCACAACGATGATCATGGAAAAACCATTCAGAGAAGGGCCATGAGCACTGGGAAACCAAGTCAGGGGGAAAACAAGAAATGGCTGAAGGAACCGGACATGTTCAGTCCAACCAAGAGAAAGAACGTGAGACACCTTGAAGGCCTTGCACGTGGGGGCGGGGGAAATGCACGTACACTCTTCTCATGTGTCCACCACAGCTCGAACGACATTTGCACAAAGAAGCAGGTCTGGGACCCCATAATCCTTTATACAGAGCTCTGAACAACTAGCGCTGCCCACAGATGGAACGAGGCCCCAATAATGTAACGAGCCTGCTGTCCCTGGAAGTATGCAAGCAAAGGCTGAATAACCACAACTTCAGTTTTGCAGCGGGTGAGAGACCCTATCAGATCATCCTTTTGACTTTCAGATTTCTGTACATGGAAGAGGTGGAGCAACTTTAAGTCCCTGAACCTCAGCTCACATCCGGAAAAGGAAGCTAGCCATACTGCTCTCATGGTACAGAAATCAATCAAGGGAATATGTACTAGGACACTTTGCAGGGGGTACAGCACCCGCCAACACCAGCTATCTATGGATGTTACGCCGTTTAGCTCCAAACGTCTCAGCTTCCCTAACCCCTGCGCCAACTCCCCCCAACTCCTAGATTCATCCATGGGCTCCCCGCTACCACCAACACTGTCACAGCTGGGGTCAGTTTGAGGATCTTTAAAAATTTCCATTCCAGCCCCCAAGTTTACGGCGGAAAGATACTTCAGCTTATCACGAATGCAATCTCAGTAACAATAAGGGGCAGAGAGAGCAGTGCTCCTGGACTCCTAACGTTGTAGGGAGAGCAGGAAATAAAACCCCTCCAGCTTCATTCAGTTCGCTGCCGAAACAAATCCTGGGCAGCTCTGCATTTGCTTAATCAAGGAAGCTGGCACCGCGGGCTCCCACCGGGCCCTGGCGCACTCTTCCCCAGTTCTTCTGCACCTCTTCCCTCCCAGCTGTGCAACCTGAATGCAGAGCAGCTGACACCCAGCCACTGGCCCCAGACCCTCCTCTGAAGTGGGTCTGGGTGCCTGTAATCACATTTACAGCATGGAGGAGGAGGAGGCTGGAGTAAAGTTCAGTAGCCGTTTGCAGAGAGTTTTAGGCAATATCCTGCAACTCTTTCACAGGCCCTGAGGTTGCGGGGCTGCCCTTTCAGACATGCTTGGGTAAAGGAGCTGCAGAAACAGGATTCTCCACTTTCCCTCCCCCGGAGTAGGGGCTGGATGCACGCTAAGCAACCCCCAGGGCAGATGGGGAACCTCGGATCTGGGCTTCAAATTCCCAGAATTCGGGGCCGTTTCCGGCGGACAGCCCTTATAAAACCAGAATTGCTTTGTGGGAGACGAAAGCGTTGTTCCAAAATGCTTCAAAGAAGGCAGTGGAAGGAAATCACGTCTTTCCTCACCCACTGGAAAAGTGGTCGGCTGTGGTCAACATTTCACAGTGGGTGATCAGACATTACCAACCGTCAGCTGAGAATGACTGTACTGTGCCCAAGCTACCGGGCGCTCCGTGGCCTGCCCCTCTATGCCCTCTAACGGATGACGTTTTCCCCTCACTTTTGCCTCTAAGAAAAGTATTCACCCCTCTATCCATGAAGAAAAACAAATATAAGCGGTTGATAAGTGTTTATCGCCAGCCAACCAGTCAAAAACATTAGCAAGCAAGTGGTTTTTCTTTAAGTATGCTGAGCCCAAACCAAGAAGCTACTCGGTGGCAGGATGGGGCGCCGGAACCCCAGCCCCAGCCCTAAGGAGCGGCCCAGCAGAGGCACCTCGGGAGGCCGGCTTCCATGTGGGGAGATGAGCAGGGGTCCTGGAGGAAGTCGGAGCCCCACAGGCCCCCTTGGTGTTCCTGCCTGGGCCGCCAGGAGGGTGATTAGTTCCCGACAACTGCACTCCCTGGGGTGTCTAATTGTGCTGCTGTGGCCCCAGCACAAAGGGCTGAGCCCCACAGCCCAGCGGGCTCCAAAACAAGCATAAAGTGCCCCAAGCACACTGCACACACGGGGCACTGAGCATGCCCAGGCTCTTCAGTGTGGACTCGCACGACAAGCCCCACCCTGACCCCTAGGAACCTGCTGCAAGCCCCTAAACTTCCCTCCCAAAGAGCAGGAAGGACGATCTCAAAGGGGGAGATCAGCACCAGCTGAATGAGCACTCAGCCAGCACCAGCAGTGAGCCTAAGAGGAGATCCAGCGGCGAGAAATCAAAGACACGGTCCTGAATCGTGGGGCCTCGCTGGCAGACTGGGGCACGCGGCGTGCAGGGACATTCTGCACATCTGCTCGGTCCCAGAAGGGCCTGACGCGTCCCTCGGGTCCCCATGGGTGAGACAGCCCCTACAGGGAAAATTTCTGGAGCACAAAGTTTAGAGACCCCAGTGCATGCCCAATTGACTTAAGCAGTATACAGCACAAACATCCCCAGTCAAGTGGGGATTTCAGCTGAAAAAAGACTGGCCTCTACCCATATTTTGGCACAAAATTGTTTGTGTGCTATGAAACCCCGTCCTGTTTCTCGAATAGAGTTCTTCAGCCCACTTGCAGTCATAAAGCTGAGGATCCCTCCGCTCACCCACTTCATTTTACTTGAATGCCTGTGATAAAGGCACCCTCGTGTTGTTCAAAAAGAACATCCCTACTCTTTCCTTTTATCTTCCCTTAACAGTTTGCCATCCAGTGATAGGAGGGGCCTCACCTCCAACAGTCCGCCCTTTTATCTCCCGCTGACCACGCAACAACATGAAGCCAAGGGCTGGATTTCCTGCAGCGCCCTCCGAGGGGCTGTTTGACTTGTTTAAAATATTACTGGCCTCCAGAACCTTGGAACAATGCCTGAGCAACACCTACCCAGCAGCCATTTCAGCTCCAACCTTGAAAGCCTCCGAGTCCAATGTACCAGGACTCCCCGTGCCTTGGTGTGGGAGGCTTACTGCTTCCAAGAAAGAGAACTCACTTTCCAGGCTCACGTATGTATTTGCTTCTTGTCTGCAGCAAATGTAAGAGCCACCTTTGTCAAAAGTCCAGAAACCCGGGCACCTGGGTGGCTCAGTTGGTTAAGCGACTGCCTTCAGCTCAGGTCATGATCCTGGAGTCCCAGGATCGAGTCCCGCATCGGGCTCCCTGCTCAGCGGGAGTCTGCTTCTCCCTCTGACCTTCTTCCCTCTCATGCTCTCTCTCTACCATTCTCTCTCTCTCTCAATAAAAAAAAAAAATCTTTAAAAAAAAAGTCCAGAAACCCTAGGTGTTACTTATGGTAGTTCAAGTTAAACTCTGAATTTACACTGTTAATATTATAATAATTGAGTGGCTTTTAATCCCATCCTTTTGCCACTGGAACACAGAGCGGTATGTCACGTACTTCCCTGCATAAGCCTGGGATACACAGCACCCCTCGTCTGTAGCATGAGGACAGGCCATGACCTCTAATGTCCTTCCAGGCCTAACTCTGCGTATGAGACTCAGCTCTGCTGGGAGGCATAGGTCCTGGCTCAAAAGCACTTCCACCTGCTGCAGCAGAACGCCATGAGCATTCCTGTGAACGTCCAAGGTTGGCCATGGAAGCAAACTCCCATTTCGTAGCCGACTGAGGCAGTGGTGGGACCGCATGCCACTTATGGGATGGGACAACCAGAAGGAGTTCACCCATCAGAGAGCACACAGGACCCTGACTCCCTGCCATTCGAGGCCGGGGGTTCCACTTTCTTGGCATCACACCAGCATATGTGAGGTTAATGGTTTCAGAGAATGGTAAGATCGGATGTTTCAAATAGTCCACCGGAGTTCCTGGAGTATAGGAAAAGTCTTTACAAAATCAACTAAAAAGAAGAAAAACTTCCTTGCCTAAGTACCCCTTAGCCCCTCACAATCTCCCAGGGAAGGGGGTTAGGGATGCAGGGTCAGGGAGGGAGGCTGTGGAGTGATGACAGTAAGCAAGGCCTGGGGAGACTGGTGGCCAATGAGTGACGGAAGCCAGGCTATACGCTACATTTTCAACACAAATTTCTGTGCCATCACTCCAAGACGGAGCCAGTATTTTTCGGATCTCTCTTTATGAGGCCCGGATAATAAACAAGAGCGTGCTCTTAATAAAGCAGCTCAGCCACGCGGTCCCCATGCAAAATGCAAGAGGTTGCACTCTGTGTGGCCCCCCTCCCACTGCCATGGGGCTCGGCCCTGTCGCTGGCCAGTCGGAGAACAGGTGCCAGCTCCCTGGCTCGGCCCCACGGGCCAAACAGCAGGCGCTCCGCGACGTCCTCCATTTCCTCCCAGCCATGAAGTCAGAACAACCTGTACAGACAAAGAGAAGCGAAAACTTGCGAAACAAGGGCATCCACCCTGCTCACGGAATATGCCCGAGGAAACTTCCTCAGAGACCTTTTCAGATGCTGCATTACGATTCTGGAAAGAAAACGCAGTCCCCCACACCCAGGCTTGCACATGTTCACACAAACCCAATTTCATGCTCTGCCGGACCCGCAACTACAATGCAGAAGTCAAAACAGAACTCCAGAGCGTGGCCCCGGTGGCCTAACAACAGATCTGGAATTGTAACTGACACTTTTCCATAAACTCTTCTAGAGGCCAGTGACATCCTGGCATGTTCCCAATCTGGAAACAGAGTTTTCCTAAGGTGGGGAGGGGAGAAAGGCCTAAGAGATTATACAACCATCTGCTACCTGACTACAGGAAAAATGCTGTTTGCAAGACAGAGATGTGGGGGAAAAAAACCTCTACTGTCTCTTTACTCCTTGTAGTTAACCCCTAACGTTATGCTCTGGCCAAGGCAAGAATAATCTTTTTAGGGTTTCACCCACAAGAAGCTACTGTGATTTTTTTTTTTTTTTTTTTACTCTATCAGCCGAGATTCATTCAATAGGACTGGAGTTTGGAAGACAAATATGCAAAGTAATTCCAGTTCTACCTGACATAAACATCTCGAAAGTACCGTGCTACTGGTGCGAATCATTTATTCTATACAACCCAAATTTGTAGTCAAATGTGATTATTCGCATTAGGCAAATGCTCCTTTAAATTTTTTTAGCTTGGAGAAAGAGAAAACCGAGGGACGCATTAATCCGTCAAAGTTGCCAGGCTCAGAACTTTCACAGCTTCTCCATTCTTTATCATTTCTATGGCTTCAGCCACCAGACAGGTTTCACTTTAAAAAAGGAGTCTCCTTAGTCTCCTGGGGTCTGACTTCCAGGCCTACCCCTTGCTGCTTTCCGTGACCTCAAGCCAAAGTCCAGGAGAGTACACAGAAAATGTGGGTTCTCTGCAAAGGGTACATTCATTGTTGAAGATGTTCCATACTCTCTTTGTGCCCTCAATGTAGAGTGAGATTTGGTATCAGTCTGGAAAACCTGAAATAGGCTGGTGGTCATTCTCATATGTTAAGTCTATGAAGCTCCCAAATGTGAGAACCACCAGGAGCTGTATGACAGAGCCCCCGGCCTAGAGATGGAGGAGACAGGGCACAAGGAGATAAATTCCAATCCAAGGGAAAGCGAATCATGAGCCAAGGACTTTAGGGCTGCAAGGTTCCCGAGGCATAAGTCATCAAGTGTGAGGGCAATAGGGCAAAAGCAAACATAAGCTTAAAGATCTGGCTTTCAGAAGACAGGGCGTCCCAGTAAGAAGGAAATGCATGGAGACCCAGGAGGTCGGGATGGTCCATGGTGTCATGAAAGCACTCGCTGCTACAAGCCTACATTTGCACCCTTCTCGAGCAAAAGGAAAAGCAGACGATTTGCTGAGATACTCACAATGCTGAATGCATTCTTTTCTGAGGTCCAGGTGCCTCCTTTTAAAATGAGACAATAAGGGTAGGAGATGGCTGAGACTGGTTATTAATGGTGATTTCTTTTTGGCAAAAGGAAAAAAAAAAAAAAAGGCCATCCCCTGTGTCTACCCGCAAAAGTTTTGCCTTGAGTTTCTGGCCCCTGAAAACAAAACTCTTGGGAGCCATCACACTATATGGACCACTGCATCATTTGACAGGAGTGAAAGTGGAATGGGGGAGAGGGCAAAGATGCGGTGGCAAAACTGTGCTGGTGTCAAAGTTCCATCTACGGGGGATGGGCTTCATCCTGTGGCTATGAGAACCCACTGAAGGTCCACCCCCTCTTTAAAAAAAATCCTGAGATGAAATAATCATCTCCGTACTTTTGAAAGCTCTTGACAGTAGTTTAAGAAACAGATAATTAGAGGCGCGTAACCTGGTCAGGAGGCCACTGCCATACAAGGGACAGACAGGAGGAGCGTGGGATCCAGGAAGACATCACCAAGGGCCGGACCCAGCCGTGGACGGAAGATGAGGACGAGGGAGACGCTGGGCTTCCTGCACTGGCGACAGACAGGGTGGCAAGGCAGTTAACGGAGATGCAGAAAAAATTCCCAGTACAAGGAGAGCATAAAGAGAGCACGGCAGGAAGGGACTGATTCTCCAGTAGCAGGATGAAGAGAAAAGTTCGGCTCCAGAGAAAACCTCGCATGTTCAGAGCCAGGAAAGGAGGAGATGGGGAAAAAAGAAGGTTCTGGAACAGGTGGGAAAGGAGGGCAGGGGGCTGCCAGGCACAGGAAGACGAAACATTCATGCTTGAATGGAATACATAACATATGTAGCCCTTAAATAGAAGTATTCATTGTCAAACTGACTCTGCTAATGAACACTGACATAAGCTGCTGATGTTGGGGGAAGGGCATAAAGAGCCTTAACTCCCAGGTTACAAGTCTACACAAAACTGTACCACATGTAAAACAAGAGAATAACAAAATCCATCCTCCTCTCTCTTTCAAAGAGCCCAGCGTATAAAACTCACATGTTAGATACTGGGAAAAATGTTCTATGGAACTGACAGGATCTAGAACAGTGAAGTCCAGGTGAAAGTTCTCCAACGATGAAAATGGCCTCTGTCTGCACGGCCCAATATGGTAACCGCTAAGCACATGTGGCCACTGAGCGCTTGAACGGAGACTAATGTTAACTAAGGAACTCCGTTTTAAATTTTACTTAAGTTTAATTTAAATTTAAATAGCCACATGTGGCTACCAGCTGTTGTACTGGACAGCGTAGGTTTATGGTATTTTTTTTTTTCCTCCAGTAATCTTGGGTTACTAGATTATTGTCCTTCATTTGTTTGCTTCCTGGGGTTTTTAAGCCCTAGAGCAGGAATAAAGATGATCTGGTATGGTTTTACCTGCAGGCATGAGAAGGGAGTGAGCTGATCCCAGAAGTAATACACTTTGCTATGAGTTTTCATTCTTCCCGGTATTTATCTGAGTTTCAATGCATAAAGGGAAATCACCCATGAAACCAACAACAGAGGGACATCTCCTAAGCCAGATGGACTTCTCGGTGAGTCATCACCACCCTGCCCCATCCAGCCCAAATCTGCTCAGACCTGGTCCCACCTCCAACACGAAGGTCAATGTGTACAAACATGGGAAAATGGTACAAAATTAGATCAAGTTTATTTTTTTTTATTTTTTTTTTAAAGATTTTATTTATTTATCTGAGAGAGAGAATGAGATAGAGAGAGAGCATGAGAGGGGAAAGGGTCAGAGGGAGAAGCAGGCCCCCCCGCCGAGCAGGGAGCCAGATGCGGGACTCGATCCTGGGACTCCAGGACCACGACCTGAGCCGAAGGCAGTCGCCCAACCAACTGAGCCACCCAGGCGCCCCTAGATCAAGTTTAAAAAGCAAGTTAGAGGGACGCCTGGGTGGCTCAGTTGGTTGAGCGACTGCCTTTGGCTCAGGTCATGATCCTGGAGTCCCAGGATCGAGTCCCGCATCGGGCTCCCTGCTCAGCGGGAGTCTGCTTCTCCCTCTGACCCTTCCCCCTCATGTGCTCTCTCTCTCTCTCTCTCTCTCAAATAAATAAATAAAATCTTTAAAAAAATAAAAACTAGGGCGCCTGGGTGGCTCAGTTGGTTAAGCGACTGCCTCCGGCTCAGGTCATGATCCTGGAGTCCCGGAATCGAGTCCCACATCGGGCTCCCTGCTCAGCAGGGAGTCTGCTTCTCCCTCTGACCCTCTTCCCTCTCTTGCTCTCTATCTCTCATTCTCTCTCTCTCAAATAAATAAATAAAATCTTTAAAAAAAATAAATAAAAAAAAAATAAAAACTAAAATAAAAAGCAAGTTAGTACCTTTGAGCATTCTATGTCATGATCGTGTTATTTATGGACGAAGTCTGGAAGATGCCACCAGAAATGAGATATGGGTCATGGGAATATGGTGATTTTTTTAAAAGAAAGCTGTAATTTAGTATCATTATAAACTTGATTTTTCTAACTAAAAAAATTTTTTTAAATATGCAAAGAAATAACCAGACAGCATTCCTTCTTAAGATATTAAACTCTTCCGCTGCCTCAATTTATAGATCTTTAGTCATAGCCCAGTGCCTGGAGCACAGTAGGGCCTCTGTTCAGTTCTAAGTAATTGCACGGGCTGATTAAGGGGTGAGATGCTCAGGCTGATAAGCCCTATCCTACAGACAAGTACAAGATTCATACCCTTGAAGGACGCGTGATGGAATGAGCACTGGGCGTTATAAGACACCGATGAATCACTGAATCTTCTGAAACTAATAGTACAGTAACTGTTAACGAAATGGAATTTAAAAAAAAATTTAAAAAGATTCATACCTTAAAACTGTATATAAAATCTGTGGTGTTCGTTTTTGGGGAAGAGTCCATAAATTTGATCCGATTTTCAAATGTTCCTTTTTCTTGTGAAGATGAGATCAGTCATGTAATACATGGCAGTGACTTCATAAAAGTGAGTGCAATCAATCCCTCAAATGATCTCCCAATGCCTACTACAAACATCTATAATTTTAGAACAGAATTCATCCTACGGAAGGGGGGTGGGGGAGAGATCACAGGGATCCCCATTTCTGTCACCGCATTTATGTGGGGTTTTGTTCTGTCCCCCGGCAGTGACTCCAGGAATAGCTCCTGGATCCAAGTTAGTTCCCTGATGCGGACCATTATGTTAAAACTTTCTGAGTGCCTGTTACCACCCCCTCAAGGCCATCAAAGGCACTGAGGAGGTTTTCTGTAAGATCCACGGAGAGGTGTAAATGTGGCCCAAACACTAGCAATTCCTGGGACTCTCAAAGGAGTCCCAGAATAGAGGGTGGTCTCGGGGAGGATGTTTGTGCTGCAATTAACAAAAGGTAATGGCATTAGTGAGCCTTTTAAATAGAAGCCAAGAATTAAAACTGAGTCCCTCTATGCAACAAATAGTCCTTACTTAAATTGCAAGGCATAAATAAAATAAAGTGGCTATAAATGGGAGGATTATATCAACTATAAAATTCAGGAGTCACAACCGGGGGAGTGGGAAAAGTGACTGATGAAACGGTATGGGGCGAACGGGGGCTGGCTTGGTCCTTGTTTCCTCGTGTAGCCTTTGAAGGTGAAAACTAACCAATTTTTCCCCCTGCCCTTCAAGCTGTCAGAGGTTAAAACGAAATGAAACAAACTTGTCTGAAAAAATTAACCAATGGGTGATGGCAGCTCCCATCACCCTTCAAGTGATTTGGAGGGAATAATATTCCACCCGAGGCCCTCAAATACTGTGTGATAAAAATGGTTACACCTCAACTGCTAACTATGGTTCTCCCACTAGACTTGGGGTGTGTGTGGGGGGGTGTTCTAGAAGTTCACCGCCTGGCTAAGGGAAAGCAGCAGCGATGAGAAGGTAAGAGAATTAGGTGTTGTCTAGGCCATACTAACTTTAAGTCCAGGGGAAACACTGGCGAGCATGAGCGGAGGGGTGTGAGAGGTGAAAGTGAGGCTGCAAGGAGCCCAGATGCCGAAGGGACCCCCAGGAGCCCCAGGAGCCTCAGGGCCAGGTCCTGCTGGCAGAGGGTGCGTGGGGGTGAGGTGCAGGGAGCTAGGGCAGCGGGGCTGTGGGCTCAGTGTAGGCAGAGAAGATGATGTCAGTTTTCAGAGAACCTGTTGGAACATGGAATGGGACTGCAGGGGAGGGAGGCCTGACTAGAACCGGGAACAAAGGAAACACAGAGGTAGGCAGGCTGAATATACAATAGAGGAGCAGAGGGGGCCGGGGAGTGGGGGTGCCACGGGCTAGATTTCCTGCCGCCCTGGGATGGTGACTGGGAAGAAGGTTTTGGGGGGTGAAGGCGGTTGGGCTAAGTGCTTTTTTAGACAGCTGGAAAGTGAAGAAATGACAGCAATCAGAAGGGCAGGTCTGGGTACTACGGGATGAGCACAGAGGTGAGAATGGGGGGCGGTATAGGCGCACACGGGGTCCGCCCCTTCACAGAGAGGCGGGGCCCGCGCTGAGTGAGGGGAGCAGAGAGGGTCCAGGGTTCCGCCACAGAGACAGGAAAAAGGGCTGGCAGGAATGAGGTCCCCAGGAAGGAGCAGGGTGTGGTTTCCAAATAAATGTGGAAGCAGCAGCCCTGAAGGCACAGGGCCCTTCAGAGCCTGGGAAGATGAAAGATCAGAGAAAGGAACCATTTGAGGGGGTGCTCAAGGACGCGCACAGCTGGAAGAGCTTAATCTTGGGCACACAGTAGGCACTCAAATATTTTACTGATTAGTCATCTCAAGATCTCAAGGAAACAGGCAGGGGGGCATATGCTGTGAGGAGGAGGAAGAGAAAAGGGGAATTGATGGTTTAAGGAGCAAAGGGCCCCAGGGAGCTGGTGGGAGGGAGTGCAGTGGCAGAGATAAATAAAGGCCTCCCCAGCAGCCAGCCCAGCCGCAGGGGACAGCCAGGGACAATGACGCTGAACAGAGCGGGGGGGGGGGGGGGGGGGGGGGTGCGGGGGGGGGCGGCTCTCAGTCAGCTTAGGTATTTTACAACCACGTGATCGTGATCTGGAGGTGCTCTGGAGGAAGAATGGGCTCAGGGGACAAACCCCAGCCTCCCACTCAGGGTAAGTCTGGCATCCTGTTTCCCACTCTGGACAGCTGGCTAAAGAGAAGGAAGGAAAACCGTGTTCTTCCAAATGGTGGCATCTTTTATCCCAGCCATTTGAGGCAAGCCTGTCAGGTTTCTCCCAACAGATGTCCAATCCACACACACAGCTGCTCTTCTGAACAGTAAACAAGTGGGATTCTACCTACAAATACCAAGGGCACCAGGTCTCCGTGGGGAGAGAGAACATTTTCTAAACGCTCAACCCAAAATGGCTTTCATGGTTTTTCTCCCCGCCCCCCCCCCCCCCCCCAGGCTGAACTTCTAACCCAGATGCGCCTCAGTGCGGAATGCAGCCGGGAAATCGCAAGGGACCCACAGAAGTTGAGCCCTCCACCAGCACAGGGGTCCCCCCGTCCTTCTCCCAGGGTAAGCTAGTCTGGGCAAATCTGCGCGCAGGGTCCTGTGATTCAATTAGGGTGAGTTCAGTTGCTCTTTTTAGGTCAGTTCTTTCTTCTTTTGTTTAGATCTGACTCAAGATTTACTTCAATTATCTACACCTCTGTTAGAGTACCTAAGCAAACTGAACCATCTAAAGTGAAGGAGAGGGAAAGGAAGGAACAAGGAACGAACGGGCTCTTTAATAAAACCACATATGCAAAACAGCCCCCCCATCTCTGTTCTGTACAGTACCAAACTCCTAGACAAGCAACTGTTTCTCAAAGGAAGATTCTAGACGCTTCAGTCTGAATGTGAAAAACCCCGTGGTTAAGCCCTGGCTTGCAGAAAACTAAAAATTTCAGCAATTCTGGAATGAAATGTTATGTTCAGAGCTATACAAAGCGTAGCAGCTGTTCCCAGCCAACACGAAAACCGAAAGGGGTGATGCTATCTTTATCCTCTACCTAGAGTCAAAGCTGGTACTGGCCTGGGCAGGGCTGCCAAGGAGCCAGCTCGGTTCTAGCCTGCTGAGCACAGGAGACAAAAAAGGCAAGGAAGTGCAGGGGCCAGCAAAGTACACAACAAGACAAACAACAGACCCACCTGGAAGAGAAAATGCAGTTAATCATTAACAACTTTGAAAGGATGCAAGGAAACAGTGCCCGCTTGGGAAGCAGTTCTCAATGACATCTGGAAAATCCTTTTTCATCAGTTCAAAATGCGAAAGATTAGATCCATCTAACTCTTCCCTGAATCTCCCAGGTGGAAGGAGGAGGACCCTTTCATCAGTTTTCTGGGGAAGGAAAAACACGCTTTCCTCTATTAAAACCCAAGTCCCGATCATGAAAATGTAACAGAAAGCTCTTCGGACCACCCCGTGGAGCGAAGCCTCAGAGAAGCATCTCAGAGAGATGATGATGGAAAAGGGCCCGAGGAGAATCTCTCCTATGCCTGAAGCTTATGCAAGGGTTAGCTGGAGAAAATGTTCTCGTGGTGCGACCGGGCTACCTCACTCTGAGAAGACACTTCCCAGTTGTTGTTCTTGCCCCAACAACCCCGTTCTGTCATTGTCGAGTTTTAAATGGCTGGGCACCTGCTGCCCAGCCATGCATCTCCAGCACTGGCCCATGCTGCCGGCAGCCCGCCACGCGCACAAACCACCAACGACCGAAGCTGCTGCTCAGGGGGCTTCACACTTGTAATGGGAACCGCCACCGACACGCCACACTTCCTGTTAATTCTGACACACTGTCTCCAAGAAAAAGAGAAGAGCCACCGCAGGGCCTGGTGGGTTACCACCCGGAGATCAGCCAGCAGAACTGCAGGGCGGTTAAGGAGTGGACTCACCAGCCACATTTCCTGGGTTCAAATCCCGCCTCTTCCGCTTGCCGGCCGTGGTATGTGGCTTGACCTTGTGACACTGCCCTGAGACGGTTATGGAACCTCCCTCTGCCTCAGTCTCCTCATCTGATGGTTGTTGTGAAGAACGTCTGAGTTCTATCTGCTAAGTGCTTAAACAGGGTCTGTGGACATATCCTGCCAACTCTCTAGGTGCTTGCTATTATCATATAGGCGCTCACCCCTGAGCATAGGTTTACTGCACAAATACACTAACTAGCAAGGCCACATCGGCATGCCAAGGTTGATGCACTAATTATCAGTTCAACAGGTGCCAAAGACATTCCATTCATGCAGGGCAATGGTCCTCAAACTTGAGCATGAACCTACAGAGCTTACTGTCACAGAGGTCTGGGGACCCTCTCTAGAATTTCTGATTCATGAGGTCTGGGGTGGGGCCCAAGTTTCTGCATTTCGAACAAGTTCACAGGTGATGCTGATGCTGCTACCCTGGGGATCACACTTGGGAGAGCTACCACTCGGAGGCACAGTTAACTTCTTCTGCTCCACGTTTCGGGGCCTAAGCCTTACCTAGTTTATGTATGTGCACAGTAAGCTTTAAGGAGATAAAATAAGAAAGGAGAGTGGCAAACACGCCTGTAGCAAAGAAGCGTCCCGCTCAGAGAACGGCCATGCACTCATCCATGTTGCCCGGCACCCCTACACCTCTGCGGGGCATGTAGCTGAGCCCATGACAAGTTCTGGCCAATGGGCTGTGAGCCAAGATGCCGCGCATCCCTTCCAGGCTGAAGCTCTTTAATACTGCCGTGTGACCCGAGAGCTCTTGCCTTCCCAGGGCCGCCAGGGCAGCTAGAAGATGAGCGCGGCCTGGATCTGCCAGGAAGCTGCTAGACCTGCGCCAATCTCACATGAACAAGAAATGACGGCTCACGGGTTGAGCCACTGAGATTTTAAGGTTGTTTCATGCTTCAGCACAGCTGAGCCTAACCTAAGACAAATCGTTATGAAAAGAACGTCCACATCTGGCTTAAGTACCACCTATCAAACACAGATGTGAGGTCTTTTATGATAAAGTCAGTTAGCTAGGATTTCTACCTTATTGTCCTTCACTACAATTCATCAAAATAGGGGAGTTTTGTTTTGTTTTTTTTTTTTTTAACCTCCCATTTGGGATCTCTTTCTCACTAAATTTAAAAATTCTTCATCGCAACATGATTATGTAACAGTTGCCAACAATTTAGAAAGCTAACTATGCTAACAAGTACTGAAAATGTGGACAGTAAATACACTGGAGGATTCAGATCAAGAGCCCCATGAAACAAATATGCACACACTCACACTCCTGGAATCCCTTGATTCTAAAAGGCAGGCCAAGAGGAAAGGGTTTCAGTTTTATTTATTAAATCATGTGTGAACTGATAATGTATTTTGCCCAAATGAAAGATGGTGATCTCTTTAAGGTAAAAGCATCACCATTTAACCACAAAACAACTCTTAAAAGAAAAAAAAAAATCATTTCTAGTCAACCTAGGAAAATGAGCAATTTAACAGGCAAATTAAGGAGCTGCCCACAATATACAACCTTTTGGACAATGTGGAATCAAACATAAAAATTCTCATCTCCTAAAAATGCCAGACACGCACACAACCGAAACAAAGCGTAATCTAGAACTCAACAACGAGAGCTAGAACATTTACGAAATACACAAACTTAAAAAAAAAAATTGGGGAGAGAGAATTTAAAAATGGGTAATAGAATCACATGAGCCCTTCCTGGTCCAAAGAGCAAAAAAAACCAGCACTTCTCTGGAGGGTCCTCTGTGAGGACAAGCTCAGCTGGGTGGGATCTAAAACTGGTCTCAAAGGTGGGGGGACTTCTGGCTAGAATTCTCCCTCACTCTTTCTACAGAGGGCAGGAGAACCACCCCTCTGGGTGTACACACACACACACACACATTTTAAAACTCATCCTGAAGGAGCTCAGTGGCTCTCTGCTCCCCACTTAGCACAGGCGAGGCCAAGCTGGAGATGAACAGATCCTGCTTCTTCTGGTCTTCTCAAGTTCCCAGGCCCCTAGAGTGCCTCATTCTTGGGGTGTGGCACATTCCATCTCTTTAGGTACTTCCATGTGGCCAAAACGGGGGGTGGGGGGTGGGGGGAGGAGGTAAACACTCATGTAATACATTTGGTCACATATTATAACTCGGCTTTAAAATCAGAGTTGAGGGTGCCTGGGTGGCTCAGTCGGTTAAGCAACTGCCTTCGGCTCAGGTCATGATCCCGGAGTCCTGGGATCGAGTCCCACATCGGGCTCCCGGCTCAGCGGGGAGCCTGCTTCTCCCTCTGACCTTCTCCCCTCTCATGCTGTTTCTCTCTCTCTCTCTCTCAAATAAATAAATAAAATTAAAAAAAAAAAATAAAATCAGAGTTGAAAATAATAAAAAGTCCCCAACACTCAAAGCTATCCGGCAAACTGTTGGGTTTTTTGGTGAATGGATTTTTCTTTCTTTTTTCATTTCTTTCAGAAGATATGAAAAAGTCATTTTAAAAAATAAAAACCTGAAAACTTAAACATCCCTTTAAAAAAAAAATTGTATGACACATTACCTTTAAGACATTAGAGAAACTGAGAAAGTCTCACATTGACCCTAAAACGGTTACTTCTTCACTTTTCATTAAGGAGCCAACACTGGGGGACACTCCATTAGGACATCAGAGAGAACAGGAATAATGTGCAGTTTGAGGATAGATGGATTTATTAACAATCACAGAGCTAAAGGAAGTCAGCATCACATCTTGCTAGTACTCTCCTGGAAGACCCCTGGAAACCCCTATTAATTTAGCAAGTTGATTTTATGACGTTCCTACCGTGTCCTCAAATCAGAGTTACTGCGTGCACGTCTATGAGAGAAACATAATAGGAACAGCCCCGTTTAGAAAATGAAAGCCATATAAAAGCGATCTCATGTGATTTTTGGAGTCTAACTTGCTCAGTTTCTTTCTTCCACAGTCAGGCTTGAGCTGAGAGAATCAAGCTCCAAGTCAGTTCCTGTGGTGTTTATAAACCTTATGCTGCGTACAGCCAGAAGCCCCTTTCCATTTACTTAAGAGGTTTGTGGCTGCAGACTTCTACACATTGTCCCTGTGTGAGGACATGTGAGTGTTATTTGCTTTTAACAAGATGGTTCTCTCCAGCCTGCCGCCCCAGCCTGGCGGCCACCTCCCCCTCCACACAGGGAACTGCAGGGTGCTCACCAGCAAAGCTGTTCCCCTCTGCTCTCACTGCTGTTGCCTCTCCAGCTTGGCACCTCAAGAAATCTTGGGCTTTACAAATGCGCATCCCTGCGATGTGCAACTTTTATGAGCACCTAGGCCATGACCCAACCCAGTGTTGGCTAAAGGACTCCCAAACCAGCACAGCCCCTGCACCCCGAAGTTCCCTCTCTCCACAGACTCCTCGGCAGGGAAACTGCTGCTTGCTGCTCCTGGGGGCTGGTCTGCTGATCATATGACTGCTCAAATCCCTCCGATAAAAGCAGGCATTGTCCACTTTTCCTTGAAATCTCGAAATCCTGGATAAGACCAGCAATCAAGTTTCATTTCAATCCTCCAACAACCTGAAATCAATTGATCAAATTCTCCTCTTTGGGTCTCACCACTGCCTCCCCCATAAATAACTCAATGTCCAACAAAAGCCATTTTAGTCAGCCAGCTTTTAAAGCAGACACAGCCCCCCCTCCAGCATTTACTTGAAATAAAAGATTAGGATTATGTGAAGGGGAAACACTTTTAAACAAACAATGAGCATTATGGGCTGAGATGCTAGTAACTGCCCAAATTTCTGTGCTCTGGGGGCGTCAGAGTATTAACTGAGAGCTGCCCCCTTCCTTCTTCCGTTCAGCCTCCAGACCCACAGATGAGTTCTGGGAGCCCGTGATTCATGGAGGCTCATTTCAAGGCAACCAGCAGCTGTTCCAATCTAGGCCTGGAGGTTTCCCTCCCTGGTGCCTCCAGCTCCTCAGTCCCAACCTCGCCACAGTTGTCCTTGAGGCCCGCCCACTCAGAGGATGCTGTGAGCACATCATCTCCAACTAAGCCGTGCAGGGAGCTCCGCCTCGCTTCACAGGTTCAATCACACAGAACAAGACACCAGCCCTTCTACCTTGTGCCACACCCCTCCTGCTCGGTCTCCACCCAAAAAGTCAGCACAAAGACCTGCTCCTTGCTTCCGGGGAAGTAATGGCTTTTACTTTTCCATCTGCTGTGAGCAGATCTCACATCCAGAGAACTAATTCTTATTATATGAAGTTCACGTACATGTTATTTCCCTTCCCTGACAGAGTCACAAACGTCTACCCGTAAGAGAATACTTTCCACCTTCAGCGTGGCAATCAGGAAGTATAGTTTCCATGGATACTCAGAAGACCAAGTTACAAAACTAATTACATTTTCAAAGGGAATAATTTCTCTTAGCAAAACAAAACTCACGAAGCCTATCTGATCCAGAAGCAGAAAAGGTTATACCAACCTTACTCATGTTAACTGTACTACAGCAAATCTAAATGCACAAAAGACTTAAATCTACTACTATTAGAAGCTAACTTAAATGCACTTAGGAGTATGATTATTAAAACTTAGGCCCCAGCAACACATCATATACAGATAAAAATCAAAATGCTTGAGAACCATTACAAGGTAATTAGCTGCCCTGGGGGCTTTTGAATCCTGGGATTTTCATGAAAATGTCCCCCAAATTCTTAACAATACCAAGAGAGATTTTTGGTGTACCACCATGGAGTGCCACACAGTAGTCTCCATCTGCAAAATGGCACTACAGAGAGGAAGGAAATTAACAAATAACCTAAAAGACAGAATCATCACTGGCAATTTAGTTTTTCAAATTAGGATTATTCCTCCTGGCCAAAAGAGCCATGCAGACACTGCTCTAGCTGACACGATCATTTCTGAGCACAGACATGAACTATGGAAGAATAATGAATAAAATGAAAGCAGACTCATAAAAACAGACAAAAAGTCATTGGAACTCCTTTTTTACAGAAACTACCAGTCTCCCTGGGTACCTAGGACTTCTCTGGCACACACCAGATAGAGGGTTCTTTTCTTATCATCAGCTTTTAAAAAATCCATGACATTTTCTGTATTATTTCAGCTAAAAATACAGAAGAACACTTCACATTAAGAATACAGATGAATAATTCCATCTTATATATACACCACATTTTCTTCATTCATTGTTCCGGAGATGGACATTTAGGTTCTCCTACTATTATAAATAACTGCAATAAACATGGAACTGTAACAACAACAAAAAATACAGATGAACAAGCTAGTAATGGTATTTGGGCATCATCTGATTCTGCTAATGCATCGCGCCCCTCCCGCCCCTGCCAACATTTAGGCAAAATAAATACTATTTTAGTACATCCATGAATATACTAGAAGGCTTATCCTAACACTTCATGTTAACTCATAAAGGAGCTGCATATCACTGAGGGGAGCTAGAGGGGGAAGTATTCAGAAATTAATTTTCCATATAAAACTCCTGGGTGTAAATCACTCTGAAGTATCTTTCAAACTTCCCCAACTCCTTAGGCAGAGCATGGTGAATCAACGTTATGATTAATGTAACTTTTTTGGGCGATGACTCAGGATCATTACAGTGAACAACCATTACACAAGGTGCCTTCGGAAACTAGCGTAACATCCCCCCTATTTCATTTCTGCCCCTGTACCGCACGGCCTCAGTCGGCCATGCTTTTTTCTTAACTGAAATTTTCATTGAGATCATCATGGATGCGCACGCAGTTATAAGAAATAACACAGAAGACTCTCCTCTGTTCGTGATGCCCAGTTTCCCCCAAGGGTAACCAGCCATGCTGTTTGAATTCTTCTGCTCATTTGCTGACATCCTTTCTTGGGGCTGTCAATGGGTTTCCTTCTGATGGCTTTTCTCCACCCCCAAGCACCAACTTTGGCCTCTAATTTGCTGTTGACTTGAAAATGGGAGAAAATGGGAGACAAGGTGGTCAGGGCCATACTTACATTAGGAATAAATAATGCTAAGGTGCAGACCTAGAGGATCATCACGATTCAAGGAGAGGAGTGTTAGTACCAAGACTTCTTACACCTGCATGGCTTTGAAAGTTTTATTTTGCATAACCCATTCCCCTACCAACCTTGTTCTCCCTCTCTCACATGCTGAATATTCTGGACTTTAAGAATGCCAAATAAGTGACCTCCACACAAGTGATATATTACTTTTAAGTTGACTGAATACTAGCTAGCTAATCAATTGCTGTTTCCCTCTGGGCAACTGGTACTCTGGAAGAACCTGTGTCTTACTCCGAACATTATCTACCAAGCACTGTTAATAGTTTGAAGTAAATACACACAGCCTTAAAAATTTTTTTTTTAATTTTTTTCTGGACTCACTGATATTTTTAAGGAAGTTTTAATTTATCAGTCACTTGTCCAATTCAATTGTAGAAGCTAAAGGAATAAAGTTCTAAAAAAAGATAGGATAAAGAGCATAATAAATGTGCTTTAGAGACTTCAGTAAATAAGAAAACTGACACTTTGTTCCTGTACTGCATTAGGAACTTCTCAAACAAAGAGGCTTGATGGAGACAGACAGAAAGGGGCTTATCAGCTTAAGAAACGGGAAGGATGGTACAATTAACTGTCACACAGTCAGATATAATTCACTATGATGAAGCCAATGACAGAAAACAAGGCAAAGAAAGTGCCCATCTTGTCTCTTTATGCAGAATATCCAAATATCCCAGCATGGCAAAACACCTTTCTTTCCAGGGTTATCTATACACGTGGCCGGAGAAGAAAAGCAACAGCCTTTGGGGGAAGGGGGGGGGAAAGAAGGAAAAGAAAAGAAGAGGAAGAGGTATCTTATCTGAACCACAAATGCCTCCCACTGTTCCCTTCCAACAAGCTGAAGGGCTGTGTCCTAGGTATTCCAAGGGGAAAAAACAAACCCACTGCATTTCTTTCTTCTTCCCGGCTCCTCTCTGCTCTGCCCCACAGACCCGGCCCTGCCAAGTGGGAAACGGCTGCCCTGAGGTCTGTGGAGAACTGCGTGCTCTCTGCCCTGGAGATCCGAAGGTGGAACACAGGAGGACAGCGCAGGGAGGATCCGGACAGGAAGCAGGAGGGCTCCACAGCACCTTCTCCGCGGGCCGCCAAGTAACCCGGTACAGGGGAGAGCCCCCCCGCCGCGGGCCGCCAAGTAACCCGGTACAGGGGAGAGCCCCCCCCCGCGGGCCGCCAAGTAACCCGGTACAGGGGCGAGCCTCCCCCCGCCTCCGCGGGCCGCCAAGTAACCCGGTACAGGGGAGAGCCCCCCCTCCGCGGGCCGCCAAGTAACCCGGTACAGGGGAGAGCCCCCCCCTCCGCGGGCCGCCAAGTAACCTGGTACAGGGGAGAGCCCCCCCCCCCGCCACGGTGTTACAAGATGCTCCAAAAACAAACCGCTGAAGGCCGGCACCCATAAAACACAAAACGTGTGTGGTGTTAAAGATACTAAGGAAAGGCAGGTTTTTGTGCTTAAACAGATGTACAAAGCGAATTCTGTTTCTCATGTGACAGTACAGTTTCTTCAGTGTTCAGGGTGCCAGACACAGGAGGATCAGAAACATGTTTCAAACAGTGTGAAGAAGGAAAAAAAATCCCCCTTCCTCCTCTCTCCAAAAAAGAAAAAGAAAAAGAAAGAAAAGAAAAAAAGAAAGAAAAAGAAGAAAGAAAGAAAAAGAAGAAAGAAAGGAAAGAAAGAAAGAAAAAGAAAAAGCCACGCCACTCCAGAAATAGCCTGAGCCTGCTTCTAAGTGCCCGGGGATCTGTGCATTAGGAGAGGTTCCCCGGCGATGTGTGTTATAGTGAGCTCAAGCATGACTATATATGGTATGTTTACGGAGGGATTAGATACAAACACCACGCAGAACTTATATCAGACCAGAGCTGGCCTTGCAAGAGCTCGGCTTCTCTGCATTTATGGCCACGAGCGATCCCATCCCCTAAATCCAAGCAAACTTCAGATGCTTCCAGAAGCAATGTCTCATGACTTCCTGGCACTCAGAGCACAGGGTCCCTCCCTCGCTGCCCTCCACATCTCCCACATCTCCATTCCGACCTCACCCCCCCCCCCCCGGGCCCCATGGTCCCCCACAGGCCGCCCACCCTGCTGTCCCACAGAGGCATAAATGCATACAGAAGAATGTGTCCGCTGAATGGGGCCTATGTTACATGGCGAAGGGCACAGACAAGCGCGCCATCGATTTCTCAAAAAATGGCTGGCATGGCTGAGGCCTCTCCCACAGGCTCCTCATTTCCACAAAGTATTTTCATCACATCAAATGTTCTGCCCTGGAGAGGGAAACCCAGACGCTGATGTGGGGAGGGGTCAGGGCGGGGGGGGGGGGGAGTAGGGGATAATCTGAAGATGTTTTAAAGTCCTGGGAGAGAAAAGGGAGAACGGGATTGGAACGAGAGAGAGAGAGAGAGAGAGAGAGAGAGAGAGAGAGAGAGAGAGAAGAGGGGGGAGAGAGAGGGAGGAAGGCTTCATCACTGGCTTTAACAGTCTTGCCCAACCTGTTCTGCGGTATGTTCTGTTAACTCCTTTCTGGCAAATGGATGCAAACAGCAACCCCTTTCTTTCCTCTTCTTTTCCCCACAGCCATACTGTAATTTAAGGCAGACGTGCAGGGAAAAGTCCCAAAGAAAAAAGCTAAAGCCATTACTGACTGGACTGAAGCCTATAATTTTTATCATACACGGTGACACCTTCACTACCAGCTCCTTGGGCCGTCATCTTCCTGGATACTACCAGCTTTTCAGCCCTCCCCACCTCCTACCCCTCTCCTCTTCCCCTCAAAAATACAAAAGTCGAGGCGGGGTCCTTGACAACCCGTAAGCGGAGGCTGGGGTGAGCTAGGCCCAGATGTCATGCACCTGAACAAAGCCCTATGTAAGAAGGAAGCATCACCTCCTTGGTTTTCCCTCTTCTTGTTTTATGCTTGACACTGGGCATTTACAGGGTTAACAGACAGCCTGCAATTTACCTGCTTAGCAACAGAAGCATCAGCTAAGCCACACTGGTTGTTTTGACACAGGAAAAGCAGTTTCTACCTGGTGAAAATACCTGGTGATGTTTCAAATGCCATTTTAAGCAACACACATTAATCATAGGAGAGGAGCAGTCAAGAAACCGTGGTACAGGCAGAAAAGTCCAATGAAGTTTACCCAGCTTAAGGGTGCAGGTCAAAATCAAGCCTGAAAACTGCAGGACAGCGTATGGAAAGCGCTCTAAAAGTTAAGAGCAGACTCAGGGTTGACAGAACTGCTTTTGGAAGCAGTAAAACCTGGGCTCACTTTCCCCAGAACTTGTCACTGCTTAGTCTTTACATCAAGGGACCATAAGGACTCTTCCGGTGGGGGACTTAATCTTCACAAAGGGAAAGATCTCCCCCCTCTAAATAGTGAGATGGAAAGGAAAGCATGAGTCTCACAAAAGAGTACACTGTTTCCCTCAAACATGTTTGTAGGTCTCAATTTTAACAAAAACACAAACACGATCCTGGGCCTCCAGAACCTCTTCAAAAGACAACAACTGAACATATTCCTTAAAACCTGAACATCTACTTTAAAATTCAACTACAGAAAGCTTCTTCATTTTCAGCAAATGACTTTCAATTTTGGGAGCTCCAGGATGCAGAGGCTTATAGAGCTGGTTGTTGTAGGATGTTTGCTGTTTTAACAGAAATTTGTCTCCTGAGCCAGAGCAGGGCCTAACAGCAGTCAGAAGTAACAGTTTGGCCCCAGTTCTTAACTATGTAAAGCGCAGCAAAAAAATGTCAATACACACTTCTAACTAAAATACAATTCAATAAAATATAAAGGCATAAGATCAATGTATCTATATACACAGTATAACACATATATAATTATAGGGCCAAAGAATCTATATATGTGAGAGAAACAAAGCAAAAATGAAAACTTTAACATTAATGGTATCATTTTTGGATGGGACCCAGTTTCAAGAGGAGAAAAGAATGATAAACAATTATTTGTAAAGATGATATTCCAATACTCCAAAAACCACGTTGGAGAGTTTGTGGTTTTGACAGCTTCTCTTAAATTCTCAATTGAAGGGCGCCTGGGTGGCTCAGTTGGTTAAGCGACTGCCTTCGGCTCAGGTCATGATCCTGGAGTCCCTGGATCGAGTCCCACATCGGCTCCCTGCTCAGCAGGGAGTCTGCTTCTCCCTCTGACCCTCTTCCCTCTCGTGCTCTCTATCTCTCATTCTCTCTCTCTCAAATAAATAAAATCTTTAAAAAAAAAAAATTCTCAATTGAAGACAATTCCTGATGACAAAGAGACTGTGTAAAAAGCTTAAAAAGAAGGAACTAAAATGACCTAGGAAAAACCTAAACTTTCTAACTTCAATGCAATCTAAAATTTCAAGGTGACGTGGTTCTTTGAGATTATTTTTAAAAAAGCATATATGCAAAACCAAGCCACAAAAATAACCTCCTCCTTTAATAAAGTGAAACACTTGCACTTATTCAGTATCCCTATACTAACAGTCTGAGCAAATTAAACCTTATTTCTGAAACTTAGGTAAGTTGGGTCAAAAAAATGGTACTGTGGACAAAATGGTGGTATTTAAAGCAAAAATCGGGCTTACGCAGAAACCAAAAAAAAAAAAAAAAGAGGAAAGAAAAGAGGGGGGGGGAAGGCCGCAGTGATGCACTCTGATCACGGGCAGGGCGGGCTGCAAGTCCAGTTGTATCTAACAGTTGTGCTCCAAACAACAAATGGTGCATTCATGAACTGCGTAAGCAGAAGCTGTTCAGAGGCTGTAAAGTCTGCACATGAAATGATGAGCGGCCGACTCTCCTGTTGTTCCACAGTTAAAAGACTGAAGAAGGATTGAATTCAGTTAGAGGCACAGGCTGTGCCTTCAGCTGTGGCAAAATGGTGAGCAAGAGGATCTAGATAAAAAGTCCCAAAGTACCATTTACTCTCTTCTAAAAAGAGTTGGGCCTAAAGATAATTGAGTAAACACCTCTACATAAGATGATCTACCAGAGCTGTGGGGGCGTGGAGGGGGGTGGAGGGAGGATGAGTAGAAACCAGACCGTACATCCTCCTGCACCCTTTTTAAAAGAAAATATTCAGCATCGACAAAATCCACAGCCTCAGACCAAGGGATTAAACGTCCAGAGCCTATTACCTGTGACACTGCCTCTCCGTGGCCTTAACAAAAGAAACATCTGGTACCAGCTACTCAGCATCCTGATAATTGTCAGAGTGCCAAGTTCTTAAAAAATTAATTAGTAGCATTTACACCTGCCAGTGCAGACGGCCTATCAGGGTTCTAACACAGGTACAATACCTGCCTTAATAGGAAACTCAGGGATGCAACAAGCAAGCATCGGATGGGAGAATTTCAAGGTTTATATATCATTTCCTATTTTTATATTTTTTTAAATTCCCAGTGGCTCAAATGTATTCAGTTGTCTCATCAGCCATAAATATAAAAGTAACCTGTTTATAAATACAGTTTTGAATGTTAATTATGAGGGGAATTCATTAGAATCAGCTGGGAAGATATTCGCAAGGCCAAGCCCCAGCCTTACCCCAGACCTGTGACGGGTGAGCCGTGGCATGTGTGTTAGGGAAAAGTTTTCCCTCCGGTTTAAGAATCACTGTGTTGGATGCTGCAGCCCAGGGAAGAGGGATCACCGAGGACAACACGCCAAAAACGAAGACAAGTCTCCAAGTGGAGAGACTGAGCAATGTGAGTCACCAGGTACGGCTCGTGGTGTGGGGGCAGCGAGCCGGCCACTTTGGGTTCTGCCCAGCCACATGACACGAAGGAGCAGGCAGAGCCATGTGCATCACCCACTGTGCCAGCTCAGGGCACACTCAGCAGGGCGCCTTGGCAGCAGGCGGCCTTCACCCATCAGAAGCAAGGCTGATGGTCTCCAAACCACCTGTTGTCGTCAGCGGTCATGCACTTGCAGTACAGAACATCAAGAAACTGCATCCCAGCTGAATGGCCTCATTATCATCGACAGGCTGATTATGAAGGGAGGAGGGGGAGGAGAGAGGGGCTCTCAGGAGAGGGCAGTAACTGAGTTTTAAAACCTGAAGCCACTTGTCCCCTGCTTGCTTGCATTCTGCCCCTCCGCCTCCATTCTCAGAAGGCAGGTCACATTGGAGAGAGAACAGTTGCCCAACACTCAGCGGGAAAGGACAGAAAAGGACCAGGAGCCGTCCTGCTTCCAGGCTCGGCGAACGTTCTCCCCTCTCCTGTCTCCTCCACTCGCTCCTTCTCCCAGTTCCAAGGTCCGCTACCTATAATGTCTGCACACCTCCTCTCTGTGAAGACAGGCTGCAGGTAATTTTCGAGCTACATGCTGCTTTCATTTACAAAGAGCCATCAGGTATACCAAGTGTGTTAACGGGGGCTTGTTCTGGGAAGTAAGTAGAAAATGCAAGTGGGCAAGCTCACGCCTATGCATAACTTCTGAAAATTTAAAGCGGTTACAGGCTAAATGGCCTCAAATTAAACAAAAAAAAAAGGGGGGGAGGACTTCGCACAGAGAGCACACACTTTCTAACCTCTTCCTGAGAGGAATTCACTTTTCAAAAAACGAGCTCAATTACTACACGGCCTCTTTGAAGGTCTCTGGTTGTTCATTAAATTGCTGCTTGGGCCGTCGCGGGCCGAGGAGAACGCGTCAAGGTCTTCTTGGAAGCGACGCCGGCACCGCCCACCGGGAAGGCCGGGCCGAGCCCCGCCCCCCGCCGGCCGCCCGGCCAATCGGTGCCCGCCGCCCTGACTGACGGCCGCGCGGCCCGCTCACAGGGCCGCCCAGCGCGGGCGCCGAGGTGGGGCGGGCGGCCCGAGAGGGCCCGGGCTGGACCCGCGCCCCCGCCGGGTCACCCCCGCCGGCCCCCGTCTGCTTCCCACTCGCTGCACTCGGCGGGGAAGGGCACGGGCGGGTCCCCCGGGACGACAGCGGACGCGCTTTCAGCCGTGCGAACACCCTTCGGCTTAGACGGCTTCTCCGGCGCACAAAGGCTCGTCCGCCGAGAGAAGGGGCGGCGTGCCCAGGCCGCCTTCCGCCCGCGCGTTCTCCCAGGCCCCTCCCCGGCCCCCAGCCGGCCGCCCACCCGCTCCGCCGCCGCACGCCCGCTGCCGCCCGCCACGGGAGCGCAGCCGACACCCGGCCGCACGAACTCGGGTGTGCGGCCGGCGGGGGGCGGGCGGCTCGGGTGTTCTCCCCGCAGCCCTACCCTGCACGGGGCTCTGCCGTCGCGGTCCGGGCGGACGCAGCGGCGACCGTGCCGCGACGCAGCCGGACACGATGCCCCCGGGGCCAACTTTACTAGGCTGCTTCCATGCACGCTACACTTGAAGGGCCAGGAAGACAATTTTTATTGTCAGTAATTTAAAAAAAACATTCATGTCCTTTAGAAAAGCACAAGTCACGTTCCTGCTTTTGAAAAGGATGCAGGGAAGCAAAAGTTGTATAATATTACATGATTTCTGTAAAGAATATGTTTAGTCTCTATTTGGCAGTATTTCATCCTAGCGCTTGGTTTATGACTTAATGTGCTAACTCCAGGAACGAAACTGGTTATCTATCTGAGGGCAATCAATCCCAAATAATCTTTGAGAAAGGAAAAAAGAAACCCCCATAAAATCGAAAGAGATCTTAAGAATCACCGTGATAAATGTTATAGTACTTCACTGCTGGGACCTTGAAACTTTCATCCTAGAAGGCAGTCCTGAATCAAGCCGAGATTTTTTTCTTTCTTTCTTTTCTTTTTTTTTTTTTAATCAAAGTAAAAACAATGTTTTAAAATCATTTGCCTGCTGTTCAGGGGGAGCATCTGAAGAAATCTGTTTTAACCCTAGTACTAGAAACACTAGGCAAAGTAGCCTCGTCTTAGGCCCACATAACTAGAGGATATTTAAAATATGAAACTGGAGGTCTTCTCCCTAAATTCTCAATAATTTCTAAAAATTCAACATCCATGTGACCTTGGACTCTCTCATTTTCATCTGTCTCTTGCAGTACACTCTCTTTGCTAACCATTCAGCACACTGCAAGTCCTGATAAAAGTAGTTAATGTTTACTGAAACCTGTGCATGAACTGTACTAAACCCGATAGGAGTGAAAAGGCAAAGTTCTGTTAACAGCATCCATGTACAATAAAACAAAAAAAGAGGGGGTGGGGGGACCAAGAAGGGAGTAATCATTTTCTTTTCCTTCTCATTTGTACTAGAAATGTCTCACTGATGAGTAAGTCAATTATATACCACCAAAGATGCTTTTAATCTATTACCTTCTTGGAAAATTTCTGACACAAATAAACTTCAACTATTTAACATTTTTCTTTTCTTTTTTTTTTCTTACAGAACCTAAAAATGAACCCACCTCTTTGTATCTCATATTCTCTTACTTGTTTCTGAAGGCCTACCTACCTGGTCAATAACCAGTTTTTCTTAAACTCTTATTCATCTGAATAGCTGCTTATGGATTACACTAAAGAACTATTTCATGCAAACATAAAGTTAACATTTCCACGGTTATCATCTAAAATATTTTTTCTTCCCTTGACTCTACTTTTCCAAATGTAAAAACAGTTCGTTTCATTTCTTTCTGATCAGACCTTTAATTCTAACATTCTTACCATGACATCTGCTCTAAGGACAGAGTTCAATATCAAAACTTAACTGATCTTTTTTAACTTACTGATAATCTTTTTCTCACATTTCCACGTTATCCCTTTTTTCTCCCATTAACTCAGTTAAAATAATATTTCAACTTACACACATACACACAGACTGTATCCAGAAACAGGATGCTCTCAGGTGTTTAAAGCCAACTTTCTCTCTCCCCCATCCCCCCCTTGCTTAAAGGGCAGCAATAGAACCAGTCACCTTGGAAACAAACATCACCCAGTGTTTGCAGAACAAACAATGGTACCTTTTCAGCCAGTACCAGGCAGGCAGGCCAAAGGGGCAGCGAGCAATTCTGGGCCGGACAGGAGTGTTAACATATTGCATTCATTCAGTGCACGAAAAAGTAGTTCAGGACTGAAAATGAAGTGCTCTCCAACGTGTGAACTTTTGGCTACAAACCACAGACGAAGCAAGTAGGGTTTAAAGTCAAATAAGGCTACCCCTAGTTAGAAAAAAAATCTTTTCATTATTTTTGGAATTGTTTTACATAGCTCATGAATAAGGTAAACTAAACTCTTGTCACTGAGAATTACCTTCTCCAGCAACCAGGAAGAAGTTGCTTAAAATCTTTTCAAAGAGCACATTTCATCTAATTATTCCTACAAAACCAACCTTTTAATATGCCACCATATATTGGTTTTTTTTAAAACGCATACTGCTTGGCACCGTGACCCACTAATTAATTTCTAGTATTGACAAAGATCTGGCCATGTGCTAGAAAATTAAATGTCTTTTTTTTTTTTTTTTTTAAAAAAACGGTGCCAAACAGATCTACAAATCTATAAGGGCCCTGGATAACGTTTTGACCTTGGGAGAACAACAGTTACTAAACTTTCATTTACCGAAGACTGACAAAAGCGAATCATTCGGGGGTAAGCTGAAGTGTTAGAGGAGATTCTGTTGTTACTGCTTTTAAAAAGCTCCACTGCATAGTGAACATGGACAACAAAAAATACACAAGTGTTCTTCAGATCCTCCAGAATGAAATTTTTAAATGTTAAAGTAACAGTTTCCTCCTTATTCTGGGTGTGTGCCGGAGTTTTCCTTCCCACCAATTAAGAGAGAAGGCTGGGCCCAACTGAATTATTTGGACAGGAGTTTGATGTCAGTTAAATACCGCAGTAACTGGCATTTTCTATCACCTCCAGACTAAGGGACAAATGCCTAATTAACATGGACCAACATGCAGCTTAAACTGGAAAAGTGCCTGTCCTTTTTCTTTCTCTTCTTTTTTCTCCGAGATTTAGGTCTTTAACATCCTTGAGTTAAAGTGCACAAAGGGTGTCTAATGCCATCTGACTGAGGTGTAAAAGTCTAATTAACTAATGCTTTTTTTTTTGCGGCGACAGTAAATCAGTGAACATTATTAATCTTCCGGACTGGGCCCTGAGTGAGTGAAGAGGGCTATTGAAAGGGAACTAAACGGTTATACTGGGTGCCCTCGAAAATGAAGAGGAACCCTGCAAGTGATGACTGATAATCCTAAAACTACTGAGAAATGCTTGAAAATACCACCGCTGGGCGTAGCACCAGGCCCTGGGCTCTTAAAAACCGAAGCTGTGGCCCCGGGGCCCCGGGAGAGGAAGGGGAGGAGTCAGGCAGGCAGCAGAGAGAAGTGCCTCGCCTCCAATCTTCTCCTTCCCGCGAAAGCAGAACCCGAACCTTCCACTCCTCTATTGGATACTGCACCTTTGCAAGGAATGTTTTTTAGCGGGCCAAGCAAAAATCATTACCCGGAGTAGTCTGGGCAAATGACTCCCACAGTTTGGCCAAGTTAAGGCTAGTTTTCAACGAATCCGTAAAACAGCAGCTCTCTTAGCATTTGGGCCTCTCAGTTTTATTGCCCAGTCAACATCCCCCAAAAATGTACATGCACATCATACTCACATTTGCAAACCATAGAGGTATCGAATGCGATCGCTGAATGCCAAAATGTGAAGAGGAAAAGCCAACAGCCGGACAAGAACGTCTGCACCAGAGCCCGGGCTGCTCGGTCTACACACGGGACACTAACTGCCTGCAGCCCCTCCACCTCTGCTCTGCTTTCCAACTTACTGTGCCCTGCCTGCACCCCATTCTAGAAGGCCCTGCGGCTCCTTCCCTGGTGGCCCAGCGGGCAGCAGGAGGCAAGGCCCCGAGGAAGGCGCTTTCTCTGTCCCCCACCTGCCCTTGCCAAGTCCCAGGCTTGCCCAGAAAGCCCTGGGGACAGGGCTGAGTGGGAAGAGCCGGCACTGGCAGGGCTGAGCCACTCTCATCCCCAAATCCAGAGGAGGGCGGCCATCCAGGGTGATGCCCCCAGCCGCAGGCGGCTTCCTCCCATCTTCTTGAAGACATTTCAAAAAGGGGCAGAATTGGGAAAGGAAGTGAAAGGAGGCCCAGGCGCTACGGTGGCTCTATCTATCCCCCTCCCTAGTATTTCTATCAAGTTTCTGTTTCACTGCCCCTTTGTCTACGGGGTATGGGCACCTTTTTAATGAAATTCTGTGGGAAACACAACAGGTTTGATCAATGACGTGTAGTTACAAGCTACCTGATAATAAAGCACTCTTGACAACATCAGGTTCAGAACTCAATTCATTTTGAATAAAGATACGTATGCTCTGTTCATAGAGTTAAATGTCTTTAGAGACTGTTACTCACTACTTGGTGCACTCTTATGCCTAAAAAATCATCTCTCCTCCTGGTCAAAAAGTAAGATAAGTTGAGAGAAAACATTACTTCTGCATTCCTAAACTGACTATGCATTTGTAACCCCTCCTCAAATAACATCTCTTACGAAAGGCTTAGTTACTATTCTCTCCGTATTGCCAAGTCATTGAAACCTGAAGCAAACTACTTCAATATAAACTCAACTAAAATCCTTACGTTATCATTTACAACTTTTTTTTTTTTTTTACGATCGTTCCTAACAGCTATAAAACAAAGACAAGAGAAGGTGCTGATGGCAGTCCCCTTTCCAATCCAACCTCTCTTAGAATCAGAATGGTAAAATTGCTTTGGAATTCTGGAAATTATGTTTGGAGGGTTTTTTCCCTGGAAACCTTTGTGAGGTCATTGTTCATCAAAAGTAACCACCGCGTCCTGGGGAAGCCTCACTGTGGCTGCGTGCACCTGTCACTGAATTCAGGCGACTCTAGCCACATGCCACCTCAAGTCCACCTAAGGAAAGTAATTCTTCCTGCCTCCTTTGTAAAAATCCAGTTTTATTATCTGCAGAAAACCCACACCATACAAGTCTTTTCTGGGAAGTCACCAACCCTGCTCTTTCCCAGGCTCAGAGGATGTGGGCTGGTTGTACACCCTCTTTTGCGAAGACACTCCTGAGGATTCCCTGGAGCAACCTGAAAAGGCTATATAAGCTTGAAGTGAAGATTCCACTCAACATTTTTTGAAAATGCACAGATAGCACATAAACCTGAAACAATACCTGCTCCTGGCCCTAACTCCTAGAAAAACCTCGGGATGATTTTCCTCCTGATCAGACAGCAACATCAGGAAGGATGCAGCTGCTTCCACCCGCATTTGGGGGGTGAAGCAGGCAAGGACTTTGCTGTCAGAACCCAAGAATAGTGTTTTAAGAGGCGTCACCACTGAACAATTACTAAGCCACTAACACCCTCATTTTAAAGAGAAGAAAACGGAACCTCAGGAGCATGGAGACAGGTTTTTGAGGAAGGTCTCACTCCACTGGCAGGTCCTCCGGATGCTGCTTGGCCTTCAAGAAGCTTTCAGGATATGCAGAATTTCCCTAGTTTTATGGTCCTTCTCCTGGATATGAAAGGACAATGACGTCTAGCCTCACAAAGCCTTCTCTGTTTGCTTCTATTGATTAAAAAGAAAGAAAACACTGCCTGGGAGCATCATTAAGTCACCTCCTAAGCATATGTATGATAAAGGAAAGAGATTCTGCCCATTTTACAGATGGAGAAACCGAGGTATACAGTGTCCCCTCTTTCCTTCAACCGTAATCAAGCCTGGGCTGGGTGTAGAACCTGACTAGTCACCTAGCCGACAAATCCAGCCCTCTCTCTGATAGATCATCTGAAATTAATTAAAAGGGCTACAGGAGATATGCCATAAGGTCTGCTGAAGTATTTCGGATTCAATTTACTCCTCCAACAACATTCCTTCCTTTGAAATAATGACAACTAGGCTGGGTTGGCACCTCCAGAAGCTTCAGGAGTGAGCAGGTGGAATGAAATGCATCCTCCTAACCTGCCATAGAATGGCCCCCAGATCTTTCACCTACAGTTTTTCCTGGAGTTGGGGACGTGCCCTTCAGGACTGATCTAACTATTAATTTCCTAACCTGAGACCTTAGAGTTATTCATATGTAGGCTCTATCTTCCTCTAGGGCAGGTGCCTCCAGGGAGCTATTTCAGGGGGTCCACTTATTCATATGCTCATCAAGCATCTACAAACCAAGTAAATCATGTATGTACTATTATTTGGTAAGGGTATGAAGATTGTAATTAAGATAAACTAAGAAAAATTCCACGAACCCTGTTGTTTTTAGGAATTTTTTTTTAAGAGTCTCTCTTTTTTTAAGATTTTATTTATTAATTTGAGAGGGGGAGAGAGAGAGAGAGAGAGAGAGAGAGAGAGAGAGAGAGAGAGAGAGACAGAAGAGAGTGCACAAGCAGGGGGAGACAGAGAGGGAGAAGCAGAGTCCCTGCTGAGCTGGAGTCAATCCCAGGACCCTGAGATCATGACCTGAGCCGAAGGCAGATGCTTAACCATCTGAGCCACCCAGGCGCCCCTGTTTTTTAGGAATTTTTTGTCAGAGCCCGCCAACAGAATCTATAATTAAAATTATGCTTGCTCTAGAAAAAGTTTTTACACTAAAACAGGTCCTTATATTGGAAAAAACTGGGAATAACTGCTCTAAAATATCCAAATAACATGACATCGATGAAAGCAAAATACCCAGTTAAAAATACAACCACAGGTAAATTACATGTCACATCATATGGAACATTCATAATACAATGTCCTATACAGGATGGAAAACATCTTCTTCTCAAGACATTTTGACCCTTTAGAAGGATTTTTTTAACTGCTCATTGTTTTTCTTTTTTTTAAAAAGATTTTATTTATTTATTTGAGATAGAGAGAATGAGAGAGAGAGCACCTGAGAGGGGGGAGGGTCAGAGGGAGAAGCAGACTCCCCGCCAAGCAGGGAGCCCCATGCGGGACTCGATCCAGGGACTCCAGGATCATGACCCAAGCCGAAGGCAGCCGCTTAACCAACTGAACCACCCAGGTGCCCTGCTCAATGTTTTTCATCCTTGGACTAATCTGTTTAGAGTAATGACAAATCAGACACTAATAAAAAAAATATATTTTGTTCTGTTTAGTGTTCTCCTCTTTAGAATAAATCAATTTCTGATTAATTTACAGTAAAAATTTTTAATCCCAGATTGGTTTCATTTAACCTAGGAAGATACCCTTCCCTCCTTTCACAAGGTGAATGCCCAGGGAATGCTAAATAATGAAAACATTAGCCTTTGGCCCTCCCACCAAATTATGCCACATCAGAATAATGTGATTTTCATGTCAAAGGATATTTAAATACATCAGCAAATACTGATCATATCACATTAAATCTTTAATAGATTGGTGGTATAAAGGCATGTGCAAAACTGGGCTTCTTACTGTCCACAAATGTAATGAATCCCATTTTTATGGTATGTGTATGCATCCACATCAGCCATCTAGAAGGACATATACTAAAGTTATTTCTGACTCATGAAAATAAATAATTTTACTTTCTTTTCCTTTGCATTTTACTAGATTTTTCCTTTTTGTTCATTTAGACGTTTCTATGATGACTAGGAGTTAAATGGGCAACAAAATAACACAAATCTAATGGAGAAAATCAATTTTTTAAGATTTAGGAATATTTCCTTTGCAATCTGAGTGACAGGATGCCAGGAAGTTTTATGTTCTTTACACTCCCTCGCATTATTTACAGTAAATACAAACATTTTATAAATGAGAAATGTTTACATAGTACTGTGATTCTGATTCACTGGCTCTTGATCGATCTTCTCACTAACATCTTTAGCAGGAGTAATGGCGGCTCCTACATAAGTGCTCAGACAATCCCACCGAGGACAAATCTCTGGGAGTCCAGACCTGGTGGGGTTGCTGATGTTGTAAAGAACCTAACACGCAAGCCCGAGTTCCCCCCCAAGCCCTGCCCCTGTATCTCTCCAGGCCTCAGGTTCCTCACCTGTAAATTAAGGGGGTGCAAGGGAAATAACTGGACAATGATCCCTCAGGCCCCTTCCATCTAGTACAACATTCTGACTGGAAACAAAGCAGACACCAATATAATTGAATCAACTCTTGCTAGTCATAGCCCCTTGCCTGGGATAGATTTAAACTGATTTCACCAATTTTTTTACTTGTTATGGCTTCACAGAGAGTACAGCAGAGCTAGGAACATTCGATTAATAAAATTAAAAGTTTCAGGGGCTAGCAAATTTTCAGCTTTGCTGATGTGCATAGCAACCCTGCCCCAGATGAAGCCATATGCAGAAGAGCGACCGGAAACACAGCAAATGCAAAGCCACTCATCCCATATTTACTCTGTGCCAGATACTGGGTAAGTATTTATAGTGTTTCATATCATGCCCTATGATCCCGTGACATAGATCCGATTACTCCCTAAAATTTTACGTGTGTCAAAAAGATCTGTTAAACAAAAGATCTGTAGTGTGAAGAGCAAAAGTTGTTCTTAACTGTGGTGTGTGCCTAGGGGCAAGTCACACAAATCTCTGCTTCACTGCCTCCCCCTATAATATGCTAACAGAACCCCTGCCTGGTTCATTCATTCATTCGCGGAGTATTGACTGAGCACCCAGACGTGCCAGGCACTGTGGTCGGTGCTTGGCATCATGGATGGAGAAAACGGACACAAAGGACCAAAAAATCCTCATGGAGCTTAGACTCTAGTATAAGGAAAACACAACCTATGTGCCTAAAACTCTAGTGGGGTATGTGATACACACTAGCTCCCTCTCTTTCCCTTTTAGAAATGCAGAGTGTTAGAAAACAAATCCAATAGAGGCGATCAGTTTTAAGTCGGCCCCAAAGGAGGAATTTCTACTTAAATACATAAGAGCAAAGATTAAGAGCACATGTACTGGGCGACACTAGCCGGGGCTCAAATTCTGACTCTGTCACTTAGGGCTGGAGTGAGCCCAGGCAAGTGATTTAAATGCTCTCAGCCTCAGCTTCCCCATCTGTAAAATGGAGACAACAATGACCTCACAAGGTCAACACAGATTAAATGAGACAAAGCACCAAAAGCTGGGGAGCGCAGAGTGTCCTGTATACCAAGGGTACCTGGTATGATCAGGACTCTCTCCTCAAACCCCATCTTCTGTACCTGCAAGCTGTGAATAAAGATACCAGCGTGGTGCGGCCGTTGTTGAGGACTATGGAGACAATACATGAAAACCAGTTACCCCACTGGCAGCACGGGACAACGGTACATATCTGCTTCTTCAAAATGACTAGGGACACAAATGAACGGGAAGGGGGCAAGAATGAATGGCATCCCCACGGCCAGAGCTCAAAGGGGAGGCCACATCCAGGTGGGAGCCAGGAGGAGCACTTTGCTCTGAACACCGGTGCGGAGTGTGTCCCTGGGTGGGGGGGGGCTGTGACAGGGACAGCTCCACCAAAACTGCGTCACGGGGGTGGCATCCGGCGTGTGTGGCTGACACAGGCCCTGGCTCCCGGCTGCCTCTCTTTTAGAGACCTCCAGCCTCACCCGAGGCCTGAAGAGCAAAGGAAAAGCTGGAAAGGGCTTTAGACTTGGCAGGTTGGCCAGGAAGGGTAAAAATGGTATGGGGGAATCATCAGTAAAGGTGCACCATCCAGACGGCCTTTCCTCCCCCGAGTCAGGGCAGGTGAGAGCATCCCTCTCAGACAACACCACTTTCCCTCTGTCACCAGGAACCACGGAAGATGGCCAGAGACTGGAAAACCGGGTTGGCGGGGTGGGGTTGGCAGACTGGCTCAGGTCCCGGGGGCCACAGGCACACAGGCATTCACAGTGCTCCGGGCCAGATGCCCACACACCACAGCTCGGGACACCCATGTGCCAAGAAAGCCTTCCGGCCCCACCTTCAGTAAACCAGCGCTAGTAACATACATACCAATATGCCAACATTATAAAGATGATACAGAATTTCAGCGAACAAACCCTCAAGAGGGACAGAGTAGACCGGAGGAATCTGAAGCGAACCCTTCTAACAAACCAGGTCTCCTGCTGCCCTGGGCACCCTTCCTTCCACCCATCACCCTCCTGAGGGCAGCCCATCTGGAGTTGGTAACTTGGAAGTCAAATATTAAGCCAGAGTATGTGATTCAGCTTTTAAACAAATCTATGGGTGTCAAAATAAAACCTCCCTGTCTGTATACATCATGCCAGCGGCGGTAGGCACTGCAGAGATCCTGTGCACCGCTTGGTGCAGCCTGTACCAGTTGACATGGGATGCGCTCTCTGCCTTGGGCCACAAGGGAACAGTGAAGTGAGCCACACAGCCACCCAACACACAGACACGGCCATGCTTCCCCTTCTGAGGATGTCTCCGAAGTCCAGTCCAACCTGTCATTTCTCTGCTCAAAACCTTAGGACTCCCTCCCCCATATGGAAGGAAAGCTCCAATTCTGCCCTGCCCCACCCCACCCAAGATAGCCCCCCAACTCTACTATCTTCCAGTACGTGGTCCTCAACCCCAAATTATCACCCGAAACTCCAAACCCCACCTGCCCTTTCCTGCCTGGACCTCAGCCCACACTTTGGCTTCTTCTGTTGGCCTTCAGCTTTCCGTGGGTACTCGGCCTGGGGTCCACACTGAAGTGCGAATTCCTTTCACAATGTAAACCAAAGGCAAGAACCACCATGCTCCACCATGCCTCAACCTAGTGCCCTACACGCAGGGAGTTGGCTCAATTAGGGATATTTCAGGCAAATTTTGAGGCGTTCAAATATCCTGTTCCGCTCAAATCCAAGCAAACTGTTCAGGAATCAAGACAAATGCATCAAATCAAGGTTCAGAAATGCTGGCTAGGAGCTCTCCAGGTACCAAGGTGTAATGCGATTTTGTGTAACAAATGAATGTCCCTTAAGACGGTGCAGACGGGCCAGGACAGAAAGCTTCCCAGCAGTCGGACATTAGCTGCATGACCTCAGAAACAGGAACACCACTAGGCCTCAGCATCCTGTCCCTAAAAAGAGGGGAATACTACCTCCTCCTCATCCATGGAGGAATGCACGCGACCACCCGGCACAAGGCTCGGGGCTGACCCAGGGCACTCCCTCCCGAACCAGCACTCTGTCACACAAGCACAAGGAAGGTGCCTCCCACCCCGCTCCCCTGCTGATCCCCCAGAGCCCCACTAGAGCGGACCAGCACCCCACTTCCTCCAGCTCACATCTAGTGCAAATGAGAGACCATGTTCAGAAACAAAACCAAACACAGGAGGTGGTCCACAGCTCACAGCATCGTGACCTAGAAAATCAGTTTTAGGTGACAGAAATTATTAACGTTAAGGTCTGTGCTGTGTCCCACCTCCCGAATCGACGGGGCCTCCTCACATTCTTCTCAGCCCTCTTAACTTCCTCAGTCCAGGAGTACTGGCTTTGAAATGTATCAAGCCACACATACAAAATTGGACATGTCCTCCCCAGAGGGCGGAAGACTTTGAAACCTACGAATAAAGGCAATATCGTGTCCTTACTACAGTGAATAAACCACTGATGGTCTTTGGGGCCTGCTATCTGACTTCCACACACGCGCGCGCGCACGCATGCACAGGCGGTTGGGGGGTGTTAAGCCCTGGGCATCCAGGGCTCCCCTTCCTGGCTGACGTCATCCTCAGACAGGGGGCTGGAATCTGGGCAGGGGGCGGGGAGCAGGAGTGGCAAGCCAATACCTGTGTGAGTGCGCATGCTCCCGTGAGCAGGAGGACCCCCTGGTCCACTCTGCTTAGGCGGCTTCCGCCTTAGGAGCAGACAGTTTCCAACAGCGGCTCTCAGCCCCCGAAACCCTCACCCCCAGGTCATCCGGGACTGCACAGTAGCGAGCCCTCAGCCTGCTCCCTCTCCCAGGCTATTCACTCCCAGCTGACAAACTGGTGATTATAGTTACAGCCTCAACAGTCCCCCCTGACTCCCAGGGTCTAATTCCACTACCTGATAAGCTTAAATAAGCACCTGTGAGTAAAACACAACTGAGGGAGCTGACACATCACTGGCCTGGGTTCTATCTGCTGAAACAGGGACCCCACCACTCTCCGATCCTTTCAGCCTTCAGAGGGCAGCCCGCACCACACCCTGGGCAGAAAAATCTCTCGGAGGGGTGAAAGGGGGTGGGGGTGGGGATAAATTATTCTATTAAACGCGGCACCAAATTCCAAGTTAATTCTGCGCTTCGCAGGACATGTCTCCTCCACTGCCCCTTTCTAAAGGGTTAGCAGTCTTCTTTCTCCGAGACAAGTTGCTCACATCACAGCCCCGCTTCGAAGCATGTGACGGCTCACCACTGCCCACACACCTTAGCCCGTCTATTTTTCCAGAAATCTCATCACAACACCTGTCTCATGCCTAACTCAGCTCAACACCCCAACCCTCTCCTCCAGCCACGCTCCACTTCCTGCCCTACCCCGGCCCCAAAGAAACCCTGTACTTCTGTACTCTGGGGGGCTGGGACTGAACACGGTTCTTCTGCCTATAAGTCAGTCCTTCCCCCCCAACCCCCTTGGTTCTCCGCATGGCCAGCCCTTCACATCTGAAGACATCACTTCCTCTTTCCCCCACCACTTCCCACTCCCGGGTGCTCTGCCTGCCCCGGGGCCCCTGCCGGCTGGGATGCACTGGTGAGTGTTAGAGTGTGTTTTACTCATCCTTGCACCCCCAGAGCCTAGTACCCGGGGAAAGTGTCCCAGAAGGGATTCCCATTCCCGAGGCAGGGAAGCTGATGGTGGTATCCTACAGAGGAGAAAAGGTGCACAGAATGCTGGTCTCCCAATCCAGAGTTCTTGTCACTACTCTTCTCCTGAAGCTCAAATTGCCATGGGCAAAATGAGGAGGAGGGTGAGGATGGTAGCAGTAAACAGACGATAGCTCGGTTATAACTGAGCCCGTGGCACACAAGGCTGAAATTTCCTATTTGTTACCAATTTCAAAACAATCCTTCTCCACAGACCCACCGGAAACAGGAAACAAACCATCAAGTGCTCGTTGCAATTCAAGATCTCCCCGTTCCCATAACTTGCTCAGGCACCCCCCAAAAAGGGCAGGATCAATGCACAATGGTGACCTCCATCCCAAAAACATCCAGAGGGAGACAGGACATCCTTCTATCACTGCCCTCCAGTCCACAGGGCTCCCACTGCTTAAAAAGCAAAGCAACAAAAGAACAATACCTCCCAATGGCTGGCTACCTCCCTTCAATATGGACAAATTTTAGGATCAGGTCAATAATTAGATCAACTGCCACACCCACTTCACTAGTTACCACAGATCCCCAGGCCTCTTAGGTCGCTGGTCCTGAACCCCAACACCTTGAAGCAAAATACTGAATTTATATATTAAGTGACAACCCATTATAACAGAAAACAACAAGGGACCTGTTTTCAAGGCACTGGCCCTTGAAATAAAAACCCAAAGCAACACAACTGATTATAGAGCTGACGGTTTCCAGGCTCTTCCAAAGTGGCCCACATACTACTCTTACCTTGAAGCAGAGCTCCAGCACTTTCAGTGAGGTTGAAAGTGGGTGTCCACAAAAAAGAGCCTGAGAGACAGGCACGCACCCCACTATCCACCACATGGAGGACCAGCCGAAGCCCCAAGTCTAAGCCCGGGACTCTTTTCATTTTGGGGGCATCCCTCACCATGTGAAAGACAACCTCCGATCCACTGGAACCTCTCTGCTAGAAACCTGGGGGAAGTTTTATCTTCCAGAAAGGTCTGTTCAGGGCTACACCCCTGGGTCTTTGCTACAGTGCCAGCCCGAGGCTCTGGGGACAGCCACTTCCCTCCAGCTGATCTGTGAACCAACACCACCTCTGCAAGCCTCTCACTCCAGCAATCACACATCTCCCCTCCTGATCTTCCACTGAAGTCATGGTCTATCAAACTCATCTCGTCAAATGCTGGATAACCCACTATTCCCAGAAGCCAGCAACCCTGTCGCATGCCTGTTCTTACACACGCTTCCTCGACGGGCACCAAAGAGCTCTGCACATGGCAGGTTTCAGGGGATATTTACTTGATGGATATATTTTGTCATCATGGGAGGCTGTTGAGCAGTGGTTACAAGCGTGGGTTCTGGACTCAGGCTGCCCAGTTTGATCCCCACTAGCTGGTGGCCACTCTGGGTCTCCATTTCCTCATCCGCAAATGAGGGTAACTGACCTACATCATCAGGTCAAAGAGTCTTTGTGAGGCATGAATGAGATGATCCGTGTCAAGAATTGAGGATAACGGTTACTGTACATGCTCAATAAAGGTTAGATGTTGTCACTGCGGCTCCCAGTACCCACGCTGAGTGTTTTCCCACATGAAAAGCCTAACCATCAAAAAAGGGTAAAAATTAAAAGTGGAAGGACTTGAAATTTTTGTTATCAGATTGGAGTCATCGATTAAGTCTGGCAAGGGCAGAAGAGAAACTGAAAGACTTAACTTCTGGTTTAGCTGATTTAAAGCAAACACAGGCAGAGCCCTGACTAGTGATGTTTCTCACCAAAGGTGGTCTCTAAACACAAATGTGGTCTGCTGAACTTATTTAAATGCACCCGAGGTAGACTCCTCTGTACTATGAATGACCACATCCCAGTTCCTGCTGTCTAAGGGTGCACTGAGCTTTATGCAGCTTTCTGGAGAGACACGAGCTATTAGCAGACCCCCCAGGGATGGCCAGCTATCGGAGCGCTTCCAAACTTCCAGGGACTATCAAGATGACAATGACCTAAAGCTGCCAGGCCGCTCTGATCACATTCTCCAAATATAATGATTCGACCACACTCCCTCCCCCAGACATATACACCGCCCCCCCTCCCCAGCTTTTTCTTGAGGATACCACAGCATGGATCGTGAACGCACACCCTCTACTCTCTGGTGGACTGATAAAGAGCAAGTTTCAACCCACACGCCATGATCATCACCCACGTCAACATCGAGCACCACTCAGAAAAGGAAACAAGAACAACAATGAAAATGAGAAGAGGTGTAACCACCTGGGTTCTCGGTGCTTAGGGTGCTTACTGCCATGAAGCGACCACGTGCGCCTGGGACTCACCCACCTCCAAGGCAGAGCGACCACTTCCGTGCAGCACCTATTCCAACGCCACATTCTTCCCAAGACAACAATGGCCCTGCCTTCACAACGAACGGGCATGTCACAGATGGCCTGGAGAACATCCCACGGCCTGGCCTTCCTTCTAGTGGTGTGAAACTCTCTGAAGAAAGCTCATTAAAATGCCAAAGCATGTATTTCTTTATTAACTTGTTTCACTAACCTCTTCAGGAGCTTTACATAAAATATATTAAACTTTCATCCACTTAATCTTAACACAGCAGATGGTCTAATATAGCCAGAAGGTGGCCACATAGGGGACATTCCAACACCCCAACACCTAGGGAACCTAACACCACCGAGCCCTTCAACGAGGGGCAGCCGGATGCAAATACACAACTGTTTGAAGAAAAATAAATTGCCCAAGAGGTAGTGTGCGTGGTCACCACTGTCTGCAGTTACGAAAGGGTTATCCAAAAGTGAGATTATGTGTGTCTGTCACCAGATATCGGCCACTGGATATACTACTGACAGCTATTTTGGATATCCATCACAAGGCCACTATCTAGTAAGCTGTATTTGCAACAAATTTCTTGTGAGACCCCCCAAATCCACACCTCACCGTGAGGCTTTAAGACTGAGTTGTTTGCATAGTACCTGAAGATTCCAAATTTCAAAAAACCTTGCTTACACCCAGCTTTTAAAGTTTTCAGCATCTCCTGACCAACCTATATCAATTAGAAAGAAGTGGGACAGGGCAAGGTCTTTGTGGAGTTTTCTTTCTCTTTTTTTTTTTTTTAAACCCTAACTGCTTCATCTTATCAAATACAGGGCTGGGATAAAGTGTGGTGTCTGTTCTAATGGGACTGATGGTCGCAGTGATGCTGAAACACCCAAGCTCCTGAGCAAGAGATGGAAAATCATGTTGATCCCAACATGGGCAAACAACGGCACTATCGGGGACCCCATGGGATGTTAGGGTTACCTTGGTCAGGATCAATACCATAAAAGAGAAGCATCTTTGGGATACGCCAGGGCTCACCTGAGGCTCTGATCAGTCATTTGTATAACGTCAGAGAAAGCATTACCCCAATTTGGGACCACTGCTAATGCTTTCTTGCGAGATCACCTTCAGGGATGGGGTCCCAGCTCACACACAAGGGGATGGCTGTGCGGGCAGGTGAGGCATATAGCGCCCCCCTCAGGAAGCAGGACTTTCCAGCGCAGGAGAAAGTTAAGTGAGGATGGCACTCAGGGACGCAACTCTGAGGGTCAGATCATAAGAGGCAGCGTGTCTGCACTCCAGCTTCTAGTTTTTACCAACTCAGTGGAAAACACGTCACTTTCTATCTTGTTCCACAAAGATTTGTTTGTGTTGAGAAAAAAAAAAGTTAATTAACGCAGTAAAAACCCAAAGTCTGCCTGGCGGGGGGAGGAGGGGTGCCGTTGTCAGAGGTGTTCAAACACAGGCTAGACAATCGCTCAGTGGGGACAAGCGCCATTCCTTGTGGCAGGGATTAAATTCTTTCCTTTGACACCCACAGATCTAGTGTAAAGCCCAGTGCACAGTAGATACAACAGCAAGTTTTGTTTACTAAGTGAACTTTGTTTTCACAGATTACGGGTCCAGCAAAATGCTGATGGAGTTCTGAGACACGCAGGGTGTCAGGTGACCCCTGAGAAAAGAAGAAATACGTTGGAAAATCCGGTCGTGAAGGAGTCCTGACACTCCTAAGTCAAAGGCTCAGGCAGTTTTGAGAGTCCTACCTTGGTTCGCACCCAAAGCCTCCTCCCCCGAGGCCCATGCTCACAAGTCAAACACATCAAGCATCACTAAAACAAGCAGAAACTTAAATGCTCTCAAGATTTCGTTGTAGATCTCATCTGAAAAGCATTCAGAAGCTCGGGCCATCTACAAGAAAATCTGCCATCTCCTTTTGGTATCAGGAAATTAAAAGGAAAGAAGAGGAGGGAAGGAGGAAGCTAGTCGTCTGTTTCCTTTTCTCACTTTTTTTTTTTTTTAATATAGTTGTACTTTTCATGCTTTTTGCCAGGCCAGGAGTGTATGTTTTACCAATGAAAACAGTACAAGTAAAGATGCTGAAAGTATTAAAGACCGTAAAAATCCCTCTTTAAGGAACAGGGGACATACCATGTTTACAAACCTTGCTTTATCCAGCATGCTAATCTCAGAGAAAGGCACCCCCACTCGCCCACTACAAAAGCCAGAGACCTGGAAGCCATCTCTCCCTCTCCCTCACCATGCTACCCCACCCGGAAGGAGCCAATCCTTCCGGCCACTTAGATCTCTATCAAAGCCTTCCAGGCTCCCCACCTCTACGCCCACCATATCCAAGCTACCGCTGGTTTTCAAAATTTTGAAAAACTAGGCTTCTACGGGATCTTGCTAACGGAAGGCAAAATAGCAGTTTCCTTGTCATCTATTCTCCACTCTGAGCAGGAATAATCTTTGAAAATGCAAATCTCATCATGCCATTCCTTGGCCTAACACCCTTTAAGTTCCTAAGACAAATTCCAAATACCTGTGGGCTGCAAACAGTGTGCTGAAGCCCCCTACCTGCCTCACTAGGTTGTCATTCATTTCTTCTGTGTCTTTTTTCCCTCCACACACACATACACACACACACACACACACGCTGCGTGTCTCTCAATTCAGTGGGCACACAGCCCCTTCCCCTCCAACCTCAGGACCTTTATATAAGCTGTTCTCCAACACACTTTCCTTCCCTCCACCATTCTTCATATATGAGCTCCATGGGATGCCTTCCTTGACCTGCCTCCCAGTATCCTCTATCCTGCCCCCCCCCCACACAGAGGCTAAACTTTGTATGTTCCTGTTCTACACTCCACTGTTAGCACTTGGCACAGAAGTACATGACTTAGTGGTTGAATGCGTGTTTTCCAACCTCCATGAAGCTAGCAACTGTCTCTTTCTCCTACAAGCATTCTTGGTGTTTACTGCAGCTTTCACATAGCATATATTCAAATACTAAATAAAAATCATATAAAGATCTGCAAATGTTAAAAAAAATTTAACACTATGAGGTTGGCAAATGTGGGGGTGAAAAACTGTTTTCTGAAAGCAGATGGGGTCTGATACTGACTCCAACATGATATTTTAGGAAAAGGGGCTTGTGAAGCTTTACTGAGTTCTTGAACAACAAATAGGTCTCAGAAACCTTATTGTCATGATTTAAATACAAATTAAGTTTAGAGATGTACAAGGTAAGCCTCTTTTAAATTATACTCAGTTTAAAATTTTAAGAAGAACAGTTTAATCCAATACAGGATTAACTAACCAAGTCATGGGAAACCTGTTTGAGATGTCCACTAAACAGTTTTATATAATTATCCCTCAAAACAACAATTAAAAGCCCTAAAGTGGAAGAGAAATGACTTTTAAGAAATCTGTTTTCCACAGCAGAAAGGAAAATATACAAGCCTCCTCAGAAATACAACAGAGTTAGACTATTAGATCTGAGTGTATCTGCTAGATCTGAGCCTAAACTCTAGTTATCAGGTAAGCACAACAGGACTATTTAAAGGTAGGAATATATTTTTAATCAGCTAGGATTTCATCTTGTAAAGGATACCAAGACCTTCCACTATGCAGTTCTAAGAAATTTTTTTAGGTACAAAAGGGTCCATAAGCAAAACCTTTCTCTCTGTGACCCTATCTTTCTGGTATCTCCCCTATTTCTGAAGCTATACATACCTCTTTTAAAAGAAACTTAAACAATTTGAGATGATTTTGTGTATTCAGAGTGGGTTTTTTTTTTAATAATAAAGGAAGCTCCCCTAAAATAGTGGGAGAGTCTTAGCTCCCACTGTCAACAATGATTTTTTTAATAATAAAGGAAGCTCCCCTAAAACAGTGGGAGTGTCTTACCTCCCCTAAAACAGTGAAATGATCCTCTCTGTAAGTATGATCTATAATCAACTTCTATCAAGTATAGGTATTGCACACACGCACACACAAATAAGGCAAAATCTATGCTCTGTAGGTTTCTGGTTTGGTATTTTGTTTTAAATCCAAGGAGTAACGGAAAAAAGAAAAGTTAAATTATACACAGACCAACACTCCTATTAACTCATACCACTAATGAAACAAAAATCTAACTAAGCAGAGAAAATGGGCCCACACGTTGGAGCTCTGAAATGATTTTGGTCTTTGATCTGTGTGCCCATCTCTCCTATTTAATATAAACTTCAAACCGAAAGCCATGAAAAGTGGTTATAATTAGTAAGGGCCCTAGTGAGACAGCTTTTAGTGCAATCAGGCATTAACAAAGATTTTTTTTCTCTTTAATTTCGAGTAAATTAAGCTGAGCAAAGTTTTATTTTAAAATTTCTGTAATTCAAAATTCTTTTCCACCAGCGTGCACTTAACACCAAGTCTCTGCGTGATGGGTGTGCTAAAAACTCAAGTTTACTCTTGTCTCCTTCTCTCAATCTGTACTGATTATTTAGGACTTAGCTACCAAATTATATGTGCTCTTCCTCCAAAAACAGGCTATACTTCTCCAAAAATTCTTGCTTTTGTATTAGAAAATGGATCCAATTGACCTACTATGCAATTCTTGAGCTAGGTACAGAAGGCGGAAAAATAAGAGTCAAAGTCCCTCCCTGCTCCTGAGGTGGGGAAAATATGTCAACAGGTAAATTACGACAGACTGGACAGATGGGGGTAAGAGTTACTCTGGATGGAGAAGCAGGTCCTCCCTGCAAGAGGTGGCTTTCTGAGAGTGGTCTCAAAAGAAGATCTAAGACACACTGTTCGCTAGAAGTGAATGGGAAAGCCCAAGTGAACACAAGTGAACACAGAGACGGTCAGAAACCATTTAGTGCGTCAGTGACGCAGAGAAGTGGCAGGAGCTGAAACTAGTAAGACAGTCTGGAAGCTGATGATGAAGGTCCTCCGGTGCCAAGTTGAGGAGTTTGGATTTCTTCCTGTAGACAACAGGGAGCCAAGAGATGTTTTTCAGCAGGCAAACACCATGCACAGCTTGAATTTCTGAGCAGAGTGGAGGATGAGCTGGAGCAGGGAAACATGGGTGGTGGGAAGCTAACTGAGGAGGTGTTTGCAACATGATGAGGACCTGAGGTCAGGGGTCTTACGGAGCCGATACCAGAGTCCCACTGGAGAGGAGTTTCCAGGAGGGTCTGTTCACTGAACTTCAGGACTGAGACAGATACAAGCAAGGACGGCAAAGCGCTTCCTGCCGGAAGACTGGGTGGACGGTGCATTTCAGACCACCTTCTAGAAGGGAGGGAGGGGACTTTTATTTCTACAAGTTACCTCTGGGGCACCTGCAGGAGAGCTGGGTGACAAAAGGTCCGGGCTTGGGAAAAGCTATAAATGGAGAGAGAGAGGGCAGGGAGCTGCCGGGTTATAGGCTAGAGGAGAGGGCAGAAAACCACTAGAATCCATGGCTCCTGTTACTCGGGACAGGATGGCCAAGGTGGCTTCAGAGCAGGTCCCTGTGCAAAAGCAGCACAAACAGATGTGCACAGATGCTTACTGTCTCCCACGGGTTTAGGATGTAAAAAAAAAAAAAAGCTACCTTCAAGAGCCACGTGTTTATCTAAGGTCAATGGGAGCCCAGGCCATTTTAGGGGCAGTCAGCCCTTCCCTTTCTGGAATTCACTCTCCCTCTCTTCCTGCCTCCTTCTCAGCTCCTCACCTCCTGCCCCTGTGACATAGGCCTTAAGGGGGTGGAGGGGGGAGGACAGGGGACACAGAACAAGGGTAAGGTAAGTGGCATTGTGACTTCAAGATCACTCCTCCTGTCACTATCCTAGACCTTTCTGGGCCTGAGGAAATTCAGTTTCAAGTTCATACACCACATTCTGTTTCTTTAAATCAACCACCTTTTCACATATGTGACATCCAGGAGTCCTGAGAACATAAAAGTAACCACTGTGTCTTCCCCCACGTTCCCTCCCCATCCCTGTCAGCCACCCCTCAAGAGGAGATGTATGGACAGAAGACCGGTTCCCAAATGCTGCCCTGTAAAAAGGGTGGATAGTTATGTAAGAATTTTGCAAAAACTTGACAAAACAAAACAAAGGGAGACTTCTTTTGCACTTACAAGTGCAAAAACATGGACTGTCAAGGGAGTAAAGGCTAATTCAAACACTTGGGGTGGGGGGGGGAGAGATACACTCCACATAACTTAAAACACGAGGGAGAACTGGCAGATGACAGCACCAGAGCGAGTTTCCCAATAACTGAAGAAGTGACTCGGAACAGCTTCCCGGTGCCAACGAATCTGGTTTGTTTTAGGAGCAGATGAGTTCTAGAACTTTTATTTACTATGGGGTTTTTAAATATATTTAATGCCACTTAATGTTTGCCCCAACCCTGAATTTTCTGTGAAACCCTGAATGTGCCAACCATGGTATCTTACGGGCACGTAATGGGAGATCACTTGTTTTATGAAATTTCAGATCTACAAAGAGATCATGTGCAATCCACAGAGTACACCCAGGCTACTTGCACACAGGACACGGGCCACGACTACCGTACCTTTAAAGCAGGCTTTGTCAACCTCCACCTACTAACATTCTGGACTGGGTAATTCTTTGTTGTGAGGCCAGCTGGTGCATTGTGGGATGGGTAGCAGCATCCCGGGCCTCTACCCACTGGAGGCCGGTAGCACCCCCCCACCCCTTAGCAGGGCAATCAAAAATGTCTCCAGACATTGCCAAATGCCCCTGGGGGCAAACCGCCAACCCTGACAACCATGTTTTAAAGGGGGAGTCCAAAGCTTACGAGGACATGCCTTGTCCTTAAAATCCACCCCGAAGTGAACTTCATTAAGAAAAATTGACTCGTTCTGTTTGTCTCTCAGCACCCAAAGCAAAGAAAGTGCTGCATTTCCTCAAGTGGAACATAAACCCCTAGGCGAATTTTGCCTCAAGTCCTGGAGTTGTGCACAGTTCTGGAAAGGAAATCCAGAGTGGATACCCACAAAGCTTCCTGAGCTCAAAATACACCACTTTCTTCCATATATAGATTTTGAGTTTCTGGAACATTTATTATCCTTACAACAATTCCAGGAGGTAGAAAACCCACTGGAAAAAAAAAATGTATAATCACATTCATCAACAGAGATGTGCCAAAGGCTAAAAAGTTGCTTTTTAATTGCCTTGCATCTTCAAATTCAACACAGAATTATTGTGAAAATGATCTGGTCTCATTTAAAACACAGAGAGAGGCACATATTTAATGCTCAGTGTTCTGAGGCTAAGCGGACTTTAAAAAGCAGGTGTCGTATGGAGCTAGGCTGGGATTAGGCTTATTACCAGCCAGAGTGGAAACTGGCACAGCTGTAAAATGGGTTCATATACCCGCCTAACCTTCACTGTTTCTCTTGCTCTGAGGATAAAATCCGAATCTCTGTTCAAGGCCTTCACAAAAGCAGGATGAAGACTGTCAAAGGTACACTCTCATCAAAGCTGAAATTTTAAGTCATTAGGCCACTAAGCCTCAACATTCTTTGGACCATCCGACCCCACTGGCCTCTGAAAAAGGGGGGGAAAAAGAGATACTAAGCAAGCCAGGGGAAAAACAAATAGAGCCATTTAAAAGCTTTATCTAATTACCCCCACTGAGACTTTTTCTCGCTGCAGTCTGGCCGGCTGACAAAGAAATGGGGGTGGGGGGGGTTGTTCCCTGGGCGGTCTCTACCTTATCAGGACCACCCGCCCTCAGGGAGTCTGAAAGGCTTCAGGTGAATCCTGCAAGGGCAGGCAGCACCCAGTCTCCCCAGTCTTGGGGGGACTTTACAGAGGCTTTCAAATTCTCTTAGCATTACTTGCTTGAATCACACTGAGCAAACATCTCCACCCTCTCCCACTTCTGTCTGAAGCACCTATTCAACAGGCCACCACCTTCACTGATGGGCCGATGGGCTCACCTGTACCCTGGAGTACCATCAGAAACAAGATGCACCAGGAACTGGAAGGAACAGCTCCTTGAGCCCTCCCTCCCAGGCTTCCCTTGGTCTCCACCAACCCAAAGGGAGCAGTCTCTGGCTCTACTCCACATTGGCTTCCCTTCAAGCGAACGGAGAACACCCCAAAGGTGACCAGAGACCCCGAGACCGGCACAGTCAGCGACACTGTCCCACAGGGCAGCCCACGTAAAAAGTCTGTCTCCCTGACCGCCCCCCCCCAACCTTCCTTGTTCTGCTACCTCAGTCGTGGTGAAAACACAGCAGATGGTTTTCCTCTTTATTCTGCCTTCTATGGGAGTGGGGAAATTAAAAATAAGTGATGCATTTCAGAAAGCACATCGTGTGCCTCCCTCTGTGTTTCATATGGTACACCTTTTACCTCTGATTTATGGGGAGGCCCCCCAGGGCGTGGAAATCACAATCTGACCCCTGCTTTTTGAAGAGGGCCCTGCCTCTTTCTACTCAAAATCACTAAGTCTGAGAGAGAGAGCGAGAATGAGAACTCATGCACCCTGCCCCCTCCCAAAGAACCCACCCAGTTTCTTAATTATATTTGGATATAAAAAATGTTACTCAACTTTGCTTGTTCAGTAGGTCAGATGTACAGAAGCAACTCTGAGACGGGGAAACCTCTGAGCAGGCTTGCCTTTCAACCAAGAGATGATGCTTCCCAACCATGGCTTTAGTTAAGACTGCAACCATTTTATCTCACTGTACAGCTTCAATATCCTTACAACACCTACTCACAACAGAAATGTTATGTAAATCACACTTTTTATTTTTATTTATTTTTTTTACATTTGGTCACTCTTCCAAAGATACTCCAAATCTAATACAATTATTTTTGAGAAGGTATGAAAAACTGGGCTGAGTAAACTAAGATGGGGAGGTGTAGTCCTATCAAAGCCTAATCTAATCTCAGGCAAGGGGAAGACGACAATTGTCCTGTTATCAGGAGGGACTATACTGCATACTTTCTATTGAAACTATATTACATTTCTATCTTTTGAATGCAAATCTGTTTAATAAAGAGTAAAGGAAGACATCACTTTGTGGATGAGCTAGATTTTCCAAAACAAACGAAACAATCTGCTATGAATAAATGAACTAAGGTGATGTTGCGCACGTATATCCTCAGGAAAGGGAGGTTTAACCTGAACACATGGGTATCAGACAAGAAGTCCGCCCAGAGGAGCTGCCATCTGACACCAGAGTTGGTCAGAGAGCATGAACTTCAATTAAAAGACACTTACAAAAGAGAGAGAGATTATTTAAATACGATAACAAAAACAAAACAAACTTAACAGCCTACCTTCCTAGGTCAGAGGACATGGAGGATTCAGAAATTAATTAAATCTAGTAAATAATGTAAAACAGGGAAGGACTCCCTTTCAAAAATGCTTTGGTTAATTTTAGCATCCTTCTGTTTAGCTGCTTAGCAACCCTTATCCTATGACCTTTTAAGCACCACCTACTTTTCAGAAGGATAATGAATAGAAACATCAAAAGGATTCACTTCTGTTTCTAGTGAGCACATTTAACCAATTTTTGTAGAAGTTGTATTATATTAATTAGAATTCATATTAATTTTTTAACATCATTAACCAGGAATTTTCCTTTGCTGAAGGTAATAAATGATGTTAACAACTGAGCATAAAGACAGAAAGCAAAGATTCCCAAACTGACCTTTGGAAGTGGATCAACACAGCACTTTAAAATTAAAGAGTAAAAATGCAAGCCACATCATGGCAACTAGCTGTTGCCTGACAAGACAGCAGATAAACCAATAAACAACTCGATCAGATGCCCACTAACAGGGTAGGTTTGTTTTCCTTCTTCAACATTCTATACCTGTGTTGGATGCAAATAAGATCTCAGGAGTCTGCCTGAAGATATCTAAAATAAAAGACCCTTCAATCAAAAGGTCACTTGTTGGATGATGTAAATAGTTAGGAAGGGATGCACCACCTGTGCTAGCTGAGTCAGACCCATCTTCCCCATCACAGAACAAACACTTGTCTGCCATAAGGGCTGAGGCTCTGAATTTCTGATGAGAAACTTTAGTCATCTAGAAAACCCCAGAGAATGATGTGCCATGTACAGTAAGCATCAGCAGCATGTACCATATAACCAGCGAATCCTTTAAAAACAAAACATCGCAAAATGCAACCTGCTTAGCAGTATTTTTAAAAATGATAAAACAGTGCAAGTTCATTAACAACCTAAAATGGAGCACAAGCTAAACAAATAACCAAATCAAAGGGCTCTCCCTTTCTTTTGTAAAAGTGGGGGTGGGTGGGAGAGAAGGTGTTTTTTCACACATTTAAAACCTGATAAAAGACATTCAAATGTTTAATTCATCAGTGTAACCAAAGCTCAAAACACATCAAAGCAGGATCCATCAGCGGGTACCCAGAAAGGTCCCTCCAAAATGCAGAGGTAAAACACAAACAAACAAACAAACAACAACAACAAAAACCCCTAACATTAGTGGCTCACTGTTCCATAAATTTTTGGGAAGACTAATTTCGAACCCATTTCTTCAAAAGTTCTGTGTGACTCTTGAAGGAAGCACAGAACTAAATGTTTAAGAAAAGGGGAAAAAAAAAAGTTTCTGCCAGGACTCCAGCCTCTAACTTAGACTTCCGGGTTACACTAGGTCTTAGAACCATACCTGCCTACCCGAAAAAGCACCAAGTCTAGAGGATGCTTTTAAGGGCTATGGGGAGGAGAAGAAGAAGAAAAACAACCCTAAAACTAACAAAAACCATTCTTTGCTCTGCAGTTCCCTTTTCTCCACCTTCCACTAAAACTAAACTTATTTCAGAACACACTCATGCGCATGCACAGACCACTTCATGTCTAAAAGAAAAAAAGATCTCAAAAATATGGGATGCACATTAGCAACTCAGCCTTTGCAGAAATCATCTCAAGTCTCCTCTTCGAGACCGAAATACCTCGCTATTTCCAGCATCCCTATCCAACAGACAAACTTTATTTCCATTGACTTTTTAAAAGGCTAGGCTTAAATCTTAACTCTAAAACAAGCACGAGGCTTAATTTTTCTACTGATGAAAACCCTCAGACAGGTTTCTCAGCGTACCAAAAAAAGTTCTATTTTTTATTCACCCTTCTATCTCTCGGCACCACCACCACCACCATCCCCCAAAAAAAGAAGAAGAAAAAACTCCAAAGTGCCCCGAATGTGTGCTGCTGCTGGCTCTGAAGCCGTGTAGAATTTCGTAATGGAATGTGAACTGCTCGTCCGGATCTGGGCTCACGTTCTATCTTCTAACCAGTAAGGAGCGAGGGAGGGCAAATCTGCTGAGCAAGGAGAAATACTTTCCTCCTCTTTTATAACCCATCACGGATGCACCGCGGACGCTGGACTCGAGCTGCACGCGGCGCCTGTCAACCAGCCCGCCCGCTGGCCGGTCCCCGCGACCCCCGGGTCCTCGTGCCTCCTGCGCCCCTCCTCTGCCCGGGGCCACCCCCGCCCCCCCGCCCCCCCCCCGCCCGAAAAAGAAAGTGGCCCCGCAGAGAAGTGGGCTCCGCCACCGCGTCCCGCACTCACGCGCCTGGCCCGGCCCCGCGAGCGGCCGGGGAGCGAGTCATCACATCCTCGACGCGACCCTCGGCCCCTTCCAGAAAACACGCCGCTTCCCAGGGAGGGGGCCGGCGACGGGAAGGACCTCCCCTGCTCCTTAGCAACCATTAAGGTCGCAGTTTCCTAAGAGACCGCGAGTGGGGAGGGGGCGCCGGGGGCCGGGCCCAAGGCCGGGTGGGGGGGGCGCACTGGGTCCCCTGTCCCTCGACGCCGGCCCTCCCCCCCCCACCTCCGCCCCGGCTCCGCGCTGCGGGCCGGGATGGGAGGAGGAAGGGAAGCCCTAGAACTCGGGAAAAATTGGTCCAGCGGGCGGTGGACAAAAGTTTCCGAGCGCGCTCCACAGCTGGGCGGCGAAGCGGGCCCGGCGGCCGGCCCCGCCTCGGATGCTCCCGGCCTCCTTCCTGTGCTCGTGACGGCGCCGGGTGCCGAGGTTCCCCCCCCCCCCCCCCCGCGATGCAGGCTCCGCTCCACACCGCTGGCTCCCACGAAAACACGTACACCGCCAACCGAAGGGCAAGGGAACAATACGCGCGGACACGGCTCCGGCCCCCTCCTCCCCCGGTCACCCGGGGGCGGTGGTCGGCGTGACCCCTAGCCTGGAGCCGGGAACGGGGGAGGGCGCAGCGTTGCCCGCGGCCCCCTCCCGGCCGGCGCCGTCCGCCGGGGAGGATCAAAGTCCGCGGAGCAGGGCGCGGCGGATGCTCCCACCGCGCAGCCCCGAGCGGGCACCCCCGAGCGAGCACCCCAGGCGGGCACCCCCGGATACCTTGCGGCGGCGGGCGGGCGCCGTCATCTCCGCGCTTCTCGGCCCGAGAAGGACTCGAAAGTATGTAGGAGAAAAGTTTCCCCTCCCACATGGGGGGGAGGATGTCGGGGGAGAGAGGGCGGAAGATGGAGAGCAGCGCTGGGAAGATGTTTCTGGCCCGCGGTGCGCGCACCATCCGAGTCCCGGCGGTGCTGGTTAAAAATAAATTCCGCGGCGGGCGCTGCGGCGCGGGTCGGGCCGGATTCCTGCGCTCGGACGGCTAATATGGATGCGCATCAGGTCCTGGCGGCGGGGCGCTGCGGCGGCCGCGGCGGCTCGCGCTGGGAGCTGGTTGGCAGAGCCGGCAGCTCGGGAAGGGGAAAAGGAGCGGAGGAAGGGGAGGAGGAGGAGGAGGAGGAGGGGGAGGAGGGGAGGAGGAGGAGGAGCGGCCCGGCGCGCAGCCCGAGGGGAGAGGGCTGCCCAGCTCATCCCCGGCCGGCCCCACCGCCCCGAGCGCACGTAGCGCGGCGTGGGGCGCTCGGGTCCTCGGCTCCGGGAAACGCCGAGTTTAAAAAGTACAACGCGCTCTGCACACTTCACCCTCCCCATCCCCAAAAGTTCTTTAAAAGGTCGCTCCCGCTCAGCCCTAGACATCTCGCTGCCACCCGAGTACCGGGAGCCAGAACCCCGGGCGCGTACTTACGGCCCGGCAGGGCTCTTGGCTCCCAGGCATGATGCAGTGGGCACCGGTGGGCTTCAGGGAGAGAAAGAGGAGAGATGCAAACTTGTTCCGGAAAAGGAATCAAAATGGCGTTTCTGGATGTGCAAAGTTCATCAACTCCGCAGTCACTTCCCCTCCTCCTCTTCTCCCACAGGGAGGGAGGTGGGCGAGGAGCTGGCGACCCCGGCACCCCAGCCGTCGTCCCGGCCCCCGCCTCGGCCCCCCGCCCCGCTTCCTCGTCCGCACGCTCGGAGACTCGCTCTCCCCCTCTCACCCTGATAAGTAGACACATCACGTGTTGCTCCTGCGAGTCTCCTGGGGACGTGTTACTGAGCGGCGGCGGCGGCGGCGGCTCGGGCTGGGGGGTGGGGGGGCCCGCGGTACCCGCGGGTCCCCACCGCCGCCCCCGCCCCGATTTTAGCGGGGCGACCGCAGTGTCCATCCTGGGATGGATGGAGGTGGAGGCCCCCACCCCACCCCCCACCGCAGCCCCAGGTTTGCCCCCACGCCCTCCGCAGGCGCCCCGGGCCAGGGGAGGGCCAGGCCGCCCCAGGGGAAGGGTCTCGGCCGCCGCAGCTGAGCGCGATCGCGATCAGCCCAGCGCTCGCCGGCCGGCCACCCTCTTGGACCACCGCGCCCCCTCCCCTCCAGCCCCTCACTTGCGGGCAACTCCCCGCCCCCGGCTTTCCATCACTTCACTCCAGGGTTTGTTTCACTATTTTAACGGAGGAGACTGCGAGGCAGCGGTGCCCGGGAGGCGCGAGAGGGGCGCCCCGGAGGCTGGGGGGTGGGGGTGGGGGCGTGGGGGTCGGGTTCCCTGGCCCGGCACCGCCCCGCCCGGTCTCGGAGGCAAACGGGAGGGTGAGCCCCACCCGCGCCGTTCCCTCTCCACGCGGTCCTCGCTCTGCATCCAGGTGGGGCGAGTAGATGATGGGGCAGGAGATTAAGGAACCAGCGCTTCACCCCGCCCCCAACTTAGGGCTGTTTCTCTCCCAGGGCCCGGTCCTTCTAGCACTGGGGCTGCCGCCCGGGAGGGAGCGTGTTCTCCGTCCAACAAATTCAAAGCTCACTCGCCTTTTGTCACCTTCCCTTCCCCACACTCCACACCTGATGCTTAAGCGGGGGTTGCTTCGCCCCCAAGGGGCTGAGGATGGCACAGGCTCCTACCGCCCCTGTGTCCCCACCCCGCGACGGCACTGCTGATGCTGTGTCATCCACGTCGCCCTCCGAGGCACCAGGGAAGCCACACGCAATATCTCTTTCTTTCAGAGGGCTCCTGTTTCAACTCTGAAACGCAGGGGCCCTCCTTGGAGCTGCCTGTTCTCCATCCCCAAGGCGACTGCCACCAGCTTCGGCGTGGCTTAGGCGGCCCAAGTTATCACGGAGCCCCAGAGAAACCAGGCCCGGACTGCTCTTCCTCCAACAAGCAGCTGACATGTTTCCCACTGTTAATACTTTTCCTACCGGGGTTCGGCGAGGGGCCTTTGGAAACATCTTTAGACAGATAGGGGATGATTGTGGTTTTGGAAAATAAACACCACCCTACTCCCCCAGTTTCTGAGGATAAATATGCCTCTTAAATAGTTGTAGAGAATACTGCGGTAGAATTAAGCGTTGGAGAGGAGTTAGTAAGATGATGTTATAGGTACAGAAAGCTAGCTACTCTCTACTATGACCTTTGACCCTGGCTCTACCACACCAGCTTTGCCCTACAAAGTTGTAAGTGCAATCACGGCCCTCTAATTTGTGGCCATCCACAAGGGACCTTCCACAGGACCAGTGGCACTCTGGTTTTCAGGGCTACAGATAGGAAGAAGTGTCTATGTAGGTATGGATGAAATGAATGGATTCTGGCCAAGATAGAACTTTATAGAACCAAGCAAAAGCAGTTGGACCATTACCTCTGACGGGAGATAAGTAACCTAAACCACTGCCCAAGAGGGAACCGATTCAGCTGCTTATTTCTCTGCCGTCCGGAATCACCAACATTAAGTTTTCAGAACCTGTTAGTTTTCCCAGGGTTGACTGTTTACTGAGGAAAACTAGTCAGAGAAACTTCAGCACTTGCATTTTCCTACGCCTCCCCGCCACTCCCACCCCATGTCCCCAAGTGTGTTATCAAGTGCTTTTGTGAAGGCAGGCCTGCCCAAGGAGGGAATGGGCAGGTCTCTAAGCAGGAGTAATAGTTCACATGCTCACCACAGAATTGGTGGCTGGAGTTTCTGAGTTGTAACATGGTCCGGGCAGAAGGCAAAAGAAGGGCCAGGTAGGGAATGCTAGTTTATTTAATAGCCTTGCCTTGATATTCAAGAATTATCAGCCATTCCTGGTCTCCCTGGCAAGTGGTAGGTTTAGAATAGGAACAACATCAGAGTTGGAATTTTGCTTGTAATTTTAGCTTATTCTGTAAAATTCATTGAAACTTGCAAAGCTACATGAATTTTTATGACCACCTTTATAATGTCATCCAGATAATACTGGCAACTAAAAAGAGAGAAAACCGTTTAGAAGTAACTTTTAAAAAACTGAATTCTAGGGGTGCCTGGCTGGCTGGCTCAGTCGGTAGAGCATGTGACTCTTGATCTCAGGGTCATGAGTTCAAGCTGCACATCGGGCATGGAGTCCTACTTTAAAAAATAAATACATAAATAAATAAAAATTGAATTCTAATGATACAGGGCTCTGTGTTCATCTTTTTTAGCTAATTAGTAAGCTTGGGAGTCAAATGAGTTGTTCGAAGTTCTGTTTGTTCATACTCAATATAAATATCATTTATCTGACAAACATTTATTGGACATCTAATAGGTTAAAAGAGTCATGCAATCCAAACCAGAGAGAAATGCCTCTGCACACCCACTCAGGATGGCTAGAATCAAAAAGACAAATACTAACAAGTATTGACAAGGATGTGGAGAAATTGAAACCCTCATACATTGCCAGTGGGAATGTAAAATAGTGCAGCCACTTTTAAAAACAGTCTGGCAGTTCCTGAGAATGCTAAACATAGCGTTGCCATATGATCCAGCCATTCCACTTCTAGGTACATACACAAGAAATGAAAACATATGTCCACACAAGAACTTGTACACAAATATTCAAAGTGGAAACAACCCGAATAACCATCAGTTGATGAGTTACTAAACAAAATGCGGTATATCCATACACGGAGTATTAGTCAAAAGGAACGAAGCAGTGACACATGCTACATATCATCAATGTTGAAAACATACTAAAGAAGCCAGACCCAAAAGGACAAATATTGGGCGCCTGGGTGGCTCAGTTGGTTAAGCGTCTGCCTTCGGCTCAGGTCATGATCCTGGAGTCCCGGGATCGAGTCCCACATCGGGCTCCCTGCTCAGCAGGGAGCCTGCTTCTCCCTCTGACCCTCTTCCCTCTCGTGCCCTCTACCTCTCATTCTCTCTCTCTCAAATAAATAAATAAAATCTTTAAAAAAAGGACAAATATTATAGGATTCTGTTTATATGAAATACCCAGAAGAGGCCAATCTATAGAAATAGAAAAGTAGATTAATGGTTTGCCTAGGGTTGACAATTTAGGGAGATACAGGGATTGACTACTAATGTGTATGGAGTTTCTTTCTGGGGTAATGAAAATATTCTAAAATTGATAGTGGTGATGGTTGCACACTCTGAATATACTAAAAACACTGAACTGTACACTTCAAATGGGTGATTTGTATGGTAGGTAAGTTATAGTTCAATCAAGCTGATATGTATATACATCAAGAAATTGTGCTAGGTTCTCTAGCAGAGAAGTGATACAAAAATGGATAATTTATATCCATGCCTTAAAAGAATTTATAGTCTAATATCTGCATCCACATGAAGTAATCATGAAATGCAAACCAACGTATTAAAAACCATTAAATCGGCTGCAAGATTCAGGGGTTCAGAGAAAAGAGATCACTTCTAATAAGAGCCATCAAGAAAAGCTCCGTGGGAAAGAAAGCCAATGGAGCTGAGCCATGGAGAACAGCTAGAAATTTTGTAGATGAAGACTGGGATTAGAATCAGCAGATGCAAAGGCATGATTGTAGCAAGTCATGGGTCCTGTTCACAGACCAGGATGGAATCTAGTATGGCCGGATTATGACATATACAGGAATATGCAGGTGACACGACCAAAAGGTAAACAAGTTGAGGCTCTACCACAAAGAATTCTGAATACCATCCATGGAAAACCTCAGGTATGAGGGCCTGAACTAGGGGAGCGGTGGAGAGACTGGAGGACAGAAGATCAGGAACCACTTCAGAGGGAGACCAGAAGAGCACCTGGTGGACCAGGGATGGGGGTGTAAAGGAGTGAGGGCCCAGAGGATGCCCGGCGCTTAGCCAGGGTGGATGCGGGAATGAATGACAGAATGAGAGAGGCAGAGGTAGAAGCCCACTCGAGGTGGAAGATGACTGAGTAGGTGATACTGAGCTTGAGGTGGAAATAAATGGAAAACGCTGTGCTGCTATGCCAGGGGAGAGAATCAAGAAGAAAAAGGACTGGAGCAGGCTGCTGGATGAGGTGACTTTCGTGGAATCTCACAAGATGTGTAAGGTGTCCCCCAGGCAGAGATGAGGGGGCAGGGTACTCCAGGCACAGGGAGCAGTGAGTAGTAAGCACAAGGGCACAGAGGCGGAAAACAAGGTCAGTTTCCTGAACTGCAAATACCTCACTCTGTGGCTGGAGCAGAGGGAGGAGGGGAGGCAGCAAGAGATGGAGCTGGAGAAACAGCCAGTGGGCCAGACCGCTCAGAGCTCTGTGCACCTCCCAGCTGACTTGGACTTTATCCAATGGTGAGGGCCTGAAAGGCTTAAGGGAGGAAGGTAGACCAAGCCTCCCTCGTGGGACTGTGGAGAAGGGTCTGGAAGATTCGAGACAGGAAGGCTAGTTAGGGATTAACAGAAGAACCCGTCTAAGAAATAATGAGGACCTAGGAAGCCCTGGCTGGAGAGGTAGGGAAGAACGGATCTCCTGGAAATATAATTAGGATGTAGAATCCATAGAACTTGACCAATTCGACAGGAGAGAAAGGAAAACAATCCCTCTGGAGCCCTGACCCGAGGGTGTGGCACCAAATGAAGGGAAACCACCGCGGCAGCCTAGGGTTAGAGCAAAAACAGTGGGGCAGGTGGAGGGATGGTCATTCCAGAGATGGAATCCACTGGGCTTGGGCCCGACTGGGTGTGGTGTGAGGAGAAGAAGGGAGAATTAAAGAAGGCTGCTTCCCTGGGCTCAGGTTTGGTCCCGGGATGGGTAGGGGGTCCATTCACCAGCAGTGTGAGTGTTGAGGAGAGGCGGGTGGTATGTGGGAGATGCGAGGAGGCTGGAGCCAGGGCGAAGGCCCGGAGGGACATCTCAGGGACAGAGACGATGGGCAGGAAGAGCTAGAAGCTGAACCCAGGGGAATGCCTGCAGTTAACTGGGTGACCAGGGAGTGACCAGCAGTCTTTTTCCCCTGAAGGAGCAAAACAGCCAAGGAAGTGGGTGGGGGCTGTCAAGGAAAAAGATGGTCAACGGTGTTCAAATGCAGAGAAATCAAGGCAAAGGGCCCCCAAAGGAGTGAGGTCTCTGAAGGTGAGTTGACTAGAGAGTGGGAGGCAGGGCCAGCACACAAGGGTTCCAGAGCCCCTGGAAGAGGAAGTGAAAGCCCGGCTCAGTTGAGAAGTTAGGTGATGAACGGAAGGGAGAGAAAAGAGCCACAGCTGCAGGGGGATGAGCCGCTGTATGTCCCGAACACCTCCTAGGTGCCAGGCACGGGTCTAAAGTCCTTGTGTGGATTATCTGGCTTCCCCCCTCTGCCCACCCGCCCGCCCGGGAGGCGCTGTTATCACCCCTCTTCTGCAACTGACAAAACTGAAGCCCAGTCCCAACGTCACACGGCTGGCGGGGCTGAGACCCACCCCACACCACCTGACCCCAGAACCCGCTCTTCTACTGCGCTTGTCACTCAATTCAGAATTAAGTGGTGTGCTAATTTAAAAATGCCTACTTGGTTGGACTCCATCTCAATAAAATGCTCTTGATTGGGGTTGCGCAGAACCACTGTCCGTGAGGTTGTTTGTACAAGGATTCAACTAGCAAGATAAGTGAATGTACAGCTTAAGTTTTGCTAATTTGGTTTATAACCACCACCACCCCCCTTCACATGAACCTAAAATACAAACTCTTTCTGCTCTCCAAGTATTATGTTCTGTATGTACGACTTACATTCTAAAGCTGTAGCCAGATATTGTGTATACCCAGGACGCTGAAGATGCTCTCGCAGAGTCCACACTCTTATGGTCTATACCACTGGTTCTCAGTTCGGGTGATTCTGACTCTCCCCCCGCCCTGCGGGATGTTCAGCAATTGCTGGAGACATTTTTAGTTGTCACAAGTTGGGGGAAGGGCACCACTAATATCTATGGGTAGAGGCCAGGAATAGTGCTTAGCATCCTACAAGGCACAGGACGGGGCGCCTGGGTGGCTCAGTTGGTTAAGCGTCTGCCTTCGGCTCAGGTCATGATCCCAGGGTCCTGGGACCAAGCCTCACGTCAGGCTCCCTGCTCCGCGGGGAGTCTGCTTCTCCCTCTCCCACTCCCCCTGCTTGGTGTTCCCTCTCTCGCTGTGTCTCTATCTGTCAAATAAATAAACAAAATATTAAAAAAAAAAAAGAAAAGAAAATGATCTCTAGGAATATCAGCATCCAGGAAGGAGGTTTCAGAATGGGTAAACCACCGGGACCGCGGATGCCGTCGGGGGAGGAATGTGGATCCAGAGAGGGAGAGAACACGGATACATGAAGAAGAAAATAGCTTTTGAAGGAAGGTGTGCGTCTGTCTACGGCAGGGAGATCAGCCTTGGAGGAAAAGTGGGGTACTTCCTATTCTATGACAGGAGGAAAAAGAACAAGAATAGTAGGAACATACTGAGAAATACTGGTGGGAAGCGGGCAAGTTGTGGGACTTCACATCTGATGGTTTTTTTTTTTAAGATTTTATTTATTTATTTGACAGAGAGAGACACAGCGAGAGAGAGAACACAAGCAGGGGGAGTGGGGGAGGGAGAGGCAGGCCTCCCGCCGAGCAGGGAGCCCGATGCGGGGCTCGATCCCAGGACCCTGGGACCATGACCTGAGCCAAAGGCAGACGCTTAATGACTGAGCCACCCAGGCGCCCCCACATCTGATGGTTTTGAATATGGAAAAGTAGCAGAACCAGAGAGTGAGGGGAGCAGCGTGGCGCTGAGGCTTAAGGAGAGAAGAAATGTAGGAGTTGGTGGCAGAAAAATTCTGCTGTTTTAGCTTCAATGCCATGGAGCCACAGAAGAGAGAAAACATATGGTAGGGATTACAGACAGTTGGAAACTGACATGAGTAAAATCCATCACAAGGCGGATGACACTGAAGGGGCTGAGCCCGAGAGCCAGGATGGTCAGGGCCATGGAGATGCGGAGGAAAAGCAGGCTGGGTGGCTGGGAGCGAGAGCAAGGTGCAAGGGACAAGCAGGGCCGCGACCGGGGAAGCAGAGAGGCGCTCAGGGGAGGAAGAGACTGGAACGATTCTCGTGAGGCAGCGCAGAAGTTGCAACCGTGGGCTGAGGACATGGCGAAAGCTATGAAGAAGGGGCGGGACTCGAGTCCGTGACATGAATGGTCAAGGATGGTCAGAGGAAAAATGTGGAGTTGGTCCCTCAGGCGCTCTTGAGGGAAGGGTGTCTGAGAGGTCAGTAGGTGACCGGCACAGAGAAGCGGCAGGCATGAACAGACAGCACCCATGTCAGAGGAGGTCTTGTGGGCTAAACTGTGTCTCCCCAAGTTCAGATGGTGAAATCCTAGCCCCCAATACCTCAGAATGTGCCTGTATTTGGAGACTGGGCCTTTACTGAAGTAATGAAGGTTAAATGAGGTCATAGGGATGGGCCCTGATCCAATAGGGCTGATGTCCTTGTAAAAAGAGATTAGGACACAGATACACAGAGGGAAGACCGTGTGGGGTCACACGGAGAAGGCGTCATCTAAGTGCCAAGGAGAGAGGCCTCGGGAGAAACCAACCTTGATGGCGCCTTGATCTCCAACTTCTGGCCTCCAGACCTGTGAGGAATTCATTTCTGTTGTTTAAGCCCCCAGCCCATGGTACTTTGTTAGGGCAGCCTGAGCTGACTGCTGCAGGAAGGAAGGATGTGAAAACATGGTGAGCCTCATGTGGAAGGGACAGTGGAAAGCATGTTCGTAGACTCCGCAGCCTCCCCTGTGAGTGGGAGAACTAGTCTTTTTTTTTTTTTTTTTAAGATTTTATTTATTTATTTGACAGAGAGAGACACAGCAGGAGAGGGAACATAAGTAGGGGGAGTGGGAAAGGGAGAAGCAGGCTTCCCGCAGAGCAGGGAGCCCGATGCGGGGCTCCATCCCAGGACCCTGGGATCATGACCTGAGCCGAAGACAGACGCTTAACGACCGAGCCACCCAGGCACCCCGGGAGAACTAGTCTTGAGGAAAGGCTTTCAAAGGAAGTGATATCTCTGAAGACAAACCAAGCGTCCATGGAGATGCAGAGGGAGGGTAAGTACTGTGGAGAAATCTGTCTTAGAACAAGGGGATCGGTGTCCTCAGTGGATTGCACACTTCTTGAAAGTGGGGCCTAGTCCCTCAAATGATTTCTCCACCCCCGTGCTAGCCCAGGGACTGCCACATTGCAGGTGCCAAATGAATCTGCTTTGCAAAGTGTGCAGAGGTGGAGGGGTGGGGATGAACTTGAAAGGGTTGGGGGCATAGGGGAAGCTGCTTTGCCCAGGGGTGGCGGAGAAGCCAGGAAGGGGTTTGCCCAGGGGAGGCAAATACAGCAGGCTGAGAGGCAGGTGGAGAGAGATGTCCTTTAGAATTTCCAAATCCCCTTACTAAGGCAGCCCATTGAACGCTCCCTCTCAGATAAGCAGGGCAGAGTCATCGGGATGGGCTACTGAAAACACCTTTACTCAACTGCTGTTAGCCTAAATACGTTAATACTTTAGCTACTCAGATAACTCGAGGAATGCGTTATTTCTGGTGGCTGACAGTTTTCCCTTTAAAATGTGAACCATTTGGAGTAGAGTTTGTTTCTAAAATGTATTATGTACTGCTTGCTTTTTCTCCCTTTTCTAAAAAAAAAAAAAATCGGACAACTAAGATGGGAACAAAATGATAGTATCGTAAACTTCAAATATGATATTGGATTGTTGTACAAAGATAACTTTTTATAAACAAAATTTGTGCTAGGCCACCAAGTGATCATATCCTCAAGAAACTATTCATCCTTGAGGTATGTAATAGCTATTTCCTAGCATACCCTGAGACTCCACAGTAAATTCCAATTTGAGTTTCTGTCTGCTTTTTGTTATTTTCCCTCCCTCCTTATCTGGCTATCCCTGTCCCTTCCTTCTGAACTCAGTGTGCCTGCCAACAGCAAACTCCTAGTCCCTTTCTTAATTGATCGTTTCTAATCCACAGTGGTTAGGAAACTGCATCACCAACACTGTTAAGAAATGTGTCAAAAGTAAGCCTGAGGACCATCACCTCCTTTTGCTGCCCAGTAGCCGAAACTTGCTTATTTCCTGATGATCATTTGGGTTTTAGATTGATGAGTTCTTAGCATATTCCTAAATTATAAAAGTTGTTTTAAAGATATCAGCATAGGGGCACCTGGGTAGCTCGGCAGGCTAAGCATCTCACTCTTGGTTTCGGCCCAGGTCATGATCTCGTGGTCCTGGGATCAAGCCCCACATCGGGCTCTGCACTCATTGTGGGGTCTGCTTGAGATTCTCTCTCCCTCTCCCTCTGCCCTTCCTAGCTTGTGCTCTCTCTCTCTCAAAAAAAAATTAATAAAAAAAAAGATATCAGCATATAGGGAAGGATAAATAACTCTTCTAAGCCAACTTGCCCTCCATGATGAAAGTTCATTGCTTACTAGAATTTTAAAATGATGGAACCTCAGGGGATACAAAAGGGCCAGCTGTCCCTCCTTCCGCCTTCAGACAAGATGGCAGGTATTAGAAGAATTGCTTTCCTTTCATTGGATGAATAGTCTTTCTTTGCCTTTTAAGACATGTACTTATGATTCAATATTTGTTTCTCTGTGGGAGAGAGCTCTTCAATCACGAGCCAGAGTATAAATAAGTGAAATAAATACTTCTTCAATAAGTAATGTGTCTGTGTACCTGTATGTTCAATTGAGAATGCACAAACCAAGGTAAAATGTCTGCAGTTTCTCTTAAGCAGACCCCCGAATGGCACGTTAAGTAGAGACCACTGACAGTGCTTTAGTATTCCCAATGGCTCTGTCTACCTTGCCCGGCCACTGGTCAGCTTGCTCACAGGATAGGTCCCCACGTTCCCAGGTCCAAGGAACAGACTGGAGTTTTCAACTGTATGAAGGGCTGAAGAAATTGCAGAAAATCACTGGACTAGATAGCTGTGAAAAATCCTGCCCATTTGTAACCTGAGAACAACAATGCGTGTATCCTAATGGACAGAAAACTCTCTTTTCCTCAGGAAGAAAGAAAGTCCTAGCCAGTGCCTCTGTGTCATTTCACAGTGAAGGGGGAATTGGGATGATTTTACCTGCTGCTTCTGACTTCTATAAGGCAACGGACTTAGCAATTTCAGGCACTTTACCATGCATACCTTAGGTAAATAATGGAGTACATGCTCAAAAAATCAGGTATTCCAAAGTATGTAGACTGATTTGATGTGACTTCTCCATGTGACTAAAGAAACTTGACATTCATTTACTCATTCATTCAACAATGGGTAGGCAATGATAATGTTCTAGGCTCTATATACAACAGTAAACAAAGCATGCAAGATATCTCTGTCCTAATGAGTCACATAGGTTAAAGATGTGTTATGTTTTAAACAACGAACTATCATGAAAATCTTTTTTTTTTTTTAAAGATTTTATTTATTTATTTGAGAGAGAGAGAATGAGAGATAGAGAGCACAAGAGCGAAGATGGTCAAAGGGAGAAGCAGACTCCCTGCCAAGCAGGGAGCCCGATGCGGGACTTGATCCTGGGATTCCAGGATCATGACCTGAGCCGAAGGCAGTCGCTTAACCAACTGAGCCACCCAGGCGCCCTATCATGAAAATCTTAACAGGTATACTACAAGTTGCTTCCTCAGCAGGAACTTTTATAACAAAGCCAGTGTATGCCTCTGTTGCGGGCTGAATTGTGTCCCCACCCCACCCCACCCCAATTTATATGTTGAAGTCTTAGCCCCCAGGACATCAGAAGGTGACTGGGGAATCATTATGTGACATGTAATCATGTTACCTTACAGGGGCAATTAAGGAAAGATGATGAGATCATTTAGGTGGGCCCTGAATATGGCTGGTGTCCCTATAAGAAAAGAGAAGACACACACACACACACACACACACACACACACAAGCCTGTGTGAAGACACAGGGGGAAAGACAGCCATCTGAAAGCCAAGGAGAGAGGCCTCAGAAGAAACTAACCCTGCCCACCCCCCGATCTTGAACTTTTAGCCTCCAGAACTGTGAGAAAATAAGTGCCCGTTGTCTAAGCCACCCATTCCGGAGGAGTTTGTTACGGCAACCCTAGTAGGCTAATATAGCCTCCAAAGCCTAAACCTTATATCTGCCCAAGTGTTGGGACTATCTGTGAGTTAGAACAATTTCACCAGAACTGTAAGCTAGGAGGTTGGGGTACAAGCGCCTATGTGTAGACCCAATGGAATGAGAAGACCTTAAAGGTGCAAACAGTATTAGAGGATATTACGGGAAGACAAATTTGTGATAATCCTAAAAGTGAAGCCAATTGGAAAGCAATCTGTTTAAAAATCTAAAATCAACTTCTAAAACCATCCCACATCCATGAAACAAATACTTCACACCTTTTTAAATGATCCTGCAGAAGAATACTTAATTTCATGTTAAAAGTTCGCGATGTATTTTTTTAAGTGAAAAAAACAAACCTGGCTACAAATAGGGAGTCCTATTTTCGTAAACAACAATGAAAATTTTTACTCACATTTAAGTTGAAAAAGACAGACAGGATGGACAGCAAAAAGTTAAAACGGTGCTTATTTCTAAGTAGAGGGAATATTTTATCTTTTGCCATTCTGCTTATCTCTGTTTTCTTTTCTCTACAATAAACATGGAATGATTTTAAGGGGAAAAAAATTAAATAGTATCATTGAATCCATTACATGAAATGACTGTCTTTGATGTCATAGATATCTCTACCAAACTCAAGGATTTGAAGCAATCATCTACGGCATATCCTAGACAACATAAGTAGTTCACATCTTACAACATACAGCTCTTCGCACATCAAATCCATTCCTCTTCCTTTTTTTTTTTTTAAGATTTTATTTATTTATTTGAGAGAGAGAGAATGAGAGACAGAGAGCACGAGAGGGGGGAGGGTCAGAGGGAGAAGCAGGCTCCCCGCTGAGCAGGGAGCCGGATGCGGGCCTCGATCCCCGGACTCCAGGATCATGACCTGAGCCGAAGGCAGTCGCCCAACCATCTGAGCCACCCATTTCTTCCTCACCATTTCTCTTTATGCTATAATTCCACCAGTTCTTCCTATTTCCTATGGATGACAGCCATAATGTAGTGTATCAGATCATGGTTGGCTCCTAAATTGAAATCCAAGTTTCAGTTTTTGGCTAAAAGAAGAGTGTTTCTTTCTCCTCAAGTTTCTTAGAAATGGGATTTTCTAAGGCGAAATGAGAACTGCAAATATCCTCGGAAGCAGCAGATTATGGAGGAAAGAGCATGCACTGGGACATGAGACAGCGCTGGGTCCTATCCTCCCCAGGTCTACTACTTACCGGCTGCTGGTAGTTCAGGTGTGTCTAACTCTGGCAAACTTCAGTTCCTCCAACTATAAAGCAGATGTGATAACCATCTGGGCACTGTCATGAGGATTAAAAAAGATAACATGCATAAAGCATCCAAAAAAGGAATCTGGACCATGGTAGATGTGCTGTAAACTACAGCTCTTATTATACATATAAAACTTTGATGCTTAATATTTACATTTTGCAATCAAACACATATATCTTAATCCAATAAAAGTATTAAGGTTATATCAAATTCCCTATGTAATCTTTTTCCAACTCTTCTTTTTTTTAAGATTGAGTTATTTATTTTAAAGAGAGAAAGTGTACACACGAGCGGGAGAGGCAGAGGGAGAGGGAGACAGAACCTCAAAGAGACTCCACACCGAGCATTGAGCCAGACCAGGGCTTGATCTCAAGACCCTGAGCTCATGACCTGAGCTGAAACCAAGAGTCAGATGCTTAACTGACTGCACCACCCACTTGACCCCCATGTAATCTTAAAACAAAAACAAACAGAATAGTGCCACACCAAGGTCATTATTTCTTAACTGCTATGTGATAATCAACCATTTATGAGTATGTATATATAGATGGGCTTATATATGTGTGCATGTGTATGCATAGAAAATGCTTATAAAGTAAAGTTGCTCAGAATAGTTTTTAATGTTACTTAAATTACATCATGGTGACGACGGACAAGATAAAGCTGTTATAACTGAAATACTGAGTTGGAAATCTTCTGCAGTCATTAGAAAAATGGCTTATTTTATAGAAAGGGACAGACTTGAGTGATGTGACTCTATGATTGGTCAAGTTGGTCCTGTTATTTCAGATGACTTTGGGATATGCTGAATTTTCATACAATTACTTCATCAGAGAACCAGAGGCACACGGAGAGTACAAAACACATCCAACCCAAAGAGCTAGTAGGTGGTAGAGACAGGTTTGGAATCCAAGTCCTCTGTCTATGGCTCGAGTTCTCTCTATTGCACTGTAGAGAATGAGAGGAAAACTTATATTTTGGGTAGGCTATAAGTCTGTAGTTACACACAGAAACAAACTTGCAATTAGAAAAAAATTAGGAGGGAGAGGGGATGTATGCATACAGATACTAAACATGCAATAAATCTAGAATGCACACAATGTGCATATACAATATACTACACTCTAGTACCAACGCAGTGATATATTATCAATGGAATCAAATGGAAAACTTAGAAGTATCTGGTCTATGATAAAGATGGCACTTCAAATCACTGAAGGAGAAAGACAGATCAGTCATTATAGTTGAACAACTGAAAGGGAAAGAAATTCACACCAAATACCAACTTCCCACTAACTTTACACCAAAAGCAAAAGTTCATTCCAAATGGATTAAAGAATTAAATGTAAAATATAAAATCTTAAAAGAACCAGAAGAAAAATAGGTAAATATTAATCTGATCTTTGAGGGTGTAGAAGGGGTTTTTTAGGGAGAAGGAATAAACCATAAAGGAAAAGATATGCATTTTCAATCACCTACCAATTTAAGTTTAAATACATTAAAAAAAAAAAAAAAACCCACTATAGGCCAAACTGAAAGGGAAATTACAGGCTAGGAAAAAAAAGCATATTTACAGGCAGAGTTGGTTAAGAGCCTTAATATAATAAAAGCTACACTTTATTGAGTCTTTATTAGGTGTAAGACATGCTAAGCTCTCTGCACACAATATCTCGCCATAATCTTATAAGGGAGATACAATTAGTTCCACCTTTAAAATAAAAAAATGGAGACATGGAGTGGCCAAGAAGTATCATGCCCAAGGACTCATAGCTAGTAAGAAGCAGAACAGAGATGTGGATGTAGAGCTCTTTCTGAGTTCCAAGCTTTTCCTCTTAATTTTTATACACTATAGGCTCTTCTAAGTCAATACCAAAAGCACACCTCCACTACAAAATGGGCAAAGGATATGGAGAAGCAATACACAAAAGAAAACATATAAATACTTAATGAACACATTTTTCATGTTCAACATCAGTAGTACTACAAGAAATGCAAATTAAAACATGCAGTGAGATTTTTTTCTCTATCAGATTAGCAAAAAATATTTTAAAATGTCAACATCTAATTTTGGCGAAGCTGAGGAGAAAAGACATGTGTTGTTGTGACAATGATACCGTTTTCGATCACCTTAAACAGAAATTAGAAATTTTAAGTATTTTGTTCTTAAGAATGGTTCAGCCAGCCATTCCACGTCCCCCCCAAAAAAAATTCTAGAAATTTTGCTAAAGAGATATACACAAAGATATTTGTATAAGGACGGTTGTCATTAGATTATTGTCATTATAAAAAACTGGAAACAAGCTAAAAGTCTACTAATAGGACTTTGGTACATGAATGGTAAAACATTCACATGATGGAGTAACATGTTAACCATTAGCAATCATGAAGTATAAAGCTACTTAAAGCTACTTGGGAAATGTACAAAATGTAGTGTGTGAAAAACAAATCTTACAAAACTGTATGTGCTTTTATTTGTTTGTTTGTTTGTTCGTTTGTTTAGAGAGGCAGTGGGAAAGAGAGAGAATCTTAAGCATACTCCATGCCCAGCACAGAGCCCAATGTGGGGCTCCATCTCCCGACCCTAAGATCATGATCTGAGCCAAAATCAAGAGTTGGATGCTTAACTGACTGAACCACCCTGTATGTGCTATTTTTAAGTTTTGTTTTTCTGCTTGTCTACATATTTCAAAATTTTTTAGAATGACTATATATTAATTCAATACTTGGAACATTTAAATTTTAAGTAGAAACCATATTTTAAGTTGGTTTAAATATGGTTTCTACTTAAAATTTAAATGTTCCAAGTATTGGTAAATTAAGGAATTCAAGGGTGCCTGGGTGGCTCAGTTGGTTAAGCGACTGCCTTCGGCTCAGGTCATGATCTTGGAGTCCCTGGATCGAGTCCCACATCGGGCTCCCTGCTCAGCATGGAGTCTGCTTCTCCCTCTGACCCTCCCCCCTCTCATGTGCTCTCTCTCTTTCATTCTCTCTCTCAAATAAATAAATAAAATCTTGAAAAAAAATAGGAATTCAAAATCAGAATCAAAGATTATAAGGTTCCTGTGAAACCCAAACTGGATATAAAAGCAAGATACACATTTGTAATATATAAAGAAACTGGTGGTTAGGCCACTAAAATGAAGATTCACACCCCCCCACACACACACATGCCTTACCCCCAAGGGGCTTAATTGGTTTTCAGTATTCAAATCCATAGGAGGACTCATAAAGATCTCATGCAGAGACAACTATTTTTAGAGGAAATAATAACCTGTATATTCAAGATAGAATTGATCTTTAATTTCTTTTTCCTCTTAGGTAACACTAATATTGTAACTTGTAAATAAAGTTGCTCAAATTGTATGAATCTTCCAAGCTAACTGATTTCTAATTTAAAAACACTTAAAAAGTAAGAATTGAAATATACTTGTTCAATATATGAAGAGTATCCATTTCAAACAATAGCCAACATTATACTTGATTGTGAAAAACTAAAGAAATTCCTTTAAAAATAAGAATAAAAAACCGAGACAGAAAAAAATTACGTAGTATTGTTCTGCAAGTTTTTCTGGCCAATGCAGTAAGACAAGAAATGATAAAGAGATTTAAATATCAGAAAAAAAAGTTAATATTATTATCATTACTTATAGACTGTATCACTGTGAAACTAGAAAACCCCCAAAAAATGAATGGAAAACTATATTCAATATTCAAGAGAAATCCAATCATGGCAGCTATCATTTGTTGAATTCCTATTTGTCTAACAGTGCAGCACTGTTTTCCCAGAGTTATGTATCTGGAGGAAGTAGAACTGGAGCAGTGCCTGGCTGGCTCAGTTGGTTAAGCATCCGACTCTTGGATTCAGCTCAGGTCATGATCTCAGGGTCATGAGACTGAGCCCCATGTTGGGCTCCGCACTCAGTGGGAGTCTGCTTGAATAGTCTCTCCCTCTGCCCCTTCCCCCCAGCACCCTCCCCAAATAAATAAGTAAATCTTAAAAAACAAAAAAGAATTAGAACTGGGATTCACACCCAAGTCTGTGTGTGTGTGTTTTAAGATTTTATTTTTAAGTAATCTCTATACCCAACATGGAACTTGAACTCACAACCTCGAGATCAAGAGCTGTATGCTCCATCAACTGAGCCAGCCAGGCACCCCTGGTGTTCTTTTCAATAGGTTATTCCTTTGCTCCATAAAGTGCATAGTTATGCACAAGCACTCACTTACACACACACACACTGAAAGCAATAACCCTCACAACAGTACAATTTAAAAAACCCCCATTCACAAAAAAATCAAAAACGTTTGGAAAAAAATCCACCTAGACATAATTTGTGTGTGCGTGTATACATTATACATGTGAATGAAGTAAAGAGAGATGAAGCAAGATTTAGATAGGAAAGCTAAAATTTAATTTTCAAAATGTACATTCTAGGGGAGCCTGGGTGGCTCAGTTGGTTGAGCGACTGCCTTCGGCTCGGGTCGTGGTCCCGGGGTCCTGGGATCGGGCCCCGCATCGGGCTCCCTGCTCGGCGGGAGGCCTGCCTCTCCCTCTCCCACTCCCCCTGCTTGCGTTCCCTCTCTCGCTGTCTCTCTCTCTGTCAAATAAATAAATAAAATCTTTAAAAAAATGTACATTCTAAATTAATTTTTATGTTAAATGCAATTCCAATCAAAACTCCAACTGGATAACATATTTTATAGGGAGAAATGTAACAAAAGAGTTCCCACATGCAACTAAAAGAAAGAAAAAGGTGAGAATAGTAAAGAAAATTTTACTAAAATACTACAGGGAAAAGGGATACTAGTTATTAAAAAATTACATCTGTTCACTTACTGGAAGTCAGTTTATGATAAAGGAAACACCTCTAGTCATTACAGAAGGAAATAATTATTCAGAATTAGTTATTGTTGGAATACTCATTACCAATTTGGGGGTAAATATCAAGGTAAATTCTTACCTCACACCATACACCCAAATAAACTCCTTATGGATTAATAAAATCTAAATAGAGATGTATTTTTAAAACAGAAATATAAGGGAAAAACAAAATTTGTCACGGCACCTGGGTGGTGCAGTTGGTTAAGCATCTGACTCTTGGTTTCGGCTCAGGTTGTGATCTCAGGGTCATGAGATCGAATCCTGAGTCAGGTTCCATGCTCACGTGGATTTTGCTTCCGATTCTGTCTCCCTCTCCCTCTACCCCTCCCATTTGTGCCCTTTCTCTCAAATAAATCTTAAAAAACAAAATCTATCCTATTCCTGGAGAGAAAAAAAAATGTATCATACCACTAGAGGAGAAATAAATTTTAAAACTTGATGCAAATAAGGAATAGACATACATAAAATTCAAAATTAAAGGGACATTAAAAAAAAAGACCATAAATAACTTGACCACCTTGAAGTATCAACCATCTCTATATCAAACATAAAAAAGCAAAAAAACTGGAAAAAAGACATTTGTAGCAAAAATTACAAAAGAAATATAAATTTAGTAAAGTAGTTAATTTTTCTCTATTAAAGTAGAAAAAAATATGCCCAAAGTTCCAGGATATAATGAAATGAGTGGATATACTTTCATATGCTGTATCACTTAAGGCATTATAAATGGGCACAACCCTTTTGGAAAGCTTTATTTACATACTTTATATACATAGCATTACAATTATGTGTTTTTAAAAAAAATAAAAAAGGACTGGAAAGAAATTTATCAAAATGATAAAGAACTAACATCAGAGGGATGGGAATGGGTTTTATTTGGGTCTTGCATTTTTCCATTTATGCTGGACAACTAAATGCTTTGTGGTAAGTGTCTTCTTAAAAGCAGCAGGAGGAGTTGTATGCTTTTGTAAAACTAAAAAAAAATCTGTCAGTGGTGAGTTAGTGTCCCAAGGAAGCACACCCCTCAGCAACCTGGTCAAATTAAGTGCCTTTTCTCCTGCCCACGTGCTTGGGAGAAAGATCTCGAAGGAATCCCAACCCGCCCCAAGCAGCTATAACCTCCTTTCTCCAGGATGGAGAGCCAGTCAGATCAGGGTGAGTCAGATCACACATCTCTTACCTGCAGTTGCCTAAAAGCCTCAAAGCTCAGCTATAGAGCAAAGCAGAGCAAGTGCTTAGGTTTGTAGAGTCCAGGCAACAAAAGGGGTAAGGAGCCTTCTCCTCATGCCTCGTTCCATTCCACAGAAACACATGAGGAGGGTTCAGCTGTGCACACCACCGAACACCAACATTAAAATGACCATTGTCTAAAAACCACCATAAGGTACCACCCGAGACCCATTAGTATCCAAAAACCAGAAAACGGGGCGCCTGGGTGGCTCAGTCAGTTAAGCATCTGCCTTTGGCTCAGGTCATGATTCCAGGGAGCCCTGCATCGGGCTCCTTGCTCAGCAGGGAGTCTGCTTCTCCCTCTTCCTCTGCCCCACTTTGTGCTCTCTGTCAAATAAATCAACAAAATCTTAAAACACACACACACACACACACACACACACACACACACAGAGAGAACCAGAAAACACGTGTTGGTGAGGATGTGGAGAAAATGGAGCCCTCGAGCACTGCTGGTGGGAATGTAAAATAGTCCCCGTGGAAAACAGTATGGCAGTTCCTCAGAAAATTAAAAATAGAATTGCCCTATGATCCAGCAATTCCACTTCTGCATATAGACCCAAAAGAATTGAAAGTGGGGCCTCAAACTTAGCTGCATACCCGTTATTCACAATAGGCCAAAGGTGGGAGCAGCGCTCACAGACGCTGAATGGGTAAACAAACAATGGAATATTATTCAGTCTTAACAATGAAGGAAACATTGGCGCAGGCTACAGCACGGAGGAACCTTGAGGACATTACGCCTAGTGAAATGAACCAGTCCCAAAAGGACAAACACTGTAGGATTCTACTTGTAGGAAGTCCCTAGAGTTGCCAAATTCATTGGGATAGAAGTAGAAGGGTGGTAGCCCAGGGGCTGGGGTGGGGGAAATGGGGAGTTAGTGTTTCATGGGTGCAGAGTTTCAGTCTGGGAAGATGAAAACGTTCTAGAAATGGACAGTGGTGACAGCTGCACAACTGTGTGAATGTACTTAATGCCACTGACCACTTAAACATGGTTAAAATGGTAAATTTTATGTAATCTGTATTATACCACTATATATACGTGTGTGTGTGTGTGTGTGTGAGAGAGGGAGAGGGAGAGAGAGAGAGAGAGAAAGAGAGAGAGAGAGACCACTGCCACATGAATGCTAAAGTCACCAGTCACGTTCACGGTATATTTTCTTAAAAGATGCAGATTGTTCCTAGGAATGTCCGGGTGACACAAAATGCACCTGTGGCTGGATAAACAGAATGTACACTGAGCCACAGCCAGTTCTAGGCAACTGAGAGCAGGGTCATGCTTGCTTCTTAGGCATCGCATGACTCAAATCAAAGAAGAACATGGCACCCCACAGGAAACTGAGCACTGGAACCATAAAACAATGCAGAGCAATTTCCTTATCGGCATCTCCTCAACTGAGAATATGTTACAAAAGTAATTTACAAAGGGCAAAGTTCTCCACCACAGCACCCCTGGGCTCGTGTATCGCCCACAGAGTTCTTTCATGTTGCATAGACAATACTTGAGGGGCTCTTCTGGGAAGTTGCAAAGGATGATACCGTGTCATAAATTTGAGGCTAACATGAGGGTGGCCGAGAGGTCTGCTCTGAGTACTTGCTTTGACAGTCTGAGCTCCAGTTTCAGGGATTATTTTGAGAACTCAATTTAGCTATAGTCAAACATGTCAATTTGTAACTTGCCTAAATAAGTCACCTGTCCCTAAGCTGGGGTCCTGAAGCACCATTCAACTCCACTGGCATTGTTTGCTGTACAAAGATATAAGCACACTTTTCTTTTTAAAACCTGGTCCAATGGCTCTCTGAAGCTGTCTTTAGTCTTTTAAAGACTCTTTGGCCACCTACTGGATTTTTTCAGCTCAAGAGCTGGGCAGAAAAAGAGCAACTTACTGCCCTTGTTCAAAGGAAAGCGAGTTACAGACTAGAAGCTAGACAGACTTTATTATTCAGAACCCACGGGGATTTGCAGGATAATAGTTCAGACACAGTCTGTTACTACCCTCCTCTCAAGGAAAAAGCCAATTATTTCCCCCTACCTAAAGAGTTTAGCAGGAGTGTGAAACGTAAAAGCTTCTATGACATCTTTATCCCGGGCACAAGGAAAGAAAAAAAAATAAAAGGTGGCAAAATTCAAATAGTTTTGCTTATTTTTGCTAAGATACCAGGAGGAAAAAAAAGGTTTAAATGACTTGTCAGTTTTTTCACATATAGAAAAGGATTATCAGCTACTTTCACTTTCTAACGAACAGCTCTCATCTCCTAAATGAGTTCTCTGTAAGGCGTTTAATTTAAACCGAAGTCATTTTGATTAATAGAGAAAGAGATGGGGTTTTTTTAATATCTTTTTTTTTTTAAAGCATGAGCATTCTGTTAGATGTGACCCTTGAGATCAGAGAGCAAAGCTAGAAAAAAATGGAAGTTACGACTCATTCAGGAAGAGCGCACTGAAAGTGAAAGATTCATTGATGAGCCTCTAGCTCTCAGGCGGTGGTGGTGGAGAAGTTCAAGGTGGGAGCTGAGAAAGGCAGGGCTGAGGGGAAGTGGTGGGGCAGCTGGGCTGGAGGGTGTGCTGGGAACCTGCATGCTGTTCCAGCACCCTTGCTCAGGGTTGCGTATCACAGGGTCCCCAAAACTGTGATTTCTCAAAAACGGTCGAGGTTTGAGAGGTCCTGGTAGTTAGAGACTGTGCCTCGGGGGGCGGGGGGGGGGGGTGCTGATCCCCACAGGAGTGCTGCCTCTCAGGAGAGGGCAACGAGAACATACGTGTGCGCGTGGGAAGGATCTCAGGGCCTCCTGTGACACATCTCTCCAGACTCACGATACTCATCTACATAGGAGGAAGCCGATTCAGAGAGCTGATGTGACTTGCCAAGGTCCAGAGCCACGTAAGCCTGGGACTCGGGTTTGGGACTCCTGATTCCCAGCGTCCAGTGTCTTCTCACTACTTGAAATCTGAAGGCATCCATCAGACGGGGGCTTGACAAGGCCACGTTGACGCTGTGGGCAAGCACCACCAGTGTCTGCAATGTCATCAGGAGGCGTGGCGTTGGTACAGATTCCTGGAACCCTGCCAAGCTCTCCAGTTGTCTGGTGGCAGGCCATCCAGGAGGAAGAGAAAACAGGGAAAGAGAGAAAAGCATGGACATGGCCAGCAGCCTAGGGCAAAAACCCACCAGGATGACAGCTGCCTCAGCGGGCGTGTCCCTGGGGGCTTCTCATCTGCCCTGGGCCTTTCCCTCGGCTCTCTGGCGGCTCAAGTAGCCTGAAGCACTGCTTTTACCTGCCTCTCTGTTCTCTGTCCCTGCCACTGTCCCAAGCAGCTAAGGATATCCCCACGGACATGGTCTCCCTTGGTTTTATCGATACCAATTGTAGGGAGTTTCGGAGCCACAAAAACCTGCCCTGCAAATAGGTTTGGACCACGAAGTTGGATACAAACCAAAGTGCACACGTACCAAGAGCCCTGACTCCATCTTTTGCCAAGGGGTTTGCCTACACAATCTCTTCTGACCCTTGCCATGACCCTTGGAGACAGATATAGGCTCCCCTTTTGTAGAAGGGACATTTAGAGGGGTTAGAACTGTCCAAGGTCAGAGCGACCCTGTGTCACGCCCATGTGCAGGCTTCACCACCACTGTTCCAGAAATCACACCCGTGAGGGCCCCGCCGACCCGCCTGACCCCTCCTCGAAATAAGGATGCTGACTCTCTTCAAAGGGGCTGTGATTAAAACAGACCAACAAATCTCACTTGCTTTGTTCGGACAACTCTGAATGCTCCAGTCCACCCTCCCTGTCAGCGAGCGTCACCTCGAGGACAGGAAGGAACAGGGCTGCCGAAACGCCAGGCGGAAGGCAAGTTTCCTGAGATGGTAGAGGGGTAGTCAGTTACCCCCTTGCTAGCTGAAAACTCACCTCGTTGTTAAGTCTCCTCCTGGAATTGCTACTGCTGCTGTCCCCAAATGCAAAGCAGGACACTGGATTGGGCAAAGCTGGGGAAGGGCCCTTATTTAAACTGTGATCAAAAGAGTGACAGATGGTAAGGAGGACTTTGGGATGAAAGGGGGAAAAAAAAACCTGTTCTGAGCACAGACATACTGTTTTCCTGCCTGCCCCGTGCACGCACCAAATTTCGCCAAGCTACCAGGACTAAGGTTAGGGAGCGGTCGGGAAGCTGAGCGAGCGCTTTTGCAAGCAGTTCCGGTGCTCTGAAGAGCAGCCACTGGAAGGAGGGATGAAGGAAGATGTGGCATCCATGCAGTGAGAGAACTCTGCTGGCCAACTAACTACAGCAAGCAGTTTTTCCACTGAAGGAACCATCCAGAGGAAACTGGTAAGCTGGAACGTTTGGAACTCAGATGTATGACTGAGTCATACATAGATGTATGACTCTATGTATGCAGAGTCTACCATCACCAGCTGCCTCCTCATGCTTCATCAGCTGTACTTGCAATGGGGGTTTGAAACGACAGAACATGAGTGGAGCTAGTATGGAACTCCAAAATCTGGAGAGCAGAGGCCCTCATTCCATCCTGAAAGGAAGATCAATTGTAGGTGTGTAGGCGTGGGTGCTCTCCATTTAGAAGGGACTGGTTTCCAGTTTCTGAGCCTCCTGAAAAGAGTCCAGAGTTGTGCACAGGGTTTAGGCTGCTTTCCTGAGAGGTTGATACACCAAGCAGTCCCTACTCTGGGCTCTGATCACAAGCCACAATGTCTTTCTGGAGGCTGATGGAGAAAGTTCTGTGCAGGGGTGCAAGGGGGAGGGGAGGTAGTGTACCAGCTTAGAGGAGGCACCTCTGGAACCAGAAATACCTACCCGTGGCAGATGCCAAGAAAACCCCAAGTTGCTGAAAATTACTGGCTTTGAATCTAAAGGCGCTCCTAGGTGGGGCCCACAGCACCTATCAGGCTCCTACGGACCCAGAAGGGTCACCGCTAGGAGATGCTTTCACGATAATCTCACCTGGCCAAGAAAGGAGCGATTTGAAATCTTAACTGGCTGTGGCAGAAAGATGGTACAAGAACACAGGCCTTGTCATGCTTGCTTTATTGGTGGCCAGGACCCGGTGGGTGGGCTCTCCTGGTTAACCAAGGTTCCACACTGGTTGAAACTGCTTTGTAGATAACGATCAGTCAGATTTACCTGACTGCTTTTGTGATGGAAGGTTCCCAGTGTGGATGTGAAGGTTTCTTCACCACGGCTCTCCCCACGTGTGCGAGAACATGGTTCAAAAGATACACTGCAACAGTAGGCAAGACCAGCCCGTCAACGGGATCTGCGATTGCTCAAGGGCAAGTCCATAGTTTCCTTAAGAGAAAGACTACATACAACAAAGATGCTATACACACACACAAATCCTCGTTGTCTCCCTTATTAGCTAAACAACTTAGACAAATTATCTAATCTCTCTGAGGTTCAATTTCTTCACTTAAAAGACATATAACATTAGATACTATCCAGGATTGCTATAAAATGTAATGCCCGCAAGTATTGAGCACAGAGCCTTGCCCATGGTGAACAGTGGTATTCATCGGCTCATAAGGCCACTTTCTACCAATTCCAGGGTCACAGCTGTATACCAACTGTATATGTTGGTCTCCTATATACTGAAAATTGCTTAATGATTCTGATTTCTTGACACCTATCTTTATACATTGTATTTATTTATTTATTTTTTTTTTATTAAGATTTTATTTATTTATTTGACAGAGAGAGACAGCGAGAGCGGGAACACAAGCAGGGGGAGTGGGAGAGGGAGAAGCAGGCTTCCCGCGGAGCAGGGAGCCCGATGTGGGACTCAATCGATCAGGACCTGAGCCGAAGGCAGACGCTTAACGACTGAGACACCCAGGCGCCCCATTGTATTTATTTCTATGAGAGAGCACGAGCAGGGGTAGAGGCTGAGAGAGAGAGAGAGAGAGAGAGAGAGAGAAGCAGACAGGATCATGACCTGAGCCCAAGGCAGATGTTTAACTGACTGAGCCACCCAGGTGCCCCTCTTGATACATTTCTATTAGAAATAAATTCCATGAGGGCAGACACCTTGTTTGTTTTATTAACTGCCATAATCCCCATGCTAACTAAATATCTGTTGTATGAACACACTGATAAACAAAGTGGAGATGCCAAAACTGTTTGGAACAATTCCGTGTATTCATTTGCAGGTTTACAGCGATGTACAGGAGCATTTCTTAGATCCTAGGGACCACACTGCCCTGCGTCCCATTATTAGTGCATGATGCGAGCAAAGTCTATGGCAAACAATGTCTAATGTGGGGGTTCTCAACTTTGGTTTCAGGACTCCTTTAAGCACTTACAATTACTGATGACCCCAGGGAGCTTTTGCTTATGTAGATTATATCTTTCAGGATGTTCCATATTAGAAATTAAAACAGAATAAATTAAATGTGTTATCTAAAATAACGATAAACCTATCACACGTTAACATAAACAGCGTACGTTTATGAAAAATAACTATATTTTCAAAACAAAATTTAATGAGAGGAGTACACTGCTTTACATTTTTGCAAATCTCTTTTAATGCCTGGCTTTACAGATGACTGGATTCTCTGCAGTCTGTGTGCTACGACCCATCATGTATCCTCTGGGTAAGTTGAGGGAAAAAGAGTAAAAAAAAGCAAATCCTATTATTGCCATAAAAATAGTTTTGACCTCCTAGACCCATCGAAAAGATAATCAGGGATTCCCAGGGTTCTCCAAGCCAGACTTTGAGGCCCACTGCTTGACCAATGATAACAAGAAGACACCATGTTAGCTTCTACTATTAGGGGTGTTTTTATTTTACAAACATCTGAATTTCAAATTTTAAAACCCAACCCCATTTTAAATCATTATAGATAGATAGATAGATAGATAGATAGATAGATAGATAGATAGATAGATATTCAGCTGGAATCTGCCAGACACTGTAACTACCCAATATAAAACAAGGATGCACGTGCCTGTGTGTGTGTGTGTGCATAAAATATAACTTTCCATGCAGGGAGGCTGCAAACCCAACATGTCCAAAACTGACCTCTTTATCCTACCCCAAACCTGCTCCTCAGGGGTGAGGGTACTCCAAGTTTTCCAATGAAGATATTTTTCACCTCCCCAGAGTCAAGTCCTTTATGACATACTATCTTTCAGATTGCACTTTAGTGGGGAAAGTACACTTTGCTTCTCCTAACCTCACTTCCTAAAAAGCATGCTTCTTCCTTAGAGTCTTTTTTTTTTTAAGATTTTATTTATTTATTTGGCAGAGAGAGACAGCCAGAGAGAGAACACAAGCAGGGGGAGTGGGACAGAGAGAAGCAGGCTTCCTGCAGAGCAGGGAGCCCGATGCGGGACTCCATCCCAGGACCCTGGGATCATGACCTGAGCCGAAGGCAGATGCTTAACAACTGAGCCACCCAGGTGCCCCCTTCCTTAGAGTCTTCTTTAGAAGAATAGTTGAAAATTCTTCTTCCCCCATCCAGCCTAAACACAGAATCCCCATTTACCACGCCACTGCTTGATGGATTTAGAACCTTCATAAATGGATTTATCAGTTACATGTAATCAGCCTATATTAATTTTGATTGTATCATTGAAATACACTCAAGGATAGAATTTCATCCATTGATGGTTATTTATAAAACAATTTTTACTAAATTAGGCCTTGGCTTCGTGCCACCTGCATATGGCCAGGCAGAGCCTAAGACACAGCATTATAAATCAGATAATTTTATTTATTACAGGGAACCTTACCACTTTCCATCAAGTCGTCTTTGTGAAGATCGATAGAAAGTAGGTCTTGGTGCCAAGACAAAAACTGTTTCTCTTGCACAGATGGTTTGCTTTCTTATTATAAGCACCCTTTAAATCTTATTACTAATCATTTCCCTTATTTGCTCTGACCGCTAGGAAGCTCAAAGCCAACTCTGAAGCCCACACCTAGCAAACCATCTGGATTTCAGGACACAACACGTACATTTCTACTTGAGCTTTGATTCACTTACTTATTTAAATACTGTTGTCCTATGTGTATGTCTATAATCCCTTTTGAGGATAGAGCCGGGCATACAAAAATAAGTAGATAGGGTGAAGCTTTAATCTACTTCAAGCCAAGTTTCTGAGATGAGCCCTTGAAGAGAACCGGCCAAAAGCAGTTGTGGCCCATATTATCATGTACATTTCCAGAACCATAGGAGCTGTTACTTAATATTACAAAGTTTCCATTACCACTCCTCTAAACCACTTTGAGGGGGCTCATTTGCAGAAGCTGTCCTGGAACCAAGGGACAGGAAGAAGAAGCAGGAACATATCAGGTCAGTTACATATATATCATCTTTTCTCTTCATAAATACCTATGAAATGCTATTAACAGTTGAGAAAACTGAGGCTCAAAAAGGTGAAATAATTTGCCTAAAGTTACATGAATAGAAATGATGAAGCCAGATGATGAAACCAGGCCTGTGGTATTCAAAAGCTCTGGGGGTATGTTCATTTTGTGAAAATTCAGGGAGTTATACATTTATGATGTGTACCCTTTTCTGTGTGGATGTTACACTTCAATAGAATGTTAGTTAACAAGGAAGAAAAAGGCAACAGGGCTCTTCCATCTCTCAGTGTAAGTCAACGTGACAAAACTCATATGGAGAAGAGCAGGAGACAGTCATAGTTAGAGGTATGGGCTGTGATGTTACTGCCTTACCTATTCAACACTGATGGCATTATTTTTAATGAATGAAATAGTAAATTTAACGAATGTATGCTTTATGAGGTCTCTCCAACCATGGGCCATTCTCCAAGGACAATGTGCCAGAGGTATGGTCTAAGTGACAGCCCATGCCAGTGGCCTGAGGCTGCCACAGTAAGGCAGGAAGCCTAAAATAGATGAAAAAGTCATAATGGTGATAACAATATGTGTCTCTTCTTTGGTTCTCTTTTCGGTAGGCTTTCTTCTTCTCCATTGAAAACATGTACAAACACATAGAATATCCGTTAAGTTTCCACTTTGCTGGAGAGTAAGCTCTCTGACAGGCCTGGCAGTATTTTAGAAGAGTCCTATCATCTACCATTGTATATTATGAAACGTAAAATAACTTTATCACTAGCCTAAATAATACAGAGTAAGGACAGTAAATCTGCCTTTATAAAGCAAGCCCTGGGGCACCTGAGTGGCTCAGCTGGTTAAGCGTCAGACTCTTGGTTTCAGCTCAGGTCCATCATCTCAGGGTCCTGGGATCGAGCCCCGCATCAGGCTCCCCACTCATCAGAGAGTCTGCTTGAGATTCTCTCTCCCTCTGGCCCTCCCTCTGTTTATGTGTTCTCTCTCTCTCTTTCTCTCAAATAAATAAATAAAATCTTTTAAAAAAGAGAGAAAAAGAAAAAGAAAGCCCTACCAGGGCACCTGGGTGGCTCAATGGGTTGAACATCCAACTCTTGATTTCAGCTCAGGCCTTGATCTCAGGATTGTGAGTTCAAGCCTCACTTTGGGCTCCACTCTGGGCGTGGAGCCTACTTAAAAGAAGAAGAAAAAAAAAAAGCCCTACTATATGAATCATTTTGAGGTTAAAATCCTTATGGCTTATCATGTCATGATTCATCTTGATTAGGGCAGTGCCCTGATCAGCACAAAATCAGATGAAAAGAGTAGAAGGAAGGGACTGTGCTGCGTGTCAGGAACCGGGTCCTGGTCTTGCCACTAACTAGTCACATTAAACAAGTCACTGAAAATGTAGGATTGTCCTTCCCTTTTCAGTAAGATGGAACAACTGAGCTAGATGATTTCTAAGGTTTCTTCATGACCAAACACTCCACAATTCTGAAGTGGCTCGGAAATAAGTATACTGAATTCCCACAGGCATATGGCACATTAACAGACATTAACCACCCTCTCATGAAAATTACAGAGCCCAATTAGGGCACGGGAAGCCACCCCACTTCTGCAGGACAGTAAGCAAATGGAGTGCTTATGGGCAAAGCTTTGATGTTCCTTTAAAACACATCTGGGCTTCCTCCAGTCCCTAGACATCTGTCAATCCTGTTATAGGCCATGAACCTGGCCATGATAATAGCTCTGAAGGATTCTTACCTGACTCAAAGGCCTGGCAAGGACAAAAGAACCAGGGTACAAAATGGGGAGGCTAAGCAAATGATGAACAACATTAGAAGCCTTTGAAAAGATCTCTTCAAACCCCCAAGTGATCTTAGTGACTGGGCTGTACGGATTATTATCAGATGGACAGCATCTCTAGAAAACAGAAAAATCCTGGGCACCTGGGTGGCTCAGATGGTTAAGTGTCTGCCTTCGGCTCAGGTCGTGATCCCAGAGTCCTGGGATCGAGTCCCGCATCGGGCTCCCTGCTCCTTGGGAGCCTGCTTCTCCCTCTGCCTCTCTCTCTCTCATGAATAAATAAATAAAATCTTTAAAAAAAAAATAGAAAACAGAAAAATCCTATTTGATTATATAGTTAAAAGCAGAAAATCCAGTGGCTCAAAGCGAAGTTCTGGAGAGAGGTAGACATTATCTTCTTTCTCACAACAAGGATGCAGAGGCTGTATGACCACAGGCAAGTGTCCTTAGGTCTCTAAGTCTTAGTTTCCTCTTCAATTGATTATTAATAGAAGTTAAAGAGGGTTCTTGTGAGGAATAAATGGGAGAATATACCCAAAACACTCGGCATAGAGCCTGGTGCAAGGGGAGAGCTCAACAGCTCCTCCACCCCACCCCAAAATCCTCTTATCTCCACATGGGCACCTGCTAAGAAGTCACTAGTCTGTCTGATATACCAGTTTCCTGTACATGCCTTCCTTTTGTAGAATCTCTGCCCCAAGCTCTGGGGACGCTAAATGCCCAGTAAGGACTTGCTAAAGGAATGAATAATGTATAAGGCACATAACACAATACCAAGACACAATTATGATCCAAGTGGACCCTCCGGGCCCATTTCTGTTGGGAGACCAGTTCATTTTGTAATTACCTAAAGTCAGGATTTTGTTTTTAGGATCCATAAAGACAAGGACCATTCTGAGTCAGCTGTCTGACTCAGGGCAAGTTATTTAACCTCTAAATGCCTCAGTTTCCCCTTCCATAAAATGGGCCTAATAATAGTAGTCTACTCACAGGATTGAACATGAAGTGCCCAACACGTGGCACTTACTAGGCATTAGCTACATTACATCAAACCTCCTGAATGATGAATTTTTCCATTAAGTGATGTGTGAGCAATGAAAACGAAAGCCTATCTGTTTCCAGGTCCTGTGTGACTGTCAGTACCACCAGGGAATCTTTGAAAATATTCAAGTCCCTGCCTCCTCCTCCACCCCTGCCTCTTGTCTTACTCCCTTGGTGTAGGTCAGGCCCAGGAATCTGAATTTTCAATGAATCCCCTGAGGGAGTCCCAGCAGATGGTCACTGAACTGGCAAATACTGGCTGGAACATGCAGAAGAAACCAGATCAAATGTTGGGTGATTCCCCTCTCCCTCCAAGAGACGGATTTATGGTTTGGGTAAAAACCATTAAGAATACATTGGTTTTTTCTTTGGTTTCACTTTGAGTTTCTGCCTCCTGTGATGCAAAATGAAATCATAGGAAGGCACACAGCGTGGGTCCTCACCTCCCACGTGAGGTGGAGTACCATATGACCAGAAAGCTTAGAATTGAAACACAAGTCAAGGGGAACCTATACATACATATATATATATATGTATGTATAGGTTCCTATATTTACGTCCTTTCTTGCTTTTTTAAAAACCTTGTAACTCCATTGAGACATGTGTGACACATGGACACGTGGAAAAGAAACAATGTCAGTTACCGGCCAGAGGAATCTTACTTAACCCTGGATTCGAATCAGTGTATGAAGTTGTGACTCTAATCTCATCTTTACAGTACTCAATTTAGGGAGAAATAAGAGCACTGGAAATAAAACATAACAGGGTCTCAAGCACACTGTGGGGGGCCTATAAGAAAGGATTGACATATAATGATCTCAGAAATTTAAAAGAAATAATGAACAGAAAGCAGCCTAATATACAGGATAAAATTAACCAGACTGCCAAAACTCTCAGACAGGTTTCAGCAACAGAAGTCAATGGGATAACAACAGTTTAAAATTATGCAAAATGGATAAAATGTTCAATCCCATGAGACCAGAGTAGTAATTGTGATGGACAATCAACCCAATGGAAGCACCCATATTTCCTGCCTGCTCTTAGCAGTATCTTACGCAGCACAAGCACTTAATATTAACCAAAGATGATCATAATCAGCTCATAAAAGATACTAAATAAAAACATAAAAATATTGTACACCCTCCAAAAAGCTTTAAAAATACCATTTATCATAGCACCAAAAATTTTAGGGTTCCTAGGAATATATATCATATATATTTCTGCATGTATATGTAGTAATATGTTTGATATATGTCAAATATAGTTTTATAAAGAAAATTACAAAACTTTCTTGGGACACTGAAAAGGATATAGACATAGAGAAATCAGTGTCTGTGCACTTATATAATGTGTACTATGTGCTTTACACATGTTATATGCAACACATTTAGTCATTTAATTCCTCTCAAATATCCGATAAGGTAGGTACTCTTATGATCCCTATTAACAAATAAGGAAATGGAGCTACATCAAGGTTAAATACATTCTCCAGGGTGATGTGGCCAAGGAAGAGCAGAGCCAGGATCTGAGCCCCAGGAAGTTGGGGACCCTCCTTTTGAAGACTCTGTACACTGCGTTTCAATGTGGTGGACTCCCCCATTGTAAACATGTCACTTCTCCCCAAACTGGTCCACAGATTCCGTGCAGTCCTAACAAAAACTCCAACAAGTCCTGTTAGGGAATTTGTGCTGCTTCTAAAATTTACCTAGAAGGGCAAACAGCCAAGAACACCAAGACAGGCTTGAAGAAGAACAAGGTGGAAGAACATGCCCTCCCAAACATCCTGACTCACTCTAGGCTGGGATAATGAAGACAGTGCAGGGTCAGATCAAGCATTGACAGAGACCAATGGAAGAGAATAGGGAACACAGAAACTGATTACTAAGGTCTATTGCACAAACAGCCACTGATATATGACACAGGTAGTATAAGTCGTGGTTGGGCAACCAAATAATCATTTACACAAAAAATGAAAATAGACCCCTACCTTACAACATTTGCAAAACCCGCTTCACATAAATAAAATACAATAAAATCACATGTGAAAGGCAACACTACAAAGAATAAAAGAAAATATCTTCATGAACTGAAGATAGGGAAGAATTTCTTAAACAAGATGCAAAAGTATCAATTGATAATCCAACAATATTGAAATTAAACAGCCTGTGTGCCTCCAAAGGCATCATAAACTAAGAGGAAAAAGAAAAGTCACAAAGTGGTCAGATATTTGCATATAATCGACAAAATATTCCTATCAGAATATATAAAGGAGTCCTACAAATCGGCAACAAATCAGTAAGAAAAAAGACAATCCACAGAAAAACGGGCAAAAAGTTTAAAACACCCAAGGAAAAAGGGTAGCCAAACAGCCAAGAGATCTTATGAATCAGGGAAAAGCAAATTAAAACCACAATGAGACCTCATTTCCTATTCACCAGATTGGCAAAAATTGAAAAGTCTAGCAATACCGAGTTTTGGTGAAGATGTGGAGAAATAAGAACTCTCATTCACTGTTACAGGGAGTCCAAACTGGAACAACCACCTTGGAAAACTGTTTGGAATTAGAGCGGAAAGTGAAAAATCCAAACACCCTACAATCCAACAACCCACCTCTCCTTTGCACCCTGGAAAACCTTTTGTATAACGGGATTAGGAGATTTACACACATACAAGAATGTTCTCGACAGCCTTTTTCATAAGACTCAGAAGCTGGAAGCACTTCCAATGTCCATCAAGAGTACAGAAACGCATCGTCGTTGTACACAGGAATGCCAAACAATTAAAATGAAGGAATCACAGCTCTAGACCTCAACGTGGCTAAATCATGCAAGCATATTGTTAATAAAACGAACAAGTAAAAAGTAATACACGCCAAACACTTGCAAAACTAAGTGATAGCGTTTAAGGAGACCTACATAATTGTAAATTTCCCATGGAGGGAAGAGGAAGGTGGTTTTGAAGCAGATTTCTTTTTTTTTATTTTTTTAAGATTTATTTATTTGGGTGCCTGGGTGGTTCAGATGGTTAAGTGTCTGCCTTCGGCTCAGGTCATGATCCCAGGGTCCTGGGATCGAGTCCCGCATCGGGCTCCCTGCTCCTTGGGAGCCTGCTTCTCCCTCTGCTTCTCTCTCTCTCTCTCTCCCTCTGTCTTAATAAATAAAATCTTTAAGAGAGCAAAACAAAACAAAAGATTTATTTATTTATTTGAGAGAGAGCACGCACACAGGGTGAGGAGGGGCAGGAGACGGGGAGAATCTCAAGCTGACTCCCCACTGAGGGTGGAGTCCAACTGGGGGCCATCTCCAGACCCTGAGATCATGACCTGAGCCAAAAATCAAGAGTTGGATGCTTAAGCAACTGAGCCACCCAGGCACCCTCTGAAGTAGATCTCTAAGGCAGTGTTCTATTTCTTAGTCTGAGTGGGGGTTACGTATGCCACGTGTTCATTATTCTTTAAACCACATATATCTATTCTCTACACTATTCTGCATGTATACCGTATTTCATAATTTCTGATTATCCTCTTAAGCGGGATTCATCTTCCTTAAAAGGAAAGAGGCTTGCTTTTCAAAAAGAAAAGCACACCACATACTTTCAAACCACAACATTCAAAGATATATTTCAGATGATAATCCAGCGAAGAGAGCAAGAGTGTTCAATTACATGGAACCCTAAATAAAAGTGACAATGAGGTCACCAAAATCTGATTTTACTACCATTTTTATACAAGTGAGAAGACGAAAGCCTGGTTATTCACATGGATGTTGGGTTGCATTATCCGCTGGGGGGATTACCATAAAAATAATTAGAAAAGAGGTAAGAAATGCAGAGCAGAACAAATCCTTGATGATGCTTGAGTCACATTTTAAAGCCAAGCTCCAAGATTGATATAGAGCAACACAACAGTACTTTTCAACACTGCTTTTATATTTCTTCATCTTTTGCCTTAAAACAGAATTAAGAGCCCTTACCCAAACCTAAGACTTCCCACTCTGATGGCAACTAAGTACAGAGCTATACAGAAAGTACAGTATATTTCCCCAAATGTCTCAACTCACACTCGGACAGCAAATGGATTTCTGCTCTGCCCGAGTTTTCTGAAAATGGCTCTGCATTTGTTTTTACTGGGAGGCCACTTAAATCTTACCCACTTGTTTAGCTGCAAGGATTGAAACAAAATGTTTGCTGGCAAAACAAACACTGGTTTTAAAATTCTCCACTTGGGCTGCTGGATAAAACACTTGTTTACTGAAACAAATGTTTTATTTGGAAAACGCCTGCCAGTGTGGACATTTTCCAAAAAATACACCATGGTGTGCTAGGGTGGTGATGTCTCACCCTCGATAGAAGCTGGCATTTTAGGGTAACCTCACAAAGGAGGCTACCCTCAGAGAAGAGAAGCACAATGGGAAAACCAATCTGTTCAAAAAAAAAAAAAAAAAAAACAACCCCTAAGGCCTAAAATGTTCTTGGGTCATTAAATAGGCTAGTTCAATCCCCTCAAAGTTAATCTCTTTATAATCAAGGTTTATGAATGAAATAATAAAATAATAATAATAATAATGGAGCCAAGACTCTTTAGATTTATTCTATGCCTTCTGGCTCTCCTATGTGACCTGGCATGAAAGACCATTTCTATCTCTTAATAAGATACACTAGAACCCTGAAAGGCACTTGTGATGAGCACCAGGTGTTTACAATCACTAAATTTAGTGTTTGTAAACACAATACAATTTAGTGGTGAAGCACTAAACTGTACACCTGAAACTAATATTACATTGTCTGTGAACTCCTTGAAATTTAAATAAAAACGTAAAAAAAAAAAAAGAAATGCCATTATTAACCGCAAAATAGGATTGAGCATAAGGCATGTCTAGCTTGAAACCCATCCAAGGAGATTTACTTTCTTAGGTAACAGGGGAACATCCTGAAGGATAGCCTTGGGACCCTGTGGTAACTTTCATATGAAGGCTCCAGTAAACACTTTGACCAATTAAGACTCTCACCGATAAAAGCTCAAGAATTTTTATCAGTGGTTTCCTGCTAATGCCAGGCAATGAGAAATAGAACGGATCATTGTTATAGACCATAATAATGGCCTCCAAACTGTTTAAAAGTACATCCCCCATCTTAAAAAACATTTTGCATATATCCAAGTATATGCACATTTTATGTATCATCTATATACTACTATTAGACCACATAAAACATATACAAAAATGGACAATGCAAAGGAATTAACAGACATTTCTCCAAAGAAGACGTACAGCTGACCAATGAGCACATGAAAAGATGCTCAACATCATTAGTCATCAGGGAAATGAAAATCAAAGCCACAAGACACTTCACATCCACTAGGGTGGCTATCATATGAAAAAAAAAAAGGGCTACAAAGATGTGGAGACTAGAACCCTCCTACGCTGTTCGTGGGAAAGTGAAATTGGTGTAGCCACTGTGGAAAACAGTCTGGTGGTTCCTCAAACCATGTTAAGCTTGGAGTTTCCACATGTGTAATTCTCCCCCCAGGTATCTACCCAAAGAACTGAAAACAGAGATTTGAACTGATACCTGTATGCCCCTGTTCAGAACAGCGTTATTCAAAATAGCCAGAGCGTGGAAACAACCCAGATGTCCATCAACAGATGGGTAAACAGAACGTGGTCTACGTAGATGATGGAATATTACTCAGCCATATAAAGGAATGAAGAACCGACACATGCTACAACATGGATGAACTCTGAAAACATAAGCCAAACTCAAAAGGACACACAGTAGTCCCCCCTTATCTGTGGGGGATGCGTTTCCAAGAACCCCAGTGGATGCCTAAGACCACAGATAGTACTGAACCCTACATATACTATGTTTTTCCTATTCATCCATATCTATGATAAAGTTTAATTTATAAACTTTAACACGGCAAGACATTAACAAGCAAGAGATTAACAATAATAAAAAAATAGAACAACTGAAAGAATATTCTGTAATAAAAGTTATGTGAATGTGGTCTCTCTCTCAAAATGTCTTACTATATACTCTACTCACCCTGCTTCCTCTTGGATTGGTATGAGATGATAAAATGCCTATGTAATGAGAGGAAGTGAGGTGCATGACGTAGGTGCTGTGATGAAGCGTCAGGCTGCTACTGACCTCTGAGCATACCTCAGAAGGAGGATCATTTGCTTCTGGACCACGGTTGACCACAGTTAACTGGAAGCACAGAAAGCGAAACCATGCGTAAGGGGAGGACTACCATATACTGACACAAAATATCTAGAATGGCCATAAAAGACAGAAAGTAGAGTAGAGGGTGAAGTGGGACTTGGGAAGTTACCGCCTAATGGCTAGGGGGTTTCTCTTTGGGGTGATGAAAAATTTTGGAGGGGCGCCTGGGTGGCTCAGTCGTTAAGCGTCTGCCTTCGGCTCAGGTCATGATCCCAGGGTCCTGGGATCGAGTCCCACATCGGGCTCCCTGCTCAGCGGGAGACCTGCTTCTCCCTCTCCCACTCCCCCTGCTTGTGTTCCTGCTCTCGCTGTGTCTCTCTCTGTCAAATAAATAAATAAAATCTTTAAAAAAAAAAAAAAGAAAAATTTTGGAAATGGACAGTGGTGATGGTTGTACAACACGGTGAATGTAACTCATGCCACCAAACCGTATGCTTAGAAAGGATTACAACAGCACATTTTATGTGACATCTACTTTACCTCAATTTTAACAAATTGAAAAATATAAGGTGAGCTAAAACAGAGCTTTGAATATTTTCTTCTCACACTGTAATGGGTCATTCTGCACACAATGGGGCCTGGTGGCACGAGGGGGAGGGGGCCTCCAAAGCCAAGCCCCGAATTAGTGAACTGTGTTGGGTATGGGGTAGAGGAAATATTGAGGAGATAATAGGGTCTGAGTTTTGGAAAGGACTACAACTCAGAAAGACTTTTATTTTTCATCCCAAAGGAAAGAGAGCCCCTTTCTGTAACCTTTCCCTAGAACTGAATACAGATCATCTGCAAATTCTTGCCCTACCTCATGCCACAGACCCGGATATCTGAATCACTGCAAAACACCAGGAAAACCCTCTTCACTTCTATTACCGAGTGTTCGTTAGAATGCAGCGTACTCCCTGTAAGGGCTGAGGTACTGCCTTACAAAACAGACCGTGTGCTTTTTCAATCATTTTATGGTCTTAGGTAAGACCCAAGTCCAACTTAAAATATTCCTTTTCAAAGCTGTTTTCAAAGTCATTTTCATCACTTTTCCCCCCTCAGGCTCACGAGCATCAATCATGGGGAAAAGTGACAGGAAATAGTAAAAAGATTAACAGCTCAACATCCAGAAGCACCCATGCCGCCTATGCGGAAAGTGTCAAATATGAGGCTGGCCGAGGACCAAGGTAATCAAAAGTAAAATACACATGACTTTGAGGGCTAAGCTGACATTTCAGGGGGCAGAAGGCTCTGTTAAACACAGAAATGACAAAGCAAAGGGGCATGGCTATTGAACAGTATCTTTCTGTACTAACACGCAGTATTAGAAATTTCCTGCACTTATTATCACAGAATTTCACTGTAGAATAGGCTCGTGTAGATTGTGGGATTGTTCAATCTTAAAAGCTGGAGTATTTTTCTAGTAAAATGTAAGAACCCAGCTTTAAAAGAAAAGTCAGGGGTGCCTGGGTGGCTCAGTCGGTTGTGTCTGCCTTTGGCTCAGATCATGATCCCAGGGTTCTGGAATCAAGCCCAACATTGGGCTTCCTGCTCAGTGAGGAGTCTGCTTCTCCCTCTGCCCCTCCCCCCCATGCTCTCTCTCTCTCTCTCTCTCTAATAAACGAAATCTTTTTAAAAAAATAAATAAAAGTCAAAATTGAAATACATGAGACTCCCAGGACCACCTGAACTTGTATTTTCTATAGATTTGTGAATCTCTTTTGGCAATTAGTTGAAACCCATGCCTACGCTGTGCTGGGAAAAACAAACATCTCCTAAAACTGCAATATGGAACAGTTGATTTGGAGCACCTGAGTGGCTCAGTCGGTTAAGCGTCCACCTTCAGCTCAGGTCATGATCCCAGGGTCCTGGGATTGAGTCCTGCATCAGGCTCCCTGCTCAGCTGGGAGCCTGCTTCTCCTTCTGCCGGCTGCTCTCTTTCTCTCGGACAAATAAATAAATAAAATCTTTAAAAAAAAAAGAAAAAAAACAGTTGTTCAAAGATCTATATAAAGCCTGCTTCTAAACAGAATTCAGTAAATTATTCTGGGTGCATGTGTGTGTGCTATCACATAGGATTGTGAATATGTAGGTATTCCAAGTTGTTGGTGAAATTCTAAACTGTCTATGCCTGGCATTGTTATCAATGGAAACCTTTCCATTGGTAATTAAGTTCCTGCCATGAAATCTTGCCTTTTAAATTATGAATCCTCCAAACTAAGAGAAATATACATATCATAAATTTCCGATTTAAAAGCATTCAGTTTTACGAAAGCACGAATTCGAAAAGACATATGCACTCCTATGTTTATTTATTTATTTTTAAATATCTATTCAGTTAGAGAGAGAGAATGCACAAGTAGGGGGGAGGGGCAGAGGGAGAGGGAGAAAGAGAAGCCCAAGGAGACTCCATGGTAAGTGTGGAGCCTGGGGAGGGGCTTGATCCCCACACCCCGAGATCACCACCTGAGCCTCAATCAACAGTCGGATGCTTAACCAACTGAGCCACCCAGGTGCCCCTTACCCGTATATTTATTGAAGCATTATTTACAACAGCCAAGCTATGGAAGCAACCTAAGTGTCCACTGACAGATGAATGGATAAAGAAGATGTAGTAGCTTGCATTGGTGGTTCAGTGGTAGAATTCTCAAGAAGAGGCGTTACATACGTACAGTGGAATATTAGCCATAAAACAGAACGAGCTCTTTCCATTTGCAACAACATGGGTGGACCTAGAGGATACTATGCTAATGATACTATGAAACAAGTCAGACAGGGAAAGATAAATACCATTTGATTTTACGTCTATGTGAAATGAAACAAATGAGCAAACAAACAAACAGAGTGATGAATACAGAGAACAAACTGATGGTTGCTGGGGGAGGGGGCGCGGGTGACCAAAAAACGTGAAGAGGTACAAACTTCCAGTTATAAAAAAAAAAAGGTCAGGGGGATGAAAGTACAGAATGAGGAATATTGTCAATAATACTGTAATAATGAAAATAATAATAATATTGTGATAATGTTGCATGGTGACAGATGATAATTACACTTACCACAGTGAGCACAGTATGATGTATAGAATTGTCTAATCACTATGTTGTACACCGGAAGCAAATATCATATTGTATGTCAACTATATTTAAATTTTTTAAAAATGTTTTTTAAAAAGGTGTTCAGTTTTAGTTCCAACGCTGATACTGGTTCAAACTCTTTTCTAAGGGCCTTCTCACATGCTATATTAAAAAAAAGTTGCCAAACTGGTTTTAACACATCTTCTCAGGACTGATAAGCAAAAGTTGACTAAAGCAGTCTTGAATAAGATAAACTCAGAATGATTCTGTAAGTTTTCTCAAATTTAGCAGCACTTTTTAAATGGGTTGTTCAATAAGCTATAAATTTCCAAAGCCACGAGAGGTAAGTGAAGGCATTTCTCCTTTGGTAGAATGTGAACACACCACTTCTCTTCAACTGCACCTGACATCCTGTTGGAGTGACTAGCTCCAAACCTGTTTTGTGGGTATTATGAATGACTGAGTACAAACAGTCAAGGGTTGTGAAAATAAATTTTCTAATGTTAAAAAAAAAAGTGAACTGTAATAGATTTCAGTTGACCAAGAACTCTGACAAACAGCAATAATACCTCCAATCTTTCTTGTGTATCTTACTCAACTATTTAACCTTAAAAATTGTTTCACTTCATGACGTGATCCTTTACATAATAATAAATTCACAGGTTCTTGCTCATTTTGAATTTTTTTGGTTGTTGATACCCCTATTTTCCTAAATCGTTAAGATTTCACTAGAAAAAAATAGGATAAAAGCAGCAGATATGACCTACCCCTCCATGTGCATCAAGAGCATATTTCTACAGGGTATACACAAACTCTGCAAACTCTAAGCAAGTGTGTAAATTAAATTCTGTAAGTTCACATTTGACTGAGCATCTTCTCTCCTTCTACTCTTAGAACTTCAAGAAAACTTCAAAATCAGTATCAAGGTGCCAGCACTATTTCTGGCATCTTAAAGAAATCTCAAGCATAAAATTGCCTTTTTCCTCTGCACTAATTAACTTCGCAATTAGCTGCTATGAAAAGCTGTCCCCAGGCAAGCCCATCCTACAAGCACCTTCTCTCAGGAGGGCATCTGAACACTCTAAGCCTGCGCTAATACCATTCTCTCTCATTCATAGTTTTGTGTGTAACCTGGGATTCATTTTCTGACATTTTTAGAAGAGTCCCTTACATTGTAAATGAGTTTAAAAACCTAGATTCTAGTGCCTAGCAACAGTACTAAATGTACACTTAAGAAATGGTAAATTTTATGTGATGTGTATTTTACCACAATTTCAAAAAACAAAACAAAACAAAACCCCACACCCAGATTCTATCATCTTTTTTTTTTTTTTTAAGATTTTATTTCTTTATTTGACAGAGAGAGACACAGCCAGAGAGGGAACACAAGCAGGGGGAGTGGGAGAGGGAGCAGCAGGCTTCCTGCTGAGCAGGGAGCCTGATGCGGGGCTCGATCCCAGGACCCTGGGACCATGACCTGAGCCAAAGGCAGATGCTTAATGACGGAGCCACCCAGGCACCCCTAGATTCTATCATCTTTTACTGTTCTTCAGTGGAGATTAAAAAAAAAAAAAAAGGCTCGGGACGCCCGTCATAACATCAGAAGGTGAATCTGTCTCTTGATAGCTTATAAACGAGAAAGGAAAAGGCAGGGCCAATGATAATCTGTAGCCAGATAATAATTCGTAGCACCAGGTTAATTGAAAGTTGGCTGTGACGGAATGTTTGCTACTGCTCAATGGGACAGACGTTTGTTTTTCTGAAAAGAAAGAAAGAAACAGATCCTTGGATAGACAGGTATTCTTTGAAAAAGGTGTTAATAGTCATCGCATTTTAGAAAACCAGCCCTAAATTTCTGACTACTCGTTTCTCAACTGGAGGACCTGTGGTGTGTGGAGCCGACAGCTTCCCCAGCCTCACCTCTGACTCTTCCCTTGGAGAGGATCAGCCAAATAGTCTCCTCCTGAGAAGACTGCCAAATACCACACCCTGGGTCTGCGTCTCCAAAGGTACAGGAAGTGGTCTGCCCAGGGCCTGCCTTATTGCATCATCTCCAACAGGCTTGGATGGATGGAATGTGAGTCACTCAGCACCATACACTGCGCGTCAACCCAAATCCCCTTCCTACCTAGCAAGGCAGAGGACTTCTGACACATCCATCCCTGCTTCCAACCGGTGCTAAATTTGGAAAGCAGCAGGTCATCTGGATAAAAACAACTTCCAGCCCTGCCTATCAATGACTGTCCATTAGAAACAAAAGCAAAAGGACAGGCTGAAACAGACACACTCAAAGGAAGACCTTAGAACTCTTGCTCTCCCAAGGGGGGCACAGGAGGCTCGGGGAGAAGGTCTCAGAACTGGTAGAACAAACTGGCTAAGGCACTGGCTCTCCCAAGGACTCCATACCAGAGTGGCCTGGAAAGCTCATTAAGAATACGGAATTGTTAGCTCAGGAGATTGTGATTTGGTGCCCATGGGGCGGGACCCCTTAATCTGATGAGCCAGGTTCAGGAGCCATCCAGTGGAACCACTTGGGCTAGAACAGGGCTGAATCAGTAGATGGGCTCTAGCTAGAGCCCCAGGAATGACCACTTTGTTGTGCTTTCTGAGGAAGGAGGAGAATTTTGAAAAATCATATATATGTGTTTATGTGTTTTTTATACACATAAAAAATTATATTTTTATACACATAAAAAAATTCTAATTGCGAATGTTCCTTTCAACACTGGTCCTTTCACCACCAAGTTCAAACTGAGGAGTTCATTCCACACCTCTGGCCAATAATCACCTACTTCTATGTGGATGACTCACATCTCCACCTCCAGCCAAGATCATCCATTTTCCCTGAACCCAGCTGCCAATCACAGCTTCAAATTCCATTTCTCAAATCAACTCTTCAATTCACCTTGAACTCTGGCTTCCTGTTCCAATTTCTGCTCATAGTACCACCTTCTCACAGCTTCTAGATTTAAATTCTTATCCACTGCCATCCACATCCACATACTATAAAATATTATCAGTTTTCCTTTTATAACAACTCACAAAGCATTGCCTTCCAACCAATTCCCTTCGATACTATACTTGCCCAGCCCCCTTGGATCCCTGCAATAGCCACACATGGTCCCTAAACCCCCACTCCAATCTAACTCACAAGATCAACCTTCCCCAAATGCAACTGTGACCATGCATTTCCCTTACTCAAAATCCTGTCATAATTCCCCATTACCTGCAGATAAAGTCCTTCCACCAACCTTGGACAGGCATTCATGGCCCCTAACTGGTCTGTCCCTAACCTACCAGTCAAACGACAAATTTCACATTTGATCCCTCTCCTGTAGCAAAGCTGATCTATTCAAATTCCCCTAATGTTTCCTGTGACTTCCTGCCTCTTGGCTTATCTCATTTCTACCACTTTTTCTTCCTAGCTATAAAAATCATCTACATCCTTGAAGTTCAAGTTCTACCAACTCCCTCTGGAGAACTTCCTGATGGCTGCCACCTGACAGTTACCCTTCCCAGAACACACCCAGCACCCTGCAACATCTGAGCCCTTCCTAAGTAAGGGTGTGACCTCTCCCTTTCACTGTCCCTCACACCCTCTGCTCTCTGACCCCCTGGAAGCTCCCGGGGCCCTTTAAGACTGAACTCTCACTGATAGTCAATCACATACTGGCTGGCTGGGTTGCCAGACCTCTCCCTACAAAAAGCAAACCTTCTTTCTTACAGAGAGAAGCAATTTAGTTTCACTGCTAACATTTTAGAAAACAGAAGAAGAAAAAGATGTTTATTTTTATTATTTTTTAAAGATTTTGTTTATTTGACAGAGAGAGAGAGGGAAAAGCAGGCTCCCCGCTGAGCAGGCAGTCTGATGCAGAGCTCAGTCCCTGGACCCTGGGATCATGACCTGAGCTGAAGGCAGACACTTAACTGACTGAGCCATCCCGGCGCCCCGAAAAAAAAAAAGTTTAATTTCTCATTCCATTTCTCAATTCCTGGTACCTTTCATCTATGAATCCATCTCTTCTTAGACATATACACATATATTTTTAACTCCTGAACAGTTAAACTTCTTGATTTGTCATCTAGCTGTAGCCCCCAACTCAACCACAGATTTGACTCTTTTAGGAACATGAATATGCTTCTCTGTAATCTCCACAATGCTCCATGCAGTTCTATACACAAAGTAGTTGGTGAAAGTGTTTAAAGCATATGTTCATTCAAAAAAAAATTTGGGGGGGGTGGCAGTGAGTACGTGGTTACAAATGCATGGCCCAAAATTATCTCTGTGAGAAAGTGCTACACATAGATGATTTCTTGAAAAGTGCCCCAAAATTTATGTAACAAATGTTTTAAATACACAAGGACAATTCACCACACTAAGATCCTATTGTTAATCCATTTTTAACAGATATTCATTCCTTCATTTAATTTGCTTTATAAATCTTCATTTGCTTCGCAACTAAAATGAAGACCACCCTACATATAAATGTTTCATGAACTCAGATGAAATTTGGGGAGTAGGGGAATAGGGAAGTGTGCCACTTCATTTTTTTTTTTTTAAGATTTTATTTATTTGAGAGAGAGGGACAGAGATCCTGAGAGACAGAATGAGCGGGGAGGAGAGGGAGAAGCAGAATCCCAGTGAGCAGGGAGCCCGATGCGGGGCCCCATCCCAGGACCCTGGGATCATGACCTGAGCCGAAGGCAGACACTTAACCGACTGAGCCACCCAGGCGCCCTGCCACTTCATTTTTTACTTAAATTTTCAATTCATTTCTATAGCAACAATTCTGGTTTGAAGCAAGGTTTTAAAGTCTAATTATCTCACACAGAAGGAAACCATGCTCCTTAACAAAGTGACAAAATCTAAGATCATGAAAGGGTTCATTTTTTTTTCAAGTTTCCAGAAAACTATGTGTAACTCTCCCCTTTACATTCAGAATGCAAGAGAATTCGATGTAGGGGATCTGTCAGCTTCCAGTGTAGTTGGTCTACAGTTTAGGCCAACACTGTAAGTGAGAATGAAGACTTTCACCAGTTGAACTGAAGATCCTCCATCTAGAAAGTAATGTGAAAAGTCCAAGTCTCCCAACCAAAAGAAGACCAACTATTATTATTGATTATTATTCCCATTTTACTAGTGAGACACCTCAGTGAAGTTAAAAAAAAAATAATAATAACCTGGGGAATGGTTAGGTGTCCAGCAAAGTTTTCACTACAAAATAACCTCTTCTTTTACATATTTAGAATATGATTCAATTTACAAAAATTACCAGTTTTGCTTTCTATGAATATACACTCTTTAACGCAGAGTACATCTCATTTTGGGTTACTTTATCTAGTGTTGCCTTGGAAACAGAAATTTACATTAATTCCTAAGTCAGCTTTTCAGATAACTCTTAAGATCTCTTTAGAGGATAACACACCCCTGTTTCACTTCTGAATAAAACCCCAGCTGCTGCACATTTCTTCTGAGTTTGTGGCCTTATGGTTCTTTGGGCCTTGCTTCTACAGCCCTGTCCCATCCTCTGTGACTAAGGTCCCCTGAACAAAACCAGAAGGAAAAATGGGATAAAACTCAGGAAGGGTGCTCAAGAAGAGCTTTGAGCTGCCTAGTCCACAACACTAAGACTTCTTTTTGCAGTCTTTTCTCTTATTATGATTTTTTCCCCTTGACTCTGCCTGTGTCACCAGCATTCAAACCCAAAGCCCATCACCTTTAAATCTGGATTCCTCCCTCGCCTAGTCACACGCTTGGGGTGTGAGGTGCCACTGTGCTCAGGAGGGAACTCTCACTGCTTCTGCTTTGAGAAGGGCTGGGTTTTGGGGTTTTTTTCTTCTTCTTCTCCTTTTAAGAAAGGCCTTTTCATGTTTGCTTCTCAAGCCTTCCCCAAATACAAAACTGTCACTGTCCCCTAGTCCTTCCAACTCTAGGGTATCAGCTTCAAACCTCTGTTAAAAACTTTGGTAAATTTATGGCCGCCGGGGCCTGCACTTGGGAGACTCCAACTCCAACGCAAAAACGTCTCATTTATGTTCTTTGAAACAGCAAAAAACAAACACGAAACGGGGCAAAACCTCACCTCCTCCCCAGCTTTCCTTTCACGTCTTGGTTCAGTAATAAGAAAAGTTAATCCACCCCCTAGTGCCACCGCAGCCTCCTCGTCCTGGTCAGGCTCACCTAGAACATTCATGGCATCATTGCATCCAAGCCAAACTCGGTTACTGAGGCAACTAAGTTTTTCTTCCCAAAGGGTCACAGGGAAACACATCCCTCGGGATCCCCTGGTAACCGTCCACCGATAATGCTGGGGAACCACAACAGCAAAAGACTGGCTTTCCAAGGCTGGCGCTGGCCGCCTTTGCCGGCAACGGGCGGGAGGGGGGATTCTGCGTGGGGGTGCGCAGCGTCCAGTTACATTCCTGACCCACTTTCGCATCCCTCCTTCCCCCTCCTGCTCCTCCTCCTCCCGGGCAGGCCGCGAGGGCACCGGCGCTCGACAGAGCCACCCGCGAGCCCTCCCTAAGCCGCCGCTGGCGGGGTGCACCCGGCGTCAGGCTCTGCGGGGGACCCAGAGGGAGCCCGCCCCCACCCCCGGCTTCCCCTGCGCGGCCCCTCCCCGGTCACATGGGCTCGCGAGCACCTGTTGGCGACCTCAGCCCCTAGCGGAGCCCCTCCCGTCGCCCAGGCGAAGCCCCCTGCGGCAGGGGATGCGAACGCTGCGCGCTGCACGCTCCGCAAACCCCGCCGGGGTCCGCGAGGGCGAGGGGGCGGGTGGGCGACGCCGGCCCAGCAGCTCAGCTTTGCAAAGTGCAAAAGCACCACGGCCGCGCGGCGACTGGGTGGAGGGGCACCTACCCCTCCCTCCTCCCCGCCTACCCCCCCACCCCCGGCCGAGTGGGGAGGTGGGGTGCGCCCGCCCCCAGCCCGACTCCGCTGGAAACCTGGGCTCCTCGCGGGCGCCGGGAGGGGATGCTGCCGAGTCCGGGCCGGGGCCGCCGGGGCGAGGGCAGGTAGCGGGTGGTGACGGGTGGGTGTGTGTTCCGAGCCACCGAGTCCAGGAAGGGGGCGGGAAGCTGCCGTCTCAGCTGCAACTTCTGAGCGTGCAAAGCAACTCAGCAACTTTGCCTGCGCCGCGCCCCTCCCCCGCGCCGCCGGGCCGGGCCGGGGGCTGCGCTGCGCTCGGGAGCCCCGGCGCCGGGCCCGCTGGGGAACAGACCTGGGGTGCGGGCGAGCGCGGGGGCTGGCGGGCCGGGGCTGCAGAAGTGGCACAGCTGCCCGGGGGGTGGGACTGGGGGTGCGCCTCTGCGCGCCCCGGGGCTTGGAAACGACGCGCGGCCCCCGCGCCTCACCCCCGCCCTCCTGCGGCCCCCGCCGGGCCGGGCCCGTGCCCGCTGCCGGGCTCCGCTCGAGGAAGGGGCGGAGGATGGCGGCGGAGCCATGGAAACTGCAGGGTGGATAAATAAGGAGAGGGCCGCGCGAGGCCGTTCCCCGGGCTGCCAGCATCTCGGCGGCGGATGCGGCGCCCTGAGAAGCGCGGCCGAGCCCGAACAAGTACCCCCGCGCCCAGCGGCTCCCGGCTGGGCCAGGGGGGCGCCGCCGCGGGAGGCAGGCCCGGGCCCGGGGGGAGGTGCGGGGCGGAGGCGGGTGTGAAGGTGACCCGGGCCTCCCGGGGTCATGGGTTGTTTGTTCCGGCCCGAAGGACGGCGCGAGGCCCTGGCCGGTCCTGCCAGCCCGGAGAGCCGGGGCAAGCCCCCAGATCCGCGGCCAGAAAGATGGATTCGCGCAGTTCAGCCATTCCGAAGCATCCGAGGGGCCGAACTTTGGCGTGCGGGGTTAGATGGGGAACCTGGGCCAGCCTGGGGAGGGACCCGCTGTCCCCGAAGTCTTGCCCCCCACCCCTCAGCGGTTGGATTGGCAAGATGGAGAAGGATGTGAGCGGGTGGCTTGGGCCAGGCCTGTGCACTGATGGCAGGGGGGAGCCTGAGGGGCCCCCGGCCATCCACCGCACCCTTTCCCTGGAAGCAGATTTATGAGTCCCTCCAACCTTCCCCCAGCACTCACATACTTCATCTGACTCACTGTAGAGTTACTGATGCTTTACGCCCTAGCCTAGCCTGTAAAGGGCTAGAGATTTTAATGGTGGTGGTGTGAAGTTGAGTCACTTCAGGGTGTGGGGTTCTGCAGAGGTAAATGGGTTACTTCAAGTGAAAGTAAACTACGTGTGTGGAGAAGCCCGGCAACAGGCTGAATGATTTAATTACATGCCATCCTAATTTAAAGAGATTTACATGCTCATTGAGGACAGCGGGACAGTTACATGCTGATGTGGACCTAGCAATTTTTAACTGAACAAGGTCTGGTTCACACTTAAAACGGGTGACCAGTATTTCCTTTTTTTTTTTAACTTCAAAATTCTTATTTCTTTTACTTCTTAATAGGAAAGAATAGTCTTTTACCTGCTTCCTCTGAAATAATTGTGAAAGCTCTAGGCTAGAGCACAGTTGTCCAGAGCATTGTTTCAGAGAACACTAGATCCTCAGTAGGCGGTAGGTGATCTCCGACAAAAGGTCCTATGGTCCTGTTACCACATCTCATCTATCCCAAGATGCATGTTTTTTAAATTTTAACATCTCTGATGTCATATTTGATGACATCTTAGCTTTGAGTCCTAGTTTTCTTTCTTAGTGGTACATGGAATAAGGAAGTTTGAGAAATGCTGATATAAACAAGTTTGTTATACAACAAAGAAATGCAACAAGTATCTTTATAGCAAGACTTTCCAGAATCTTCTGTGTACTAAGGTGTTTCTGAATCGCCAGGAAGTTGTTGTATGCAAACTTTCTAAGTGTGTCTGTCCAGTCACTGGTTTTTGTGAGCATGATTGTTCAGGATTAGTATTCCTTTCAGGAAATCCTGCTCTAGCAGTTGCACCAGATTTGAACACAGTTAAGGAAAATGTTCACATTTCAAAATAGTGCCTGAGTGTGATCAGGGGTCATGAAATGATAAACTAAATTGAGTGTCTTTACACAAAAGGGAGAGACCGTTTGAGGAAATATTCACAGCTGTTCACATTCGGCTCTATTAGAAACTGAATCAGGATCGTTTTTAGGGAACTAGTCCCAGTGAACATTCCATTCATCAGAAAATTCATGTATCTGATATATACTATTGCAGTTACACTACCTCCTGTATTATTTTGATTTGGAGAAGTTGATAAAAATGCTTTATTAGACTGGCACTAAGCTACTCCAAAGAATGACCCAAAACTCAGTATAGAAAAATAAAAATGGTGGTGAGTGTATAGACGTATACTCTAAAAAAGCAGGAGGGGTAGCTGGGTGGCTCAGTGGGTTACATGTCTGCTTAGGCTCAGATCATGATCTCAGGATTGTAAGATCAAGCCCGGCATTAGGCTCCACCCTGGGCGTGGAGCCTGCTTAAGATTCTCTCTCCCTCTACCTCTCCCCCCCACCCCGCCTCCCTGTGTGTGCGCGCGTGCGCGTGCTCTCTCTCTCTCTCAAACATAAAACAGGAGAAGCAAGCAAGCATATAAAAATTTCCAAAGAGAGATGAAATTTAGCAAAAAAAAAAAAAGCTCTCATTCATCTCTTACCAAAGGTCATAGGCAAGGTCGGATTTTTATAAGTGAATAAAATATTCAATATTCACTGTATCAGGGTGTGTATCAAGTACCTACCGGGTTCTAGACACTACACTAGGCTTTGATGATAGGAAGTCAAACCTGAGAACATCCTGCTCCATAGAAGTTTGCGACCAGTAGGTGAGGCAGGTAAGTATAATAAATTGTGATACAATATGACATTGAGGCTTAGAAAGGTTAACGACTTACCCAAGGGAACTCAAGTCAGGATTTGACTGGTCTGATGATTTCAAATACCCTGCTCTCATCTCTAATAGATCTGCTCCCACCTTTGTAGATAACATCATGAAGATATAGTACTTGAAATTAATTAAACATAAAATCAAACATATCGAACCTCAAGAGCCAGAAAGAAATGGAGAGATGACCCAGGCCGACCCCCTTCATTTTACAGGTGTGGAAACTGAGACACAGAGAAAAAAATGGATTTGCTCAAGGTTATACAGTTATCTAATGACTGAATTAAGATTAGAATCAAGGTTTGTTGACTCTCAGCTCTTTGCACTATAAAGTGCCTGCCCTACGGTAAGAGACAGGGAGGAAAGCCTCAGCAGACTCTGTTTCTGCTGTGGAGCTGTGTGGGCCCATCTCAGTAAAGGCCTAGGGCAATTGTGGAATTGGTGATAAAATGCCCCATGACTAAGCACTTATTTAAAGAAATATTTCTAAGAGGAACTGCAAGGGGATTTCAGCTGAGTTCCTTAAAAACAACCACTATCCTTAAAAGTTGAAGATAGATTTGATAAAAAATAAATATGGGACATTTGGGGGAAATTTGAATACTACATATTAGAGACTATTAAGGAATCATTGTCACTGGTTGAAGTAGATGTGCAGTGCTGTTTTTGAAAAGTAATTTTCATGACTTTAACATATCTAGTGAAATACTTGCACTGAAATTATATGGTGTCTGGTACTAAAATAATCCAGCTTTTTTTCTTCCGGGGGGTGTGGGGAATGAAGATTGTAAATGAGATGAGTTGCCATACACCAAAACTAGGAGGAGGTATGTGAGAGTTTGTTATACTATTATCTCTACTTTTGCACATTCCCAGGGAAAAAAGTCTCTTCATAGTGTTGAAATACATTTTTGTTGGAAGTTTCAGAAAGTTATTTTTTCCTACCAGTTGAGTCAAGGTCAGGGAGAAGTGTAATCAGTAATTTTAATTGCTGACATTTGCATAGGCTAGCACCTTATAATTTACAAATTGTATTCATACCAACACAGACCTTTCCTCACTCTCCTGGATTAGTTTAGGTCTGAAGTTGAAGGCAAAGGGTCTCAATTGTGTTTTCTACAGAACAATGCCTGAAGCCCTGTCTGAAAATTAAATTTTCTTAGCACTTTTAAATGGTAGTAAAAATCCAGAGGATTTCCAGGTATACTGAAGGCAGGCACATGCTGAGCTTGATTCTGCCTTGCAAGAAGAGTTTTTTCCCCCCTTCATTTTAGGTACACACAAGGGGATGTGTTGTGATTTATCTCAGCTAGCTAACACTCTTACTACAGAATATTAAGCCAATCCCAAAGCCACATTATCATGGAATCTATAGTAGTATTAAGGGCCTCTTTGTGGCTAAGAAGTGTTGGTGTGTTACTGTTTTTATTATAAGATTTATAGAGCCGGTTTATAATACTGTATTCTTAATTGTATGGGTAATATATTTAAAACACATGTGGTAGCTATAGTTCTGGTTCTATTTTTAAGTGACTTTGGGGTTTTTCCCCCCCTCTTTCTATTCATATAAGGTATACCTGCATCTGGAAACTATCAAAATATCACAAAGACAACACCAGGAATATGGTTAATTAAAGGGATAGACACCATGGAGGTTATAAGCAAGATCATTATCATTCAATAAATATTTTATTGGCAATACTTATTGTTTTGTAGGGAGCTGGGAAACTGTAACATGGGTGGGATTTCCAAGCACATAGAAATGAAACTAGTTTCCAAATGAGAATAACTGCTTACGGTCAGATGTTTAGGGGAAAGCAGTTTTCTCTCACCTTGTTTAAATTGCAGAAAACACTTTCAGGATGTGTTGAGCATCCCTTCCTGCCTTCCCATCATGTTTGTGCTCTGGATCTGTGGCCCCAGTTAGTGGCTGAATACGCCCTCGGGGACACTGAGTTATTGCAAATGGTCAGAGATGCTTTATGTGCATCAACAATTTCTGTAGATTGAATAATAAAATGACTGGCATAGAAATGTACCTGGTCCAAATGTATGTGTTTGTCATTCACAAATAACTGCAAATGCATTGAAAAGCTTTTCTAAATTTATACTATCACTCTGTTCTTCTGTATTTTTTACATCAGTGAGTACTAAAAATATAGCTACTTTCTTACATAGGATGGGGGGCCAAAAGCCCAAGAACCAGCTCTCTAGGTGAGGTGAGAAGCTCTTGTTCATACATTTGGTAAAGCAAATTCTCTCTCTTTTTAGGCTTATTCTATGAAGCACATAATAATTTCTTTGTTTCATTATATAGTATATGCCATAGGAGACAGAATGGTGCCAGGGATAATTCAATGCACTCATGGATTTGTTTTATCATTTGGCTCTCAGAACTGGAAGTTCTAGGCATACCTTCTTTGCCACTTTTTTTTACTTAATGTATTCACTTTGGTGCTCCAAGCCAAGAGGACTTTTCCCAAACTATGCACACTATCAGACCTGACATATCCAGGATAGAGATCTCTGCAGGAACTTTTTACCATAATGGAAACTTAAAATTGGGTGAACCTTGTCAGAAGTGCAAATCTTGTTCACAATGTCTCAGAAAGCTCTTAATATGGAGTAAATTTTTATTCTCTACTTGCTCTCTATACACTCTCCCTTTGGCAGGGTATTTTTTTTAAGGGACGTTAGTCTTGGATTATTACAGCAAGCAAGCAAGCAGATGGCATCATTGCTAAGTGGGGTTCGGGGTGAAGGATGACACTGAGCTCCCAAATTATAATTGGAGGTGGGATTAGTTGGAAGAGTCGCGTTTATTGACAAATCCTCTTCATTTTATTTGTTCTCCAATAATTATTTGCTGCTGATTAAGCCCTTATTCTGCACCTGGCATGTTATGCTAATCTTCACAACAACCCTATGAGGTGAATACTCTTATTCTTCCATTCGACGGACAAGGAATATGATGCTGAAAGAGGTTACATATTCATGCAGCCGGGGCGCCTGGGTGGCTAAGTTGGTTAAGCGACTGCCTTCGGCTCAGGTCATGATCCTGGAGTCCTGGGATCGTGTCCCACATCGGGCTCCCTGCTCAGCAGGGAGTCTGCTTCCCCTCTGACCCTCTTCCCTCTCATGCTCTCTATCTCTCGTTCTCTCTCTCTCAAATAAAAAAAAAAAAAGATTAAAAAAAAAAAACATATTCATGCAGCCGGTAAGCAATAGAATGAGGATTTGAACCTAGGCCTGACTCTAAATCTCCACCAGCAGAGACTACTCACTCACTCTTCAGAGAGGAGCTTGAACTCCTGTGGGGCCTCCTCATGAGCTCTAGGGTCTAATGACTTAAGCACCTGCCTATTCTTATCTTTGCAAAGGCAAGAATTGTGTAAACTGAACCAAAATAATGACAGCCGTTTCCTTAGACCATCCATCATTAGTCACTTTTTCCTTTATCGCTTCCCAGCGAGTACTAGGTTAGTAAGTGGCTTAACTGTTACCAAGATCATCCGCACATTCAACACACAGATGGCACTGGGCTGGTTATGACTTAACCTAATTATTCCGGCCTTTCTAACTTTTCCCTTATAAAGATAGTCATCAAAAAAAGGGGAGATTTTGAAAGATTTATTTCTTACTAACTTAAAGAAGAGGGGAAATTATTTTTTGAGGCAAATGAGTCCTAGCTTTCCTATAGAAAGGGAGATTATTTATTATTTGTCTAAGTAGAAGTTAATTAAGAGGATATTGCCCACAATAGCTATGAAGTCAGTAATGACATATGGAAGCCGAAAAATCTCACTGTTGGACACATATGGTGGCTAAAAAAAAATGGGACATCTTCTTGGTTTGGCTTCACTGCTAGCCTCTCTTGAGTGCTTGGATCTGGATTCACTCTCACCTCTAAACTCTTTTTAGGACCTCCAGCCATGTTGCCATCAACTGAGGACTTACCTGTTTATCTTCCTCAGTGCCCCTCTCATTTTGAGATGGAAGGAGATGAAGCCTTTCCAATCACCCCTCCTTAAAATCTAAGAGCATCGTCTGCCAGAAATAAACACTTTCCCTCTCTTTTACTAGGAAGACAAAACCAAATGTAGGCAGTCAGATGGGCTGATACCTTAAAATATCTCCCAGGCACTACATAAATCCTCACCACTCCCTTGGTACAGAAGTAAGAGGGAGCCACTTATATTTGAGAGTTGGGAGGAAGGGGCATGTGTCAGCAAGGCCTGAAACAGTGGTTTCTGGGTTCAATGCCGTGAGGCGGCATGCAGAGAGCACGTGCTAAGGGGCAGGTAGCAAGCGCCGAGGCTTGCCGTGGTCCATGGGGGAGAGGACAGCGAGAAGACTAGAACACTGCCTCCCAAAGTAGCTAACACCCCCCAGTGAGACCAGGGACACTTTGTGGAAATAGCTGAAAATATAGTGTGACGTTAGACCCTAAGAACTGGTCCCCTGCCAGTGGCAAAGAGAGAAAGCCCATGTTTCCCATATGTGAACCCAAGACGATGATCAGGGCCTTCGCACACCCGGGACCTGTTACACCTGTCTGCAGGGGATTCTGACTCTCAGCCCTGCCTTTGGGGAAGAGTTCAGCTTCATCCTGTTTGCCTCTTGCCTGAATCACAAAGAAATCCAAGTAAAAAGATGTGTCTATGTTTTTTCCCCCGAAGTTGGTTGATTTAGGTTACAGTTGCAGTTTACACTATGCCTCTAAGTTTTCTGTTGAAGGAAAAGCAATATTTCAAACCACGAAGTCAGCTGTTGAGATGGTTTCCTCTTACTGTTGCTCTTGACCAGATGAGGCCGGTTAAACCTTTGTCAGCCGAACGCTGATTTGGGAACACTACCCCTGTCCCAGGTAGCGGGCTCAGATGGGTCTCAAAATAGACCTGGCACACATGGCTGACGAGATCCCAGTGGGCAAAAGGTAATGTTACACCATCTATGATATAACTTCTAGAATAATCACTGCTGTCCCTTTGCTTCGGAATCTAGCTCCAGTGCGTTACAAAACAGAAAGTCCTCAAACAGTTGGGGGTGCAGTGAGTGTGTATTTCCCTTGAAGAAGTGGGTTCAACTTCTACTCCCCTTCAGAGCCTTATAAGAAGCAATTACAGCCTTTCTCTTTGCTTTCTTTTCCTTTTTTTCGCTTTAGAGGGACAGATCGCCAAACAAACTTTCTGGTGGCCGTTAAGGACAAAATCCTTGGCTGAAGCACATGCCAGGGTTTTACAATGCGTGGCACACACGGGAAGCTTTTGGCACACCCTCGGGCACAATTGGGTCCTGGGGCTCTGGGGACAGAGAGTGCTGCTAATCTGTGCAGCCCGCTGCTTTAGTATGGTGCGCGGCGGCGGCGGTGGCGCCCATTTAAGGAGCACCAAGTCAGGACAGGGGGTCCATGGATGGTCCAGGCTGAGCAACGCTGGGAAAGGAAGGGGAAAGCTCCATCTTGGAAGAAAAAGTTTCGGTCTCTGCCGACCTGGGCGCCTGTTGTCAGGTATCTTGCCCCGCCCCAGGATGACCTGAACCTCCTTTGCCTTCTCTCCTGGAAAGTTGCCTCTAGAAGGGAATACACTTATATTTAGAGAGGAAGCCAGGAACTGAGGAGTCATAGCCCCGGCTTCCTGGTCAGGCTGCTGACTCACACAGCCATCCTTCGGGCCATTTCCTTCATCTCCCTACCTCAGTTTCGCAGTTAAGTGAAAGATGAAAATGGAATTCCCCTAGAGGCATTGGGAACACCTAATTAATGTTTATGTTTCTTTGAGATAACTGGGATTGAGAGGTCCTATTACGGCAAAACATCATTACGTGAAAGATTACATCTTCTTGTCAACTCTAGGCGTCGGCTGAAGCACTAGCCTTCAGAATCACTGGGCCATGGTTCCCACTACCCCACTCTGGGACATGCCCTCCCTCTCTCCTTCCATTCTTTTCCACGTTGACTTTGGGTTGTGTCACTTGCCTGACATTCTATTAGTAAAGGGAGGGAGACTTTAACTTCTCTTGGCTCATTCCACAGCCTGGTGGCCCATAAGTGTCTGCCAACAAGGGCTGACTGGGAGGGAGAGAGAGAGAGAGAGAGAGAGGGATAGGATGCTGCAAACTGCAGCCCTTTCAGATGCAGTCCTCCATGTTCTTTTAAGGAATTTCGGCTGTCCCTTTGTGCTTGATTTTCTTTTCTCCTTTCAAAGTGTTGACTTCATTGTTTGGCTAGGGTGAATACATCACTTCCTCTTTGGGGGGTCTGTGTTTTGTCTCCTGCTGGGTCTGAAATGTCATTTGCTGGGTTTTGCTAGATTATGTTGGGGGTTTGTTTGTTTTTTGGTGTTCCCAAATCGTCACTGTTTCACCGGACCCTTGCCACGGCTACCTCCTGATTAATGATGTGATAGAAACTTGCAGCTCCTCGGCACAGATATGCATTTGTCTGTAACTGCTCTCTTGGTTCTGTTGCCTACAAAGGGAGTTCCCCTGCAAGGGCAAAAAACCAACAAAACCCCACACTGCTGTTATCTTTTCTTCCTGCTGTGCGGTCAGGTTGCTCTGTTGCTTTGCTCATTATCTGAACTTTGTTGAAGAGTGGATCTCCATGCCTCTCATCCAGAATATGGGGCAAGCCCCAGATCTTTTCCTCTTCACACTTGCCAGCCTTTCTGTGACTTGTCATATATGACTTTTTCCATTCCTGGAAGCAGTGTTTCTCTACTCCCATAAGCACATTTTAGTAGATACACTTGGAATTTATTAACTCATTCCACAAGCATTATTTACTTACCACCATGTGCCAGGCACACGGGACGCTGGGTGTGTGATAGGAATCGTGAGACTGAGTTCCTGTTCTTGGAGAGCAGTGTGTGGGCAGGGCAGGGTGATGGAGGTGCAGGTGGTAATGGGGAGGGTGAGAATGACCTGTAGGCTCGTAAGTTGCAATGCAAAAAGAAGGATTTCTGAGGGTGCCTGGGATCTTGCACAAATAACCTACAGTAGGTTAGTGCAGACTCCCCTAGCTCTCCATTGGACTTAGGAAGAATTGGAGCCATTCTGCCAATCCAATGTGGGGTACCTGCTTGGAATGGGATTTTGGGGGTGATACTGGTGGCTAAGAAGCTCCCCTTTTATCCATAAAGAAAGAAGAACCTTTCTAATATATTTAAGACTATTAATATTACTTTATAGATCCCAAATGAGCATCACTGAGGTTGATGTGCTTGCCAAGGTCATCAGCAATGTCCTCGTCACTGTATTCAAGGGGCACATCTCAGTTCTTTTTTTTTTTTAAAGATTTTATTTATTTATTTGAGACAGAGAGAATGAGAGAGAGAGCACATGAGAGGGGGGAGGGTCAGAGGGAGAAGCAGACTCTCTGCCGAGCAGGGAGCCCGATGTGGACTCGATCCAGGGACTCTAGGATCATGACCTGAGCCGAAGGCAGTCGCTTAACCAACTGAGCCACCCAAGCGCCCTATCTCAGTTCTTATTATGTGACTTTCGGCATAATTTGCTGCTGACTGCCATCTTTTGAATGAATCTAGTCTCTTGGTTACCTGGTTTCCTTCCTATCTCTTTGTGGTATGCTTTCTCTTTCCGTGTTGGTGCTCTCCAAAGATAGATTCTCTTGCCCTAGGCACTCTCATTTTCAAAGAAATCACTCATTATTAGGGCTTCAGTTATTGGCTTGATGTGAATGGCTCCCAAGTATCTGTCTCCAGACCAGCTCTTTTGTCTATGGTTTGGAACCTAGCTAGCTTGTGGGGCTCACAGTAACCTCAAACCCAAAAAGTCTAACACTGAACTTGTCCTCTTTACCCCAGACCCTCTTCTTGCATCCTCTCTCTGTGAAGGCTACCATGGGCCATCCACCCATTTGCCCCAGCCGGGAGACTTGGCATCATCCTTGAGTCTTCCTTGTCCCACTTTCACCACAGCTCTTCCTTCAGTAAGGACTGTTGTCTCTCACTCTACAGTTGCTTGGATCTTCTACGTTTTCCGATGTCATCACTGCCACCATTCTCATTTGCCGGCTGCCTGCAGTAACCTAACTGCTCTTCCCTGCGGGGATTCTTGCTCCTGCCAGTCCATTCTCAGCCAAGCAGCTAGAGCGAATTTCCTCAAATGCAAATCTGGTGATGTGACTCCCCTACGTAAAGCTCTTCAATGTTTGCTACTGCTCTTAGGATAAAATGTAAATGCTTTAACATGGCTTGTAAGACCCTATATGATCTGGCCCCAGCTTTTGCTACATTCCCTCACTTTACACTCATAATTCTCCAACTTAACTTGCTATGTCTTGTCTATATAGTCTTTATGACATGCTAATCCATCTGCTTGGACTATTCTCCCATGTCCTCAGATACTTTTAATTGGTGCTATGGGCTGAATTGTGTTCCCCAAACCACATGCTAAATTCCTAACCCCTAGTACTTCAGAATGTGAGCTTATTTGGAGACCAGGTCTTAACAGAGGTAGTCAAGTTAAACTTAGGTCATTGGGATGGGCCCTAATCCAATATGACTAGTGTCCTTATACAAAGGGGAAATTTGGACACAGAGATGCGTAAAGAGAAGATGATGTAAATATACACGGGGAGGAGGTGGCCATCTATAAGCCAAGGAGAAAGGCCTGGAACAGATCCCTACCTCACAGCCTCACAACCTCATAGCCTCACAACTCTGCCGACACCTTGATCTCAGACTTACAGGCTCCAGAACCGAGAAAGAATAAATTCCCATTGTTTGAGCCACCCACTCTGTGGTACTTGGTTATGGTAGCCCTAACAGACTGATATATCTGGATAATTCCTGCTTATCTTTTGGTCTAAAGCTTGGGTATCACTTAGCTGTGACCTCCTAGACTGGGCTGGATGACCCTCTTCTGTGCTTCCTTGAATCTCCTGCTCATCAGCACCACATTCTTTCTATGAGAGCATGTGTCACTCTGTATTAATTGTTTTTTGTCTGTGCTTCCTAATAGGTTGAGTTCCATGAGGGCGGGACAGACATACCTTACATATCATTGTATCTTCAAAGCCTTGCACCTAGTAGGGTAGAGTCCTGTATTAGGTATGCATTGCTACACAACAAATGACCCCACAACTTAATGGCTTAAGACAACAAACACTGTTTTTAAAGATTTTATTTTTATTTATTCAAGGGAGAGAGAGAGAGAGCAGGGGAAGGGGAGGAGCAGAGGGAGAGGGACAAGCAAACTCTGTGCTGAGCATGGAGTCCGATGCAGGGATCGATCCAAGGACCCTGCGATCATGACCTGAGTTGGACACTTAACCAACTGAGCCACCCAAGTGCCCTAAGGCAACAAACATTTATTATGTTATAGTTTTTTGTGGGTTGGGAATTCTGGAATAGCTTAGCTGGGTGCTTTTCTTGTGAGGTCGCAGGCCAGATGTCACCCAGTCATCTGAAGGCTTGACTGGGTAGAGGCTCTTCTTCCATGATGGCTCCCTTCCATGGCCATTGGCGGGAAGCCTTTGCTACTCACCCCATGTGAACTTCCCCAGATGCCTGTTTGGGTACCTCATGGCATGGCAGCCGATTTCCCTCTGAGAAGGTAATTCAAGAGAAAGAGCAAGGAAACTGCTATGGCTTGTGTGTCCTAATCTCAGGAGCGCCATTATTTCAGCTATATTGGCTGCATCGTATTCATTAGAAGTGATTAAATATAGTCACACTTAATGGGAGGGGAATTAGTCTCCATTCTCTGAAGGGAAGAGCATCAGAGAATTTATGGACATACTTTAAAACCACCACAGGACTTATTGAATAAATGAAAACATTTTGAATAAATGCACCAACATAAGCCTTTCCCATTTATTGATTCAGCTAGCTCTTTCCTGGGCACCAATTCCTGTGGGACTTGCCCTGGGTAGAAGAAGGCTGAAAACAGATGTGGTACTGGTGCTTCATCCCTCAAACATGCGTGTGACAAAGACCGAGGGCCACTCTACCCCAAGAGTCCTGTCGTTGCTTCTCTAAGACTACCCCAACTCCTGGCTCGCTTCACCCACCTCCCCTGTTTCTCTCCCATTACCCTTGAGCTTTTAATACCAGCTCTTTGTCCTTTTTCTTTTCTAATGTGTATTTTGGAGCCCTTTTCATGATTATTTATCCCATGTCTCCATAGATCATCAGCTCTTGGGAGACAAAGCTGGAGTATCTTTAGTATAGACTTGTGCTCATCGGTCACTGAATAAGCATTAGCCGACTGTGTAGGTGCAATCTATCATGCATGAGTGTGTGCCCCTTGTATATCATGCACGAGCAGGTGCACTTATGAGTAGCTTTGGCTTATACAGCACAAGGGACTGCTGCAGCTCTCATTGCTAGGAAAGTCGAGAAACCCCCCATGGTCTTTCTCCCACACCCACTCCTGTTCCTCAGGCCCTGTGTGAGGTGTCAGAACCTTGACTTCATGCTTTGGAAGGTTGCCAACCTCTAACATAGCCCCTTGTTGTTGTTGTTTAAGATTTTATTTATTTGTTTGAGATACGGAGAGAGAGAGAGAGCGCCTGAGGGGGGGAAGGGGCAGAGGGAGAGAGCGAAGCAGAACCCCCCATTGAGCAGGGAGCCCAATGCGGGGCTCAATCCGAGAACCCTGGGATCATGACCTGAGCTGAAGGCCGGTGCTTAACCAACTGAGCCACCCAAGCGCCCCTAATATAGCCCTTCCTACCTTTTTTTCCCATTAAAAATTTTTTAATGTTACTATTTCTAATAATCCAGAAAATTGAATTTTTTTCTCTGTTGCTGCATGTAATGGCAAGTTAAATACCATTAAAAATTTTTTGCCAGTTAAGATATTTGCAAAGAGGAAGTTTTTGAAAAGTCTTTCAAAGGATATATTAACAAAAAATGGGAACAACATTGGTGTAGCTAATACCTGACATTTATTGAATGCTTATTATTTTCCAGTTGCTAATTTAAAAAATGTCAGTGTTTTATCTCACTTATTTCTCAGAGCAGCTCTAATATGATCCTCACATAATAGATGAGAAAAATAATGTGCAGAGAGGTGAAGTTACTTGCCCACTCCTGTACAGCTAATAAATATGCATATCTGATTCAATGCAGGCGCTTTGACTCAAAGTCTATCCTCATCACCTTTACGGTACACTTTTTCCCTGAGTCTTTTCTTTTTTTTTTTTTTTTAGTTTAAAATTTTAAATTAATTTGACTATAGCTGACACACAATGTTACATTATTTTCAGGTGCACAACAGAGCCATTCAGCATCTCTATACCGTACTGTGCTCACCCCAAGTGTAGCTCCCATCTGTCATGATACAAAGTTATTGCATTATCACGACTACGTTCTCTATGTAGGACCTTTTATTCCTGTGACATATTCAGCCATAACTGGAAGCCTGTATCTCCATTCCCCCTCACCTATTTTGCCCATCCCTCGTTCCACTTCTACTTTTTAACCCTCCTTTGCAAAGATTGCCTCATTTCCTTCCCCAGCACTCCCGAAGACTCAGGGAAGTCCAACTTGAGTTTCTGGAAAATCAGAATGGAAGGGCTAGAAACTATCAGTAGAACAAACATCGTGTGGCCGAGCATTTTCAAACTCTCCTCCATTTTACTCAATGTCGTAGAACAAGCTAGTGTTAAGTAACAAGCAGGACTTGAGGCCAGGTCAGTCTCCTGAGTCCTATCCTGTGCTCTGTCCCTCCCAGTCAACACGGATACATTAGAACTTAGCGGGTAAGAATATGGGTCCTGGGACATGAAAAAGTGCTCAACATCACTCAGCATCAAGGAAATACAAATCAAAACCACAATGAGATACCACATCACACCTGTCAGAATGGCTACAATTAGCAAGTCAGGAAACAACAGATGTTGGCAAGGATGTGGAGAAAGGGGAACCCTCCTACGCTGTTGGTGGGAATGCAAGCTGGTGCAGCCACTCTGGAAAACAGTATGGATGTTCCTCAAAAAGTTGAAAATAGAGCTACCCTATGACCCAGGAATTGCACTACTGGGTATTTACCCCAAAGATACAAATGTAGGGATCCAAAGGGGTACGTGCACCCCAATGTTTATAGCAGCCATGTCCACAATAGCCAAACTGTGGAAAGAGCCAAGATGTCCATTGACAGATAAATGGATAAAGAAGATGTGGTATATATATATACAACAGAATATTACGCAGCCATCAAAAAATGAAATCTTGCCATTTGCAACGATGTGGATGGAACTAGAGGGTATTATGCTGAGTGAAATAAGTCAATCAGAGAAAGACATGTATCATATGATCTCACTGGTATGTGGAATTTGAGGAACAAGGCAGAGGATCATAGGGGAAGAGAGGAAAAAATGAAACAAGATGAAACCAGAGAGGGAGACAAACCATAAGGGACTCTTAGTCTCAGGAAACAAACTGAGGGTTGTTGGAGTGGAGGGGGGTGGGAGGGATGGACCTTGGGGAGGGTATGTGCTATGGTGAGCGCTGTGAATTGTGTAAGACTGATGAATCACAGACCTGCACCCCTGAAACAAATAATACATTATATGTTAATAATTAAAAATTAAAATAAAAAAAAAGAATATGAGTCCTGAGGGCGCCTGGGTGGCTCAGCTAGTTAAGCTCTGCCTTCGGCTCAGGTCATGGTCCCAGGGTCCTGGGATCGAGCCCCGCATCGGGCTCCCTGCTCGGCGGGGAGCCTGCTTTTCCCTCTCCCACTCCCCCTGCTTGTGTTCCCTCTCTCGCTGTGTCTCTCTCTCTGCCAAATAAATAAATAAAATCTTTAAAAAAAATAAAAAATTTAAAAAAAGAATATGGGTCCTGTAGGAAGACTGTGTGCAGCGTGTTGTGCTGTCACCTCCTAAACACTGTAGGCCTCAGCAGATCGTCTGTAAAATGGGAATAATAATGGTACCAACCTCATAGGATCGTTGTGAGGCCTAAATTAAACAGTCCACATAGGGTTTGGCATATGATAAGTGCTTCAGTAAATATTAGCAATTTTTACACCACCCTCGCCTCTATTTTACTGGGTGTGGGGGAGGCAAATAGAAAAGATTCTTTATTAGCCATGTCAGCGAGGATCTGCTTTTCCTCAGTTTTGTATCCTGAATCAGCAACTCCAAATGTTTGTTTGTTTTCTTGTACAATACGGGTTTTTTTTGTTTGTTTGTTTCCTGGAAGTATAAAGCTTGCAAGGAGCCATTCTGACAGTTTGAGATTAAGGTGTGTGTGTGTATAGTGTGTCCTACTTACTTGATATTCTGCAGAAAGTTCCTTCCTGTCAGCTTTCAGTAATGAGATGTGTTGGGGGAGCTGTTCTATGAAGATGGGCTGATGGGAGGCTCCTGGCCCATACCTAAGACAACTGAGAGAGAGGGAGACAGAGAGAGACAAAGAGAGGTGGATTCTTTTCGATTTTGCCTGACACTGGCAAAGAACTTAGGCTAGGCTGGGACAGAGATTGGATATTTGTTGCATGAGTCATGGAGAGTGAAAGGTGAAAGAATGGGGCATGCTCTCCTTAACTATTTGGATAAGGAGAGAAAGGAGAATTTTTCTAGGTGGGTATCAGCATCTGAGGAGAGAACCACAAAATAAGTCAACAATTTCCGAAATTTCTGAAGTTTCATTGCCACATTGCTTTCTGTTTAATTAATGACTCTGTCTCTGCCATTATCTTCTTAAAATTGAGGCCAATTAAGAATAATTTTATTTGAGGGGCGCCTGGGTGGTTCAGTCGCTTAAGCGTCTGACTTTTGATCTAAGCTGTGGTCTTGATCTCAGGGTCGTGAGTTCAGGCCCCCATGTTGGGCTCTGCATTGGGTGGGGAGCCTAGTTAAAAAAGAAAAAGAAAAAAAGGTGATGGAAGAATCATTTTATCTGAGGATAGAACTAGATTACAATTCCCTGAGATGATGACTGAAATACAGAGATTTATTTAAAGGAGACACAGGAATCTCTGGGCAACTTTCTTTGCATGTGTTGTCTCCCTTGGGGCTGAGGTAGGCATCCCCACTGACTCACCTGTCACCCTGCAGACCTGATGTTCTTTCTTGTGCTTCATGATTTTCTGAAGCCTTGGTGGTCCCCCCGCGCCACCCCCCCGCTTCTAAATATTCCAAAGGGAAAATTTCCCTTAGAAAATAAAGTAGTTCTTTTATTTTGCAGGAATGGAATCCAACTTTCTACCTAAGCCCAGTAGCTGAAACAGGTAGCGAAAATTTCCTTTGATTCTCTTATCCGTGCTCAGATAACTGAAGACAGAAACTTCAGATAAGGTCCCAGGCAGCAAATGGATTATTTGTGGCATAGATTGAGTCAAAGGAGGAGCTTGAATGGCTTTATTTAATTCCAATTCCACCTTTATTTTTACCAAGGAAATTTAGAGATGGAGCAAGGGGGGCGGAGACACTGCTTTGTTTTTCTGCTTTTAATGTGCTGAAATGCTCTTTTTCCCTCTCCTTCCCCTTTATCACTTGGCAGGGACGTTTCTTTTGCAATCCTGGGTAGCCTCACCATTGCCGATGCCTCCCGATGTATGCTGCACACCCTTCGTCCAATAAGGGCAGTAAAAGCAGGGCTCATGTTCTTGAAAACCCCCACGTGCTCACTAAGGAGGAGTTCTTATTTTGAAAGTTCCTTTGCATAACCTCAGTTGTGTTTTCTTAGCTTTTGCCTTCATTTTGTGAATTCTGGGTCTAGATGCCGAATGAAGGCAACAATGGAGAATAATGGATTTTAAGAGAGGAACAGCATGATCCAGTGCCTAGAATTTGGGCTGGGGGACCTGGCACGTGGTGCCCATTAAATATTTGAAGTGACTTGGGTATGACAACTCCCCTGACCTGCCTGTCCTTACTGGAGGGTCTGGGGTGGGGGGCTGGGGGGAGGGGTCCTCAGCAGTTTGCTTGGCACGAGCTCATTGCATACCCTCAAGCCAAGGAGGACAAGAATGCAGAACCAGGCAGGAGCAGAGGAAACTGCTCAGGAAATACGGGCCTCCAGGGCTTAGAATCCAGGGCCAGGATTCCAACTCTTGGCCTTCACCGACAGGCGGTATCAAGCACAAGAGGGCTGTTTGCTGGGTGCAGGGGCGTAGGAAGGGGATATTTTTTTAACATTAATAGGTGCAGAAATGTGGACTGCCTCAGACACAAGGCCCTCGTGGAAACCCATCAATAGTGTTTCAAGCGCCTCAATCCGTATGGCATGTTAGACTTGCCTTGCAAGGTCCCTCCTTTCCAGAAATAGATGACAAGCCTGTGGTTCCCAAGTACCAGAGAAAGGCAGGGAAATGAAATCGGAGCACACAAGGACAAGTGTGGAGGAATGACACCTTGATAGATGCACACAGGAGTTGTGCACATTTTACATAAGAGTGGGCTATTTTTACAAAAGCAAAGAAACTTGTGGTACTTGAGAATCTTTAAGGAGGCATCTTGTTAACTTTTCAGTAATTTCTTCATTGTCAGCTTTGTGTTTGTGTGTTTGTTTTCCCCCAGAAGAACTCATCTTTTTTAGGGTGTGTTCATTCACTGGTTATGACTAAAACGCTTCATAAGAAAATTTCCGTAAGTGGAGAGGTGGAAAGATCATCTATCTGCCTTAGAACCATGTAGACCAGAGTTAGAGTCGTTTATACTAGCCATGTGATGTTTGACATATTTCCTTGGCACCTGGGACCCTTGGGTCCCTATTTTTTTAAAAGGCATGTGTTATTTGTTTATATTTAAGATTGGTCTCACGGGGCACCTGGGTGGCTCAGTCAGTTAAGTATCTGCCTTCGGCTCAGGTGATGATCCCAGGGTCCTGGGTTCGAGCCCCGCGTCGGGCTCCCCGCTCTGCGGGAGTCGGCTTCTCCCTCTGCCCCTCCCCCGGCTCACGCTCTCCCTCTCCCTCTCTCTCTCGCTCACTCACTCTCAAATAAATAAATAAAATATTTAAAAAAAGATTGGCCTGTAAAGCTCATTCCCTAATTTTGAAATGGAACCAACAATCTCCTTTTCAAGATTGTCATTGTGCATCAATGGTGAATACAAGGACGGCGAGTGGCACCAACAGATTCTTAGCGGATCTCAGTTCTCTTTCTCTTTCTGTTCATTGTACCCGACTGCAGGTGTGCCCCACTGTACACAATAAAGGGCTGCACACACACTGGTTTTCATTTAAGGACTTTAGACTAACTCTCTAAGGAACTACCAGTGACTTACATGGCAGAGAAAAACCAAATTCATAAAACCTGCAACTTCTTCTCTTCATATATATTTTATCTACCACATGGCAAGACTTGCAGAGAAACGAATGAAAACAACAGAGGCTCTGCCATCAAAAGCCCTTGGTCTGTTAGATCGAGCCATATGAAATTGTCATTCCTGTAGCGACAAACACAGTGGACTGCCGGCAGTTTCATATGGTTTGACCTGGTGGGAGGAGACAGGAGGGAGATGTTTCTAGCTGGGGACTGGGGAGGCTTACTAGAGGGATGGCTGCCCACCAAGGCAGAAGGTCCTCTGGATTTCTGGCTCTACCCTTTTCTTTCTTCCTTCCTTCCTTCCTTCCTTCCTTCCTTCCTTCCTTCCTTCCTTCCTTCTTTTTCTTTCTTTCTTTCTTTCTTCCTTCCTTCCTTCCTTCCTTCCTTCCTTCCTTCCTTCCTTCCTTCCTTCCTTCCTTCCTTCCTTCCTTCCTTTTATTTGAGAGAGAGAGAGAATGAGCAGAGGAGGGGCAGAGCAGAGGGAGAAGCAGGCTCCCTCCCCACTGAGCAGGGAGCCCGATGCGGGACTAGATCCCAGGAACCTGGGATCACGACCTGAGCCAAAGGCAGACGCTTAACCGACTGAGCCACCCAGGTGCCCCGCTCTACCTTTTTCTTGCTTCCGGCTCTCAGCATTGCAGCCTAGCCCTTGGGGTGGGATACTCAGCCATGTGGGCATTGACTATTGGTCTTCTGTCCAGCTGGTGTAGGCTCCTCCTCCCTCTGACTATCTTGGGAAAACAAGACTCCTGATTGGACTGGGCCCCAGAACCCCTTCCTCAAGGTCACCCATTTGGGTATGTGGAGTACCATTTTAGGAGCAGAGGACACTACTGTGTTTGCCAAGGTGGCCGTGGGGGGATTGGGTTTTGGCCTGTGATCCAGCTGGGCGGCTGTTGCTGGGCCCTGTCCTGGAATGGGCGCTATGGGGGTCCCTCTCTGATCTCTTACTCAGAGCAGGGTCTGCTCTCAGGGCCCTTCCTGCCTGGTGAGATGCCCTGCCCTTTGCACTGGGCCTCCTCCCTTCTCACTACACTTTCCATTGCCTGTTGCCACACTTGCCACGACTATCTTCTTCCTCCTGAGTGGGACTCCCTGCACACCCCCCCCCCCACCACCACCAACAGCGAGTCTGCCTCTCCAGGAGCCCTGCCTAGGGAGTGCAGCCCTCCCTGCTGGAAGGGTGCCAGCCGGCTGCATTGAGCCTCATCAGCCCAGGCCACCCCCAAACAGGACACCCGTAGAAGAGTAATGGAGATACGAGAGAGGCAGAGCTGTCGTCCTTCCATTCACCCATCGCTAGGTTACAGGCCTCGTCTCTGGGCTGGTTGCCATGGGGAGGAGCTCACAGACTGGTAGGGAAGCTTGGTCTGTGAGCAAACGTCCGGTACAGGACGCTGAGTGCTAGGAGACAGATGCACACAGAGGAGGGGATGGCTGATGGACAGACACAGAAAGGCGAAGCTCCTAGAAGGGGAAACTGGAGTCTGGGAAGGGAGTTCATCTGTTGTTTCTTGAAGCCCACATTGGTTGGGCCTCTACGTTGTGCCAGGCAGAGTACCAGGCACTGGGGCGATGCGGTGATAAGGTCCTGCCTTTGTGGAGTGGGGTGTCTGTTGGGGGAGACAGTTATCAATCAAATAAGCACAACAATAAATAAATACTTACAAACTGTGGGAAGAATGAGGGAGCATGAAGAGAGCTTGTCACAGGGCACCTGGCTGCTCTGGGGGCTGGAGAAGCATTGGGGCCAGGAGAGTGTCATTTGACTTGAATTTTGAACAATGGACCTGAGGTGGCCGGTGAGATGGGCAACGACGACATCTGGGGCAGAAGTGCGCCGGTGGGGGCTCAGAGCACAGCCGCATGGGTGCAGAAGGGCCGGGATAAGGATTTGTTGAGGCTTTATCCTAAGAACGACGGGACTCCAAGGTCAGGCTTTAAGCCAGAGGGCAGGGTGGGTGCAAGGCTGGTGACAGGATCAGATTTGAATTTTGAAAAGGCCTCGCTGGCAGCAGAATAGAGGATTATGGAGAACAAGTATAGAGGCAGGAAATCAGTATTTATTTATTTACACAGAATGGGATCCTATTGTATGTATTGTTCTGTAACTTGTTGTTTTTTTTTTCTTTTTTTTTTTTTTAACTTATGTCACACTGATCTGTCTCATTCAACTGAACAATGCAGCCAGCCCAGTATTTTGTAGTACAGGTGGATAGGCTATGTCATGATGCATAGTTTATTTCTAAATTGTTTCTAAGCTTTCATTTTCACACACTACCGGCAGGCGTGTCCTTGAACCTGGGTGTGGCAGGTGGAATGCTGAGATAGTCCCAAGGTTACCACCCCTGTTGCACTAGCCCTGTTGGTAACCCCGCCCCCGGAGTGTGGGCAAGACCCAAGAAGAGGATGGGCTAGAACTCCGGTGATTGACCTAATGGATTTGGAATATTCTGGGCGGGCCTGTTTAAACAGAGGACCCCTGAAAAGGGGATCTCTGAAGGGAGAGATTTGAAATGTGAAGGTGCTGTTGGAGGGTCTCGTGGGAAGGTCACATGACCCCCGCCCCCTCCCCCAGACCTGAGAATGACCTCTACTTGTTGGGAGTGGGTCATCTCCGACAGCGAGGGAGAAAACAGGACCTCCCTCCTACAATTGCAAGGAAATGAGTTCCGTTAACACCCCGAGGGAGCCTGGAAGCAGATCTTGCCTGAGTTGAACCTCCGGATGAAAACAGGGGGACACATCTTGACTTCAGTCTTGTGAGATCCAGGGCCAAGGACCCAACAAAAATATACCTGACCCCTGGCCCTCAGAAACTGTGAGATAACAATTTTGTGCTGCTTTAACTTGTCTAGTTGGTAGTAACTTGTCGGGCTCAACTGCAAACCAGTATCATGACTATTTGAATGCATTTCCCAGTATTTATTAAATAGCTTTTTTTGAAAAAAAAATATTTTTTTAAAGATTTTATTTATTTATGCATAAGAGACAGAGAGAGAGAGAGAGATTGGGAGTCAGAGGGACAAGCAGGCTCCCCGCCGGGCAGGGAGCCCGATGCGGGACTCCATCCCAGGACCCTGGGATCATGACCTGAGCCGAAGGCAGACGCTTAACCATCCGAGCCACCCAGGCGCCCGAAAAAAAATTTTTTTTAAAGATTTCATTTGTTTATTTGACAGAGAGAGAGACAGCGAGAGAGGGAACACAAGCAGGGGGAGTGGGAGAGGGAGAAGCAGGCCAACTTGCAAGGGTGACAATTTCTTCACCTCTTCCCCAACACTTGTAATTTCCCATTTTTTAAAATTATGGCAATCCTAGTGGGACTGAAGTGGGATAAAATTGGGATTTCGATTTACATTTTATGGTGTTGAGCATTGACCATTTGTCCATCTTTGGAGAAATGTACGTTCAGATCCTGCGCCCATTTTTCCACTGGGTTATTTATCTTTTCATTGTTGCATTCCATTGCTTTCTTAAGGAAGAATTTCTTGCCAATTGCATTAGGTTTCACTGCCATTATCCCAGTTATTTAGACCAGCACTGTCTGATCGAAATACAATGCTATATAATCTATATATAATCTAAAGTTTTCTCGTAGCCACATTAAAAACAGGAAAAAAAACCATGAAATTTATTTTAATGATAGGTTTTATTTGATAAGATATGTTATTTAACCCAAAACATCCAGAGTAGTATCATTTCTTATGTGTACACTATACTAAAATTAATTCCATTCTTTTTATCTTTGTAGAAAGACTTTTAAGGGTATATTTTTACATTTACAGCACATCTCAATTTATTATTTTATTTTATCTTCTTTTTAAAAGATTTTATTTATTTACTTGACAGAGAGAGAGACAACCCAAGAGCAGGAACACAAGCAGGGAGAGTGGGAAAGGGAGAAGCAGGCTTCCCGCGGAGCAGGGAGCCCGATGCGGGGCTCGATCCCAGGACCCTGCGACCATGACCTGAGCCAAAGGCAGACGTGCTTAACGACTGAGCCACCCAGGCACCCCAGCACATCTCAGTTTAGAATGGTAATAAGCCAGGTGCTCAATAGCTTCAGGTGGCTATTGTCCACCACGTTGGATGGTACATACTCAGATTGTATGTTTACAATAGTAAACAGTATTGTTTTGTTTGCTGTTGTTTCTTATATTCCACATTTTCATCTCTGCTGGTCATATTTTGGGATAGGAAGCTGAGGAAATTCAAATCTAGTGGCCTTTTTACTCTGAGCAGCCTAAGGCCAGTTTTAGAGATGGCTTTTGGGCCTTGAGGGCGCACACAGAGAAAATCAAGGACCACTGCAGACGGGAAGGCAGAAACCAGCTGTCCGTCCCTTGCAATGGTCTAGCTGAAAGATCGCTGTCATGAGGAAGGCGGTCATGGAAGAGGAAAGGAGGAGATATATTCCAAAGACAGGGAGGAAATAACACAGAAGGGCCTTGCTTGGCCAATAGGGTGTGGAGAACGGGAGAGGGGGAGGCGTTGAGAATGACTCAGGACTCTAGTCAAGGTGAGCAGGGGCTGTGCTTTCTAGGAGAACTTCAGAAGAAGGAAAGGGTCTGGGGAAGATGGTAAGCAGTTTGACCCCATTGAGTCTGGGATGCCGGTGTGACATCTAATGGAGCAGCAGGCCGGACGCGTGGGTGTGGAGCTCAGCGGGCAGATGGAACCACAGAAGAGGCTTTGGGACTTCTCCACAGAGAAGTGATAGCTGGAGAGAGCCACATGGGTGGGGCTGCCAAGGGAAGGGATGGCCAGTCCTTCGAGAAACTGTAGGGAGTACGAGGAGGAAGAAGAAGAAAGAAGCAGGACAGCAATCTGAAAAGGAGCAGCCAAGGGAGAAGTAGGAAAATCAGGGTAGCTAGAGTTGGAAGAGGAAAGTGGCGATCTGTGCGAGATGCCGTAAGAACGTTAATCACACAGTGGGTTGGTGCTCTTCTACTTCACCCACGGAATCTGGAGGAGAAAACCATTGTTTCATGTGTAAGACTGTGAAGATTACCAATGCATTTCAATAACTTGGAAAGACAGTGAGCATTTTGCGTCTTTGAAGAGAGAATTTATTCCACGTGCTGGGTCCTTGCTGTCAGTGGGGTGGGGAATGCCGGACTTGAATACCACCGACCAATCTAAAAGCCAGTGGGTTGAGGTTCGTGAGTACAGATGACGTCAGTCCTGCTGGGAGGCCTCCAGGGACATGTGGGAACCATGGCAGTCTGGTGCTGGCCTGCATTTCCATCCTCGCCTCCTTCCATCCTGCTTGGTGCTCTGTGCCCAGCCACACGGGAGGCCGCTTCTCCAAGGGCCTTTGCACGTCCTGCTTCTTTCCAGCCTTCTCTCCTCCCTCTCCCTTGCCTGGCCAAACTGCCTGGACGCGCATGTCACTTTCCGGCTTGAAACCCTTTAGTGACTTCCCATGATGCCTACAACAAAATGCAAACTCGTAACCATAATCTATAAAGCCGTGTGTGATCTGGTCTTTGGCCATCTCTCCCACCTCAGTCCCTTCACACTGCATCTTGCCCACTAAATTCTAGCCACACTGGTCTTTTCCCCCTACTCCAGTAGCATTCTAAGTCTGTCATTGCAGGCCATTTCCTCTGCTTGAAAAACCCTCCCCTCCATCTTATCATTAGGGTCTCAGCTTAAACATCGCTTCCTCAGGCCTCCCTGGTCATGTGGTCACTCTGTCACAGGCCTCTGCCCATTAGCGGTTACTTCCTCCCGGAATGTGAGTTTCTAGTGAGGAGGACCTCATGTGTTGGTCCATTGCTCCAAGCCGGCACTCAGAGCCTTTGAATGGATGGAAGCACTAGGGTCACCTCCTCCAGGCAGACTTCCCTGACTCCGGCTCCACCCAGCCTGGGTTAGGCTCCGATCAGATGTGCTCACAGGGAGTCTGGGCTTCTCTTGGGCCCAGCACCTTCTACACCGGGTTGTAGCTGCCTTCCTGCTGGACCACCTCACTGTTCATCTTGGTGTTCCCTGTGTGCAGCAGAGCTCCCTGCCCAGAACAGACCTGCAACCATTGTTTGTTGGATGTTGAGTGAAGGAGGAATGGGGAAGTGAGAGCTACTCAGAGAGGAGTCCCTTCTCCCTGTGATTCCCGGAAAACACGCAAGTCCTGCTGAAGCGGGAGGCAGCCATACTGCCAAAGGGAAGGCCCCACCTGCACCTGTGGGTGTGTCATTTCCAGGTGTATCTGCTCCAGACAAATGCCTGTGAATCTTCCTGGGAGAACCAGGTAGTTGGAGTGTCCCTGGAGGGGAGAGGCTGAAAGATACAGATTGCCCTGGAGGCTTGCCCTGGAGGGGAGAATCTGACAGCCAGACACTGGCCTAGCTGATTTTTATTCATGCTTTTTGGTGAAATTGTGTGGTGCTGCAAAATGTAACCATTCCGTTGCTTAATTGATCACTGTCGATTTTATTTTATTTTATTTTGTTCTAAAGTTTATTTATTTATTTGAGAGAGACAGAAAGAGTGAGCGAGAGCACGAGTAGGAGGGAGGGACAAGGGCAGAGGGAGAAGCAGACTCCCCGCTGAGCAGGGAGCCCGACGCGGGACTCGATCCCAGGACCCTGGGACCATGACCTGAGCCGAAGGCAGACGCCTAACCGTCTGAGCCACCCAGGCGCCCCTTAAATTAAAGCAGTTTTCACTTAATTTGATTTTGGTGAAGTAATCCTGAAAATTTTTAAAAAACTTTGATTCCAGCACTACACATTAAGAATAAATATCACTAAAATTTAGCTTTCCAGACTTTTTTTTTTTACAGCACCCCTAGTCATGAATCCCATTGTGTTTTTATAAGTGTGCTAAGATCAAGAGGGTGAAATTAATTAAATAATGGTGGGGTGGGCGAGACCGGGTTTTTATTACCAAGGCGAAATACAATTAAGGGGAGCATATGGAAATAGGAAATTAGGAAGCGTCAATCCAATTAAATGAATGCCCTTCTGCCTTTGTCGTTGTGCTGTCCTTACACGCTCATTTCTGAACTTCTCTATCCCTTGTTCTCATCCCTCCTCCACCAGTTCTTTACCTCCAAGGCCTCCCAAAGAGTTGGATTCCAAGTTACACTTGCTTGTTCAAAATTAGCGCCAGGGGCATTGCCTCGAGAAGCTGGAATTCAGGTGGTGAGTCTCACTGTTACAGAAGCCAGGGGAAGAAAGTCTGAGCCATGCTGGGGCCTGGAGAGAGAACAATCATGAAATAAGATAGGCTTCTTAGTTCTCTAGTACTGTGTACATGCAAACAACTGCCCAGAGACCAAGTAACCCTCCAGCTCAGGAGGCCCTCCGCCATAGCGCTTGGCGGAAGTGAGGGGAGGGACAGGGTGTCCCAGAACTCCAAGAGACCGGCTGCTGGTCCCCTGAAGGCCATCCTCCTCCGAAGTGGACTCCTCAATGCATTTTCCAAAGTGTAGGCAGCAGAAGTACTTTGTGATGATGATTATTTTTACGTTGCAAAGTACTTCCAACATTGCTCCCTCCCCTCCTTTATGTTTACTTGTTTGTTTTTGAGAAACTTGTATTAGCGTCATTTTGTTTTTGGACAGATTGGATTGAGACCAAGGTTCTCAGAGGACTTAATTCCCACCCCTGGCAGAGCCTGCTTTTTCCTGGATGTATCTTTTTTTTTTTTCTTTTAAGATTTTATTTACTTATTTGAGAGAGAGAGAGCATGAGTGGGGTGAGGGGCAGAGGGAGAAGCAGACTCCCCGCTGAGCGGGGTGCCTGACCCAGGGCTCCATCCGGGGACTCTGGGATCATGACCTGAGCCGAAGGCAGACGCTTAACCAACTGAGCCACCCAGGCGCCCCTCCTGGACAAGTGTCTTTAAATCATCTTTGCTTCTGACTATTACTGTCCCAGGTCTTGGCTGAAATGGATGTCCTCCCTGCCTTTTGCTGGTAAATGAGCCAGGCTAGTCAGATGGGTCACCTGGTTGACCTCAAGGGACACTGTGGAAGATTCTTTCAGAGTTGTGTCTGCATCATGCCACTCAAGATCCTAATTTGATCTACCTACTTTCATATTTGCTCCCATGCTGAAAAGGAGACACGGTGTTTCCAAATGTTTTTATGCAGCTTCTAAGACTGCTAAGCTCTGGGATTTTGTTCCCCATTTCTTTTCTTCCTGAGAGACAAAATGCACAATTTTTGTAAGGCTCTGCATGAAGATGCCTGGGATTTCCTATTTCTGTCTCTTGTTCGTAGCTTTCTCCCATCTTTTCTCTTTTGTTCCCTCTTCCTTCCTGGGGCTCAGCTGTTACTGGGACATCTTGGACAGATTCCACCACTGTGATGATTGCTAGCTACTTCTCCCAGCAGCTTGCCACTTGCCTTTCCCGAAGCCTGTGGAATGCTTAGGTTGGCTTCAGACCTTCTGCTGTTCTGACCACAACCTTGCTGAGACTCTGAAAGTTAGGTAGGGAAGATGTTGCTGGCTGGTTTCCTGAACCTGAAGTCCGCTGTGGGTTTTCCACAAAGTGCCATGGGCGTGACGAAGATGGTGGGTTTCCCTTAGGGAGCACAGAGCCTGGTCAGGATAGAGGAAGTTAAGCAAGGGTGATACCCCAAAGAAAGGGGTTGAAGGACGAAGGCGATTTAAGGAGGTACAAGTGACCTACTTTCTTATTAGACACCCCCTGCCTTCATGGACTCACTATAGTAAATAAGATCAGGAAGGAAAATGATAGAGAAGGAAAAATTTACCATGATCTTCCCCATCCAGTGTGTTCATCTCATCCATCCCTCCAAACCCATCTCTGGGCCCCACTTCCCCATCTCTGGAACTGCATCACCTCCCCTGTGATGTGGTTCAGCTGGGATTCTGCCAACCTCGTTGCCCTGGAGCCCACTGGGGCAGCTCCGGGAGATTGTTTCTCACACCTGTCTTCTTTCCTCACTTTTCTGCTTTATTTCTCAGCAACCCCGTCCCCAGCTTCCAGGGGCTGGCACACGGGTCGGCCCCATCCTGGGTTCTCTACATCTAGCAGAGCAGCTCACCCTTCGTGCCCCAGCTCACATGCTTGGATTCCATCTCTCCTTCTGGTTCTGAGCCCTTGACGCTGTCCTCCAGCTTAGTCTACACCACCTACCCCCTCCGGCATCCTTACATGTGGTGCTGGCTCCCGCTTGCTACCTTTATTTCGACTTCTGGTCTCCAGCGTGGTTTCTGGTCTGGCCAGAGCCCATTCGTCCTGGCACAGTATTTTGTAGAGATAGGCAGTTCCTTTGCTTTTATGTGACTTCCTCAAGTGAGAGGAGCCAGATTGAAAGAACAGGTGCTCAAGGGGCACGGCAGAGGCCACCCCCCACCCCTCACATTTCTGCTAAAAAGCCTACAGGGAAACTACCGGAGACCTAGGATCTGAGCCCTATTTGTTAAACAAAACACACGAGATGGTGAGCAGTAAGACATGTATAAATGTTTAGAAAAGGAGCTAGAATATATACCAAACTGATAAAAGGACTTATTCTATGCTTTTTTCTAGTCTTTTAAAACAACACTGTACTAATAGAATGTGTTTTGCATACATAATTTTTTCTTAAATGGGAAAATACAACCCAGTCTACCAGTGCTGAAGGGGGCAACCTTTATTAGCATCTCTGACAGTTCTAACCTGGTTCTTGGTGACAATCACCACCATGATGGGATCTGTAGTGAGGTTGTACTCTGGCCTCTGTCAGTGAAGCATGAGCTGAAAACCATCCGGCGTGCTTCCTTAGGCCGTGTGAGGCTGAGGATGAGAACACCTCTGGGAAGGATTTAATATGTAATGTGAGCTTGGCCTCCCGAGACACCTGAAGGAATAAAACAGATGTTGACTCAGTTAACTTGCCAGTGAAGCAAACCAAACATCACCACAATGGGAATTGGATTAGTGTTACTGTTTTATTTTTATTGTTTAGGTTAATTTGGTGTGAACTTACTTTGTTCCTGTGGACTTGACTTATCAGATACTAGACATGTCACAGTGGCAAGACCCTAGAAATACTGTCTTCTGGATTTTCCCCAGAGTGTGATGGATTCCCAGTTTCATAAACTGTATGATGAATGTGTGTAAACTTCCCTAATTACTAATACCTGGCTCCGTTTTAAGTACTCAATTTCCATATCCTCTTGACTTCTTTGCAGATATAACAGTAAATTTTATGTCTTATTGCTCAGTTAGTTGTTGTCATTTTAATAAGTAGGAGGCTTTCAGGTGTCATTGGCCTTGATATTTAGGACTACAAAAGGCCCTATACATTATTTGTGTTTGTCAAATACATTTGTTAAGTGTATGCTTTCCTTGGGCCCGGAATTCTCTTTCAGACCTCACCATTCTTCCGCAGACATAGTGGAACCCCATCTCATTGTTGGAAGTAGAGGGAGAAGTCACACTCCCCTTAAGAATCAACCTGGTTATTATGGGGCCAGGATAGTTACTGTGTTTCTAGAAAACACTTTCTGACCTGGTGGAATGTTCAGATGCTTGTGCTCATGAGCTGTGTTGTAATGGAGTACTCCCGGTCTTCAAATACCACCTTTACTGACAGATCTACCTCAACTCCATCATGAAACACATCTGACAGCTGGAGAGATTGAAACCTGTTGATGCAAATTGACTTCCTCGGTTGGTGATACATGTGGGCATTTTCCATTCTTGCTCAAAGGAGAAAAAAGGACTCTTCCCTTATATGGCTGAGAAAACCTAGCAAAATACTTCATTAACCTCCAGAACTGAGTCATGTCTTCAAGTCATTTATAGAAGGCCTAGACTTTGGCACGAAGGACAAGATGCAGTGACAAGCTAGCCAGAGAGAAAATCATAATATGTTGCCTGACTTGGTCTTTACACTTATCTAACTTCAGTTTTCTGGGTCTTCAGACTCTCAACACTGGGATTGCCTCCCTCTGGGTGCCCTGATCTCCTCAAGAGCTGATTTTCTCCTTGTAGAGTATCTGTGCTTAAAATTCCTTGTGACCCTGCAACCATCTCCTGTCCCTAAGAACCCTAATGTGAGCTTCTTGTCCTGTGGAAAACCAGTTTTTAAGACAAGGAGTGTGGATCAATAGTGACTTTCCCCTCAGAGCTATTTTAATTCTACTAGGAGATTCCTGGTAAAAGTACCAGTGCCTTCATCTAAGTAAATAAATCTCTGGTGTTGGGAATTTGAGGTATGTGGCATGACAAGTTGGGTAGATACTTTTGCCTGGGAGAGGGGTACTGCTCCTCCCCAAACGTAGGAGCTGAACAGTTTTTTTTTTTTTAAATAAACCATCCTAGTTAAGTCGTTTTATGTCCATTTCCTCATCTATAAATAAACATCAATGATGATTGTATAGTGTTTCCTGCGCTACCATTTTCTGATTCTACAAAATCAGTGATTTCCTGGCACCAGGGAGAGAGGTCACTTACTTAATTTTCCTGGACACATTTTCCTCACCAATTCTTAAAACTTGTGGTGAATATTTGTACACCCATGTTCACAGCAGCATCATTCCTAACAGCCAAGAGGTGGAAGCACCCAAGTATCCTTGGGCGGATGAATGGATACACAAAATGTGGTATGTACATAAAACGGACTGCTATTCAGCCTTAGAAAGGAAGGAGCTTCTAATGCAGACTACAGCATGGATGACCCTTGAGGACATTACGCTCAGTGAACTAAGCCAGCTATATGAGGTCCCTAGAGTAGTCAAATTCAGAGAAACAGAAAGTAGAATGGTAGTTGCCAGGGGCTGAGGGGGAAGGGGAGCAAGGGGGAGTTATGTAATGGGTAGAGGGTTTCAGTTCGGGAAGATGGAAAATTCTGGAAGTTATAAGCTTGGCGATGGTTTCACAATCATAGGAATGAACTGTACACTTAAAAATGATTAAAACGATACATTTTATGTTATGTGTATTGGACCATAATAAAAGATTTGCATGGAACTTAGGGCACTCAGTGCTTGATAGCGGATCAATACTTGAACACAAGTGCATCATACCTCCATTTGTAGTCATTTTATTTTACTCTGTTGGATCGTAGCTGCTAACAGCAGTTGAATGGCAATACCACAGCTCTTCGGTTAGTTTGTAAACAACAGCTTCTCTAGCCTTAGTTGATTTACGAAAGCCATGGCTAGAAACACAGTCATGACTCCAACACCTCTTTGTTTTGCAGCTCATTGAACAGGAAGGTGTAGCACAGTTTGCCAAGTATCATCACTCATCTGAATGGAACAAAGGTGACAAAATACAGGAAATTCACGGGTAATGGGACACTAGCCTCAATTTCTATTTCTTGTGATTATGAAAAACATTTTTTTTCAAAGGCAAGTATATCTTGTAACTGCAAAATGCTGAGTTTGAATTTGGAATTTCTTTTCTTTTCTCCTCTTGCCTCCCTCCTGCCGCTCCCTCCTCATGCTACTCGTCCTCCTTCTTCCTCCTCCTTCTCTCTCTCTCTCTCTCTCTCTCTGGCTTATACTTTATATAAAACATAAAGCAACTTATTAAAAGGAAATAAGTAGGCTTAGTTCTTTCTACCTAAATACGAGCTCTCCATGCATCTGAGTTTTGAGTCTGGAGATCTCTTCTTTGCCAGCCTTGGAGCATTCATCACATTTATCTTGAGGCTGAATGTTGAACGTGGTATTAAGTCACGGGCAGGTAAGGCTGGAAGGGACACCATCTCGTCAAAACCAGCATTTTAATTTAATTGTCCCTTAATTCGCCCCCCCTCCCCCAACCCCCCTGAGTATCAGAGTAAAACACATTCTGATTATGATTTTTTCCTTTAAAAATTTTAATTTTGGTAAAATACGCATAGATGTCCTCCAGGTTCATCCATGTTGTAGCACATGTTCGAATGTCCTTCCTTTTTAAGACTGAATCATATTCCATCATATGTATAGATCATATTTTGTTTATCCACTCATCTGTTAATGGATATTTGAGTTGTTTCTCATTTTAGATAATTTTGGAAAATACTGAGATAATATAAAAAAATTAAATAAAATTCTGTCATAATCCCATTGCCAGGAGGCAAGCATTGTTAACATTTTGGCACATTTCCTCTTAGTGGTGAACACTGACACTTATGGTTAACTCTTCCCAATTGTAAGGGATGATATCTTCATGCATGTCTCTCCATCTGAATTTCTGATAATGTTTCTTAGAAGGGGAATCGCTGGGTCAGTGGGTAGGAACATTTTTAAAGTGCTTGATGGATAATGCTAAAACGCCTTCCAGAAGTAACTATAATTTTAACTGGAGGAGACTGAGGAACAGAAAGCCTTCCTTTGTGTCTCTGGCTCTTTCTACAGTGAAAAATACTCTGATAAAAAACAAATTTACACATTCAAGTAAGTAATTTCACACATGCCTACGATTGGTACCAAACAAATAAAATATCTGCATCCTTGATTGATTTCTTTACCCTATGATCTATGAGAGATTTAGTACCATGAACATTTCTCTTTATCCAGGGATAAAATTATTGTTTTTATGTGCAGGTCTGGTTAGGATCTGGGATCAGGGATGAGGAAGGACTCCGGGAATTGTACTGAATTACATGAGGTGATGACAGCCAGAGGGAGGTTGCGAGATCTGGGACATCACGTGGGCTGGGTCTAACCTCAATTCCTGTTGCCCTGAGAGTGAAGTTGAAATGGAGTGTCTCCCACTTGGGTGATTGGTGTGAGGTGTGCCCTGCGTGGGGAGAAAGCTGGGCACTTGGCACTCCAGAACTCTCCATGTGATATTACAGACAAGCCCAGCAACACTCCTGGTCCTGATGACTCTTTGTCAACAATGGGCAATACTAGTCTGCCCAGACTAGCCAGTTTCTGTCCACAGGCAACGTGGTTTTGTTGATGGAGGACGTCATGTAGCATTGGAAGTCTAGCTCTGTCGTTTATTGACTCCATGACCTTGGAGAAGTTTCTGTCTTCTCTGAAATTTGGTTTCCATATTGGTTTCCTCAGTGAGAATCGATTCAAATGGCTGTATTAAAGGGATTGGAAACCAGAAAAGGTCTGAATAAATATCCGGTGTTATTATTAGCCCAGGGGTAAATAGTAGCGCTGCCAGCATGGTGGTGTTTGTCAACTTTGAAGGCAGTTGGCTCCCTCAGATTTTATTATCGTCGTTAACAGTCTCGCTTTAAAAAATACAGCATTTCTTACTCATACTATTGCTTGATTGTAGTTTCTTCTAGTCTCGTTTTTTTCATTTACCCAGTTCTGGTACATGTGCTATCTCATTTAACCCCTCAGCCGCACGGTGAAGTAGGCGCTGCGGCTTCGAATACAGAGGAACGTGCTGTCCCATGAGATTTTAGTGCTTTGCCCCAGGTCATACAGAAGCAGAGCTGGGGCTGAAATGCCGGACTCCTGCATCCAGGGCCAGTGTATCTACACCAACCCCCGAGATCGGAAGGGCCTCAGACGGGAAGATTCTGTGGGTATTTCCTTCTTTACCTTGCGTGAACTTGGGCGAGCTGCTGCATATGGAGGACCAGGCAGTCTAGAGTGTGAGGGACACAAAGGTTCTTTGCAGATCTAGATTCTGAAGTTCTCTGACGTCAAGAGACGTCAGGCTCCTCCTGACTGCAGGGCCCCAATAATATACTTCTTTTCTGTTGTTAATTTTGAAGGCAAGATGCTTATTATTTATTAGTCATTCCGAGACAGTCTATTTAGAGCTGTTATGGCCTATTTGGCAAACACGTGTTAGTGATATGTACATATTGTGGTGTTTGACCCTGTACACAAGACTTTATTATTACCTTCAAATGCTCACACCGCCGTATGAAAAAGTAACATTAATATCTTACATCTTCCCCTCACTGTGGTTAATGCTAACTAGCAATCTGTGTTAGCCATTTTCAGACTCTTCTCACAGGGAGGAAGAAAAAGGACTTCTTATGCTATTTGTGACTGGAAAATGGCAGACAGTTGGAGGAAAGGTAAATGGTTAAGCTTTTTCCATTTTCAGATGTGTGGCACCCCTGTGGAGGTCCTTGCTGGGCATAGCAGTGGGAGGAACCCAACTTTGGTGTGCTGGATCTGATTTTATGCAAACCTGTAATACTGCCTAACCTTGGTTTCAGCGTGAGATGTCCAGACAGCCTTGTGTGGACTGTGGCCGTGGCAAACCATCTGCTGAGACGAGCAAATCCAGAGTCTACTAAATACCAGCAATTGTCCCGCCGAGAACAGTGCAGTGCTCTGTGGGGATGGGTGATGCGAGTCCAGGAAATTATAGGCTGCCCAGTTACCAGGCCTTCTAAAAAGATTATGGGGTGACTTACTGATCTTTAGGTGGGTCAGGGGTTTTGAGGGAAGGTTAGATTTAAAGCATGTAGTTAGAGTTAAAAAGACAGACTTGGCCTGGAATCTCAGAGAGAGAGAGAGAGAGAGAGAGAGAGAGAGAGAGAGAGACATCGTGGAGAAAAGTCCAGGCAAAAAGAGCCCTGGGCTCAGGTTTTGGTTCTGACAGTCAGTGTCTGGGGCTGGGGGCCTCTGTCTAGCTGGTGTACAGCCCCTTCGCCACACAGAGCAGGAACCCGCAGCTCAGCAGCCACGTGGCTTGCTCACATTTCTCCCGCTGATTGGAGTCAGAGCCACGTGTTCCTATGTCCGGGCCACGCCACCTTCTATATATTACTCGAAATCATTTGATTTCAGGGATTCTCTCTCTAATTTTCTCTACCCCTTTGGCAGCTCTCCTGATGTTTCAGATATTCATATTTAATGAAAGAGGCATAAGTAGGGGCAGCTGCAACAAGAGTGAAAACCAGAGGAGTTCAGGAGGTTTCAGTGTGAATATTTTTTTTTTAAAGTTCATCCTTTTATTTACTTTTTATTGTTTATTTCTTAAATCTGAGAGAGAGAGTGTGAGCACAAGCAGGGGGAGTGTCAGGCAGAGGGAGAAGCAGACTCCCCGCTGAACAAGGAGCCCGATGTGGGGCTGGATCCCAGGACCTTAGGATCACGACCTGAGCTGAAGGCAGCCACTTAACTGGCTGAGCCACCCAGGTGTCCCCAGTGTGAATATTCTTTTTTTTTTAATTTTTAAAAAAATTTTATTATGTTAATCACCATACGTTACATCATTAGTGTTTGATGTCATGTTCCATGATTCATTGTTTGCATGTAACACCCAGTGCTCCATGCAGTATGTGCCCTCTTTAATACCCATCACCGGGCTAGCCCTTCCCCCCACCCCCTCCCCTCTAGAACCCTCAGATTGTTTCTCAGAGTCCATAGTCTCTCATGGTTCGTCTCCCCCTCCAGTGTGAATATTCTTATAGGCTGACTTGTGTCCCCCGACATTCATATGCTGAAGTCTTGACACCCAGCATGTCAGAATGTGACCTTGTCTGGAAAGAGGGGCATGGCAGATGGGATTAGTTCTGATGAGGTCATATTGGACTTGGGGGGGGCGCCCTTAATTCAGCATTATTGGTGTCCTTAAAGAAAACAAACACAGACAGGGACACACAGACACACAGACACACAGACACAGGGAGAGCATCATGTGATGATGAAGGCAGAGATTGCCAGCAAACCACCAGAAACTTGGAGAGAGGCCTGGGACAGAGTCTCCCTCCCAGTCCTCAGAAGGAATTAACCCTGCTGACACCTCAGTTTTGGACCTCTGGCCTCCAGAACTATGAGGAAATAAATGTCTGTTGTTGAAGCTCCCAGTCTGTGGCGCATTGTTAAAACGGCTGTAGCTGACTGATACATATCACCCCTTTCATGCTCCTCTCAGGTGACCCCTCACTGGTGTCTACCACTGGCCTTTGCCAGTTTTGTTCTCTCAACACACATACTTAGTGCTCTCTAAAGTATTTTTTTTTAGTGCTGAAAAGAGCGTGGTAACAGGGGAAAAAATTTAAGGAAAAGGTAAGTACCCCATTTAATTTTAAGACTTTTAGTTAGGTGGGGTTTTTGTTGTTGGTGGTGGTGGTTTGGTGTTTTCTTGTTTGTTTTTGGACACAAAATGAAAAAACACTTTCTAAAGTAATTTATTTGACCGTTTTTCTCAAGGACGTTATTGGCATTCTACTGTTTAGGCTACTAACCTGGGAGCATGTATCCCTCAATCCTGTCCCAGAGTTTATATTGTTTGTGAGATTTGTGTCAAACGCTACCTAACAGAAAATGTGCTCTTTTTCCTCGGCCTAAATATCACCCACACTTCCTAACCATGTCAGAAGGGTGACCTGAGCACCAGAATCCTTTGTTCTGTGGCGTGGTTGCTAAAAAGTCCTCCTTCTTGTTGAAGCCTGCTCTCCTACTTAATGTCTTTGGTCACTCAGAAGCCGTGTCACAAGAGAGTCGAGCTGCGCCCTCAGCAGCGACGTCCTCACAGGGGTGGACCGGCATGTGACCATCACTTGCATAAGGGCTACCCTTAGCTTTGTAGAGCCTGACACTTAATTTTGTCTCCTCACCCAGAACTGTTCTGGTTGCTTCGTGAGAACGAAACCCTTAGAGGAGCGATAGGTAAGCCTGTGTGTCAAGAGGGGTGCACCCTTCTGGTAGTCAGGGTCCCCACGCTCCTAGTGGTCCTTCATGAGGGTGGGGTCAGAACGAGGGTGGGGTCAGAACCGAGGAAGGACCTCACGAGTGGTCCTTCATGAGGGTGGGGTCAGAACCGAGGGTGGGGTCAGAACCAGAGAAAGCCTGCTGACCACTCCTGCCCCACAGAGCCGCTGAGTCCTCATACTCTCAGACCACCCTGCGTCTGGGACCAGTGTCCTTTGGATGGGCTCACATACATTTGGTTAGGTTAAAGTTTTTCTTTAGATTAATTATATAGTTAAGTTCTATGAATTGTTTTTTTTTTGGGGGGGGGTCAAAAACAGCCCAGTATCGACAAATTCGTGTAGTTCAACCTAATAGGTGTTTCAACTTTTAAATTTCATTATAGACAAACAAGAAGTTGCAAAAATAGAGGTCTCATGTATCTATTGTCCAGCTTCCCCCGGGGCCTGGCATCTTACGTAACAGGGTTCACTATCAAAACCAGGAAATTGGTATTGGCACCAAACCATTGACTAGTTTATAGGCCATACTTGAATTTTACCAACCTAATAGCTTTTGGGAGCTAGTCTTAGTTATTTCCATGGTAACACATTTAACAAGCTCTTAGGCTCTGTTTACTTTATAGATGATAGGGCTTTCATTTTATTTTTAAGGTTTACACGTATCACATTCTCAAGTTAGAAATTCAGACAAGAGAATTGTGTATAGGTGTGCAGGGTGTGAAAGCTTCCTCTCTCACACAGAAGTACTCACTGTTAGAAGTTTGACGTGATTCTCTCTTTACCTTTTTTGTGTATATGAATATGTATCCAGGGGCGCCTGAGTGGCTCAGTAGGTTAAGCGTCTGCCTTCAGCTTGGGTTATCATCCGAGGGTCCTGGGATCAAGCCCCACATCGAGCCCCACGTCGGGCTCCCTCCTCAGTGCGGAGCCTGCTTCTCCTTCTACCTCTGCCCCTCCCACCTGCTTGTGCTCTCTCTCTCAAATAAATAAATAAAATCTTTAGGGGCACCTGGGTGGCTCAGATGGTTAAGCGTCTGCCTTCAGCTCAGGTCATGATCCCAGGGTCCTGGGATCGAGCCCCACATCGGGCTCCTGGCTCAGCAGGGAGTCTGCTTCTCCCTCTGCCTCTCTCCCTGCTCATGCTCTCTCTCTCTCTCTCTCTGTCTCTCTCTCTCTCTCTCTGTATCTCTGTGTCTCAAATGAATAAATAAAAAAAAAATCTTTAAAAAAATGTTAAAAAAATAAATAAAATCTTAAAAAAAAGAAAAGAAAAAAGTGAATATATATCCATATATATATACTAAATTTATATACACCCATAATATGTAACTTCTTTAAAAATCACATTTTATAAACAAATTTTTTTAAAGATTTTATTTATTTATTTGAGAGACAGAGAGAATGAGAGAGAAAGCACATGAGATGGGGGGAGGGTCAGAGGCAGAAGCAGACTCCCTGCCGAGCAGGGAGCCCGATGCGGGACTCGATCCAGGGACTCCAGGATCATGACCTGAGCCGAAGGCAGTCGCTTAACCAACTGAGCCACCCAGGCGCCCAACAATTTTTTCTCATTAATATGTTATTAACATCATTCTGTGGCCATAACACATTTTCACTTATTATCATCTCACTGAGTGAAAGATAGTTTCTCTGCCCTGTTTGGTGGTTCTCCCCACCCTTAGCTACCTCCTAGGTCCAGGCTCCCTGCCTTAGATGACACCGTCTCCCCTGAATATCTTGCCTCCTTGTCATTCCATTTTCCCAAAATGATTCCATCTTTTTTCACCAGGGTCTACCTGTCCAGTGTGACTCCAGGACCCTCCTGAGCTGGCTCACTTCTCTGCCCTCACCCTGGGCACCCTCCCCATCACGGCAGGCCCCGGGGACTGATCAGTCTGCCATCCCTCTCCACCTGCCACGCTGACCACTTGGCATTTCTTATTTGCCAGACCCGTGTTTCTTCTTAACTTGGGGCACATTTATATAATCTTTAGGGACTTCTGCTTTCTCATTGGTAGAAGGAGAAGGCTGGATCGCCTACAAGGCTATGTGGTCCAGGGCAGGGGTGGGCAAACTTTCTCTGTAAAAGGCAGGGTAGTAAATATTTTAGACTTTGGGGGCCCTACAGTGTCTGTCACAACCACTTAACTCTGCCGTCAGAACACACAAGTGGCCATAGACAGACAACATGTAAATAAATAGGTGTGGTTATGGTTCAGTAACACTTTTATTTATGGACATGGAAATTTGAAGTCCATGTTTTTTTTTCATGTCACAAATTTTTATTATTATTACTATTTTTTTAGGCATTTAAAAATATAAAAAGCATTCTTGATGCACAGGTAGTACAAAAATAAAGGTGGCAGGCTGGCTTTGGCCCATGGGCTGGTCTAGTGGAAAGAGACTGAGCTTTGGGGTCAGACAGGTAAGAACTGCAGATGCTTTTGTCACCGGCGGGCTGTGTGAACTGGTCAGGTTATACAACCCTCTTAAACTTCAGACCTTGCAGAGTTGTTGTGAAAATTAGAGATAACTTATGTAAAGTTTCCGACATGCAGAGGGCACTCAATATGTGTTAGTCCATTTGTCTTTCCCTTAAGGATCTTTCCAAGACTGGAATTCACTAACTCAGAGAGCAAAGTTCATTTCCGTCGCGGAGCTTTTCAGGCTGGCTTCAGCATCTACTTTGCCCTGATTACAAATGTACATATGTGTGAATAGGGCTTTTATGCTTACAGATGGGTTCCATGCCTCTCCATGACAGCAGGGAGAACGTTACCTCTCACCATGTCTAACCTACAAGAGGTCCTGAATTTTAGGTGGTACATGAAATGTCTCCATTTAGTAATTCCTTAGTCTTTCAGAAGTTCAGAGTACATTTTATATATTCTGTAAAAGACATTTCAGTAACTCAAAAGTCCTATGATCTCCAAGTACCCCGCCACAAAAGTCCAGGGGTCACTGTCCCGGATGAGACATCCCTCCAGACTTCTGGACTCACTCACGTCCCTGTCCAGCCAGGTCCCATGCCTTGGACATTTCAACCTGTTCTAGAACTCAAAGTGACTTACATGGATTCTTTCATTTGACACCCAGGACCAGTTTTATCAGTATCTCTTTATACAAGAAGGACCGAGGCTCAGAGATGTTGAGATGATGGCCAACATCACACAGATGGTGGTGGTGGGAGGGAACCAGGACGTGCGCCCCTGGACTCTGGGTCTGGTGCTCTGTCTGCTGCACAGCCGACTTCCAACATTGCTCCTAAATCTTATATTTGGGGGCGCCTGGGTGGCTCAGCCAGTTAAGTGGCTGACTCTTGGTTTCGGCTCAGGTCATGATCTCATGGGTCATGAGATTGAGCCCTGAGCCAGGCTCTAAGCTCCGTGGGGAGTTTGCTTGAGATTCTCTCTCTCTCTCCCTCTGCCCGTCTCCTCTCTCCAAAATAAATAAATAACTCTTAAAAAAAAAAAAAAAAAAGAGCAGGAGCCTCTGTCATTCACCCGACTCAGGCCTAGATCTCAACGTAGTCGTAACTGGTATCAATAATGAGCAATTAACACACAAGCCAAGTTCCACCAGGGTAAAAGGGCTCTAGGTCTCAGCAGCTTACCACTGTGTCTCCACATACACGTTGCGTCCATTGCGGGTGAACTACGGCTCCACGCCACGTCATCTTTCCTTGGGACTCGGGCTGACTGAGAAGCTTCTATCTGGAACACCAGGGTGGAGGAAAAAGAGAGCTTGGCAAAGCCCAAACTGGCTCTTAGAGCAGGACGTGACATACATTACTTGTCACCTTCTGTTGGCCCAATCAGGTCCAATGGCCAAGGCCAACATGATTAGGAAGAGAAAGTCTTACTCTCCCCTAGGCAGAAGCAGGGAGTATTTCTGAACTTCTATTACAGTTTACCACAATACATATGCAAACTAACCTTTGGAAGTACTAGAAAGTGTGCTACAGAAAAGACATGTAGATGTTGAATAAACATGAACACGGAGTGCGCTTTCAGGCTTAATTGCTTCCAGCATAAACGATTCTTTCAGAATTTTCCAAGAAAGGCTTGTCATTGTCACTCTCTTGTCAGGTTTATATAAAACCAAAGATTACTGTACATACACTCCCAATGGCTGTCAAATACACAGAGTTCTCCGAAAGCCAAGCTTCTGCTTATCTTCTTGAAGGCTTTCAGAGGCAAACACTGATCAAAGCAAATAGCCCCTTTTTGTCGGCTGCTCTAGGCTTTTAAAATGAATTTGGAGAAATTAATGGCAATGCATGGAGACTCATTAATTTAAACACACACACACACACACACGTGCGCGCACATCGCGCAACACACTATTGTCTACCCTTTGGATCCTGTATCAGTCAGGGTCCTTTAATTATAAACAACAGAATCCATTTTGGGGGTGGGGGAATCTAGTAAGAGCAATAAGGTAGCTCAGAGAATTTCCAAGAGAGTTTTGCACTTAGAAACGGTGGCTGAATTACACTGATTACATTGCTGGACTGTTCCAGGAGGAAATTGACCGCTGCCAACATGGGGTTTGAGGTGCTGTTACTAGAACCCCCGCCAAGTTGCCCATGAAAGCTAGGTGCCTCCCTTCTCTGTGCTCTGCCCCCTTGCCACAGTGAATACCGGGTGACTTCTTCCTCTTTTATATTTTTAAATTTTTTTAAACCTTCTTTTCCAAATCAAAATCCCATGCCTATACCACCTTCACCAAGCGATCGAATTTTGCATCCCAATAGTGAAATGGTTTGTTATAGCATGTGATGCATTATGACACGCACCACATCACCTATGAGATATTCTTTTATTAGGATGCACATAATGTCTGATTGTCTTTATTTCTGTGATGACAGCAGCTATCAGTAGTTATTGTCCAGATCCATCAATTCACTGGGAATGGCAAAGTGGTGATTTTTCTAATTTTACTATTTCTCTAAGAATTTTTAGCTGGAATAATTTAATAAAGATACACTCTTCCCCTTACCTACTTCTGGGTTACCCTTATTGTTCACATCAGAAAGGCATCGAAAGGCAGGATAACTGTTTGATATTTTCCTTTCCCTTTATTTAGTAGTTTTCAAGACCATAAATTGGTTCCTATTACTCTATCATTCTCTAAAGGTGACCAGTTAGTTATAAAATGTATATATTATCATGACTTCCTGGATCAAAACATATTTGATTAAAACATGAGTGATGTTTCAGTCAATTGCAGATTCCATTTTCAAAGCTCCACTTCTTCTGTCTTTTGCTAGTAGAAGCCTCCTCGGTTTGGTCCCTGAGTCCTTTCGACATGACCCTCGTGGTCTCTAGTAGTTTCCGCACTGTCTGGCATGACAGGCTCATTTGTGCATTTTGTGCCTCAGACCAGAATCAGTCATTTCTCCAAGAAGGCTTTGTTTCTTTTAGTGCGAAATGGCATTTCAAGACCACGATCTGGCCATTAATAGTGTTTATTGCTACTAGGTTGGCCACTGTTTCTAGGTCTCTTCAGTGGACAGAACAAGGATATATATAAATATTCATGTAATATTATGTGTGTTTTTAAGACAAAATAGAAAAAGTACCTCATGAGTTTATAACTGGTACTTCTAATTCAAATTTATGACTAGGCTTTTTTTTTTTTAAGATTTATTTATTTATTTGAGGGCGCCTGGGTGGCTCAGTTGGTTAAGCAACTGCCTTCGGCTCAGGTCATGATCCTGGAGTCCCAGGATCGAGTCCCGCATCGGGCTCCCGCTCGGCGGGGAGTCTGCTTCTTCCCCTGACCCTCCCCCCTCTCATGTGCTCTCTCTGTCTCAAATAAATAAATAAAATCTTTAAAAAAAAAAAAAAAGATTTATTTATTTATTTGAAACAGAGAGAAGACATCACAAGTAGGTAGAGTAGCAGGCAGAGGGAGAGGGAGAAGCAGGCTGCCCGCTGAGCAGGGAGCCCGACGTGGGGATCGATCCCAGGACCCTGGGATCATGACCTGAGCTGAAGGCAGGTGCCCAACCGACTGAGCCACCCAGGCGCGCCCCTGACTAGGCTTTAAACTTAACCTTTTGTTTCTTAAATCTGTAGGTCCTTTCTTTCCTACTGATGATCTTAATCCCTAAATACAAAGGATGATATAATCAGAATATCTTATAATTACTCATTTATTCTATCTCATATAAAGTCTCAGACTAACAGTACTACTATTACTACCACCACAAATGGAATTACTGTGAACAAATGGAATTACTTTCTCAGGTGTTTTCATTCCCCCCATTTACATAGCTGTGCTGTACTATCTACTTGACCTGAGCAGATAGTCGTCAAATGGTCTACTCTCTCCCCTTAAGCCTTACTTAGTTTTAGTTCTATGGATCTCAGTATGTCAAGTGCTCTTCATCAATCCTTAGGTCAATGTCTCTGGCTATTTTGGTTGTCTGAGGCTTGATCTCTAGAAGATTCTTTAGAAAGGGTTGTGGATGGCAACGATATTCCCTGATTTCTTTCATGTTAACAGTTTGTGCCCTTTATACTTTAAAGTCAGTTTTAAATACATTAATTATTACATTGTTAATACCTTATTTTATTTTCTTCTGGCATAGAGTCTTGCTGTCAAAAGTCTGATGAGAAAATTTCCTTATCATAAAGCTCGCCACTGGTTCATCTTCAGTAATCTTTTCTAGAATATATTTTGGTGTTGGTCATCATTCTGGGTTGGTATTTTTAGCTACTCCGTGCACTCTTTCAATATGTAGTTTCAATGACTTTTTCCTCTTTCTTGAATAGTTTTTGAAATAAAGCTTTTAGTGTTTGTTCTGCTCCCTTGCTTTGGTTTTCTTCTTCAGCAGCTCCTATTATCCTGTGTCGGATCTTCTTTGCATATTGTCCATATTTGCTAATTTCTTCCTTATCCTCTTTATTTTTCTTCATTTCTTTTTAATTAATTAATTTTTAGAGAGAGAGAGAGAGCGGGGGGAGGGGTGGGGTGAGAGGGAGAGGGAATCCTCAAGCAAACTCCCTGCTGAATGCAGAGCCTGATGTGGGGCTCCATCTCAGGACCCTGAAATCATAAACTGAGCCAAAACCAAGAGTCGGTTTTTTATTAAAATTAAAATTAAAATTTTTTATTTTAAAATTTCCTTTTAAAACATTTTCTATTTTCTTAAGGCATTAGCTATTGTACTTATTCATTTCAATTTTCTCTTCATTTCCAATTTTTGGGATGATGTTTTCCTTTATGTACAGTATTTCTGGAGTTCTGGTATCTCATTTCTGAGTTTTTCTTAGTTTTGATTTATGTTTTTCTTTTATGGCTTGTATCCTTTAAAAATTTATTTTAGGTTTTTATTTTTTTTAAATAGAAGGTTACAGGTTTTACACATGCCCTTCTGGTGGGTTTTCATGATTTATAGAGTTTTTTTTCAGCTTCTTTACCTCTTTTTTCTTATAATAACTTCATATGGGATTTCATCTTGATATTTTTATGTTGTTTATTTAAGAAATCAATTCTCCTGAACTTTTGGAAGGAGGCATGGTTGACAGTGTTGTTTCTGTTCTTCTCCCTCACTTTTAACTGGATTGTCTCTTTGTCTCTATCCACCTCAATTTTGATTCATTTTCCAGAAGCTTCTCCTCAGTGTGGAGGCCTGTCCTGAAAGGGAGCCCCACCTTAATGGCTTCAGGAGTTCGCTGGAGCTTGACTTCTCCAGACCCATTAGTCCTTACTGAAAGTCTCTTGTACTCACTCACTGTTGGATTGGGCAAAGCCCTTCTGGTTTCAGCTGCTGGTCTCAAGCTGTCCCACTGAGCTCTCCTTTGCATTCCTGTTGGGTACTTGGGAATTTTCCAACTCTCAAGTCCAGCAGATACCCTTTTGCTTCAATCTGCTTCCTCTTGCACAGGTGTTGAGACCTTGTAGACGGTGTGACAGTGGATGATTTTATATTTCGGGGTTTGAGAAGGAAATGTTGTGATCCAGTTTTGTTTAAACGTTGTCCACGACAATGCGGTTTTGCTATCTAGCTGCTTTATCTTTTTATCTGAGAATTCAGTGGGATTAAAAAACTATGCCCATGCCTTCATCTTTCCAGAATTCCCTCTATATGTATTCCTTTTTGAGACTTTTCCTAACACAACTGAAAAAACAATCTCATGAAGGTGCACGTGATTGGTTGGGGTTAAGTCACATGTCTTTGCCCTAGTTGCAGAGGAAGCTGGGAAAATCATTTCTGACTTCCACCTTGGGAACGTGGAACTCATAAGACTGCAAATGCCCTAACATAGGAAGGATATTGCACGAACTATATCCATTATGGATCTACATGCTAAAGCCTGGCTTTTACACAGATAAGCCAGGTTGATGCCTTTGCAATGTCATTTCAAGGGCTTCACAGGTCTCAACAGCCTGAAATATTTATCATAATGACTTGCTAGAAATGAGGGGCGTTAGAGTTACTTTTAGGATAAAGAGATTGTCTATTAAAGACTCCAAATTTCATTTTAATCATAAAGTTCTGATATGTGGGAGTTTTAGTTCAGTTTATCTGATCAGAGGACTGGACAACTGGTTGTTTTATCTCACAAACCAGTCATTTGAATTACTGGTTTTTTGGATTGACTTCATCATCATGAACTGGCTGTGTGTGTGCATAGAGCTTTTGATTCCAGAGCTCAACAGAAGCACCCCAAATTTACTGTTGTGCCATTTTGGATCTGTCTATAGAGTGAGAAGAAGCCACAGTCTGCTACCTCTATTAGTGTGTTATGTATTATACTGCTGAGCACCATTTTTTGTGATATTACTACAGTTCAATTGATTTTGACCATTTTCTGTCATGTCCTACCTTGTTTACCTTCCCCACTGGCCTGCCACAGAGATCCTAGCGTATTTTTTTTTTTTTTAAGATTTAATTTATTTATTCATGAGAGACAGAGAGAGAGAGAGAGGCAGAGGGAGAAGCAGGCTCCCAAGGAGCAGGGAGCCCGATGCGGGACTCGATCCCAGGACCCCGGGATCATGACCTGAGCTGAAGGCAGACGCCTAACCATCTGAGCCACCCAGGCGCCCAGATCCTAGCGTATTTTGGAGGAAACTCTTACAGCTTATAAATCAAGGCATTCAGGGGGGGAAAAAAAGCAAAAACAAAACAGCTTTAAAATCTTTACATGTCTGCCCATTAATTAAAGAACACAGTTCCTTAACAAAATATTAGCAAATTGAATTCAACAATACGTTAAAGGATCATATACCATGATCAAGTGGGATTTATTCCAGGGATTCAGGGATGATTCAATATCTGCAAGTCAGTCACTGTGATACACACATAAACAAAATGAAGGATAAAAATCATATGATCATCTCAATAGATTCAGAAAAAGGATTTGAAAAAATTCAACATCAATTTATTTTTTTTTAAAAGATTTATTTACTTTAGAGAAAGAGAGAGAGGGAGAGAGAGTGGGAGTGGGAGGAGGGGCAGAGGGAGAGAGAGAGAATCTCAAGCATACTGCATGTCCAGCATAGAGCCCGATGTGGGGCTCGATCTCATGACCCTGAGATCGTGACCTGAGCCGAAATCAAGAGCCAGACACGCAACTGACTGAGGCACCCAGGTGCCCTTCACCATCAGTTTATGATAAAAACTCTCGACAAAGCAGGTATAGAGGGAATATACCTCAATATAATAAAGACCATATATGATAAGCCCACAGCTAACATCATACTCAATGAAAGCTTTCCTTCTAAGATCAGGAACAAGACAAGGATGCCCACTCTTACCACTTTTATTCAATATAGTGTTGAAAGTCTTAGCCAGAGCAATTAGACCAGAAAAAGAAATAAAAGTCATTCAAATGAGAAAGGAAGGAATAAAACTATTACTATTTGCAGATGTCATGATATTATATACAAAAAAAAAAATCCTAAAGACGCCATCAAAAAACGGTTGGAACTAATAAATTCAGTAAAGTTACAGGATACAAAATCAATACACCAAAATCTGTTGCATTTCTATACAGTAAAGATGAACTCTCAGGAAGAGAAATTAAGAAAACAATCCCATTTACAATTACATCAGAAGGAATAACATACGTGTAGGGAAAAATTTAACCAAGGAGGTAAAAGGCCTGTATATTGAAAATTATAAGACATTGTTGAAAGAAATTGAAGAAGACACAAATACATGGAAATCCATGGTCATGGATTGGAAGAATTGATATTGTAAAAATGTTCCATACTACCCCAAACAATATACAGTTTCAGTGCAATCTCTATAAAAATTCCAGTGGCATTTCTTCACAGAAATAGAACAAACAATCCTAAAGTATGTATGGAACCATAAAAGATCCTGAATAGCCAAAGCTATCTTGAAAAAGAAGAACAAAACTGGAGATATTATGCTCCCTGATTTCTAACTATATTGCAAAGCTACAGTATTAAAACAGTGTGGTATTGCCATAGAAACAGACATGTAGATCAATAGAACAGAATAGAGACCCCAGGACTAAGCCCACATATATATGGCCAATTAATTTACAACAGAGAAGCCCAAGATATATACTATGGGGAAAAGACAGTCTCTTCAATAGTGTTGGGAAAATTGGACAGCTGCATGCAAAAGAATGATGATAACCCACTATTTTACACCACACAAAAAAATTAACTAAAAATGCGTTAAATATTTGAAAGCAAGGCCTGAATCCATATAATTCCTAGAAGAAAACATAGACAGTAAGCTCCTTGACATAGTTCTTGGCAATAATTTTTGAATCTGACACCAAAAGCAAAAGCAACAAAAGCAAAAATAAACAAGTGGGACGATATCAAACTGAAAGCCTTCTGCACAGTAAAGAAAACCATTGGCAAAATGAAAAGGCAACCTACTGAATGAAAGAAAATATTTGTGAATCATATATCTCTTAAAAGGCAAATATCCAAAATATATAAAGAACTCCTATAACTCAATGGCAAAAAAACCAATCTGATTAAAACGTGGGCAGAAGATCTGAATAAACAATTTTCCAAAGAAGAATACAGATGGCCAAAAAGTATATGAAAAGAAGCTCAGGATCACGAATTATGAGGGAAATGCAAATCAACCACAGTGAGGTCTCACCTCACATCTCTCAGACTGGTTAGTATCGAAAAGACTAGAATAATCACAAATACTGCAGAGGATGTGGAGTACAGGGAACCCTCGTGCACTGTTGTTGGGAAGGTCAATTGGGGCAGACAGTATGAAAAACAGTATGGAACTTCCTCAAAAAATTAAAAATAGAACTGCCATATGATCCAAGAATTCCACTTTTGGGTATTTATCCAAAGAAAAGGGAAACTCTAACTCCAAAAGATATACGCTCCCCCATGTTCATTGCAGCATTATTTACAGTAGCCAAGATGTGGAAACAGCCTAAGTGGCCATTTCGTTTAAAGATTTATTTTATTTATTTTAGAGAATAGGAGAGGGGCAGAAGGAGAGAGAGAATCTCAAGCAGACTCCGCACTGAGCACGGAGCCTGACGCAGGGCTCAATTTCATGACCCTGAGATCATGATCTGAGCCAAAATCAAGAGCCAGATGCTTAACTGACTGAGCCACCCAGGCGCCCCCAGCCTGTGTCCATTGATGGATGAATTGATAAAAAAAATTTGTGGCATATACATATGTAATGAAATGTTACTCAGCCACAAAACAAGAATGAAATCTTGCCATTTGCAATAACATGGATGGACCTTGAGGGCATTATGCTAAACAAAATAACTCACACAGAGAAAGACAAATACCCTATGATCTCTCTTACATGTGGAATCTAGGAAAAAATAGGTCTGTATAAACTAAGCTCATAGATACAGAGAAAGGATGAGCGGTTGCCAGAGGCACGAGGTTGGGGTGGGAGAAATGGGTGAACTATTTTTGTTTTGTTTTAGTTTTAGTTAAAATTGAATAATAAAAAAGATACATACACCCTTCAACCCTGCAATTCTGGTCCTGGGTATGGACTCTAAAGAAACTCTTACAGATTATACCAGAAGATAGCATCATTCTTTATCTTTACTATCAGTAGGAAATGAATGAGTCAATTGTGGTATACTCATAAATACCAGATAGCAGTTAAAAATGAATAAATGAAAGTTACATACAACAACATGGATAAAACTTAGCAGCATCATTGTGAGTGAAGAAAGCAACCTGCAGAAGAATGTACACAGTAGGATAGATTTAAAGCCTACAAAGCCGTACAATACATTGTTAAATGGATACAGTTGGAGATAGTAATGGGGGTAGATTCATGCATGGGGAATGAGAAACACTAACTTTAGAATAATGGTTACTCAGAGGTAGGAAAGGAAATGGGAATTAGGAAAGGAAACACAGAGGGAGGACTTTGGATTTATTTCTTAAGCCATAGTGGTGGGTACCATTAAAACAGGAATCTGGAAGGCAGAAGCTTAAAGAGGTGGAGACAATCTGTGTTCAGGAAAGGGAGGAGGTGTAGGTCAGTTAGCATATCATATGTCGGCATCCATCAAGTTGATGATATAAAAATATCACTTATTGACACGAAGAGCTGTTAGGAACATATCAAGTAAAAATTAAAAGTACAAAACAGGATTATTATTATTTTTTTAAATAAATCTTTTTTAAAAGATTTTATTTATTCATGAGAGAGAGAAAGAGAGAGAGAGGCAGAGGGAGAGGGAAAGGGAGAAGCAGACTCCTCACTGATCAGGGAGCTCAATCCCAGGACCCCGGGATCATGACCTGAGCCGAAGGTAGATGCTTAACTGACAGAGCCACCCAGGTGCCCCTAAGAACTTCTTATATAATAAATTCTTGAAGATTTTTAAGAAAACTCACTCCTTCAGAAAAAAACTCCCTTATCCACTGCTGTTCCCTTGCCATACTGCTGCGGGGATCCGAAAGCCTGGAATGTGACATGATTTTAGGTGGTTTAATGCTGATTAAACGTGTCTTGTTTCCGTAAGAATATGTTTATTTAATTAATTAATTTATTTATTTTTAAAAATTTTATTTATTTGACCGAGAGAGACACAGCGAGAGAGGGAACACAAACAGGGGGAGTGGGAGAGGGAGAAGCAGGCCTCCCGCGGAGCAGGGAACCTGATGTGGGGCTCGATCCTAGCACCCTGGGAGCATGACCTGAGCCGAAAGCAGACGCCCAACGACTGAGCCACCCAGGCGCCCAGAATATGTTTATTTTAACATATATTACAAAAATAAATTTGTTTCAACAAATGGTGCTGAAGCAACTGAATATCCACATACAGAAAAAGAAGAAAAAATGAATCTAGACACAGACCTGATACCCTTTTCCAAGATGAACTCCAAATGGATCACAGACTAAATGTGAAACAGGAAACTTTAAAACTCCTAGAAGATCACAGGAGAAAAATATATGAGCACATCCAACCCAAGATTCAATTAATGCTCAAATTTAAAAAACTGGGATTCCTGCTGGGCAGGGCAAGACTGTCTTTACCATAAATAGGGTTGGGCCTGCAGGCTATCTACACAGAAAAATGGAATTTAGATCCCTCCTTTGCCATAACCCTCCACCACCCACCCCCTGCCAAAAAAATCCTAAGTGTTAAAGACAAAACAATAAAGTTTCTAGATGACAAACATAAACAAAACCAAAAAAAGAACACCGTTCTCTTCCGTCCTTGTGTGGCCCGAGTTGCATGGGGATTGAATCAGCAGCAGAAGCGGACAATTTCACGATGTACGACATCTGTCTGCTCTTCTCGGTAAACGGACTCCTTGTTTCTGTCCCAGCCAAGGGTTCCTGGTAGAATATGTTATTTATAGCACGACATACAAGGGCCTGGCAATACAGTGTGGGCAATGAAACATGACAAATGGAGGTGTCTCCTCGGGGAGGGAAGCTTCCTTGAACATTGCCTTGTTTCCTGTTTTTGCAGCTATATTTGCTAAGAGTGTCTGACGCGTATCATTTAATGAGGGCCTCGTCTGAAAACTTTTTTCCCCAGGCAAGCCAGGACTACCACTGACTACTTTCTAAGGAGATGTTGGGTAACTGCCCTAGGAAGCCTGCTGACTAGAGACCATGGTTGGTTCCGAGGGCAAATGGAGCTGAGCAGTGGCGAGAAAACTCCCACCAGGTACTGAGCACTGCTGGGGTCAGGCTCGTCTCACACACGTGGTTAACATTGAATCCCCCCTCAGCACATCGTGTACTAAGGACCATTATCTTTGCTGTAGAGAGGGGTATTTTAACGTTCAGAGAGATTATTAAACTGTCCAAGTTCATGGGTGTGTAGTCTGTGCAGTTGCACTGGTCTCTGAGCTTAGAAAAGCCCCGTGTTTGGTTTAATGCACGATTATTGACAGCTTGATATTCTGAATTTTTTTTTTTTTTTTTAACAGAAAGCCTTACATTTTCTTTTTGTAGCAGATCCCAGAAATTCGGCAACTTTTCTTGTTCAAAAGCACTAAGGCTTGGGCTTACCCAATGCCCGCGTCTCTTTTTACTGGGCCTATGACTGCTCTCAACTCCCTAATGCTCAACAAGCTGGCTGGGCCACTCTGCTGTGTTTCCTGGATCCGGAGAAGGAGTGGTTTCAGGTGCAGTATGGCGGTGGAAGGAGCACCCCTCTCGGGGCTGGCTTTACCCTTCTCCTTTCTCTCTGTCTGCTCTTCCCTTCCTCCCCTGTTCTGCTAGCTTTCACCATACTCCCAGTGGAGTGCTGGAATTGGAGCTCAGGTCTCCTGATTCCAAAGCCCACGCTCTCCTTGCTAGCCCTACCTGTGCACGGACAGGTGTCCTTTTCAGTTCCAAATGCTTCAGCAAGTCTTTCTCTTTCTCTCTCTCTCTCTCTCTCTTTTTAAGATTTTATTTATTTGTCAGAGAGAGAGAGAGAGAGAGCAGAGGTAAAGGGAGAAGAGGACTTGCTGCTGAGCAAGGAGCCCGATGCAGGGCTCGATCCCAGGACTCTGGGATCATGACCTGAGCTGAAGGCAGACGCTTAACCGACTGAGCCACGCAGGTATGCCCAGCAAGACTTTGATGAGGCCAGATTCACCCCACCCTCATCAACATTTTGAGTTCTGGCTGGACTGGGTGGCATGTGGGGGGATGAATCTCCAGCTTCTCCTCTGGTCCATCACTGCCTTCCAAACTCCTTCCGGTGTTTATTCTGGACATCAGCCAGACAGGTGCAGCTGAAGTCCTGCAGGCACCTCAAGCCCTCCTCGCTCTCACGGCGTACACTTCTGCCTGTAGCTGTGATCTCCTTAAAGGAAGTCACCTCTGGCTGGGGCGCCCGGGTGGCTCAGTCGGTTAAGTGTCTGCCTTCGGCTCAGGTCATGATCCCAGGGTCCTGGGATCAAACCCCGCACGTCGGGCTCCCTGCTCAGCGAAGAGCCTGCTTCTCCCTCTGCCCGCCGCTCCCCCTGCTTGTGCTCAGTCTCTTTCTCTCTGACAGATAAATAAACAAAATCTTAAAAAAAAAAAAGTCACCTCTGGGCTAAATGCTGTAGCTGAGTGTCTTAAAGTTATCTCCAGCTGTTCCCCTTTTCTTATTCTCGATGTTGCTAAGTCCTATGGATTTTTGTTTTCTGCCAGAAAAGCCCCATCCCCTTACCTACTGCCTTAGTGTGTTCCTCCCTTAGCTCTCCTGGAGTTCACAGCTGTGCTCACTGGGCACGGTGTGTCTCTGGCGGTTTCAGTCAGTAACACTCTCTCTTATAATTACATTTACAAAATTTAATTGGTGTGTTAAAAAGAGGGGACCTTTATAATCTTATTTTTGTGTTTGAGGTACAATTGACATGTGATATTATCTGAGTTTCAGGTATACAACATAATGATTCAGTATTTGTCTACACCGTGAAATGATCACCGCAATTAGTCCAGTTAATATCTGTCACCTGGCACAGGGTAACCAGTCTCTTTGCCCTATCATCGGCCCCTTCCAGGCTACCCTCCACATTGCTGCAGAGAGTGATCTAATGATAAAACCATCCCGATCATTCACTCTCACGGGCTCCCTGTTGGCCATCGGATAAAGTCCAAATGCCTCTCACCGTCTGGCCCTGTTGTGTCTTCTCAATTTCATCTTTTGTTTCTCTCCTGTACTCCATGCACCAGCTGCCCTGGGTTCCCTGTTCTCCAATAAAACTATCCTTTGTGACTCTCTTTGCAAATGCCGTTTCTGCCTGCAATTCTTCATCTTACACTTCTCCAACCTCTTGGTGGTACCTGCATTCTCCACAGCTCAGCTCAAATGTCGCTGGTGCTGGTAAGTCTTCCCAGATTCCCAACTACCTCCTTCCCCACCTCTCTCTTCTTAGTCACACCTTATCACGTTATACTGGGAGCATCTGGCCTTGCATCTACCTGTCAGTAGTAGGAAGGCAGGGATAATATTTATTCCTCTTTGTATTCCCAGGGACGAGCACAATGCCAGGCATGTAGGAGGGGCTGGTGAGACATACTATGTGCATGTGAATGAACCTTGAGTAACTGTATTATTTTTGTTTATTTATTTTTTTTCAAAGAGAGAGAGAGAGAACAAGTGGGGAGGGGGGCAGAGGGAGAAGGAGAGAGAGAGAATCTTAAGCAGGCTCCACGCTCAGCATGGAGCCTGACGCCGGGCTTGACCTCACGACCCTGAGATCATGACCTCAGCCGAAATCAAGAGTCGGACACTTAACCTACTGAGCCACCCAGGCACCCTGATTGTATTATTTTAAAAAACTATTTTGATTTTTAAGCAGATGGTTGACATGGTATGTGTTACTTTTGATTTAGAAAAAAACTCTATCAATAAATGTGTTTCAGAAACTATTTTTAAATGGTGTATACTTAATAAACAATAAAATGTGCAGGTCTGAAGTGTTTAGGTTGATACATTAGACAATTGGTATACACCTGTGTAACCACCTCCCCAACCAAGACAGAATGTTTCTGTCACCTCAGAAAGAGTCTTGATGTCCTCTTTCCAGTCAAAGAAAGACCCATTGCCTTTAAGAATGACCCACTTTGTGATTTCTATCATCACGGGTTAACTTTGCCTGTTCTAGAATTTTATATGAATGAAATCATACAGTATGAGCTCTTCAGTAGCTGCCTTCCCCCCTCATGTCATAATGTTTTTGAGATCGTCCCGCTTAGCAATGGTTTGTTCCTTTCATTGCTCAGAAGTATTCTAATGTAGGACAATCCATACATCCATTCTCCGAGTATGAGTGAGTGACCTTGAAAATCTGAGAGGCATTAAGGCATCCTGTGACCTTGGAGGGTGGCATCTGTGAGAGCAGAACATTTGACTCTTATCAATAGGAACCCACAAGGTCAAGGTGTTACTTATGGTAAATGACACCAGACTGATCCTTTCTTTTTATTGTTATGTTCTCTCTATTGCCATTAGATTGATGGTAGACACACCTTTCTGCTCACCTTGTGCCCGCTTGTGGCATTTCTGTTGCTGATTTTGGATTCTGTGTTGTAGGGGAGCATAGATAAACCAACTGTCTTAGAATCAGGCTCTAAGGAATGGTCTGGCAGGAGCTCTTTTACGTGGGACTGTGATACTGATTTTGGTTCCCCTGAGGTCTTTTATTTCCCTTCATATTTCTAGTTTCTCAGCCATGTTCCAGATGTTGGAATCGCTCCTGGATTGTACCCTCTGGCACAGTTTGGGTCTCTGAGCTCCAGATTCCCCTCTGCTCTGACCACAGGGGTCCTATGCCCCCTGTCTGGCTTGCATCTCTATTTACTAGCCCCAGCCTGTACGCCTTCCATGAAACACCTATGACCCTCTTGCTTAGGATTCTCAACATTGACCCCAACCTCCTACCTGAAACTTGTGTGTGGGTCTCTGAGCCCAACTTTGTGTCGCAGACCCTAACCTCAGCTTTGCCCTCATTGCTCATCATATTACATATACCCCCTTGCCATGGATGCCTTTCAAAGTGAAACTACACAGGTGCCGGTTTATGAATGCTGGGAACAGCCAAGTGCACCCTTATTCATCACACTTGCCTGGTGCCCCTTCTAATACTGCATTGACTATACACTCACACCGAATACTTAAGCTCTCACTACAGAGTTACGGAGCTGGTGACTGTCTTAGGACGAATGTAGGAATGAGTACAGAAAAATGAAATAACCACAAAAGGCCCCCCCACCCTGACCACACACAAAGGTTATGCTTTCTATAATAGGTTCCCAGTCTCACATCATTTAATAGGGTGATCCACCATCCCGGTTTGCCCAGGACTCTTGCAAGTTTTAACACTGAAATTCCTGCATCCTAGGATATTCCATGGTTGTAGGCAAACCAGGATAGTTGCTTTACCTAAAACTTAAAAACAACTTTGAAAACATAACCTGTTTTAATCAGAAGAACCTGTTGCATTTCGTTTACCTGATGATATTATAATCTCAAAGAGCATTTATTTATTTATTTATTTATTTTTATTTATTTATTAGGGAGAGAGAGAGAAAGCACAAGCAGGGGGAGTGGCAGGCAGAGGGAGAAGCAGGCTCCTCGCTGAGCAGGGAGACCGATGCGGGACTCGATCCCAGGACCCTGAGATCATGACCTGAGCCGAAGGCAGACGCTTAACCGACTGAGCCACCCAGGCATCCCTCTCAAAGAGCATTTATTAACCCAAAGGAGATAAACTTTTAGAGATAACTTTTATAGAGCATGCCCAACTCCAGTATTAGCCAACTGCACGTCTGTTTCTTCAGTGCTCCAGCGTTTGGTAGAGGCCAGAGCGAGGACACGCACACAGGGCTTACCTCCCTGGAGGAGAGCAGGGATTCATGTGTTCATGTCTGGAATTGAACACATTGTCAGATCACTAATGCTTCAGGCACTTTGTTCTTGGACTGTATATAATTACACGATAATGCACTATGGGAGGGGACATTTACTCTGTCTGTGCATACTCAGGAGCTTCCAGCTTGCAGGAACTCTTCATTCTGGAAAATCTCTTAGAAGAAAGCAAAAACAAGAAGCAGGAACACTCTCAACACTTCTCATATGGGAGTGCATGTCCTGGATGGTGGAGAAAGTGGCATCCTGACTCAGGGACAGTGGGGATTTATAGCCCTTTGTTTTGTGTTTTTTCGACCTTGGGAGAAGGACATTTTTATGTCACTGAGGTTTAGGCTGTTAGCAATAAAATAATTTATTCTCAGCAGATATCTGAGAGATTCAGGGAAAACTTTTTTTTTTTTTAAGACTTATTTATTTGAGAGCGAGAGAGCGAGAGAGAGCGAGCCCACAGAGGGAGAGCGAGAGGGAGAAGCAGACTCCCTGCTGAGCAAGGAGCCTGATGCAGGATTGGATCCCAGGACCCCGGGATCATGACCTGAGCTGAAGGCAGGTGCTTAACCGACTGAGCCCCCCAGGTGCCCCTCAGGGAAAACTTTTAAAAACAAATCCGCACTGTTGTGGTCGGGCAAGCTGCAGAGCAGAGTCAGCCTTCCATCCAGGTGGGAATGGCTGAGGCTGGGGAAACGGGCTATAAAGACATGAAAATTAGAATCCCTTTCTAGACAGAAAGGGATTTGTTCTCAAAAGAGTGTTAGAGACCAACATCTCAGAGGAGAGCAAGTTCAGCATGTGCTACAGGGCTTTGGGGGAGAAGGGGTCACCTAAATTAGGTCCAGGGGGAAAAGTAGTATATGAACGGAGGTGAATGGGCAGGGAAGTGAAGTACACCTTGGACACACGTGCACATGCCCACATTTCTGTCTTCCAGGGCCACGTGCTTTTCACTCTATGAGGGGCCTCTCGTGTTTGGACTTTGCCCCAACAAAGTGTCATAGAAAGCACTAAATATATATGTTTTTAATTGAACCAGTGAAATTCTTTACTTCGGTTAAGGATTCTGGAGTCCCGCAGCCCTGGTCTTGAATTCTAGCTCTGCCACTTAGCAGTTTTGGGTCCCCAGGTGAGGTGTGGACCCCAACACCCAGCTTTCTCCTCCGTACCATGGGGTGACAGCTGCCTTGCCTATCTCCAGGTTTGTGGTGAGGGTTAAAAATGAGAATGTACATGAAAGTGCTTTGAAAGTGGTAGACTTCTATGCAAAGTTGTTTTGGACTAAATTATGTTCCCCAATTCCGATGTTGAAGCCCTAACCCGCAATGTGACTGTATTGGGACATAGGGCCTTTAAGGAGGTAATCAACGTTAAATGGGGCCATCAGGGTGGGCCCCAATTCCATAGGACTAGTGTCCTTGTAAGAAGAGGGAGAACCAGCAGAGATCTCTCTCCCCCTCTGCAAAGCACAGGGAAAATCTATCTAAGCACAGAATGAGAAGGTGGCCATCTGCAAGCCAGGAAGAGAGGCCTCATGGGAAACCAACCCTGCTGGCTCCTTGCTCTTGGACTTCCAGAACTGCGGAAAAAAGAAATGTCTGTTGTTTAAGTCATCCGGTCTGTGGTCTTTTGTTATGGCAGCCCCGGCAGACCAGTACAGAAGAAAATCGAGGTTTACATGGCAATGTACAACTTAGAGAATGCTTTCTTGGGCATCTTCTTATTTTAAGTTTTTATTTTTTGTTGAAGGAGTAACAAAATACTCTCAAGCAGTGTGTAGAAATTTGTTTTAATTAAGTGCACACATTTGTTTGCATCATGAAGTGTGGAGAATATGCTTGGGTCTTGTCTTCCTGCTGCTTTGCATTCTAGAAGCAGGTGGAAATGCCAGAAAGTAGAAAAGCTACAAGTGCACCACGATGGGTAGTCTTTGGAAAAAACTCCTTGCACTTCTCACCCTGAACCGCCCCGTCTGTTTTCCCTATATGTTGTTAGAGCCTCTGGGGCTGATACAAACTTTTTTTTTTTTCCCCCAGCTGTGATAAGTGGTGTCCAATGCTGGTTGAAGATAAGAGGCTACAATTCTGTGGAAAGGATTCGGAGAAACACGAATGCCCTCCTTCCTTCCTGTGACCCTGACTTCTTGGACCAGTAAGTCACGGACCCAGTGGTTACGGTCTGCTTCCAGTTTGTTGTTCTCAGGGGTTGACATGAGTTTATCTGTCTTTCTGCCTCTCCTCTTCGCTCCCTGCTAACCCCTTTCCTCTCCCAGCCCCGCACTGACACCCCACCTCTCCCTTGTAATTTTAACAGTTGGAGTCAAGAGGGACCGCCTCATGTTGTTTTAACCCAGAAAGGCCCTGGGAAGCTAGGAAGAGAGCGTCCCCTCTGTCCTGGCGGTGGTCTATGCTAGGTACTCAAGCACTTTGGCTTCTACCAGCGCTACTGGGGTTACTAATTCAGTGATGGAAAACGAGCCCTCTTCTGGTCTTTTCTCTTTCCATGATGAAATATGTTAATCTGGCCTAGCTGGGGTGAGATCTCATCCTCTTTCTGAGCATTGACCGGTTACCTATCTTTGAGAGTGACGGTTTTAAAGGTCTGGGTGGGAAGATGAGGGCTGGGGTGGCCACAGGCATTAATGGTTTGGTGGGTTGTTATCCTCAGGGTAGGCACCCTTTTTCCTCTCTCTCTCTCTTTTTTTTTAGTGGTAAAATATACATGCATAAAATTTACCATCTTAATCATTTTTAAGTATATGTCTCGGGGGCTTTAAGTACATTCACAGTGTTATGAAACCATCACCACCACTGTCTCCAGAACATTTTCATCTTCCCAGACTGCAACTCTGACCCCATTAAACCTTAACTCCCCCTCGCTCCCCCTCTAGTCTTTGGCGACCACCATTCTATCTTCTTTCTCTATGGATTTGAAAATTTCACTATTCTAAGTACTTCATACCTGTGGGAAAGGGACAAGCTTTGTCCTTTTGTGTCTGGCTTATTCACGGAGCATAATGTCCTTAAGGTTGATGAACCATAAGGTTCATCCATGTAGTAGCGTGTGTCAGAAATTCTTTGTTTTCAGGTTGAACCATGTTCCATCGTATGTGTATGTCACATTTTGTTTATCTATTCATCTGTGGATGGACACTTGGGCTGTTTCCATCTTTTGGCTGTTGTGAGTAACGCTACTGTGAATATTGGTGTATAAAAATCTGTATGAGTGTTTGAGTCCCTGCTTTTAGTTCTTTTGGGTAGATACCCGACAGGGGAATTGCTGGGTCATAGGGAACCTCAATGTTTAACCTTTTCAGGACCTACCAAACTTTTCCCCAGTGGCTGAATCATTTTATCTTCTTACCAGCAATAGTAGGCATTTTTGTCATGGGTGTGGTGATTTATTTGGCACATTCAGATGCTCAATTAAAGCTGTAATTAAATGTCAGGTACACATTCTAAAAATACCACGGCACATGGGCCATTATGCACCATACAAAGGTGTATTTTCTTTCTTTTTTTTTTTTTTAGATTTTTATTTATTTATTTGAGGGAGGGAGAGCGAGAAAGAGCATGGGGGGTGCAGAGGGAGAGGGAGAAGCAGGCTCCCCACTGAGTGCAGAGTCTGACTTGGGGCTCGATCCCAGGACCCTGGGATCATGACCTGAGCTGAAGGCAGATGCTTAACTGACTGAGCCACCCAGGAGCCCTGAAAGATGTATTTTCTTCTTGTTTTCACATCTAACCCAGATAGGAAGTAAAATAGTTTTGGGTTTAGGAAGTCGAATACATAAATATATAGATATTTTTACATCGACGTGGATAGGACTGGAGGGGATTATGCTAAGTGAAATAAGTCAATCAGAGAAACACAATTATCATATGGTTTCACTCATACGTGGAACATAAGGAATAGTGCAGAAGACAATAGGGGAAGGGAGGGAAAATTGGAAGGGGAAGAAATCAGAGAGGGAGACAAACCATATGAGACTCTTGACTCTGGGAAACAAGCTGAGGGTTACGGAAAGGGAGGTGGGTGGGGGGATGGGGCAACCGGGTGATGGGCATTAAGGAGGGCATGTGATGTGATGAGCACTGGATGTTACATGCAACTAATGAATCATTGAACACTACATCTGAAACTAGTGATGTACTGTATGTTGGCTAATTGAATTTAAATTAAAAAAAATATTTGATCAAAGACAACCAAACTCTTTATGCTCTATTGAAAGTGAGCTTCTCTTCTGGTAAAGAAAGACTGTGTCCTTATGCCCAAACATGATATTCCATGGACACATCCAGGAACAAAATCTCTTATTTCCTGATTTATTCCACAAGAGTTTGTTGAGCTTATTAGGGAAAATTCTTCCTAAATCTTAAGTTTTTTTCTCTTTGTGCTTGAAATCAAATAAGTATATCCTTTTTCTTTAACTTAAAATTCTATAAACTGTGCCAAGTTTGGAGAGTAGCATATAGAAGATGCTCAGTAAGTGTTTTCTGGAATGAAACAGATGCTTTCCGACTAGGTTTGACAACCACTGGTGTATCAGCTACTCTCCCCCCTGCAAATCCGGGCAGGGTGTGGGGCGGGAGGATTTACTTCCACGTGTTGTTTTAGATTTTGAAGTGTGATTGCTGTAGTACTTGCCAGTGACAAGCAGAACGCTAGTCTTTACAGTGACTCTCTGCTTTGCCCACAGCACCGACTATGTTTATGGTCCAGTGAAGCAGCTGACTCTCCTCCTGGCCTAGATGGAGATTGACAGGTCCTGTCTGGCTGAGCCCTGGGGAGCCGAGCCCCTAAGAGGGACCCTTCTGTACCCTGACAAGATAGTCTAGAAGCCAGTGGGAGAGGACTGAAGACCCACGAGGAAAAACACTAATCCTGGGCTTGCTGGGGAGAAGGAGCAGGGGTGACCCTTCCCCACACCTGCTGCCCCCCCTGGGCATTGGGCATGGGCTTGTTCTCCATGCAACCCTGATGCTGGGTACAACCCTGCTCATTTATGATCTTAATCCACAGGATATATTCTTATCTGATACAGTCTTCCTATGTGACACTCTATCCAACACAATCGTCACAGCACAACATCAATCTCTTGCTAACACATCCATTCATCTTGAAGGGACTCCTGGTGCCCTGTGGTGGTTACCATAGGAGCAGAGTTCTGTGATGAAGCTGCATTCCTCAGGGAGGAGAGCATGTGCCCCCACTCTTTGCCCTTCTGTGTGCTCCCATGTGGGCCACTCGGGGTCAGCGGTGACCCTGAGGCTCTCAACACACACACTTTTGGCATGGACCTCTTTCTTGATCCCTTTGCAAACAGAACAGGAAATCCATGTGCGGTAAAGTTGAGGGGTCCATGATCTCCAATGAGCTTCTCTGGTATCGAATCTGTTTTTCTTTTTCTTACAGCCTGTTGGCTTCACATTTTGATATTAATATATTTTCTTATTGTGAGTCCTCCAGCGGTCTGAGCGGTTGCCCAGCTCTTGGATAAAGAACCTTCTGACAATGACAGTGTCTGTGATGGGGGTGTGTGGGTGCCTGGCCTCTTGAGCATCCTCCGGGGTGGCATCCAGAAGATGCTTGGTTGAGCTGGGTGGGACCAAAGCAGATTTTCAAAAATGTTTTCCTTGCTTTTTCATACATTTTCACACATTTGCTTTTCTACCAACTGACTTTCATTTGCTTTCTGGAATCTGGGTGAGTTAGCTGGGTGGAGGAACTCTGCTTGAAGGAGATTTTGCCTTTTTCTTTCCACACATTTTATACCTAAGTGTTCACAGCTCTGTGGCCGAGAAGGAGAGTCATAACTCCTGGGCTTCTGAGGGCTTTCTTTTTTTAATCTCTCCAGGAATTTATTCTTCTGACTGATGTTCCTTCCTCTACTTCTTTACTTTTCAGAAGGTAGCCCAAGTACCCAGAGTGCACACGTATATATTTTTGAGATTGGTTAAGGGTAATTGTTGGTTTTTAAAATACTCTTTTGACCTTGATGTACTGGTTTGCCAGCAAATTTTATTGTGTAAGCTGAAGCAAACAACCCATGTCTACATTCTACTTCTCTGTGATACTTAGCACACTGTGTCATTTATATGTCAAATGCCACTAATGGTAGTGTAAATAAGAGATGATGTGACTCTTGGGGAGGTGGGGTAGACATTATTCTGGTGCATTGTACAATACTTTGTGGCCTGGATCCGACTCGGATCTCTTTTGGCCTATCATTCCCTGAGACCTTGCTGTCCTACCATGTTCTGGTGGCATAAGGAGAAGAAGACAAATTCTTTGCCCTCAAGAAGCTTGGGGAAAAGGCTGAGAAGTGAACAGTTACATGCAATGTGATAATTATCACTGTACAGATTTGGACCAGATTTGGGGAGACTGCTTCTCTCTCTTTCACGGAGGAAAAGAGAGTGCTTGGGAAGCAGGGCGAATGAGGATTGAACTGAATCTAGACCAGGGTTTCTCATCCTTGGAACTGTTGGCATTTTGGACCAGATCATTCTTTGCTGTGCTCTACAGGATGGGATGTGGAGTCTGGCCTCTATACTCGGTGACAGTCATAGCAACCCTCTTCTCTCCAGGTTGTATCAATAAAAAAATGCCTCCAGACAGAGACAGCTGTCCCCCGAGGAATAAGATTGCCCCTGGTTGAGATTCCCGGGGTCACTAGTGGAATCTTAGAGGAAAAGGCCTTCCCGTGCACAGGCATGGAGGTGGGAGAGAGCCTGGCCCATCCAGGCACCCTCTAGTGCTTCGGAACTGGGTGGAACTCAGTACACCCAGGGGCAAAATATAAATGGGCCTGTTTTTGAAAGTCTCACGTGCAGAGCACAAACTCTGTGCTCTGGCAACAGGGCACGGGACTACATAGTCAACCAGAGGTGTTGTTGGGTAGCCCACAATGGGTGTCATTAACATACGCACCATCTGGCAGCTTCCTATTACAATGAATGTGTCTTGCTAAGTACACTTGAAGCTTTAAAAATCCTCCTTTTAAAATACTGCACTCTAAAGTTTGGTGCCTTGGGGTAAAGCCCAGGTCTCTTTTTTTTGACGGTCGTGCTCTGGAGGGAGGACTTCATGTGTTCTCGCTAGGAACTAGTGTGGAAGATTGCAGGAGAAGGGCCTTGTCATAGCAAAACAACCTGCCGAGAAACATCAGAGCACCAAGGCTGCAGTCTGGAGACCAGACAGAAGGCAACAGAAACAACAAAGACCTGAAACAAAGACACGATGCACCCAGGGTGGAAAGGGGGTGCTGGCTTGTGGGCCAATCGAAGGCATAACTGGCCAGGCTTGCCTGGGAGCCCGGGAAGGCGAAGGGGTGGTGCAGGAGAAACCTGGGGTTGTCTGGTTTGGGTATCTCCCTTTTGTAGGTGCCCAGAGATGGGAGCTAAGAGAAGAACCGATGCAGGCACAGGTAGAAAACAAAGATGGCTAGAGTCCCTAGTTGGGATGGCAGGGAAATGACCTCTTGGACCATTGGAATCTGGGGCTGGGCAGAAAGACCAGGCTGCAGACACATACCTGTGAGTCACCGTGTTGAGGTGGTGCTTGGAGCTGTGGGTGAGATTACCCAGGGGGTGTGTAGAAAGAATGGAGCTCATAGGAGAGAATGCTGTTTTCCATTCCTTGCAAATCCTGCTCGCATGCCCTTCTCCCAGCATCCTTTCCAAACCTGCAACCTACCGGCAGCGCCTCCCAACCAGCCCTCCTTTTGAAGTCAAAACCCCTGGCTAAAGAGTCACCATCCCGGAGACATTTGGGGTGCGACAAGTCTCTGTCTTTCTGGTAATGTCTCTGTGTTTCTCTCTTGTCTTCCTGACTCCACAGTAAGCTCATTCAGGCGAGGGCTCCATTTTTGTATCTTCTTCCCCACCTTACTCTACGTCAGTTCAGTCCAGTAATGATCCCCACTCGGAGGGCCCTGGGATCCTTAGTTGAAGATCCTGGGTCCAGTTACACACTCCACTAGAGGACAAAGTTCAATTTTCGAAAAGCCCTACACCCGTGTCCCTCCTGCCAGTGCCTGGGGCTCAGGGCTGACTCACTGAGTCAACATTTCTCGGGTCTGCTTGGTGGATCCCAAACCCCGACTGCATGTGCGGCTCGAAAGGGGAAGAACCTCCTTGGCCTCACCTCTGAAAACACCCCTTGGAAAACTGGGGGTTTATTTTGCTAAAAACAAGCTGGATGTTGAAGCAGCATGTTGAAACACCAAGCACTGGGTTCACTGGTTATTTTGGGAAAAATATTAAAATTCTGTTAATGCCGTGTAATCAGGGGTCAGCACCAGAATGACCGGTTAGGGGCGTTTTGAACACCAGGCCACTGGAAGCACAGCTCAGAGGTATTGTAAAATGTGTTCTCTCCTGCCGGGATTATCTGCCAAGAAGGGTGCAGCTTATCACTGTGGATGGTTTCGCCAGGCCGCTTGTGCACTTTAACCTGCTGTTGCAACTGGGGTCATGCGCAGGAGCCACGGGATCTGGGCCCCCAGTGCTGCCCAGCCGGACCGGGGCCTGATGTCCCCTGCATGCTCCGAGCTGCGCGCCGGGCTCGGGCTGGTGAGGGGTGTCCGCGCCCAGCGGGCTGCTTCTGCTATGTGGACACGGGGTGTGACAGCCGGGGGCGATGTGGTCCAGAGAGGTTGACGCTGCTCTACTCAAGGCTTTCTTCCCCCCCGGGAAGGGAAATGGAGTAGCCCCATCTGGGGCAGGGACGCCATTTCTTGACTTACTCATCTGTGTATTCTTCGCACGCTCTTCAGATCTTGCCCAGAGCTCTGGAGCCTGGGCGATTTGGCTTCTTGCCCCGGTTGCCGGTTTAATAATGGTGTGAATCAGAGAGGGTGATTAGCCAGCACCCACAAGCATGTAGCACCCAGGCATGCTTCAGCTCAACAGGGCTTTATTTCGGGGGCTGTGGCCAAGGGCTGGATTTGCTGTTGCTGGGACGGCCACGTTTCCAGCTCCCCAGATCCAAGTGCTCAGGGGTGGAGAGTGTCTTTCTTGGGGGTTTCAAGCCTTCCTGAGGGTATCGGAGCTGAGAGACTGGATGGATGCGCCCTCGCCGGAATACCCAAATCTGTCTTAGTGTCGTCACACTGTTTTTAGGGCTGAAAGGTGTCAAGAGAAACAAACAGCAGGGCGAGCTTCCTTTGGGCAAGAGCACTTCCATTCAGAATAATGGAATTTAAACTCTGGAGGTCCCACGCTCTCTCCTAGTCTTTCCACGTGTGTGTGCTGAGTCTATAGTTGTCCGCGGCTGCAAGTGTCAATTGCCCGTGGCTTTTTTATTTCATTTCATTTCATTTTTGTTGGGAGGCACACGGGGCCAGAAAGAAAGGTGTGCCAAGCACAGCTTCTCTCTCCTTACCCAGAGATTTGCTAACACACTCGAGGTGGGTGAAAGCCTCGGGTGCTTCTGTCTCTGGGGCAGAGGTGCATGTGGGCTAGCGGGTGGGGGCGGAGCAGAGAGACAGGGAGAACTGGCCTTGACTCGGGAGCCGCAGGGGCTTGTTGGAGGGGCTAAGCACTCTGCAGGCTGTGTGCTCACAGGTAGCCTTTAACCCTTCCTCGTGTGTGCCCGTGATCTTTCTGCACATCTTCATTCCGTAGCCCCCACCTTCCCATTGCACGTGACTGGGCGTGCTGGGATGAGAATGGTAAACACCCGGGAGAGGGAGAAGGCAGATGGAGCAGTGGGGTGCCAGGCAGGGGAAGCTTCTTGCTCAGCTGCCCAGAACTTCCTTCTCTCTCCAGTGCTAATGCACCCCCACCCTTCCTCCTCCTCCTCCGAGGGAGGAACCCTGAAAACCAGCCGTGTTTCCCCTTCCTTGCCTGGATGAAGGGGCCCTTCTGCTTAGCACAGGAGGCTGCCCGCTGCCTGGGGACTGTGGGAACACATGGCTGCCACATAGGCAGTGAGTCAGCATCCCACCTTTCTAAGAGGCTCTGGGAACGCGGCAAGGGTGCTCATCACCTCGGGTTAATATTAACTGTCCAGGCAGGTCCAAGGCAAATCCAGGAAGAGAGGCGTGGCGTCCTCAGGGTGGATGGACCGGGCAGAGGAGCCAAGAGTCCTCTTAACCTGAGCCCTTCAAATTGTCCAGTTTATCCCCCTCCTGAAAGTTGGTTTCTCTTACCCCACCGCCCATGTGTTTGGGTGAGATACTGCAGCTGGTGTGGCCCACAGAGGGGAGGGGGCCGAGGGCCATGGCACGCTCGTGAGCTTTTAGAGGTTCGGAAGGGCTTTGGGGCCAGAGCTGGGTTAGAGGTTCAAGGTCCACCGCTGATGGCTGTAGGACTGTGGAAGGGTTGCCCTGTAAGTCTTGCTGTCCTCATCAGGGGAAAAAGACTTCATTTCATGTACATTTCACGGGAGAGAACTTGAGTAAGTGGCAGCTGTTACGTTCCTTTTTTTTTTTTTTTTTTAAGATTTTATTTATTTATTTATTTAGTTTTTTGAGAGAGAGAGAGCACAAGCAAGGGGAGAGGCAGAGGGAGAGGGAAAAGCAGGATGCGGGGCGATCCCAGGACCCCGGGATCATGACCTGAGCCAAAGGCAGATGCTTAATTGACTGAGCCACCCAGGCGCCCGTTAGTTTCTTTTTTATGAATGGCTATTTCCCTTGACACTTCCTCCAAGTTCTGGCTTTCCTGCCACAACGGCCCCGTGGAAAGCTTCTCAAACGATTCTGCTGTGAAACCTGGAGATGGGGTTTTATGCACCACGAGGAGCAGCTGGTTTCTGCTGCCCTCAGTGATGTGAGGAGGGTGACTGTGTACACAGAGGTGGGCGGACCACGCAGGGGGTGCCATGCTGGGCTGCACTGACTCATCACAGGAGCTGGGGTGGGGGCTGTAAATCGTTGATTCACCCTAGTGGGGATTTCCTTAGTGATCCCAAATCCATTCGTGGGCCCAAGATGTCTTGATTATGGAATGTCATCGGACCTCTGGCATTTGGAAAGGTGAGTTCAGAAAGCCTGTGAACAAGCACTGTGCAGCCTCGGGGATGTGGGCAAAAGGGTCATGAAGTCGGGCATTGCATCTCCTGTCCTTGGAGGCTTATCATCCACTGACAGATAACCAGAGTCTTAGCCAGCTGACTCATGAGGGTGGTTTTAACTCCTTCCGGGATGGTTCATGGCTAACTCTGAGGAAGTTGGGGAACACACAAAAAAGAGGAAGATTTGTTTATTTTCTTGGCAAATGTTTACTGAGCACCATTATGTGACAGATCCGTTCTAAACCACAGAAGATGCAGAGAGCCCTGAGCTGAACGGACAGGTTCCCTGTTTGCAGGCAGCCTCATTTCACGGAGGGAGGACAAGAAGTAAACAGGTGTTCAAATAAATAAACAAGAGCATTCGATGGGCAGTAAGCTGGGATGATGAAGAACTATGCTGTGGTTCTCAAACCTGAGCGAGTCTCAGACTCACCGGCCAGGCCAGTTAAAACACAGATGACCCAGCTCCATCCTCGATGTTTCTGGTTCAGTGTCCAGGGAGGGGCTGGGGAATTTGTCTTTCTAATGCGTTCTCAGGGGATGCTGATGCTGCCGGTCCCTGGACCACACTTTGAGAACCACTGACTCCCTCTGGGTAGGAAGGGATGGGGTAGGGGCTGGTTTAGAAACAGCACTCAGGAAGATGGGGTCAGAGTTCCTTTTAGTTGGCTGGGGGCAGAGAGGATGGAGGCTGGTTGTTATATGAGGATTTTTTGTTGTTGTTGTTGTTGTTGTTGTTATATTGTGGAAGGGACAGCTGCAAAGAAACGGAAGACTTGGTCTCCCTCACCTCTCACTCTGCTTTTGTCCCTGACTGGATCAACATTTGGAATCTCCCTGCCCTGGGGAGCTGGCTGTCCAGTTGGCCTGAAGACAGGACACTGCTCTGGCCGAGAGTACTCTCATCTGTTAGTTCTCACAAAGCAGCAGTTTAAAGGCCAGACCTCAGTCGAAACATTTCGGAAACATCACTGTCACCAAAGAGAAGAACATTCCTATTCTAGATGTAACCAGCTCCCCTGGCTCTTTGGGCCCCTTCGTACCAGTCACCCCCTGGGTAGTTGTGTTTTTGTACAAATCTCTCTCTACATGGAATAAAGATCAAAGCCATTGCAGATTCCTAGATTGTAATTTATCCCAGGGCTGATGACATAACTTTGTCTTCCATCTCAGTGTCTGGCACATGCTTGCTGTAATGGTAAGCCATACATGCTTGTTGATTTCAAATATACGCTCGCTCGTTTATTCGCAGCTGGACACTATGCAAGCTGCTGGAGCTTTCTGGCAAAGGAGACAGATCCGGCCCCTCCCTTCATGGGGTTGATGGTCTAAATAGGGGATGCAGGCAAATTAGTAGGTAATTTCCATGCGGAGGGTGGTCTTACATTCTATGCTAGGAGTGGGACCGGGTGCTATGGGAACACATAACCTAGAGAGGTCAGGAAGGCTTCCTGGAAGAAGTGACATGTAGCATGGGGTACGAGTGGGTAGATAAGGAGTGGTGAAGGCGTGTCATAGGTGCAGGCCCAGAGGTGAGAGAGAGCATGTATGGTACACTTGCCGAAGGGGCCCCAATCGCGAAGGCCTTGCAGGGATGAGTGAACAACGCTGGGGACACTGAGAAACGCTGGGGACACTGAGAACATGTCTTAGGGGACTCCCTGCTTGGTGGTTATCTACAGCGCGTATCAAGGCTCTGCCTTAGGCCCCGGTTGGGGAAACTCATGGTGGTGGTGGTTGGATGCTGTGTGGAGTTGGCTCTGTGTGCAGGTCCCTGTTCCCAGATTTGTACTTCCTCCCACCTATGGAACAAGGAGTTCCGGGCAAACCAGTTTGGATCAAGGAAGGAGCTTGTTGAGTTCTTCCCCATGAAAGGGCATTCTTGGAACAAAAGCAACAACTCTACTACAGTGTTGTTGGGGGAATGATCAGGTCCAAAATGGTTGTGGAAATACTAAAACACAGTCTTAGTGTTGATGGCTTCAGCCCAGGGAGGCGCAGCTAATTTCCTCTTGAACTCCGTTGGCTTGCCTGGCATGTAGGTGCTGATGAATGACCCTGTGACCCAGGGCCAGCCAGGTCCCCTGTGGGCACCCCACTATTTTATAGTTACAAAATGAGGAGAGTCTCTGCCTCTGAGCACATTCTGGGGATGTTGTGTAGAGAAACAAGATGGTGTTTGTGAGAACAGTGGGCTCCTGGAGGAAAAGTTCAAACCTCCAGGATGTTGATTGTTAAAGGCATTTAGTTGGTGTGACTGTGGTCACTGTTTACGCTGTGTGTGTGTGTGTGTGTGTGTGTGTGTGTGTGTGTGTACTTATGGTTAATTATTCAGCCTAGAATCCGTATTTAATTTATAGCCATAAAAATACCTGCAGCTTGCTTTTATAAAGACTTTTTTCTATTTTATTTATATAGAGAACAGCATGTTCTCTAGATCAAACCTCAGGATCACAGGACATCTCATATATAAAGAGAATGGGCCAAACAACACTCTTTTAGGTTAATTTTTAGTTGTACTTGGAAAAGCTACACATTTTCAGCTAAAGAGTTTGTGTTTTGGGTGAGAAATATGTATCATCTCAAAAACTCTTTGAACGTCCCTTCCCTTTCTCTCTGAAACACTTTTTCCTAAAACTATTGAGATTCCTCAGCTTCTTTCATCAGCAGGAGGTGCCTCCTTTGAAAGGGTGAGGGTCTTATTTAAACGCAAGACCCACAAACATCCTCTGTCCTGATGGACTGGTTTTCTGGCCAGGCTTCCTCCTGCTACAGCTGACCTGGATCTCCTCCCTTCTGCTCTGGATTTTTTTTTTTTTTTAAAGATTTTATTTATTTATTTGTCAGAGAGTGAGAGAGAGAGAGCACAAGCAGGGCAGAGGGAGAGACAGGCTTCCCGCTGAGCAAGGAGCCCAAGGTGGGACTTGATCCCAGAATCCTGGGATCATGATCTGAGCCGAAGGCAGATGCTCAACTGACTGAGCCACCCAAGTGTCCCTGCTCTGGATTTTTTGACACTAGAACATAGTAAAGCCTGAAGTTACCTGTAGGCAAGACATACCGAATTTTCTAATCGTTTCGGATGTTCTATTTCTCAGGCTGACTCACAGGTTTGTTTTGCAGACATGAAAGAAACTTCTAACCTGGAGAGACAGAGAGCCTTTCCATGGGCTTTCTCCTTTTACTTGTCTGATTTCCTTCCTATGTCTCACTGAGGAATGGCATGGAAGGTGGAGAAATGAATTTTCCACTGTAAAACTGAGCTGTGTGCTTGATGCAAGGAAGGAGGTTAAAGTGGCTGATGCCAAATGCAAAGTATAGTTTGTGGCTGTGAGAATAATTAAGCTCAGCTTTTTTTTTTTTTTTTCTTTAATCCTGGAGTCCAATGTGTAGAGTCCTAAAGGGAAGCTAAGTGCCTTTCATCAGTCTTTGGATGAAGCCTGATCAAGCCAACTCCTGTTCTTCTGGTAGATGTCTTAAGGATGTCTTAAAGATGTCTTCTGGTAGATGTCTTTTTTTTTTTTTAAGATTTTATTTATTTATTTGAGAGAGAGAATGAGAGAGAGAGAGAGAGCACATGAGAAGGCGGAGGGTCAGAGGGAGAAGCAGACTCCCCGCTGAGCAGGGAGCCCGATGAGAGACTCGATCCTGGGACTCCAGGATCATGACCTGAGCCGAAGGCCGTCGCTTAACCAACTGAGCCACCCAGGCGCCCTTCTGGTAGATGTCTTAAGCGTTTTAACTTTCTGTATGCTCTTCAAACCCACACTTGGTTTCAAAGAGAACTTTGGAAATTCAATATAATGCAGTTTATTTCAGACTATATGAGACTGGCTCACCTGGGAGCATCATTTCCGGTTTGAGCCCATCAGTTTTTTAAAGGCTGTGTGCCCGGACTAGCGCACCAGCCTCCTAGCTGGTCTTCTTGACTTTAGTCCAGCTTCCTCTAGGTCATCTTTGAACCACTGCCAGAGCTATATTTCCCCCAAACCAGGGCCTCTTGTGTTTTTTCTCCACTTAATCTCCTTCAGGGGCTCAGTGGCTCCCCATGACCTTTTGAACCCTTTCCAGATGCCTTTGCATGTGGTCTGTTCTCACCTCAATACTGCTCTAGTTACAGCATTCCCTTCATTGCACCTGCCAAGGATCCCTTTTCTTGCCTTCCTACTTACCCTTCAGGATGCAGTCCTTCTTCTCTGAAGCCCTCTGTGTCTTCCAAATAGGGCATCTCTCCTCCGGGCTTCTGTAACACCATGCCTGCCTTACTGTCTTGACTCACGATTTTTTCCTGACACCTCTGTGTGCCCTACCTAGGCTGGGGGACTAGAGGGTTAAGACCTGTCTGTTTCAACCGAAGGTCTGGTTCAGAGCAGGTGACCAATAATTTTATGCTGCATCAGTGAATCGATGAATGGGATGGGATTCGGGGGGCATGGAAGGGAGGATTCATTCATAAATGTAAAAGCGTTCCCTTAGAATGGGGGCTGCCTTGGGTATGACTGCCAAAACTTAGAAAGAGTACTTATTTGGGTTGGCTGGTGCCCGAGCTAGGGTGTCCCTGAACCTGAGTCCTTTCAAGGAAGCTTTTTCGTCACTGACAGAGGACTACAGACTGGGAGCCTCTAGGAGGGAAGGTTGGTGGGGGGCAATGGAAGACAGCCTGAAGCCTGAAGAAAAGGGGTATCTAGCAATGTGGGAAGACTTTGGAATACTGTGAGAAGATGTGGAATTTCAAGATGGAGCTCTCTTGGGTTTTTGTGATTTGAAAAATCACACTAGTTACCAGAACTAGAAGAGAAGATTTTCAGAAAGCAGAAGTTATTTTCAAGGTGGATCGCTAAGAGTGATCAGACTGGAAGACTAGAGTCTAATTTCTAATTTGGGGTCCTTTTCTTCTTCAGTTTTCCAGTAGATTGTTAGCTGATTGAAGTCAACGGCAATGTACAAATTTTCCAATTACTTTAATTGTAAGAGCGATGCGTGCTTGTAAAAACAATACGCAATAATACGTAAAAATAATACGCAAGTGTACAGAATGAAGTCTCCCTCGATAAGATTGTCACTGGCTATAGGGAACATTTGCATGAATTAGTAAAAGCCCACTCTTTCTGTCTGCCAAAAAACTGCCTAGCAACACACATGCAAATCTGTGATGTCTACGGTAGGAATGTCCCTGTGCTTAGTCTTCCATATGTGGCCACCGTGCCTCTGCAAGCCTCCCTCAGTCCACTCCCCTCCTCAGAGGTGGCCAGATCTTTATCTATGCACATATGTGTGTATGTGCATATATTTACACGCTGACATGTATGCTCATATACAGAGAGAGGAGAATCAAAAGATTTACAGAAGTGGGGCCATATTTTACATACTGTTTGGTTACTTAAAAAAATTTTTTTTTAAATTTGTTTGAGAGAGAAAGTGAATGAGAAAGAGCGAACACAAACCACGGGGAGAGGTAGAGGGAGAGAGAGAAGCCGACTCCCTGCTGAGCAGGGAGCCCAGTTTGGGGCTCCATCCCAGGACCCGGAGATCATGACCTGAGCTGAAGGCAAAGGCTTAACCAACTGAGCCACCCCGGTGCCCTTGGTCACTTGTTTTTTCCCCCTTGACAATGATCTTGGATACAATTTCCTCAGTTTATATAACTTTGCATTATTCTCTCTAGAGGCTGCTCCCTCATAGCATGGCTGCACTGGGTTTAACTGCTCCTTTATAGAAAGACATTTAGTTTGTGTACCATTTTTTTTTTTAATTACACACAGTGATGTAACATAAGTGAATGTTCTAAGGTATAGGTTCACAGAACCAGGTTAAAGGGTCCTAGATGTTGACATTTTGGCAGATGATGCAAAATTGTCCCCCAAAGTTTGAGCTGAATTATATCCCTGTTTCTCCACATCCTTGCCAATAGTTGGCATTATCAATCTTTTACATTTTTATCAGTTTGATGGAGAAAAAATGGCATCTCATTTAATTTTAATTTTCCTGATTACTTAATCTCCTTCAGGGGCTCAGTGGCTCCCCATGACCTTTTGAACCCTTTCCAGATGCCTTTGCTTGTGGTCAGTTCTCACCTCAATACTGCTCTAGCTACAACGTTCCCTTCATTGCACCTGCCCAGGTGATGATGCTCCTGAGGTGGAGCATCATTTCGTGTATTTATCAGCTATTTGTGCCTCTTCGTTGCCATGCATGTGTTTATCCTTTGTGTTCTCTAAGTTGGCTTGTTTAATCTTTACTGTGTATGCATTGTAATCATTTACTACCTTATTTTGTTTTCAACACACACCAACTTCCTGTTAACTCTGCACTGGAAATAAACGATGAAGGCAGAGTGAGAGACAATGCAGTAAATCAGAAAGATCATAAGTGCTTTGGAGCAGAAAAGGGGTCACGGAGATTATGTTGTCCAAATGCCTTATTTTACAGAGGAGAAAATGAAAATTTTCAGGAGGCAAAAAGTATCTCATAGCTGGTTCATGGCAGGTATGAAAATGGATTCTAGTTCAAGTATTTTTTTTTTTCCTGCCTGTTGCCCTCCATTAAACAGTGTTTATGAAGAATACCACTGGTTCCTCTTTTCTTGGGTTCTGTGTTTTCTGAGTAAATTTTTATTAATTTAACAGAAAGCAAATGCAAATCTGTTTATAGGAGGGAGAGGGTAAGCTTTATTAGCCACATGGGAATGGCTTTTGAGAGCCATGATACCAGGCGGAAAGCCAAGAATGGTTTCTTAGATATATCAATAGAGTGAAGCGAATAGGTTTTGTGGGAAAAGGGGTATCATGCGCAGATGAAGGAAAAAGGATTCTTGCTTGAACAAGGGGGAGAGGCTGCTGATAGGCCCAGTGCCTGCATGGGAAGCTTCCAGTGGTTGTGTATATTCTGGTTCCTGGTGCTTTCAGAATCTATCGCAAAGGATCCATAAATTGTCGGATTCAGAAATCATCCTACAATACTTGAGAAAATATCGCACATGATTTTGGGGGTGTGCTTTCCCACATACAATGAATTTGGCTTGCAGAGAAGACTGAGTGGGAACCTTCTTTTAAGGAAGAAAATGTAGGAAGGGATCCGTGAAGAGTCAGTCTTCAAGTCAAGTTAGAGACAAGGCAGGGACTTCCCTTCAGGACCTGAGCATGAGGACAGAGCTTCCTCAGAGCTGGGAAAAGAGGGGGCAGGGTAGTAAAGGCAGAGAGAGTCACTGCAAGGTTTTCTGCTGCCCACATGGTTGGAATTGGAGGTGGACGAGTTTTCTTGGTTCTCACACAATATTACAAGGAAGAGAGGCAAGATGGGCAAGATCAGGAATGTTCCCGGGCCTGTTGGCCATACTGTCCCGCGTAGCCTGGGGCACAGTTTTCTGCACACGGCATACAGGAATCTGGGAACATAAGACAGAGTTATTATCTGATTACGTGTCTGCAGCGCTGGGACCAGAGGCCCCCTGAGAGCTCACCGATCTCTCTTCCCCAAGTCATGTGGCCACCAGAACCATCCAGAGTCATTCCTTATTATCATCAACTATCCACCCAGGGTTCACCATTTCTCAATTATAAGATGGTGGTGATGATTATTAATTATAATACAGTTACTTTTTTTCAATCAGGGTCTGAGAAGGTTTATATAAGTTTATACAGTGGGGTTGGTGGAAATGCCTGTCTTTTTAAGTCTGTGGTTTCCCTTTTACTTTTTTTTTCCCTTGTGATTTTTCAATTTTTGGTTGTTTTTGAAGAAACAAAGTCTTTTTTTTTCCCGTGGACTCTCTCATGCTCTTAACGTTGCTGATTATATCCCCGGGGATGTTGTTTATCACGCTGCTCTGTTACCTATGTTCCTGAACCTCTGGTTGGTGAGATTCGGTTACACTCGAGTTTGACTTGTTTTGGCCCGCAACCGCAGCTGGGAAGTGGTCTTATCCCCTCTCCGACCTCACCTAGCCCCGTTTGTTTTGCTCATTCTGTTTCTGCCCCCCTGGCCCTGAACGTTTGAGATGTGCTCCCTCTGAAGGACCGTTGTCCACCTGTGCCCTATTTCTCACCTCCTTCAAGTCTTTGATCAAATGTTCCCTTTCTTTTTTAAAAAAGATTTATTTATATATTTGAGAATTTATATATTTGAGAGAGAGAGAGAGTCAGAGGGAGAGAATCTCAAGCAGACTCAGCGCTCAGTGCAGAGCCTGACGGGACTCGATCACACGACCCTGAGATCATGATCTGAGCAGAAATCAAGAATCGGATGCTCAAGTGACTGAGACGCCCAGGCGTCCCTCAAATTTTCCCTTCTTGCTGAGACCTGCCATGGCCACTGGTTGAATACGTATGTCCTCATACCAGCACTCCTGGTCACACAACCGTGCCTGACACATGGTAGTGGTCACTACGTGTGTGCCGGATAAGTTAAACAAACGGAGGGGGACCTCTTCCTCCAGTGTTTCCTCTGCCAGCGATGACATGAACAGACATTCACTGAAACCCATTCTGCACCGGCTATGCCACGTGCTTAAATGCTCAGCTTATTTCATGCCCGTAACAGAGGGTAGGTCTTGGTATTATCAGCCGCCTTCTACAAACAAATGTGGCGGGCATGCGCTGCCCATGTTCTCCTTCAAGGAAAAGCTGTGGCTCTGGGGCAGGGAGTGTTGTCAGCGGGGAGCCACCAGCCGTCGACCTCTTTTTCAATGTCATGTGTCTTCTGCGCTATCTACATTGATGACACATCCCAACAAGGGCAAACTCTGATGGGCCACATGTGCTCCAGACTTCCCCGTGGAGTTGGAAGAGGCTTTGTTTGCAGTTCGGCTTCTCCCTCTGCCCAAACTTGATTCCTCCACCTTCCCCCTCTGTAAGTGTTGATTTTTTAATACATACCCTATAAGCCAAACCCCATCTGAGATCTTCATCCTGGAAACCCCAACCTGTGATGCCAAGGAAACAAATGTTTACAGGGTTAGATAGCCTTCCCAGGGTCATGGTCGAGTGGGTGGTAGAGCTGTGGCCTCTGGGAGGTGACGTTTCTATAAGTACCTTCCCCACCCCACCCCGAACCCTGAATGTCAGGGAGGACCATCAGTGATGTGGTTCATCTCTGTCCTGGTTTTCGGCTGTTTTAGTGAGGTGGCCTAGCAACATTTCACAGGTTTCTATGGGACTCTGGGTTCTTAGTCACAAATGGCTGACTACATTGCAGAGTAGGAAGACAAGTTGTAGATTTGCCATCCAGTAACTAGGAAAAGATTCAGCAGGGCACTCAGAAGTATGATGCTCTGAAGAAGCGCTATATTGGTGGGGGTGTCAGGGACGGGAAGAGGGCTGGGTGGCAGGATGTCAGGAGGACAGGGAGGGGCCTCTGCAGAGAACTTGGAAAGCTAGCAGAGGACTCAGTGGAGGGAGCCATCTGGTGAAAGTGAAGCGTTAACCAAGATAGGCATGATGCACGCAGTGGGCCGCTGGAGGGGAGACTGGGGCAGGGGGACAAGTCAGGCCAGGAAACTAGGGCAGCAGTGATATCTCTTGGACTGGGCTGGGGACATCAGAGAAGGAGAGACAGGGACAAACAACGTGGCTTTGGAGTGGGAAGACAAAGAAGGAAGAAACAAATTAAAGATGAATTCCATGCCATTGAACATGAACATTTTAGTTCGACTGATTTAATTTTACTAGTAACCAGTGCCACTGTTTGGTTCCATTTTACCAATCAGCGTGACTTTCTCACTGTTTCAGTGAGAATGACTGAGATGTTTAAGGTTCTGGGGAAGTGGACAATTCTTAGGCTCTCCTGAGTGATTGATATAACTTCTTACAGGACCATTTCACAATTCTGATGAGAAACTTTATTTTTATTTTTTTTTTAACTGATGAGAAACTTTAAAAATGGTGGTCTTACAATAGCTAAAATATGGAAAGAGCCCAGATGTCCATCGATGGATGAATGGATAAAGAAGATGTGGTGTGTATATATATATAATATATATACATACAATGGAATATTCATCAGCATGAGGCAGGATGAATACTTACCATTACATTGACGTGGATGGAACTGGAGGGTATTATGCTGAGTGAAATAAGTCAGTCAGAGAAAGGCAATTATCATATGGTTTCACTCATATATGGAATATAAGAAACAGTACACAGGATCGTAGGGGAAGGGAGGGAAAAGTGAATGGGAAGTCATCAGAGAGGGAGACAAACCATGACAGACTCTTAACTCTAGGAAATAAACTGAGGGTTGCTGGAGGGGAGGTGGGCGGAGGGATGGGGTGGCTGGGAGAAGGGCATTAAGAAGGGCACTTGATGGAATGGGCACTGGGTGTTATATGCAACTGATGAATCACTAAATTCTACCCCTGGAACTAATGATAACTATATGTTAACCAAATTGAATTAAAAAAAATAAATAAAATGGTGGTCTTTCATTTCCCAATTTCAGAAAAGTGAACTGTGTGTGGAAGGCGAAAAAGAGGTGAAAAAGATCACATTTCCTAAGGCGGGAGCCCCTGGGAGTCCCTGCTTTCATCCTGGAGCTTTCGGTGGCCTCAGGACCATAAACCTCGCCTTATCTCCTGATGCCACAGGTGGGCCCTCCCCTGTGTCTCACAACACTGGTAAACCACTGGCATCACTTTGTAATCTGTTTGTTTTGCCCTTCCTCTTTATATTTTGGGGTCCTCAGGTCAGGGGCTGTGTCATGACCGTGTGTGTTTCTCTCAACAAGCATGGAGAAGGCATTGAACACATACTTGATGAGTGAATGAAAGGCTGACATAGAGTGGACAGTGGTTTATTTTCAAGTCTGGCTTCTCAAATTCAACACCACCTGCAGGCTACAGGTATGTGTGTGTGAGGGTACGACATGGGGCGGCTATTGTCCATGCAGCTTTGTTTAGTCTCGGCAATGACTCTGAGAGCTGTGAGCGCCTGACTCCTTGGCTCAGAGCCAGAGGCCAGCCTATGGGCATTTCTCCATGTTCCCTGGAGAAGGAAGTATGTTTTTCCGCTTCTGTCTGGCTTCTGCTTCAGGTCCAGGCAGAGCCCCCTTCTAGCTCATTTGCCATGGAAAGAGAAAGGTCCCTTCAGATCCCTCCTCTTAGGGCAGGTGTTTCCCAGGTGGGACACAACCAACCCTTTCTTCTTTCCTTGGCCTCCCTTGGCATATTTGGGCTCCTCTTTGATCTATTGTTTCGTGGATACTGGAAGTCCCTTGAAGAATCCTCCCTTGTTTACCCAACAGCAATGAACTCTTCACAAAAAAACACTTCTTAACCAGAGTTCTCCAGCACAGAAGAGAGGTAGTGCAGAGGCTTTCTGAGTTAGAGTGGAGTGTCACCCCTTTGAGGAGATGGAGGCCTCAGGAGGAGACCTCTTGTTTGTGGGATTGGCTAATACAGAGAGTGGGGCAGAGTGCTAGTTGGAAGGAGGTTGAAATCAAGGGGAGACGTTGCCTCCAGGTGGAGGGCTTTGTCCCTTTGTCAGGTTAAAAATCCATGTCAGTAAATATTTGAAACTCTGGTGAAGTGAAAGCCACAGGGCACAGTGATAGGAGCCAAAGGGAAAAGCAAGCTAGGGGCTGGGCATGGCAAGGGGAGCTCTGTGGATGAAGTGGGGCATGGGGAGCAGGTGGAGAGACAGAGAGGGACAATTCCAAAGAGAAGAGATTAGGTAAATAGTGTGGCAGCAAATTCCCCAAGAGATGATAGAGTGGAAGATATGGAACAGCAGTGTGGGTGGCTCGTAGGAGTCTCATCCCCGGACCTGCATCAGTCACCTAGGGAATTTAAAAATAGATTGATGTTGGGCCTTTCACCCACTGGCCTGGGGTTCAGTCCAGGTATTGGTCTGAATGATTCTAATGTACCAGCTGCTTAAGAAAGACAGCTTTGGGCTTAGGAGAGGGGGTGCTATTTCCAGTGGAGGTGGAGAGGCAGAGAGGGATGATGGAGAAATTGAAGATAGTAATATACACATAATATCATGTATTTTCCTAGTTCTTTTCTTCGCATTTCTCAGACTCTAAAGTGCAGATGCATCCCCTGGGGATCTTAGTAAAATATGAATTCTGATTCAGTAGAGCTGGCTGCGGATCGAGAGTCTGCATTGCCAACACACTCCCAGGGGATGTCACTGCTCCTGGACCACGCTTTGGTTGGCAAGGCATAAGGTTTACGAAGTGTTGACCATCTTGCTTTGCAGATGAATTATGATATGAGGCTCATATCAGGTAGGTCTTAGCATCCTCATTATGCAGGCAAGGACATAGAGATCAAGAGAAGGGAAGAAGCGCAGAGAGGGGCCCTGAGCAGTGATGTTTGGTGATCCTTTTGGGCCCCGGGCTACATACTTTACACCTGCTCTTCACTTAACCAATTTCCTCAGACCACACACCTGTAAGTGGTGAGCCCAGGACTTCTAACTCCAAGCACAGGGCCTGATCTTTTGCATCCCAGCAGCCTTCTCCAGGACATAAAAGAACATTGTTATTATTGAAAGGGAGAGTGAGTAGGAAGAGGAGCTTAGGGAAAAAGAAGGGCATCTGGAGACACTGTTGTAGGAAATCAGCCAAGGGATGGGGAAAGAGGCTGGGCAGGCATTAGAGCCAACTTGCTGTTGGCCCTTCAGAGTCAGCAGTGGATGAGATCCTCTGTTCCATTAAGGGGATGGCTCCCACTGTGCCCTAAATGCAAGCTGAGAAGGCACATGGGCGGACTTCTTGCAGTCAGGGAGATGAGAAAGTTTATAATCTAGGACAGGGGTTCTCAAACTTGAGCAAACATCAGAATCACCTCGGGGGCTTGTTAGACACAGAGTGTGCCCCGCCCTCTGAATCTTAGGGGATCTGGGGTGGGGCCTGAGAATATGCATCCTCAACAAGTTCCCAGATGGTGTCGATGCTGCTGGTCCCAGGACCCCACTTTGAGAAACAATGGAGCAGTTACCTGGCTGTAGATTCCCCTGAAAGTCAGCGAGGTCAGTTAGAGCCAGAGTGGGCTGTTGAGCCTTTTGTGATGAAGTCCAGGGAGTGAGAGTTTAAAAAGAGGGGAAAGGTGGCAGTTTGACGGGCTCAGTGTGGTGGAAATTGGCAAAGTCTGAGTCCTCGTTCTCTTGTTCACTTGTGAATCCATCGGGAGTGGGAGAAGTTGCTAGCTCTTGGAGTGATGGCGATGACCCCGGGGAAGTTAGACTTTTCTGGGGAAAGGTCAGCTTCTGCAAAAGGGATGCAGTGAGAAACACGGTTTGGGATCTTGCCCTGATGAAGTGGAGCAGGGGTTACTGTCCAAAAAGGCAGCCGCAGAAGGGCCTGCACACACCAGGGCGGGGTGGGCTGGCCTTGTGGGTCCAAGGTGCAGGACAGGAGCCCCAGAGAGGGCAGGGGGGAGGACAAGGTAGGAAGGAGATGCACAGAGCACACCAGCATGGGTAGACCAGCACTCCCTACTGACAGGTGGCCAGTAAGTGATCACAAATGTAACGCTTCCTTCCACTTGCCTACAATTGCCGGTCTTTCAAATAACTCCTCTTTCTATTACCTCATTTGGCCCTTCCAGTATCCCTGTGAGTATGTGGAGAAGGTACTCTCACTTTAGGCTTACAGATAAGGAAATAACCACGGAGAAAATTACATAACTTGCCTGAAGAGACTGGGGCAGCTGCAGAACTATGCAGAACTATTCTGGGGTTCCTGCTGTTTCTAGAAGCTGGTGAGGGCCTCAGGTTGTCTTGCTTTGAGGACCGACCTGGGCATGACTCAGCGGATGCAGCGGGATGGGGAGGCCCTCCCATGGTTCAGGGAGTTAGTTCATTGCTGAGTTAGTTCAGTGAAGAGAGGAGACCAAGGTGCATTGCCTCAGGAGATGGGGTTTTGGTGGAAGGAGGACCCAGAGAAGGAAGAGAGGTGGGGAACGTTTCCATAGGCCTCAAGGAGAACAGGGAGGCTCCTCAAGGTCTAGTGTTACTCTAGCAACCACTTGTTCTCCCCTTGAAAATGGGGAGGGGGTTGGGAACCCGGCTCCCTGCACCAACTTCCCACCATTATGGTGCTCCACCTGTGTCTGCCTCTGGTCTCTTGCTGCCTGAGACTGGCCCTTCTTTCTGCTGCCCTGTGGCTCCTGATTCCTGCCCTGACTTTACATGTTGCTCCACTCCTTGTGATTCTCCTCATGTGTACTATACTGAGGCATTCTTAAAAATAATGACCTAGTTTGAGCATGGGCACAAGGGTTGGAGTCACAATCCACCTCTCAGGCTAATCCAGCAAACCCAGGTGGCCAGGCGATCTGGTCCCGAGCAGGTGTTGGAGCTGCCTGTGGGCGTGGCCGGCCCTCAGAGGGCCTGCATCCCTTGCACGCCCCATCCCTTGCAAAAGCAAAGCAGACCCCCAGTCCTAGGGGAACTGGAGAAGAACTGACATACTAGGCAGATTTCTAGAAATTGCCAGGATTTCCAGACAACGGGAGTGAGATGAGGTTTCATTTTCCAGACCTGAAAGGCAGGGTCAGGGTGTGGTATCTGGAGCAACCCACAAGACCATAGCTGGGTGACAGGTGGGGTCGGTAAGATCGAGGGGCACAGTTGTACATGTCAGATGGCTGGGCTAACTGTCCCGAACCCGCTCCTGCGGGGGTCGGTCCTGCTCCTGGATACCGAGGCTGGGCTGGGCTTGCAGGGAAGGGTCTGCAGGCTTCAGCTGTGACAGTAGGCAGCCCAGGGACATGATGGGCTGATCGATGCCATAGGGAACAAGTCCAGATGGACCCACATGCAGCAAACCACAAAAACCACCGTGTCTGCCTGGAGAAGGGGCCTTCACACATAACACATGCTGTCGGGACCCATTCTCACTTGTAAACTCCCAAGTGCTGGCAAAAGCACCTGATCTGTGAATGTATTCCTAAAGCCACTTCAAAGGAGACTCCTTCCCGAGGTGTTTAACTGGGGTTCATCGTCAGAAGCCACAGGATAGCAATATAGGAGGGGGTGCCTGTGGGTGGTGAGTCCCCTGAGAATATTCCAGCAGAGGCTGAAGGGTCCCCGAGCAGCCGTCCTGTTCAGGAGTGGCAAGCATTGGCTGCAGGCAGGGTAGGGGTTGGACCCTGGGGTCTGGGAGGCCCCTCCTCTGTCTGACACCATATGGCTTAGAGGTTCCGGCCTCTGCCTTTACCAGGCGTACCATTCCCAGGCTGCCAGGAGCAGGAGGGGCCTCGCAAGACAGTCCTGGTGAGTTCCCTGCTATCTTGTAGGTAAATGGCAACTCATTTAGGATGCACAATTGTCTGAATGCAACATTATTTCCTTATCTATAAGCCTTGACCTCTTGTTGGAGGTCGCCCTCTGTTAAGTGACACAGCCAATATTGACATCCACATCTCGCTAACCTTTATGTTTGTGCTTATCACCGTTATGCTGAGCTACTCCCCAGGTTCTTCGTGCTTCTGCTCCCTACAGGGCCTAGGCTCTGCGCTGGATTGAAAGGCAGGCAGGAACGACTTCTCAGACTCTGCTGGAGTGACTTGGGGTAACTTTCCAACAGTTTGGCTTACTTTTAGGCCACGCAAGAATTGAAAGGAAATAGGAGTTAATGGCTATAAGAGAGTCGGTGGACAAGCTCCCAGGGCCTTCTTCCCTCAGATCTGTGATCATTTCAGCCCTTGGCAAGTAAGCAGCCTTCCACCTGCTCGGCTGGGGGCTGGGCCACATCTGCACACCTGGGTCCACCTGCCCCCCCCGGGAAGCAAGTCCTTTTGCTCCTGGTCTAATTTCCACGGCCTCAGAAGCCAACAGCAGGCTGCCAGGCCCACCTCCCTTGCACATAGAAGATGCTCAGGAATCAGGAAATAGCATCCGAGAGTGAATGCATACAAGATAAAAGCAAAGCTCTGTGTTTTACGTGTTATATGTAGGAGTTTTGAAGGCGAAGATTTCAAGGGATGCAAAAAAATTATAGACCCTGATCTGAACGGACTTAATTCAAAGGCTTTTTTTTTTTTATAAAGATTTTATTTATTTATTTGACAGAGAGAGACACAGCGAGAGAGGGAGCACAAGCAGGGGTAGTGGGAGAGGGAGAAGCAGGCCTCCCGCGGAGCAGGGAGCTCGATGCCGGGCTCAATCCCAGGACCCTGGGATCATGACCTGAGCCAAAGGCAGATGCTTAACGACTGAGCCACCCCGGCACCCCCAAAACCTCTTTGTTTAGAGGCCTGAGGGAAGCTAATATTAATAATATTGACTGCATCTTAGATAATCTGCCAGGTGAGTTCAACATTTTTCCTTATTAAAGGCTCCTAAAGCTACAATGATAATGGCCCTCTGTTGGATGCAGAGTGTATTATAATTACTAGAGGCAATGAAAAAGTGCCCTTGTGTCAACTGTGATCTGTCCCTCCACCCCCAGCAGGAGCCTCCCTTCCCTAGGCTTCTCCACTGAGAACTCTACCCTACGAAGTTACAATGATTTCCCCCACTTGAAGTCTGAGAGTACAAGGTTTAGACCCTTGCTCTGGCTCAAGATCACATAATTGTCTCCACGGCAGAGTTAGGATTGAAACTCACCTCTGTCTGGCTTTTCCCACTACCTGATACCACCAGACGCTGTTTTGTGCCCTGAAAGTTCAAGAGAACTGGGTTGATTCTTAACCTCACTTTTGACTAGGGCATCACCCTCAGCTGAGTTTTATCTTCTCACTCTCTTGCTGGTTTTTCCCTCTCGCCTGGAGGCGCCTTCCCCGGGATTGAACAGTAGGAGGGCTCAAAGAAGCTACACTTTGGTGTCTTCTGAAGGTGCTCAGGGTCAAGGTTATATTTAATACAGTGCGAGCTTGCTATCCTGAAAACGTTTGAAGTGATTTTTGCAAACATGTTTTTGGCCAGAGGCAAATGCTATGAGAGTGGGGATATTGAGTTAGGGCGGAAGCAAGTCAGAGTTTTGGAATATATAACCTGTCTTTAGGACTCCGGACCTTGGAATGGAGATATTCAAATAATTGAGTGTACTTACTTTCTTCTGTTTTCATTGGGGTGTTTGGCTGCAGGGAGGCAAACCTGAATTGGATCATTAATCCTGTTTCCTCAATGTAGAGCTTTATTCGCACACATGTGCTTAGCATGGAATAAATGATCAAGCTGGGCTTTGTTGAGCTCCTGAAGAATGTTGCTTTGCCTGCTTTTTTTTTTCATCGTGCTAAAATATACATAAAATATACCATTTTAACTGGTTTTAAGTTTACAGTTCAGTGGCATGAAGTACATTCACGTTATTGTGTGATCATCACCACCATCCATCTCCAGAACTTTCTCATCATCCCAAACTTGGTACCCGTGAAACACTAACTCCCTATTTCTCTTCCTTTCCCAGCCCCTTGTAACCACCATGCTACTTTCTGCCTCTATGAATTGGACTGCCATGGGGACCTCAGAAGTGGAACCATCCAGTATTCCTCCTTTTGTGGCTGGCTTATTTCACTGAACGTAATGCCAAGATGCATCCGCGTTGTAGCGAGTGCCAGAAGTTCCTTCCTTTTCTAGGCTGATTCGTATTCCATTGTATGTACCCATCACATTTTGTTTATCTGCTCATTGGTTGATGGACGCTCAGGGGGTTCCCACGTTTTGGCTGTTGTGAATAACGCTGCTATGGATATGGGTGCCCAGACATCTGCTCAAGCCCCTGCTTTCCATCTTGTCTGCTTATCTTCATATCCTGTGTCATCGTTTGCCCTGAGAATTCCTACTCTTTCCAGTCTCCTGGAATAGCACTTGGCGGGGGCGGGGCGGGGGAGTTCCTCTTTCAATGCTCTCTTGTAAAGCCCAACAAAAAAAATGATTGGAGAAATGTTTCTGATAATAAACTTGTGGGAAAAGCTATTTTGTGTCCTGCTTTGAATCTTGCAATTTAATTGTCCACGTTTAATTCCACTTTAGGGCACATCAAACCATTGATCTTTCTGCTTACCCGCCACCATGTGGTTTGTGGAGGGTGGAGTGGCCCATTCCTGCGCGATGTGGGGCTCCTGGCTCTTCGCTCCTTTTATAACATTCTGCACATGTTCGCTCGAGACTGGCAATTGCCCTGCTCCATCACGCTCTGTCACTTCCTTCTCTGTACTTCAGATTGAGCTTCCAAAGCCCTGAGCAGCCGCCTGGTTGAGAAGTCATTAAACCAAAAAAAAAAAAAAAAAAAAAGGGAGGGAGAGAGAGAGAGAGAGAGAAATCAGTACTTAGAGAATAGCTCAGTTCTGTTGAACTCACTCTAAAAACTTTGGCTTTATTCAGGTCTTAACCATAATGCCTCATGAACCCTTCCATCTGGGTATCGTTGCGCAGTGCACTTTGTTGGGATGGAGGAGGAGGGGTAGCCCTGCCTTGTTCTTCATCACAGTAAAGTTATTCTGGGTCTCAAAAGGCCTCATAAATCTGCTCCCCAGATGGAAGTCTCCATAGAAGGCTCCTCTCTTTGTGTGAGTCTCAGATTTCCCTTCAATTAAAATTCAACAAGTGAATAATCAAATGGATGAGGTAAATTGTAATACCGAAGTATTACAAAGTATTTAAAGTGAGTACTCTTGTGAATTCCGACCTCCCTCCTCAGTTTATGAGTAGCTGTATCCATAGTAGGTTAACTGGCAAGTCCTCAAATAAGTCAAGGATAAGCTGAAGGTCATTAACCAACACACAGCTTTGGGTAAGCAAAATGTCTCCAAGTCTCAACATATTAATTATTTATTTCTTCAAGGGAATTTCATAGCATGGGTTTGAGTTTATTAGGGTAGTTTATAAGAGCCTAAGGTTTAATTTTTCTTTCTTTTTAAAAAAATATTTTATTTCATTTATTTTTGAAATTAATTTTTTAAAATTATGAATTCAATTAGCCAAGGTATAGTACATCATTAGTTTTTGATATAATGTTCAATGATTCATTAGTTGAGTGTAACACACAGTGCTCATCATTTCATGTGCCCTCTTTAATGCCCATCACCAGTTACCCCATCCCCCTACCCACCTCCCTTTCTGCAACCTTCAGTTTGTTTCCCGTAGTCAAGAGTCTCATATGGTTTGTCTCCCTCTCTGATTTCTTCCCATTCAATTTTCCCTCCCTCCCCCTATTGTTCTCTGCACTATTCCTTATGTTCCATGTATGAGTGAAACCCTATGATAATTATGTTTTTCTGATTGACTTATTTCACTTAGCATAACACCCTCCAGTTCCATCCATGTGGATGTAAATGGTAGATAGTCATCCTTTCTGATGGCTGCATAATATTCCATTGTATATATGAACCACATCTTTTTTATCTATTCATCCGTTGAAGGACATCTTGGCTCCTTCCACAGTTTGGCCATTGTGGACATTGCTGCTATGAACATTGGGGTGCAGATGCCCCTTCTTTTCACTACATCTGTATCTTTGGGGTAAATACCCAGTAGTGCAATTGCTGGGTCATAGGGTAGCTCTGTTTTTAACGTCTCGAGGAAGCTCCATACTGTTTTCCAGAGTGGCTGCACCAGCTTGCATTCCCACCAACAGTGTAGGAGGGTTCCCCTTTCTCCACATCCTCGCCAACATTTGTTGTTCTCTGTCTTGTTAATTTTAGCCATTCTGACTGGTATAAGGTGGTATTTTATTTTATTTAAGTAATCTCTACACCCAATGTGGGGCTCAAACTCATGATCCCGAGTTGCCTCAAGAGTTGCGTGCTCTACCAACTGAGCCAGTAAAGTGCCCCAGGTTTAATTTTTCTTTAAAGAAGCTATGGGAAAGGTAGACTAGGAGGCCAAAGGCATAGGCCTCAATGTGACCTTGGGAGTGAATAAGTGACCTTGGAGTGAAGAACAGGATCTCAACTGCTGGTCTGGGGTCTCCATCCCTGCCCTACAGACCTCGGAGATAATAGCGCATTTGGGACTGGTGGCCTGGTGGCCTGGTGGCCTGGTGGCTTGGTGCTGCGTGACACCATAGGGCACTGACTCATGACACCACGCAGGACCGCACACTTCCCATCTCTAAGTCAGAAGCCTCACAGCAACCCAGTGGCTTTCAGTCCCTTCCTCTCCCACACCAGAGCCGGAGCTAACCTCTGCTCAGTGTTGCTGCTTTGTGCCGTTGGTATAAAAACCACGCAGTCCTCTTTCTATCTGCCACACAATCCTCTACGCCTTTTAGAATCTCTTTTTATTATTACAAAAGTACCACATGTTGATTGAGACAATTTTAAACAATACAGAGCAGCATAAAAAACTTAATCCTCTCCCTTTCTTCAGGTTTCTCCCCCATCATCACAGAATTGGATGTGAATCCTTTTGATTTCTGACTATACAGAAATGCAAATCATCTGTCAGATTGTTTTATCTTAAAGAAGTGGAGTCATATTTTACCTATTATTTTCGCAATTTGTTTTTCACTTAGCAATATATCATGGCTATCTTCCCTGAGTTGCATAACATTACATGCAAAAATTTCCTTTGATTTATCTATTCTTGTGGATAGACTTTCCAATTGTTTCTCATTTTTTACTGTTATAGACAATACTGCAACCGGAATCCTGTGTATATAAGTACTGAAGCTTTTATTTCTGCAGAATAAATATCTTGAAGTGGGATTGCTGGGTATGCCCAATTTTAACTTTAACATATGCTGAAACAGTTTAATTTTCCAAAGATAGAGAAATTCACACCACCACCAGCAGTGTACAAGAGTGCCCACTTCTTCACATTCTCACAAAGACTGATGCTGTTCCGGCTTGTCAGAGGTATATCATTATCATCTCCATTTTGAATTCTCTGATTACTAGTGAGATTGAGCATTTTTTTTTCTGTCAACTATGGGTTGTTTTGCATTTCCTCTCCTGTGGATTGTGTTGCCTATATATTATTTTTCATACTTTTTGGTTGCTTCTATTTTTATTGTTAATTTGTATGATTAAAAAAATTAGTGAAATTAATCCCGACGCTGTCATAATGATACAAATATTTTCTTCCAGTCTTTGTTCATCTTTTGACTTTGTGATGTCTTCTGTCATGCAGATGCCATGGCAAAATTTTCTCATAGTCAGATCTCTCAATCTTTCTTTTTTGGCTTCTGAGATTTTTGTTTTCTTAACACCTTCTCTATTTCAAGCAAACTTTTCCTATAGGTATTTGATTCTAAAACTTTTATTGCTTGTTTTTGATAAGTTAAAATTCTTATTTTCTCTCAGAATTTATTTTTTAATATGGTGTGGAGAAAGGGTCATCTCATTAAATTGTTTTCTAGATACTTTCCAGTTATGCCAACATCATTTATGAAATAATCCATTCCCCCCCCATTTGAATTGATGTACTTTCTTTATCATATAGTAAGTTCCCATATACCCCTTGACTCTGCTTCTGGGCTTTCTGTTCTCCTTCATTTTTTAAAAAAATAGTTTATTTATTTTTTTATTTTTGCATGTGTGCAAGAGAGAGAGCATGTGAGCGCATGAGCAGGGGGCAGGAGGAGGGGCAGAGGCAGAGGGAGAAGCAGACTCCCCGCTGAGCAGGGAGCCCAATGCGGGACTCGATCCCATGACCCTAGGATCATGACCTGAGCTGAAGGCAGATGCTTAACTGACTAAGCCACCCAGGCGCCCTCTCTTCTCTTTCACTGATCTATTTATCTGTTCCTGTGCCAATTCTACAGTGTTTGTAATGGCTTTAATCATTAGTTTTAATACATGGAAGAACAAGCTCCCTTACCATTTATTTCAAACCATTTTTGGCAATTTCTGTACATGTATTCTTCCATGGAAATGTTAAGATGATTTATCTAGCATGCAAACATTTTCTTGGTGTTCTGATGGGTATTCTTAATAAATCATTATACTAATTTTGGAAGATACATATTATTTCATTGTTTTCCCATCCAGGATCATTTTGTTTTATGTCTTTCAGTAAATTTCTGGGGACACCTGGGTGGCTCAGTCGGTTAAGTGTCTGCCTTTGGCTCAGGTCATGATCCCAGGGTCCTGGGATCGAGTCCCACATCGGGGTTCTTGCTCGGTGGGGACCCTGCTTCTCCCTCCGTCTGCTGCTCCCCCTGCTTTGCTCTCCGTCTCCTCTCTCTCTCTGACAAATAAATAAAATCTTTAAGAAAAATAAAATAAAATTCTGTAGCTTATTTAGTTTAAGCTGCACATGTTTCTTGTTACCTTTATTCAAAGATATCTTGTGTTTTCTTCTCTATTACAAATAAGGTGGTTTTTCCATTTCCTTAAGACTTTATATATTTATTTATTTTAGAGCAGTTTTAGGTTCACAGCAAGATTGAGAGGAAGGCGCAAAGATTACCCATATACTCTGCTCCCACACATGCACAGCCTCCCCCACTATCATGGACATCCCCGACCAGAGTGGTGCATTTGTTACAACTGATGAACCTGCACTGACAAGTCATACCACACAAAGTCCATAGTTTACATTAGGGTTCACTCCCGGTGTTGTACATTCTATGGGCTTGGGCAAATGTGTAATGACATGGATCCATCATTATAGTATCATACAGAGTATTTTCACTGCCCTAAAAATCTGTGCTCTGCCTATCCACCCCTCCCCTACCTGGCAACGACTGATCTTTTTACTCTTTCCAGTATTACTGTTTCCAGTGATGTCTTTCCAGAACATCATAAGGTTGGAATCATATAAGATGTAGCCTTTTCAGATTGGCTTCCTTCATTTAGTAATATGCATCCAAGGTTTCTCCATCTTTTCATGGCTTGGTATCTCATTTCATTTTAGTGCTGAATAATATGCCGTTGTCTGGATGGACCAGAGTTTATTTACCCACTCACCTACTGAAGGACATTTTGGTTGCTTCCAACTTTTGACAATTATGAATAAAGCTGCTATAAACATCCATGTGCAGGTTTTTGTGTGGACATACGTTCTCAACTCATTTGGGTAAATATCAAGGAGTGCAATTGCTGGATCATATGGTGAGAATATGTTTACTTTTGTAAGAAACTGCCGAGGTATCTTCCAAAGTAGCTGTATTACTTTGCATTCTTACCAGCAAGGAATGAAAATTCTTCTTGCTCCACATCCTCACCAGCATTGGGTATTGTCAATGTTCTGAATTTTGACCAGTCTCATAGGTCATTGTTTTGATTTGCATTTCCCTAATGACATATGATGTGGAGCATGTTTTCATATGCTTATTAGTCAACTAGATATCTTTCTTGGTGAAGTATCTGTTCAGGTCTTTGACCCATTTTTAAACCAGGTTATTTGTTTTCTTATTGTTGAGTTTTAAGAGTTCTTTGTATATTTTGGAAAACAGTCCTTTATCGGATATGTTTCTTGCAAATATTTGTTCCCAGTCTGTGGCTTGTTTTCTCATTCTCTTGACAGTTTTGCAGAGCTGAAAAATTTTAATTTAATTTTTAATTTTTTAAAAGATTTTATTTATTTATTTGACAGAGAGAGACACAGCGGGAGATGGAACACAAGCAGGGGGAGTGGGAGAGGGAGAAGCAGGCTTCCTGCGGAGCAGGGAGCCCGATGTGAGGCTCGATCCCAGGACCCTGGGATCATGACCTGAGCCTTCGGCTTAACAACTGAGCCACCCAGGCACCCCGAAAAATTTTAATTTTAATAAAGTCTAGTGTATCAATTCTTTCTTTCATGGATCATGCCTTTGGTATTGTATCTAAAAAGTCGTCCAACCATGTTCAAAGACATCTAGTTTTATGTTATCTTTTAGGAGTTTTGTAGTTTTGCATTTTACATTTGTCTGGGATCTATTTTGAGTTTGTTTTTGAGGGGTTTAAGGTCTGTGTCTAGACTCTTTTTTTTTTTTTTCCTGTGGATGTCTAGTTGGTCCAGCACCACTTGTTGAAAATACTATCATTGTTCCATTGTATTGCCTTTGCTTCTTCGTCAAAGGTCAGGTAACTGTATTTATGTGGGTCTATTTCTGGGCTCTCTATCAGTCTATTCTTTTGCCAATGCCACACCGTCTTGATTCCTATAGCTTTATAGTAAGTCTTGAAGTTGGGAAGTGTCAGTCATCCATTTTTGTTCTCTTCCTTCAATATTGTGTTGGCTATTCTGGGTCTTTTGCTTCTTCATATAAACTCTAGAATCTGTTTTGTTATGCACAAAATAAATTTACTGGGATTTTAATTGGGATTGTATTGAATCTATAGACCAAATTGGGAAGAACTAACATTTCAATACTACTGAGTCTTCCTATTCACAAGCGTGGGATATCATTCCATTTATTTAGTTCTTCTTTGATGTTGTTCATCAGAGTTTTGTAGTTCTCCTCATATAGATCTTGCATATATTTTGTTAGATTCATACCTAAGTATTTCTTTTTGGGGTGCTAATATAAATGGTCCTGTGTTTTTAATTTCAGATTCCACTTATTCATTGCTGGTACATAGGCAAATGATTGATTTTTGTATATTAATCTTATATCCTGCAACTCCATTTACATTTTAAACTGGTTATTGCTAGCATAATTAACAGCTTTTGAATTTTGTGCTCTTGTCAAATTCTAGTTACCTTGTCAAATTCTAGTACTTATAATAGGTTTTAAAAATCGACTCTTGGACTTCTAGGTGTACAGTCATTATATATATTCTTATTTCTTCTAATAGTTATACTCCTTAGTTAATTTTCTTGTTTTATTACATCAGTGACAACTTGTAAAAGTAAATTGAATAATCTTGATGAGGGAGGCATGTGTATGTCTTAGTCCAGATCTGAATGGAGTAGCTTTGGTATTTCATTGTTTTCAATGCTTGTTGTTGGCTTTTGGTAAGTAGGTTTTTTATCACACTTTAAAAAATTAGGATTAGCTTCTGATTTTTATCAACTGCCCCTTTTTTCTCCAATATTAATAGTATATGCCCCTCTCCAGATAAACCTCTCTTTAAGAGTCCCACTTTATTTTATTTATTTAAAAATTTTTTTGAGTTTTTATTTTAATTCCAGTTAGTTAACACAGCATTATGTTACTTTCAGGTGTACAGTAGAGTGATTCAGCACTTCCGTACACCACCCTGTGCTCATCACGACAAGTGCACTCCTTAATCCCCACCACCTATTTCACCCATCCCCCCACTCCCCTCCCCTCTGGTAATCACCAGATTGTTCTTTTAAGAGCCCCACTTTATCTTTTATTTCATTTTATTTTAAAGATTTTATTTATTCACTTGAGACACAGAGATACAGAGAGGGGGAGAGAGAGCATGAGCAGGGAGAGAGGCAGAGGGAGAGGGAGAAGCAGACTCCCCACTGAGCAGGGAACCCGATGTGGGGCTCGATCCCAGGACCCTGGGATCCTGACCTGAGCCGAAGGCAGACGCTTGACCATCTGAGCCACCCAGGCACCCCTTAAGAGCCCCACTTTAAAAATTGTTGCTATCAGCTGGTAATGAAAATTCCACAGTTCACCATGGATGTCAAACTTGGATAACCTGTTGTATCCTCTGGAGGCCCTGGAGGGTGTCAGCTTGGAGATATCATTTATTCACCATGGGGCAGGGCGCAGCAAGATGGAAACTGGGGCCTTACAATGAGGGGTGGAGGTGAGCATGTCATTTCTGAAGGAGATGGGAGAGCACTCGGGTAGAGTCCAGGAAGTAAAAGCAGGGTGAGGAGAGCAGATTACCAGCTGTCATCAATCAAAATGTCAGTGTGAGCCTGAAAGGCAAGGGTGGGGTTGAGAGTGGAAGTGGAAGTAAGATCCCTCACCAGGCTTTGGGTAGAAACCTGTGGAGCAGATACCAGCATCTGGAGGTAAACTGCAGCCGAGGTCATGGGCCAACCCAAGTGAATGAGGTAGTAAGAACTGGAGCTTGAGAAGCAGATATGGGTGGTCCAATGTAATCCCCTTGGCTTACCACTCCTTGTTAAAAACCCAAGAACTTGCTTCCTTGTCTTCTTTTGGTTTGTCTTGAAGACAGAATTTGATAGGCACCTGTGAATAATAAGCAGGGTGAAAACTACTGAATAAGACACACAACAGTATTTCCCAATTTTTATTTGGTGCTTTCATCTTTTATAAAGGAAGAATCATCTTAAGCCAAAATTTTAAAAAATAATTCTTTTTAAATTTTTATTTTTTATTATTATTTTAAAAATAATCCTTATTTTAAAAAGAAAAACAAAATGTTGACCAAAAAATCTGACCTGGAAAAAAAAAAATCTGCCCTGGAAGATAAAAATATAAAGAAAAAAATAAGAACAACTAATAATTCCATCCCTTCAAGATAACTCCAATGGACTTTTTAGTGTATTTTCTCCCGTTTTCTTTCCCCCATGATCCGAGAGCATATAGAATCTATATAGATAAGCAATTATTTTGCCTTCTTCATCGTTGTCATGCCATAGGCATTTTCTTGTGTGATTAAGGTATGTGATCAGGAATATACCTAGCACAATGCCTGGCAGATACACAAGGAGCTTATTTGTTGAATGAGTGTGAATTAGGTCATTAAAAAGTCTTTGTGAGCACAACTGTGAATAGCTGCACGAAGTTCTTACAGACGTGGCCTAATTTACAGAAGCATTTGAGGCCATCTTCCTCCCCCGCTGCGTGGCTTCCCATGCCTCAACCATCCTGAATCTCTAGGACGCGGAGTGCGTGGGTTCTCCTTACTCTTTCTCTTTTGTACTTGCTGTGTCCTCCGCTCCCTGCCCCCTTGCCCCCCCACCTCAGTAACTTGTCCTTGCCCCCGCCCCCCCCCTCAGTAACTTGTCCTTGCCTTTTAGATTCTAGCTTAGCAGACATTTCTGGCGAGTCTGCCATGCCCCCACCCCCCATCGATTCGAGTCCCTCGTCAGTGGTCCCGTAGCACTCTCGCAATATCACTCAGGCTCCTGGCAGCAAACAGAAGGTGCAGTCTAAACAGGTCATTGAGGAGAACGCAGTGACAGCCCATTTACAAAGCGGTAGGCCGGGTGACAGCAAACCCAGAGGGGAAGGCAGAGGGTTCCGGGCTAGCATAAGGGAAACTACAACTGGCTGTCAGCCTGAAAGAAAAAGGAAAAGAAGGGGTTCCTGGGGTGCAGAGAAGATTCCTGACAGAAGCTTTGGTAGGGGGGCACATAAGCTGACACTCCGTGGCCTCTCCTCATTCTTCTGTCTCCCGCGGGAGCCTCTCGCGCATCAGCACCGTGGAAGCCAGGAGGCAAGGGCAGGATTCCGAAAGGTCAGCAGCCTGGAGCTCAGAGCGGGGCGGAGAGGGGAGGGGCATGCACCTGGAGGGCAGAGTGTCCAGCATTTAGCCCTCTCCTGTCCAGCCCCTGCCCAACTGCATGACCCCGCATATGTGCGTCCCACACTCTCACGAAGGATCCTTGAAATCGGGAACCATGCCTTAGGTCTTTGGGAATCTATCCCCGGGAAATAACATGAAAGGGGGAAAGTCAGTCATGTGCACAGCAATTCACAGCACCATTTATAATAGTGGAGGATTAGAAATGCCCCCAAGTAGGGCAGGAGTCCAGCAAGTTGGCCCGGATGTGTGGGTGGGCTCTGTTTACACATGTAAATGGGGTCACAGGATAACAAGTGACAAAAACCAATCTTGCTGATTATAACTTTGTCACAAAGTGTAGATGGGTCCTATATAGTAAGAGATTAAAGTCGTGTAGCTTCACAATAGCTAAGAAACACTAGCCAAATGTCACATCCTAGAATTTAAGAGAAAATAGCAAAGTTCTGGTTGAATTTGTCACAAATGTTACTGCAAAGTACCTAGAATAGTTGGGACAGTGCATAATACAAAAGGAGGATGGCAGCTCATTTTAGGAGGGTCTGCTGGGCAGAGCCACTTGGCTTTTGTGAGCTGTCCCCCCAACCCCAATATCTTAGTTGGTAATGAAACTCCTTCTCCAATACCCTGTGGTGGGTTTTGGGAGGAATTTGTTGGCTGACACAACAGCAAAGGGTCTTCAAAGTTTCTCAAACTTTCATGTGCATATAAATCACCTGGGGGATCTTGATAAAACGCAGATTCTGCTGCTCTCGGTCTGGGAGGGACCTAAGATTTCCAGTTCTGAACAACATCCCAGAAGATGGGAACTTTGCTGGACTTGACCGCCCTCTGAATAGCCAATTAATCAGTGGGATTATTTGTTTACTTTTTTTTAACACACTTTAAAACATACCTGCTGTTGACAAATGTGCCAATTACATGTACTTTGTCACCCACCCAGCCTCCAGATTCTGACACACCTCTGACAGAGTGCTGGCCCTCTGGTTGAGAATCCTAGTATCTTCTGGGCATCTCTACCAGCCAAAAAGAACGGGCTGAATTTTTCCTTTCTTAGACTAGGCATTCCAAAAATGATACCTTTAGTGTTCCTGATATAAATATTATCGCGTGGAAAAGAATTTCAAACTGCATACGATTCCCGCCCCTTTTGTTTCCAAGTCACAATTATTTTTCTGATTATCATCATGTAGTTCTCACACTATCTTCATGTGAGAAACTTAAAATTCTCCTTGAATTCTTCCAACTCCATGAATTCTTATAAGGACCTGTGGAGGTGATGCAGGGCCTTGATAATGTAGAATTTCAAATAATGTTGGGTGACCTGGTGTGATTCCACTACACCACAGAGGAGACAGGTCCTCACCAAAGGTTAGCATTTGCTATTTGTTTCCATGATTCTCAGAGCTTGAGTCAGGCGCCCCATCAGCTGTGTCTCGCTGTAGAACGAACCTCCCGTGGAAGGAAATGGCATCTATTCTCGATGCCATTAGAAAGCCTCCTTTTTCAGACATCATTTCGTTTCCACTGGAATGACCATATTTTGCACAGGTCAGCCAAGAAAACCTTTCTACTATGGTTATGAGTCAAGGTGTTTTGGTTTTATTCTCTCTCCCTCACTTCCCATTAAAAAAGTATCAAGAATGGGGACGCCTGGGTGGCTCAGTAGGTTAAGCGGGGACTTTGGCTCAGGTCATGATCCCGGGGTCCTGGGATTGAGTCCTGCATCGGGCTCCTTGCTCAGCAGGGAGCCTGCTTCTCCCTCTGCCAGCCACTCCCCCTGCTTGTGTTCTCTGTCCGTCTCTCTCTCTCTCTGACAGATAAATAAATAAATAAAACCAGTCTTCAAAAAAAGTATCAAGAATGTACATTCAGTTCCTATTTGCATAAGTCGCCTTGGTTACTGATTATATTTTCTAATTTAAAAATGAGCATCTAGATCCAACAATCTGAGAATCGCCTCTTTACCTCTGCCTCATTTTGTTCTTCTCCCAGCCTTCTCTCTCTTTGCCCGGTTTATGTTTTCCTAGCTCCATGTTGCTGTGGAACCATTTCGATGGACCGTTGGAAAGTGAGGTCCTCCACCATGATCCCAGGCTCATGCCAGTGGGTGATCAGCACCTCCTATGAATGCGTGAACACATCCGCTGGGGTGAGCGGTCAGTGGGAGCAGATTCCCTCCATGGCTTACGTCCCTGACTCGTTGAGAGACCTTGGGTATGCCATTTAGCCTGTTTGGCTAAATGTCTTTGCTATGAGTACCCATCCCCTGTAAATCTAGAAAGCTGTTCCCAAAGAATGATTTACTTCTTTGTCTCCTTAGATGTTTAGTGAGGATGTAGGAAGAACTCTGTGAACCGATCTGGTCTCTGTTCCTTATGCACATTGTTTCTTCAAACTCACACCCCTCACATGAGAGAGGCTCTATGTATGTGTGCAAGCACAAGTATATTCACAAACGGAGAGACCCGCAGAAACAGCACATCAACAGTCAACAGGCTTTTGCCTGGAGCTACTTCTTTGTTGTCATTCCCATCTCCGCAAAAATACTGCCTCTAGCCAGTCCCAAGAAATTGAAGTAACTCATTAATAAATACTCCACATCTGTTCAATTCTCTTATTCCTCAGGCACCTACTTATTCTTTTGCCATCCCAAGCAATTAAATATGTCTATATCAACATTTGCCTTTTTTGCGCTCCTTTAAAAATTTAATACCCCCCCCCTTTTAAGCCCTGTGAACCTCTCAGTCTTGCAACACAGACCAGGAAATAGCCTAGTTCGTAGGCTGTGGAGGGCTTGGAACAAAGCTGTCTGCTGAACCATCTGCTGTTTCTTAGCAGTAGAAAAAGAGGATTTACAGGTTTGGGGGCAGATTATTTTTAGGGGCTTCCAGGCTACTAATATTCTATCCCTGTTTGCATAATTCCTCACCAGGGTTGAGATTCCCAGAAGTCACTGTGACCTCCACAGAGAATCATTGTCCCTGAGATGCACTCTCATTTGGAAATATTCTAAAAATATGGAGTCCGGAGCTGCCGAATCTGCTCCAACCATATTCAGCCCTGTCTCTATGCTTCTCTCTGCAGTGGTGGGACTCCCTGTTTCTAGCAGAGGGAAGCACCTCACCTCGCCCCGTCTGCAAGAAAGGCGGTCCACATTAGAGAGGGATGTGGAGGAAAAGGCATAAAACAAAAGTGGAGTCAATTTGCATTCAGATGTTTGCATTAAATATTAATCTGGCTTGAGGGTGAGGGTAGTTTCTCTTTTATTCACACTCAGGTTGCCATGGCTGTCTGGGGTTTGCAGGGCTGGCTCTGGGAGGAGCGGAGAAGGCAGGTGGAAGGGAGGAAAAGGGCGGCCACACCCCTGCACACAGCTCAGGGTTCAGGCCCCCATCCTGTGCCCTCACGCTGTGGCCCAGACCATCAAGAGCAAGTCCAAGGAACTGAAAGACATTGGAAGTTTCCAGCAGCAACCAGAGAACATGTGGAGGCCAGTCTTTAACCAATGAAACCCCCTCATGCTTTAAAAGCAATGATCCAAGTTCAGGGTCAGCAGAGAGTACCAGGAGAGGGACAGGAAAGCCAAGAGTGGTGGGCTAGGAGAGCCCCCATGCAGAGTGGCCCGTGAGCCCCTGGGAGGCAGGGGCCGGAGGCTGCAATCAGGCTCTTCCTCAGCCTGTGGAGCCTGCAGCCCCAGTGCTTTCTTGAACAAATTCACGAAATCAGTGCGGGAGGGTAGGGGGCAGGAAGGACCGGCGGCCCCTCTCTAGCCTCCAGCTCTTGAAGGGAGGTCAGGGGTTGTTTTTGGGCAACCGTGGAGGAAGCTGTCCTTTTGAGAAAGTGATGGCTCTGTGCCCAAGGTGGGCTTCGTGATGGGTCAAAGTCCTTCCCAGAGGAAGCCCCTGAAGCCAAGTGTCCTGTCAGGAGAGGTTTTTGTGTCTTCTTTCACTTGTCTTTTTTTTTTTTTTTTTTTTTTTTTGAGAATAAGGGCTTCCCAGTACCTCCAAACTCACACCAGCTGAGTGACTGTTTACTTAGCCTTCCTGCAAGGCTGGCTCTCATCACCCACGTCTGGGCCTGTCCCTGGGTTATCCTTCATGAGGAGAACTTGGAAATTTCCATCATTCCCCTCTAATCTGAGTCTACCCTCCAGCGGCCAGACCGCCCCGGGGTGCTGTAGTCTCACCGCGGAGAGTCGTCAATCCCGGCTGCTCGCTGGCATCACCAGGCACCATCAGATGCCCAGATAACACATGGCCCAATAACAGCAGACTCTTTAGGGGTGGATCCCAGGCTCAGGAGATTTTAGAACTTCCCAGGGTGATTCCAATGGGGGCCAAGTTTGAGAGTTGCTGGCATGGGGTTATGAGCACATCTGATGGCCTGGATTTGACCGTTGGCTCTGTTGCTGCTGGAACCAGCCTGGGGCAAGTTAGGGATTGCTCTCCGCCTCAGTCTCCTCATCTGTGCAGTGGGAATAATAACAGTAGCCTCAGGAGCCCACAGCATTGGTGTGAGGATTCAGTGAGGTAATATGCACTGAGGCTTTTATAAGGGTTTGCCATTTACGAGGCTGGGGAGCATGTCTCAAGTGGAATGGGCAGGACGGTGCAGGAACCAGAGAAGAGATATAAAGAATTGGAACTATTTCTCCTGAAAAGGAGGAGGCTTTGTTGGAATATGATGGTTGTCTTCAGATTCCTATCAGATGGAAAAGGAATGTGGTTGGTTTTGCATGACTGTGAAGGAAAGAACACGGATTCAGGAATGGAAAGTTTCCAACAGAGCCATTTAGCAGCAAGATGGGACTGTGTCATGGGGAGTGAGTTCCCAGACTCTGGGAGTATTCAAGCAGGAGGGGGAGAGCTTTTGGTGGAGATGTTATAAAAGGAATCATGATGGAACTACACGACCCCCCAGGGCCTCCTCCAGCCGCGCCCGGCATGTCCTGAGCACTACTGAATGTTAGCCATTATTGGACGTTCTCTTGCCGTGGGCGAGGACGCGCAGGATCGGTGGGGATGTCCTAGGTGAGTCTAAAGCTGTGTTGAAGAGAGGACCAAGGTGAAACCAGGTGGAGTCAAACCTGTTTTCGAGTCAAGGAGGTGAAGCTGGGCCAGGCAGGCTGGGGGCAGAAGCTGATGGAAAAGCCAGCCATGGGGGTGGGAGGCTCTGCGTCTGGGATGCCTGCAGGAAATACTGCTGGGGTACCTCCGGGCTCTTTTGGTTGAGCTCTGGACACCGCAGAGATGGACAGGCTGGCTTTGTTTAAGGCAGAGCATCAGACGAGTGGATGGATACCTTCCAATTCTGAACCTCAGCTCTGCGGTTGCCCCCCTGCAGCCCCCATAGTACTGTTCCTTGTCACTGCACCCTGCCTTCCCTGCCCCTCACCTCCCTTTGCACTGTCTGGTTTCCTACTGTACCTCGTCTGCTTTGTGAGATGCCTAGGAAGTCTATTTTACTTGCCCTACCTTTTTCGGGGTGTTGTGACACTACTTCACTAGAAATCAAACTGGATTTCCCTTTTAACAAGGCGACTCCTCTTTCGCCCTTTTGAATTTGTCCAGGGCGCATTCAGCCACTTCCCTTGCTGGGCATTTGTCACATGGTGTCAGCACCTGGCTCCCGGTCCTCCTCCTGCTCGCTCCCTGCCCAGCTTGTGGGGCATCGTTTGGTCATCCTTTCCCCTCACCTCCTTGTCGCCTGCATCTCTCTCCGCAGTGCCCAGCCACACCCTGGACCTCATCACCCCTCAGGAGGCTCCATCCTTGGAGTCTCCATCTCTGAAATGCCCTCTGTCACCAGGACCCGTGTCCTTCCGTGGTCCCACTCCCTCCCTCCTACTAAACCTCTTCTTGGCCGCAACTGGGACCCTGGGAGCCCTCCCTCTTTCAGGGGGCATCTCGGACCCACCCTGGTTGCATCTATTCCCTCCCTCCCTGGTGCCTTTGGATTCCCTGGCGGCCTGGTGAGCCATTTCAGCGAAGTTCTCAAAGGAACCCCATTCCCTTCCCCACTTGACCTTCCAGCGTGTCTTCTCATCTCCTCCGGATCCCCAACTCCTCCGTTCTGTGGAGGAGAGGCCGAGCTCGCACAGTAATCGGACCCACGGGCCCGTTGCTGCCGTCGGACGCTGTGCCCTCGGCCATCTTCCTTTCGCTCCATTTTTAGCTCCCTATCAGATTGCCGCGACAGCTGCTGCGACTCTTTCCCACTCGGCTCCAGCCCGGACTGACCCCGCTCGCCTCGCCTTCCCGGGCCAGGCCTCTTTCTCAGGACTGGCTGAGAAATCCGGCCTTGCGTGCCGCCGGGACTTCTTTCTTCCCTTCTGCCTTTTAACAGAGATCACGTCTGCCTCTTTTCCCTCACCGTCCCCTACTCCACTCCGCCTCTCGCGAAGAACCGGTTTTTATTCTTTCCAAGGCTGAGCCTTCCACCTGCGCCCCTCACTGTGTCATCTCTTTTCTCTGCCATCTTGCTCCACTATCACGTCTTCTCACTTGAACCCTCATTTCCTCTCGGCCCTGAGTCTTTAGACTCATCTTAATTTCTTTTGCCATAAGGAACGAGCAGTCACAAAGCCCTGACTTTGTCCTCTGCCTCCCTCCCTCCCTCCTTTATCATTTTCTTCATTCCTGCAAGTGGGATTCCTCCCCTTGTCCCCAGGAACTAACCACGCTGAGCTAGTGTCCCTGGAATATGACCACTGTCTCCCTCCCCCCTGCAAGCCGGCCTCCTGAGGTAGAAAAAGCATTGACATTGGAGTCAGCCACTCAGGGGTTTAAATCCTGGCTTTGCCCCATATTGTTATATAATCTTGACCCTCACTTGGCACATTATTAATCTTCCCAAGGAAAACAAAATGGAAGCACCTAATTCCCTGGCTTGCTAGGAGGAGTAAATGCTTCTACTTTAAAGTGCCCAACACACAGTTGGTGCAAAATAAAAAATACTCCCCTCTGTTGCTTTAGCTAATGTGGATTCCTTCCTGTGCAATACCTTTGGTTTCTTCCATCTGTCTGTTGAATTTCCGTCCACCCTTCAAGGTACCTTCCTTCTCTACCTGTTGGGCTCATATCCATCCACTTTGCTCTCTGAACCTTGTTCCTCTGTTACAGTGGGTGCCCTTGTCTACCCTGTATCAGGATGTGTCTGGATCATTTGTACCTACTTGTCTGTCCTCTCATGAAATCAAGAGCCTCTGGGGGCAGGGATGTTGAATTCACCTTTGGATCCCTCTGGAGTCCCTAACAGAGCACCTTACATGTAACAGCTATTCAGTAAATGTTAAGCTTATAGGAAATTTAAGGGCATCTGGGTGGTTCAGTCGGTTGAGTGACTTACTCTTGATTTTGGCTCAGGTTATGATCTCAGGGTCATGAGATTGAGCCCCACATAGGGCTTCACACTCAGAGGGGAGTCTGCTTCTTTCTCTCCCTCTCCTCTGCCCTTCCTCAATCTCCCCCCCTCTCTCTCTAAAATAAATAAATCTTTTTTAAAAAAGTAAGAGGAATTTAAAAGAATTACTTGATGCTACGTATATCTTTATAACCCCCCCAAATAAAAAGATCCAAGCTGATCTCTTTCTCACCTGTGAATATGCTCTCTAACCTTGCAGAATTTACCATAAGACAGGGATTTACAATGTGAAGACTTGGGAACAACCTCTTACAGAAGACCATCAACAGGTCTAGCCAGACTTTTTGTGGTCCTTACTCTAGCTCATGGACATCATTTGCCTTCAGGTTACTAAGGTCCTCTTTTGGCAAATAATGAAGATGTTCCCTGCTTGGTGGAATCCATCAGGTTTCTCCTGTGGAAGAGGAAATGGACAGACTAGCTGCTTTCTAAGATTCTTTCCACTTGACCAACGACAACTCAGTGATCACGCATTGTGAGTGTGCCACGACTAAGACACTCATTTATAAAGGTGACCAAGGATGCATCTCATGTTGGTCCTGTAAGGAAAGTTCTCTGAGGAGGGTTATTTCCTGCAGGCACATTAATTAGTTTATTTCTTCATACAAACAATATTTATTGAGCACAAACTGTGTGTGCCCAGTTTGGGGTCAGGTGCTGGGAACACAATGATAACTCAAGCCTGGTCTCAACAGAACTCACATTTGTCATGCTCTTCCTAGAGAGGGAAGATACATGGACGTGGGCTGTGGCTGGCCTGGGCCAGGTGGCTGCCTAGGCTTAGTGGCCCTCAGAGAGGACAGTCCAAGGGGACATCCTTCACAGTAGCAACACCTGCCCCTCCTGGCTGGACCCTCCATGCAGTTACTCTGAGCATGAGTCTCTGGGCTTGTCACATTATCCACAGGCAGCCCGAAATGCCTCCTGCTATACACACCAGCTTCCCTCAATTCATCTTTCAATCTGGAGGATTTACAAAGATTTATACCATTAAGAGCAAGATCTCAACAACATGCCGTATGGGAAAAACATGTTTTGCTCCTGCCTGTGTATGTATTAGTGTGTAAGCTCTTCTGGGCAGGGTCCCATTTTATGTGTCACATTCTCTCTGTAAAGCTTCATTCTCTCTTCGGGCTGATGTTTCAGAAATGTGGGTCTCTAACTTCATCTGGGATCAGCATTTAGGCATTAGTACCAGTTCTTGTCTAATGGTAAGTCACCTACATTTTACAGTGGGACATATGTGTCTGAGTCCTATCTTATATGCCTGAAGAAAACAAAAGACAACGGAGAAGAGAATGCCGATGTTACTCAGAGTCAAGCCCTCGTCTTGGCTGAGGAGCAGTAAGACTGACACGTGATCGCCCTCCCCATGGCCCAGAGACAATGGCTTCAAACTCTTCAGGGGTGCTGGGGGTTAAAGCACAGGACAGGTGAGAAGGCAGGTTGCCCATGCCACGCACTCCTTGTACCTGGCTGCATATCAGACATGCATGCCTTGTTGGGTCTCAGAGTTCCCAAAGAATTCAGACTGCCCCTAAGGACAGGAACATCACAGTAGGGCCTTGTGGGGACTGTGGATGGAAGGGGATGTGGAGATATGGAGAATCTCTCCCGATTCTGCTTTGGTGATTTGGGGGGAGCTGTCTTTTCTCCTTCCTTCTCTCCTGCTGGTTGTCCCGCTCCCTGGTTGACCACCTGTCAAATGCCTATGTGAAGAGAGGCAGATTCACTGCTCAGGTCTCTTACGAAGCAGAGAGGAGGGGAAAGCAGAGAACAGGAAGGTCTGTGGTTGGGATGGGCTTTGTGTGTTGTTGGGAGAGGGGAGGGCAGAGGGCAGTGGGCAGAGAGGAGGTAGCAGGGTCCTCAGTTGTCCTTGGCACTGTATGCTTTCAAAGGCAGAATCTTCTGGCTCTTGGAGAGGCAGATGCCAAAGGAAGGGATCTTGAGGTCCCCCCCGTCCTGCAATTTTGTTACTTTGCCTCTTCCCAACATGATCACAGCCAAGTAGATCTTCTCTATGTTCGTAGCAAATTTGGCTTGAAAAGTCAGCTGAAGCATACTGCATGTTTCAAGCCTCAATAATACTGACTGTCATCTGGGCAGGGTTGACAAGTTTCTCAAGCCTGCTCACATTTGCTCTCATTCTCATTTGATTGGATCCTTAAAACACTTGTCCGTAGTAGGCAGGGTAGACGTTCCTCATCCCGGTTTACAGTTGAGGAGTTTAGGCTCAGATCTGTTTTCACAATAGAATCCTACAGAGTGCCACAAGTATCAAAAGTATTTTACTTTCTTCATTAAATGATATCTGTGTGGCAGGGGGATAGTCTGTGGGTATCCTACATGTCAGCAGGGAGATTCTAACATCCAGCTTTACAGAACAATGATGAGCTCAGTGTTACATGGATGCAGCCTGGGGGAGAAAAGCTGGGGTACTAATGAGATGGTGAGCCTCACCCTTGCCAGAGGGGATCACCCCACACCACGGTCAACCTAAGGCATTTCTTTTCTCTCTCTCTTTTTAAGATTTTATTTATTTGTCAGAGAGAGGGAGAGAGAGAGGGAGAGTAGCAGGCAGAGGGAGAGGAAGAAGCAGGCTTCACGCTGAGCGGGGAACCCGACGTGGGGCTTGATCCCTGGACCCTGGGATCATGACCAGAGCTAAGGGCAGACACTTAACCGACTGAGCCACCCAGGTGCCCCAGCCTAAGGCATTTCTTTCATTCTTTAAGGAGCAGCTGACCCAAGAGCCTTTCTCCCATCTCTGTACAGACACAGGGTGCTACTCAGCTAAATGAGTACGAATGCCCTTTATCTTGGGAATCTTTCTTACCTCCACCCAGAAGACCAACAAGAATGCAAAGGGAACAGGACCCTGTATCACACCTGCAGGATTTCTGACCAGCCAAAGAAAACCAACTGACGACCAACGGACAACACTGGCAGCCGTTATCAAAAATTATCAAGTGAACAGAATGGCTTGATTTGGCCAATTGGGAACAGTCAGGGACTGCAATAAAATGGCACATTAGGCAGGAAAAATAAATCATCTTATATTACCTTTCTGTCTTTGGCCATCTTATTAGGTGTAATTTGGAGGTTGCCAATATACACTCACTAAATATTTCCATGTGCTTTTGAACTCATGAGTTCAAATGAGTTCCATTTGAACTCATAAATGTTATGGTCATCATCATTTTCAGTTTGTTTCAATTATTAGGTTACATTTCTTATTTAATGTAACAAGAAATTTTGGATAGAAATGAAGATAATCATAGTCATAAATGTACTACTTAAGGACAGAAAAGATATATTTTCTGTTATCTCTCTCACAGAAATGCAACTCACAGTGTTCTGCCTGTCAACAAAAACATCAGAGACTAAAATCAGCCATGGACCACTTACTGAGAAAATCCAGGACGGCCCACAGTGGGCAGGTGGATTGTATTGGTCTATTATCCATGGCTCCAGGTTGATACCCATGCATCTTGACTGGGATAGATAAATGCTCATTCTAGATTTAGATTTGCATTTTTAGGAACTGAAGCAAACACTTCTAACACTATAAGGGACTTAGAGCAGGAAGTTTTAAAATTTGGATCTGCTCCTTATGTATCATTGTGAGAATTAAGGAATCCATATTCCTATAAGTGCATTGAAGAGTCATACGCAATGGACTTAGGCACTTACCACCCACAAAGCCATGGACTGATTGAAATTGGAATCGGCAATCGAAACACATTGCTTACCAAAGTGTAGGGGGGCGGGTGATAAGGGACTGAGGGGTCAGCTTGCATGATAGAATGAATGAGTATTAACACTTTAAGAAAGTACTAATTGAAATGGAATGAAAGTGTTAGTTGCTAGTGCCACAGGATACAGAATCTTTTAATGTCTTAGACAATTTAGAGTAGAAAATTGGCACACTGCTGACTGATCTTAAGATCTGACTCAGCACTCAGTGTCCAAAGTCAAATGCTTTAGGGTAGCATATAAATAGCTCTTGAAGTTGAAATTTGTTCACGATTCCAAAGCTTAGCCAGTGATAGGAGACTGCCATCCTCCACATTTCAATAAAATCAATTACTCTGGAGAGCCAGAGTTGTCCCAGCAGAAGGAAATCTGAGAAGGTATTCTTGGATGTTAGCATACATACAGTTTAAACAAAATGTTTATTAATTAGCATCCATTTAATCAGAAATGTGGATTAGTTGGAATGTTTCCATATGCCATGTTTTAGAAGACAAGGCAAAGAATCCCAAAACTATTTTTTTTTTTTTGCAAACAAAATGAACTAAACAGCGTCTACTATTTGCTGACTGTCCATTATGCTTCTAGGTACTTAGTTTTACAATAGCCACATGGTAGATATTGTATCCATTTTCTGCCTCAGAAAGCTCTCTTATAGAGTCCGTCCATTGTCCATAAACATTTTAACTGAATCTTCTATGGTTTTTACAGGTGTACCTGTGTCTACACACACACACACACACACACACACACATCTATGCATATGCACAGGGGGCATGGAATGTTAAGGGGTTCCTTGACATTGCCTACTGCAGGCAGAACCTTGCTGGGGGCATTCCCTTAATGGAGTCATCAAATTCTTAGGTTCTTTTTTTTTTTTAAAGATTTTATTTATTTGACAGAGAGAGACACAGCGAGAGAGGGAACACAAGCAGGGGGAGTGGGAGAGGGACAAGCAGGCTTCCTGCCGAGCAGGGAGCCCGATGCGGGGCTCGATCCCAGAACCCTGGGATCATGACCTGAGCCGAAGGCAGATGCTTAATGACTGAGCCACCCAGGCGCCCCTCTTAGGTTCTGAAAATAGATTGTATCAGTGAAATGTTATCTAGGGGACTGACTCACGGCAACCAAAGTGATTGATAAAACAGGTATTGCTTTGGCAATTAAATGTGAACAAAAGCGATACAATTCACCAAATTTCCTTCCCAGCATGGTAGCAATCATGGAGGCATGTGTTGATGGGGAGCCTCCATCAGCTGGATTCCTGGGTGACTCTTTTTGAGCTAACCTGGGCTGGGCAGCAGCAGGAGAGGGAAATAAGCTTGCTCTTGAATCAACAGAGGTGATGGGCTTGGTTGTTAGGTATATAACCTTGCCTATCCTGGTACAATAAACTGGCCATTCCTTTTTTTTTTTAATTTTATTTTATTATGTTATGTTAATCACCATACATTACATTGTTAGTTTTTGATGTCGTGTTCCATGATTCGTTGTTTGCGTATAACACCCAGTGCTCCATTCAATACGTGCCCTCTTTAATACCCATCACCAGGCTAACCCATCCCCCCGCCCCCAGAACTCTCAGTTTGTTTCTCAGAGTCCGTAGTCTCTCATGGTTCGTCTCCCCCTCCGACTTCCCCCCTTCTTATATTGATGGATAGAATCTAGTTCATGCATGGGAATAGGCGGGGTGCTTGAGGCCAAATAGGGTTTTTACTAAAATCTTCATTAAAATCTCAATGACCTGTAAGCCAAGTAATCAAAATCCAATTAATTTGTGTACTTCCCACTCTCTTCAGTGTGCTGGTCCCAGCCACCTTCATCTCTGGATAACTGTGACTGTCAATTGTACTTTCTCCTTTTGTCACCAAGCCTCCTTCCCTGATCCAATCCTGGGGCTGGGGTGTACCTGTTACAATTTTTTTTTTTTTTTTTTACTGCTTTCCAAACTGATATTTTAGTTGACAATATATTGGGACTATCTCTCCATGAAATTATTTCTCACTGAAGGAACATGGCTTGAAAATCAGGGCCAATCATTTGCCCAAGGCCCTTCCTCCCAGTGGGAGGATCCTGGTGTGCTAAAGAGAAGGGCAGGTGGTGACTTGATGTACAGAGAATTAGAACAAAAGGGACAGAGTCTCTGCAAGGAATATTTCCATCGGCAGTGGTGCCCTAATTGTTAGGTGTCCTGACCCTTAGCCCAGTCCTCTGTACATATAGTACATCGAACGCTTGCTTAAAAAGAAAATGACATCTGGTTAACTGAGATTTCATGGTACACTCTATTTTGCAACAAAGCTATAGCGGCATTCCTAAGAAGCCTCAGGTCATCAAAAACAAAATTAAAAAAGAATTGTTTTGATGGTTAAAAAAAAAGCTAGAAGCTGTCTTACTCACCATAACTAAATTATTTTTCTTGCAGGAGTTTCTGTAATAAAGGCATTTAAAAAATATCTTTCGTTATTGAAAACTTAAAACTCCGAACTATTTAACCAAGACCGACAAAAGCAACCCTAAATATCACAGAGGAAAGGCTAGATGGCATATAAGATTGAAAATAAAATCTATGGATTCACAAACCAGGACAAGGAATCCTAGCACAGCTCATGGCTACCAGCGCCTGGGCATTGGGCCACTCAAACCAAGTGTGCCTGGGACCTACTCCCCCACCCCGGCCAGCTTCTTCTCCTCCTCGAGTCGTGCCATGCCCGGTGGCGATCACGTGAAGGCAAGCACAATAGTCGTAATACAAACCACGTTCCCAGAATTATTGCTTTATTTCTTATTCACATTCACGAGAACATGTGCCATAGCAGCTCTCCGGTACATTTGGTCATCACCACTTCTGTGAATCAACCAAGAAACAAAACAAGAAAACAAACAAAGAGGGCATGTTTTTACCCCTTCTCATGTGGCCTGGCAGCCTTTATTTCACACAGTGGTCCCTCAGAGAACAGGCCACAGGGAAGTTGCTGCTGTGGATGTCACCTGGTAACATGACCCATGGCTCTCAGAGCTGGGCATATTGTCCAAAGGGGAAAAGTACCTGCCATTTGTTAGGACTGAATGCCTGCCAGAGTGTGTCCCTTTCACAGGGAAGTATTCCTAAAAGGATGCATTCAAATCCACAAACCGTGTGATATCTGATGTTTTATCTGAAAGAGATGAGGGGAGGAGGAGGGGGAGGGAAGGCAGCGAGAGAGAGAGAGAGAGAGAGAGAGAGAGGAGCAGAAACAAATGAAATCGATCGAAATAGCCTTTATCCATATCCCCAAACGGCAATGCTCGACAGAAAAATTCCAGAAAAGCTGTAGGAACTTCTTACCTTTAGGAACAACAGAAAAGTGTGGAATCAGAAAACCACCAAGAGAAAGAAGTGGATTTCTTCCTCAGGAGAGACTGTCCTACAAAAAGTCACAAAATGGGCAGAGGAAAAGTTTATTTTTGACCCAAGCCAAAGGGAGACATTTGCCGCACCCCCCGGCAGATTTTAGCATTTTCCAGGGTCCACTTGTCCTGAGGAGTTTTGAGAAAACTCCAGACTTCTGGAGGCTCTGGGGCTTATCAGTTGCCATGGAAACCATTAATCTCACTGCTGAAGTTCTAAGTGATTGGAGATGAAGAATGTTCACTCGAACCCGTTTTAGCCCGGCCCCTCTTCCTCCGTGCGACTGCCCTAGCAGTTAGCTGAGTGCCCCCCGCTGCTGCCCCCGGGGCCACGGGGGCTGTGAACTTCGAGATAGTCCACACATTAATGCAAGCTGTCCGGTCTGCAGTTAGGGACCTCTAGCTGGCAACGAGACCAAACAGGTCTGAGACAAGTTGGTGTAAATTCTGGCACGGACTGGCTCACCTGTTGTGTGATGAAGTCATGAGGTTGCTGCTTGCTCACTTTGGGACCCGGCCAGGCAGCATTTGTTCAAGTGAAAAATAAGGCTCTGTGTGTGCGGTGTGACTGTAGCAACAGAAACAAATGGGCAAACAGATTCCGGTGGAGGAAAAGAATGAAAAAGTGGGCGGCAGGGACAATCCGGCAGCTGTGTTGAAAGGTGTCTTAGTCAGGACGGCGCGGTGGCAAGAAACAAAAACCTACTCAGCTCGAGTACAGAGGGATTTGTTTGATGGTACAGGAATCCAACTGAAGGAAGTGGGAGCTGACATCACGGCAGCTGGGGAATTGCCCCCAGCTTCGCGCATTCTCTGCTCTCCCATCCCATGGGTCTGATGTGGAGTTGGGTTGCCCTGGTGCCTCGGGGGGAGGGGGGCTCCAGCTCAATGTAGTCTTACAGCTCAGGGACCCAGGGCTCTCCAACAGATGTGTCTCTATTAGGGATTCCTAAGGCAGGTATCTGATTGGTCCGATTGCCTGTGGATGGTGGGGTCAGAGGGCAGTCTTCCTCTGGGTGGGGGGTAAGTTCTCTTAGAGAGAGGTAGAATTGGGGGGTAGAAGTGGTAGGTGGAGGAAACGATACACATTTGCAGAAGGAAAGCTTGGCATGGGCACTGACAAATCATTAAGGGCTCAGAATGGACCCTGGCCATAAAAACAGAATAGCTGGAGCATCCTTTCAGGCTGAATATTGTACCTGTGTGAGTCATACAGGAAAGGGCAACATGGAGGACTGGTTGTGGATTCCAGAGAGAACAGGGAGGCAGTGCAACTGGAGCGGTTAAGGAGATGCTAAAGGTATAAAGGAGTTGAGTGATTGAAAGTCCTGGTGAGAACAAAGACCAGGAGTTTGGAGGCTCACAAGAACAAAGATGGCCTCCAGGGAGAGCCACCCTAGAGCAGGCTGTGACTGGGCAGGGAGTGGGTGTCCGCACAGACTTGGGTGAGGTCTGGCCTGTGGCCACGCTGGGTACGATGTACAAACACCTTGATAAGTGTCATATCCACGGATGATGTTATGGACTGAATTGTGTCCCCCCAAATTCGTATGCTGAAGTCCTAAGCCCTCAGCACCTCAACATGTGACTGCGTTTGGATACAGGGTCTTTAAAGAGTTAATTAAGGTTAAATGAGGTCATGGGGTGGGCCCAAATCCGTCAGGACTGGTGTCCTTATAAGAAGAGGGGATCAGGACACAGACAGACACAGAGGGGAGACCACGTGAGGACCCAGGCAGAAGAAGCCATCTGCAAGCTAAGGAGAGAGTCCAGGAGAACCAGCCCTTACCAACACCTCGATTTTAGACTTTCAGCCTCCAGAACTGTGAGAAATAAATGTCTGTCAATTAAGCCCCCAAGCCTGCGGTACTTTGTTACTGCTGCCCCGGCAGGTGAACACAGATGGAATGGGGAGAGGATCATTTATTGGCCTAGAGGCAGCACTGGGATTCAAAAAGAAGGCCAAACACACCCACCTGAGCCAGTGGAACGTAGGGAGTGAGAAAAGCCCAGAGGAGCAGGGTGTGTTTCCCAGGGAGAGCAAGGAGCTCAAGGAAAAAGGGGAGAGAGGAGAGGTCTGCATTACAGAGGGACGGCTCCCAGTGCAGGGGATTTAGGTGATCGGAGGCAGCTGGGAGGAGGCAACCGGGCAAAGGAGCCGGTGGGGTGGGCGAGAGTGGGATGGCTGTTTGGACTGGGTTCAGGCAGCAGGAGTGGGAGAATCAACGCCCCGTCTCAGGTACAGGATGCAGGAATGTGACGTCACAGGAGCATGGGGGTGGGGATGCAACGGGGCCAAGTCAGAGGCAGAAGGAATTGACACGGGCTCGGCAGGATCTTGTAATTGATGGAGAAGGGGGCGTTGCAGAGAACACATGCGCATGCGTGCATGTACGCGAGCGCACATACACAACACACCTTGTTTAGTCAGAGGAGAATTCAGGGATTCAGGGTTTCTGGGACAAGAGGAATCCCAGGCCTTGTGTCATAGTGACCCCTTACCAGGGAGCCCGGAGCCTGTCCAGTCTGAATGAGAAGCTCTGGAATTCTTTGGGGTGCTTGGAAGTGACTGGACCTTTATGGCCTATTATGGTCAGACTCTGCGCCCCCAGCTGCCTTGGAATAAAACCAGTTTCTGACTTGTTTTTCTGTTTCTGCCAAATTAGTAAAGCACAGACTCTCTCCTGCTTTGAGTAATTCTGAGGCTTAGGTTTTTGAGGACTGATCTTGCTCAGTGGTTTGCTTGGGCAGAGGAAGGATTGTGGGAGCTTTGTGTAAAATCTTCCAGAAGTGTAGTTGGAGGTCAGTAACTAACTGATTTGTGTAGGATTTGGGAGGGGAGTGGGCAGTCTTGAGTGGTGGCTGGTTAAAAAAAAAAAAAATGAGGGTGAGTGTGTAGGTATTTTGGGGATGTGTCCAGCATGAACCAGGGCTGTGCCCTGGAGCACAGCTAAACCCTATGCTTGGGGTACATTGCACGGTGTCATCATGTAAGTGATGCCAATTCAAAACAGATAGCAACGTATTGATAGCTTAACATACATAGATATGGCCAATAGCACTTAAATGCAGGCTCCGTAGGAGGAAGGCCGTTTTCTGCTGTATTTTCCAGTGCCCGGATAACAGTGCCTAACACATATTGGTGTTCGGTAAATGTCTGCAGAACGAATGAGTCAATCACAGAGTTGAAATGCATGGAGTTCAAAACCTTAGGTACTCCCACCCTCTCCCTTCCCTCTGACCCTCTAGTTTCTTTTGTCTAAACAACAAGAACAACAAACACAACCAAAACTGGACAAAGAACATCTACAGAAAAATCACATAAGAGGGCCAGAAAGGCTAGAGTATGTTCAGCATCACTCAGAATCGAAGAAATACGATTAACATGATGATTTTATGCTGCTTTAAAATTAGCATACATGTTATTTTGAAATTAGCAAAGATTAAAAAATGATACTACTGAATGTTGGCATGAATGCAGTGAGATCTTCTCTTATATTTCAGGTGGGAATGTAAGGGGGTATAACTTTTATAGAAAGTCAATGTGAATCAAAAATTGTAAATTGTAAAAATACTGTAAGAATTGTAAAAATAATCATATGAGTTGACATGCTTCCGATTATATTTGTATGGCTAAATCTTGGATCAAACTTAACTCATTATACTGAATTTCCCCATTCCAGGAGGGCAGTTGCAACGACAATGTATTTTTTGAGGAGAAAATATTGGTAGTAGAAATAGTGAGATATTGAGACAAAAGTAGAAATGTGCACTCTAGAAAATGCTCCTGACCACATAGCAAGAATTGTGGTTTGGTTTTGTTTTGTATTGATGTAGAATAAAACAGCCACAGTGTCCCAGGAGACCAATCATCAATTAAGTCCTAGTATGCACAGAGCTAAGACCAAATTATTCCCTACCATGTTTTATAGTATTTTACCAACTTGCTTTTGTATGACTGAGGTTTATGCCATGAGCTTGTTTAACTTTAAATGCCCACTCTAGTAAGCATTTAGCTAACACTTAAAATCAATACATTAATAATTCATATTCAGTACATTATAGGGCTTCAGTTACTTTGTAATCTTTTGACTAAGGTACTTGAATAGTCCTTGGCTTTTGGATGAATGCCTAGTGACATGGCTTTTGCATGATTGCATTTGTTATTTTAACACTCTAACCCATATTTTACTGGATAGCGGTTTCAAAAAAAATAGTAGAGTACTTAGTGCATGTTAACAGTGACGGGGAATCTTTCTCAATTCAGAAATAGGGCTCAATGTGAAATGCAAATCCGGATCATCTTGATAACTATGCCTGGTGGGCATGTGTGTATATCTAAGACTTGTGGAGTTCATTTGTTTTCAGATTTTATTTGATGGGCAAGTAGGAATGCTTTGGAGCTAAGCCGTCGTTAAGAAACCCCCGAGTTGCAAATGTCACACACCTGTCGGCCATGAATGACCCTTTCTTTCTGGAACTGCTGCGATGTTAACTTTGCCTTATTTCCCTTCTAGCCCGGCTCCTCTTTCCAGCGCGCTCTCTAGCGATTCGTCGTTTCAGCAGGACTTCCCCATCAACATCTGTTCCGAGAGCCAGTTCTGTGTGAGAGAATGCGGGGCAGTGCTTTGAAATTTGTAGAGGGTTATTACGCAGATGGCAGTGGGGAGGTCTTGGCTCCCCCACGAAGGAGACAAATGCAATGGGTGATACCTCCACCCACACCCTCTGCACATGTTGCTCCACAAGGCTGTGTTGGCTCAGTTTTTAGAAGCTTCCAGTATGAGCCTTCCCAGGGAGCTCACCTCCCTTCTCTGCAAGACCTTGTGACTCATGGGTCAATACGGCATAGTCCCTGTCTTCAAGGAGGTCACCATCTGGGCCACATGTCACTTACTGCCTCCTTGCTCTGTTCCTTTACCCCACGCAAACTGGCTTCTCTTTCCTCGGGACGTTCCCCCCCCCCCCCCCCCCCCGCCACCGCTAGCAGTTGAAGCTTGGTGGCCTCCTTTTGGGCCTGGTCCTGTTGGACTCATGTGAATGGGGGTCAAAACATTCGTCCTGTCTTTATTCTCGTTTCAGTGATCAGGTGTCCTTCTTAAACCCAAGTGTGGGCCTTACATTCCGTGGCTCCAGGGCCTTCCCTGGTTCTTTGTTGCTTATGGGGTATACTATCAATTTTATTTTTAGCATGGCACCCCTTCCCTTCTTTCTGCTGGCTTCACTCTAATTCCACTCATGCTTGCTGTTTTTGAAATGTTAACATTTTAGGCTTGGGTCCTTACCCAGTTGGGTCCACTTGGTCCATAAGGTCTTACCTCCCCAATTTCCACCCCCCGCCACCCCTCCCCTCACCGCTACCATGGACTTCTATTCATTCTTCAAGGTCCAATTAAGAACTCGTACTGTGGCAGCTTCTCTGACCCCCATGAAAAGCGAAGTTTTTGTGCCTGACAGCCATTTATTCCAATTATGTATACCACTGATAATGCATCATGGTTACTCACCTGTTTGCTCATCTTTTTCACTGAATTGTGGGCCTGATTAATTCATTCAACCTACTCTCTCTTTGTGCCTGGCATTTAACAGATGCTTAATAAAACTATATTTAACTTGTTGTTAAATATAAATGAATCCCTTAACTCATCCACTTTCTCCAATTGACTACAAGCTTCTTGGGGGAGCCATTCTGTTTTTCCTCTTTGTTTACTCCATTGAACTCAGCTTGGTACCTGCCACCTAGTAAATGCTCAACAAATGTTGAAAGTGGTAGTATCTATCTATCTATCTATGAAAGCCTGAATAAAGCAATGGACAAAATCTGCCTGGCAACATTCCAAGTTGGGGGGTGGAGGTGGGAGAAAGATGGTAACATTGCCCATTTTTTGTATGAAGAACCTGAACAACAGAGAGGGCATATTGTGGGTGCAACTCTGACTTTCTAATTATACTACTTATTTTGTGTCTATGGACACTTCTGAAAGTCTCATCTAAGGTAACTCCAAAGAATTGGGTAGATATCACTGCCTTGAAGAAGTCTTAGGGTCTTGGGAATGCCAAGGGCTCTTGCAGGCTGAGCACATCTGCTATGTAATGGACTCCAGTACCCCCCAAGGAGCCTCCCCGGGAGATCAGGGGCTCTTTCTAGCCATACGGCTCTCTGTTCCTGTTCTACTAGAGATCCAGCTGGATTCTAGGTTCAGCCCAGCTTTCCCATCAGGACAGTAGGCCCTTATGTGACCGACATTTAATCTCCATTGAAAAGCATTGGTTCATATTTTTGAGTTTTTTTATGTTCTTTTTCTCTTCTGGAACCAGGTTCATTCACTCAGCAGCATTGAGCAGTTTTTGCTGTTGTGTGTCAGGCTTTCTGCTAGGTGTTGGCCTACAGTGCTGGAGAAAGTGAACATAGTACCTGGTCTCGGGAGCTCCCAGACCAGCAAGGCAGGCCGGCAGACACTCATGCATTTGCTCACACCTCACTCCCACGCAGGTGGGGCAATGTGCACAGGACCACAAAGGAGGGGCTGGGCTGGGGCTGGGGCTGGGGCTGGGGCTTGGCCCCTAGGGCCCTTTGTCCAGTCTGGATGACTCAGGGCCAGAGAGGCTGAAGGAAGCAGGGAGGGGGCTGTTGGAGGAAATGCTTCAGAGAAGAAGAAATATGCACAATGTCCTTTTCGCGTCCCACGTGGCAAGGTGAAACTTAGGGCTCAGGTAGCTTTCTCTCCCATTATTCTCATCTCTGCCCGGCTCCTTCTGCTCCCCTTCGTCAAAGAGTTTAACCCTGTCTCTATTCTCTGTACATGTGCACAGGCACAGAGATGTGCCTGTGAACACACAGACACACAGACACACACACACAGACACACACAGAGCACTGTGGTCTCTGCTCCAGCTTCCAGAATGTCTGATTCAGGGAGGATGTGGGCTCACCTGCCTTTCTGATCTCAACTGCTGCTTTGGGGGCAAGCTGCCCAGCCGCCTCTAGCTAGTGAAGTTTTGTTCCTATTGAGGCAATAGATACCAAATCAACAGAGGCAAGCAAAACATGGAGTTCAAGGCAACAGGAGGAAGGGAGAGAATGATGCTATTCTGCTGTGGTAGGTATGCCACCGAGTGCTTTGCTGGCAATTACTTGGAAAAAACAAAATCCTCCCTGCCTGATGGTTGCATTATATTTTTACACTGGTCATGTTGGTATAAAAAGCGAAAAACTATCATAAAAGTTAAAATGGCAAATGTTGATTTCCTTCTTTTCCCGATTTCACAACTCAGGCAGGAGAGGAGTTAAATTGTAGTAGTGCGAGGAAGTAGCAGAGCAAAAGTCACTGTGCTATTTCTTGGAACTATTTCGGCCTAACCAGTTATCATTTCTCAAGCCCTCTGAGAGCGTGCCAGGAGCTGTCTGCCTAAGTAGCCACAAGCTGAGTGGCCGGCACTGCGTGTTCTAGTCTTTGGGGGTAATGCTGAGCAGCTTTCACAGTTATTTCTTTAATTGGCCTCTTACTTGCTTTTATTTTAAGCAGTGTCTTTTGGTGGAAAGTGCACTGAATGGGGAGTCAGTATATCTGGGTTCTAGTCTTCAGCAGGCCCTTCTTGGGGAGGTATAGATTCTTTACCCATGAGAGGAGAAGCAATTCAAGCAGAGCCTTCTAAAAGTTCTTCCTACCTCCAGGAGCCTTTGTCCTAGGTTAGGGGTGGGCAAAAGATAGCTCCCTGCCTGTGTGTGTTCCGTCCAGAAACTAAGGGTGGTTTTTTACCTTTTTAATGGTTGAACGAAATCAAAAGAAGAAGAATACTTCATGATCTATGAAAATGGCCTGGCTTCTAATTTGGCATCCGCGAGTAAAGGCTTATTGGAATGTGGGCATATTCATTTGTGTTGTCTACGACTACTTTTGTACTTCAGTGGTAGAGCTGAGTTGTTGCCACAGAGACCAGGTGACCCGCAATGCCTAAAATGTTTACAATCTGGTTGTTCATGGAAAAAGTTCGCTGATACCTGTTGACCATAGTACGACATATATGCTTACTTTTGCGTTCATGAAAACAATAAGACCTCAGTGAGTTACTTACTGTAAGAAGTAAATGAGATAATGGGTGTATATTGAGAAAGGATGTCATGTACATAAATACCCAGCTCCTGGGGGGTGCTGGATGGAGAAGGAAGAAACCCTTACTAATAATTTGTACAAAAACCAGTTATATTTTTTATTCAGAAGCATTGAAAATGTATAGGATTGGAGATGTGCGAAATTATGTGTACATCTGGTAGGGAAAATTAATATGAACTTACTTGCTGGGTTGGTATAATTCTAGATGAGGTTGTGTGTGTGGGTGTATTGTAATTATTTAAACTACTGCTTTTACTCCATTTTAAAATAAATAAGGGGGCGCCTGGGTGGCTCAGTCAGTTAAGCATTGGACTCTTGATTTTGACTCAGGTCATGATCTCAGGGTCTTGAGATCGAGCCCTGCATCGAGCTCCACACTCAGCACAGTCTGCTTGAGATTTTCTCTGCCCCTCCCCACTGCATTCTCTTTCTTTCTCAAATAAATAAACAAATCTTAAAAAAGTAAATAAAATAAATAAGAAAAAGGGGAAAGTACCCACTGACCTTTATTTCAATACTAATGTTAACATTTTTTTTAATTTCCAAAGTGAACATTGAACTTTAATGGATGAGATCTAGTTGTCTGTATATTCCATACTAAGTTGTCTGCAGGCAACATTGTCCCAAACAAATGAAAGATATAGAGTCAAGTAATGGAAACAATATACAATTTAAGAAAAATTACACCAACCATGATTTATGGGTTTGTTACAATATTATTAGAATATTCCTTCACCTGTTAAATAGTTCATCTTTTACTTAAGTGTTTAGCAAGAAAAGCAAAATTCTACTTGTTTAAAATTTAACTTATTCAGAAAGCTGGGAGGAAAAAAAAGGAGCATTTTCAGTGGGATTGGGTCAGTTTCAGGTTTGGCAAAAGACACAAAGATCAAAGTTTAACCTGAGAGGTTCAGAAGCTTCAGTGTGCCAAAGAATAACCTAGAGATAGCAGAACTTGGATTTCATATCCTACTTTCTAAAGTCAGTGTTGAGGGAACATCCAGATCCACTCAGTCTGTGTCTTTGGTATGTAAGTAGCAATGTCCATTCTCCACGAAAGTGACCAATGGTTTGGTTGAACTGGCAGAGTTCTCCTTCTCTGTGGACACAGCCTTACTGTGAGCTGTGCACAAGCTTCACACAGAATGTGGGGTTGCCCCTCTCTCTTCCCTGAGGTGCAGAATGATCTGGACAATGAAATTTCAGGAGGTTAGGGCACCAATTCCTAGGCTGGTGATGTGACTTCTCTTGGTATTAGCAATGGGACCTTGGACAAGCCACTTAATCCTGCTGAACCTTGACTTCTTCATCTCAAAGGGGGAATGACAGTAGAACTCGCTTCATGGAGTTGTGAATACAGACTAAGAAAATCCATGGAAAAGGGCTAACATACAGCACCTGGTGTGTAGTCTGCTTTCAATGAGCGTTAGCCATCCTTGTTAGCATGGGTAGTCAGGTAGCTAAAAACACAATGAAACAAATAGTTCTTGGTGGTGGAGGTTTGAGTAAATGCCTTTCCATTTCCTGCAAGCCCTGGGTCATGTGATAAATGTAGACTGTCCAGCTCACTGGTTTGTAAAGGATGAAAATGTCTGGCAGAATTTATTAACAATTTTATGTCTTTGTAGAATGCCTTAGGCAGAAGTTCTTCAGCACTCGATGAGTGGTTTTTTTTTTTTTTTTTTTTTTTTACATTAATATCCATCCAACAAAATGATGAAGTACACGCCGGTCATTGGATCTGTCAGGAATGGTCAATAAACAATGACAAATAATCTTTTACATTCTCGCAATAAACACTGCTGCTCCTTCTCACCAACTTCCTTGATAAACACCATCTGGAGGGAGCTTTCACCCAAGAGACAGCTCACTGCCATGATTGAAGATAAAGTCAGCGGCTGCCGGAATTTATCATTGCTCCCTCATTTTTTTAAGCATGGTAACTGATGGGGCTCTCTGGTTTGGGACCCAGATTCTAGTGGCTTCCTTCCTGATGTGGGACACAACTTTGGGTAATGACTTTTTATCTTTTTCTTTAACTCTCTGTCATCTCAGCCTTTTGCTTTTACATTCATGGAGGGACTGAGCTGCCCATGAGGAACTGGGGGAGCTGTGGTGAGGAGGAAAGAGACTTTGGGGCAGTTGAGTGTGAGAGAGGTCAATAGGGGAGATGAGAAGGAGGATTTAAAGAGTGTGTTGTACATAATGAATGGGCACCCCCTCTTTGGTGTTTTTATGAGAAATAGCAGTGAAGAACTCAGTATGTTTTTGGGTGTTGGACTAGTGTTTACTTGAATGCTACACTGGACCAAGATGGGGCCACCTCTCTCAGCTCCTAGCTTACCGCCTACAACAGTGCCTGACATGTTGTAAGTGCTTAATAAATATTTGTTGAATGAATTACCACCATCCTGATTCCAGGTATATATCTCATGAATCTAAAGCCATAGATCTCCAAATGTATGCATTTAATTATAAATATCCTCTAAATCTCCTTTTTATGAAATGAGCCTGTTATTATAACTCTTCTATTGAACTTTCCCTGCCCTTCCCCCTCCCCTATATCCACCCTTACATCCACATTCCAGAAGCAGTTCCAATGTCTTTAGAAGTCATGTCTCATAGAGTTTCCCAAGTCTGTCCTTATGCTTTCTGACCTTATTTCCATTTACTCGAAACTCCACCACCAAGAACTATTTGTTTCATTGTGTTTTTAGCTACCCGACTACCCATGCTAACAAGGATGGCTAACACATTACTTGACAGGGGTGGTCATAATATTATAAGACTCAAAGATGATATTTGGTCAGGGACCAAGGAATATATAGATTTTTTGTGGCTCTGTCAATGTTTCCCTCCAAAAAGTCCCAGAGGAAGAGAGATGTATGGTAATCACCCAAGACCAAGCTGTGATATAGAAGGGAAAGTGATCTAATATAGGGGAGAGATGGCCCTAGGTCACCATCATGTGAGGAAAAGGAGAGCCAGAGACACACAGAGGTTGATCATCTGATTCCTGATGCAAGCTTGATCATAGGGTTGTAGGGACATCCTGTTATACTTTGTGTATGTAGGGGAGGTGGAGGCGGGCTACTCTTTTACCCTGGACTTTTAGTCTTGATCCTGATTCATTCAGTGGAGGAGAGGGGCAGGTGTGTGTGTATGTGTGTGTGTATATATCCTTGAGCCCTCTTTAGAAGTTTAGTTTACTATGCATGGGTCACACCTGTGCCATAGTGGACCCCTTGTCGTGGGAGTGGGGTTGGGAGGGCTTTAAAGGAACCAATGGCTTTGGGAATAGTCATTCATGTAAGAACATAAACCCCACCAGATGATCATCACGAATTCAAATATTTAATTGAGTAAACGTATTGTGCTCCTACTGTGTTCCACGTGCTAAGGCTAAAAAAATGAACAAGAAATAAAATCTATTCCCAAGCGTCCCACATTTCAGTGGGAGAATATAAAAGTGTAATTAGTATCATAATGAAGAATGCAGAAGGTGCTGTGGGATGGAAGATGGGGGAGTGATCAATCTTTGGCTGTAAGCTAGAGAGAGGCAGGCCATTTGAGTTGAGCCATAAAGGATGGTTAGAAGGTTGTCACATGGACAATGTGGGGGAAGGGTGGGGAAGGACATTTTAGGCAGAGAGAATAGCAATGAGCCAACACAGGTCATGAAGAAATGCATGATCTTTTGTAGGCACAAACAATAGTTTTGTGAGGTTGGGGATTCTAAAATGTGGAGTTCTAAGGAGAAAGAAGGTAGAGGAGAAAATGGAAGGGCACATCCTATTCCAAGGACAGTCTGTTGCAGGTTGGGTTTTCCAGATGCTGACATGGAGTTTGGGAGCACAGTGTTTCTTAACCATTAAGGCTAATGAAGGGGGAGGAGGCAGGATTGGGCAGAGGGAGAAGTTGAATCTCAACATATACCCCACAAAACTTCAGCCACCTCCCAGCTCTGAGCATTGCTGGAAGAGTGGACCATTTAGTGGCATACTTAGGAAGTCAGCCCCCACCAGCCTCCTTAATCTGCCCGAAGTTCTCAGAGGACTTTAGTTGGGGTAGTGGCATCCAATGACAGGTGGTTATTATTAACTCCTCAGTGATAATGAACACAGGTGCTACACCTAGACCAAGACCCGACTGTGGTCAAGAGATCCACCTTATGAAATCTAAAAGCCAACTCATGGCTAAATGTTGACTGGAAATTGTGGGTTGCTGTTAATATCTTGAGGGCAAGGTTTTCTATGAAGATAGAAGTCAGTACCCACACACCTCTCAACTTGGTTGTGAACATATCCTTGAATTCCATGCTTCTTTTTCTCTGTTGAATGAGGAGATAGGCTGTCCTACTTGATATTGACAATGACCCTTTAGGAGGTCTGTGAACACAAAGGAAATATCAGGGTGTATTCTAGCTCCAGTAGGAGCTTGTCCACTATAAAGACAAAACTTGACTGAAAGCTCTTGTTTTGTGAGCTGGGTAAGGCTGAAGAATGGCAGGGAGAGCAGGACAGAGTTGTGATCTATTTGTCTTATTACTGGGTCCTCCAAAGACTCATCCTTATTTTTAACACCATGCTGCCTTGATTTATATCCTGGTGCAAGCACGTCAAGCTGTGTGACTTTGATCAAACTACTTAACTTTTCTGTGCTGCAATTTCCTCATATTTAAAATGGGAACAATAAAGACAATAACCACATAGGGTCATGGAAATCATTATGAAGATTGAATGCTTAATGAGATAGAAGAGCTTAGAACAATGTCTAATGTAGAGTAAATATTCTGTAAAAGCTAGCTCTTACTCTGCTTATTTAAAAACCACTTAAAATATATAACCCCCAAACTTTAAGACCCTAGAGACCTTTGAAAAAGAAGAAGGAAAGAGGAAAATGTTGGGAATGGGCGTGACATTTCCTTCCTTCACTTATTTAACTAATATTTTTTCAATAAATATCCAGTGCCAGGTAACAGTGTGAAGACGTGGGTAACCTGAATAAAGAAGTTTTGTTTCTGCCCTGAGGACTCCCAGTTTACTGGGGGACTTGCAAACTTAAGTAAAATATAATGTGACATTCTATGTGCTTTATTAAAGGTATATGAAGGTGGCCAGGGGAAGCGGCCAAGGCTTTGGAGAAAGAAGTGTCAAAGGGTGAGGAGGAAGTCATTGGGTGCAGGTGCCCCAGGAGGAAGATTTTGCCAGTGGAGGTGGGAGCAGAATAAAAGCGAGAAGATGTGGAGGGGCTTGATGCTCCATTCAGGGAGAGCTGAGTACAGCCGGAGCAGGGAGGGATCCAGGCTGATGACGGCACAGGTGAGCTGGAGCCAGGCTGCCCAGAGTCTTGAACTGCTAAGCAAGGGGTTTGAACTTCACTCTGATGGCAAAGCGCCAGGGGTGTGATGTGATCAGAATCTGTGTCTCGGAAGACTTGCTGGCTTCTCAGCAGTCCAGTGTCCTTTTTACTTCCTCCTTAGATCCTTGGTGCTTGGAGTGAGCTCTGAGGACCAGCAGGGCTGGCTTCGCTTGTGAGCCCATCAGCAATGCAGAATCTCGGGTCCCATCTCAGACCCCCGCAAGCTGCCAGACCGTTGCACTCTGGGCTATACTGCATATTGAGGTTCAGAGTGTTTGCCCTACAAACGTTGCCCTCTTCCCCATTCTGTTGCTGGCAACCTGAGCCCCATGAGCAAGAAGAGCACAGGGCACTGGGGCTTTGGGGCTGAGGATTGCTCGGGTGAAGCGTTCTCTGAAAGGCGGTGGTTCCCGTAACACTGCCGGGGACGCTCATCCATGTCTGTCTCCAGTGGCTTTTCTCAGTCAGGGTATTTGTACTTAGTGGCCAGGACACAGACATGTTTCAAGATGTTTCTGCTCATCAAGTGCTTAAAAATTGTCACGATCAGATTTTTATGTCCAGCCTTTGGAAGTTATAATCTGTTCCCATAGTTCTCTGTTCTGTCAGGCTTTCTCTTACATTACATGAACATTTGTGACCTCTATTTTCCATTTGTGACCTCTATTTTCCAAATTTCTCTACCCTTCTAGAAGTTTCCAAAGTTGCCTCTGGGTCTCATTTTTTGCAGATGTCTTTTCAAACGTTGTTTAATCTACCAGCATCCCTTCAGTTTATAAATAGCATGAGAAGGTGGCCTTCCACCGTTTGCAGGATGTATTAACCTCAAAGAAACAAGAGTGTGGATCTGGAGAGAAGAAACAGCCACATCCTGATAGCTAGGTGCTGCCTTTCACTGGCTCAAATCCAAGGCAAATGCATATGAGCTGAACATTGCAAAAATTGCCCCACATAGATGAGCCTCTAGGCATCAAAGACTTTCTGTAAGAGCTGAAAGTATATCCTTTCAAGCAGAGCTCCTGTATTTTTTTCAAACTACTGTAGAATTGGTATGATATTTCAAAGTATAGGAAAAGCCAGGGAAATTCTGAGAGAATTCTTTTTTTTTTTTTTTCCTTTTAACTTCCTATGGTACCTGGAAAAAAAAAAAAATCTGCAAAGCTGCCTGGGTGTATCTTACTGAATCCAGACAGGCCATCACAGAACATCTGAGTTCGACATTCTGTTCTCACAGAATGAATGCTCTGCTAAGCAGTTAATCAGCCCTTCGTTCCAACTCAGGGAAGAGAAGAGAGATGAAGGAAGCTGGGGGTGGGTGGATGGGGAAGAGCAGAGCTTTCTTACCTCAAATAGCAAGGGTAAATCTGAAAGAGACGCTATTAGAACCTATTCCAACAAAGGCAACCTACCAAATGCAAAGGCATGAAAACAAACAAACAGAAGAGGACTCGAATCCTATCATACAGCACACTGGTCAGATCAAGTTTGCTCAGCCTTGGCACTATTGACATTCTGGACTGGATAATTCTTTGTGCAGGGCTGTGCATTGTAGAGTATTTAGCAGCATCCCCAGGGTCTACTCACTAGATGCATTCCCTTGGTCATGACCACCCAAAGTGTCTCCAGATATTGCCACATGTCCCTTGGGGTGGGTAACACCACCCCTGGCCAAGAGCAACTAGGTTAAAGAAAGGGCTAAATGGCTTCATGGCCCAGCTCTGCCACCTACTAACTCCATGATCTTGGATAAACCTCTTAGTCTCTTGAGCTCAATTTCTTCATTTGTAAAGATGGGGTGACCTCACAGGATTACTATAGGATTAAATACTTAAATATGCATCATCTAGCACATAGTACATGTTCAATAAACATCAACTATTTTTGTGACAATAATCACATCCTCTCACCTGAGGTAAAATACTGTAACCAATAAACTGGAACGACTCATTGATAAGAAGATTAAGGACACGGACCACATCTTAGATGATCACATGGGGAAAAGTTCTGCTGTAGTGAACAAAAGCATTGATTTGCCCTACATTCATGGTCAGCTAAAAGAAAAGCACTACACACATCGGATTAGCAGAGAAGCTCTGGAAATTCTGAAGGACTCAAACAGTGTTAATGGGGTGCCGGATTTAACCTTGGAAATCTGGAAAACAACAGGGCACAGTGTAAACAGAGTAGAAAAAAGAACAGAGGGCCTTTTAGAAGAGCTGTAAGGCTTAAATAAAATCCTCCCTCCCTGTACAACACCCACTGTCTCACTTAAGCGCCTCTCTTAGAAAAGTCCCTTTGAGGTCTGAAGTAACTGGTCGTCCTCGCTGAAGAACATGGCACCTCCTCCATCCACTCTAATTTGCCCATGATTCCTGACGATGGAAGGCAAAGCATCTAGTGTTCTCGGAGACACTGAACCAGGAACTCTAGGCAGAGCCTGGGGCTAGGGGTGGGGATGGGGAGTGCCAAAGAAGAGAGTTAAAACTGAGGAGCCACCAGCTTTTGATGGATTTTATCATGGATGCATAAATCAAGCAAGATGTGAACTTTAAATTGATTGCAACATGTTACCTTATCACTGTGTTCTCTGATTAATTTCTGGTCTGATCTTATCTTGTGTTTCCCAAGATGCTTCTGAAGGCTTTCATGTCCACAGCCTAAATCACACTTTCTTTTCTCCTGCCAGTATTCCATGTTCCCAGAGCGCACAGAGATGGGGAAGTGTTTTATATAGCGCAATTTACTGCTTTGGGGGCCTCTCCCTTGCCTATAGCAAATTCCTCAGGGTGCTAAAGAAAAACCTGACTCTGCTGAGTTCTTCTTGCCTTTTTTGTATAGCTTTAATCTCTGCAATCATTTCAAGGCCTTGGTTTATTTTGACGTGTTAATTCATCCACTTTTTCGCTTTGTATCTAATTTTATCCTGTAGTTAAGTCTTAAAATTTCAATATCACCTTGAGTGTTATCAGGGTTTTTCTTCATGCCAAAGGCTCAGAAATACTGATCTACTTATGTAGCTTTATCTGGCTCTATTTTTTTTTTCCTTGAGGTACTGTTATTAGTCAGGATCCCGATAGAAAGAAGATGGTTGAATTGAAAGGAATATTAATGAAGCACTTTGGACAGAGGTAAAGGAACCAATCCCAGATGTCAAGGCACCCAGGACCCAGGAACAGCGAGGAGCCGTGAGCTGCCTGAGGGCTGAGGGGCAATGAGGGGTGGGGGTAGGATTGTCAGAGCCTGATAAGAAATGTACCAGAGGAGGCTCCCAAAGAGGGTAGCCGCATGGCGATAGAGACACCAACAGCCCTTTGGAGAGGCGTAGAGGGAGCGGAGAGAATAAACACCCCTACTATCTCTTACTCCACTTTTTGGTTTCCTTGTGGTATCTCTGGTTGGCCAATCTGGATGATTGAGTCCAGAGAGATTAGCTTCCCTGGCACAGAGAAGGGCAGATAATAGATCTGGATTGAGGTAGGAATGAGGCATAAGCAATAACTAACATCAACCTCTTCTTCATTCTTGGCTGTGGAAATTCTCATTAAATTATCAATAGATGAGCAATTCTCAGTAGATTATCAATGGTGATGCATACACAGGAATGCATGCCAATTCTATTCTTGTTATGATGAAACCAATTTATGCTCTTCCTGGAGACATGTACATAGTTTTTTTTTGTTGTTGTTGTTACTGCTATTGTTTTGTTTTAGGAAACTTCTCTTTCTCCTGCTTCTTGATCAGTCTTGTATCCCTATACAGAGTGGACGACTGTCTTTAAAAGCCTTCATGCCCTTATAAAGAATGTATTAGAAATGTTAATTCTCAGCTCCTACTCTACATCTACCAAACCAGAAACTCTGGGGTGAGGCCCATTGGTGTTAACAAGCCCTCCGGGGATTCTGACGCATGCTCAAATTTGAGAAGCACAGGGCAAGATGTTGTATGGAACATCTCTGATGCTTCTCTCACACCACGCCTTTTTGTTCTGGGTGTTGCTGTGGCAACCAGCAGTGCATAGGTGTAGCCCGACCGCACCTCACTTCAGCTGCACCATAGATATCTTCTCTGCCCCTGGGCTTCTCTTCCATAGCAGTGTGGCATAACTGGGGGAGTCTGTTCAGCTCTTCCTGGGCATGTGCAAACCTGGAAATGCTAAGGAGTTCATGAATAGTCCTGGGGCAGCCTTGGACCAATAGAGGTTGGGAGCCCACGGATATACCGCACTCCGCATGGTCTTGGGGTGAAGGTGCATTCTACATGGTTCCTCAGTAGTTTCCGTTGGGACTGACCGCCATTTGCGCAAAGCACTCAGAAGCTCAGTAATGCACCTTTGGGTTGGCTTTCCCTCTTCCCAATCACTTTCTAAGATAACTACCTGCATGCAAACCTTTGTCTCAGGCTCTACTTCTTGGAGGAATCCAAGCTAAGGCAAATGTTCTTTCTTTATCGTTTATCAAAATTTTACTAATCTTTAAGGACCAATTCAATGTCATCTATTGCTCATAAACCTCCGTCTTCCCAGGTAAAGTCTAATACTCCCTCAGTTTGCTTCTATACTGTTTATTTTTACCAGCACAGCAGTGGCTATAATCTGTCTGGAAATATGGTTTTTCTGTAGCTCTCTGTCTCCCCAGTGAGACTAGTGTTCTTGAGGTCAGGGACAGTGTCTATTCATTCAAGGAATACTCCCCCACCCACCCTTGTCCTGGCGGGTTTTTGGATTGTGCTGAGCACAATAAATATTTGTTGAATTTAATAGAATGTCAGAGTCCTGTCTGATGGCTTGTAAAGTCACATTGTAATACTCTCAGTGTGTCTGACTTTGGATAGTGTTCTCCTTTACTCTTACAATCGGGAAGTTATAAGGCTTTCCTTTTAGCTATTTTCAATCCAGTTGTTGCTCAAAAAGGAGGTCTGAGTGATCGTGACTGTTCAGTACAGCCAAGGCCCACTTCATGTACGTGTGACCTATGAAGATGCACAGTGTCCTGTGTTCAGAAGGGTCCCATGGTCCAATAATGCTCGGCTGTTGCCATCTTGAACTTCTCAACAATTTTATCTTTGTAGTTGTGTTCTGTGAGTGAAGTCCAAAGGACACTGGAATATACATGTGAGCAGAGGAGATACATGTAATATGCATGTCTACCCTTCCCTGCAGCCCCATCACATGTACTTCATGATGCTCCATGAGGACAGAATCCCAGCTGACCCATGACACAGGGTAATCTAGCAACACTTAAAATGAGCACAAGGCAAGTGTGTTAGTTCCATGACTAAACTGGGAAGAGGAAGGTAAATAAGGCTACGACATGGGGAGAGAGGGAGAGAGGCCATGCTTTCCAGGTAGAACTGGAATGTGCTTCTAATGCAGAAAGAAGGCAGTGGTGTTCCAAGAAACACCAGCAACCAGGAAACCCTATCATATCCTGCCTTACTCATGTCATTTTCCTGTATTAGCTCACCACTTCAGCTGAAAATGATGATGGAGAAGAACAGGGACAGGTAGGGCAACCCAAGAGCTCCTTTCTCGTTTGAGCCTTCCTTCCTTTTCAGTATGCTGAAGGTGGAAAATGTTGGTAGAATGTGCACATAACAAGAGGTGCAATAAACACAGTTTGGTTCATTTTTTTTTCAGTGTTTCCATTGTTCCAATAAGAATAAAAATATGTGAACTATATGATATTGTAAAATACCAGTTGTACAATCTCAGTGATTCTGCATACCAGTTGAATGCTGTTATGTCTGCATGTAAAATGCTCACTGCATATGATAAAGATGAGTGGGAAGATTTAAATATATTCATACATGGGGGCGCCTGGGTGGCTCAGTCGGCTGAGCATCTGACTCTTGATTTTGGCTCAGGTCATGATCTCAGGGTTGTGAGATCGAGCCCTTTGTTGGGCTCTGCGCTGGGCTTGGATCCTGCTTGGGATTCTCTCACTCCTTCTCCTTCTGCCCTCTGCCCCCCCCCCCACACGCACTCTCTCTCTCTCAAAATAAATAAATATATACATACATATATACATAAATATATTCATACATGAAAAGAAATATTAATTCAAAAAGAAATGAAAAATAAAAAAATACATTAAAAGTTTTTGTGTAGGGTGCCTGGGTGGCTCAGATGGTTAAGCATCTGCCTTTGGCTCAGGTCATGATCCCAGGGTCCTGGGATCGTGTCCCGCGTCGGGCTCCCTGCTCCTTGGGAGCCTGCTTCTCCCTCTGCCTCTCTCTCTCTCTCTCTCTCTCTCTGTCTTTCATGAATAAATAAAGAAAATCTTTAAAAAAAAAGTTTTTGTGTAATGAGCCACCCTTTATGTGTGTGTTTCAAGCATGTAAAATAAAATGCTTTAATAAGTAAAAAGAAATACGAGTAAGGTGAGCTGCTTCTATTCCCAGTTAGAATGTGCCAGGCTTTGGGAATACAAAGATAAAAGCCATGGTCCTTGCCCAAGGACTTCACAGATTAACAGGGGATTCAGACAATCAACTCAACAATCAGAGAAGAGGGTGGTGAGAGCTTTGGGCATCTAGCTGCTCGGGGGTCAGGAGCAAGGAGCACAGACATCTCCGTGGGTGTCTGGATGCTGACTCACGTAGTCCTGGCCACTGGCCACCCTCTACCATGGTGCTTGGCACACAGTAGGCTTGCAATCATCAGAGGAATGAATCTGATTCAGCATAGTTTTCTGGAGGAGGTGACTTCTTAACTGGAAGTTTGGTAGCTGGGCTTGCAGACACCTCCGTTGCTCCATTAACCTTCAAACATCGTGATGAGGTTGTGGTTGAAGTTACCTAAGAGGCCATGGTGGAACATAATTTCCCCTCTAGGGAAATTGTTATATACAACAGCAGTAGGAGAAGGAAAGATTGGGGCCCATTCCTGCCTTAGGTGTTACTCTTAATCACAGGGACAGGGCTTAATTTTGTATTATATATTTTATGGCTAAGAATTAGAAAAGTCTTTGTGTATTCCTTCCCCAGATGAAGTATTTTCCCTTTCCTTATATTTCATAAGTCCTTCCATATACCTTATTCTTTTTGCCTATGTACTTCATATTTCTTTGCAGGACACTCAATAATCCTCATCCCTGAAAGAAAGATTTGTTCAGCAAGGTCCTCCTCAGGTGGCTCCAGAAGCCTTGGAAGATGACAAATGGTGATAACCACCATTCACAGAGCTTCAACCTTAGGGCTCTTCTACTTGGTGTCACCATGGTTCGTGTATTCATTACGCTGGGAGTTTCTTGAAAGTGGCTTTGTGGTTTCAGCCACCCCTGGCACCCAGCACAGTGCCTAGAACATAGAAGAAGCACAATAAATAGGGTTGGTTGAATGAATGACCTAATACCATCTGACTGCTCCCAAGCTTCTTTAGTTATGGTCTTTGGTGCCTCACCTCTTTATCTTATTTATTACTCTTTCTCAGACACTTTTTAATATAGAATATACACACATTTGCACAGGTTCACCCTCTCTCTCCCCTTCCCCCATATATACACACTGGTCTTATATATGTACAGCAGAACTTGACTACAGGATTTAGCTGGGACACTCACACTTGTTAAGACAGTTCACAAAAACATAAAAAAGATGATGGATGGCTTCGTCCCAGCCCTTGCGCATTTCAGCACGATGGAATCTCTTGAAGGTATCTGATTTCAGAGCACACCTGTGGACCTGGTGACAATCTGTACTCCTGAGTTGGTTTGGGAAAGCACTTATTTATTTTAAAGCTAAAATTAAACTACACGTTTTTACATGTTGTAGAGTGGCCTGCGCTGATGCAAAACTTTGTCAACATGGAACTTTTCACACCTCGGGTTCCAACTTCAGTAAGTGGATTACCCGGTAGGACTGGTGTTGGTTTTCCGCATTGAAAATGAATGAACTAACTTGGGAAGGCTCAAAGTCATGGCCCTTTAGCTTTCTTTGAGTTAAAATCCTTTCATCTGAAGAGAATTGGGGTCACTTCTCCTCCTTTCTCTTTCCCCCACTTCTCTTTTTTGATATACTTCTGAGTTTCCTTGTTCCAGTTAGGACTCCCAGATCAAAGTAGAAACTGCCAAGTGCTGTGGCAGCGAGGTGACTGTCTTTCCCGGAACGGCTGGGAAGTGCCCTGGTCTGGGATGTGCAAGGCTAAGGGCACCACACTCCTGTCTGCGATGCTAAATTAACAGTCTTCATTCCTTAGCCACCAGCTCTGCTGCCCACGGGGTTGTGCTGCCTGTGCATCCCTTTGTCTGCCAACGATGTCTCATTGCTTTATTCACCGACAAAATATCCTGCTCACGGCGGAAGGCCCCGGAGGAGCCCCTGCGAGACTTCTCCCTGCCGTAGGTTCTTCCCACTGCAACCCGCCTGTTGATAGCAGCCCTCTGCACACAGTTTCTCCTACAATCCACTTTTGCAGGTCAGGACAAGGAAATCTCTCAGTCCTTACTATTACAGAGGCAGCTATGGGTCCCCAAAACAAGGTGGGAACTAGAATGTAGGGCAAGATTTAAAAAAGAAAAAGTGCTCATTGAAATGGGAAGCTAAAAGTTAATAAGACCCTCATACCATGGGTAGGAGGAGCTCAATGCTGGAAAGCCATCAATTGTAATGTGGCCTATATGCTGTTATGATTTACTGTTATTATTATTACTTTATAACCCTTTAGGCATTTAGATATTATAAGGTATTTTTATAAACACGATTGTTGATCTTTAATCAAAAGTAGGTACTGTAATCTTTTACAAATGAGGGTAATTGAAGCTTCTAGAAATGATGAGATCCTATACAAGGACAGCCAGCTAGGAGACAGAAGAGCTGGGACCGAGAAACTAAATCTACGATGCGTCACACAATTTTATTACTGATAAAAATGAGGGTATTTTCTGAGATATCTTTACAAAGCAGCTGATTGAAAAGGAGACTAACAACAAATATCGTGTACACATGTGACAATGCACAAAGTTGTTATAATGTGCAAGCAGTAAGGCGGTGAGCCTCTTGGGATCTAGCAAGGGAGGATGATGCTAAGGATTGATGAGTATTTCCAGCACAGTCAAAGGAGAAAAGACATTGTGTTTAGTAAACAAGACCATTCTGGTCACTAAAAAAGTTGATTCTTCATTGGGGAAGAGATTTTTCATCACCCCTTAATGTGACTACCTAATGCATTCTACCAGACGAAGCAAGCTCCAGGGTCATGCAATCACTTTTGGTTGGTCTGGTGAACTTGACAAACATGTGGTGATTAATTCTGTTTCCTTAGTACCTAGCAGCTGGAGAGGAGTAGGGTGCTCTGTATGTTGGACTAGAAAATTGTTGTCATTGGAAAAGTGTGTCTTTTGCTTTACAATTAAGGCTATGGCTCCCAGGTTAGTAGTTCAGGCTCTTGTATTGGTGAACTTGGTTAGCATGAATCCATTCTCCAGCACCAGCTTGCTTCAGGGTGAGCTCGATCTGAGTTTCTACAAGACTGAGCACTTAAACCCATGATGGTCACACCAAGTGCAGCTTTCTGAGGGTCCCAGCTGGATCTACCAGCTTGCCTTCTTCATGACTGGGTATGAAAATAAATCTGATTAGATGGTCCACTGAAACAGCTTTCCTCATCAATAGCATCTTAGATGTGAACGAATCTTCGTAATCACCTGGTTCAATCTCCTCCACACACAGAGGTGCTGTAAGTGGCTATTTAAACCAGCAGTCAGCTTATTTCCTCAAAATGCATTCACTTTGGATGGCTCTAATTGTTAAGAATTTTTTCCTTATATATTGAGCTGAACTTTTTCTGCCTTTCTGTTCATTTCTCTAGAGCTGTAAGGCCACATCTACTTCATCTACATGAAAATGTTTTGAATATTAGACTTGCAGCAATTATATACAAAACGGAACTTTTTTTTTAACAACAGATTTCTCTTGACCATTGAAGGACTGCTCAGTTTAAGAGAAGAACTTGATTGGGTGACTTTTGTATTTTAAGTCTGACTGAAGCAAGAGTTGAGTTTGTGAAGTGTTTTAATCTTTCACTAGCTGGTGTCTGTCAAGAATGGTGAAGGTTCTGAGATTTTGCTACTTGGATGCTGGCAGAAGCTTTGCAACTTCTGGGTTAGAGACAAAGGACAATGTAATACTCATAGCAATAGCAGGAACCAAAGTATCATCCTTCTCTTGTGCTGGTTCTCCAAGCCACGGTTCCCACAGGGTGGGCAAACTGACCCAGAAGACACCTCTACTCTTTCAAGTTTAGGAAACCCCAATCCTCTATAACAGGCCATAAGTAAATCTGCAACCTTTGCCTGGGGAAGGCTTTATCTTTACCATGCTGGACAGTCAACAAACCAGCCCTGTGCTCCAGAGGAAGATGCTACCCCTATCTTCCAAGGCTGTTCTCTCTGCAGACATCCTGGGAAAGATCATCGAGCAGAAGTGGTCACTGCCTTTGCCTGCAAGATGGGCAGAAACATGAAAGACTGGTGGAGAATCTTTGCCCAATGGCAGCTACTTTTGACTCTCATTTCACCTCTTCCTTTATTGATTCCTTTATTTCCCTCCTAGGTTTTACTTACAACTGCCTCCCCCAAGTTCTTTCTATTCGTGGCAAAAAGGCTATTTTGCCTCTGGAGAGTGCCAATTGGAAGAATCTGATTTCTAGCAATGCATGGATTCAGTGGAAAGTATATTATAGACTATACAAAAACTAGAAGTTCTAGAGGACAAAAGATGACATAAAGTGAGGAAAAGTCAGGTGAGAGACTTGGATGAAACTTTGCAACATTTTTAGTAGACCAAAGACTAATTTCCAGACTATTGCTTCTTCTCTCCCCTGCCCAAAAAACAAAACAAAACAACCAACCAACCAACCAAACAAACAAAAAAACCCCCAATTACCCAAGAGAAAAAGGACAGAGAATCTGAATAAGGAATATGGTAATCGGGTAAATGCACATTCAGATCATGAGAGATGTTTAACATATTGGTAAAGATGTGAAAGACTGTTAATAGCCAGCATTGGGGAAATGGTTAGAAATAAACAGTTTCATAGCGGCTGGGGGTCCTGTAAATTGATACCACCTTTTAGGAGGCCACTTCTCAGTTGAATCTCATGACACTGCTAACTTAGTATTGTTTGTAGTAGCAAAATACTGGGGATAACATAAATAGCCGTCAATAGAATGGCTAAATGTGATATATCCACATTATGGTATATGGGCATGCAGTTTTTTAATGAATGCAATAGAGTCTATTTATTGATTTTAAAGGATCCCTAAGAAGTACTGTTAATTAATAAAATAAAGTTGCAGAACAACACTTAGGCTATGATCACACATATATATACAGATATATATCTACATGCCTATCTATCTATCTATATTTAGGTAGATATGAATATATAAGAGGGATACACATGTAACTGCCAATTGTCATTAGCTCTGGGAGTAGAATAAAATAAAATAGGGGGTGGGAGGATGGGGACATCAAGGTTGACCTTTGCTTTTAATTCATTGATTCATTCAGTGTTGATTGTTTTAATTAAATGTGTCACTATGTTGCTTGTGTGATGAAAATATAATAGTACAGGGGCGCCCGGGTGGCTCAGTCATTAAGCGTCTGCCTTCGGCTCAGGTTATGATCCCGGGGTCCTGGGATCGAGCCCTGCGTTGGGCTCTATGCTCAGCGGGGAGTCTGCTTCTCCCTCTCCCTCTGTGGCTCCCCCGGCTTGGGCTCTCTATCTTGCTCTCTCTCTCAAATAAATAAACAATCAAAAAAGAAAAAAAGTAAGTGGAATGTTAGAACCGCCATGGCAGCGGAGGAAGAAGGAAGATTTTCATGAACTCCCATTCTGGCACAACACCTGCTCTCTGGTTCTCTGTCCATCCTAGTAAAAGGGAGAGAGAGAAACACCGACTGAATTCAAGAGATCAAAGATGATTAAAGAGCTAGACGTTAAGACACAGCGAGAGCAGAATGCACTAATTCCATGGGCCACAGTAGACAAAGAAGAGATACTATGATATCACGGACCCTCAGTGGCCCTGGAAATAAGACTTCCCAAAGCAGCTGCCCTGGGGAATACCTACCACGGGTTCTCAAAGCGTGGTTCCCAGACAAGCAGCATTATCATCACCAGGGAACCTGGTAGACAGGCAAATTATCCAACCTCATCCCAGACCTACTGAATCTGAAACTTGGCAGGCGGGGCCCAGCAATGTTTTGACAAGCTTTCTAGGGAATTCGAATGTGTGCTAAAGTTTGACAAGCACCCCTTGAAACCAGTGTTTCTCAAAATTTAAAATACTTCTGCATCGCCTGGGGAGCTGGTTAGGCCGCACATTCTGACTCAGCAGGGACGGAATGGGGCCCGAGACTCTGCATTTCTCATAGGCTTCCTGGTGAGGCCGTGCTGCCGTGGCTCTGACCACATGGAGTAAGTCGAGAAGGGGAACTGTGTGTTCCATGATGGGGGGCTTCCTAAGGAAATGGGGAGCATACCGATCTTGTCAGCATTTTATTTCATTTTTCTTTCAAGACCATGGGCAAGACTAAGGCCGCTTTCTTTGAAGGGCTTGCTGTCCAGGGTGGTGTGGATGCTTTCGGCCATAGTACCATGTTTGTGTCTCAGTGGCATGCCTCCTGAAAGTTCCAAACGTTCGCTGCCACGCCTGACTTTGTGTTAACAGTTCCTCTTTCCAGATGGAGAAGCTGAGGCTGGGCCACAGAGCTATTTGTGTTCCAAGGTCACAGAGATCTGGGACAGCCCGGGCTGGCGAAGGCCTCCTGATCTGGCTGGAGCTCTTTGCACAAGCCCCTTACGTCTCTCCCCGTGGCCAGTGGGAAGTGGTGACCGAGCTAGGAGATTAACACGCCTGCAGCTCCACAGTAAAACCCAGAGCCGCTCACTCTCCAGGCTCGCTGGTGAATCACAGGGAGCTTTAACCTCCTTTCCGTCAGAAAGCATTTATTTAAAACCCCTTGGCTAACTCACAGGGTGAGCTGGCTTGTCACACACCGTCACATGGGATGGAAACTGGCAATTAAATTTAGCAACCCACCTCGGCAAATCCAGACCGAGATGTTTACAGGCTAGCCCGAGAGGAGCCAGGAGTTTTCGCTCCTAAATCAAGAGGTTTCCAGAGAAAGTGAAGTCAGGCTCGGGGGGTTATGCTGAATTAGGGGCACCTGTTCCCATCAATAACTTGATGGCAAGACTCAGAGGGCCAGGAATGCCTGTTCCGCGCGCAGCCTGATGGAGGGCTGTCCGCCTCATTGTCAGGCTGTGTGTGGCTCAGCAGCGGGGAGATGCGAAAGGGAGGTGTTTGCTCCAAGGACGGCTTGTTTTCCCCCTCTGGGGGCTGAGACAGACAACAGTAACCAAAGAATAAATGTCATTTTTCCTACACCCCCCCCCAAAAGCACCGCAACTGAAATATTGAGCAACTCTAGTCGATTTTTTGATGGCCAATGGTGAGGTGGGCCTATTGAGTAGTGAGTTTTGCTGGTTTACAGGATGCCATCGTGATTATAGCCTGGATTCATTGCTGTAGCCTGCCCGCGGTCCGGGAAGCTTTTCTGTTAGAAGGCTCTACTTTCTGGAAAAACCCTTGGGGTCAAAATTAGCAAAAGTGGAATTTGTGTGTATTTCTGGATCTGGTGGTGTGTGTTGGGATGTCTTCTCGTGTAGACCTCTCTCATTTTAGCAGAAGCCCCTGCTTTTGTGTGGCTGGGAGGGCGACTGTCAGAGGGGGGTGAGTGGAAGACCCATGCACGAGCCAGACTCTAGTCCCGTCTTTTCCAACGACTGACGTGCCTGGTGAAGGACACCTGCCCAGCTTCTGTAAGAGCTTGTCTTTGACAGGAGCCCAGGTATGTGGGTGGGATGAAGAGGACCCTGGCAACCCTAGGGAAAGGTGGCAGGCACCACTCTCCATCTGCATGAAAACATTCTGCTGGCCAGGTGAAGACAAACATGTTTGAGCTTCAGCACACCCACACGAGTATCTGTTCTCCCACCGTACACAATAGCACCTTACAGAGAAGGGAACGGGACTTCGAGTGTCGTCAGCTGGGCCCCGCGGGGAGGAAAAGGCCAGCTGATAATGGGAGCCACCCCAGATTAGCACGAGGGGGAGTGGCTTCTTATTCCAGCCATCCTGGTGAATTTCCCATCCCGCGGAGTGATGCTGGAAGGCATCAAAGCCTTCAGGGCTGGTAAAACCTAGCTTTGCAGAGCCAGGTTCCCTCACAGAACTATTCCCTAAGCCCTGTGTTCCTATCTACCTTTTCCATCATAGCTCCCTTCCTTATCTTTTCTTTCTCTCTCTTCCTTTTTTTTTTTTTTTTTACCTCCCTCACCTTCCTTTCATTTGTTCCGCCTCTCCTTTCTAGGCCTAATGGCAAAGAGCATCCCCTACAGATGTTCCTGAGCCGCCGCAGGGCCCTTGGGCTTAGGAGGTAAATGATCCCCTATGGCTCAGTTCAAGCAGGTTGGGGCTGATGCTCACGAGGCCATGAATCTCATACCGGCTTGACTCGCTGTGCTGGTCGCTGTATATTTTCAGTGTCTGGGTGTCTCTCTCTGTGGAGCGTGGATAGAAGTCCCTCCCGTTCCTTCACCAGGATGATCTGAAGGACTAGCGAGGTCGGATATGAGATCATGACTCAGGAAGGGCACGGTGTGAACGCTGGGCATTGCCACCACTGGGCATTTCTGTGCACAATGGTTACCTTTCACGGTGCTCCAACTGGCCTTCCTAGTCACGTCTTCCTCGTCTTGTAGAGCAGGTTGTATCCTAAGAATTGTGTTTGGCTCAAGGTCACACAAGGTTGGGCGCCTCAGCTGAATCTAAACAAAGAGCAATTGAGTTCCTAACCTATGCTCAGCCCATTGGACCACAGTGACCTCTGCTCTCTGTACCTGGAAGCCCAGCCCTGGTGAGGGAAATAATGCTCCTGCTTCTCCAGGTGCTGTGGAAACCAGTTACACCACCTCGTCCTCCCCCTGGCTGGGTGTCTGGCCCACATCTTACGCCTGCTTAGCACAGTCTGCTCCTTGCTGAGAGAGAGCATGGGGCAGAGCTGTCAGTCGGGGCGGGGGGGCGGTGCTCGGTCTAGCAAAGGGGGAGCTAGAGGACACAAAATCCACTTTGGGGGTTCAGAGTGATGGGCTGGCCTGGAAAGTGAGCTTTACAGCCTAATTAAAATGTTTCCATTCTGCCCAACTTTAACTCGCTTCCTTTGCATATGGGGCATCTAAAGCAGGAATGCCAGAACAGAACAAAAAAAGTGGGGAAAAAAAAATCCCCTCTGAGTCTGGGATGATTGCAACAGCCGTGGCTGGATTCGTTGGTCTTTTGCCTGGATTCCGCTGCCCTGCTTTGGATTGCAACAGTCTGTCTTGCAAACTACATCTCCCAGGCTTCCTCGCTGCCTGGCTTCCAGCTGGGTTCAGCCCAAGGGGGTTCAGTGAACGAGGCTAAATCAGAAGGCTGGAGGAAGGGAAACACTGGGGTGTTTCCCTTTGTCTCACTCTGAGCCGGCCAAGGTCCCTTTCCAGACCTATGGTGCATGGAATCTTCTGTTACTTGAGTCTGGGGTTGGGTTTTTCAGTTCTTCCAGCATCTCTGTAACCAGTGCCCTCACATCACATTTCCTCTGTTAGACTCCCTGACTGGGCACTATTTCCCTAACTCATCAGATGAGGAGCTTGGGACCCAGGGGAGCCATGGGCCTGCCTGTAGAACCTGGATCAGAGGGAGCCTGGGAACCCAGGCTCCCACCCCCTCCCCCACTGCTACCATCGCCTACAGCCTACAGATGCCTGTGGGTGGGCTTCCTCGTGCAGGGGGCCCTTGGGGTCTGAGCTGGAAGTGGACCACATTTTACGGCTAAGGAGAAACCCAGAAATAAAGTTGAAATTGCTAACTGAAGCACAGAAATGGGCCAAATACTCTAATCAGCCAGAAAGGACCTTCCTTTATTATTTATTTGTTATTATTTTTTAAAAGATTTTATTTATTTATTTGAGAAAAAGAGTGAGTGAGAGAGAGCACAAGCCGGGGAAGGAACAAGGGGAGAGGGAGGAGCAGACTCTCTGCCGAGAAGGGAGCCCAATGCGGGGCTCGATCCCAGGACCCCGGGATCATGACCTGAGCTGAAGGCAGACGCTTAACCGACTGAGCCAACCACGCGCCCAAAGGACCTTCCTTTAAAGTCAGCTAAAAAAAAAAAAAAAAAAAGAAGATAAAAAGAGAAACTTGGTGTCAAGGTATTAAAGAAAGAGGTGTATCTTCTTTTTTTTAAATTTTTATTTTTTTAAATCTTCCTTTTATTTTATTATGTTATGTTAATCAACATAGAGTACATCATTAGTTTTTGATGTAGTGTTCCATGATTCATTGTTTGTGCATCACACCCAGTGCTCCATGCAGTACGTGCCCTGAGGTGCATCTTCATATTTCTCCTTTCTATTTGTCTCTTTAGACATTGAGGAGGAACCATGGGCTGCGGATCTTCTTTCGAAGAGAAACAGAGGCCCCTCAACCCTTCTCTCGGAGGGTTGGATACTGCTGGGGGGCACCCATGTCTCCGCCAGAGCACCTTTTTCTTTGAGTATTGTTGACACACAGTGTTGCCTTAGTTTCAGGTAAAATGAGGTGATCTGAGAAGTTTATATGTCACGTTGTGCTCACCACCCGTGTAGCCACCATCTGTCACCATACAAGGCTATCACAGCATCATTACTATATTCCCTATGCTCTGCCTTTTATTCCCATGACTTACTCCTTCCATAACCGGACAGCTGTATCTCCCGCCGCCTTCACTCACTTTGCCCATCCCCGCACCCCTCCATGTCCAGAGCGTCTTGCCATGACTTCTTTGGGGCACATCTAGGAGCCTGACCCTTGTCACAACCAGGGCCCAACTCCCCGCAGCCTGTGTTGAATTTGGGCAGCCACCAGCCTGGTCCTCATCCAGCCCAGCACCTGCTCCCCCACCACACCCCCGCCCACAAGCCAGCCCTTCCCAAGGGCACTCTGTGGTCAGCAGGGCCAGCAGAGCCCTGGAGGGCCGCCCCCCCCTCCCCGCCCCGACAACCACCCTTTGACTCATGCATTATTCAGAGGTCCCTGAGCCGGCGCTGCCTGCCACCTGCAGGCCCCGGGAAGTTTCGGCTCTGGTGGCACAGGCGTATCCAAAGGGACTTGTGACATCAGAGTTTTTTTTAACTTTATTTTTAATTGTAGTAAAATACACATAACATAAAACTTGCCATCTTAACTGTTTCTGAGAGTCCAGTTCAGTGGCATTATTAAGTACAGTCACATGGTTGTGGGGCCATCCCCTCCATCCATCCCCAGAACTTCTTCATCTTCCCAAATTGAAACTGGGCACCAATTGACCGCTAACTCCTCATTCTCTCCACCTCCCAGCCCCTGGCAGGCCCCCTTCTACTTTCTGTCTCCGTGAACTTCACTTCTCTGGGGACCTCCTGTAAGTGGACTCAGCCAACATCTGTCCTTTGTGACTGGCTTAGATCGCTGAGCACCATGTCCTCACGCTCCATCCCTGTGTCAGAAGTTCCTTCCTTTTTGAGGCTGAAGAATATTCCACTGTATGTATAGGCCACGTTTTGTGTATCCATTCAGCCACCGACAGACTCGGGTTAATGCTGTGGATAATGCTGCGGTGAACATGTGGGCGCCACTATCTGTGTGAGACCCTGCTTTCAATTCTCCTGTGTTCATACTCAGAAGTGAAATCGCTGGATCCTATGGTAGTTCTGGTTTTAATTTTTAGAGGAACCTCCATTTGGTTTCCCATAGCTGCGTTACTTTGCACTTCCAGCAACAGTGCACAAGCGTTCCCTTTGTTCCGTATCCTTGCCAACTCTAGCTGTTGTCTGCTTTTTTTCTCACACCTCTAGCCATCCTAATGGGTACAAAGCATCTTTTACCTTTATAATTCATGTTTAAAAAATGGGTTCTGTATGTGGACTAAAAATGTCAACATCAGTTTTCCTCTTCCCAACCTCCGTGTCTCTGTTTCTAGAGACGACCACTGTTTCCACCCTAAAGAATGCTTCTGGAGATAGATGGTCTATGCACAGATAAGCTTATGTGTATATACTTCTTTTTAAAACAAACAAGAGCATAGATTACACATTATTTTACCTTACTTTTTTTTAATTAAACATGGCATTTTTCGCATAATATAACACTCCATAACTGTATCTGTAGGTGACAAGGGATTTAAATCTGTATAGGACACTGAAGCTATAATTAGAGTCCTCACCCTTCCAACCTAATACGGAAAGTTCGGACTTTTGGAAGATAACACACACATACAAATCTTAAAAAAAAGAAAAAAGAAAAAAGAATGTTCTTCCTTGTTAAGCTGTTCCCTCCGCTTAAGTTTTATGTTAATGCTCTGAGGACAACGGCATTTTTATGTTTTGGACATAACATACACACTGGACCAGCACCCTGTCATCAGACACATTAATATTTCTGCAGCAAAACGTAAAGATAAATTACACCAAGTGGGATAAAGATTCTAAATAGCCATGCATTGGTCACGGTCAGGTTTTGCCACCAAATGTGATTGAAAAGCTTTCAGTTTTCAGAGTTGTTGAATTCCAGATAAGAGATTACAGGCTTGTAGTATTTAGGGAGAGCCAGATCCTGGGCTGGAAGCTTTTTTTTTTTTCCCCCGAAGGTTTTATGTATTTTTTTGACAGAGAGAGAGAGAGAGAGAGCACGCGTGCACAGGTAGGCAAATCAGCAGACAGAGGCGGAGGGAGAAGCAGGCTCCCTGCTGAGCAAGGAGCCGGATGCGGGGCTTGATCCCAGGACCCTGGGATCATGACCTGAGCCGAAGGCAGGCGCTTAACCCACTGAGCCAGCCAGGTGCTCCTGGAGTGGAAGCTTTTTTTCATCTTAGGTTTGCTACTCATAATAACCTCACGAGATAGAAACTTTACTGGTGGGGAAACTGACGCACAGAGACAGAAAGTAATTTGCCCAGGTGGGTGCCTAAGCTGGGACTGGAACCCGGGTCTGTCTGATCCCCATGCCCGGGCTCATCCAGCTACATCCCAGGGCACAACATACCCTTGTCTGCTGTAATTATCAATAGAGCCGCTTCACTCTCAGAAGAACTGGGTCTTGGAATATATGTTATATGGTCATGCCCACCGTACCCTGCTATGCCTTGGTGACTGGAGCTTTCTGGAGTTTAAAACAGCCTTTACACTTCACTGGCCTGGATTGTCCGTTTTGCCAGCACTTTACAGCTTACTAAGAAGGGGGTGGGTAGCCACGGGAGCTCCTCCTCTTCCTTGAAGACTTCCCTGAATTCTGAAACCTCAGAGAAGCTCATGGCCCACACCTCACTGTTTACCTCTTCATCTGGTGGGATGATGTGGTCTCTCTAATTTAAATTTTTTTTAAATTGTGATAAAATACACATAAGCAAATTTTACCATTATAACCGTTTCTCAGTGTGCAATTCAGTGGCATTAAGTACACTGACACTGTTGTGCAACCATCACCACCATCCTTCTCTAGAACTTTTTCATCTTGCAAAATTGAAACTGTGCCCATTAAACACTAACCCCTTCCCCCTCCCCCAGCCCCTGGCAACCACCCTTCTACTTTCTCTGTGAATTTGATGACTCTAGGGGCCTAGTATAAATGGAATCATCCAGAATTTGTCCTGATGTGACTGTTTATATTCCCTTAGCACCATGTGCTCAAGATTCCTCTATGCTGTAGTATGTGTCAGAATGTCCCTTCCTTGGGGTGCCTGGGTGGCTTCATTTGTTGAACATCTGACTCTTGATTTGGGCTCAGACCATGTTCTCAGGGTCCTGGGATCGAGTCCTGCGTTGGGCTCTGTGCTCAGTGTTGAGTCTGCTTGAGATTCTCTTTCTGTCTCTCTCCCTCTGCCCTTCCCCACCTCGTGCGCGCACACACACACACTCTCTTTCTCCCTCTCTAAAAATAAACAAAATCTTTTTTTAAAGATTTTATTTATTTGTCAGAGAGAGCGAGTGAGTACAAGCAGGGGGAGTGGCAGGCAGCGGGAGAAGCAGACTCCCTGCTGAGCCAGTAGCCCGATTCTGGACTTGATCCCAGGACTCTGGGATCATGACCTGAGCCGAAGGCAAACACTTAACCGACTGAGCCCCCCAGGCGCCCCTAAAAATAAATAAATAAAATCTTAAAAAAAAAAAGAATATCTTTCCTTGTTAAGCTGTTGCCTCTGCTTAAGTTTTAGGTTCATGCTCTGAGGACAAGGGCATCCTGTGGGCTGCTGGTCTCACATGACCACGGATTTGATGGCTCAGTCAATATCAGCGGGTGCGTGATGTGCAGATGAGAAATGTTTAGGGCTGTAGCTGCCCTCGGAGTGAGGCAAGAGGCTGGCAGACCAAGAGGACCCCACGCCTTCCGTGGCCTGGTAGTGGCATTTGTGTCTTTAACAACACCTGTGCTTTAGTTTTGGCCGTAGATTAATGGTTGACTTATTCCGTGGAATCAAGGGGCAAATGTCGCTACTGTTCTCATCAGTCCGCCAGCAGCGTCACCCTTCGATCAGGGTGTGTGAGAATGAGAGTGGGAACTGAGAGTGTGTGAGTGTGGTGTGTGAGTGTATGTGTGAGTGTGGAAACGTGTAAGTGTGAACATGTGCAAGTGTGACCGTGTGTGCACAACCATGTGGGTGTGAACATGTGTGAGCGCGTGAGGAAGTGTGTATGGGTGTGACTATGTGTGCGTGTGTAAGAACACGTGTGAGCGTATGCGTGAGTGCATGAGAAAGTGCAGGGGGATCACTCTGCAGCCACAGGCTAGAATGGGGAGGAGGGATAGTCTCTCTTCCCACTAATCCTGCCTCAACAGAAGCACTGGTTTAGAGAAATTATGGATAAGCTCAATTCTAGATTTGAGACCCTAATTGGGCTTCAGGGGTTCTAAATGGAAAGGGGAAAGTCTTGAGTTTCTTTCTTTCACTTTTTACGTGTGTTCTCTTCAAAGGACGGGGAGGAAGATGCTGGATCTGGGTCTGTGAGGTCTTTGGTCTTTTAGGGCCAAGAAAGTCCTTCCTCAGACCCAGGTCCCGCCCTCCCACGGGGCAGCCACCGTCCTGCGTGCCCTATGGCACACGTTCAGGTTAGGGCTGTCATCATCTTGCTTTACTGTTCACAGACAGCGTGGGATCACTGAACCAAAGAGCGGCGGTCTTGCTTTGTGGATGAGGTTTGTTGAGGACCCGGTGTGGGGTTGAGTGTGGACTTTCCAGACCAGGGATCCTGGTCTGTCTGGCTCATGCTGCATCCACTCTCAGGAAGTGGCTGTGAGGTGTCTGCTCCAGGAGAATCCGGGATCTGGCATCCCCCCCCACCCCCGGTCAGCCAGAGCCCCGGTTCTGGCCCTGCGGCCTGCTTTCCTCTCCTACCCCGTCTGGCTCACTCAGCAAGAGGGCCCAGCCAGAAGGAACCCGACAGGGTGGTCCGGCCAGGCCTGCCGATGCAGGGCCCAGGCCTCACCCGTCCTCACCCGGCCTCACGCGGGGCGGCGGGGGCGGGGGGTGCTGGTTTGCTCTGAGATCGGCCTGGGGGCTAGTGGGGCCCGGTGACCCTGAAACTGTCCCAGCCCTCACGCCGTGTCAGTGCAGGCCCTGACATCCACCTAATGCTGCTACAGCTCGTCGGAGCCCCAAAGCTCGGGTCAGCCCCGGGAGCACGGCCCATTCCAGAAGCTTCCCCTGCGTGAACCGGAAGCACATCCTCCTGGGTGGAGGAGGGGAAGGCGGCGGCGGCTGTTTGGGTTCATCGTCCGGGTACAATTCTCTGCTTGTTACTGAGCTCCTGTGAGTTACTGAACACCAATGGGAAGAGGGCAGAGTTTGGACAAGCCACACAAACCGAACCCAGGCTAGGGCACCGCCGCCCCTGAGATGCCGCGTTCTGACATGCACAGGGTGCCCCTGGAGTCACGGGACACAGGGTCTGCAGGGACTTCTCGGTGGAAATGCATGCAGGGTCTCGATCAGTCACCCTCGGGCCAGCCAGAGATGGGCACAGATTAGAACTAGAAGGGTTTGTGTGTGTGTCTGTGTGTGTTTCAGTGTATATGTGTGTCTGTATGTCTATGTGTGTATGCATGTATGTGTAGGTGTGCCCTTGTTTCTGTGTGTATGTATGTATTGTGTGTATGTGTGTACATGTGTGTCCATGTATGTATATGTGCATGCGTGTATGTGTATATGTGCGTGTCCGTGTGTGTGTGTGTGTGTGTGTGTGTGTGTGTGTGTGTAGCAGTACCATGTAGGTTCCAACCTTGCCTCAGCCGTTGGGAAGAAGCCCTGCTCGGCTGGATCTGCTCCCAGCCTCTCGGGAGCCCTGCAGATCCAGGCTGTAGAACAGGCTGGATGATGGAGGCCCCTGGCTGTCAGGCCGGGAGCTCCTGTGCAGGTAGAGCAGCCCCGGCCTGCTGTGGGCAGCCTGAGAGAGGAGGAGGGAGAGGAGGAGCAGGAGGGCCTGGTGCAGGGGGTGGGGTGGAGGAGGGAGCCGAGGCTGCGGGTGCGGCGGGCCTGGCAGAAGTTCTCAACCTGCGGGCCCTGAGGCTGGGGCTGGGGCAGATGGCCTCTTGGGTCACCGTAAGTTCCTTTTGAACCCTGTACAGCACAGAATGGATCCAAGACAAGCAGAGAGTCTGATTTTACTCCTTCTGTCGCTGTATTTTCAAATCCGTGGTGCACATTTACACTCTAACCACATGCAGACTTGCTGCGTGTGCCGGCAGCCGTCCGTGCCCTCCCAGCGCCCTGCCAGTGGGGAAAGGTCGTCTGAGGCTGGGCCTGCTCCTGCATTCCCTAAAGCCCACTGTGGGCCACAAGTCATGGGCGGGCCCGCTGCGTCACTGTCGTGCTACCTGCTCTGAGAAGTCGCCCGGCCGCTGGTGGTTGGCGCTGGGCCCCGTCCCACTCACCGCTGCCTGTTCAGTGCCCCTCTGCCGTCTGTCTTCTGGCCGGGCTCTGACCTGGGGGCGGTAGGGCCGGTGGCGGGGGGGGGGCGGCCCAGGGAAGTGGGGGCGGCAGCCATGCCTGGCGTGGCCGGGGGGGGGGGGGCAGGCCCCCATCCAAGGCCGTCCTCTGCCCACAGAGTTGTGGGTCTCCAGAGCTCACTTGCACAATGCTTCCTGTGAGCGTTTTCATCAGAGGCTTGGCAACTGTCAGGTCAGCACATGACCTTTAAAACTGTTGAAAAGGAGCCACTTCTGGAGAATGTGCCTTCTTCCTGCTCCCTGTCCACTGCTCAAGGACATGCCTGCCTGCCTCCCGGGCGAAGGCGGACCACCCACCACTGGGGGAATAAGTCGCACATGGAGCCCGTTGCTTGGTCACTTGGCATCTGGTTTTACTTTATCATTACTATTGCTATTTTACCTCGGCTGTCTTCTGTGCATCCTTCAGTGAATTTAGCATCTCCTCATCTCTGGAAAGACCCAGGAGCCGCACCCTAGTTCTCCCTCTTATGCCACTCTCACCTCCAGGGACACCCTGTTCTCTGGCAACTGTTCCCCCCCGCCAGCACCTGCGCCTGGACATTTTCTGATTCTCAGCGGGGCTCACTGAGCTGCCTCCCCGCAGTATTATCTGCCTTGGAGAGGCTTCAGGTGGGAGGGAGAACGCGGGGCATCACCGAGGGGACCTGACAGAGGAGGGTGAAAAAGCAGCCTGTGGGCAACAGGTGAAGGGAGCTGTTTCCGAGGAGGACGACAAGGTCAGTCGTTGCTGTTGCTGTAAGGCATGGGTGGGAGGGATCCCTAAATTCAAGGCCCGGGGAGACCTTTCTCCCCATCATTCCAATTTTTATGGCTCTTCTCTGGACCGTTGCACAACTTTGCACTGAGTTCTTGGGGGCTTTCAGATTGGAAATAGAATACAGAGATCCGTCGAGGTGGGACCCACGGTCAGCCTGTTCTCCTGGGGGTGTGCGCTGAGCGCTGGGAGCCCTGGAGGCCCTCCTTCTCCCCACCCCCACCCACAGCCAGTTAACCCCCGGTTCTCCTGGCCCTACCTCTGCATCATTCTTACGTCCCCTTCTCTCCATTACCCCCAGTTCAGGAGTCAGTGACCTACCGCCTGCAGGCCCCGTCTGGCTTGTAAATAAAGTTGTCTGGGAAGATAGCCACGCCCCTTCATTGGCATACTCCACCTCACTGCTTTCTGGCTGCGATGGCAGAGTCGAACGTGCCCCCCATATTTACTCTCTGGCCCTTTACAGAAAACGTTTGCCAGCCCCTGCCCTAGTTCATCCTTATCTTCTTTCAACGGGATTATTGAACCATCTTTGCAACTGCTGTCCTTGCCCCCTGTCCGGCTCCCCCTCCAAAATCGTTTTCTACACTCTGGTGTTCCTAAAATACCCATCTGGTGATGGCACTTTGCCATTTGCTTCTTTGGCTCCTTGAGTTTTCTGGATGGATTCTGAACACCTTTGCATGGTTTGCTGGATTCGTCCGCCTGATTCGAGCCCTCCTTATGCTCCCATGCCACGTTTGACTACATGTGGCTTCCAAGCACATCATATTCCCCAGGCACCTGGGCCTCCCTCCCAGGGTCGAGTTGTTTCCTCTTCCTGGAATGACCTTTCTTTCTGCTCCTCGCCTGGCCTGCTCTCATTCCACAGTTCTCAGGAAAGCCTCTCAACTTCTCAAGACTGGATTAGGAGCCTTTTCTATGTGCTTTTGCGGCTCTCCAGAATTCCTCCTTTATAAGACACACCATGTTATACTGACATTGCATATTCATTCATGCTTGCATTCATTCTATAGATCAGTCACTCGACTAAGAGGTCTGGATTAAAAAAAAATTTGGGGGATGCCTGGGTGGCTCAGTTGGTTAAGGGCTGCCTTTGGCTCAGGTCATGATCCTGGGATCGAGCCCCACATCGGGCTCCTTGCTCAGCGGGGAGTCTGCTTCTCCCTCTCCCTCTGCCTCTCCCCCTGGTTGTGCTCTGTCTCTCTCTCTCTCAAATAAATAAAATCTTAAAAAAATATTAAAAAATAAAAAATACAAAGCTCCCTGATGCTCTCAGAGGCTTACAGGCTAGTGGAGGAAATAGAAATGAAACAAGATTAAAAAGTAGGCTAGGGAATATTAGAGAGGACGATACCCTCAGGTGAAAAAATAAATCAGGCAGGAGGAAATGAAATACTCTGGGAGTACTGACATTCTAGATGGGCCTCATTGTGTAGGTGGTTTTGGGTAAAGGCTTGAAGGAAGGGAAGGACAAAGTCATTTGTCCTTTGGGGGAAGAGCATTCTAGACCAAGGAAACATAAATACAAAGATGGAAGGCAAGGGCACATCTGTCTGGTATGTTGGAAAACCAGGCTGGTGTGGCTGGAGGGGACAGAAAGTGGAGAGGGGAGGAGGGAGGGAGGGGGCAGGTGGGGGAGGGCAGGGAGGGTCTTGAGAAGGACCGTGGCCTTTGTCTGAGAGGCATGAGAGTCCGTGTAGGGTACTGAGCAGAGGAATGGCATGGCCTGACTTGAGTCATAAGAGAGTCATCCTGGTTGTACTCTTACTTTCCATCAGGCAGAGAAGGTCCTTGAGGGCAGGTAATGTGCCTGTTGACCTTTATTCTCAGACAATAGCATTCTGGCTCATAGAGGACCACAATAAGTGTTTTACAAACGGACGATGAATGAACAGGTACACAAATGAATGCTATCTACCAACTAAGGGTCCTGACTCCAAAGGGCTTGGGAAGTCTTCTGACTGTTGAAGGAAAAGCCCTGGTAGCAGATGCTGCCAAAAGCCAAGTCCCTGGGGCTCTTAGCTGCTTGCTTGGATATCACTATGGCAGCAACACACATCCAAACCAGTTTTCCCTGTTGCCACAGAAAGCGCTGCTTAATGGATCAATGTCACCCAGAGGGAGGATTTCAGGGGCGTATCATATAACACTGACCTTGGCCCTGCCCTGTGCAATGTTCTGCTCCTTGACAGAGGTGAAGCTACAAGAGAGTTATTACCCACATTACAGATGGAGGTGGGAGGGATAGATGATTTGTGGGTGGATAAATTCAGGATTTAAAACTATCTCTGTAGGTGCAAGCCAAGGGGCCCTATCCCTAAGAGAAGGTAAATAGGGAGCCATGTAAAGTTCTATGTCAAAGCCAAAAAATCACTGCGAAGATTAAATTGGGGATATGTAGCTTTAGTAGGTGATAAACACTACCTGAGTGAAAAGTGTAAAGCCATCGTCAAAAATCCTAAAGCAATCTGAGAAGCCGTTCTGGAAGTATATTCATGGATACCAATTATCTGATAGTTGTAATCCTCCTCTGACTCTGTGAGGCCACACCCAGGACTTCACGTCCAGGCCTGGATTAGACACCTAGAGAGTGCCGTGAGCACACTGGGAAGGTGACAGAAAAGGCGTGTTAGAAGCACAGGGGGCACTTGGAGGAGTCTGGGGGTGGTGGAGGCTCCATAGCTCTCTCCAAATACCTGAATTATCAGGGCAACCGGGCTTAGTTTTGAGAGGTTGACATAGGGCCAGTTGGATGTGAGCTGGACTGAGGGAAACGTTGTCCAAACGTCAAATGGGTTGCCTCAGGCCTCTTTTTATGGGGGTGATGCGGGGGGACACCAATGGACAGGAATACTTAAGCATCAGAGGAGCCTTTTTATTAGATAATTTAAAGATTTTATTTTATTTGAGAGAGAGAGAATGAGAGACAGAGAGCACGAGAGGGAAGAGGGTCAGAGGGAGAAGCAGACCCCCCGCTGAGCAGGGAGCCGGATGTGGGACTCGATCCCAGGACTCCAGGATCATGATCTGAGCCGAAGGCAGTCGCTTAACCAACTGAGCCACCCAGGCGCCCTTATTAGATAATTTAAAACCCTCTTTTTCACACTGGGATTCCATGCTTTTATGCTTCTCAGTTCCTGTGTGTGGTAGAATTTGCTAGTTATTCCTTAGTATCCACCTTGGGCTTTTTCCTTAGTACTGAAAACCAATGTTTTTAGCATGCCTTTCCATGGAACAAGGGCTCCTCTCCCCAACCTTCCTTGGAACTAGGTGTGGCCAGGGGGTCAAACTGTGGATGTTGAACTAAAAGTGGAAATACCATGATCAACTTCTGGGAAGTAGTAGTCAAGAGAGGGGGTACACTCTTATTTTCACTTCTTTCTTGCCATAGGCTGGAATGTGGATGTGGTGGTTGGAGCGCAGTAGACATTTTGGGCTATAATGCAGAAGCTCTGTGTCGATAAGGAGCCTGGGCTCCTGCGGTTTGTGGCCATTGTTACAAGTCTGGTCTGCTTACCTGTCTTCTTTACCGTGAGAGACGCACCAACTTGTATTCGTAACAAACCAGTTATTTTAGGTTTTCTGAAACTTATGAACCCACTCATAAGTAATCTACCATGGAAAGTACACACACACACACACACACACACACACACACGAACAAACAGTATTGAAAAAAAGGACATGGACTCTCCAGTTGGACTGATTGCTTCAAATTCCAGCTCTGCTGCTTACTAGCTGTTTGACAAGTTTCTTAACCTCTCTGTGCCTCAGTTTCCAAATTTATAAACTGGGAATAATGATAATAATTGTGCAGTTTTTGTTTTTTTTTTTTTAGAGAGGATTAAATGAGAGAATACATTTCAAAACAGAACAGTGATTGGACACATAGTAAATATTTGATGTATATTAGCTATTATTATATATAGACAGAGTCCACATGTTTGTTCATACTTTGTCTCTTTATGCTGAGATAACTATAGAGCTGAACTGTGTATTTTCTCTTATTTACTTGATCATTTGATAACTTTCATTAATATCACAATATAAGAACATTCAAAATGTAGTTTATGCATCCATATTTAAGATTTTTATCTTAAGCTCATGCTTTAAGACATGAATTGTATCTAGAAGAGTGGATCATTAGGATTTGCTGTGTGTTCTGAAATTCTTCACTGTTTGGGTTTCTAATTTTTAGATACAAATACAGATTTCATAGTGGTAAGCACTAATTGGTACCTAGAGGAAGGGTTTACTTCTCTTCTAGAGGCTGTCTTCCAGAGTTTCTTAAGAAACCCAAGTTTGAATATTGTTTTTTATTCACAGGAGTGTAGAGGGTGAACAAAGAGGGATCCATACCCGTAAGATGCTCCCAGCTAATAGAGAAAGCAGACGTACTTCCTGTAGCTCTCTGGACAAGCCTCTTCTTATGTCTGGCTTCCTGGGCCGTGGGTGTCAAAAGGTGAGTAAGAGTTTGCCAGGAAGAAAAGGTGGGGCGACACTTCTGGGAATTTATCCCCCAAAGGCGCCTGCACAAGTATGGAAGGATGTATTGCTTATAGGAGTGGAATTCTGGAACCCGTGTGTCCATCTATAGAGGGCTGGAGAATCTGTGGACCTCCCTACAGTGAAATACTATACAGCTGGAAACAGAAAGGGGTTGCTGTCCGTGCGCTGCTGGAAAAAATTCTCCAGAATATACTATTAAGTGAAGAAGAAGAAGAAGAAAAAAAGAAGAAGCAAGGAGCACTGAGCATATATAGGTGGCTACATTTTGTTTAAGGAAAGTGAGGGGGAGAGAGAGTATATATCCATATTTCCTGTATTTGCAGAAAGATTGGAAAGATAAACAAAGAATAAATAAAAGTGACTCTTCTCCAGTAGGGAGGGGGGTGGGTAGTGGGAAAGGAGAGGATCAGGTCAGAGTGCGAGCAAGCCTTCTCAATCCTTCGTTATCTTTTTTTTTTTAATTTAAATTCAATTAGCCAACATAGAGTATATCATTAGTCTCAGATGTAGTGTTCAATAATTCATCAGTTGCGTGGAACACCCAGTGCTCCTCACATCACATGCCCTCCTTAATCTTTATCATTTTGATTTTTGAACCATGTAAATATATTATCTACTCCAATAAATAAAATGAAATATAATAAATAGAGATAAGAACATTCTCAGCAGAGAATAGCATGTGCTGAGAGGTTCAGAGGCATGGAACAGCAACTACTGGGGAACAGAGGCCTCCCTAACTTTAATCTAGAGTCTCTCTGGTGGGGCTTCCAGAACTGTTTGTGTGTCTCTGTTTTGGATTTCTGGACACCTACTGGAATATAAGTTCCTTAAAAGTATGGGACTTTGTTGGTCTTATTCACAACCAGATACAAATTACAAATTATTGTGGACTGAGATCTTTTGTTTGCATGCATCCCAGCATCTTATGAGGGAATAAACCCCTTCTGTTTCCATAACCTCGTTCTGCTTCCCAGCTGGGCTCCTATGCTCTCCTTTTACTTCAGTCTCCTGGACCAGGAGTCATTCCATCTCTCTTCAAGAAAACGAAAAGGTATAGCAGGTATGGCTGATGGGCCACGGAGAAATTATACATTTAAATAGAAATACATAGCTCTGACTAAAATGACACATCGATATAAATCTGTATGCATAGGTGCCTAAGAATGTAATGCATATAAGATCATATTTACACATCCACACAGAGAGCTACATGAGATACACAATAGATACATTTCACCTGCTAAATAGGGACTATGTAAGTGGGTTTTCTAGAAGAGCAGTTGTCAAGAATTTTAGCTTGCATACCTCCTAAAGGAATTTTGAAAAAAACCCTCCCCAACGTTTGGAAGTCAACATCTTATGATAAATTTTTTTATCATAAGTTCAAATAGTTGCCAAGGATGTAATTTTTGGCGTATTGTAAAATGTTGACATTTTAAAGTAAAAATGTTACATGTCTTTAAAATATGGGCCAAATGGAATTTAAATGCTATAATGATTTGATATTTGTTGCATTTTAATCTTCCTTTTCTTTTTTTTCAAGTTTTTTATTTATTTAAGTAATCTTTACACCCAACATGGGGCCTGAACTCACGACCCCGAGGTCAAGAGTTGCTCACTCTTCCGACTGACCCAACCAGGCGCCCTTATACCTATTGCATTTTAAATTGCATGTACTGTTATCATTAACATTCAGACATTTTTCATCTTCTTTTTTCCTCTTTGAATTCCATTTTATATTTTATTTCTTTTTTTTTAAATTTATTTATTTGTTTGACAGAGAGAGACACAGCGAGAGAGGGAACACAAGCAGGGGGAGTGGGAGAGGGAGAAGCAGGCTTCCCGCAGAGCAGGGAGCCCAATGCGGGGCTTGATCCCAGGACCCTGAGATCATGACCTGAGCCAAAGGCAGACACTTAACCGACTGAGCTACCTAGGCACTCCTATATTTTATTTCTTCACAGATTTTTTATCCTAATGTAATATGTTTTTATGTTTGAAAGTCTTTTATTTGTCTCATAGTTATCAAGTCTGTGTGTGCAAATTGCAATGTCATATTTGTTTTATTTCCTATGGTAAGTGGCTAAATGTTAAAAAGTCCTCTCCTCCCCTAGAATTGAGTTAGCATCACAACAAATAGTAGAGAATTTGTCAAAAGAAGATATATTAGCTTTCTCTTGCCTCAAGAATGGTGTGTAACAAATAGTCACAGGCCGTAAACAATAAACTCAAGAGTCTGTGGGCTGGCTGCGTTGTTCTTTAGTCTAGAAGGGGTCAGCTGGCATGGCTGGGATGGCTCACAGGTCCGTAGCCAGCCATCTGGTCAGCTGGGATGCCCTGTGTCTGGTGCACATGGTTTCTAGCTCTCCGGTGGGCTATCCTGGGCTTCTTCCTGGGGCTGCTGGGCAGGATCCCAAGAGTGGTTATGGCCAGACAAAGCCTCTCACGTATAGCTTCCAGATGGACTCATTGTCACTTCTGCCACATTCCACTGGCCAAAGCAAGTCCCAAGACTAGCCCATACTTAGGGGCGGGAAAATACAATCAGCTCTGATGTGAAGAGCTTCAAAGTCACATTATAGGGAGAATATTTGGTTAGATTTATACTAAGTATTTCATTTTGGGGGGTGCTCATGTAAACGGCATTATGTTTTTAATTTCAAATTTCACTTGTTCATTGCTGGTATGTAGGAAAGTGATTGACTTTTATATATAATTTCATATTAGTTCTTTATATATATATGTGTATGTATATACACATACATATACACACGTGTATAATTCATATAATTGCATAGGAATTTTTTGTTTGGTTGGTTTTTGTCAATTCTTTCAGATTTTCTGCATAGATAATCATGCCATCTGCAAATGAAGACAGTTTTACTTTTTCCTTACCAATTTGGATACCTTTTATTTCCTTTTCTTGCCTTGTTGCATTAGCTAGGACTTCTAGTATGATGTTGAAAAGGAGTGGTAAGAGGGGACATCATTTTCTTGTTCCTGATCTTTGTGGGAAGGCTTTGAATTTCTCATCATTAAGTATGCTGTTAGCTGTAGGAATTTTGTAGGACTATTTATCAAGTTGAGGAAGTTCCCCTCTATTCCCAGTTTACTGAGGTTTTTAAAAATCATGGATGGGTGTTGGATTTTGTCAAATGCTTTTTCTGTATCTATTGATAAGATTGTGCAATTTTTCTCTTTTAGTCTGTTGATGATGACATTAATTATTTTTTGAATTGTTGAACAAGCCTTTCATGCCCGGATGAATCACTTGGTTGAGTGTATAATTCTTTTTATACATTGTTGGATTCGATTTGCTAATATTTTGTTGTGGATTTTTGCATTTACATTTTTGAGAGTTTTTGGTCTGTGGTTTTCTTGTAGTGTGTTTTTCTGGTTTGGGTATTAGGGTAATGCTGGCCTCATAGAATCAATTAGAAAGTATTCTATTCCCTCTTCTGGAATAAGATCTTAATTATCAAACTGGTAAGAAGATGTTTTAAACTACTTTACTAAACAACACAGCAAATCTGAAAGAAATCACATGAAACTTTGATCTTAGGGCTTTAGCTAATGTATCTTGGACATTCCCGTTACAGTTAAAATGACCAATAGTTATTATATGGCTTTAGCTATTTGAATGTGCTTTTCTTCTCAGCTAATGATACCTCCTAGGGATAAGTCTTAAGAATAGCTGCAAAGAATTTCTTGCATTGAAAAATGTGAAGAAAAAAGTATTTTTTTCAGCATTAAATAGTTCTTACAGATGTTCTTCTTGATTTTTTTCTCATAGGACTAACCTCAACAACAGTGATTTTTCTTCCTCTCTCCCCCTTCTCTTTCTCTCTTTCCTTCTTTGACAGAGGTGAGAAAGTAGAAGAGGTGTCTGTTGATGAAAAGCTGTTTTTATTCCCATTTCTCTGCTGTACCATCTAAGTGAATTCAGACATCCCCAAATGGGCCAAATACCCAGTTTGAATAATGGGCTTTCTCTTAACAAGCAAAGGAGTGAATGTCTAAACCAGGGAAATCCCGAAAGCCCTGTGGGGGGACAGAACCTTTATTGCTCATCCTAGGAGGCTTCCCTTTTGTTGGCTGCCCTGGAGTTTTCCCATCATAGGATAATGAATCATGGTAAGATGTGTAAGAGTGGAGGGGCATGCCTTTCTTTCACAAAGTGAAGAAAGGCTATAGGGAACTCCAGCACCTTCTTAGCCCGGCTGCTTTAGGAAAGAGCACATATGGAAACTGAAAATCTGAAAGTTGATTCTCTTAAGACTATCCACACGGTACCCTTGGAAGGTCTTCATGTGCCCCAAAGTTAGGGGGTGCCTAGTAAATTAGGGGATCTTCCAGGTTATTGGAGTAAAGAGGGACTGTGCCGAGCGCAGACATTCCTTGTAAAAGAAGAGAACTTCACTTATTGTCATGACTTGGCTATGTGCAGGAGAGCTGGGACAACTCTCCCAACTCTGGGAACTTTCTTTGGGCTTGTGTGCTGAGAACCACAGAAAAGACTTTTCGGGGTGCCTGCGTGGCTCAGTTGGTTAAGCATCTGCCTTCAGCTCAGGTCATGATCTCAGTCAGGGTCCTAGGATTGAACTCTGCATGTCAGGCTCTCTGCTTAATGGTGGTGGGGGGGGAGGAGTCTGTTTCTCCCTCTCCCTCTGCACCCCCCCCACTGTGCTCTCTCTCGCTCAAATAAATATATAAAATCTTTTTTTAAAAAGTGCTTTTCTAAGTAGATCATAAGCATTCTGAGTGCAGATGCCTATCCTTTTTCCCCCAGAGGGCCCAGGATTGTGCTGGGCGTATGATAGACCTGCATACACACTTGCAAATGGACTTTTCTATTTCATGGGAGTGAAGGGCTCAAAGAGACCTCTTAGAATTCTTCAGTTCACTCTCTAGTGCACCTGGTGAAATGAAATTCAAAGTCTCAAAGGCAGCTGAGAACTTATCCAAGTCTTACAAAGCAAGAGAAAGATTCCAGTAATATCACTTGTTGACCCCTTTCCAGGATCTAAGAGCCTGGAGTACCAGAAATGTTTCCCCATGTGTCACCTAAGTGTCGGCTTGTTTTCCATCATGGACTGAGGATGATTGGTCCCATTTATCAGTGACCTTCATCTTTACCACTAAGCTGTGCCTTCCTCCCACACTCCCTTCCTCTGGATGGCGGGTCTGAGTTCCTTTTATGTCTCAGAGGCGTAGCATATTTTTGGAAGGTGTTCTCATTTACCTTCTCTTATTCTGAGCTGGGGAGAATTTCAGTTTCAAAGGAAAAAGAATCTTAAAATTACCTTTCTAACTTTAAAAAGATCTGTGATATTCATGGAAAATGCTGTATGTTTGCTATTTCCCACTCTCCCCTCCCTCTCAGAGTGCTCATTGTTTACCCCGATATCAGATCTCCCCATAGTCATTGCTGCTACTGTTGTGAGCCAGGCACCAGGCAGCCCTGATAGAGACCACACTCCTCAACTCCCCTTGCAACTGACTGTGGCCCCAAACACAAAAACAGCCGTGTTGCCTGGAAGCTTATGTACAGTTCCATCAAAGATAGCAGTGCACATGCTTTTGGTCTCTTCTTTGCCTTCTGTTTACTGTTCTTTCAGCTTATCTATTGCTGTGCACCAATCCATTTCAAAAATTAGTGGCCCAAACCACTACAATTTATTATTTTTTGCCATTCCATGCATTGGGAGGTTTCTTAGCTTATCTCATCGGATGTCCTAGTTGGGCCACAAGATCTAAGAGGGTCTCATTGTCATGTCCGGCAGCTGGGGCTCCTCACTTCTTCTCTACGAGAGTCTCATTCTCCCACGGGCTAGATGGGCTTTATCACAACACGGCGTTCTCAGGGCTTTGAGGGGGAGAGAAAGAGGAAACACCATGATTCCGTAAGGTCTAGGCCCTTATTCATACGCCGTTACTTCTGCCAAATTTTATTGGTCAACCTGGATTCAAGGATGGAGAAATAGACTCCTGGTCTTGGTGGAAAGAGAGGCAGTGTCCTTGACATCTCAAAGGTGTGTAGACACAGGAGGGGTGATTCACTGGATTAAAAACAATCTATCACACTTGTTGGCTCGGCTATGGATATGATGTCTAGAATGCAACCAGCTATCCTGGACAAGCTATAGAGACCTTGTGCTGAGAATATGGGAGCAGTGAGGGAAAGATCCTGAGTCTCTGCAACTTTGGGAAGGCTCTCTGTGAGCCATAGACTGTCTACCTCCATTGTGGTTTTACGGGAGAGATTGATAAGCTCCTTTATTGTTTGAGCCCCTGTCATTTTGGACTTTCTGTCACTCACAGCCAAATCTTTACATGCTCTCCAATGCTCAATCTGTCTTAAATTCCCAGCGCTGCTTACCGGCCTACTTAGAGTTTTCTGCAATTTCAGGGTTGGAGAGGAAGGGGGAAACCTAACACTTTGGAGATGGCAACATGATGTTGTGATGTAATTTCCTGTCCCACTTGGCAAGCCTGGGGAAAATAAAATGAGGAAGGTGGCCAGGAGGGATGCTACCATGAGGCAGGAAAAAGTTTGGAATTGTCACAAGCCTGAAATGTTGCCTGGTTCCAAGTCGTTCAACGTAATCTGAAAGACTAGCCCAGGGGAGAGTCCGGGAACCACAGTGGCAGGACCAGGAATGTTCCAGGCAAACTGAAAAAGCCAAACTTGCCCATGCATAGACTTGTGGCTCGGTGGTTCATTTGGATGTGGTCAAAAGTGGGCCTGCTCCTTGATATAATGATAAGCTATGTATCTCAGATTCCATCTGGAAACCATTCTTAGATTTACATTATGAAGAGATGATTTTGAGCTGGGTCTCTCTTAGCTCATCTGCTTTGCATGTGCACAGGGTGGGTTTTAGGCATGAACAACAGCTTCTCTCCTCCCCATTTTTTCTTCAAGTTTTATGGTTTGGTTTGGGCTTTATTTATAACATGTCACATGTAGAAATACAGCAGGGCACTATCCAGAGGCCAAGCAGTATCATATCATTTTACGTATCCCCCCCTCACAATTAGTTGGGGCTGTTTTAAGGTTGCATTTTTCCCCCTATAATGATACAGTACAAAGTGTTAACCAGAAACAGAAATATTCCCCTCTACCTCCGTCCCACCCTTCATCAGTCCCCCTCCTATGTTACCTCCCTCCGTCCCCCACACCCTCCTTATCAGTATATCAATCCTAGGTTCATTCACCCACCAGTGAAAAACAGATTGATCTGGAGGCTTCAGCCACTCTTAGAGGCCAAGGGACCTTGAACCCTTGTCCCATCCCTCTCTCTCCGCCAAACAGAATGGTACACAAACAAATCTGGACATTTAGAAGGCATCTATCTACTTTGAAAGAAGCTCCACGGACAAGGATGATCTGCGACCTTGCTTTGTTCCCCATCTCTGAGTGTAGAGGCCTCACCTCCAGGGACTGTCCAGAGTTCCTGAGACCTCCAACAGTGTGTGGTCTTTCGGTCACTCAGACCCCGTAACTTACTTCAGATGCTGGATCCTGCAGGTGTTTCAACTGCCTTTAGCACTGTATAAAGGACACGCTGGTAAGGCACGAATGGGAAAACTGTGACATGCGACAGAATTACTGTCGAGTTAGAAAATATACACATACATATATGTATATTTGTTTTCAGAGGTCTTAGCTTAGAAAACAAATTTGCATATACGTGGGCACATTTTACATATATTTGGACAAATTTGCATATATATGGCACAAATTTGCATGTTATGTTCATAAGTCTCTATTTCCAAATAAAGTTACATGAGAATAACTTATTTACTCTAATTTATATTTTCTCCCCTAGACCCATGCTGTGTTACATCAGTTGTGTTAGTAATGTATTGCGTTCCCCTAATTTGTCCTCCATTTCACAGACTCTGTTCTAATTTTTAAGAAATGCATCACCATTGTTTGTTGTGCAACCCAGCCCCGAAGGACATCAAGAGGACTTTGTGAGCTGATAGCCGTTGTCAGGTATCGTCTCTGGAGACACTGGGCTCCCTGGAGACACCCCACAGAATCCTCCAAAAAGTATTAGTAAATTGGGCTTTTAGTTGCATTAGATATAAATTTATATAATTTATATATACATTATTTAGTTGCATTTATATAACCTTATGTACATAGTTATGTAAAAAATATTAATATTAAAACTTACATGTGTATAGAAAAGGATTTTACCAAAAGTACTAGAACTTGCATCACAGTTATTCTCAAATGCAATATTAGGGGATGTTAGTCATTGTTCGAAAGTGAGGTTGTCAAACCTACCGACATAATTGTGTGTGAACTTGAGCAAGTTACATCACTTCCGTGAGCCTCAGGTTCCTCCTCTGGGAAGTGGGGACAATGACAGCTGTCTCAGTGTTCCCCAAATCTCAGGCATGGGGTCATTACCCTAAGAATTTTCCCCATATCCTCAGATCACCCGTACTATTATTTACTTCATTTTTCTGGAACTTAATACCCGTTTAAGTTAAAAAGTTATTACCTACCTTACCCTAATTCTGAGCAAAAGTATCTGAAATGACGTTTGGTGTACTCCTTTCTTTTCCCACATTAAAATAAATACATAAATTTCAAATATTTTAAAAGATGCTCATCTGTATTCGTTCATTTCTCTGGTACCACTACACTTTGAGAACTGCGGCCAAAAAACCCCTGAAATAACATGGATAAAGAGCTCGGTGTAAGACGCGGGCAGAGCCATAAATGGTAGCCGTGTCTGTGGTAGCTACGGCGGCAGAGACAGCGAGTTTCCTACTTCATCCTTCTTCCCTCATAGTAACAGAACGCTGACGTTCACCTAGGCACGCAACTAAAAAACTACCTCTCCCAGAATTCCTCGCAGCTAGATCTAACCACGTGACTATGTTTTAGCCTATGAGACATCACAAAATCTTTGGTGAAATTTCTAGGAAGCCCCCTTAAGAGAGGGCGTATATTTCTGCAATGCCTTCCATTTTGCTTACTCAAACTTCGATGGGTAGGTGTCTCCAACCATAAAGAGGAGGGCCGTCTCCTAGGGACGGCAGAACCAAGAGGTAGAGGAGGCTAAGTTCTGGGTCATGGTATGGGACGACCATGGTGGCCTTAGGTGATTTACCTCTGGACTTGTTTTACATAAAAGAGAGGAAATAAATTCCTCTGTTAAACTACTATCTTTCAGAGCTTTCTATCGCTGGCAGCTGAACAGAATCCTAATGGGTATAATGTTGTGCACATGGGTGGGTGGGGTGTCAGTGCTGGGCTGGGGCTGGTCATACAGGAGAGAGCCGATTGTTAACTTTTCATGAATTTGGCATGCTGGTGAATGTCATGTTGGTAGGTTGGAGTTGGCCATGGTGGGAGTATGGATACCACAGAAACGGCAAATGCTGCACATCAGAGCTTTTTTTTTTTTCCTCCAAAAGAGGCAGTTATTGAATGTTTACCATTTACTGTCACACCACTGATGGGATTAAGGACTTGATCCACAGAAGTCTGATTGTGTAGTGAGCGAGGTGACCTGAGTTTTGGGGAGTGATCTGATCTCCTCATTTGGTCTTAGTGTGTTCAAACTTGAAGTCAGGGGCTGTATTAAGCCCAGGAGCCTAGGCTTCCTTATTTTCTAGCTCTGATCTTGAATGGAGGAAGCTTGAATGTTACTTGGGGGGTGGGGTGTGCTGTGGGGAGGCCTCAACAGGTCCTGCCTTCCCCTTGCTGTAGGGGATTAGGAAGATAAGAAATGAGCATTCTGACTTTGCCATCAGGTGCTGAAAATACTGAGGCACATATACATATGATTAACCTATGAACCAATGTTTCCACTTTTCAAAGGTCAAAGTTGCTAAATTGGAAATAGACAGGCACATATTTAGAATTTACTGCCACCCCATAATTAATTATATTTAAACAATATGTGCTGCATATAGATTAGGTATAATATCAACAGTTTCCACAAATGGAGCTAATGAGTGTAACTTTGCCATAGTCAAATCTTATCCATAGTTATTCGTTACTTTTTTACTAGGAGGTATACCTATTGTCAACTGTTGATTTCTTTGATATCCTTTGTGTTCAGTTAACCCTCACACACGATTTCACCCCAACCCAGTAGATAGTTCCACGTCTTAGAGGACAAATTGGTGTACTTTCATGGGAGAGAAGAGGCTTTGATAGAAAAAGCTTATATTAAATTCTGGTTCCTCTGTGCTTCTGGATGTATAATCTTGAGCAAATTATTTAATTCTTGTATCAGTTATTAATAGCTGCATAACAAACTACACTAAAACTTAGTGGTTTAAAACAAACACTAGTGTATTATTTTTTTTCTTTCAAAATTTTATTTAAATTCAAGTTAGTTCACATATGAGTGTATTATTTCTTAGGACTGATTTTTCTGCTGGTCTTGTCTGGGTTCGTGCATGTTACTACATTCAGCTGGTGGCTGGGATGGAGCAGGGACCTCCTCACAGCATCTCGACTTTAGGGTTCCGAGAGAGAAAGCAGAAGCTCCTGGTCCATTTAAGACCTGGGCTCAGAAGTCCCGGAATCTTACTTCTGCTACATTGTTTGCTCAGGGCACATCACAAGGTCAATCTAGATCCAGAGAGGGAGAAATAGACCCCATCTCTTGATGGGAGGAGCTGCGTGCACACCAGGGATGTGAAGGATTTTTGGCTAGCATGTTTCTAGCTGACCTACCAAAACCTCCCTGAATTTCAATTTTTCCATTTGCCAAAAAGGGAAAATACCTTTTACAAAAGGTTACTATGAAAATTCAATGCTAATGTGTAAGAAACTGCTAATATAAGCCTGATACGTGAAATAGCTGCTGGATAAATGGCAGTTCACTCTTCCTTCCCCTTCCTTGGCTCTGCCCCAGTACACCCACCTCCCCAGCTCCTATCCCATGTGATGCTTTTCTGTTCCCCCAGCACACACGAATCTGAGCCTTTGCTGAGGTCTCAGGTGTCTGACATTTGGATGGATGACCAAAGGTCTGAGTATCATAGCTAGAGATTGTAGGCTTGTTTGGGGTGTTTGGGAGTGGGGCAGATATAGAGGTGGTACAGGGGACAGATTAAGAATGGGTCTAGGAGTAGGGTGTGGAGTAGTGTGTGATAGACAGGGCACATGGGGGTGGGGAGGTGGGTGTCTGTTCAGTCTGGGACCCACTTAAGTACCTTCTGCTTCCTTCTGATGTTAAAGTTCAAAGTTCACTATAGCATACGTCTTTTAGGGCTATAGTTATGGACTGGTTGGGGTGTGTGTGTGTGAAAGAGAAGGAAGGGCAGAGAGAGATCAAGAGAGCCCTCAGGGAACGTTTGGCAAGGTCTGGAGACATTTTTGATTGTCACAAATGGTGGGGGTGCTGCTGGCTCCTAGTGGGTAGAGACCAGGCACGCTACTTTGCTAGAGACCAAACCACCTACTAAGCACAAGACAGCCCCCACAGCCGAGAATCATCCAGCCCCAAACATCAAACCCTGCTAGGGGACTATGGTAATTTCTGCTGCACCCTGTCCATCCCTCACTCACCTCCATCAGGTGAGGTGTGGCCTGATGGTTTCAAAACTCCTTTCACAAGATACAAATTTTGTCATACCATAAATAGAGCTAAACGCATATTCATGCGTTTCCATAGCGTGGGCCTCTGCATGCATGCGCTGTGGCTAAAGTGAGCTAGAAAAATGGAAAGAGTATGATGAAGGGTGGTATAGAATAAGACAATAATAAGGGTTTTAACAAGAATTAATATTTATCGAGTCCTCCCTGCACGTCAGACCTTGGCCGAACATGCCACATTTCACATGGTCCCTGATGTCACCTGCCTGGTGGCCCAAGCTCTCTCTCCCCACAGGTCAAACTTGGGTATTTACATCCCCATTACTTTACCTTGGCTGCTCCCTCAGCAGGAGTGCCTGTCCCTGGAGAGGGGTGGGGCCTGCATTTCTTCTGGTTACTTATTTTTGGACAAATTTATTGAGATACAATTCACACACCACACAATTCAGTCAATTAAGATGCACAATTGAATGGTTTTTAGTGTATTCACATAGCTGTGCAACCATCACCACAATTAATTTTAGCACATTTTCATCACCCTAAAAAGAAATCCCATACTTGTTAGTAGTCATGTCCATTCTCTCCTCCCCCAACCCCGCAACCACGAATTACTGTCTGTCTCTATGGATTTGTCTGTTCTGGACATTTCATATTAATGGAATCATACAACACATGGTCTACTTCTAATCATATAATATATGCCTGGTTTCTTTCACTTAACGATGTTTTTGAGGTTCATCCATGTTGTAGTATGTATTGGTTTTCCTCCCTCCCTCCCTCCCTCCCTCCTTCCTTCTCTCCCTCCCTCCCTCCCTTTATTTCACCAAATAGTCCATTATATGAATATAGCACATTTGATTTATCCATCAATCAGTGGATGGACATTAGATTGTTTTCACTTTTTGGCTGTTTGACTAAAGTTGCTGTGAACATTTGTGTACACATTTTTTGTGTGGACATAAGTTTTCATTTATTTTGGGTATACCTAGGAGTGGAATTGTTGAATCCTATTATGTTTTGAGGAACAGCCAGACTGATCTCTAAAGCATCTGCATCATTTTACATTCCCACCAGCAATGTATGAATGGTTACAATTTCTCCACATCCTTGTCAATACTTGTTCTTGTCTTTTCGATAGTAGTCATCCTTAGTCTTCTGGTTACTTCTTGCTCCGTTAAGAAAAAATCTGGGAGGTGCCTGGCTGGTTCAGTTGGTAGAACATGTGACTCTTGATCTCAGGGTCATTAGTTCAAGCCCCACGTTGGGCATGGAACCTACTTTAAAAAAAAAAAAATCTGTTCAGTTCCTAATCTCACATCTCACCTCCTGTATCTGTTGTCTTCTTTCTGCTTTATATCAACCCCACAGGGTCCTTTTTTCTTTCCTCAAAAGGTAGTTGTATGTAGTTGAGTTTAACAGATGATTTGAGGCCATGGGGTGGATGAGGAGAGACATCACTGCACAACACATGGAATAACTTCAAAGTAAAGGGCAAATGGTCCCTGATTTATGATGCAACTTTACAATGATGTGACAGTGATACACATTCAGTAGAAACTGTACATGGAATTTTGAATTTTGATCTTTCCCCGGGCTATCGATATCTGGTAGACACGCTCTCCTGATGTGAGGCTCAGGTCCCAGTCAGCACGCAGTCCTGAGGGTCAACAACCAATACACGGACAACCTCTCTGCATCCACAAGACCCTTCTGTGTGTCACCTTCAGGACAGCATTCAGTCCATGACACGGGAGAGTCAACTCTTTATCATAACATAGGCTTTGTGTTGCATGATTTTGCCCAACTGTCAGCTCATTGAAGTGTTCTGGGCACGTTTAAGGTGGGCTAGGCTGAGCTATGATGTCTGGTGGGTTAGGTGGATTAAATGCATTTTCGATTTAGGACTTTTTCTTTTCTTCTTTCTTTTTTTTTTTGACTTAGGGTATTTTCAACTTACGATGGATTTATTGGATGCAATCCCATTGTAAACTGAAGAAAATCTGTACTTGTTTCTTTGAAGTTCCTCCATCATGGCAGACCTGAGGACTTTCACATGAGCCAGTTTTTCTCATCAGGATCTATGGCTTTCTTGCTCGTTCTGGTCACCTCTCCCTCCTCAGCTGTTCACTTCTGGGTCCTGTCACCCTTACTCTAGGACTCCAGATCCTTCCTGTTCTATCACACAGAATAATTGCGCTCCCCACTATCACCCTCCCTGACACCAGTCTGGCCCTGGAACGATCTTACTGCAACCAGGTTATCCCATGTGTTGCTAAACTGGGGTTTCTCTGACTAGGATTTGCCACCAGCTTTTTTTTCCCCCTGAAAAATCCCACATGTGCAAAAGCAAAAACAAGCAAATGGTTCAAAGTCCCATCACTAACAAAATGTGGGTTGAAGAGAACAGATCTCTCACCTCACCCAGCCCATTCCCTGAAAGTAGCCATTAATAACTAGCTGTTAGGTATTTGCCACTTTTTTCAAGAACATATGAACAGGCATACATGTGCATAGCCTAGATTATGCTAGACTTGGGGCTGTCACTTCACTTTTTCATTTAACAATGTGTTGTGGACATATTTCCATGTTTGCTTCACTTCTTGGAATAGCCATGCTATGAATTGACCATAATTAATCACCCATTTCCCTACTGATGGACAGGTAGATTGTTCCCAAGGACCTCCTTTTACCAACAATGCTGTGGTGAAATCTTTGACAGGTGCTTTCACCTTCCAGGGCGGGGACTAGGTGGGTGAGGCACCTCAGGCACACCCAGGGCACCCGGACAACCCTGAAAACAAGGGCCTCCTTCAGTTTTGCACTCAAGGCTCACTTCCTTTGCCTCACCTTAATCCCAGCCCTATTACCTCCTATAATTCAGTTTCTCTTAGAAATATATGGAATGAAGTAGGGTTCTAATCTCCTCCTCAGCTATTCCTATTTGTTGAGTTACTTATCCTTTCCCTGGTGAATTGAAATGGAACTTTATTCCATATTGGATTCATATGTATATATATATATATTTATTTCTGAGCTCTTTTGTTCTATTAATCCATTTATTTTTACTATATGTACATACATAGTAAATATCTACCTATATTTATCTATCTCTGTATTTATAGATATATAGATAGTTAGATATTTAAATATGGGTCCACTTTGTGCCCAGCCCTGAAGACCCAGCCCTTCCTTAGAGCCAGTTCTTACTCAGAAGTTACGGATCTGGCTTACTGATTTCCCTTACCTACATTTTTTACTGTGCCGGAGGCTGTTCAGCTTGGAGACCTGCTGTGGATAGGGGTACAGCCCAGCAAGCCACAGGATTTTGATTGTAGCAACTCTATAATGAGCTATAACACATAGCAGGCCAAGTTCCCATCACCTACTAGCCTTTTTCAAAAGCTTCTTGGCAATTGTGGAAAAGTTATTCTTCCGTATGAATTTTGGAATCATTTTGGCCAGTCCCACTAGCGCTTAAACAAGCTTTTATAAAAAGTCATGCATCACCTCCTTTACTCCTGACAAGGAAGTAAGACGTGGCGCAGCACCTTACATTTCAGAGCAGGACAGAAAAGTCAGGTGCAGTCAGGAAGTCACATGACTCCAGAGCATGCTCGCAAGTGCACTTACACACTGCGGAAATGGTGATGAGCACACAATCATGGGGTCTCTGCAAGGCAAGAGACTGTGAGTGGGAAGGAGCATGCCTGACCAATGTCCTCGTTATGGCACTCCCTAGTCCGTCACCATGACCGTGAGGAGGCCTTGCTTCCTGGGCTGCTCCCACCCAAGGATCTCCTGCCGTGGAAGAGCAGACCCAGTTGAGTTGTAGGTGGAAGTTCTCGTTGTTAGAGTCACTGACCTCCAGAGTTGTTGGAATGCTCAGCACACGTGAAGTCCAGGGCCTTGGTGGGCAAAACCTGAGACTCTGAAACATGAATCCCAGAACCAAGACGTGGAAGCAGGAGTGGCCCCAACATCCCTCCAGTGACTCACTAGGGGATTTTTGTGCTTCCTGTTCCTGCAGTTGTGGGCTCTCTCCAGGGCCAAAGATCGTCGTGATAGTAGGGGTACCATTGAACTCTGCTCCCCAGTCACCTTGGACTTGTATCCAGGCATCAGCGGGTGAGAAGAATCACCATCTGGGCAGGAGCTGGTGACCCTGACCAGCAGCAGGAGGAAGGGCTCCTTTTACACAATAGGCAGAAATCCATGCGGAGCCCAAGGATCCCCTTGGGTGCCTCTGGGCACCCCCTTCCCTGTAGTGACTAGGTGTAGACTCTCCTAGCAAGCCTGAACTGAGAAGGTTGTAGGACCCTCCAGGAACGAGGCTTGGGTCACAACACCAGGGAAGCCTCTGAGACCCCCCAAGATGAGGCATGACACCACAGGAGACCAGACCAGGTAGTGGAGGGGCTAGAGGATGGATATCAGTTGGCCTTGACGTCCAGCGCAGCTACGGGGGGCTGCACACCGTCTCTCCAGCTTTCTTCTGAGCTTCCTCTGAGGAGGAGAGACGCGTGGGGGCCGTGGAGGGATTGCTACTTGATACCGAAGAGAAGCAGTTACGTGGCGGGTTACAGACCGAATTGTGTTCCCCCCAAAGTCCTATGGTGCAGTCCTAACCCCTACCCCCCCCAACCCCTGGGACCTCAGAATGTGATAGTATATTTGGAGACAGTTTTTACACAGGGAATGACCATGAGGTCATAGGGGTGGGCCCTGATCCGGCGGGGCTGCAGGCCTTGTAAGAGGAGAGTAGGACCCAGACCACACCAGAGGGAAGACAATGCGAGGACCCGGGGAGGAGACAGCCGTCTCTAAGCCAAGGAGAGAGGCCTCAGAGGGAACCAGCTGGGCCAGCAGCATCTGGATCCCTGACGTGCAGCTTCCGGCTCTGTGAGGCAATACGTTTCTGCTGTGTCAGCCACTCACTTTGTGGCATCTGAGCAAGCTAATACATGGCAGAAGGGGTGGACCGTGGTGCCTGAGCAAATGTGCCTGTCCCATGTCTGTCTCCAGCCACAGGGGTGTACCTGCCCCTCCCCTGCTGCTCTGAGCCCCCCGCCCTTGGAGCTCTGGGTGTGCACTGAAGCATCAGACTCTCCCTCTCCACAATCCCCCCTCCCCTCCCTCCTGCACAGGGTCAGGCCCGCTTTGGGGGCTGCGGCACCCCAGCCTCTTGCGGGGCCCGTTCCGTTGTTCTCACAGATGTTTTCCCTAGATGCTGCTCTTGCATACCCAAGCCTCTCTCTCGGTGTCTGCTTCTTAGAAGATCGGAATGATTCAGTCTGAGCCCTCTTCCTCCCCCTGTTTCACAGATGGGGAAACTGAGGCCCACTTTAGAGAATTCTCTTTGCCACCGAGTAAAGGAGTGAATGGTCTCAAAATTTACCATCCTCATTGCTCCCAGGTTGGATAGCAGAGGTCAGTGAAAATTTCCTCCAAGTTGGCCTTTATCCTGCAGCGTCTGGAAGTGCTTGTGAATGTCTCCAGCACCTTTTCCACACTGGAAGCAACCTGAGGCAGTTTGGAATGAATGAACATGTGAGCTGGACGTCTAGGTTTGTCCTATGCGGTGTTTGGGAGAAACTATGAAAGCTTAACACCCCTAAGAGTTAATTTTAGAGAGGCGGTAGTGAGCTGCCCCAATGAGAGAGGATTTGGATTGTTTTTAGTGATTGAGACAGCAGATAACCAAGGCCTAGTTCAAAGTACAATGTAATGAGCATGAGTCAGAACCGAGGTAGGAAACGTGTTCACTGGGGCAATCACCTAGCTCAACCGTTAGGACAGGATCCGGATATCATTGTATTAAAAAAGGAAGGAAAGAAAAAGAAGGAAAGAAAGAAAGGTTAGGAAGGATTGAAAGAAGGAAGGAAGGAAGGAAAGGAGGAAGGGAGGGAGGGAGGAAGGAAGGAGGGAAGGGAGGAAGGAGGTGAGGGAGGAAGGAAGGAGGGGAGGAAGGAAGGAAGGAAGGAGGGAAGGAAGGAAGGAGGGAAGGGAGGAAGGAGGGAAGGGAGGAAGGAAGGAGGGAAGGGAGGAAGGAAGGAGGGAAGGAAGGAAGGAAGGGAGGAAGGAAGGAGGGAAGGAAGGAAGGAAGGGAGGAAGGAGGGAAGGGAGGAAGGAAGGAGGGAAGGGAGGAAGGAAGGAAGGAAGGAGGGAAGGAAGGGAGGAGGGAGGGAAGGGAAGGAAGGAAGGAGGGAAGGGAAGAAGGAAGGAGGGGGAAGGAAGGAGGGAAGGGAGGAAGGAAGGAGGGAAGGAAGGGAGGAGGGAGGGAAGGGAGGAAGGAAGGAGGGAAGGAAGGAAGGAAGGGAGGAAGGAGGGAAGGGAAGAAGGAAGGAGGGGGAAGGAAGGAGGGAAGGGAGGAAGGAAGGAGGAAAGGGAGGAAGGAAGGAGGGAAGGGAGGAAGGAAGGAGGGAAGGGAGGAAGGAAGGAGGGAAGGAAGGGAGGAGGGAGGGAAGGGAGGAAGGAGGGAAGGAAGGAAGGAGGGAAGGGAAGAAGGAAGGAGGGGGGAAGGAAGGAGGGAAAGGAGGAAGGAAGGAGGGAAGGAAGGAAGGAAGGAAGGGAGGAAGTCTGGAAGCTCTCACCAACACAGCACCAGCCAGAGAACCATCACTCAAGGCTTCGAGCTGATCATTAAACACAGGGCCTGTGCTGAGGAGGTGGTCCCGCAGGTTGGGAGCTGGGAGCCCAGGTGGGGCTAGAAGGAAGGGAAAACCCTCCATCCCCAGGGAGCTCTCATGCTTCTCAAGGAGAGGTGCTCAGGCTGTGGCCTCAGGGGTTCCTTGGAGTCGGCAGTGGGGTCCCAACTGAGGGCCACATGGGGGGAGGCGCTGGGGCAAAGACCAGCCGTGACCTCAGGCAGGTACCGTGAGGAGACCAAGCACTCTAGAACTGTGGCTGCGAGTGCCTGTGGGCGGGGGCTGCGAAGGAATCCTTTCCTCCTCCTCCACCGGCCCCCTCGGCCTTCTCCCTCTCAAAGGAGCTGGGCTGGTTTAAGGCCTGGTGCAGTTTGAGCCTCTGTCCCCAGCATTACTGAGCGACACAGCTTTAGCTGGATGTGGGCACTTAGTGACACATTTACTTTGTGAAGTCAAAGTATGACATGTTGACAGCATTGGCTTTCAGTGAGCTCCCACAGTACCAAGGTTATATGGAAGTTTCTGCCAAGTTAAACCTGTATACCTTCTTTAACACTTAAAAAAAAAAAAAAGGCTTATTTTTGGCTTTCAAAAAAAATTACATGTCACTGTTGGCAGGCTCTAATATTTAAATGATATTTTTAGATGGGATGATTTAAGGGAGTAAATTCATTCATTCATTCATTCATTCATTCATTCATTCATTGTATTGAGTGTCTTTCAGGTAGGTTATCCGGAGAGATGTGAAGCCAGTGTCTACCTTAAAGAAGAAAAATGTTAAAAGAGCTGCCAAATAATAGGGCTCCTGAAAGATTCTCACAGTTGTTGTATGGTTTGTTAGACCAGCTCTGTCCACTCCAGCTGCCGTTGGCCCCATGTGGTTCTTGAATACTTAGACTGTGCCACATCCAAGCCAAGATGCACTGTACATATTGGCTTCTGGGGTTTAGCATGACAGAGAACGCAAAATATTTCATTAGCAATGTTAAATAGTAATCGTATGTTTTAAATATTGATTATTTGGTTATATTGGGCTAAATAAGCTCTATTACTAAAACGAATTTCACCTGTTCTTTTTTTTTTTTTTACTTTTCTTTTAATGCGGCTACTAGAACCTTTGAAATCACCCACATGACTTGTCATGTCGCCATTGGACAGAGCTGGGTTAGCCCCTCAGAACTCTTTTGTACCTCCAACTTTCTGTAGAAACTTGAGGATAGACACTCTTTATATATTTAAATTCAAGATACTATATACAAGATGGGGCGCCTGGGTGGCTCAGACAGTTAAGCGTCTGGTTCTTGGTTTCAGCTCAGGTTATGATCTCAGGGTCGTGGGATAGAGCCCTGCGTGAGATTCTTTCCCCCTCGTGCTTCCTTTCTCCCCTGCTTTTCCCTCCCATGCCATGCACACACACACACACTCTCTCTCTCAAATAAATAAATAAATAAATAAATAAAATCTTAAAAAAAAAAAAACCCAAAATACTATATACAAGGGAGACTTGAAGAGTTTATCTGGGGCTTTTTGTTGGAAAGTTGGGATTTTTTTTTTCCCCCAAAGGTAAAACTCCAGGTAACAATGGACATATGTGTGAGGTGGTTCAGACAGAGGTATAGGGCGGTGTTGTCCACAGCATGGGGTCCAGTCAAATAATCCAGGGTGAAAGGAAAAGACAGTGAGGGTGTGGGGAAAGGCCCTTCACCAAAAGCAGGACATCTGACTCTCAGCATTCCTTCTGCGGCTCAGAGAAACAGCTGAGAAAAACCACCACTCAGGAAAATGCGGTGTCTGTGCACATGGGAGTCCTGGGGACCCCATGAGTCGCCAGCCTTGGGAGAACAAGGGCTGATGAGTGTCTTCATTCAGATTTTATCAGAAAAATAGAATTCCCTGACTATAATAATCTCTGAACTCCTTTGAGCAGGGAGCTCACCGGGTTTAGGGAACACGTTGACACGTTAAAAAAGTAAAACTAAGACGATATAGAAAGCCTGGTTATTGTAGTCCACGACCCCTTTCCTCCTGCAAGGACTGAATCGGAACATGAATTATGGCCCATCAGTTCCCAGGCTGTCTCCCCACTGAGAGCCTGCGTGCAAAATAAACCCTCGGAGCACTTATGCAAGGTATGATTAGCAGAAGCGCACAGGATTATGTTTATGGGTGTCTGGAGGATTCTCAAGCTGAGAGTTCGGGCAACGTAGGGGAAAAATAAATTCTCTCTCAGATCTCATTTTGGAGTCATGAATCCAGACACCAGATTATTTAACCGCATTAGATGATCTTTTGGGTCTGATTTAAAATCTACAAAAACAAGGAAGTCAGCGCTCGGGCTGAGGATGCGAGCTAGTGCTTTTAACCCTGCATCACGTTTAAGGGATTGCTCCTTGGAAAAGAAGGGTTTGAGTAAGCATCTCCTCCAATGTTGAGTCCTTCTGTGATGGATTTATGCCAGATTGTTGCTTTTACTTGAGTGGCATTGGTTATAAAGAAAGTATTTTTGTTTTCATTTCATTTCATAAAATAATTTCATTTTCAGTGTGCATGCTATCCAACTAGGAGAATGCTGTTCACCATTTTCTTTTCTTGTCCAACCCTGAAAGGCTGTTCATACCAAATCATTTCATAACTCTTCAATCACATTTCAACAGATCTCCTGGTTAGCTTGTGTGGTTGTGTAGTAATTCGAGTTAACTCAGAGTAGATGCTTACCTGTTACACTTCATAGCTAAAAAACAAAGACATAGGGTTTAGACCAATTATTTACTACGTGTTTTGCCCAGAATACCACAGAGAGCCTTGGGTGCGGTGGGGTGAGAAAACAACAGAAGTAAAAGAAAATTTTTAATCTGGCGCAATTTTAATCTTCAATATAAACATGTTAGATAAATACAAAGGAGAGAGGGAAATGTGTGTTATACTTTCTTTTTCCTTTTGTCACAGCTATTTTTAATCTTGATTGTTCCAGAAGTTGTGGCATTCCTGAGACTCTGCTGGGTCCAGTTATAGCTGCCTATACATCCTTCCCTTTGTGGAGAAACACTTGGGTGTATGGGTGTATTTTTTTTTTTTTTTTTTTTACTTCTTGACCTTTTCTCTAGTTGTCAATTAATAACACGTCCCAGTCAGCCTATCAACATTTATTCCCCTAAGATTTCTATCAATAGTTTGGGCACTGGAGCTGGACAGTTGAGCGCAAGTCTCACTTGTACGCTTATGAGACCTTGGGAAAGTTCTCTACTCTTTCCAAGCCTCATCTCTTAAAAAGGCTTAATAATGGAGCCAGCTCACAGGGCTGGGTGAGGATTAAAAGAGATTATTCACATAATGCCCTCAGCCCAGAGTCTGGCACTCAGTAAATCGTGGCTATATTTATTATTGCTTTCCTGCCAACCTCATCCTGGCTTCCTATGGAGCAGTGCACCTCAAAGGGTGAGCCGGGAAGCCTCCACACCCGCGTCCCTGGGAGCCCGTGAGAAGCCCGTGAGAATTCTCCATCTACCTCAGACCTTCGCCATCCAAATGTCTGGGCTCAGGACTCAGCGATCTGTGCAGCCAGGCTCTCGGAGAGATTTGCATGCATGGTCAGTCTGAGAGGCACCTATCTGGAGAGCCTACTGTATGATTCCTCAGCCTGACACCTTGCTCTTTGCACGGCCCCACCTCATTCCTGGGAACAGTAGAAGCTGCAGGTGTGGGAAGAAACTGAGGTGGGTTCTGGGAAAGGGCTGTTGACTCAGTACTTCCGGATGGATAGACAAAGGGTGTGGAGGGGATTGGCCCATCCCTGCCTTAAGCACAGGCTGCGGAGAAGGGGATGGGAAGGAATTTCTGAGTGTTCCTGCAGGAAGCCAGGGAGAATTAGGCGGGCCCTGCAGGGCAGAGTGCCCAACCCTTTAATAAAGGGGATGCAAACCTGCCAGCCTGAGTACCACTGGATGTTCCTCCCACCAGATCAGCGGCTCTCCCTGGCTCATGCCAGCCTGTTCCCTGGCCCCTGGGGGAGAGGTCGGCACCGTCCAGCTGCTGGGCCTTTCTTCATGGCTCCAGCAAATGTTTGCCCCGGTGCCACCCATTTTGTGTCATAGCTAACATAGTCACATATTTGACTCACCTGGGAAATCGTAAGCTCTCTCAGGCCAGGACTTTATTTATTCCCTCAACCACTATTTACTAAGGGTCTACTGTGCCCAGGCTTTTCCTGGGGGCTGGCGAGATAGTTGAGAACAAGGACCACAGCTGGTACCCCCAGTCCAGGCGACATCACCCTGCTGGGGCTAACCCAACAGGCTCCCCAGATTACTTTACTTCCCTGCCTCACATCCTTCAATGGCTTCCAGTCATGTTTAGAATAGAATCCATACTCCTTTCTGTGGCCTGTAAGGCTCTGTATGCTTCCTGCTTTCCCCTCCCTCCAAACAGGTGTTCCATCAGCCTCCAAACCTGTTCCTGTTACAGGCCTTTGCCCCTTCCTCTACTTGGGATGCTCTTCCCCAAATCGCCAAGGTTTGCTCTTTCTTTCTCCTCCTCTGATTCCTCCATCAAGTACAACTGCACCACACTCCATCATCCCGATCTCCCATCTGGCTTTAGTTTCTCGGTAGAATTTATCATGGCCCAAAGTTATATTCTATACTATCATATTACATATGCTTTCTTCACTTATTTCTGTCAGTCTCCTCTAGAATTTAGAAGTTCCCTGGAGGCAGAAACTTAATTGGCCTGTTCTCTGTTCTATCTCCAGTGCCTAGACTGTGGCAGGTACCCAGGAGGAACTCAATGAATATTTGGTGAATGAATGAGCCAATGGACAAAAGATCACATTTGGAGTTTACAGAATTTCTCATTAGATTCTGGTTCTGATGTCAGTTCCTTTCTCCCCTGCTCCCTTGGAAGAGGTAAAGGCTTTTGAAATGTTCAGCAGGCTGAAAATATGATTCTCCATACCAAAGGTCCTTAGGGTGTCAGTGAATGACCGCCAGTGATACTTACTGGTCCTTGTAGGAGTCCTTCAGGATGTCAGGAAATAACAATGTGTTGTTACAAATAGCTTTAAGGAAAATTTGCTATTGACTATCAGTCTGAGAATAATAAACAATCCCTGGTAATTTTCTTAGAGTATAGATACTACTTTAAGGGCTTTCAGAATATTCTTTAGAGTTCAGACAGTAACACGGTGTGGGCTTGTCTCAGGTTATTTGTCAGAAAGTACGAAGTCTGGGCAGGTGAGTTTTCCAGAATTATAAAGCATCAACCTTCTTAATCCTAAAATTAAAACACAAATATGAAAGTCGTTTTCATAGAAGACTTTTTCATAGGTTAAAATGCTTATCCGCACCTACATTTTATGTGAACTCTCTTTGAGGGTGGTCTGCACACAGAGGAAGGGTCTCTCTCTGTCAGAAACTAGAACACAGGAAATGATTCCCAAGACACTTATGTTGGAGGGTTTTTTTTCTCCCTCTTATTTTTCTCATTCTCCTTCCTCTTTTCCTCACTTGTGACGTGGAAATGTGAAACGTTCCTTCTCAGTTTGGTGCTTCGAAGTCTCAAAGGGAAAAGTAAACAAACTCCTACCCTATTAGCAGATGCTGTGTGTGGCAGATGTTCACTTAAACACTCAGATAACAGTGACAGACCTGCAGGATGTTCCCTGAGGAGGGGCCATCAAGGACGGGCCCTCCCAGTTCCCAACCCAGTGCAATTCTTCCCGATTTTTGTAGAACTCTTTATGCTTAGATAATGTAAGGAAGATTTTTATAGTGTAGCATCTTAACACACTGTCAAGTCTCAACACACCCCAATAAGCGAGGAGATGGAATCATTGCATACTCAAGAGACTGTTTCTTGGGCCTAACAAAGAAACCGTTTTCTTTGCCATTTCTAGAGGCTTTTGAAAGAATTTTCCAAATTAACTCAAGTCGCCAGTGGTCTGCATGTATCTTATGAGGACATCTTCCTTAGAAGAAAAGGAAGGGTTCCCGATTTCCTTGTACCCGAAGGAGCTTAGAACTTTGTACCTCCTATCAGTGAGAAATTCTTTCAGTGGCAAGTGACAAGAAACCTGATCTGAACAGACTTCAGCCAAAAAGGAAATTATGCTGGCTGGGGTCACCACGCAGTCCAGAGTAGATCGGGTGTGGCTTCAGGTGCGACTTGATTCAAACCTCAAGGGATACAACCTAGACCCAGTGGTCTTTTCTTTTCTCTTCCATGTGTTCTCCTCTTGCAAGGTGACTGCCAACGGCTCTCAAGGTGAGGAGCTCCTGGGTTCAAATGCAGCAGAAAAAAATGAGGACCCTTGGCTTGGTATCCCCAGGCAGAGTCTTGTTGCATCTCACGGTCTCTGATTGCCAACCAGAAGCCTGTCCCCCAACCAGTTATAGTTCCAAGGGGCGTATGATATGCTGATTGGCTTAGACTCAGGTCACATGACCTACTCCAGAGCCAGTTAACTTCACCCAAAGCTAATGACAATGGAGGACTAGGTGACCTGCTGGTTCTCTGGCCAGATCTCTGCTGTGGACTAGCTGTGCTGTCATTGAAAAGACAGACTAGGGAAGTGATGGTGCATATATATTTTCAAAGGAATCCTACAAATATCATCACACTTTCTTTTGGTGAGGATTTAGCCAGAAGTAAAAGTTTCCCAACTGGCATATCATCAAAATTACTGGGGGATTTAGATTCCAGAAGTTTGGGGTGGCACCCACGGAGTATAATAAATCTGTTAAATTTGATCATTTTTAAGACCACCCCAGATGATTTGGAAGATCAGTTGAAGTCGGGCACCCGCCCAGGCACCCCTCTTCTGGGCAGGGCCAGCTCCGGCCAGAAGTCATGTCCTTCCTTCTGTGCCTTATGTCTATACCTGTATATTCTGCCTTGTAGTGTAGTGCTTCTGTATGGATTTTACTTCCCCTTTCAAAACAATAAACCCTTGGAGGACTGGAATCATGCTGTTCCTTGAGTCCCAAACCTTCGCAGGGCCCCCTACGGTGCCTTATGCCGAGGAGGCTCTCTATTTATTTCTGTTGTTTGGATCAAAGTATGAGTGAATGGAGCCCTTACACCTCCCCTTTCTTCTTCTCTTTGTTTTTGGCACTGTCTTTTCCCCAAGATGCCTGTCCTTGGAAAGCTCTAACGAACTCTAGCCTGATTTGCTGATGAGGCCTTCAGATGGTATTTCTGCAGTGTTGCTTACTTTTTAAGAAGAGGTTGTTGGAAGACAGGACATTTTAAAGCCATAATGGTAAGCAGAAGCAGAAAGAAAGACCTGGGGTACAGAACTTGGGAACTCTCCCCTTTCTGAGAGCTCCTTTATTTCCTGAATTAGAAACATTAGGATGTTTCCTGTAACCTCTCTATTACAAAGTGAGGGCAGAAGCGCATGACAATAAAAATAGTAGAACAAAATTTAGGAGGACTGGTAGGGATTCCTTTAAAATAAGATAGGAAACTCAGAAATCATTAAAAAAAGAAAAACAAGTAGAGATTTGACTACAAAAAATTAGAAATGTCTGCATGAAAAAATATACCTTACATAACATAGATAGATGACAGAAGAAAAAATTGATGTTTACCTCCACAGAAGTTTACTGTTTGATAAGTGCTTACAATTTGATATGAGAAAGCTAACATCCCAATAGAAAAATGGGCAAAGGATAATAGGTGATTTATAAAAGAGGAAATACAAATGGCCGGGTGTATGAGAACATGCTGACCCTTACTTCAGTCAGGGAAACAAAAGGAAAATTAACCAGATGTCAGTTTTTACCCATCCAATTTGCAAAATTTGAAGCAATCCATAACATCCAGAGCTGGGAGGTTTGGTGAAATGGGCATCTTATCCATTGCCATTGGGGGTATGCATTGTTGTAAATGTTTCCCAAAGTTGTTTGGAAACATCTATGAAATAAATGATGTTTATAGCTTTTGACTGAACCACTAATCCTATTTCTAGGAATCTGAGCTAAAGCGTGCAAAACGAAAACACCAGGATGTAGGACTACAGGTATAAAGGTTGTTTCAGCTTTATTTGAGGTGGGGTAGGGTAGGGAAAGAAACCCTGCATATCTCATCATAAAGGAATATGCATTCAAACTATGGCATATCATGAAGCTAATAAAAAGAATAAATGAGATCTATAAATTGGGGATGGGGGTGGCCATAATATAGATTATATTATATATTGGAATACCACTTTTATTAAAAAGTTGTAGAGAAAGAAAAAGAAAACCCCTTCCATATGTGTTCATATTTCTATATGTTTATGAACTCCTAGACAAAGGTGTGAGGGTTAGGTACCAAACTGTTAACCCTGTTACCTTAGGGGATGGGATTACAGTGGGGGAGGCAAGCCCAACTTTAACACACAGAGGCGGTGGGCCCAAGGAGAGAGGACAGATGGAAGCTTGGCCTTGTCAACTCCCCAGCTCTTCATTCCAGTTCCCTGTGCACCTGAAGAGACTTTGTGCACATATGTGTTGGCACCCCAGCCTGCCCACTCCCCACAACTGCTCCTGGAGTCTATGAGTGCACCCATCCTGGGCCAGGCTGCCCTTGGAAGAACAGGCTGCAGGGGAGGCTCACTCTGGTCCTGGGAGAGGGCTTGAGGTCTTTTGGGCAGGGAATTCTAGTATCCCCGATACCTGGAATGTGGTCTAAAAGGAGTCACAGCTCTCAAGTAGACAATTGTCCTTGGCTCTGAAGACCCCTATTTCATTGGTGAGGCTTAGATTTCTAAAGAAGAGGGCTTGAACTGGGGTCCTAGTGGCCCACGTCTAAGGGGGTGGGTACAGAGAAATGGGGGAGATGGTTAAATATTCTTCTTTATGTTTCTCTAAATTATTGACTCATTACAATAAACATTCAGGAATTCAAAAAAAAATTTAAATGTATCTCCTTGAACATTTTAAAGTGAAAACCCAAGAACCTAACAGGGAAAAAGACACTCAGCTAAATTAATCTCTAATGGAGAAATGTCAGGCACCATTGTGAGCACGTGGGTAGAAGAAAGAGCTGAGACCATCTACCACTTCTTCATACCCCCTCACTCCATCTTGCCATTACTGTTTTGCTGTAAAGTCAAGGGACATACATGGCATGGGGTCAAGCACATATACCTACATACACATTTTTTTTTAAGATTTTATTTATTTATTTGACAGAGAGAGACACGGTGAGAGAGGGAACACAAGCGGGGGGGGTGGGAGAGGGAGAAGCAGGCTTCCTGCTGAGCAGGGAGCCTGATGCAGGGCTCGATCCCAGGACCCTGGGATCATGACCTGAGCCGAAGGCAGACACTTAACGACTGAGCCACCCAGGCGCCCCCCTACATACACATTTTTTGAGGAGATTTATCCACCCATCAAATATTTACCGAGGGCTCCTTATGTATCAGGCAATTTTTCAGGTGCTGGGAATATAGCAAAGAATAAAATAGCAAAAATCCCTGCCCTCATGGAGATAGACATTAAACAAGATAAATAAATAAAAATAAAGGTGTGTTAGAAAGTGCTAAACATAAAGCCAGGACAGAGTGAGGGGTAGAGGACTCCAGTTTTAGATGGTGTGACCAGGACGGTCTTACCTGGGATGAGATGTAAATCCTGATCTGTAGGAAATGAGGGAACCAGGTGAAGTGACAGATTTGTGCAGCTCACTTTCTTCCCCCTGGAATTGATTAAACAACAAACCAGACATGAAGAGACATGGAGGAAACTCACATGCATATTGCGAAGTAGAAGAAGCCAGTATGAAAGACGACATACTGTGCAACTCTAGTTATGTGACATTCTGCAGAAGGCAAACCTATGGACACATAAAGATCAGTGGTTGGAGGGGAGAGAGTTGGAGGGGAATACGTTGAGCACAGGGGACTTTTTAAGGTGGTACAGTTACTCTGTATGATTATGTAATGGTGGGTGCATGACATTATGCACTCGCCAAAACCCATAGAACTTTACAGCACAAAGATTGAACCTCAATGTATGGGAAGTAGAAAAAAATTTTTCAGAAGGTCAGAGGATCCCAGGGAGGGACTCAGACTGTGCCAAGAGATTCTAACTGTAATAAAAATGTATGAAACAGCCTCGTTAGGGGAAAGGTGCTGACCTAAGTAATCCTGGGGATGAGCAGAATCTATAAGACTAAAGGCAAGAGAAACAGTGCTTAGCACTGCACGCTAATTGATAAAGTTGTTTCCCATAGTGCTGTGGGTTCATGATTCTCTTTTTTTTAATAATTTTTTTTTTTTTTTGAGAGGAAGGGAGAGAGAGAGTATGAGCAGTGTGGAGGAGAGGCAGATGGAGAGAGAGAATCCCAAGCAGGCTTCATGCCCAGCATGGAGCCTGATGCGGGGCTTGATCTCACGACCCTGAGATAATGACCTGAGCCAAAATCAGGAGTCAACACTTAATCGACCGAGCCACCCAGGCGCCCCTGATATGAGGCTTATATACGTATATACTGGAATGGAACATTAAATAAAATGATGGTGGATGGTAGGAGCCAGGTTTCTTACTGTGGGAGCGGGTATTTATTTACAGATCAGCAGGGGAGGAGGCAAAAATGTGTCTATCTCTTAATAGGTTAGAGTTGGAGACGTCAGTAAAAAATCATGTTTTACTTAACATCAATATAGATAGTTACATACTGAAGTATTCATAGATAGTCACAAAAATATTTCTTCGGGCTATCCTCTTATAGCCTAAAAGCAAAAAAAAGGGGGGAAAAAAGATACTCTGGTATCAGTGAGTATACCTAGGTCCCCGATCTTGGTTTCTAATACCATTCTCTAATAAAAGGAACCAGGGCTTCTTGGAAAGTGAGAACCAGGGTAAGAAATATACAAGATGAGCCTAGGGTACCTTCTAATGACAGAAAGTAAGGAAGGCCCCCTCCCTTCTCCATCTCCCACCAAAATGAGGGACTATGTCAGAGGGGTACAGGAGCCAAGCAAAAGAGCTCTCAATGGCTAAAGCTGGGACAATTTGAGTAATACAAAAGTAGTACTGTATTACAACCCAAAGTATAATGTAAATATTCATGAGTCCATACTAATATAAATAAATAATTGAATAACTAAGTAAGTAGGGAGGATAGACAAACCTCCATGCATAAGAATTCAAAATACTTGTACACTTTACCCTCAAGGAGGTGATGCAGAACCACCCAAGTAAGGACTGACCTCCTTCCAAAGAGTAGGTAGGGTATGGGAAAAAAAGCATGATTGTGAATTGTCAGAGTCTCCCCAGGGTGGGTTGCAAGGATATTCCTAGAATTTAAGGAGCCTTTTCATTGTTGCGAGGGGTGGAGTCCTGCCAACCTCAGGTCTATAGGTCCTTGATACACGTGTGGCCTGGTTGTGGCAGGGCCGAGGTGTGATTTGAGGCCCTGGGCAAGTGAGGGTGACAGGGACTGTGGTTTTTGTGGCCAGAGGTGCAGGTGGGGTTTGGAGGGAGTCCTACTCCGACCTGAGGTAGGAGGAGAAAACAGTGGCTGGGGACACAGAATCCTGTGGCAGCTAGCATTCTCAGGCTGGCTCTCCCTTCTAGGACATGTCCAAGGCCAACCTCCTTCCAAAGAGCAGGGTATGGGAAAAGAGGAAGTGTCACTTGTCAGTGGAGAAACCTGACAGGGATGGCCTCAGCTGGGTGGTCAAGGTCAGCGTCCACAGGGATAAGTTATGTTGATGGTATATAATGAGAATGACACTTAACCTCTGTGCTCTTCCTCCCTCCCAACCAGAATCCCAATCTAATCACGAGAAAAACATCAGACACACACAACTGAGGGACATTCCACAAAATACTGAATCAGTAACTCCTCCAAACCAGCAAGGTCATCAAAAAAAGGAAAGTCTGAGAAACCATCACAGCCAAGAGGACCCTAAGGAGACAGGATCATGAGATGTAATGTGGGATCTGGGGGATGGGTGGGGGGGGATACAAGCTGAGGGAAACTTAGGAAATCTGAACAAAGTGTGGATTTTCCTTCATAACAATGTTATCAGTATTATTAGTTCATCAATTGTAACAAATGTACCATACTAATGTAAGATGTTAATAATGGGAGAAACTGGTGTCAGGTGTATGGGGGCACTGTAAATCTTCTCTCATTTTCTATAAATCTAAAACTGTTCTAAAAATTAAAGTCTGTTATATATATATATATATATTTATATGTATTTAAATATTTATTTAATTGAGAGAGAGAGAGAGAGAGAGCACACAAGCAGGTGGGGCAGAGGGAGAGGGAGAGAGAATCTCAAGCAGAGTTCATGCTGAGCGTGGAGACTGATGTGGGTCTTGATCCCATGACCCAGAGATCACAACTTCAGCCGAAAGCAAGAGTCGGATGCTCAACTGACAGCACTACCCAGGCACCTCTCTATTTTATATATATATTTAAAACCTTGTATAATTACAATCATGACTTTTAAACCCTGGTTTTGTTCAAGGGAAATGTAGCTATGAGCTTTTGTACACATGGGCACCAGAAGGACACTGTTGTTAGCATTTAAAAACTGGTGCCTGGAGCCCTTCCCAAGTCATTCTGTGGCTTAGGAAGGCTATAGAACAAGATGGGGATCCCAGAACATGAGTGACCTCAAAGCAACCCCTGGGTACCTCTCCTTGGATCCCCAACCTTCCATAACAGGGTTCTCTGCTTCCAGAAACCGTGAATTCCCTGACAAGAAAAGGCTCACCCAAGCCCTTCTGGAAGGGGATATTTACTAGTAAGGTACAGGGCCACCTTGTGTTTGGGTACAGTCATCTGGGAACATCCCAAGTTTGTTCCATCCCAAGTTTGTTATTTCAGAGCTGGCCTTTGAACACTAAAGAATTCCGGCGGCTTTGGATCATTTTATTTTCTATCTCCCAGGGGACACTGTCAATAATTTACATTGCACAGCATTGGGTTATCTAATAACTCTGGATTTTCCGCTCTAAGGGAGGGGGATAGAAAAGTAGCTCTTTGTTTTTTAAAGGGGGAAAAAAAAATCACTGCTCCTTTTGGTTGGGGGTGGTCGGCGTGCCAGAAGCTGGCCTTGGCTGGGCTCAAGAGGTCACCTTCTTGAGGAGCAGGTAGAAAGGAGGTTGGAGAGAGGAATGTGTGGGAGAGCTGAGCTGGGGTGGAGAGGTGCTGGGTTCCTCCCTCTTCCGGGGGAGTCATTCCTTGTGTAGATGGCCAGGTAAAGAGAAGAGGGAATCCCCTGACAGCTAAGGCACAGATCCTTCACCCCTTCCCAATGGCAGTTCCTGAAGGGATGGTGCTTGTTTGCCTTTAAAAAGGAACTGGAAATGCTCTGAACATTTCGAGTGACTCATACCAGTCTGGTATATTTGTAAATACCATTCCTTGGACAGATTTAAACAGGAAGCCTGGAAAGTCTGTTTCCCCAACACATTGCACTAGTGGTGGAGTTCTGCTTCTGGGGAAGAGCAGAAGATCCACTGATTTCTAGTTTCATTCATGGTGTGACCCCCGGACCATCCGTGTTGGCCATGAAGGAGGGGCCCTGCTGAACTGTGGTAAATTACAAAGAGAGTTTTCTCTCCCGTGAGTGGAAGACCACCGCTTCTGTGCAGTCCGCCTTCCGTAATCTTAACATTCCCCCTCATCCCATCCCATAACGCTTGGGCCATTTTTAAACCTCAGGGTGCTTCTAGAGCTTTTCTTGCTGCCAAAATGAAATGTGAGCAAATGTTTCAAAGCCGTAACTTTAAAGGCCTCAGATGAAGTTATGCAGCCTGATTTTGCTTTCATGTAAGGCTTGCCCTGTTCACCGGCTTTGTATATACGGAACCTGTGCTATTTGTATTGTGTTTTTCTCCCTCTTCCCGGTTCTCTAACAAATTTCTAAGCTCCAGTAGGTGGTAGGTAAGTCAGACCTATCATTTTGTGGCGCTGTCTGGCAGAGCGGAGGCGGCCAGGGTGTGGGCTGGGGTCTGGACAGGAGGCGCGTTTGAGACCTCTGGGTCCGTGGGCCCTGAACGGCAGGCTAGGCAGCAAGGCAGCCCTGGGGGTGGGGTGGGGGGGGTGACGGCAAGGAATGAAGGAGTGGGTTGCAGAGGCTTTTCTTTCTCTCTCACCTGGCTCTTCCCAAGTGCGAACATGTTTTATGTTACATAGCGAGCGAGGCAAAGTGGTGGTTTCTCCTAATTCCTCATGCGATTTCCAGACATGACGGTCCTTCTCCTGGCAGGCTGAGTTATCTGCCCCCGCGAGAGCCTTGGATTGAATCGATTCCCTAAAGGAATCAAACGTGAGAGATAGAGGAAAAAAGACAGCCGTGGAAGAACATCCGCGTAGCTGTGGAAATGCCGTGTTGCCACGTGGGGTTGTGTCGGAAGTCAAAGAGTTAGACAGCAAACAAGGACGGGGTTTTCCTGTTTCTCCTCTCCTCTCTCCCTCTGTCTCTCCCTCTCTCCTCTTTTCATGAGAAGAATTGGATGTTTGCCCATGCAGACAAAGCTGGCTTAGGGAGGCAAAGTTCGGGGAGGAAGCAATGTGAGGAGACTGGAAATAGCAGGAATCCAGACATGCTTTGCGCTCCAGCCCTGAACTGGGAGAGGAAGAAGCTGTTCTCCCAGCTGTGGCCGGGGCCCAGGGGGCAGGGAGGGCCACCCACCCCTCCGGCTCTCTGTGGCCTGGGTAGCAGGACATTTGTCCTGTAGCGGACCTGCCATAGGGCAGCTGCAGGAGCCTGCACCCCCGTCTGCGGGAGCACAGACCTCCACTGTTAGGAATTAGGTGGAACATATGCATGTAGGACGCTACTGGCTTTTTCCAGACACAAGGCCACTTTCCAGCCCGAGAAGCAGCTTGGAGGAAACCGGGTAATGAGACAGAGTCCCAGCTGGACCCGAATGCTTTACTCTCCTTTCCTTCCTCTGCCTCCTTTTCTCTTCTCCTCCTTCCCGCTCCATCTCCTCACCCCCCCATCTACTTCCGGTTTACTTTCCCCCTTCTTTACTGGTCCTCACCTTCTTTGCCTGGTTCCCTTTGCTCTTTTGTTCTTCTCCTTTGTGCCTTTCTCTCATTTCCTTCTTTTTTCTCTTTAGCGTCTTCTACTTTCTTCACCAGGCGCTCCGTGCTTCTTCACGTTTATCCCAATTTTGTGTTTGACTCCTCTGTCAGCTGAAATGGTTTGCGGGTTCTCGTGGAAAGAAAAATGCAGCCTGTGTCATTGAAAGCTGGTGACTGCCTTCATAATGCTACGAAGAGGCTGTGGCATTTTATAATAGAAAAGGAATGCCTGCTATCATTGATTGAGTACTGCTTTGAGTTCTTCTAACAGCCTGGCTGAGCAGCGCGAGGTTCTTCGGCTTCCCGGATCCGGAGACCCAGGCTGACACTTAGCAGTCTTGCACAAGGTCATCCTGCATGTCAGAGGGTGGCGTTGAACCCAATTCTGTCTAATTCTGAAGTCCCCCTTGCTTTATACAGCCGTGAGGGTTGCGGCTAAAGTGGCCATGCATGCTGGGGGCGGGATGTGTTTGTGGTTCAGTTCAAATGTCTAAAGCAGCCAGTTCCAGTGTTGGCATTACCAGACTCTGGGTGCTGAGACCCACCCCAGAGTTTCCATTTCGGATCTGGGGGCAGAGCCTGAGAAGGGGCATTTCTTTCTTTCTTTTTTTTTTTTGGTTTCAAATTTTTAAAAATATTTTTATTGTTATGTTAATCACCATACATTACATCATTAGTTTTTGAGTAGCGTTCCATGATTCATTGTGCATAACACCCAGTGCTCCATGCAGAAGGTGCCCTCTTTAATGCCCATCACCAGGCTAACCCACCCTCCCACCCCCTCCCCTCTAGGACCCTCAGTTTGTTTCTCAGAGTCCATTGTCTCTCATGGTTTGTCTCCCCCTCCGATATCCCCCCTTCATTCTTCCCTTCCTGCTATCTTCTTCTTTTTTTTTTGACATATATTGCATTATTTGTTTCAGAAGTACAGATCTGTGATTCAACAGTCTTGCACAATTCACAGCGCTCACCATAGTACCTACCCTCCCCAATGCCTATCACCCAGCCACCCCATCCCTCCCACCCCCCAACTCCAGCAACCCTCAGTTTGTTTCCTGAGATTAAGAATTCCTCATATCAGTGAGGTCATATGATACATGTCTTTCTCTGATTGACTTATTTCGCTCAGCATAACACCCTCCAGTTCCATCCATGTCCTTGCAAATGGCAAGATTTCATTTCTTTTGATGGCTGCATAATATTCCATTGTATATGTATACCACATCTTCTTTATCCATTCAACTGTCGATGGACATCTTGGCTCTTTCCACAGTTTGGCTATTGTGGACATTGCTGCTATAAACATTGGGGTGCACGTACCCCTTCAGATCCCTACATTTGTATCTTTGGGGTAAATACCCAGTAGTGCAATTGCTGGATCGTATGGTAGCTCTATTTTCAACTTTTTGAGGAACCTCCATACTGTTTTCCAGAGTGGTTGCACCAGCTTGCATTCCCACCAACAGTGTAGGAGGGTTCGAGAAGGGGCATTTCTAACAAGTTTCCGGGTGATGCTGAAGTCACTGGCCTGGTGACCACACTTGGAGACCCACTGGTCTGAAAGGTTTTGGCTTTATTTTATTTTTTTAAAGATTTTATTTATTCATCTGAGACACAGAGATACAGAGAGAGAGAGAGAGAGCATGAGCAGGGAGAGAGGCAGAGGGAGAGGGAGAAGCAGGCTCCTTGCTGAGCCAGGAGCCCAAAGTGGGGCTCGATCCCAGGACCCTGGGATCATGACCTGAGCTGAAGGCAGACGCTTAACCATCTGAGCCACCCAGGTATCCCAGGTTTTGGCTTTAGAGTTAGGTGACTGGTCAGAGCTCAAGCCCAGGTGGCGGGAAACATTTTCTAGATCCCGACTTGAGTGCATGGTGGGTGCAAATGGAAGTATTTAGTTAGTTGAACACTGTCTCATTTCACAAAGGGTGGGAAAGTGCCTTCCAAAAATATTCATGATATAAAACCGATAGAGTTGAAGAAATTAAATCAAGGAAAAATGAAGGCAGGAGTTTAGTACAGGTGGTTGGAATCCAATAAGGATAACTTTTCCTCTTTGTTGGCAGAGCTATATGTACTTCCCTTATTTTCCGGGTCGATGGCATCCCGTTTTCACTGTGGGAGGAGACACCGGAATTTTGCCCTTTGAATAAAATTCTCCTTTTCCCAAACTGCCTTGTGGAGAGGGTCATCTTTTCACTCATACAATTTAGAAGTTATGAACTGATTGATGTTTATCCTTTTTTGTGACCTGATACTTGGCAAAATGGCAACTGTGCAATATGGATTAGTTGAGCAACTGTATTTTTTTGGGTATCTATGACTTAACTTCCCACAGAAAGGAAAGCTAAGAAATATAATAGGGAGACCTGCAAGAAAGTCGAAAGAGGATTCCTGTCTTCAAGGAACTTAGCAACGTAGCTTGGAGAAAAAGATGTACATCTAAACAGCAAGAGAACTGTGTCCTTTAACAGAAGTCAACAATTCTAAAGGTAGCAATTCACAGAAAGGAAAGCTCAGGGTAGGTTGATGCGGGTGTGAAAGAATGAAATTTAATTTGACAAAATCAAAGAGAGAAAGATAACCAGGGGAAAAACTCAGACCCTTTTTAAGAGTTTTGGATGTAGAAGTTAGTACAACTTCATATAAACAAAACACCCAACGACTTCATTGGACCCATAGACGGCTGTGGGGTGGTAGAAAATGTTGCTGAGTTTGTCCTTGGAAAACTCGGGCCGAGTGACAGATTTGCCACTTCGCACCGTGTGATCTTCTGTCCTTTGACCTCTTTAAGTCTTCGTTTCTGCAGAAATAAAAATGGGGATTTCTAGTATCTATCGAACCTGCTGAGCCTCAGCTAGGAGAACAGTGAGCAGTATTTGAAGCCAAAGGGCATTTAAACAGGGAGTCAGGGGCTCCAAAACCATAGGCCAGATTGGGAGAATGGAAGCTGGGAGATGGCCACCAGCTTCCAGGCGAGTCAGGGGGCTGTTGTTTCCACCCGGAGGCCAGGGAACCGGCTAGAGCTGCCCTGCCAGGCCCTGCAAGATCCTCTGGCCCCAGCGAAAGCTCGCGCTTTCAAATGGATAAAATACACAAGGTAACGTGTGAGCGTGTGCACGAGTGAGTGTGTGTGTGTGTGTGTGTGTGTGTGTGTGTGTCTGACACACTGGGTCATGATGTATAAAGGTCAAAAAGGTTTGAAAGCCACAGAATAAAGAATCAGTGACATGAAATGATTTGTGGGTTTTGTAAATTGTAAAGCACAAAGCAAGTATGAATTAATGACCCATTCGCCTTTCCTGAGGCCCACGTTCCCTTTTGACTCAACCTGGATTCCTCCTCTCTGTAATGTTCAGATACTACCTGACTACCCTGGCAAGTGCATTCAGGACTCCTCCCCACTCGTGGAAGCCCATGGAATAAAACCACCAATGGGGCCAAAAAGTGGAGATTAATATGTTAAAAAAGAAAAGAAAAGAAAACCTGGCCTTGGTGTTTGATTTCCTAAAGGCCCAGATAACTTTCCTGATTAAAGACATGTTTAGTCAGCAAAAACGGCAGTGGGTGTTTAGCTGGGAAGAAGAGAAGCCGCATGGCATGCGAAATAGCTCTTAAAATGTACCCTGAACACCTTACGCATCATCACAGAGCTTATTTACGGATTGGATGATATCCCGGTTCAGACAGCAGCTTCCTCGGATACCCTCATTACCAACATCTGGAAATGGAAATAATACTCCAGAGTCAGGTTCATACCTCAGCGAAAGCAGCCTTTGAAATTTTATTAACTGAAAAATCATTGTCGGCTCTTTCCTCATAGACCACATTATTTTCAAGCAGTCTCATATCTTTGGGACTGGGTTGGATTTCGTTTTGCTCAAGGGTAAATGAAATTTTAAACTGGGTACAAACTTAATCATTTTATTTTTTTTTTTCTGGTTTAGAAATTCCTCCTTATCTCTCCTTCCCTGAACTCCCTCCTTTTTTAATTGCTTGTAAGAGGCAGCCCATGATAGGGTAACTGGTTTTTCCTGGAATAGCAAATACATAATAAAAAGAGCACCATTTACTCCTAACAATTTATTGGTTGTTCTCTGAGCCCCCTGGGAGGTGGGTGAATGTTGTTACTCTTCTCTTTATAGCAAAGGATGTATGACAAGGTGATAGGATCCAGGTCAGTGCCAAGTAGGAATTCAAAACCCAGACATGTTTGCTCTATGGAGAACAGTATTTTCTGCCTCCCCACCAGCCCAGGTGAACGGAGAGCGGCTTTCAGCCCAGGGCTACGCTTATCTAAGTGTACCTGTGCGGTTTTCTCCGCTGTTTGTCCCTAAGTGGCAGGGAGGCCAGGAAATGAGACAGGGGCTCTCTGCCACCCAGGAGGGCTGAAGAATCAGGGAGGGGGACGTGGATTGAGGGACTGTGGATGGTGGGCTGGGGATTATTTGGGGAGGGCCTGAGACCGTGTAAAAATAACGGGGAACAGTGAGAAAAAGGAGTTCAGGAAGCGTGAAGAGTCATTAAAGAAGTCCGAAAACGTCTCCTGAATATTTGTGTGGGATTAGAATATAAATAAGCAAAGACAAATTCTGATCAAAGTAGATTTGATCAGAATATCCTCTGCCCTGAGTAGTTGTAGGGATTGTCGAGAGTGGATTTAAAGCTTTGAGGGACTAGAGGAAAATGATGTTAAATTCAGAGTGCCACAAGGAGCCGTCTTTTGAAGTGAGAGTAGAAGAAGATCAAGGAATAAAGTTCCCATTTGCTGATAACATTTCAGAGACTCTGCCAGATGCTTAGCCTTTCCTCCCTCCTCCCTCCCTGCTCTTCTTTTCTCCTTCCCTCCCTTCTCTCTGTCCCTCCCTCCCCTCCTTCCTTTTTTTTTTCCTTAAGATTTATTTATTTTTTGGGGGGGAGAGAGACAGAGAGAGAGTGTGGTGGGGAGGGGCAGAGGGAGAGGGAGAGAGAGAGAATCTCATGCAGATTCTCCGCTGATCACGGAGCCCTGCGATCAGGACCTGAGCTGAAATCAAGAGTTGGCCGCTTAACCGACTGAGACACCCAGGTGCCCCTCCCCTCCTTCCTCTCTTTAAAAGATAATGTCTCCCAACAGTCTTATGGTTGTTCCTACTTTAAAGATGAAATTTTAAGGTTCCAAGAAATTAAGTAGCTTGCCCAAGTTTATACAACTAAATGAAAAAGGAAGATTCAAATTGAGCTTCCCCTAACTCCCAAACCCACATTCTTTCCAAAACACTGTTCCACTCCCTCTCTTCCAGAAAATGGAATGGAAAATGTCTGTGGAAACCCAATCACTGTTCCAAGCTATATTACACAGTGAGACTGTGTGTATGTTATCTTCGTGTGTGCGGTCTGTGCCCCAAATTTCCATGAAACACGCTCTCTCCGTGGCTGGCTGTGTGTTCCGAGGAGAGGACTTTGTGGGGTTGCAGCCCTACAGAAGCGAGGAGGAAAGGGTGTGATCTGAAGGGCACCATCCTCAGAATAAGAAATTCTTTGGCCGCTGAGAGTTATCACCGCAAATGCCAGGCGGTCCTGTGGTTCAGTGGTGGTGTCTTAGTTTCTTTTGAGTTTCCTGTAGGTGGACGCTATATGATTTAGGCTGGGGCTCACCGGGGCCAGACTATATGACTTGCAGAGCCCAGTGTCAAATGAAAAGGTGGGGCCCCTTGTGAAAAATTTATTAAGGATTTCAAGACGGTGAAGGCAGAGTACTCCATACGTGCAGAGAGTTCTGAGTGTGTGGTTGCACAGGACGCATGCCCGTGAAGCTGACCGTGCAACTCACCCATGTAACATGGTCTAACAAGATAGTCACCGAAGGCCTGCATCCTTCATGTGTTATGCCAAGGTTACTCACACAAACACATCTGGGGGGTTGGAAGGGAGATTCTGTGAAAAAGCAAGTCGACAACAGTGGCTATCATCAACTCACTCACTGGTTCTTTCATTCATAAGGTCATTCATTTGAAAGGCATTCATGGACCCCTTACTGTATTCCAGCCAGCATGCTCTGTGGGGGGGATGCGAACGCTTCACCTGAAGCACGGCATGTGTATAAAATACATCATGTCTTTGGTTTACATGTGCGTTTATGTCATGTGTGAAATGGACTGAATGGGGTTTGTACAGTAGACACTATTGTGAGGCTTACCCTTCTGCTCAGCAAGTGCCCCCTCCATGTTGCTGTCCCCAGTGGTTCTAAGCTGCACATCATGCTTCATATAATTCTCCACCATGTCTTAAAACCCATTTTCCTGGAGATGGTCACCTTTGTCGGTCTCCATTTCCCCAGGACACAAGCCGATGGTGAGGAACAGCCTCCCGTAGCTCCCGTGCTGACCTGGGTGAGAATTGTCTTAAGACCCAAGTCTTGCCTGGTGGTAAGAATCACTTTGTATGGGGATGGGGGGTGGGGGAGCATCACTTATTCAGACGCAGATTCTTGGGCTCTTCTGGAGAGTCTCACTCAGTAGGCCTGAAGGGGCCGTGGAATCCTCAGGTTTAACAAGTGCCCCAGGTGATTCTTACTGTCAGCTACAGGTGGGGGAAGCCGAGCAACACTATATGTCCCGAATGGGATCCCTGGGCCAAGGGTACACACATGTTCTCCATTTCACTCTTCTCCTGAAAGACGGGTCCATTTGGCCTTCCCCATCTACTGACTCTTGGTTTCGTCTCTGATCGGTTCTCATTTATGACTACTTGCTCTTTACTAAATTTTCCTTTATCTATTTGATTGAAAGCATGACGCTTGTTTCTAAGTTCTGCTTGCCCGGGTCATTACTGTGAATTCAGCTAGCACAGACTGTTCTGTGTTTTCTTTGATCTCAGATACGCTCTCAGGTTGTTACTCCCTTTGAGTTTGAGCTCTTGTGGAATATCGAGTGCCCTGTCTGGAAATGGGAACCTCCAGGGAAGGTCTTTAGCTCAGATCCTAGATTGTGCCATTCCTGGATCCTAGAGAAAGCGAGAGAAAATGTGTGTGTGTGTGTGTGTATGTGTGTGTGTGTCTAACTTGAGGGAGCGGTGGTGGGTGCGGGGGAACCAGCGGAAAAGCTTGAGAGAGTTAGCCCGAGTTAATTTAGGTGTATCGTTCTTATACTCCTGCCTGGGAGGTCTTTTTCGGATGTAACCATCTAATGCTTGAGACGTGTTAGGGTGGTGGGGAGGGGAGGCATTTTTGATGCAATTTTGGAACCATTCTAGGGTTCCAGCAGTGTCCTGATGTGTCTGTTTTCTGCAGCCAGGCCTGGAGTAGCTGAATTTTGGTCCCCTGGAGCAGTGGCAGCCTGGGCAGTGACACACCTGGGGCCCGTGAGGGCTAGAAGGCAGCACAGATGGAAGACTTTGCATTCTACATCCTTGTGCCTAGCCCCCGTTTGCCTGTCACACTGTGTACCCATCTCTCCTTCTTTCCCATAGAACTGGGTGTGGGGGTGTATATCAGTTTCTCTGGTCTTTCAAGCTTCCTGGGGCATCTCCAGGGCCGAGCTCCTGGAAGGCGGCAGCCTTAGTACTGAGCCCCATTTTCAGCTTCAGTTTGTTTCTGGGCTGGTGCTACTCTGTTCAGTGTGCTTAGGGAGAGGGTCTTACTGGCCTGGCCTAGGCCATGTGGCCACACCTTGGCCATCTTGACTGATTGATGGGTAGAGCAAGATGAATGAAATTGCTGGGGGAGGGGAAAGTAGGTAATGCCAAGATGTTCCCATAATCTTGACATTTGCGTTTTATGGGGGAGGTTAGAGGTTCATGCAGCTAATTAGGAGAGCCTCAAACCAATGATTTCCCTCACATGGCCACCCACCGCACTTGCACTACTGTCTCACAGAGGGCAAATCTTGTTTTGAGATAGTATGAGCACTCGGTATAGTTGATGCTTAACATCAATCCAAAGCCAATAGCCCACCAACCCCCTATAACCCTTGTTTGGTGGGTCATCCTTGCTCTGACCTTCCTCAAGTTTAGGAGAAGCTGATATTCAAAGGCACTGGCCCGTCCACCCAAACTGCCACTTTGAGTGGCAGTTAAACTGAGTGAGCTCAGTTTAGAATTCCTGTTGACTCTGACAATGTACAATGATTTGGGAAGACCTCGCTTTTAAAGTTTCTGATTTCGAAATACCAAGTGTTCTAAGCATGGTATCTACCAAAGGTGAAGCTGAAGAAAACTCCCAGGAAGTACGGCAATTGCTAGCATATAGAAATCAGGGGTTAAGGCCATAGGATTTGGGGTCAGTCATTCTGGGTGTTCAAGTTAGGGCTCCATCAGTGTATTATCTGTGTTACCCTGGGCAAAATAAATTTTATATTGGATTACATATTTAGAGCCCTTAGTCATTACACACATGTAGACTATTTAATCATTACTATATTGGTCATCTTTAATGTATGACGTATGCAACTATAAATAAATGTTTTTTTTTCTGTTATCATCTTCAGAATATCAATACTATTGGTTTTCTTACGGCTCAAGAAAAGTTATACAGTCCTGATGTAACTTTTCCAGGAAAAGAAAAAGATCTTTGAGCCTTGAGCTTTCATGGGACTATGTGATTTCTCCCTTTGCCCCCCTTAAAAATGGCAGCTCTAACTAAACCACTCTTGTTCCAGTGGAAACTCTACACAGAATGCAAAAAATGTAAAATGGACAAAAGCAATGCAGTGAAAACACCCAGGCAGGTTAAATTGGCATCGATCGTCAGAAACCTATTTGTTTTTGTGGAGTTATTAATATACTTCCATGGATAACCAGAATTGTGTGTGTGTGTGTGTGTGTGTTTAAGTTTTTATTTAAGTAATCTCTATACCCAACGTGGGGCCTGAACTCACGACCCCGAGATCAAGAGTTGCATGTTCTTCCAACTGAGCCAGCCAGGCGCCTTGGATAACCAGAATTTTGGAACACAATTTGAAAACCTTTATAGCACAAGGCAGTCAATTAAAAAAAAAAGCTGTAGTCACTATTAGATACACACATACACACACACACATGAACCTGGCAAAGCACAATGGAGCATGCTAATATTTTGTCCTATTGAGTTGCTGTAGTTTGATAGAGTTAGCCAAGAGAAGACTTTTTCCCCTTCTGTTTAATAATGTCCAGCAGTTGTTTGAAGGCCTTTTCAATCCCTTTCCTGTTTTGAAAGCACCTCGTGTTCCCATGTGATGTAGCCCTGGGATATCCTTCATTTTCATCATTCTGGATAACAAAGACAAATGTGTTAGGCAAAAGCCAAGGGGTTGTTGTTGAGGAAGGTGGAGTTGGGCCCTCATGACGTTTCTGCCTTGCTCAAGAAAAGCCTTAGCCAGAGCCGTGAGGGCCCAGTTTTTGGATCTCAACCGTCTCATTATGCTCCAGTGACTTCTAGCTTTCAGTGTCCACATCCCTGCCTGAGGCTTTTTCTGGCACGGGAGAAGGTCACTCTGCCCTCATACTCAAGGCAAGTTGGAAGTGCCATAAATTAATACCACTTAGGAACGGCCCTCAACCAAGGACTCCTGAGAATTGACATGAACCTTAGCTCCCTTGACTCTCAGGTGCAATGATTTTGTTGTAGTTCATGCTGTTTCCAGCATTCCCTTCCAGAGTCATCCATGGCAGCAACTGCCTTATGAGGCATATTTATGGCGTCCCCCCTCTCCCTGCATCACTTCCCTGTCCCCCAGTTGGTGTGGCTTTCACTTGCCAAGTAACCTACTTACTCTGTAATCCTTGTCTTAGGGACAGCTTCTGCTAGGGGTGGGGGTGGGGTGGGGAATCCAAACAAGATGCCATTTTTAGCTTCACTTCCCTCTTTATACCTTCCTCCACTCATCACTCTCTCAAACTCTAAGCTTGGGCTCTTGCTAGTCCTGTGTGTACAATATGAGCCTGTCCTCCCGCCTACAGTTGATTGGACCCAGGAGGGAGAACAGCTGAGCCAATCAGAGTCCCTTCCCTAGGAGTTTGGGGATTGGTAGGGATGGGTGGGGGTCAAGTTGGGGTGGCAGGGGAGAGAGAGACAGAGACAGAGAGAAAGAGACAGACTGATTGAGTGAACCTTCGCCTAGATGGGGACTGAAGCATGCACACTTGGGAGCCATGAACACATTCTGCATATATCCATTCTGGGGAGCTGAGACAGCTCTACTAGTCTGCAGAGAGAAAAAGGAAGCAGGTGTGCAAGGGAAAGCATAGGTGAAGGACACAAAAAATCCTGCTGTGGTTTTGGCAACCTTCCCATTTCTGGTTTCAATCTCTTCAGAGGCATGCCTCCATTTCTGCTTTGACAAGATACCTATTTTAATTCTTTTTTTTTTTTTTTCTTTTTTAGGAATAATGCTCAGTTTTTGTTTCAGCTGGGATGAGTTGGCTTCTTTTGCTGGAAGCCAGAACATCAATGAATGCACATTTTATATCATAAGTCATTCCTATTAAAAAGAGTGTTTTTATGGTTGTTGCCATCTCAGCCCTGGAATTAAGATATTTTATTGTATATTTGCTTATCCCCTTCCCTAGGAGACATGCTAGCAAAAGAAAGAGGTGATTTCCTTTCCCCCCATAGGGAAGACCCAGGGGCCTCCTTTTGTGGAGTTCTTGTGTTCTCAGCTCTCCCGGTTACCTAAAGACAATCCCCTCTCCCATCCTGAGGTTTTGTAAGAAACTGGAATTCCTGAAGAGGTGTAGGCTGTGTGTATGGGGGCCATGTGGGCACGGAGGGTTAGGAGCTGTAGATACAAGCCAGGGAAGATGATCCCAGGACCGCAGGGCATGCCGGATGGGAGAACAGTCCCTAGCAGTGGCAATGAGGAGCAAAGAAGAAATAGTGACCATTCAGGACTGAAGAAAAGTTCTCCATTTCCCTGAAGCAAGTGAACCCTGGGATTGTGAGATGCTCCAGGCTGGTGGGGCATGAATATTGCCTCATACTGGACATTCTAATCACCCTTGGCAAAGTGGGGTGTCTTAATCGGTTTGGACTGCTCTAACGAAAATGACCATAAATTGGTGGCTCAAACAAAAGACATATATTCCACATAGTTCTCGAGGCTGGAAGATCAAGGCCCTGGCAGATCCAGTGTCTAGTGATCATCTTCTTCCTGGCTTGTAGACAGACAGCTACCTTTTTGGTGTATCCTTACATGGGCGGGGGCGGGCTGGTGGTGGAGAAGGCTGGTACAAGGCAGGGACAGGGTGGGGGGTGAGAGAGACAGAGAGAGAGAGCATACTCAAAGAGACCTCTCCTCTTTCTTCTTATAAGGACATTAATTCCATGATGAGGACTCCACTCTCATGACCTAATTACCTCCTAAAGATCCCTCCTTCAAATACTATCACATTGGGGATTTAGGGTTTCAACATGAGTTTTCAAGGTGGGGCACATTCAGTCCATAGCATGGGGGCTGGAACTGGATTTAACTTAATTTGAGTAAGACATTTCTTATAATACTGCAGACGTGGTGGAAGATTTCATATCTGTTAATTTATATATTTGGCTAATTGTTATGATAAAAAATAACCATTCTTTATAAAGGTATTTTGCCTTACAATAACATTTCGGAGGCGACTGTTTCTTGCTGGTGCTTTTAGGGGATGCCTTAATCTACTATAAAGTTTAGAAAGGAGTCTGTGAGGGGCGCCTGGGTGGCTCAGTTGTTGACCACCCTACACAGGTGGTCTCCGAAAGAGGTACAGAGTCCCCAGAGTTTGTCATGGGTGAAAAATGCTATGTTTATTTTAAATAATTTATATTTATATTTATTTTATTTTTTATATTTATATTTATTTTAAAATGAAACTATGAATTTATATTTATATTTATTTTAAAATGAAACTATGAAATCCATTAAGGTTGATTAATACAAAATATATGGATTAACATTGACAGTCTCATGTGGCCTGTCAGATGGTCCTTGCTGCACACAGTACCTGAGACACCTGTAAGGGAAGAGGGAATTTGATGATTTGAGAGGTTGACAGTGACATTTTCACAGAGGTTTGCTGCCATCGACTTGTTACATGTAGTTCACGCGCTATTAGGGTGTCATCGATGCAGAAGTTGACTTCTAAAAAGGACGATATTACAGTACTTTTAATGGAATGAGAAGTGCATATGAAATATTTATCCCAAATAGAGGCTTACTCAAGGCAACGAGTTGTCAAACCTACTCGTGAGTGTTCCAAAATTTCTGACCTTTTCTATCTGGTAAGTGGCTATTAGTTATAAATTATTAGAAAATAATTATGAGAGGGGTGCCTGGGTGGTGTAATCAGTTAAGTCTCTGACTCTTGGTTTTGGCTAATGTCGTGATCTCAGAGTCCTGAGATCGAGTCCCTTGTCGGGCTCTGTGCTCAGCAGGGAGTCTGCTTCTCCCTCTCCCTCTGCCTCTCTCCCCCGCTCTCTCTCTCTCTCTCTCTCCAATAAATAAATAAATCTTAGAAAATAATCTTGAGAAATTAAGAACATCCTAATATGTACCTCCGAAGTAAAATGGACATTTTAACAGTGAATGAAAGAATAATTAATTTTCAAAAGAAAATCATGTTGTGGAGAGAACATATTAAAAACAGATTTTTGGGAATATTTCCAATGCTTGCAATTTTCTCTTTTCTTTCTCTCTCTCTCCCTCCCTCCTATCAGCTAAAAATGACAGGTGTTAAATATAAAACCTCATACTTGCATTCTTTGAAAATATGGAAAAAGACTTTTCTCTCTTGCCCCTGTTTTTCAAATGAGAAATTTCAATGGGCTTTGAAGCCATTTGGTGAAAGTACAAAAGTACAACAACTTCTGATTAATTTCTAATAACAGCCAATCAACATTAGGGAAGACCAATCCTTTCCAGCCAAATTTCAATAAAAGCCTTGCCTAGGATAGATAGGATTTAAAAATGAGTACCAAGACCCCAATTTGAACCTACATACCTTGTAAGGCATAATTTTTGTGTATGACATTGAAATCATAAAATCATGAAAATCAAGTATCAAAATAAGACCTTCAGGGTGCCGGGGTGGCTCAGTCTGTTAAGCATCCAACTCTTGATCTCAGCTCAGGTCATGTTTTCAGTGTTATGAGAGCCAGCCCTGTCAAGCTCTGCACTCATCAGGGAGTCTGCTTGAGATTCCCTCTCTCCCTCTGCCCCTCCCCCTAAAATAAATAAATAAGTCTTAAAAAAAAGACCTTCAAATCAGTGTATCACAAAATGTTAAACCAAGATTTCAAAAATAATTAAGATTATTTGATCACATTGCTCTCATAAAGAATATATTAATTATAAAACTTTTTTATGGTAGATAAATATTCAAGAGGAGAAATTATTAAAATATTTTCTTTAAAATGTTGTTTTTTAAATGTCATAATATTTCCAACAAGTTAATATGGAGCCAAGTATATAAAATTCATCAATACAATAATATCAATATATTAGTGCTCTATAAAAAGTTTTGACAAAAAGTGTGGAGCTTACTGCTCAATAGTATTAATACAACCATGTTTATGATGTCTGCCATTTAGAAGACTAAATTTGTAAAGTGCTTATTCATACCATTTTTCTGGGATAAAAATTACTGCTATAATTAAATAGTTCTTGTTTTTTAATTCCTTTGCTAATTTATATATATATGTATTTATATATATTATAAATATTTAAATATATTATGTATATAATATCTATGTGTACGTATATATATATATAGTGTGTGTGTGTGTGTGTGTGTGTGTAAATATACAGCCTTGTTTGTAACTGGCCACCTTTTTTTCCCTTCAATTTTTCAATCCTTTCCTGCTTTCTTTTAAATCCTTTTTTATAATCTGGATTGATCCGACTTTGCATTTGGCATGGTGTGCCCTCTCTGCCTCACCTCCACATCCCCACTTTCCCGTCTGGTCTTTCTGGTTTCAGACTCTCTCCTTTTGTCTTCTTCTCTCTTCTCCTTCCATTATTCCATGCCTCTCTGGAACCCAATCAGTACTCCAGGCAGTACGGCAATGACAGGGAAGTAAGTTGTAGGGGTCCACCAGCTTCTACTTCCATCGTTAGAACAGAAACACATGCTGAGGACAAATGAACTGGCCCTCAAGACTCCCTGGGATAACTTAAAGGCAGGACCGTGGGAGGCTGGGGGGGCGGGGGGCGGAGTGTTGGTGGAGGTGGGGGTGGGGACTCCACACATGGTACTTCAGGATCTTGCCCCCTTGAGTTCGGTGCTCTCTCTAATCCTCTACTGAGAGCTCGCGGATCACAATAGGTGGCATGAGAGAAAAACTAAAATCATTAGTTGTGTGTGGGAAGACTCATAGATGTTTTGAGGCCGGCAGAAAATGGGGGGCATTTGGATCTTCAGTAAGGGGCCTGAGCTTTGCATGTCTGAGAGGAGTTGTACTCCAAGTGAATTAAAATGGAAATAGAAAGGCACCTAGTTATACCACTGTTTGTTACAGGGCAGAAATCAGTGTAACTCAGGCTGGCCCTGGCTCTTCGCCAAAGGATTTTATTTCCTCAATCACCAAAACCGTTTTCCTTTGCAGGTTGCCCCATCGTCCCTACCATCGGCACAGAATTGCAAAGAGTGAGGCTCCAAGGCCACAGCCCTCTGGCCACACCTGCTGGCGCAGACTTTGTCCCAGTTAGGGGCTTCCTGCACCTCCGCTGCAGATCCCTAATTGCCCCGGGCTATCCTTCTCTCGTCAGCGGCCTTGAGGTGCTGCTGCGTCAGCGAATGAATGTCCAGTGCCGCCCGTTTGGGGCCTGGAGTCACTGCCTAGGCTAGCTGGCTGCCCACGTGTGGTGCAAGGGCCCACAGCCACCCAGAGGGGAGGCGCGGATCCCCTTGGACAATGGGAGAAGCCAGAGCCACGTTAGGTGGCATGTCCTTTGGGGGTGTCCGCCCCGCAGCCTCAGGAACGCGCACCATCTGATTCTTTGGCCCGCTGCACCCCCCAGTTGGTAATCCGAGTCCCTGCAGGGCTGGTAGCTGTAGCCACTAAGCCGGGGCTGCTCTGTTTCTTCTCAACGGTTAACGTGTCCCAGCTCTTCTTCAATGTCAAACTGTTTTCCCATGAACGCCAGGGGTAGCATTCCCCCGCCCCCCCCCCCCCTTATCAGCCCTAGCAACCAGAAGCCCAGTTTCCAGGAAAACAGCCACTTGATCCAACCTGGTGAAACCCACTCCCCAGCCCGGCAACTGACATGGCACTTATGCCCCAGCACTCAACAGCCCAGTGTTTTTTTAGCTGTGGCCACATGACATCATTTCCAATTGGCCAGCCTTCCTTCTCCTCCTCCCCCTGTGCAGCCTCACTCCCAGCCCTTCTCCTCCCCGAAGCCCAGGGTGGTATTTTGTGGAGTAGTGGGAATGCTTTGGGCTTTTTTTGGGGGGCTAATTCCCTTTGTTTCTCAAAATATTCCTGGCCCTGGCAGCTCTAATCCCTTCCCTGGGTAGAGACAGCGTGGCTCGGGCTCCAGGACCGCACGCCGCCCGCTTGCTGCCGCTGGGCTCTGGCTCAGCCCGGGTGGCCGGGCTGGGTGGCCCCGAGGAAGACCCTCCCCTTCAGTGGGGCGCCCCCTCCCTGGTGGGAAATGGAACGCTGTTTCTCTGAACCCCGCATCCTGTGAGGTGCTGGGCGGGGGGGGTGGTGGGCAGGGGGAAGGAATAACTGCGATGCTCACATGCGATTGTTCACTGCTTCCCACGCCCCGCAGTTGTCTTTGAGTCAGTTTGGTGGCGCTCCGGAGGGCCACGAAACAGCAGGGCTGTGTCTTGTGATGTGAAGAGGTTCTTTTCCTAACCATATATGTCTCCCCAAGAGAACCAATAAATAATGTGGTCGCTCTGGCTGGGTTGTCTTTCCATAGCTGCCCCAGGAGCCCTCTGGCCCCTGCTCGCGGCTTCTCCTGTTTCAATTTCCATGTCCTCTCCGTTTTGTAACTCAAGGAGCTCCCCGGCTTAGGAACAGCTGACAAGCCGACCAGCTCCCCGGCCGTGGCACCTGGGGAAGGGGCGAGGGGCACTGCCTTGCAGGCATGCTCGGGGCACCCTGGCCCCGGCGGCCCTGACGCCCTGGACGGTGAGCAAGGATGGGTGCTGGGGGGCAGGGACTTCGGCTGCCAGACCCAGAGCATCTGGCAAGGCCATTCAAGTGACTAATGAGACGGGGAGACGTGGAAGAGCATTTTCCCCCAGCAGAATCTTCCAGACAGTCCTCCCAACACATCCTCATCTTCCACCGGCATCTCCGGCCGGAAAGGGGGCGACCGCTCATTCAGTGCGCATGCGTGGCCGGACTGCTTGCCCCACCGAATCCTAGAGCTCGAGGACTTTTCCAAACCCATCGCACACCAGCTCTTCGTTTTACAGACGAAGAATCTAAAGTCCAGGGGAGAAATAACTTGTCCCAAGTCAGGGTAGAGCTGGGGTTTGAACCAACGGCCTCCCAGAGCTGTTACTTCGCACACCAGAGAGCTCAGGGGCGGTCCCTCAGCCCCCCAAGCCCCCCGTGTGTTTCCATACAGCACCCAGGAAGGTGAGTGCACACTGGGACAGGGGGTGAAGGTGAGCTGGAAGAGTAAAGGCAATGGAAGCCCTGAATTTCATCCCTCAAGTCTGGTCCCTGCACCCCTAGCTCTGCTGACCCTTTCTGAAAGTGATGGATTTTTCCTTCTGGGTCAAACGAAATCCTCACCCCCTTAGCCCTGGGGGAGGGACAAGCGGAGTTCCAGGTTAGGGTAACTGGGAAGAACACCGAGGGCTGTTCCTTGCCTCCAGCTGTTCTTTTATCACCCAGCGCCTGGCGTGGAGGGAGCCCAAAGGGCCATCAGAGCGAAACATGCCAACTGCGAAGTGGCTGGTAATGCTGGTGTTGGTGGCGAGCCTTACGGTGACAGCCCATAAATCCCAAGGCTCTGATTTATCCTCTCTCTGAGCGCTGGAGTGGACATTTCTGAGAACGCCCCCGAAAGGTGACAACATGGACCAAGCTGCTCCCAGCTTTGGGCTTTGAGGGGCATCTTTCCTCAGAGCTCTGGAATGCCATGCATTTGTTTATCTCGGGCAGCCTGTGTGCCTGCCCACCGTATCTACCTCTGCTTTCTCCTGAGCTCAGCATGCCATTGGCATTTAATAAATGTTAAAAAATAGCAACATCTGAGCCACTGACCTTCACATAAAGGCCTTTGAGACCATTGCCAGCCGGTTCCTCCTTCATGCCGCCAGACCCTGAAAGTCTGAGGGGGGAAAGAGAAACATGCCCTCAGCAACGACGGGGGGGGGGGGGGGCACGGCCACTGGGGTCTGGGAGTGCTGCGGAGTTTGCAGCCGGCGCTCAGAGGTCACAATATATGGACCCGGGCCAGATGCTTTAACAGAGATGCCCGAGCTGGTTGTCCTTTGCAAATCAAGGGCAGTGGTTTCGCTCCATCTCGCCCTACCCCTCCAGACATTCCTGTGTTCTCCAGGCCAATGGGTGTGATGTGTGCTGGGGATCGGGCGTTTCAGACCCAAGCACTGGGCCAAGGCTGGGGCATTTCTGTCACCCTCTCTTTTTTGCCTGTCCCTCCCTCACAAAAATCCTTTCCACCATTGTTCCGCCGAGACTTCCTTGTCTGGTGGTATAGGACAGGAGGGACTGGGGTTTTCCAGTGAGTCTGAGTCAGGTTTCAATGTCTTCCTTTTTTAAAAAAAATTATGCAGCCTTTTCTTTAGCCACAAGTCCTGGTCAGTGGAGTCTGGGCAGTCTTCTTTTTCGCCTGCTCTCTCCCTTCCTCTTTTTCTTCTTCCCTAAAGACTGGGAAAAGGTGAATGTTGTAGAAGGAGGGACCTGAGTCTCCTGCAGGCCTGGAACTGGAAGGCCAGCTTCATGTAATTTATTTAAGGTTGCCAGTGAACCGGCTTGACAGGCGAGGCCATTGAGATTTGGGGAGAGTAAGCAGGCGGCTAGGGTCAGGGGCTGGCAGGGGACAAGGCTGCATCCCAGGCCAATCATGTGGGGGCGCACCGTGCCGCACACACTGCTCAAGGAGCTTGACTCGCTTGAGCCCTTTTCTTCTCCGTAACAGCATTATAAGAGGGGGCTGTTGCTAGCTCCCATTTTACAGATGGGGAAACTGAGGCTCAGAGAAGTTAAGTACCTTCCTAACATGGTCACTTTGGTTTCTGAGCCACTATTACAGGAGCAAAGCTTATTTTCTGGGAATCCTGGGCATTCTGGATGGCTGGACTGTTGGTGTGCCCAGGATGCTCCCAGTCTCAGCCAGGAAAGTGCCATGTCTTGGGGAACCCCTTGGTCTCGGGAAGCCGGACAGGGTGGTCGCCCCACTGAAACCTCTCCCAGCCCTTTCTCTTTCTTCCCCATGGTGCATCTTTTTTTTTTTTTTTTTTTTGCTCTTTAGGGCAACACACTGTTAACCTCACTTGTTTTCTGGGGAAAGGCAGAGGGGGTTCTGGGGGTGGGGAGAGCAGGAGCTAGGTCGCGGGGTGGGTTGAGGATGGCAGGGAGCAACGTAGCCCCCCAGTGCTGGGAAAGCAGTGAATGCCCCTGACATGGTCTCTCCTGTTATTAGTCTAATGTGGAGTGGAGGGCGAAGAATGGACAGCAACACTGGGGACTCTGGTGCAGTGCAAGGGAGCCCTGAGTTCCTCCTCAGGACATGCAGGGCACTTCCTCCATCACAGAGTCCTTGAGGTCTGGGAGGCAGGCTTCAGGACTCATGGGCACAGGAGAGGAAACCCAGGTGTTGGAAGACCTGCAATTGCCCAAGCAAGGATGTGGGGAGTGAGGAGTTGAATGCAAAGCCATGCCCTTAATCATGGGATGGGGCTACCTCTTAAGGGAAAAAAAGGAAGGGGAAGAAGGTGCCCCAGAGAGGCCTTGAAAAAACACAAGGGGTGGTTGGGGGGAGGGGAGGCAGGCAGAAGCAGAGAAAAGTGAATCTTTTTTCTTTTTTTAAGATTTTATTTATTTATTTGACAGAGAGAGAAAGAGCACGAGAGCAGGAACACAAGCAGGGGGAGTGGAAGAGGGAGAAGCAGGCTTCCTGCCGAGCAGGGAGCCCGATATGGGACTCAATCCCAGGACCCTGGGATCGTGACCTGAGCCGAAGGCAGACGCTTAACGACTGAGCCACCCAGGCACCCGAGAAAAGTGAATCTTGGTGGGAGCCCAGGCATTGCTCTGTGCTTTCCCACATATTAATCCATTCAGGCCTCCCCAGTTCCTATGAGGTTGCGATCATCATCATCATTTCCAGTTACAAATGAGAAGGGTGAGGCACAGAGGGATAAAGACACTTGCCCAAGGTCACACAGCTAGTAATGACGTAGCTAGGATTCAGACTTGTCCGATGGTGAAGGACGAGAGGGATTTTTTCCTGCTCCTCCTCCTCCTCTTCTTCTTCTTTAAAAATTATGCAACATTTTATTTACTGGCAAGGTCAGTGGAGTTTAGGCAAAATCTTTTTTGGGCAGCTCTCTCCCTTCCCCTTTTATGTTCTTCCCTAAAGGCTGAGAAAATTGACTATTTGAGCCCCTCTGCAGCCCTGTCTCTTTGTGGGCTCAGGCCCACCAGGGAGTAGGGCTGGTGTGTGGGGGCGGGAGTTGGTGATTGGTAATCCCAAGTATGTGTGTGTGTGTGTCTGCATGTGTGTGCACATGTGCATGCGTGAATGAATGTGTGTGCATTCAGACCGAAGTTGCTCCAGGAAAATGTTAGGATCCTGAAGCTGGAAGGTCAGCCCCGCCTTGCCCCTTCTTAGCTCCTCTCTCAACCTTTATCAAGCCTTCCTGGTTAGTCTCCTTTCAGGAGCGCAGGGAAAGTACCAAACCCTGAGATCACCTGTTGGCTTTGTCCCAACTCGCTGCTCAGGAAGCAGCCTTTGTGCATCCTTTACACCTCTGTCTGATGGGAAATGAGGGGTGGGAGGAGCACATCAGGAAAGGGACTGTGCTGGCTGTGGGCTCCATGCCCTGGGGGAAGTTCTCTCTCTCTGCCCCACCCCTCCGGACAAAGGGGAGCCCTGCCTCGCCCCTGCAATCACCTCTTCACTCTGGTGCATTACACCTCTGTCTCCACCTGTTCCCCTCCCTGGGTCTGCACCAGGCTGGTGCTGGAACCAGCCCTGCTGTGAACAGAGTAATTATGAATGAATCACACATTAGCAGGCTGAAATGGATGAACAATAAGAGTCCAATACCAGCCACAGTTGGTGGGTCCACCTTGTAAAGAAATACAGAATCACCTTCTGCATAGTGGGGAGTCTTGTTTCAAGTAGCTTTCACACTGGAAGCTCTCTTTCTGCCAACAAGTTAAGTAATTAGATCTATACCAGCGCTATGGAGAGAAGCCATTTCTAGTTAGAAAGCCTTTTGCAGGGCAACCAGTAAAGGAGCATGAAGTGCCTAAATCTAGAGCATTGCATGGGTGTCTAGTGATTATGCTCCACCATGGTTGGAATAACAATACAGAAATTAATCTTTATAGCTCATAGTAAGTACCCAATAGAGAGCTTTGAATAAATGAACGAAAACTCTATTTTTATGTCTGAAGTTTGAACAAGTAGACTGAGAAACTAAGAAGCCTGTGTAATCAGAACATCAACGCTGATACAAAAATGTGATTACTCCGATCTAGACTGACTTGAAAGGTGGAGCAGTTTGAGATACAGAAATAGATCATGAAGCCAACAAGTTAAGTAATTAGATTGAAGCCAGGATGATGAAAGAAAAGAATCAGCCACTGAGATACATCTCTTTGCGGTAGTTGGCTAAAAGCAGGTGCTATGTATTACTGCCCAGATTGTATACTGCACAACTTCAGAATGTACTCTTCATGGTGACTACAATATGCAGCGTGTTTTGCAAAGCGATGGCTCTGGGTAAGGGTTTTCCCAATCTCTTAGTGAGGGATATTTAGAAAGTTAGTATCAGAACAAAACAGTGCATGTTATTTGGAGTTTGTCTATACATCTATTTATGCTTGCCTTAGTGGTTTAGTAAATTGCATATAATTCATTCATGTGGATTCAGTTATTTAAAATTTTTTATTATGAAATAATTATAGATTTACAGGAAGTTGCAAAACAGTGTACAAGGAGGTCCCATGTACCTCCCAGTTTTGCCCACTGGTAACATCTTGCAGAACTAGATATAATATCAAAACCAGGAAACTGACATTGGTGCAATCCACCAAGCTTATTCAGATTTCCCCAGTTTTATAAATTGTCATCTGTCTGTGTATATGCTTGTATGTAGTTTTATCACATTAAACTGGTGGTAGATTCTTGTAACTACTATCACTGGTCCATCCGCCAGGATCACGCTCACCCTGCTACACCATCCTCCATCCCCAACTCTTGGCAACCACTAATCTGTTCTCTGGCTCTATACTTTTGTTATTTTGAGAATGCTATATAAATAGGGATTCGATCTTTTTTTTTAATTGCCAATTATTTTAAAACTAATTCTTTTTCAACAAAGTTCTGACTTCAGGATTTCTACATAAGGATTCCTAGGGAAAAGTGGTTGAACTAGGGGGACTGAACTGATAGAGGAGTCAAGACAGAGAAGGTGCAGGCCTGGAAATGAAGAGAGCACTTTTATTTATTGAGCACTTACTGTGTGCCAGGCACGGTTCTAAGGTTTTGTGTGGGCTGCCTACAGAATTGTGCCTGGAGGGGCTGCCTTCTCTTTGGGGCTCTTCCCAGCCTCACCCAACATACATTCCTATGTCCTTTATGTATGCACTTCCCATTGTGTCACCAACCCCTGGAGAGTAGGAATGCCTATCCCTACTCCGAGACCTAGGAATCAACCATAGGGTCTCTGGCCATTGAATGGTTCAGCTTTGATTTTCCTTGCCCTTAGGTTCTGAGCAAGCTCTGGCTGCCCAGGGGGCTGCATGTCATTCATCTGCTTATGGCCCTCGGATTGCCCTTGTTGCCACCTCCCCACTGCTAGGACGAAATGCCATCTGACAGCTGGATGCGGGTGGCCTTTGCTGTTGGCATCATGTCCTATAGCCACTTGGCTGCCCCAAGGTTTTCACCTCTGAAGACCTAGAGAGAAACACACACACCATTATTGACACCCTCAGCATTTCCAGGAATTCAAGATTAATGGAGAGGAACTCATTGTCCTAAATCCCCCACTGGATATGAGATTTAGGAAATTCCCTTCTTGAGGTTATTAAGGCTCAGTGGCTCAGTGAGAGGCCATAACACAATTGGCCTTTTATCTGGGAACTTTGGGCTGAATTGGCACAAACGGACAGTGAGGGACTTTAGACCCAGGATAGATTATTGGCATGGGTGAGTTCTTCTGTTGGGAGATCTCAGAAAATAGAAGTGAACATGATGGACCTGAGCATCATGTCTGAAGTCATCTTGTTGGAAGTCAAGGCATGAAGGAAATATTATTTGAGAGCCTTGGTTGCACTTGGATTTTGCAAAATCTCTACTATTTGTAAATGGACCTATGGCCTGAGGCAGAGAAGATAACAATCTTGGTGTTTCCACTGCCTGAACACCAGTGAATATACCACAGCTATCCTATAGGCAGAATCCTCTGGTATTATATTCCAGTGGAGATTGGAATACTAGACTGGATATTTACAACCGTTTTGAAGTTGGGACACTTGTCGCTGATTAGCAACATGGATAAGTACCTCATGTTGGCTGGCATATATACTTTATTAAGGCAAATAATAATTGATTGTGTTGTGAGGATTTTGTTAGAACACTTAGGAAGATTGGAGGCCCTTTTAAAATTGCAGCAGGAGATAGTCTGCATTTAACCACCCTTTCTAGGTTAGAATCTGGGGCCATAAATTCAGAAGTCACATAGACTGATATCTTAGTTCACAACTCCTACGAGGAGAGAAACGATCATTTGTTATGGCCACTGGGCACATTAAAAACTGTGTGATTACTTCCACACCAAATGGTAGGCACTGTGGTAACTTTAGACATTTACTGGTGACTCATTAAACTATTGGTCTTCAACCCTTTGCCTTGGAAACCCCCTCTTTCTTGGGGCCCCTCCTTATTATAGTTAAAATAGCTTAAAGTCCTTGTGACTCCTTTGAGGGCAAACATGGATAGATTCCTTCTAGAGGAGATTCCAAATCAAAGCAAACATCATTAAAGCGAAGTCCAAAGCATGTTGATCAGAAATAAAACATTGGGGAATATTTTGTGATGCCCTGGAGGTGTGATTTTTCTATAAAGGGAAGCCCTTAGATTCATTGCACAGACGCACTGTCCACCCTTTCCACCTGGTGGGAAGTGTCCTTCTGGTGAGAAGCACATTAAAGACTCCCATCTCTTATCTACAATCGTAAATCCAGAAGGCTATGAAAACCAAAAGCATTTTGTATACCTGATGCCATTTGCCAGCAAAATCTGACCTGAAATGACTTGAAACTATTCATAGGTTTAATTTATCTTATGAATCTTCATGTTTCATTGCAGAAATATTAACATTTGCATATGGGGCATTGCTCTATGTCCTCTGTGAGAGTGGTGATATACAATATATGGTATATGTACCGCATTATCTTTCTAAAATTCTGAAATATTCTGAATTCTGTAACACAGTTGTCCCAGAGGGTCTTGAAAAAGGGATTGTGGACCTGGAGTACAACCTTTTTGTTTTTTTCATGCTACACAAACATCAGATCCTTTTTTTTTTTTTTTTTTGATAGGTGATGGGACCCAACCAGATGGCCAAGCTTGTCAGGCCTTTATCCCCTGTCACTGACAAAGTCTAAGGCAACATGATCCCATGTTAAACCCCAGGCTCCAGAGCTTCCTCCACCCTGCCCAGTGTTCAAGAACTGGCAGCATTGCCTTTCGGCTAGGTGGGCACCGAGGTGGTGGGACCCTTTTCTGACCCCTCACACAACTTCTCTACTTGGAGGCAGAGAGTTGGTGGGGAATGCCAGGCTCCCTGCTGACAAGGCTTTCCCTGGAGTGTGTGAGACCTTACTGTAAACCCACGAAGCCACTCACTCATGGAATTGTCAGTGCCTTCATTCCCTCAGATAATATTGCGTACCTTTTGTGAGCCGAGCATGTTTTATTGAGATCCTGGCACAAAGTGAGAGATGGAGTGAGAGTGTGAAGCTTGGACTCAGGCAGGATTTTCCTAGACAGTTTTTCTAGAATCCAAGAGATGTTAATGGATTTTAGAGGAAAAAGATTTCCATGACCAAAGGAGTCTAGGAAGTGATGAATCCAACAGAGTTAAACAGGTTTCTGTAAAGCAGTGTGCTCGGTAAACATCCCAAAGGGTGCGTTAGCACTGAACAGGGGATGCTTGCCCTTGGGCCTCTGTGTCTTTCCCAGCTCACATTATTTTTGTATTCCATGGAGGCTGTAGGAGAAATTCTGTAGGTACAGAGCTGAATGACTCCATAAAGCCATGGGAAAAATTCCCACCATGCTCTGTGTCTGTGTTTGCAGGGGCTGTACGTTATTGTACCTCTCCCAACTACTCTAAAACAACATAAAAGTGCAGGTGGGGACCTGCGCCAGTGTGGCAAAGGAATGCTTTTCTGAAGTTGTATGATCTTGAGAAGTAATAGTCCCTGGAGAGCACCTTCCAATTGAATCTCTTTGAACTTTTTTTTATTCCCTAGACAGCTTGCCTTCCATGGTACTGTAATACATAGTGCAAAAACCATGATTGCCTCTGACCTGTTAGTATTTTAAGGACCAAAATTTCTCATGATCCAAGATTATGTGGAAGACGGGAGGAGTCCCATTTTCATGACTGCTCTTACAGTTAGGGTCTCTCCTGGGAAAACCATCAAACATGCACCAGTGTAGTATTTTAAAGCATTTCCCCAGAGTTAGAATGTTAGTTTTACTGATGGAGTTTCAACTAAAGTTTATGACGAACGCGTGGGACAACATTTTGCTGGAGATAAGGGATAGTCTGGTTGGATGGGAATAGATTGGGTTCTTTAGTGTTTGCTTTCTTAAAGAGTGATTTGAGTTCAACTTCTGAATTGAACTTGGGTTCTTTTTTACAATGTTTGTGGTTGTAGCTGTTTGTTGTTATAATTATTTCTGCCCCTGACTTGGTCTCTGATGGGAATTATTTCACTTTCTTTCTATTTGATTTTGTTGTGCCTTAGTTTCCTCAGAGGAAAATCAGAGTTTGTGAGTATTTATGAAGAAATGTCTGTGAAATTGGGAATAGTCCTGGGGTGGAAAATTGTAGGTACTATGAAATGACTTTTTTTTTTTTTTTTCCAGTGATTACTGCGTAGTGAGCACTCAACAAAAAATGTGGCAAGAATGTAAGAATGGTGATCCGGGAGGGGGCTGGCCTCTTCTGCTTTCTCAGCTACTGAATCCCCCAGTGGTCAGTGATTTGCAGTACTTGATGAGTACCTAAATGATTGATTCATGACCCCCAGAAGGAAGGAAGGAGGGAGGGAGGGGAAGAAGGAGGGAGGGAGGGAAGGAACACAGGCAGAAACAATCTACTGAGCAAAAAGGTGACTGATAGTCACCTTTGTTCTTTCCTTGTCATGGAATTCAGGGGATGTGTAGAACTATTTTCTTTCTTTCTTTTTTTTTTAAGATTTTATTTATTTATTTGAGAGAGAGAATGAGATAGAGCATGAAGCGGGGAGGGTCAGAGGGAGAAGCAGACTCCCTGCTGAGCAGGGAGTGCGATGCGGGACTCGATCCCCGGACTCCAGGATCATGACCTTAGCTGAAGGCAGTTGCTTAACCAACTGAGCCACCCAGGCGCCCCTAGAACTTTTTTCTTCACAATTCTTTCCAAATACATAAATATTTTGCAGTATTCCAAGTTTCCTTAGATGTTTTTTATTCCCTCTCTTATGTGGGTGAGTGAATCATCTCATTGATCAGGACTCTTGATGAACAAGCACGGTTCACTGCATTCTAAAAGAATACACATTTCCCATTTTTATTCTTTATGCCCCAGCAAACCTGTGTCCCTTAGTAGTGGGGTAAGCCCACGTCTGTGTGCTAGCTCACTAGATCTGCACGCTACTGATATTTAAATCACTTGATCCTTTCAAAATAGTCTATGCAAACCCAGGTGACCCTCAGCCCAACAGACATTTTTCTTCCCTAATTGTAGGAGAGCCAAGTTCACTTTGTTCTTGGACCTTCCTCCTCACACTGCCCCACATTTCCTTCTCTTTGAGGGGCAATGGCATGTAAGTCAAAGATTCATGGTCCAGGAGAAAGAACACTGAGTCCAGAGCCAGGTGACGAGGGGTTGAGTCCCAACCTAGCTACTCATTCATCCATCATGGAGTCTTGGGGAAATCTCTCTGTCTTTCTAGTCTTCCATTACCCCACAGGACTGTCGTGGAACGCAATCAGCTCAGTGCGGCATGCTTGGCTTTTCCCTGGGAGAATGCCACAGGAAGCCCAAAGCAGGGGCGAGCAAGGCTAGGTCTGCCGTGTGACCACACAGCTACCCCCTGCCAAGTCTCCTCCAGCCGTTCCCCACCTGCTGGGGTTGAGGACGCATCGTCCCTGAGCAGCCTGAGCTGGCTAAGGCCCACATTTTTGCCACGACCCCTGCTCTAATTAAAAGAAAGAATATCACTACCTAGGAGACCTTTGATTGATTCATAATAATTAATAGTAGTAATAACTCCAAACACGCTATTCTAAGTTCTGGACTAGATTCTGAATGACGTTAGTTTCAGTTTTCCGCATTTCACTTTCCCCATGTGTAAACTCAGGAAGGTCGATCACGTAGTCAGTCCTCTTTAATACTGAGTTCTTCCACATCTAAGCACTGTCTTTAATACTTATGGGGGAATAACTGCACTCAGGTACAATTTGCAACGCCCATTTTATGGAATAAGAAACGGGCTCTGACTGGTTCACAGAGGCAACAAGCCACGGATCTGGTTTCCAGCCAGGCAGTCAGCCTCCCAGCTGCTTGGACTTCCTTCAGTAAGTGACTTCTGGGGGCAGATTTACCCCCAGGCTAGGGACTCCTCATCCCCTCAAAGCTCGCCTTTTAGGATGCGAGAAACAGTGAACACAGTTCTCAGGTAACTTCCAATGTTGTTTTCTGCATTTACTTGATGAAGCAGGTGCCCCAGGCATCATTATGGGATGTGCCTGTTCCTTGCCTGGTCTTTGTCAGTTAGCTTTAAAAGTCCCCAAACACATACTGGTGTAAAAAGGCAACCTTTTGTCTTCTGTTTGGGGTATTTCTCCTTTGACTTCTGAGCATAAGAATGACTGTGATTGCAGAAAGACAAAGGTGTTGATTTTATAAACCACCAACTTATGAACCATTCTGCTGCCCTCCTATTGCTGCTGATAAAGACCTCATCATTTGGAACAGCATTTAAAGAGACAGACATACCAGACAGCTATTCAGAGCTGTGCTATTTTGAAAGGAGAGGTTGGTTCCTTTGAAGCCACAGTGCCTGATTTTGCTTTCTGAGGTGTGTGCGCAGCTCCTCTAAATGCTAGCTTTGTGTGCACATCTGAGGGTGGATTTCTGGCTCAGGAGAAGATATGACGCAGTGATGAGGGTGTGCCTGGTGCAACCAGAGCTGAGCTATTTTCCTGTCCCCCGCCCACACCCCGCCCTTTCCTCCTCTGCAGGATCCCTGTACTCACCTAGAGATAAGGGAGCACAGAGGTTTCCCTGGAGGCTGGAAGCCCACGTCCTCGGCAGTCCGGGCAGCCCGCAGGCCAGGGACTGGTCCTGCTTCCTCCACAGTCCTACTTTGGGTGCTGGGGCGTCTCCTATTTCAACAGAAACACCCCTGCTTGAATAAAGCCTGAGAGGAAATGAGTTCAGAGGGAGGGAGGTGCCTCATTTCCAGAAAAGGCTTCAGATTCAGACTCTGACCTCACCTGTCCCTCTCCCTGTGAAGGGCCCATTAAAATCAATGCATTCTTATCCTTGGCCCAGCCTCCAAGTCACCTAGAAACTCCTTCCTTGTCTTCCTGCCTGGCCCCAGGTAATATCCGTAGGGAGTGCTTTCGCTTGCTGTTTCTAAGCCAAAGCATCTTTTTCTTACACTCCCTGCCTTTGTGTAGCAGAGGACTCCAGGTCACAATGACGTAGTTTATACTGATTCCCAGCCAGTCATCAGGGACTTCTGAGTGCAGGATGGAAATCCAAAGGGGGGCTTGAGTGCCTAGCACCCACGTGTTCCTAATTAAGGACCAGTGCCCCCCGAGCCATGGTCAGCCACCATCAAAGTGTCTCTTTCACAGAGTACTGGAAAATGAGACCTCAAATCTCCGATTTACTCCCCTCAGACTATATTGGGTTGGGATTCCTGCACTCCCACATCTGCATCCAGTTGAGTTGGAAGAGCTTCTTCTAACTTAGTCTCAATGTGAATATTTTGCTTCGCCAGGGAGAAGTCAGTGCACGGCCTGCCCAACAGAGCTGGACCGGGTGCTGACCCAGATCACAGCCCTCATGTTTAGGCTCTTAGTTTCCTTACATGCACGGGGAGTTCATAATCATAATAAGAGGAAGATGAAGCCTGACAACAGTGAACATTTACTGAGTATTTGCTATGTGTCGGGCATCTGACAGTTTTACCTTCATTTTCTTCTTTAGTCTCCATGACAACCCCATAAAGCAAGCACCACTTCTAGGCCCATTTCATGGATGAAGAAGTGAGGTGTAAACATAAGTTATCTGTCAACCTCACACAACTGGGAATTTGTCAAATTAAGATCCAAAACAGATTTTTTTTTGGACTCCTTGTGATAACCTCACTATATTATCCTTGGAATCAACCACAGACCTGTCTATCTAGCGGGCTAGCTATCATCTTTTTGGAGAAGAATCCACTTTTTACTTCCCTGAAGCCTTGAGATCACCTGGGACTAAAAACAGAAGGGTAACTTCCAGAGCTGGCTAAGCAGAGGGGCTGTGGGCAGCCTGATCCCAGGTCCTCTCCTTGCCAGAAATCCCTGCACAACTGAATCTGGGGCAAGGTTATCCCTTTCCTGATCTACCAGTTAAGACCCTGAGATCTACCAAAACAGCACATCTGCCCAGCAGGAACTCTGACATTTTTTTGCTCATGGGCCTCCTCCCAAATTCCAGTCTTTACACCAGCTCTCCCTGCACCCCCCACCCCACCTGAGTGCTCTCCCTGTCTCCAACACCTCTCTGACCTCACCTGACCTCACCTGGGGCCACATCTGGATGATCTCTTCCAGTGTCTTCCATCAATACAGAGAGATTAGAGTTCTCTGATGGTACTTCCTTGTCAACCTGTGTGTGTGTGTTTGTGTCTGAGAGTGTGTCAGAGTGTGTGTGTGTGTGAAATAGCTTTACTGAGATAATTTCCATACCACAAAAGTCACCTACTTAAAGTCTACAAATCAATGGTTTTTAGTATATTCAGAGTTGTTTGACCATTGTTGCAATCCATTTTGGAACATTTTTATGATTTAAGAACAAAATCATTCAACTATTCCGTTTAGCTGTCCCCTTCCTGTCCCTGGTCATCGATGTGCCACTGCTAATTACTTTCTCTCTCTCTGTTTTAATTTACCAAGCAGACAGGGAGAGGAGCTAAATGAAGGCCTCTCCTCTTGCAGGATCATTTTCATGTGATCGTGAATTATCCAAAGTAGAAGAGTCAGAATCACCTCCAAAGATTGGGCTTGGCAAGACAGGAGGTCAGAGCTCACATGGCCATTTGCCACCCAAGGCTAAAGCTCCTGTTCCCTCCTCTGCCCATTGTACTGGAGGATTCTAGGAGATGCCTCTTCCCCAAACAACCCACCCCCACTCCATTAATAAAGTGAAGGGCTGTTGCCAAAAAGCTGATTACAGCGCAGACACAGGGGCCTCCAGGCAGAATTAGAACTTAAATTGTGCAATCTGAAAGCTGGAAGGAAACTTAGAACTTCTTCGTGCCCGTTTAGGGCCCCGTTTCTGGATCTGGGAACCGAGGCCCAGTGAACTTAAGACAGGATGGGCATCCCACTACCTGGGAATCCCGGGCTTCGTGTTCTTGCAGCAGAATAGACACAACATCAGTTAAAGTGTCCAGCAGGTCAAACCGGACTGGGAGAAGTCAAAGGGAATCTGTAGGAGGTACAGACTGAGCATGGGGTAAAAATACCAATATCTTGTGATTGGAAAGCAAAGCACCATCTGGAAGGATCTCTCCTCAAAGCTCTATCAACTACAGACTGAAAGTGGGGACTGATTTTATGTGGGAGAAACCTGGTCACTTACCTGGTCAGGGGACCAAGAGTGACAAGACCCCAGGTAGCACCTAGGGTGCCCCCGAGGTGGTGCTCCAACACAGCCGGTGTCACTCCTGAGGCTGGCCATGAGGAAAGACTGGTTTGGCCCTCCTGGGGGTCCATAACAGAATGACAGATCTCTCTCTTAAGGTTGTCGAGGACAGGAGAGGCAAAGAAAGGCTGTGATGGCTTCCATATGGATGGCGACTCCATATAAGGCGTGATCCTGGATTGAGCTTTGAACCAGAAAAGAAAAGGTGACATGGTTGGAGCTGGTGGTGGGATTGGGATGGGGTTTCCGGTTTGGATGGGGATGCTGTATCCAAGTCTATGTCCTGCTGTGGATGATTGTACTGTGGTTATGTAGGAGAGTGTCTTTGTTTCGGGGAAATATACACAGGAACATGTGGGAGTACGGGGCATCGGGTTTACAGCTTGCTTCCAAGTAGTTCACAAGGGGAACTAATGGAGATGGGGGACGAGAGAGGGAGGCAGTAAGACAGAAGAGAGGGAGCAGATGGGGTAATCTGGGTGAAGGGCATATGGTAGTTCTTTGTACTATTCTTGCAACTTTTCTATAAATGTGGAATTATTTCAAAATAAAAAAAAAAAAGGAAACCAGACACCTCCTGATACCCCAGTCCAAACCAAACCAAGAAAGCAAAAACAAAACAAAACAAAAAAACAACCCAAAAGACCAACAAAAAAAACACATCCTCAGGAGGTCATTTAGTGCCCTCATCCTTGTCATTAGAAAGATTTCCAGAGAGAGAGAAAAAAAGTTCTTATTCTTTCTCTCTCTCTCTCTTTTTTAAATATTTATTTATTTGAGAGAGAAAGAGGGAGCTCGGGGGGAGGGAGGGACCGAGGGAGGGGGAGAGAGAATCTCAAGCAGACTCCGAGCTGTGCACAGACACCAATGTGGAGCTCGATCTCATGACTCTGAGATCACACCCTGGGCTGAAACCAAGAGTCGGATGCTTAACTGACTGAGCCACCCAGGTCCCCCCAAAAGTTTTTCTTATTTCTCATTTTCATAATAATATTTCTTATTCATATTCTTAAAAGTTCTTACTATTTAAAAATGTATCTTAACTTAAAGTCTCTGGAGGAGAAATTTCTCTTGAATATTCACAGGATCAAAAGCATTTTGGGAATTCTATTCCCTTGAATATACCGTTATTCAGTTTGTTTTTAACACTGAAAATCCTATGGGAACTGGGAGTGATGAGTTGCGTATTCACTCCGTGTGAGCATAGGGAACCCTCATGCTTGCTCCACCGTGAGCTGTCAGAAGGCCTGGAAAGGACCAGCCTGCCCATGGGAGCTGTGTTAATGAGTAGTGATCACTAGACTGAGGCAACACATCTCCCTGGGTGGTTAAGATGCTATTATTTAGCCCAATGACATAACTGAAGCAGTTGTTTTGAGACATGTCTAGACTGAACCGGGAGCATGTTAATTTAATAATAATCCCTTGCCTTTCAGACACAGGTGTGTGTGTGTGTGTGTGTGTGTGTGTGTGTGTGTGTGTGTGCGCATGCGCGCACGCACTCACCTTTACCTTTACCTGCATACACATGTGCGTAAACACATTCACATCGGTTACATAGGACCTGCACATCCCCACACTGTGGGTGTGCGCAGGATCTGTCCCACCTCTCTCTGTTCCCACCCTCTCGTGCTCTCTTCTGTAGTGCAAGGAGCTGGAGGTATGCAAACTACGTTGTCCAGATTCCCTTATCATGTCAATTCCTGCTAGTGTCTGCTGTCTCGTGATTGGAGGGAGACAAGACTTTCTGTCTTGTTTCCTCTGGAGGTGGCAGTAGCCGCAAAGTTGGGGTTCTTTGGTCCCCGGGCAGGCAGTGTGGTTTCGACAACTGTGGGTAGCCTCAGGAGAGCATGGGGTCCCGGATCCCTGTGCATCAGCGGAGGGTGGAGTCTTGGTCTGCTGCAGGGGTAACAGCAGCGGCTCCTGGTGCAGCAGTGAGGGGCAGGTACCCCAGCAGCCTCGGAGGCCACCCTTGTGGGCTCTAGGTGGGGTCTGTTTTTGCTCTTCGACTTCAGCCTTAGACTTGGTAGCAGATTCCTCATGTTATTTATCTCTAGATAACCTTACCTTTTCCCCTCATGGTCCCAGCGCTTCCAATATTTTGTAATCCATTCCCTATACTAAATTCCTTCTGTTAGAAATATCTGGAGTCATTTCTGACCCTGCAGGTTTTGATGGGACATTCTTGTCTTGACACCAAATGGTTTGCAGCTATGGAGCAAGACAGTTTGGATGAGGACCGTCCTGTTTTTGGGCTTATTTCTGATAGTAAGGATTTAACGGGGATAGAGAGAAGGTCTGCAACATTTATCTCTGATTTTCTCTTGTCCTTGTGACAATTGATGCAATTAAACACTTTTTATTTCCACTGTCACCCAAGGACCTCTTTCCAGCTAGTCTCACAGCAGCATTTCCTACCTTTCACAATGTGGGCAGGGCCTCCGTCACACTTTGGGGGCGCCTGGGTGGCTCAGTCCATTAAGCGTCTGCCTTTGGCTCAGGTAATGATCCCAGGGTCCTGGGATCGAGTCCTGCGTCCGGCTCCTTGCTCAGTGGGGAGTCTGCTTCTCCCTCTGCCGCTCCCCCTGCTTGTGCTCTCTCTCTCTCTCTCTCTGACAAATAAATAAATAAAATATTTAAAAAAAAAGTCTCCCTCTTCCTCTGCCCCTCCCCCACCACGGGTGCATAGGAGCTCGTGCGCGCTCTCTCTCTCAAAAAAAAAGCGCCTCCTTTTAGTTTGTAATTCGGGTTTCAGTCCTTTATCACTCCTTAACTTTGTTCTTCCACTGATTTACTCATCCTTGCATATTTAACCATCTCATTCAACCAAAAAAAAAAAAAAGTTGCTAAGTATAAATAGATGTTACTAGGAGCATCTCCTATACCCAGTATGAATCTGGGAACATAGGGAGCTCTATGGACACACTTGCTGTCCTCATGAGCCCACAGTTTAGTGCGGCTGATGGGCCAGTAGACAGGCAGTTTCTGGGTGGTGTGAGGGGTCCTTCAGTAGGGGGCATGCTAAGCGCTCATCTGCCTTGTCCTTGAAAGGCATATCCTTGATATTCCCCCACTAAATACACGTGGACCCCCACAATCCACTGTACCTCACACACAAAGAAGCACTGATCTCGCCAGACGTAGAATATAAGTCAACAAATGATGAATATGGTTAAAATAAAACTAAATAAAATCTGGATGCCGTAGTTTTCTGAACAGGGTATGAGAGTCTGAGACTAACAGGCAACCCAAGAGTGGAAGAGCTCTTAGCAGCCTTCCAGCAACCATGATGGCCGTAGACCAGGACTGCTCACCCTCCTGCCCCAAGCTCAGGGGACAGCAGTTCTTGTGGCCCGTTTTCCTCTAGTGCCCAGAATTCCTGGCACTATTTAAGTCACGGCGATCTCTTTTTCTGGCCAAGCCCAGTTGGAGAACTCAACTGTGCATTGACCTAAGTCCACTGAATATATTTGGTGATATTGTTTTCCCTTTCTTTCTGTTTCTTGTATTGTGGGGTCTCATGACAGGTGTTTTTAACTTACTGAAAATTAACTCTACTTGTGAGCCCTCTGCTCTTCTTCCCCCAAGTATTCCTTTTCCCCAAAAAAGGAGACAAGGATGAACGTGGGGCAGGGCGCTGGTGACAGGATGTGTATGCCCCATGGATGTGGGCTAGGAGCTGTCTAAGGAGGAGCGTTGGCGAGGAAGCAGGCTGCCCTGGTCCCGTGTGCTAACCCATGAGGAGGTGTCTGTCTTGGAGGCTCAAGGGAGGCAGCTGATTTCTAAATGGAGACAGAGTAGAGGAAAAGAGGGCCTGGGAATTGCATTCCAGGCTGAGGGAAGTGTGAAGTGCAAGGGCTCCAGGTCAGAGAGCCCAGGGCATCTGCCAAAGTACTGTAATTAGTTCTGGCCACTGGGGAGGGGAAGGCAGGGGATGGGGTTGGAGCAAGTGACGAGGGTCTCATAGAATAGGGTAGGGAATTTGGGTAGCATTTTGGGCAGAATTTAAGCAAGGGCCTTGCTGGGTGAGATCTGTATTGTAAAGCAGATATCCCAGCAGCCAGCTATCCCTGGGAGGAAACAGGAGTAACCCTGGCAGGCAGGACACAAGCTAAGGATCTCTCACAATAATCCAGTTGAGAGATGACAGAAGATAGTGGCTCAGGACAGAGGCAGTGGAACTGTGTATGGGATTTTCTCTTAGAGATTCTCTAAATTTTGGTCAGCTTTGATACAAAAGTATCAAAAAAGTCTTGGAAAGATCTTTCCATTTTCCTTGGACACTCAGATGAGCTTGCAAAGCACTTGCAATGTCAAAGACCCAGATGCATGTAGGTCATTTCCCCAAAAGAAATGGGTTTAGGATTTTTTTTGCGAACTGGGGTTTGGCAGTGAGAAGTACCCAGAAAAAAATATTCTGCGAAGAGTTGGTTGTCGGTGCTTTAACCCTTAACATCTGTTCTAAAAGATTAAGAATAGGAAACAGCTTTGGGTTCAACCTCCATGGGAAACGAAGCAGAAAGAGTCCTTGTGGAATGGCTGTCATGCCCCCAGCAAAATCTCTGCAGGGAGGAGAGCATGGAAATAAGAGAAAACAAGGCTTGATTCCTGCCCCGTGTGATTAACAATGAGGTTGGACAATGGAACGACACACGTGAGACTATTAGTTATGTAATTAAGTGTTGGAGATTTTGTGGTCAGGAGGGAGCTAGGAGCTGTGTGGAGGAGGTGGGCTTGCAGGGGCCCTGAAGGGCTGCAGAGATAGACAAGAGAAGGTACGCACACAATGAGAAGGTGGCCCACAGGAGCTGGGCACAAGGACATCTGCCTGGCGGCTCTAGGCTGGGCCAGTGTTAGCTCCAAAGAGAACAAAAATCACAAACTCAAAAGAAGCAACCATCTATCTTACTGTTTTGAGTGATGATTCCATGTCCTTCTCAAAGTGTTTTAACTCTCCTGGGCCAAGGGTTTGGACAGGAAATGCAACCATGATCTTGGCACAACTTCACCAACAAAGGGTAGGCTTGGGCACCTGGGTGGCTCAGTAGGTTAAGCGTCTGCCTTCTGCTCAGGTCATGATCCCGGGGTCCTGGGATCGAGCCCCGCATCAGGCTCCCTGCTCAGCGGGAAGCCCGCTTCTCCCTCTGCCTGCCGCTCCCTGCAGCTTGTGCTCCCTCTGACAAATAAATAAATAAAATCATTAAAAAAAAAGAAAAAAAGAAAGAAAGGGTAGGTTTGTGTTGGGGCTGTCCAGCCTCTCCCGCAACCCATGGAGGCAAATTCTCTCTTCTCACCCTGAGATCCGTCCATAGTCACGGGAAAGGGAATCAGTGGATCTTATTCCTCGGAGCTGTGCTGGCTCCAGGCAGTGGAATGGATTTACTCCCCTCTTTACCAGCTCTCTCCACCCAGGCGGCAGAACGGCCCAGGAGCTGATGGGGTTCAGTGGAGAGGGGTTTCTTCACAGAGTTGGAGGGGAAGATGGAGATGTATTTATGGCCCTTGTTGAGCCACTTGTCTCTTCTCAAGGATAAAACTACAAATTCCTGACGTGGTACAAAACCAGTTTTTAAAAGCCAATTTGGGCCAGTCAGAAGGTCTCACCCGACTGTCAGTGATGCCAGGAGAGCAGTTGCATTTGATGGCAGAAGCCTGGAAACTGCTCCGTTTGGCTCAGGCCCGTGAGCGCCAAAATGGAAGCACATTCTTGGCCTTCACCTCCGGTTTTCCAGAACTCTTGCTGTGAATGCTTCAACTAACAGACACACCCTTCCTGAGGATCTCAGGGCTGTTGGAATTTGAGAAGATCTTTGATATTTTAATAATACTGGCTTTGATGTGTCCCTTCCAAAAACAAATCAACATGAGCCCAGATTCTCTGGATGCGACTGGTCCACATCATGCATGTATTAGTCAGGTTGGGCTGGGTTATGGTGCAGTAAACAAGCACCCCCAAATCTCAGTGGCTTAAAACTCAAAAGGTTTACTTCTCTTTCTCATTACATGGCCATTATGAGCAGGCTGGGGCCCTTCTCCATGCCTGGGTCGTCAGAGCAAGCACCATCCCTGGCTCTACGGGTCCCTAGGCCAGAGTTGGGAAAATGCCCCGTGGATCACCACTGCTTTCTAGAGCTTCTGTCTGCACACATACCACCTCTGTAGGAATTGCTTTGGCCTCAGTCAGACACGAGGCCACTTCTAACTTCAAGGGGGCAGGAAAGGCAGTCCATGGGGTGCCTGGAAAGAGAACTGGAAATTTGCTGACTCCCCAACTGTGTGACCTCTGAAGGGCAGGGATGAAATAATGGTCCAGTCTGGTTTAATGGCCTGGAAGCCAGAGGCTGGGGGTTTTCTCCTATTAGTTCTTGCCCTTAGGCAAATCATATACTTCCTAGAGATATCATTTCCTTGTCCTTTTAGGAGGGAGTTGGGTGGGAAGAGTGGTGAATGGAAAGGAATAATGACACCTGTTCGGCCGGCCTCATAGGAGTGCTGTGTGGCTCAAAATAAGTCAATGCCAATGACACTGGAACATGAAGAGAAAGGGATACAAATATTTTAATGATGGGCTGGGCACTGCTCCAGGGAACTACAGCGCAGGGGTGGTTCTCCTGAGCCGCTGCATTTATTAGGACAAGGTTGCAGGGCACAAAAAAATATCCAAAATAGTTGTAGCTTAAATACGATAGACATTAGTTTCTCAGATAAAAAACTGAGAGCATGCAGCCAGGACGGGGATGAGGGCTTCACTGTCCTCGGGGCTTTGGCTCCCTCCACATGGCTTCTGTGTCGTCCCCCAAGTGTCTCCCTGTTTTAGCCCAGGTGCCCCAGAAACCAGTGTGCGATGCAAGAGCAAATGCACCCGTCCTTTTTTGCAGTACACAACCTCAGGAAGGAAGAGGGAGGGAAAAAGGCAAGAGAGGCAGAGAGGTGAGGGTGTATTACAAAGGGTTGTGTCATGAAGCTGCTGCTCACAGCTTTTGGCAAATGCAGCTGATGTTTTGTGGGATGTTTCCAGAAAGGCCCGCTGGCCTCATGGGAGGGATTTGTCTGTCCAGTCATCTCTCCCCTTGGTCAAAGTTGGCTTCACAGGGCATCAGGATCCCTGTACTTCCAGGTGGCACTGTCTGTCATCACCTGCAAGGAGAGCCAGACTCAACACCGTGGCAGAACCAGGGCACGTGGAGCCACCCAGTGAGGGACTGTGAGTCAGTGCGGCCTTACCTGCCCACCACAGCTACCCAGCCCCACAGGCTTGGGCTGGAGGACAGTGTACCTGCTTGGGTAAGCAGGTCCCCCCTCACCCCGCCTCGGTGTCTTGCTCCTCGGCAGCAACAGGGAGGTCCTGGGGCAGGAGGTGAAAGGGATGAGATGGAAGGCGTGAAGCAATGGGCTGTTGGGTTGTACCTGCAAGCAACGTGAGGAATTCAGGAACATCTGCCACAATGGGCCCATCCCAGCCAACCAGGTAAAATGTCATGGCTCCCTAACCTCTGCCACAAGATGGCATGGAACTCAGTCAGCCTCCCTGTAGAAAATCCAAGCCCTTCGCTGGCTGACGAGAATGTGGTTGGTGTTAGGGGGTCGTTTCAGGGGATTATTAGAGGTATGGACAGAGAAAGCTTGTTTGAACAAATCCTGGGAGGTATGTAACTGGCTGTGGTATATTCCATAGGCCAAAATGGCTGCATGAGCTCCAGCCATCATATCCATATACCTATTAACAAGGAAGATGGAAAGGAAAGTTTGTGCATGACATACTTGCTGACCTCCCTTTGGCCAGCTCTTAGTCCTGGCATCAAACTTAAGATACAAAGTGTAGTCTTTATTCTTGGTGCTCTTATGCCCAGTTAAAATTTGGCTAAAAGAACAGAATACTGGGGCCAATTGGCAGTTTGTGTCACAGCAGCCAAGGTTGAGGGGCCCTGAGTTAGCATAGGAGAGTGTCCCCGAAGTGTGACTTCGTTTCAAATAGGCATGAGCAGCAATGTGGGAGAGGGAAGGAAGGAAGTTAGGGGTCGGTGAATGGGGGGTGTGGAGCATTCCAGGGGAAGACAGAGATGTGGAGGAAGAAAAGGGGGTAGGAGGGAAATGAGAGAGATGAGGGGGTGAGTGCAGAAAGAGAAAGAGGGGCAAGAGGACCCCCCAACCCTCAGACCTGATTCTTTTAGTCTCTATGGATACCACAGGCTCTCGAATGGCAGCAGATGAAGATGAGCAGGAAGGGGGGTTCTTGCTGAAATCAGCACTTCTATCCACCCAGGGCTACACAGACCTGATGCTGACCTTGACCTGTACCTCATCAGCCCCTGCCCCTTGCCCTAAACACCTGGCCAGTTAGATATTCCACCCTTATTCTGCCTCTTTCCCCTCCCACTCTCTTAGATAAGAAGTCAATTCGTAGGTTAAGAATTCCTTCTAGGATTGCATGCTCCAGATTCACCCCATCGCTCTGGCATCAAACTCGGGACCTTCTGGGCGCCCCCTGCACTCTGAAACGATGCTTCGTGTGTCTGAGATGCTTCTGGGGGAGATAAAAATAGGATCCAGTCTGAAGGACACTAAAGGCCAAACGGAGAATCTCCCCTCCCCCCGGGGCACTTGGGTCTCCGAGGAGGGCACACCCTTCAGAGACATTTGATCAGGATGGGCTGGTTTGGCCTCCCCCACATGCATCATGATGGAGCCAAACAATGGAGAGAGGCTCCCTCCCCACCTCACCGGTCCTGAACTGAAACTAGCCAGTGCCTCCCCAAACCTGTGTGAACTGAAACCACCCCAGTTTCCTCAGACAGCCCAGCCTCCTGCGTCATCTTGCTGCATCCGCCTTCTGCCCCGGAGGAGGAGCCTGGCTCCACCCTGTGTCTCAGCACTGTGAGACACTGGGTTCTCGCCTCAGCCTTGATGCTGTCACAACAGAAGCATCCACGCAATCCCGGGATGTGTCCTGGGTGTGTCCCGGGTGTGTTGGGCACCAGGAGAGGATTCTGCACTCTCCGGGTTTCCCTCGCCCCAGGCGGGGTGGGAATACGGAAGGGGCTGCAAATGGGAGGTGGCTTTGGCCTTCCTTCCCACCTTCTTGCCACACAGCTTTTGATGCTAAATTATGGCAGGGCAGCCTGCTGAGCTCTCTGCGGGGCAGCATGGGTAATGAGAAGAGAAGAGGTTCAAATCCCAGCTCCCCCAGGTACTGGGCAAAGTTGGCATGTGACAGCTGCTCAGAGCCTGGGTTTCCCTATCTGTAAAATGGGTGTATGATGCAGACCTGATTGGGTAGTAGCAAAAGGCCCTGGCATGTCCTGAGTAAATGTTCGGTTTGTCCCCCCCCCCCCTCCAGGCCCCAGTTCCTAGGGGGCAGAGCAGCTGGCTTTGCCTCCTGTATGAGGACCCGCACTCACGGGCACCTCCATCCACTATTTCACACCTGCAATGCCCAGTATATGCTTCCTTTGTGAGCTCCAGCCCCACGAAGTGCTTGTGCGTCCCTGCAGGACCGTGGGGCCTCTGCCGTGCTCAGTGGGGATTGGGGGGGGGGGGCGGTGGATCCACGGCAGTCTGCAGTTTCCTTTCTGTGGGTCGATGTTTGCCACAGGCCCCATTGGCCAGGCGGGTGCCTGCCGTGCTGGAAGCGAGAGCGTGAGCGCGTGAAACGTCGGGCCTGGCGAGCAACTGTCTACACTTTTGGCACCACACTCGCCTTCAGGGCAAGCCGCTCCTTCTCCTTGCCCTTCAGTTCCCACGGGGAGCCCTGTACTGATGATGCCATGGGAGGCAGCCCACCATGCTCGAGGCTGGCCTGGTTTTCCAGGGGCCACTCCATAGCCTCAGAAAGGCTGTCTCTACGCAGGCGCTCTCTGAAGGACACCTTAGTCAAAGCTCCCCCCACCCAGCCTCCTTTCCACTTCCCTTCCCCCTCGGCCACCATCCCTTGGCATTCCCTCACATCTTTTCCCTTTAAACTCGATACTGAAGAAAGTTATCTTTCGACTTCACCCCACCGCCCAACACAGAACAAGGTCATAGCTGAGTATTAAAATGCATCTGGAGCATGGTGGGGGGTTACTGCGGTTCCCCAGCACGCGCACGCGCACGCGCACGCGCCCCTGAGCCGCGCCCTGCCAGGGGCTGGGCTGAGCACAGACGGGGCTACAGAAGGGAGTGATTTCGGTGCGTGAGGTCATCGACCTCCCAGGTGTGTCTTGGGCGAAGCACCTCAGGTGGGAGGTGGAGGATTAGGCTGCCCTGAGTCAGTCAGTCTGCCACAGAGAAGAGCTGGCCCGCTGGGAGTGGGAGGGGCTGAGACGGGCTGCGGCCCTTCGGAACCCGGGCATGGGCTTCCGGTGGCAGCTGTGTCTGCGCATTCGCTCAGCTGCTGCTGCTGCCCACTGGGGCGGGCCCCCTCCCCCTCCCCCTCCCCCTCCCCCTCCCCCTCCTTCCCTCAGCTCCCTCCTCAGCTCCAATCTCAGCTCCCCCCTCAGATTCCTCCTCAGCTCCATCCTCAGCTCCCTCAGCTCCCTCCTCAGTTCCCTTAGCTCCCTCCCTCAGCTCCCTCAGCTCCTTCCTCAGTTCCCTCAGCTCCCTCCTCAGCTCCCCCCCCAGCTCCCCCCTCAGCTCCATCCTCAGCTCCCGCCTCAGTTCCCTTAGCTCCCTCAGCTCCCCTCTCAGCTCCAATTTCAGCTCCCTCCTCAGCTCCCTCCTCAGTTCCCTCAGCTCCCTCAGCTCCCTCCTCAGCTCCCCCCTCAGCTCCCTCCTCAGCTCCCTCCTCAGTTCCCTCAGCTCCCTCCCTCAGCTCCCTCAGCTCCTTCCTCAGCTCCCTCAGCTCCCCCCTCAGCTCCCTCCTCAGTTCCCTCAGCTCCCTCAGCTCCCTCCTCCGCTCCCCCCAGCTCCCCCCTCGGCTCCATCCTAAGCTCCCCCCTCAGTTCCCTCAGCTCCCTCCTCAGCTCCCCCCTCAGCTCCCTCCTCAGCTCCCTCAGCTCCCCCCTCAGCTCCCTCCTCAGCTCCCACCTCAGCTCCCCCCTCAGCTCCCTCCTCAGCTCCCCGCCCAGCTCCCTCAGCTCCCCCCTCAGCTCCCTCCTCAGCTCCCCACCCAGCTCCCCCCTCAGCTCCCTCCTCAGCTCCCTCAGCTCCCTCCTCAGCTCCCCCCCAGCTCCCCCCTCAGCTCCCTCAGCTCCCCCCTCAGCTCCAATCTCAGCTCCCTCCTCAGCTCCCCCCAGCTCCCTCCTCAGCTCCCCCCTCAGCTCCTTCAGCTCCCTCCTCAGCTCCCTCAGCTCCCTCCTCAGCTCCCCCCCAGCTCCACCCTCAGCTCCCTCAGCTCCCCCCTCAGCTCCAATCTCAGCTCCCTCCTCAGCTCCCTCAGCTCCCCCCCAGCTCCCCCCTCAGCTCCCTCAGCTCCCTCAGCTCCCCCCTCAGCTCCCTCAGCTCCCCCCTCAGCTCCCTCAGCTCCCTCCTCAGCTCCCTCAGGCTTCCCACTCCTGGGCTGCATAGTTTTCAGATGGATAAACTGAGGCAGGCGCCACTTCAGGCCGAAAGGAGAGGAAGGAAACCAGGGTGCTGTAACTACCTGCTTCTCCTTCCTTCACACCCAGATCCCACTCTCCTTAGCCCTGTGGTTCCCTGATTCACGGTGGCGCTTACTAGCTCCTTCTCTTGCCCTTTTGTCTTTCCTCCCCGGAGCTTGGGCTGTGGGCGCCCCCTCCCCAGCACATCTTCTTGCTGAAACTGCAACCCCACACCAGCGCCTCTGTCCCGTTTATATTCTTTTTTTTCTCCGCTGCCCCCGGCCACAGGTGCGGCGACAGGCAGGAGCAGGGCTGCCCTGCAGGGTGAGGCGAGGGGCATCACGTCGCCTCTTTCCCTTTTGTTGCCCCAGAGATCAGGGAACCCCCCCGTGTAACTGAGCACAGCCCAGCTGTCCAGTCCGCAGGCCGGGGTGGGGGACAGGCAGGCAGAGCAGGCTGCAGCAGGCCCCGGCTCCGGCCAGGCCCCAGGGTCTGGGCTTTCTGGCTTAGCAAGGAAAGTGGTACCTCCCCTCCAATCTCTTCTCTGTTTCATCAGTTGAATCTTGAGGCCTGACAGGGCCCTCAAATTTGACACATTCAATTTTGTTTTTAAAATGGGAACCCAAACAAAAACCATTGAACTCCCAACCAGAGAGCAGAGCACTCTGTGGGCTCAGGGGCCTGGCCCAAGGTCTGGTCCAGCGACTGGCCAGCGGTTGGCTGAGTGACCACGGGCAGGTCATATCATCTCTCATGTTTCCATTTCATGTTTCCTCAGTTTCCACACTTGTAAGTTGGCAGGGGTGGATGATAGTTCTCTAAGGCTTCTCTGGTTTTTAATATTCTGGTGCTGAGTCCCCAGATCATTATTGTGAGCAAATAATATGGTCACAAACTGAGTTACCAAAAAAAAAAAAAAAAAGTACAACTGCTCTGATTTTTTAAAGTGTGTGTGCTATTTTCAAAGGTGACTTGGAAAATGCAGCTGTCCCAAAGAGGAGGAATATTTTCCTGTGCCATAAAAGGGGTCAGAACTGGTGTGGCTTAAGCTCAGTATTTGTATTTCAGAGAGAATTGGAAACTCGCTTCTCCCCTTTAAGCACTGGAGGGAATTAGTCACACTTCCCTGTGGAAGTGGAGAGCAGATTCTCTATGCTACTCAAAAGGCTCTTTCAAAAAGTCCTGGGGACAAGCATTGCTCTGTGTGTGTGTGTGTGTGAGAGAGAGAGAGAGAGTGGGAGAGACAGAGACAGGGAGAAAGAGAGACAGAGAGATGGAGAGGCAGAGAGAGGGGCACAGAGAGAGAGATTAGAGAAGAAGAAGGTACATGGAAGGAATGAAATGATTAAGATACAGTCAGTGACCTGAGGGCTTTGCTGTCCAACAGGAGGACCTAACATGCCAGCAAATATAACAATATACGGAGTGTAATAGGGCTATAAACAAAGGGTCCTAGGGAACGTGATGGAAAGGGTGGTTGATTCTGGCTGGAAGGACCCATGGAAGGCTTTCTGGAGGAGGTGGTATTTGGCACAGAATTTTCCTTTAAGGGGGAGCTGAATATCTGGGGGTGAAGAAAGCAGGGTGGGCTTCTGTGCAGGGGAAACAGCAGAGTGGAGGTAGCCCGCTGGCAGCTCTCTCTTGCTAAGTCTTGGGGCTCCTGACCCAGACCTCCTTCATACCCATTCCCCGCCCCCCCCAGGTGGGGCCAGATGCACAGCAGGTCAGCGTCCTGGTGCTCAGCTGGGGTTCCTCCTTCTCTCCTGAGGTGGCACAGGGGAAGTTGACCACAGTCTGCAGGCAGCCATGGGAGGGCTTTCACTTCACTTAGCAAAATCTTTTCTTGGAACCACAGTTGGTTCTTGCAAAATTTTCCGGTCACAGAAAGGCTAAGAAGCCAGTTTTTGAAAAGCTTTACACAGCAGAAAAGGAATGCCCAAGAAGGATGTTGTTGTATCATTGACGAGACTCCTTCCATCTCTCTGTCCCTTTACAGTCAAAATGGGGAGAGAGAGAGAGGGGAGGGTGAGAACGCAGGGCGTCTGTGAGCAAAGCCCTTGAGTAGACACACATTTTTCCACCAGTGGTGAACACCCTACCATCCCTCCGTCCCCCATGGGTCCATCCAACTTCCAGCATCTTCTTCAGCCAACTGCAGTGTTGAGTTTTGAGGGAGAGGTTGGGGAGAGGGTGAGGAGCCCAAGGATGAATAAAGCAAATTCTCCAAATTCTCTTCTCTGTAAAGTTGCGAATGAACAATTGCACCATGAACCGTTAGGTGAGAAGTGGCTCTGTCTTGGGGAATGAAGGAGGTGTTCTTTGTGCTTGCTGTGGAACGGTTTACCCACAGACAGAGACAAGAAAAATGTCCAAAACAGCCAAGTAGCAGAAGCCCCGAGTCCTAGTGGGTTGCTGCCACTAAGGGTCACCTCACCTCTTGGTGCCTCCAGTCAGTAGTGATACTTGTTTATGAAGTGCTGTGCGAGCTTGTGGGGGGTTAGGGGGAGTTCTGCATGAGAAGTCTCCCAGCATCTGACCAAACATCCTGTCAGCTCCTGTCCCTGGAGCCTCAGCAGAGCACCCGGCACACACTAGAAACCTAATCGATGTTTATTATCATGGAGGCAGAGAGGTGTTATTCTGGGACCTCGGTCCCACAGCTATATTTTGTCAGGTAGGAAAGCACGCATTCTGTTACCTTGACCATACTCAGAGTCAAATACTCTAAATCTATTGCTACTGCCTTCATGAGATTTTGTTTTCCTAATAAATGAAGACGTGTTCAATACCTCTTAACTAGAATCTTTGTGAGCCTTAAATGTATGGGAATGAACACATCTTTTAAAATCAGGCACAGTTACCATGATTTTAGTGGCTCTTTATGGAAGAGGGATATGGGGTTTTTGCACTTTTTTTTTCTAACTGTGGTCAGTTATTTTGATCTTTCTTCTCAACCTCCCTGTGTCATCTCAGAGGATGTCCAGGGGTGGAATCCGTCAACGTGAGACAAGTGTCTACAAGAGCAGGCTTGAGGGAGGAGGAGGCTCCAGGCCTGTGTACGGCGGCAAGAAGGAAAGCAAGAAGCCTGGGGTCCCAAAGGAGCAGAGGTGGGGAGGCCGCGAGCCTGATTTCTGGGTATGAAAGAACAGGATAGGGTGGCTTCTCAAGTTTATGTTAGCAGCAAGGAATACAAAGTGACTTCTCTCCTAAAGATGTTTATTTTTACTTAAGAGGAAGTTCAGCAGTAGATGGTCCATCCGGATGTTTCCATTTGTCCCAATCTTTTGTCTGATTTTGAGCCACTTAGGTGGTCATTAGCCAGTATACTAAGGTTGAGCAAAGAACAGAGAGATGCTCAAAACCAAATAGGTCCATTTATGAGGTATGGCTGGCCACAAAGGAGAGGAGACAAACTAAAAAAAAAGGAAAAAGAAACAAGATGTATGTTTCCACCTGAGTGTCGTCCTTTGAGGGGGTCACTTTGGGAAGTGGGGCACTTCTTCCGATGTGCTGTGGTAGCTCAAATGTTTTTGAACTCTTTTCCTGGAATCTTCCCCAGAGGCACATTGTGAATCACATACAAAGATTAATATTAATTTTGTAGTGAGATCTCCTATTGGACCCCAAATTGGCCTCTTTTTTTTGATGTATTCATTCATGAGGTTCTTAGCTGAACAAATATTTTATGACTTCCCATTGATTTTTTTAAATCAATCCTAACAGCCCAGGGCCTTTTTATGGGTGATCTCACTTATCACACAATGACTCTGAGCAGTTGGTACTATCCTCTCCAGTTTAAAGGTGAGTGAATGGAGGTTCATATTAGTCGAGTGACATTTTTAAAATCACACAGAACAGAGCCATAACTTTGAATCCTGTGTTCTGTGACTCCACCTTCACCACACTGGCTCCATAGGCATGGTAGCTGTCCTCAAGGGTCTATCATTAGTGGGGTATATAGGAAATGCATAAATATCACATGATGATACAGATGTAATAAGTGTCCTTAGAATGTAGAAATATTTTAATAAAGGGATGCCGAGTCAGGAAAGATGCAGTTTAACTGAGAGCATCAGGGGACTTCATGGAGGTAGGCTGGAAAGGGAGCAGGGTGGTGGGAAGGGACAGAGGTAGGGAGGATAAGAAGGAGCCTTGTCTGGAACACATGGTGGGTGTGGGTGGGGGTAGTGGGAAAGGGCTGGGAACTCGGGGTTGGAGCTAGTTTCTAGAGGTCAAGGACTTTCTATTTTATTTCATAATCATTGCAAAGTCCTTGAAGACTCCAACACGGAAATAGATTCAAAAACATTTTAGAGACAATAACTTGACAGTGATGTGCAAGATAGATGAGAAAGAGATCTTGAAAGCAGAGAGACCATGTAGGAAGCTATTCAGATAGTTGAGATGTAGTATGTTTCCAAAACATTCAGATTTCATGGACCAGCCAAGTTTCCCTCCAAATTTAAGGGACTGACATAGGCATCTCGACACTTTGCTAAATAAAGGCACAAACAACCATCTAAGCCACTACCATTTCCTAAGTGCAAAGACATGTCAACCTCCATAAGCAGAAAGGACATTACCTCTGTGTAAAGGACACACTGTCCCACAATGTCCCAAAAAGGACGTCTGAAACCTTATATAACCTGAAAACTTATACGGTCCCTCCTCCTAACATGCACGCATGCGCGCGTTCGCGTGCGCGCGTTCGCGTGCGCGCGCGCACACACACGTTATTTTTCTCATTTCATAACAGAAAGGTAAAAACTTGGTTCTGGACATGCCAGTAGTTTGTAACCCAGCTTCCAGGAACCACTATGGTAGAATTTTGTGGGGTACATTTCAAACAGCCTCTTTGTCTAGCAATGGTCTTCATCAGTAGATGCTGCTGAAGGAACACACCTGAGATTTATGTTAAAACCCATAATTCTACCTGGACTAATCCAGATGCTGGAATCAAAACTGGCTTCATGGCAGGTCTCATTCAATCTCCTGGCTGGCCAGTGGTCCATCAAACCTCTCTCTCCAGAAATTGAACTAAATGACAGAGACTGCATTTGGTCTAAAGAGCACATGCGGGATCGGGACAATCATTTGGGGGACAGAAACAATCTAGGGGAGAGAGAGCAGGACAGTGAGAAATATCTACAGAAAGGAATGCAGGCAGAAGAAACAGATGGGCCATGCAGGGAAAAAGTTGCTGGAAGCAGCAGCAACCTTATCCCCAAAGCCTTCCAGATCTAAACTTGCTTCCCACGAGGCCCGGCTGCATTTCGATTTCTATGTCCCTGAGCTGCCCTTGTGCCTTTTAATAATCCTCCTGAGTTTACCAGTCATTTCTTTCTGTAAACCAAAGAACCTTGGTTTGAAGTCAAGGCAAAAACAAAGCTCGTGTTGTAAATGAAAGGGACATAGAGAGAGAAACAGGAAAGGAGAAGTGAGTAAAAATTGGTAAGGGATTGAATATAGGGCCAAGAGGGAATGTCAAAGATCACTGCAAGGTCTTGAACCAGGGAAGGTAGGTGTGTTAGAAACAGAGAATAGGAACACAGGTGGGCGGCGAGTTGAGTTTTGGCATGTGGGGTTGGAGGTGCCAGTGGGGCAGATGGACCAGGAGAGAGACTGAGGAGTCAGCCAGAGCAAGGGGATATCTGGAACTGTGGTATCAGATTGGCCGCAGAGGAAAGCATGTGGACATGGATGAGAAGGGAGAGGGAGAAAGATGAGCATGGGGCTTGAATTTGGGTTGGATACCTGATAAGAAGCCTAAGGGGGTGTAGGACACTCCCGAGGTTGGGTGTGAGATGAGGAAGGTGAATGGAAGCAAGAGAAGCAGAAGAGCGGCTGGGAGAACAGAAAAAGTTGGGACACCACTGGTTTCCTTGCCCCTGCAAAATGCTCAGTAGATGTCTTGAGCTTATCTGAGGAAGAGCATGTATACTTCATAGAGACTTTTAGAGCCATACATTCTAGTATGCTAAAATAACTCTCTGAGCTAGGTTGCATTTGGAGATGGAAGTGGTGCAGGGGTATTAGAGAGGGCAGGGAGGAAAGAGAAGGTTGATGGACGAAATTAGAACATGAAGGAAGGAGAAAGGGGATGAGGCAGAGATCACTGCCAAAAATGGAAGTTTTTGGATAATATGTGGATTTCAATGATTTGTAACTCTTTTTCAAAGGGTCTGATGATTTATATTGAATGTCATGTGGGTTTATTTTGAAAGGAGATTCTTGGGCCCAGGCCCAGACTTTCTGAATCAAAACTCTAGAGTGGAGGCCCAGAATCAGCATTTTATTTTTTATTTTTCAATTAAATTTAATTAAAAAATTTTTTATTTTATTTTTTAATTATTTTAAATTTTAATTCCAGTATAGTTAACATACAGTGTTATATTCATGTCAGGTGTACAATATAGTGATTCAACAACTTTATTTATTTATTTATTTATTTATTTATTTATTTATGGCGGGGTGGGGGAGAGAGAGAGAGTGTGTGTGTGTGTGTGTGTGTGTGTGTGCAAGTGAGGGGAGGAACAGAGGGGGAGGGAGAGAGAGGGCAGGGAGGGGGAAAATCTTTAAGCAGACTCCACACTGAACGTGAAGCCAAGATGCAGGGCTGGATCCCAGGACCCCAAGATCATGACCTGAGTGGAAACCAAGAGTTGGATGCTTAACTGACTGAGCCACCCAGGCACCCGGTGATTCAAGAATTCATACATCACCCAGTGTTCACCACGAGTGCACTCCTTAATTCCCATCACCTATTTTACCCATCCCCCCATGCACCATTCGTCTGGTCACCATCAGTTTGTTCTCTATCATTAAGAGTCTATATCTTGGTTTTTTTTCTCTTTCTCTTTTTTCCCCTTTGTTTTATTTCTTAAATTCCATATGTGAGTAAAATCATATGGTATTTGTCTTTCTCTGAATGACTTATTTCATTTAGCATCATACTCTCTAGTTCCATCTGTGTCATTGCAAATGGCAAGATTTTGTTCTTTTTGTGTATATATATGCCATATCTTCTTTATCCATTCATCTGTCAGTGGACACTAAGGCTGCTTCCATAATTTGGCTATTGTAGATAATGCTGCTATAAACATAGGGGTGCATGTATCCCTTTGAATTAGTGTTTTTGTATTCTTTGAGTAAATATCCAGTAGTGTGATTACTGGATCTTAGGGTAGTTCTATTTTTAACTTTTTGAGGAATTTCCATACTGTTTTCCACAGTGGCCACACCAGTTTGCATTCCCACCAACAGTGCACAAGGTTTCCCCTTTCTCCACATTCTCACCAACACACGTTGTTTCTTGTGTTGTTGATTTAGCCATTCTGGGACAGGTGTGAGGTGATATCTCATTGCGGTTTTGATTTGCATTTCCCTGATGATCAGTGATGTTGAGCATCTTTTCTTGTGTCTGTTGGCCATCTGGACGTCTTTTTTGGAGAAATGTCTGTTCACGTCTTCTGCCCATTTTTAACTTGGATTATTTGTTTTTGGGGTGTCAATTTGTATAAGTTCTTTATATATTTTGGATACTAATCCTTTATCGGCTATGTCATTTGCAGGTACCTTCTCCCATCCCATAGGTTGTTTTTGAGTTTTGTTGATTATTTCTTTTGCTGTGCAGAAGATTTTATTTTGATGTAGTCCCAATAGTTCATTTTTGCTTTTGTTTCCCTTTCCTTGGGAGACATATCTAGAAAGATGTTGCTATGGCTGATGTCAGAGAAATTACTGCCTATGTCTAGGACATGGTTTCATGTCTCACATTTAGGTCTTTAGTTTATTTTGAGTTTATTTTTATGTATAGTAGAATGTTTTATAATGGAGCAATGAATAAATAAATGGTGGTGCATTCATGCTGTGAAATACTATACAGTTATTGAAAGGGGTGAATTAATGCTATGCTAATTGATGTGTAAGTTTAAGTTAAATAAACAAGAAAAAGAGATGTATATATAATTTGGTCACTTTTTTGTTTTTTTAGAGATTTACTTATTTGAGCAGGAACAAAAGGATATGACTGGGAGGGAGGGCAGAGGGAGACAGACAGAGAGAGAAGCAAAATCCTCACTGTGCGTGGAGCCCAACGCGGGGCTTGATCTTATGGCCCCGAGCTCATGACCTGAGCTGAAACCAAGAGTCCACTGCTAAACTGACTAGGCCACCCAGGCACCCTGTTGTCACATTTTTATATAAAAATAGTGACAAAAATAATCCTGTATATGTTCCAGTGTTTTCCTGTGTGATTCTATCAATAAGTGGAAAGTCCGGAAGGACATATACCAGAGTGTTAATATTGATTTTCTGGGGAAGGAAAGGCAAAATGAACAGGAAAAGATTTTTTAAAAAGGCATCTAGGATAATAACCATTTTTGCCAACTTTTTGTAAACTAACACTTGTGGGTGCATATAAATGCATAGAAAGGCAGACAGAGGGACAGGCACAATTATAAGGGTGAATTTTCTGAGTAGGAGGATTTCAAGTGATTTTAATTGTCTTTCTTTTTCTTTTCAGCACACTTACATTTTTTCCATGATCAACATTATTTTCTTCATTGTGGGGGAGAAAAGTTGTGTGTGGGTGTCAGAACCAGCATTTTATTTATTTATTTATTTATTTATTTATTTATTTTGAAAGATTTTATTTATTTATTTGAGAGAGAATGAGAGATAGAGAGCACGAGAGGGAAGAGGGTCAGAGGGAGAAGCAGACTCCCCGCCGAGCAGGGAGCCCAATGTGGGACTCGATCCCGGGACTCCAGGATCATGACCCGAGCCGAAGGCAGTCGCTCAACCAACTGAGCCACCCAGGCGCCCAGAACCAGCATTTTAAACACACTCTCTAGGTCACTCTTGTGTCCATTGAGATTTGAGAACTTGTCTCCATTATCCTTAGAGGGTAGGCTGTGTTGTTTCACATTATCTCCTCCTCTGGAAGACCGAGGTGTGTTCTATTACCCACCTGTTATGAAGAAAATCAACAGTTCCCAATCATGCTGCAAATCTTCTAGAGCCTCCCAGGGCACCACTCATGTGACCTTACAAAGACAGAATCCAGATAGTAGCTCTATAAACACAGGCCAAGATGGTATCGGGAGGGTTTCTGCTTCTCCCTGAAAGAGACCCATCAGTGGGTCTCACCTCTGCAGTGTCTGTTGGCACTGTGGCAGGTAGGAGACCTATTCCTCTTTTTCCAAATAGCTGAGAAAGCCTCTCTAGAAGCCTTCCCCCAGCGTCATAATGAGCAATGTGACTCACATCGTACAACTTAGTGTAGCACCAGGTCTGTCGGTCCTAGGAAGAAGGTAAGTGGCATTGATCCTGTGGTCTATCAAAATTTGCAGTGTCTGGGCTGTGAATGTGAGGTATGACTGTGTCAGTTCTTTCTTGGTGGTAAAAGTTCTTTGATTCCACTCACAGACATCATGGGTGTCATTGCAAGAATATCCCAAGTACCAGTGGAGAGTTGAGTTTTGGACAAAAGGACACCCATGCCCACTCAGACGTTATGAAACAGATAAAATTGACTCTCATATCGCTATTAATGGCATACACATTGCATCATTTAGGATTGTTTTGGCTGCAAGCTACAGAAAATCCAACAATAGCTTAGACCACTAGGGTGAGCCCAGGGACGTTTCTGTGGCTCAGTGGTGTCTGAGGGTCTGACTCTTGGTCTTGCTCCTCTGCCATCTTCAGTGGGTCAGCAATATCCCACCTTCTAATCACAGATTAGTACCAGCTGGAGGACTGATTGCCTCACACACCTTGGAATCCCAGGCAGGAAGCAAGGAGGGTCTTGGCAAAGGGAAAGAGAAGATCCTTTCTCTCATCAGGGAAAGAGATCTTTCTTGGGGGTAGGCCCTGGACAGATGTACATTCCTGGACCCATGACTGCCAAGAGGAGACGGCCATTGACAAGGGCAGTTGCTACCATGTTAAGGGCTCTATTAGCAATGAAAAAGGACCGCTCACTGAAAGGCCATCAAAAAATGTGTCCCACATGGCGAACAAATATATTTCTTTAAAATTTGTTTCTTTATTTTAGAGAGAGAGAAAGAGAGAGAGCAAGCGAGCAGGGCGGAGGGATAGAGGGAGAGAGAGAGAGATTCTCAAGCAGGCTCATCGGTGAACCTGACCCAGGGCTCGATCCCATCACCCCAAGACCATGATCTGAGCTGAAATCAAGAGCTGGACCCTTAACTGACAGAGCCACCCAGGTGCCCCTAAATAAATATTAACAGATTCTAATTTCACAGGATTTTGTTTTCTCCATGCAGAACATTGCATCTTGTGGAAGAGCCAGAGAGCAGCAGGAAGGTGAAATCAAAACCTTTCCTTGGAGCATTTCCCCAAGTGGGGGCAGGTGAAGCCGGGACTGCCTGACGCTGACAGAGCTACAAGAGCCTCTCTCCATGTCATCCGAGGTGCTTCAATCCTGCCATCACTGTGTTAGAAAGCACTGCTGGGCCTCAGTTTCCTGCTGAGAAGCCATTGGTGGAGCCTCACCAGCAATGCCATTCTAATGTATCTTCTTGTACTCAAGGGCTAGTCCCCCTTGCTTCACAATCTTCACAGAAAAGACTTCGAAGTGGAGAGTGCAGAGAACTTGGTCTTTAGGCTGGGGAGAGATTTCCGGGATGGAGTATGTGTTCGAGAAGCTTCACATACAAAATAGGATTAATACGGCATTGGAGCCTAGCTGCAGGAGTGTAGATGGGGGCCACAGCAGGGAGGTGGGAGCTGCAGGGAGGTGGGGGCAGCAGGGAGGTAGATTGGGGACCCACAGGGTGATGGTGGGGGCTGCTGGGGGTAGGCTGGGGGTCTCAGGGAGGTAGGTGGGGGCTGCAAGGGGGTAGGTAGGGGCTGCAGATAGGTGGGGGCTGCAGGGAGGTAGACTGGGGATTATAGGGGAGAGGTAGGGGCTGCAGATAGGTGGGGGCTGCAGGGGGCTAGGCTGGGGGCCCACAGGGAGATGGGTGGGGGCTGCAGGAAGGTAGACTGGGGTCTATGGGGGGGGTAGGTGGGGCTACAGGTAGGTGGGGGTGGCAGGGGCCTAGGTAGGGGCCTACAGGGAGATGGGTGGGGGCTTCAGGCAAAGTAGGTTGGAAAGATCAGAGGAATGAGAGTGACTGCACGGTTAAGGTCAAGGTGAAACCTTGAGTATCAGATCACAAGGCCCTTGAATTTGACCTATTACATCGAATCAAGGAGAGAGGCAGAAAGTATGCTGACAGTGTTGTGATGGGACACTTCCACTCTTTCAACCAACACATTTTTACTGAGCATTTGACATGAGCCAGACTCTGTTAGATGCAGAGGTTTCAAGAGAAGCTGTAAAAGAACTTAACCAATTATCAAGGCGTTGTCTTTTAGTGACTAAGATTCTTGCTCCCTCTCTTCACAGCTCTGTGTATCCCTTTCTCATTAGCTAAGGGCTCACTCATCCTGTGTCAAATGTTCTATATACATCGTGTCATTCAAATCTCTCCACCACTCTCCGAGATAGGGACTATTATTTTTGCTTTACAGCTGAGAAAATTGAGGCCCAGTGAGGTGGTAGGATTATCTGAGGTCCCACAGCTAGATTCAAAAGACAAAACTGGTACATTTTTCTTCCCCCATATGCCTACTTTCTTTTCTCTCTCTCTCTCTTTTTTTTGTCTTTTTCTATATTTTGCAACATTTTATTAATTTTTATTTCTAATCAAGTAATATCAACCAAAATTTAAAAACTCTAATAGTTAGTTCTAAGCTTTATCATGGAAAATAATGTTTTCTTGCATACCTTCTCTCAAACTTTTCCTACTTTCCAGAGGCAGCCACTTTCGAATGTTGGTGAGTTCAGTTCCAAATAACAGTCTAACGGTACTATTTTTTGACGTGTTAATTTTAGACATTATTGTTTTCTGGTCATGAAGTTTTAGCTCTCTGCTGGACACTGTCTATCTCTTCCACATGTATTCTTTTACCCAGTCGATCCCCAGGGAGGCTGACCTTTGTGGATGAAGTGCACAGGCTCCCTAATCCTCTGGCTTTGGTTTGCGTCTGGTTAATGGAGGCATCAGCCGGAGATTGGATTGGAGTGTAGGAAGGGGATGAGATGTTTATTCTCCTGGATAAGACCCCCTCCTCCTCTTCTGGCAGGCAGCCCTATCTATCCAGCTGCTCTCTGAGGTTCTGATAATTGCCCCTCCCCTTGCCCTTGAACATTCAGGCCTAGAAATGGCAATGACCCCCTGCTATTGTTAGCTCAGGGTACTTCCCTATCTTTGTTTTCCTAAGCCCTGTCCTCACTTTGAAGAGTTTCTGTGTTACAGGTTGAGACCCTTTACCCCTACCCCACCTCCACACAGTATATTGTTTACTTCATTAGTACCGTGTTTACATTTTTAAACTACATAAATATTGCTGACTACATAGTCAAGTAGTGAGTTATAAATGAGGATTACATGTTTTTACTGAACAAATTTTTGTTTTTACTGCACTGAAGGGCCTAATTTTTTAAAAATGCCTTAGCTTTCTGTATATCTGCCTTTAATTCTTTCCACATGCTTCACTGGGCCTGTGAAATGTCCTTAAGTGTTGTTTTCCAAAGGCTCAAACATTATCAGTTTTTTATGTTTTTCTTGGGGGGAAGGGTGTGTTGAGTAAATCAGTCTCCATAATAAACAGAATTTGATCCAGGCATTCTGAAATTAAGATCATTACTAACCCACTAACAAAGTGATGAAAACAATTCAGGATAGTTTCATTGATCTTAAAGGTTTTACTCTCCTTGGTAAATATTGTGACCACTTATAGATAGTAAATATTTTACTAAAGAAGTAACTGAGACCTCTTTCAGATGTGTCTTATCATTACCCCTTTTGAATAGTGCATTTTAAGTTTGCTAACTTCTAGTTATATGGTCTGTCCTCTCCTCATCTGCTGAGGACCTTTGGGTTTCATCTCTGCTGCCCAATCATCTTAAGGCCTAGCTAAGTGCAAAGCCATTTTAAGTACTTGTCCATAAATGAAAGTCAGAAGATTTTATTTGTTCAGAATTGGTGTACAACAGGCCCCGGCTTCTGGCAGACTGATACAATCTTCTTACAGTGTAGTTCTTATAAACATAAGATCTCTATTTAAAATTCTGAAACTGTGATCTTATTTTTCACAACCTTTTCACAGAGACCCTTCCCTGGAGCCCTCTGTTAGTGGGGACTTTCTTTAACATCATCTGGTACTTCCCTTTGACCCTTCGGTGCTGGATTTCCTGTTTCCTGGAGTGTATACTTTCCTATTTCTTGACTTACTCCCTTGTTTTGCTGAAACATATCCTATAGTAGCTTCATAAGAAAGAATAAATGGAAGGTAAATATTCTTGTGTTCTTACATGTCTAAAAATGTATTTGTCCTACTTGTTACTTGATTTGTAGTTAGACAAGGATACGATTTTAGGTTCAAACTATTTTCCCTCAGGTTTAAGATGGTGTCATGGGAAGATCCTGGACCCACTTCCTCCCATGGACACAACAAATCTGCAGCTACATATGGAGAAATTCCCTCCAAAAAAGAGACCAGCTGAAGAGCTTTTCCACAATGAAAGATAAAATGACCTCAGGTGGGAGAAGCAGAAATGTGGCCCTGCTAAACCCCTACTTCTGGTGCCGTAGCCCATGACTGGAATGGATCTCACACAGAAGGAGCTTCACCTTCATTAGTTAGGGGTTTGTGCTTCATGTCAGGTGCCTCAAGCTTTGGGATCTGCACTGGAGAGACAAGGTCCCAAAATATCTGGCTTTGAAAACTGATGAAGTCTATGTCCAGGAGACCCACAGAGAACAGGGGTTCCATTCATAAAGGGCTTATGCACAAACTCATTTGCCCTGGGACACACACAAAAACAACAGTTTGGAAAATGCCTAGACCGTATGTGAAAGAGTTGCATTTGCTAATCTTAGAGGGGCAGGAATTTGCTGGGACTCTCTCTGAGGACAGAGGTACTGACAGGTACCATTTCTGCATTCTCCCTTCTACCTTGATAGTATTGGCACTGATGGGTGCCATTTTTGTACTCTCCCTCTTATCTGCTAGTGCTGATGGATGTGCATACCTCCTGCACTGCTTCTTTGGCCCCACCAAAGCCACTGGGTGAAAGCCCCCTCCTGTGCCACTCCCATAGCACTGTCGAAGCTAGTGGGCATGTGCAGCCCACACAGGGGATGCCCTCTGAATGCCTGGCCATGGTGGCCGTGGGGTTTGTGTTTCTGGGCCCCATGGGTCTGAAACAATCAGAGAGACAGTTCTGGGCAGGCTACCACACCTAGAGCACCACACAGGCAGCAGAATGAGACACACTCCTAGTCTTCATGTGGAAAAGGCCTATGTACTTGTCCTGGAGCTTCAGCCTAAGGAACAGGCTTCAGATCTGTCACAATCTAGAGGTTATGGAGATGCTCTCAGGGAATGTATATGCTGCCTACAAGGCACTCACTTCAGATGTTAAGGACACATGCAGTCTGAAAGTGAAGGGGTAGAAAAATATGTCTCATGCAAATGGAAACCAAAAAAAGCTGGAGTAGCTACACTTGTATTGGACAAAGTAGACTTTAAAACAAAGACTAATAAAAAACAAAGAAGGGGTCAATCCAACAAGAAGATACAACATTTGTAAATACTTTTGCACCCAACACAGGAATACCTAAAGGAAGAAACTGATAACAATGTAATAATAGTAGGGGACTTTAATAATCCACTCACATCGATGGATAGATCACCCAAAGAGAAAATTTACAAGGAAACATTGGTGTTAAATGACACATTAGACCAGATGGACTTAATGAATATATATATAGAGAGAGACCATTCCATCTAAAACCAGCAGAACACATATTCTTTCCAAATGCACATGAAATAGATTATATATTAAGCCACAAAAGGATAGATCATATATTAAGGTCACAAAAAAATCTTAATAAATTTAAGAAGATTGCAATCACATCAAGTATCTTTTCTTTTCTTTTTTCTTTCTTTCTTTCTTTCTTTCTTTCTTTCTTTCTTTCTTTCTTTCGAGATTTTTGTTTATTTATTTGACAGAGAGAGGCACAGTGAGAGAGGGAACACAAGCAGGGGAATGAGAGAGGATGAAGCAGGCTTCCCGCCAAGTGGGGAGCTTGATGCGGGACTCGATCCCAGGACCCCAGGATCATGACCTGAGCCGAAGGCAGACACTTAATGATTGAGCCACCCAGGCGCCCCACAAGTATCTTTTCTAATCACAATGATATGAAACTAGAAATCAATTTTAAGAAGAAAACTGGAAAAGTCACAAATATATAGAGATTAAACAACATACTACTGAACAACCAATAGATCAATGAAGAAATCAAAGGTGAAAAAAAACACTCTGAGACAAATGGAAATACAATATACCAAAATCTATGGGATGCAGCAAAAGCAGTTCTAAGAGGGAAGTCTATAGTGAGACAGGCCTACCTCAAGAAATAAGAAAAATCTCAAATAAACAATATAACTTTACACCTAAAGGAACCAGAAAAAGAAGAGCAGTTGAAGCCCAAAGTTGGTAGAAGGCAGGAAGTAATAAATATCAGAGTGGAAGTAAATGAAATAGAGTATAAAAAGGCAATAGAAAAGATCAGTGAAACTAAGAGCTGGCTCTTTTGTTTTTTTAGAGAGGGAGGGGGGAGGGGCAGAGGAAAAGGGAGAGAGAGAATCCCAAGCAGGCTCTATGTCCAGTGTGAAGCCCAACACGGCGCTTGATCTTGCAAACCTGAGATCATGACCTGAGCTGAAATCAGGAGTTGGATGCTTAACTGACTGAGCCGCCTAGGTGCCCCAAGCTGGCTCTTTGAAAAGATAAACAAAATTGACAAACCTTTAGCTGGACTCACTAAGAAGTGAGGCTCAGATAAGTAAAATCAGAATGAAAGAAGAGAAGTTACAACTGATATCAAAGAAATACAAAGAATCAAAAGAGACTATGATGAACAATCGTACACCAACAAATTGGACAACCTAGAAGAAATGAATAAATTCCAGGAACATACCGTCTTCCAAGACTGAATCATGAAGAAACAGAAAATCTAAATAGACTGACTACTAGTTGAGAGATTGAATCAGTAATCAAAAATCTCCCAGCAAACAAAAGTCCAGGACCAGACGGCTTTACTGGTGAATTATATCAAACATTCAAAAAAGATTTAAAACGTATCCTTCTCAAGCTCTTCCAAAAAACTGAAGAGGAGGGAATGTTTCTGAACTCATTTCATGAAGCTAGCATTTCCCTGATACCAAAACCAGACAAGGACACCATAAGAAACGAAAATTATAAGCCATTATCCCCGATGAACAAATATACAAAAATCTTCAACAAAATATTAGCAAAATGAATTCAACAATACATTAAAAGGATCATACATCATGATCAAGTGGGATTTATTCCAGGGATGCAAGGATGGTTCAATATCAACAAACCAATGAACATTAAGAAAAGAACAGAAGAAATCATATGATCATCTCAATAGATGCAGAAAAAGCATTTGACAAAATTTAACATCCATTTGTGATAACTCTCAACAAAGTGGGTATAAACAGAACATACCTCAGGATAGTAAAGTCCCTTTATGACAAGCCTACAGCTAACATCAAACTCAATGGTGAAAAGCTTTTCTTCTAAGATCAGGAACAAAACAGGGGTTCCCACTCTCACCACTTTTATTCAACATAGTATTGGAAGTCCTCCTCAGAGCAATTAGGCAAGAAAAAGAAATAAAAGGCATCCAAATTGGAAAGTTAAAAGCAAAACCATCACTATTTGCAGACAACATGATTTTATATATAGAAAATCCTAAAGAGTCCACCAAAAAGTGTTAGAACTAGTAAGCAAGTTTGGTGAAGTTGCAGGGTACAAAATCGGTATACAAAAATCTTTTGCCGTTTTATACACTAATAATGAACTATCAGAAAGAGAAATTAAGAAAACAATCCCATTTATAATCGCATTAAAAAGAATAAAATACCTAGGAATAAATTTAACCAAGGAAGTGAAAAATCTGTACACTGAAAACTATAAGACAACTGATGAAAGACATTGAAGATGACACAACAAATTTAAAGATATTCCATGGTCATGGATTGGAAGAATTCATAGTAAAAATGTCCATACTACCCAAAGCAATGTACAGATTCGATGCAATCCCAGGCACAATTCCAATGAGATTTTTTTTCACAGAAATAGAAAAAAAACAACATTCTAAAATTTGTATGGAACCACGAAAGATCTGAAATAGCGAAAGCAATCTTGAGAAAGAAGAACAAAGCTGGAGGCATCACACTCCCTGATTTCAAACTATTTTACAAAGCTATAGTAATCAAAACAATATGGTATTGGCCTAAAAACAGACACATAGATCAGTGGAACAGACTAGAGAGTCCAGAGATAAACCTACATGTGTATGTGTGGTCAATTAATGACAAACAAGGCACGAATACACAATGGGTAAAGGATGCTCTCTTCAGCAAATGGTGTTGGGAAAACTGGAAAGCCACCAGCAAAAGAATGAAACTGGACCACTTTCTTGCACCATACACACAAATTAACTCAAAATAGATTAAAGATTTGGATGTAAGACCCCAATCACTCATTTTCATTTATTCGTATCTTATGTCCCCAAGACTGGGGAATCCCAGGTTAATTTTCTCCAGAGCACCATCCCTCATCCCTGACTGAGTTGTGGGTGGGAGCACAGTAGTGTGTATGGGGTGGGGGCAGTTGCTGGCCAAAAGGGGCAGGAAAGGGCACATGGAGGCTCCAGCAGCCCATGTTCAAGGTTTTGATCTTCTTCCCTGTCCAGGCCTGAGACTCACACCTGTCTTTCTGGGTCCTTGGTGCCTCAAAGGCTAACAGCAATGTGGGTTCTGGATGAAGACTCGCCACCTCTCATGCTCTTGCACTGTCACATGCAGCTAATTGCTAGATCTTTACCATTTTCCTTTCCGCTTTTCATCTTCCAAAAAACTGCCAAAATCTTTCATTTGCTGAAGTCTCCCCTTCTGATCTCTTAATTCCTTTCCTGTCATTTTAGTGAAGCCTCTGGATGTCAGAGGTTTGGTTAGGAGTCCCATGGGCCATGCTTTGAGCTTTTAGGTAGTTCTGCCTGCTGGGAGATCATCTTAGCATGTCTGTTTTGAGGGTTTCTCTTCCTGTAGTAATAAAAAAAAAAATGATGCCCATCTTTCTGTTGACTACTGAAAGTCAGCCGGTAAAAAGGACTCTCTTCTGAACTCAGACCTTGGCCCCCATCCTGCCCTCAGCTCCTGTAGTCAGTTCTTAGCAAGAATCCTGTTAGGTCAGGTTAGAAGAATCCCCTCCACTTGATTCTCCTCATGGTGATTTTCTATCCACTGACCCCCCCCCTTACTCTGTTCCTTGGCTATAAATCCCCACTCATCCTTCTCGCACTCCGGGTTGAGCACCATCTTTCTGCTCTACTCAACAGTCTTCAATAAAGTCTTCCTTATCATTTTACCAAGTGCCAGAATAATTTTTTTTTTTCTCTAAGTCTGGCGATTGAGAAGCAGTGTTCAGTCAGGGACTGGAATAGGAACTGAAACAATGGTCTTTGCCTCATGAGCACTTTGCTTGACCTATGAAGCACAGGAGGTGATTTTCTAGGGCATGGTTTTTCCAACTGTGAATTGCAACCCATTAGTGTAGTGAAATCAGTTACTAAGTCACAACCAGCATTTCAAAAATGAAGTCAAGCTGAGTTGGCAAACACCACTGAGCACTGCCTGCAGTTGGGGGAGGTGCTGACTTGTGAAACCTTTGTTTCAGTTCATGTGCCTGTGGACTGGGTCAAGGTGTAAATATATTTCTTACCGTGGAAACTGGTAAAATCTGCCAGCCATCGGTTCTAGGAAATGGATTTGAGCTGTTTGCTTTGTTTTTCTAAGAACAGCACCACCAGTCAGACTGACAGTATCATCTATCTCTATCTTAGTCGGGATGGATTTGGTAAGGTAAGTTCTCAGCCAAGGAGTGCTAATATATCGATTTCTCAGTCTCTCTTTTACTATAACCTTTTTAGCATTCTCTTTTGGTTAAAGAGTTGTCTTAACTTTGTTCCGCTTAAGAAAGCCTGGATACATAAGAAGAACTTCCTTCTCATGAAGATGATAAGTAGATGGCCAGAGAAGGACACAAAGTCTGTATCAAACAGATTAAAAGGAACAACCAAATTGACCCCCCACATTTCTTTTTGGAATGAAACTAAGCCTTTGTGAATAATCTATATTTTAAATTATTAGCTCTTGGGAACCTAAGGAAGGAGTATCTGATTCAACTTTCTATTACCTTCTGGTGGGTGGTAGGAATTGCGCAGTAAGGGATTAGTGACAAGATTTAATGCTTAGAATCACAATATAAGTAAAACTAATTCTACAGAAGAATACACCATTGGAGGCTCCGTGGCTGGCATTTCTGTCCATTTCTGCTGTGCCTTTGGTGGTTGTGATTTGAACTGGTCCATACCCAGAACCTTCAGTTTTGTTGTATAGGGAGAGAACTCAACCACTGGATACCCTAGAGCTTTGGGAGAATGTAAACATGAGAGGTGGGTCACCCAAAGTTCAGGTGAGCCCTATCTGGAAGGTTAGCAAATCTAAAGTATCTTTTGGAAACCCTGAGACAGGGCTTTATGATTGGTGAAGAAATGAGGATTCACAATTAACTTGGTTATCTACCAAGAGCTTAAAGTATTTGATTTTGCTACTTAACAGGAGAGTTTATTTTGGGGGGATTTGTATTAACCTCATCCTTTTGTTTAATGCTGACTAGTCATCTGGTGAACTTATATAGATAAAGAATCAGGGGCGCCTGGGTGGCTCAGTCAATTGAGCGTCCAACTCTTGATTTCGGCTGAGGTCATGATCTCAGGCTCATGGGATCCAGCCCTGAGTCAGTCTCCATGCTCAGCAGGGAGTCTTCTTGAGGATTCTCTCTCCCTCTCCTTCTGCCCCCCTCCCCTGCTCACACACACATACACACACACACTCTCTCTCAAAATAAATAAATAAATAAATGAATGAATGAATAAATGAATAAATAAATAATCTTTAAAAAAAATCAGATCTTGAAGGTGACTTGCTTCATCTGTGGTGAAAAAAGCATATGAAGCCCGCCACTATAACCTGAAACACTTTACCTAGAAAAAAAACAACTAAACAAATAAAAAAAATCCAGGACATGGAACAAGCAAATTGAAGTATGAATTGGCCCAGTGGACTTATTTTTAACATACGAATGCTCCCTGCTTTCTAACTAGCCATCAAGTCCCTCGGTCCTTTCCATCTTTCCCTTTCTTCAACTGAATTAAATTTGGATGCTAAGGAAACCATGTGATAACTTCATTTTTGCATTCTTCTGCTTGGTTAAAATGGTGGGAAAGACTCTTAAAAAGCTAGCTGCCAGGGGAAACATTCATCCATTGGAAGAAGCCAGTCTTGCTTTGTGGTTGCCCATTGTGTAAATGTCTACATTCTTTTTTTAATTGTTATTTAATTATTTATTATTCAGTATTTGTTTTGCAGCCAAAGCTCCCTGGAAGAGGAAATTCCTTTCCTACAGAGCTCTCCAGGAGAAGGAGAGAAAGATCTCAGTGCTCAGAGATTAGCTGGCATTGCTGGGGAGGCATGTGGTGATGATCATAATAGCAACAGTAATGACACACTGTTAATCTGCTCTCAGGCACAGTGCCACACAGTTGACCTGGATTGTTTCATTTAATCTACACAGCAACCACATGAGATAGGTGTTTTAGTTGTCTCCATTTTACGGATGAAGAAACTGAGGTAGAGTGAGGTTAAACCACTTGTCAAGGTTAGCGCCAGCTTTGAATCTTGGCGGCCTGAGCTGGGGTGTTGGCTCTGTCCAACTTTGTGATGTTGTCTCCTCCTGAAGTTCTTACTGATCTGTTGTAAACAGCTCAGGGGTGTCTTTATGGCAAAGTTATAAACAAAGGAAAATGCAGATAGTCTTTTTTTTTTAAATCTTCAAAGAAAGCAGAAAAGTTAGAGGCAGAAACAGAAGTAAGAAAAAGGATTTAGATCAAGCAGTAAGTATTCAATAACTCAAGTTTAGAAAGGTACTAAGTGGTATGTGAGTTTTTTATTTCTTTAAATCTTCCTTTAAAAGACTTGCAGTGTCTCTCCTCTAATCATTAGACTTTGAGCATTTACTACATTTACGTTACCATTTATAATTCTTGTAATGGTTATGTGGTATCTGGTTGCACTTGCCCTCTCTTTTGTCAGAATATCTTGTGAGGCCAACCTGCACAACCTCACACCTGCCCATGCTTCTCCTCATGATAAGGATAGGGCTAAGGATGGAACTAACAGAAAGCCATCAGATGAAGGCCCACATCACCGCCTTGGTGATTGCCTTCAGTCTGGCCCTTCTCTTGGGCATTCTCTTCCTAATTATTTTTACTATATCTTTAATGGGCTACACCTTCATTCATTCAATGCTCCTGTGTTTGGTGGTCCCAGGTACTAAGGTGACTGCTCTTCAGATAGCCCCTGTTGGGTTCAGGGTCAAAGAAGAAGGGAAATGACTTTCTTTGTGGCAAGAGTGTTTCAGGGAAAGCTGACAGGAAACCCATTAGTCAAATTGTGGTTAGTGTCATGGACCTTAAACTTCACCAAAATGAAGGGGCACTTTTTCTATCAGCCACTTTGTTTCAGCAGGGTAGGACAACTGTGTCCTGCTGTTTATTAGTCACATGTCCTGTATAACAAGACATGACACAGGTTAGGTTTTTTTTCTTTTTTTTTTTTAATGATGAAAGGGATGAGTAAAAGAAAAGATAATTAAAGAGACAGGAATAGAGGCTTCAAGCAGAATTTTCCATCCCTAACATGAAGGAAGTTTTTCTAGGCCTAAACTTTTATAAACAAGAGAATGATGTTGTCTTCCTTCAGTATCAGAAACAATATTATTAGTTATGTGCTAGAAAAAAATCACACAATTTTACCATGTTTCCGGATCATGGGGCTGACGTTTCCCCCACCCCCTTCATTTTATTTTTAAAGTTCAAATTTGCTTCCACCACCTAAAGTGCCCCACTGCTGATATGGATAATGAGATTGTATCATTGGCTGTAAATTTCTTAGATTACGGGTTTCTTGCCCTCTCGTTTTTGAGTAGTTGGAATGTTTTGTTTAGTTGGGTTTTTCTGAGCCCCGGTAAAGTTGGTCTCTGGCAAATCTGCAGTCACTTCTGAAGGAGGGAAATGGAAGGCCTGTGTGAAGTTAGTTTGCTGGTAATGGGTGGCATACAAGACATGACACAAAAGATGGTTAGGGACCCGGGAGGCTAGAAGGCAGGGGTGGGGTGAAATTACTGACAAGAGACACTATAGTCCTTTATAAAAAAAGCATCTGAAGAATTTGTCTATTCATCATTTATCCAGCATCTGCTGTCTGGAGCAGTGATTCCAAATTCCCGACCCATTAGGAGCTGGAGCACCCTGTTGCTGTTTGCTTGAAAATATAATTCCTTTCTCTCCCTCTTCTTAAAAATCATGCATGCATTAAAAGCAAACTAAAGTGAATCTGCATTTCTGTCCTCTTAAAATGCATTTTTAAAAAAAACTATAAGGTCTAAAAAAAAAATTTTCTCCTTGAAATAATTATAGTCCTCTCCAGGGAGTCATGAAACCATAACTTGTCTAGAGCAGCATACGTTTAGATTTTCATAATTACCTGGTGAGTCAGCACTGGCTGACGTCCCAGGAGTCTGTTCCTACTGTGGGGAATAATTTTCCATTCCTGGGGGAGGCTCCGGGAGACACCTCCGATTCCTCCAGTCAGAGAGATCTGCACGGCTGTCTTCCTCACAGCCTTTTGCCCATTTCTGACTGCATCTCATACTCTCTTGTGGGCTATAAAATTTCTATATGACTTACCCCTCTTATTAGATTTTGCATTCTTTGCCAGAGGGTCTCTGCTTGCTCCTCATGTTTATTAGTAAACTTGAAGTTGCGTTTGGAGGGTTAGGTTCTTGCTTGTCATAACTAGAATCAGAGTGCCCCAGAACGGGAAAAAAGTTTTCAGTTTTGGATGTCTTAGAAAAGATGTGTGCTTTGAGATCACTTGAAGTGATTTCAAGATATGAGTAGATGTGAAATATTCATTGATGTGGGCATTCAGTAAACTCTTTAGAGGGACAGACTTAATTTCCTAAACTCTGAAAGAGAGCAATTTACCTAAGACAATGCATGTATTCAACAGGTCAACAAAGTGACCACTTGTTTCTTTCAAAGAAACCTGTTTTGGACAGTGTGGCGAGTACTATTTGGAAAGAAGTAAAGATTTGGAACTGAGAGTTCTGGATAAATGGCTATTGTTGAGTGTGTTCTATAAACCAGCCCTGTAGGAAGAGGTCCAGATTGCCTGATCTAGCACTACCTCCTCCTGGTCATATAGGATATCCACAGTCCAAATACCAGGTTTGGAGCACGGCTGCATACCTACCCCTGACTTGTTAGCTCTTTCGGGGCTACAGCTGGGGATGAAGTTCAGAACAAAATGTAGATGCCTAGACTCACTGAAATGCATTCACGTCTTCCTAAAGTGACAGAATCTTGCTTATGCCTTTCTTTGCTTATTGCTTCAGGCCAGCATTTCCTTAAAGGACTCAGGACGCATGACTCTGAAAACAGTTAAATGTAAATTGAAGAGGGCCTTGGCAAAGATTTTGGATCTTTGCTCTATTTGCCTTGTTCTCTGTTCTTCCCTTGACACTCCTTTCTCTTCTTCCCACTCATCCTTTAGGCACTTAATAATTGATGGGCTGGTGGGTGGCTCATTCGGTTAAGCTGCTGCCTTTGGCTCAGGTCATGATCTCAGGGTCCTGGGATCTAGCCCCGCATCGGGGTCCCTGCTGAGTAGGGAGTCTGCTTCTCCCTCTGCCCCTCCCCCTGCTCCTGTGTGCTCTCTCACTCTCTCTCTCAAATAAATAAAAATAAAATCTTTAGAAAAAAATAATTGATGGGCTGTTGGGGCACCTGGGTGGCTCAGCTGGTTAAGCCTCTGCCTTTGGCTTAGGTCTTGATCCCAGAGTCCTGGGATTGAGCCCCGAGTCGGGCTCCCTGCTCAGTGGAGAGCCTACTTCTCCCTCTCTCTCCACTGCCTGTGCTTTCACTTGCTCGCTCGCTCTCTCTCTCAAATAAATAAAATCTTAAAAAAAATAATTGATGGGCTGTTAAGGTAATAATTGTTATCAGCAAGGATCATCAATAGATGCTAAACCATTGGGTGGAGGGTTGTTGGGGGACAAGATATTCACACATACCAACAGATCACTGCAGAGTCACCTACTAATTGCATAGAAGAAAGGTGCCTTTGACAACAGAGAGATCTGATGGTTACCACTTTACTCAAGGTGACCAAACTTGATGGAACCCTCATGGTGAGGCACCCTTCTGGAAGGATGCCCCATGAACTACACAACATCACCTACAAACTGTCCTTGCCCAAAGTGTTTGACCCAAATCTAATCAAGCCTCTACACCCATCCTTCAACTAACAGGAAATATAGGGGCTAGACCATGTACAAGTTAAATAGCAGTATGGTGAAACAATCAGCCAGACCAGAATATGGGAAATGTTATAAAACTGTGAGGGACTTTTGAAAAAAAAAAAAAAACAAACAAAAAACACCAAAAGGAAAACAAAAACAAGGGGCACCTGGGTGGCTCAGTCGTTAAGTGTTTGCCTTCGGCTCAGGTCATGATCCCAGGGTCCTGGGATCGGGCCCCGCATCGGACTCCCTGCTCCGCGGGAAGCCTGCTTCTCCCTCTCACACTCCCTCTGCTTGTGTTCCCTCTCTCGCTGTGTCTCTCTCTCACAAATAAATAAATAAATAAAATCTTTTAAAAGAAAAAGAAAAACAAAACAACAAAACCCCAATATTATGAATAAAAAGTGAGGGACCTGTTCTAGATGAAAGATTAAAAGAGTCTAAAGAGACCTAACCATCAGATGTGGTGTGTGTACCTTGATTAGATCCTGGCTCAAAACAATACCCAGAACAAAGAAGAATTTGATGATGAAGAACAGGAAAGGAGTGGCTATTTTAAGAGGCATTTTGGGAACAACGGGAGAAATTTGAATATGGACTGGGTATTAGACGATAAGAGGGAATTATTGTGAATTTTCTTAGATGCGATGCTCCATTGTGGCTCTTTGGAAGAATATCTTTATTTTTAGGAGATGGACACAGAAGCATTTAGGGATGAAGTGTCACCATGCCCGACCCCTACATTCAAAGGGTTCTTCAAGAGCCTGAGCTTGTGATAGAATAGCAACCGTTGTCGAGTCTAGGTGGCTAGTGTGGGTATTTTCTGAGCCATTCTTCTAAATATTAGGGTTGTTGAAAATTTTTTTTTAAAAGTTGGGGAAAAATAAAAATGAAATGATGGGCTGCTTGGCGAGGCCGGGGCGGGAGATGTTTTTCTAATCTGTGTAAATTGAAGCCAGCACTGAAGAAAGAATTGGGTTAATGACTTTTAGTACTGGGGCGGTTGGGGAAGAGTGGGAAGGAATTTTCCTCACTGGCCACTTTCTGCTCCCCGAGTTAGTTGTTGTTTTCCCTACCTGGTGCTTGCTGGCACTTTCCATTCCCTTCTTCTCTCTCAGAGCATCTTCCTGAACTCACCATGAGGCGTTGGCTGGTCAACTTCCTCCATTCTTCTCTTCTTCGTTAACTTGACCCCTTGTAACTTGTAACATCACACTCTCCCAGGATTCTTTTCATGTTTGGCCCACCCCAAAGCATTTTCTTCATCTGACCTGTGAGAGCCACAATCCTTTGCCCATGGTTCTCTTGCTTCTCAGAAGCCTCTTCTTACTCATTCTGGAAGTACTTTCAGGGGAATGTGCATTTTGATGAAACCTACTTGAGGGGATTTTCTGTCTTCAAGAGAAGGGGCACTGAATGGGTCATGAACAATTGTGGGTGTATATGTGTTTGGGGATGATGGTGACAGTGATTGAGAGGATCCATTTATCACCTTATGTACTTTGTATCAAAGGGTCTTTGTATCTAAAGTAAATGTTTGTTGAGGAAATGAACCTCTGGTAAGTGTTAGGTATTGACTGCTCCATCTTGCAGTCAGGGTTTATGGACCATTTTATCCATGTGTGCAATCCTGGAAGCCCAATATATTGTAGCAGGACCGTGATTTACGTTTAGGACCAAGTTTGTCTGGTCCTGGGATCAAGGTAATCGAGTCTGATCCTGTAGTCCATCGTATGTCTTTTAGGTTGGCAGAATTATCATTCAGTTCCAAGAATGAAGTAACAAACACAAAACTGGCAACTTCAATGTATAAGAGACAGAGAGTCCTGTCAGCATACCTGATTGCCTACCCACACTAGTGAAGATGAACTGCAAGCGGTCAGGCAAATACTAGAGGAATCTTGTGAAACAGGTCAAGGGGCTGCCTCTGTCTTCTGTGAAGAGGGAGCACGAAAGAGCAAAGGGAAAGTCAGTCAGTCCAAAGCATTATGTCATGAGACTTTGGTGTCTGGCTCTTTTTTTTTTTTTTTTCCATTCTTTGCTGTGATGGCGTGGTATTCACCTCATGTGAGTGCCTCCTGCTCTTCTACTCTTGGCCCAGTGGCCTTTGTAATGCTCAGCACGTGCAGCTTCCAACTTGCTCTGTGCTGGAGGGTGGTTAGAAATGCATGATTGGAACTTCAGGGTTAAGATGACAGAGTGAACCACACATTTATAATATATCCCCCACATTTACCAGATGAAAATAAAACATTGACCTACGAGAATCAGAGAGAGAAAGAGAGAAAAGTCAAATAAATAATAGTTAGACTTTTCCGTAGTATTGTTAGAAGCTAGAGGACAACGAAGCAATGCCTTTAAATATCTGAAAGAGAATGAATTCTGTTCTAGAATTCTATGTTCAAACTCTTAGTTGAATGTGTGGGAGAATAATAAAGACATCTTCTAGACATGTAAGGCTTAAAACATCGACCTCTTATGCTACTGAAGAAGCTACGGGAGGATTAGCGTCTCCAAAACAAGGAAGTAAAACAAGAACGAAGAAGACCCAGATTGCTGGAAAAGGGGGAACAAGAGCATGAAAACGATGGAAGGGAATTTCATGATAGTGGTGAAAGAGGTCATGGGAACACAGCTGCACCCTAGGCATAGAATGTCATCAGTCTTGACCTGTTTTCAGAAGCCTCCAGAAAAGTTCAAGAGGAGATTAATAATATAACACCCGCTAGTCTGAAAGCATGCAGAGATTTAGTTGGTTGAGAGTTTGGGACATTAGTGTCTCCATTAGTGTTCTATTCTTTCTTAAGATGGATGTTATATAGCAGTAGAGCAGAGTCCCATCACTGCACTGAGAAGGAACCAGCTACGAATCCAGATGCTACCAAGTTCTGTGACCTTGCGCAAGCCACTTCTCTGTACAGCAGTCTCCTTGGTAGTAAAATGGATTATAGAATTGTTACAAGGGTTAATTAAACAGGATAATTCATGTGAAACTGGATGTCCATCACATTATTAAAAGTAACAACACTTAAATCAAAGTAGCTATAGATTTGATGGAGTATCTATAAGCAGATATAAATGTTTCTGTTTTTTTCCTCATCTGCGTGAGACAAAGTAAGATTCTAATCATCTAACTGTCTTGGCATATTGCTGCTCAGTGCTGTGATTGGGTATAGTCTCATTGTTTTATGTATGTACGTATGTATGTATGTATGTATGTATTTTTTTTTAGAGAGATTGAGAGCAAGGCAGGGGAGGGGCAGACAGAGAGGGAGAGAGAGAATCTTCAGCAGGTTCCTTGCCCAGCACAGAGTCTGATGTGGGGCTCGATCTCACGACCCTGAGATCATGACCTGAGCCAAAATCAAGAGTTGGACACTTAACAGACTGAGCCACTCAGGTGCCCCTGTAGTCTAATTATTTTAATTAAGTTCATTTTTTGGGGAAAAGAGAATGCTGAAGGATAAGATTTCAAAACTAGAAGTGCATGGACTCTTTAATTATTTTCCACAAACATTGAGAATCTGCTATATTTCAGACACTCTGATGGGCTCCAATAAGAAACACTTTTGTTTCTCTCTTTTTTTTTTTAAGATTTTATTTATTTATTTGACAGAGAGAGACACAGCGAGAGCAGGAACACAAGCAGGGGGAGTGGAAGAGGGAGAAGCAGGCTTCCCACGGAGCAGGGAGCCCGATGTGGGACTCGATCCCAGGACCCTGGGATCATGACCTGAGCCGAAGGCAGACGCTCAACGACTGAGCCACCCAGGCGCCCCACTTTTGTTTCTCTTAAGGGGAACTCAGAGTTTAATGAAAAATGATTCTTTATAAAGAGACACACAGACAAATTGTGGCAGGGGGAATTTAAAAAAGAGGAAGACTTTTTAGCAGTGTGTTTCTGTAAGTTCTAGAATGTACTCCTGGAAATTGTCAGAACTTGCTTCCTGAAGTTCTTCCTCAGAATAGGATCTATAGTTCTCTATTCACAAAGGATTAGAAGAATATGATATGTAGTACTATACTTCCTTCACAGAATTCTAGAACTGGAGTTTAAAAAATTATAACAGGGAAAGTGCCAGGCAAGCAGCAGGTGCTCAACAAATTCTTAGAATAAGTAAACAGGAAGAGGAGTTGGAATTCACTTCATTTCCAAGTAAAGAGGGTGAGCCCCTGCGAAACCAGGTGACTAGTTGAAGGTCAAGCTTGGAGTGGACAGAAACCACTGGTATGTAATAGGAAGGAGAAGAAACCCCCCTCAGATTTACCCTGAAAAGAGAGAGAAAAAAATCTTCCATTCCCTTCCCTATAGTGATGGTTGGCAGGAAGAAATATCGAATCTTAACTAAGCATTTATCCTGAGGCATTTATTAACAAATATTTATGGAGTGCCAGGCACTGTTCCTGGTGTTTGTGCTACTTTTCCAGCAAAGCAGATGAAGAATCCTGCTCTCATGTAGCTTCAGTCTAGCAGGGGTGGTGGCAGAGGGAGCTAGGATAATCAATAAACAATAGATATGGTGATAAGTATGTTAGAGCACATCATATAGCATGGTAGGAGGTGATGGGTGCCATGGGAAACAGAAAAAGCAGAGCAGGCATAATGGGTGCTTAGCCCAGACCCCTCTTCAGAGCCAAGATGCATCCATCCGCCAGCTTCTGGGAGTATCAGCTGCCAATGGTCAGAGTTGCATCCTTGACCTGGAATTGCTCTCAGCCTCTGGGGATTTCCTCGCTCAATGTTATATCTCTCCCAGGGTGCAGCTCAGGAGAAATGCCTGGCTGACCTGGGGTTACAAAGACCCATTCCCTTCCTCACTTTGGAATATTCTGAGGGCTATTCCAGCTTGGGAGCTCCTTAGAGGGCTGGCTGAAGCCTCGGGGTCAGCCATGTTGGACGCCAGCATCCCTCTCTGCCTGACCCTGCCTTCCTACTTCCTTACAGCTGTGTGTTCCACGAGCACTCTTCAAGAATCCAGTCTCAGAGACTTGCTCCAGGAGACACAACCTAAGGTAGTAGGGTAAGAAGATCAGGAGTGGGAGAACAATGGGTTGTAATCTTAAACAGTATGGCCAAATCTCATTGGGAAAGGGCCATCTGAGCAAAACTTGATGTCATGAGAGCATTTTCCAACTTGTGGAAACATAACCATAGAATAAGAATTCTATTTTCCCCCTGGCAGCCCTAGGGATAAGGACTTGAGGCCCCCAGGGTAAGAAGACAGAGGGCAATGGTACCTGACAAAGGCAAGGACCCCAGCAGCCTGGTAAAGAGTCCTGGGCTGGGGAACAGGAAGTTGGCAATGATTTATAGGAAAAAGAGGTCTAATATCCACCATCAGGTTTCTTCCTGTGCTCTCATGCATGAAGCACAGATCCTCCAGGGATCCTAAATATTGGGAGGGTGCTGTCTCTGTGCAGTTTGCACGAGATGCTGGCTTGAGTATATTTGACTGTTCAAGAAAGAGAAACACCAAAGGCTGAAAGCGTGGGAACATTTGGGCTATGAAAGAAGCATGCATATTTAGGAGTGTTATATATTTAGAGAGATGACACATTTCTAGTAATCATAGAGAGTAAAATAAAAATATTTTTAAAGCAATGACAGTGAATAAGACTTTTAAGTGGAATTTAAAACATTGAGAAATAGTGTGAAACCTTTCGACCTTTCATTTCAACATTCAAACTCATTCTGATGAAAGCTCTTTATTAATGACAATTTTAGTGCCTGTGAATAGGATTTTACTCTATATATCTCAAACAAAACTCCTTTCATTACACCTGCCAGTTGGGCAATGCCCTCCACGGGGGAGGAGGAAGCTCCAGCCTGAGATCTGCCAAAGATAGCAGCACAGGCCTGGGGTGGAGATCTGATCACCCTGTGCCTGCAATGAAATGGAGAGGAGTTTGAGGAAGAGAAATATTGAGTTGAAGGAACAAAATGAACTGATCCTGTCCAGATTCTAACTCAACCATGGTTTTACTTGGCTGGTATTCTATGCCCAGAGAAGAAAACGAGAGGTCCCATGCCTTCCCGAAATGGTCTCTTCCTAGGTGAGCTCTATTTTAAAAAGTAACCTTAAAAGAAAATCTCTTATCATAAAGACATATATGGATCGATGGAAAGGGTTTTGCAGGACAACCTCCTTAATGCTTTCACCCCAGTGCAGCTTTTTAAAAAATTGGGTTAAAATACACACAACATAAAATGTACCTTCTTTACCATTTTTAAATGTACAGGTCGGTGGCATTAAGTACATTCATATTGCTGTGCAACCATCGCCACCATCCATCCACAGAAATTTTTTTTTTTTTAAGTAGGCTCCACGCTCGAACTCAACCCTGAGATCAAGACCTGAGCAGAGATCAGGAGTCAGACTTAACCGACTGAGCCACCCAGGCGTCCCCACAGAAATTTGTAATCATCCCAAACTGAAACCCAATCCCCATTAAACACTAACTCCCCATTTCCCCTCCCCCCAGCCCCTGGCCACCATTATTCTCCATTCAGTCTCTATGAACTTGGCTATTCTGGGTACCTCAAAGAAGTGGAATCCTACAATATTTGTCCTTCTGTGTCAGGATCTCCTTCTTTGGAAGGTTGAATGATACCCCATTGTATGTGTACGCCACATTTGGTTCATCCATTCATCTGTCGGTGGATACCTGGGTTGCTTCTACCTGTGGACTATTATGAATAATGCTGCTATGAACATGGGCGTGTGAGTCCCAAGTGTGGTTCTGCTTTTACTTTCCCAGGCAAACTTAGAACTTGATAGAATTTGTGCATGGGCTTACTTTCTTTCTTTAGGCTAGAAAGACTTTAGTTGATAGATGATAAATGGATAGATAGATAGATAGATAGATAGATAGATAGATAGATAGATATACAAAAAATAAATAAATGAATCTGACCTTTTAGTTGACTAAATTATTATAGAAGGCAATTTCTTTTCTCTCTTTTTTTTTTAAAGATTTATTTATTTATTTTGAGAGAGTGAGAATGAGAGAGAGAGAGAGAGTACATGAGAGCGGGGAGGGTTAGAGGGAGAAGCAGGCCCCTCGCCGAGCAGGGAGCCTGATGTGGGACTCGATCCCAGGACTCCAGGATCATGACCTGAGCTGAAGGCAGTCGCTTAACCAACTGGGCCACCCAGGCGCCCAGCAATTTCTTTTCTGGCACATGCTACGTTACTTCTCTGAATAAATAACTCCCACCTCTTCAAGACTTTTATGGATGTGAGGAATGACGAGGTACTGAGAGAATAAGTCATGGGAAGAGGGTGGCATGGCCATGGTAACCCAGGTTTGGGCTGTCATGGACCGACACCAAGAAATCAAATAAAGATATGCTGGTATTGCAAAAACACACCCAAGTAAGGAACTGTTTAAAAGTCAGAAAAGCCCAAAATTCCAGCTGTGTTTTCTTGACTACCTCAGGTCTCGGGCCTTCTATTTTTATTTATTTATTTTTAATTGAAGTATAGTTGATGTACAATATCATGTTAGTTTCTGGTGTACAACATAGCGATTCAACATTTATATATGTTACATAGTAATGCCCACCATAAATCTAGCTACCATCTGTCACCAGACAAAGTTGGTACAGTATTATTTACCATATTTCCTATGCTCAGTGTTGCATCTTGTGTCTTATTTATTTTATAATTGGAAGTTTGTACTTTTTTTTTAAAGATTTTATTTATTTATTTGAGAGAGAGAATGAGAGAGAGAGCACGAGAGGGAAGAGGGTCGGAGGGAGAAGCAGACTCCCTGCTGAGCAGGGAGCCCGATGTGGGACTCGATCCCAGGACTCCAGGATCATGACCTGAGCCGAAGGCAGTCGCTTAACCAACTGAGCCACCCAGGCGCCCGGAATTTTGTACTTTTGAATTTTCTTCCTCTATTTTACCCATCCCCTCTGGCAGCTACTAGATTGTTCTCTGTATCCATGAGTCTGTTTTGTTTGTTTTGTTTTTTAGATTCTTTAGATTCTATAAGTGAAATCATATGGTATTTGTGTATTTGTCTTTGTCTGTCTGATTTATTTCACTTAGCAAAATACCCTCTAGGTGCATCCATATGGTTGCAAATGGCAAGATTTCAGGGCTGAATAATATTTCGCTATCTATCGAGGGACATGTGTGTTGCTTCCATAGCTTGGCTATTGTAAATAATGCTGCAGTGAACACAGAGGTGCATATGGCCTTTCAAATTAGTGTTTTCATTTTCTTTGGATAAATATCCAAAGTGGATATTCCAGAAGTGGAATTGCTGGACTGTATGGTAGTTCTATTTTTAATTTTTTGAGGAACCTCCCTGCAGTTTTCCAGAGTGGCTGCACCAGTTTGCATTCCCACCAATGGTAAACGAGGGTTTCCTTTTCTCCACATCCTCACCAACACTTGTAATTTCTTGTCTTTTTCATAATAGTCATTCTGACAGGTGTGATTTGGTATCTCTCTGTGGTTTTTGATTTGCATTCCCTTGATGATGAGTGAGGTTGAGCATCTTACCATGTGTCTGTTGGCCATCTGGATGTCTTCTTTGGAGAAATGTCTGTTCAGATCCTCTGCCCATTTTTAAGTTGCTGTGTTAGTTTTTTTTGATATTGAATTGTGTGACTTCTTTATATATTTTGGCTATTAATCCCTCAGTTATATCATTTGCAAATATATTCTCCCATCCAGTAGGTTCTCTTCTTGTTTGTTGATGGTTTCCTTTGTTGTGCAAAAGGTTTTAGTTTGACATAATCCCATGCATTTATTTTACTATTGTTGTCCTTGCCTGAGGAGGAAGACCCAAAAAAATATTGCTGAGACCAATGTCCAAGAGTTTACTACCTATGTTTTCTTCTAGGAGTTTCATGGTTTCTGGTCTTACATTTAAGCTTGTACTACATTTTGAGTTTATTTTTGTATATAGTGCAAGAAAGTGGTCCAATTTCATTCATTCTTCTGCATGTTGTTGTCCAGTTTCCTCAACATCGTTTATTGAAGTGACTGTCTTTTCTTGGGGCTGAGACTGTTAACTCATGATAAGACAATATGAATTAATTGGGAATAAGTATCCAAAGGGTCAACTTTGTCTGTTCTCTCCCATCTTACTGCATGATAATATATCTCAGATGGTTCATAGCAAGGCTTCATATAGGTCAGATGATGTGACAGAGAATATACCATTTCACAGCTCAGACCGCCCTGTTGACCCAACCAGCCATGTCTCAGATTAATGTCCCTGGCCAAAGAAGAGGACACTTAGCAGTTGTGAATGCTTAGGGCCTCTGGAGCTCAGGAATCAACTCCAGGACCCGGACTAACTCTGACCCTGGGCCAGATTAGGAGCTACATGACCCCTCATCTTTGCTTTTCCTTAACACATCTGCTCTCATTTCTCTTTCCAACTGCTTCCTTTGTTTACTCAACAATGCCACCAGCCTTGACTTTCCAACATTACCTCTCTCAGTCATAGAGTTCATCATTATCTGTCAGTTGCGTCTGCATTTCTCAGTTGAAAATTTTGAGGGAGACTCTGATTGACAAGCTTTAGACTCATTGCTCAATCCATGGCATCCAGTACCCTGAGTGGTGATGGGGGTAAGACAGGGAAGGTGGAGAGGATGGTGGGGGACAGAGTATGGTTTCTAAGGCTGCCCTTTTAGAGACTTCAGTGGGCAGCCAAGAAGGCAGGCCTAGAGCACTGATTGAAAGCAAATTGGATGAAAGGACAAATAGGTTGAAAATGGAGATGTCTTTCCCCTCAGCTCATGACCCTTGCCCTGTTTAGCTTCCATCCCTCCTTGTGCAATATGCGGCCCTCTAGACATGACTCATTCATTGGAGAGACTGTAAAACTTACACAGAAGTGAAGCATTGTGATTTTGCTGTTCTTTTATGGAAAGTCATTGGTTATATTAATTAATTAGCCAGTTAATTGACTCATCACCCTTCACATGTATACTGAATGTTGTCTATGTGCCAAACACTCTGTTTTGTCTCTCCACTTGATGTACAGAGGGTATTAGAGTCTGGACTACATGTAGCTTAAGGATAAGGCAAGAATCCCGACATTTGGTGAGATTTTTCCAATCTCCCGCACACTGTCAGGAGCTTTTCATGTATTATCTCATTTAATCTCCATGCAGCCTGAAGTATTAGGGATTATAATTTCCCTGATGTAAGGATTAAACCAAGACTGGAAAAGGTAAATAATTGGGCCAGATTACCTGAGTAGTAAGTGGAATGACAGAGAATGACATCCTACGTGGTCTTTTGCAAAGTTTGTGCTTTTACCCTTACTTTAAACTGCCTCAGACAGAGCTATATCTTTCTCCCAGGCTTAATTCCTACACCAGTCAGGACTCTATAGCCCTTGACAAAGCCATGAACACAGGTAGGTGTGCAGGGAATACTTGATTGAAATACATGCTCTGTATAGGTAGATCTCCAACTCCCAGAAAGAAGGGTAATTTTAAAGTGAATTAAAAAAAAAATACTGTGCTATTTTAATGATTAAGACATCTTTGAAACATCTAATTTTATTTATGACCTGTTAGTCTAGGAAAAAATATAAAGCATGGATATGTGCCTGAACAAATCCCACAAACAATATTCTATCTCCAGAAAAAACTAGAGTTTACAATGGTTTAAAAAATCAAATCACTTATTTTAAACATTTTTTTAAAATTCTTTCAACTGGCCATAAATGGACATTATGGTAATTTCATTTTGGTTTTATAATGAAATATATCATTATCAGCTCCTTTAATCTTTAAAAAATTTTTAAAAAATATTTAATTTATTTTGAGAGAGAGAGAGACCGGGGGAGGGGCAGAAGGAAAAGGAGGGAGAGAATCGTAAGCAGACTCCCTGCTGAGTGTGGAGCCTGAAGCAGGGCTCTACCTCAGGACTCTGAGATCATGACCTGAGCTAAAACCAAGAGTGGGCTGCTTAACTGATTTAGCCCCTCAGGCACCCCAATCAGCTCCTTTATTCTTAAAGGAAATTACATTCTCCATGATATCCTCTTTCTGAACTTTTTTCTTTTTTTTAAAGATTTTATTTATTTGAGAGAGAGAGAGAGAGAGAGAGCTAGAGAGAGAGAGCACGAGCGGGGAGAGAGGCAGAGGGAGAAGCAGACTCCCTGCTGAGCAGGGAGTCCAATGTGGGGCTCAATCCCAGGACTCCGGGATCATGACCTGAGCCGAAGGCAGACGCTTAACCGACTGAGCCACCCAGGCGCTCTCTGAACTTTTTTCTAGTTCTAAGTTCCATCCATTTGCTCAAAACCATTTTCATACTCTCTCTCACATATGGAGATACACAGGACTTAAAAATAATTTAAGTAGTTTTTTTTTAATTTAAGAGTAAATTAGAATATTCAAAAAATTTTATCACTTCAGTTTCACTTTAATTAATAACATATAGACCCATAATGTTACTTAACCCCAAAGTAGTTATAAAATAACTATCTTGAAATTTCAATACAGTGACTGGAATGGACTTTGCAACCTGAAGGTATCAAGCTCTAAAACCAGCTCCCCAAAGGGCCTTTTTTGACTCAGCAGCACCACTTGGGCTCTGCCGCATTGCTCTGCCCTCTTCCTAGGAAAATTCACGTGTGGCCTGTGGTCCCAGGGTATGCACTGCCTCACCCCATTCTCACCCCTGCACTGCACTTGATCTTGTAAGGGTCACCTAGTTGCCAAAATAGAGCTGGCTTCTCTCTACTAATTCCAAACTATCAGCAACATTGGATATAGTTGATAATTTCCTGTTTCTTTCTTTTTAAAAATTTTTTAAATTTAAATTCAATTAATTAACATATAGTATATTATTAGTTTCAGAGGTAGAGTTCAGTGATTCATCAGTCTTATATAATACCCAGTGCTCATTACATCACCCAGTTACCCTCACCCCCTCGCCTCCAGCAACCCTCAGTTCAGTTTGTTTCCTATGATTGAGTCTCTTATGGTTTGTCTCCCTCTCTGATTTCATCTTGTTTTATTTTTCCCTCCCTTCCCTTATGATCCTCTGTTTTGTTTCTTAAATTCCACATATAAGTGAGATCATAGGATAATTGTCTTTCTCAGATTGACTTATTTCGCTTAGCATAATACCTTCTAGTTCCATCCACATCGTTGTAAATGGTAAGATTTCATTTTTTTCTGATGGCTGAGTAGTATTCCAGTGTGTGTGTGTGTGTGTGTGTGTGTGTGTATAGTATTCCATTGTGTGTATATATATATATATATATATACCACATCTTTATCCATTCATCTGTTGATGGATATCTCGGCTCTTTCCATAGTTTGGCTATTGTGGACATTGCTGCTATAAACATTGGGGTGCATGTGCCCTTTCTGATCACTACCTTTGTATCTTTGAGGTAAATATTCAGTAGTGCAATTGCTGGGTTATAGGATTCTCAACTTTTTGAGGAACCTCCATGCAGTTTTCCAGAGTGGCTGCCACAGCTTACCTTCCCACCAACAGTGTAGGCGGGCTCCCCTTTCTCCGCATCCTTGCCAACATCTGTTGTTTCCTGACTTGTTAATTTTAGCCATTCTGACTGGTGTGAGGTGGTATCTCATTGTGGTTTTGATTTGTATTTCCCTGAGGTCGAGTGATGTTGAGCATTTTTTCATGTGTCTGTTGGCCATCTCTATGTCTTCTTTGGAGAAATGTCAGTTCATGGCTTCTGCCCATTTCTTGATTGGATTATTTGTTCTTTGGGTATTGAATTTGATAAGTTCTTTATAGATTTTGGATACTAGCCCTTTATCTGATGTGTCATTTGCAAATATCTTCTCTCATTCTGTCAGTTATCTTTTGGTTTTGTCAACTGTTTGATAATTCCCTCTTCCTTAAAACAATTTTCTTTTCTCTTGGCTTTGGCACACCATACTCCCTTAGCTTTCCTTCCCCTCACTGGTCATCTCTTTTCTGGCTCTTTGTCTTGAGCCCAAACTCTAGTTCTCAGTCTTGGCATGTCTTTTTTTTTTTTTTTTTTGGCATGTCTTCGCTTTTTACATGGTCTCTCTATGTCACTCCATCTTGACCCATTGCTTTAAATACCATCAACATTCAATGGCTCTCCCTGCCCTGACTCCACCCGAGAGCTGACTACCCACCTGACATCATCACTGGGAGAGATAATAGGCATTTCAACCGCATAATGACCAAAATGCAACTCTCAGTTTTCCACCACAAGCCTGTTCCTCCATCACTTTTCTCAGCTCAGTAAGTAGTCCTAAAATTGATTCGGTTGTGAAGGCCAAAAATCTCAGATTCATATGAAATTCTTCTCTTTTTATTCAGCATCTCTGTACCCCCATTCCCAACCTGGTTTATCAGCAATACATGGCAGGTCTACCTGCAAAATATTTCCTGACCCAAGCTATCTCCGTGGTTGCCACCCTAGTCCATGTCACAACTTCTCGTCCCTTGGCCCCCATAGTAACTGCTAACTGCTCTTTCTCAACTTCCACTCATGCACTTTCTGCTCAGCAGGACCTAGCTCCTGCCTATCTCTGCAAACTCACCTTCTACCGCACTGCCCTTTGCCTCTCACCCTCTGATCTGCCACCTGTTCCTTGACTGTGCTCACTCCACTCCGGTCCTGGCATTTTCACTGGGGCCTCTCGCTGTCTCTGCTGTCTCCTCCCCCACAACCCAGATGGAAGCAGAACTTCTGGTCCCTCTACCCCATAACTTTGTAAATTTTCTTAGGACATCACTCTATAAATATACCTTGTGTATTGACTTTTTAACTGGTATTTTGTCTTTTTCCTGCAGAGTGGAAGCTCAGTGAAAATAGGAACTTACATATCTTTAGCTCTAGAATTGTCCTTGTTCTTAGTTGTCTAAATAGCGATCGATTTTAGTTCCAAGACTATCACATATTCTTTGTCTTTTTCTATGCAAAATCTCCCCCTGTATTTGTAGTTATATAATAGCATTGCCTACTACTCTTCACCTGACATAAATAAGTAGGCATTTTTTAACATGTTATTTGACCATATTCATAAGCAACATTTTAGTAATTGTGTAATACTGTATTTCACAGTTGTTTAGTTTATTTTTTAAATTTTTTTAAACTTGTTAAAGGTTTTATTTATTTATTTGAGAGAGAGAGAGCGAGAGAGAAGACGAGCAGGGGGAGGGGCAGGGGGAGAGGGAGAAACAGATTCCCCCTGAGCAGGGAGCCCCACTTTGTCCGAGGACCCTGAGATCATGACCTGAGCCAAAGGCAGATGCTTAACCGACTGAGTCACCCAGGCTCCCCTACTTTGGTTAATTTTAATGTTTCACTGTTTTCCTCATACTCCTGTGCGTGTGCATGTGCGCGTGCATGTGCATGTGTGTCCATGCGTGCGTCTGTATAGTTGTTTCATCTGTGCCTCTGGAGGTAAATCGATGGAGGTCCTTGATTACTATAGCATCCTTTCAGAGTGCTGAGTGCCCAGTCTGGCCTGAGTGGGAGAATAAGCCAGGTTCTAGAGTGTAATTAGCATTTGAATTAATGACCTGAGGATAAACAGGTGATTATCCCATTTAACAGCTGTTGAATGGTGTTAAAGAGACACTGTCTCGCAGCTTGGGCTGCAAATGTAGGATTTATTAACAATGATTAAGAAAAAAAAAGTAAAGAACTATTGTTTTTTTTTAAATCAATGAAAATAGGATTTCAAAAAATAAGTCTTTTCACAGTGCTTCAAACAAAACTAAGCTCAATTGATTCCAACTCCTAAATCAAGTTCCTTGTTTAAAAATGAATAGTGCAAATAATCACATTTCATAACTTCCTGCCTTTTGTCTGAATAGCTCAGAGTGATTTATAGATATTTTCACAATACCCCTTCAGTTAGGAAAGGAGCACTTAATAATAATGATCCAGTATCAGCATTTTGCCTATGGGGAAACTGAGTCAAAGACGGCCCACAGACTTTCACAGGGTCATATTCAGAAGTAGAAGAGACAAGATTAGAACTCAAGCTCCAGACTTGAAGCATTGGCTTCTAAAATAACTTTTTTCCCCCCTTGGTGAAAACTGTATTGAGAGTTTTACAGTTAGCAACAGGTGAGAACATTTTTATTGTACATGATGTTTATCTTGACAGTTTTCCTTTAATTACGTGTTTCGGATTAGAGCTGTGGGAAACCTTGTAGTCTGAGTTGGCTAGGGCTTTATGGAACATATTATTGCTCCGATTTGCTTTGTTTTCACGCAAGCTTATATTTCATGATTTATTTGCCTTAAATTTTAGGTTTGTGAATTTAGGGTCAAAACAGATGTAAAGGTACCACAGGTTATAGCACTATGACTAGTGGCCTAGGTTTTCTAGAAGTTCTGTAAAACTCAGCACGACTTTAATGGAGCCAGCCTTCCCCTCCATGATGAAGCCACACAACCTCCTCAGCAAAAGCCATGCTGGGAAGAGTGTGAGTTTGATAAATGCAAATGTCATTTTGTCCCCATGGACATGTATGTACGGGCACCAAAACAACAAAAAGCCAAACAGAGGGCGACAGTATACCAGCTCTGCTGGGCTTTTCACCACTCAAACTCCCCAATATAATACTCAGAAACAAATGTTATTTATTCCTGAAAAAAAGAAAGCACCTTAAAAATGTTTTTTTCCTGTCAAGGAAATAAAAATCATTATTCTTCAGAAAGCTGACTTTGACTATTAGTAAAAAAGTGCAAGTAGATACCCAGTACTGAAATCTTTTCTACTTAGCCATCAGGTCATTTATGTTGGTGATATGTGGCTCTGAGGGAAGATGGTAAACTCGTTTACCTGTTGGGAGGTTGATTTGCCTCTGGTTTACTATATGCATATATGTAAGTAATCCTCCCTTCCTTCCTTCCTTCCTTCCTTCCCTCCCCCCCTCCTTCCTTCCTTCCTTCCTTCCCTCCCCCCCTCCTTCCTTCCTTCCTTCCTTCCCTCCCCCCCTCCTTCCTTCCTTCCCTCCCTCCCTCCTTCCTTCCTTCCTTCCTTCAATGGGTAACCAAATAATCCAAGGGTCAGATCATCCTAAATGGTAACATGGCACTTGATTTGCTTTCGAGAAAATTCATCTGTTACACTTTTGTTGGAGGTAGCGGTAGTGAGGAGGAGCGTTAGGAAAGGGTTGGGTTAAGTTAGCTTTGCTCTGGGTATGTCCCAAACATTGTGTGGAATAGACTTACACAAAAATCCTTTCTTTGTTTATTTGAAAATCAAATTTAATTGAGCATCCTGTATTTTTTATTTGCTCAGTCAGTTTAACCGGTCAGGTGGGAGCGCGAAAGGGATCCCGGGAGTTTTCCCAGCCCCCTCCCTATAGGTGGAGGGGCTCCATTTTGTTTGGCTTGGACCTTGAGGTAGGTATTCAGTTCCAGTGGCGTGCTGCCTCCCTCCCCATGAGAAAGAGGGGAGTAATAAGAGTTTCTAAAGATCTTTCTGAGTCCCAGTCAATACATTATATTAATGAAACTTATCACTTGAAGTGAACCCTGGTAGCCGCCCTTGCTGTCCTACTAACTGCCTACAGGCTATTAAGGCAAGGTGAAGGTTTGAGAGGAAAGTGGGAGAGGAAAATCTGGAGATGCAATGAACCCTTCACTCTCCTATCAGCTATTCTAGAACAGCTCTTTCAGCAGGAAAGCATCCGCGAGCAAACTTTTACGCTCTGAATGATGCTTCTGCTCATAGGAAACTTTTCAATGTGTTTCCTCCATGGGTGTCTGGGTCTTTTGTTTTCAGCTGTGCTTTGCACAGGAGCTGGAAAGCTAACTCCCCAAAAGTGAACTTCCTCTCCTTCTATAAACTGACCCCTGGTGGTTGCTATAGCAACTGCAAAGAGCGCATAATGAGCTGTGTAAACAAGCCCGCTTCCCAGTGCTCGGGCAGGGCAAGCCCACGGGAGAGTGGAGGGGAAGGAATTTGATGGGCCTGAAAAGTGGTTCTTGGGGAGAGTTGGAGGCGCTGCAAAACCTCCCCGCCCTGGCCCGTCCCTCCCTTCCCTTCTCTCCTCCCCTCTCACCTCTTGACTTCCCACCAGGCCAGGAGAGGAGACAAAGACTGTAGGAGGGGAGCGTGCAAGGGCCTGCCTTGGACGCTGCGGAGTCCAACGCCATGCGACCGAAAAATGAAATCTAAACATTTACCCAGAGCCCCGGGCGAGAGATGTGCCATCCTGACCCTGACAAACAAGCCACCTGTGTCGGTGCCTCACCTGCTTCAGGCCAGGCTGCTGTGGGTTGGGGGGGGGGCGGGGGGTGGGGATGGATTCTCCAGCCCTCAGCTACAACAACTTGGGCAGAACCCGAGACAGGAGCCGGAAGATTTCTTAGACCCGCACCGCTGATGTTGATGCTTTGTCCTTTTTTGGAAGGAGGGAAGGATGAAGGCACACAGTACCTAAGAGTTTTATGATTGTGAAGCTAAACACACACATGCACGCACACACATAAACGCACGCACACACTTTTTTCTTCTCCAGGAACTTGGCTGCTACTTGCAGGAAACTGTGCATATAATAGCAGAGGTCACAGCATTATTTTCGGTTCTCTTTGGTTAACTCTCTCCCACCCTCATCCAACTGGCTGCAAAGGAAAAGTTTTCTACCCTAAATACGAAATTTACGATGCCTAGGACACCGCGATGTCCCTATAACCTTCCTAAAAAGATGATGTACATTGGTGGATTGGGTGAGAAATCCTGTATTTCATGTCTTTAACATGGTCAGTATAGGTTTTCTTCTTTCTGTGAAAGTCAATGTTTTGTCAGTCCCCCGATAAGAAGTCTAGTGTAAGGAACTGAATTTACTTTTAGAGTAATCCTTTTTATGGTACTCTTGACGTTTTAGAGTATTCCCCATCTATTATTTCATTAGATCCTTACAGCAACCCCCAGAATCACAGAGGGGAAATTATATCTCTGGTGAATTCCTCAGACAAGGACATGAACATAAGAGAGATTAGATGACCATATTGCAGAGATATTGGGGCTTCAAACTGGGTATAAAAGGAGTTATCAAGGTATGTATTGCTCTTACTACCAAGATACCAAATCTCCCTGTATCAGTCTAGATACCAAAGAAAATTTATGTAAGCCTCATATTATATATAAACCATAAAACTTTAGATTTATATGGCATTTTCCTCCAGTACATCCAAATAATTCTACCTAATATTATTGTTTACATTATCTTTTCATAATAGGTGACCAGGTCCTACTGTTTTAATTTGATTCCTCACTCTTGCCTGGTTTTCATTTTGTCAACTGCCATTAATATGCTCCCATCATTTTCCTTTAAAACCATATTAACAGCTACAGTCCAAGGCTGACATGCTTTAAGCTTAATTCGTCTTAGTGAGAAAGAAGAAATAACAGGCCTCCCCATCGTTCTTGCTTGTTCCACACAATTTCTTCTTCTTTTTCTCCTTCTAAATTGAGTCATTGGCCACAGCATTTGTGGGAACACCCCTCCCTGCTGGGTTGGCTATGCTTTTGTGATATGTGGGGGGAGATAAAGGGAAGGACCTCTGGGCTGGCCGTGCTGTCTCCTCAGGGAAAATAGGAGAATTTATAAAAAAGTAGTAGTGTTTTGGAGCCCACCCTTTCCTTATTACCGTTCAGTGGTGGGAAGAGATGACTGTCTTCTACTAGATATAATCCATTTTCCCAGGGACCTGTCAGTGGCGGCCCTTGTGGGTGGGATGAGTAGGGAATCAAAGAATACATTCATTCCTCTAAGACCCAGGGACTAGATTCTGATGGCATCCCATCCCTCCCTTGGAACAAGATTCGTGCCTTTGTCATTGGAAGGTATCAGTAGTGTTGAGGTTCCATGGAGACCACATTTGCTATCCCCAGCTGTAGGCATTATTCCCTCAGATGGTGCAAAATATTACCAGCAGACTTTTCAGACCTGGATGCCTCCTCCTCTAGGTTCAAAACATCAGCAAGCTCTGGAGCCAAGAACCGCCCACCCCCCCACCCCCCCGCCGCCAGGTCTACAGGAACCAGCCCATTCTATGGATATTTTAAAGGGTCCCCTGAATTTTTGGGTCTTCCAGGTCATATGTAGGGGCCTCCCTCACCCTGGGGGAGTAACTCCTGATAGCTTCTTTGCCATAAAATCTCTAGTTCTTAGAACAGAGAGAAAAAGCATAAAGTGTTATTGCTGGGGAAAAAAACCTAGAGATCTTTAATTGGAACTAGGTTTTCCACATTTAAATGTCAGGGTTCCTTTCATTGTCAAAATGTTCCTGTGTGATAGTAGTTAAGACTTATTCATTCTAGACTAAAGCTGTCTAGTAGAAAACTTGTGGGAATCGAAGGCAGGATCTTGAAGAGTTATTTGTATATCCATGTTCATAGTGACATTATTCACAATAGTCAAAAATTGGAAGCAACCCAAGTGTCCAATGAGAGATGAATGGACAAACAAAACATGGTTTATACATACAGTGGAATATGATTCAGCCTTAGAGAGGAAGGAACTTCTAACACACGTTACGACATGGATGAACCTTGAGAACATTATGCTTAGTGAAACAAGCCAGTCACAAAAGGACAAATACTGTATGATTGCACTTATGTGAGGTCCCTAGAGTAGGCAAGTTCATAGAGACAGAAAGTGGAAGGGTGGTTGCCAGGGGCTGTGGGGGTGGGAAGAATGGGGAGTTCATGTTGAATGGGTACAGAGTTTCAGCTTGGGATGTTGAAAAAATTCTGGAGATGGATGGTGGTGGTGTTTGCACAACAGTGTGACTGAACTTAATGCTACTGACCTGCACTTCAAAAGGGTTAAGAGGGTAAATTTTATGTTATGTGTATCTTACAACAGTAAAAAAAGAATGGGTGAGAATAATTTTAATAATATATCACATTTTACCCAACAGAACCAGAATATTATCAGTTCACATGAAATCAATACTAAAAAAGTATTGAGATAGTTTTTAGTCTTTATTTATTTATTTGTTTATTTATTTTGTTAAAGATTTTATTTATTTATTTGACACACACACAGAGAGAGAGAGAGAGAGGGAGAGAGAGGGAGAGCAGGAACACAAGCAGGGGGAGTGGGAGAGGGAGAAGCAGGCTTCCTACCAAGTAGGGAGCCTGATGTGGGGCTCGATCCCAGGACCCTGGGATCATGACCTGAGCCGAAGGCAGGCGCTTAACGACTGAGCCACTCAGGCACCCCTAGTCTTTTTTTAGATGAAGTCTTAGAAAATCATTTTATACTTTACACTTTGAGCATATCACAATGGCCACATGTCAAGTGCTCAGTAGCCACGTGTGGCTAGTGGCTATCATATTGGATGATGTATTGCCTTAGACAATATTTGGTGGGAATATGGCTTCAAGGACCCCTTTACAGCTGCTCCCAGACCCCTAGAGTTCCTTGAAGCATGGGTTGGGACCTTGATGACAGTCACACACCAGGTGTCTTTCTCCTTCAAAAAGAAAGAGACTGAGAGAAACAGATTGTAACCCTCAGTTGTTGATAGGCAGGTGCCCAGCCTGGACAGAGCTGGCTCCTGAGCAATCGCCCGCAGATATGGTTTAGTGACTAAGGTTACTGATATCTGAGCAGAAAGAAAGAAAAAGAAAGAAAGAAAAGACAGAAAGAAAGAAGGAAAGATGAAAGAAAAGAAAGAAAGAAAGAAAGAAAGAAAGAAAGAAAGAAAGAAAGAAAGAAAGAAAGAAAGAAAGAAAGAAAGAAAGAAAAAGAAAGAAAGAAAGAAAGAAAGAAAGAAAGAAAGAAAGAAAGAAAGAAAGAAAGAAAGAAAGAAAGAAAGAAAGAAAGAAAAAGAAAGAAAGAAAAGTCCTTAAGAACTGGAAATTGGGAGGCAAAGGATTTGATTTGAGGATAAGTAGGGCTTGATGGGAAAAGTCTCATGCAATCTAGAATTCTCATCACTGTTAAACAAAAGGAGTTCTATTATGATCCTTCTTGGATAGCTTAATGAGTCAGTTTCTTTTTTTCCTTCCCTCTCTCCTTCCCTCCCTCCTACCCTTTTGAGTGTTCTTGTCTGGGCCTCTCTGACAGGTGTCTGTTTCTCTGGAAGTCTGATAAGAGCTGTTCCCCTGCTTTCCCCCAGCCCCTTCCCTTTTGTTTCTCAGGCTGGGTAGGCAGAGAACATGGTATGTCTCCAAAGCAGAGGGCTGCAGTTCTCCCCACAGCCACCCTGCTGCTGTGGGGAAGCCTGCGGGTTTCTGGAAGAGTGCTCACTGAGAATGCTAAGCCTCCTCCCAGACCTTCTGGCTTCTCTGCTGGGGATGTGGAGGGTCTGCCTGCAGCCTAATCCACTACCGCAAATTCCTATGCTTCCAGATACCACTCCCTCACCTGTGAGAGACTCCAACTTGCCGGCTGTCCAAGGAAGACAAAATGGAGCATTGCCCCACGGCCCAGTAAGGGAGATTCCTGTTATGCATGCCTGCCAATTCTTAAGATGATGAGCACTGGATTTGATTAGAAGCGGGTTTTCTCACACATAACCCCGCCCACCAGCCAGCCAAACTGCAGATGAGCACCATGTATGCCAAACAAATGTTGTTGGCAGAGGATGAGCAAGGCTTTGTCCAACCCTCCTCTACGGGGTGAGTGATGCCATGGCGCACGCGGACATGTGTGTGTGTGTGTGTGTGTGTGTGTGTGTGTGTGTGTGTATGCTTATAAATAAGCAGGGTGTGAGACAGAGGCAGAAATGGGCCAGTTTCAGTTCCTATCATTGTTTTACAACCTCAGAATTAATTTCCTCCTCCAGAAAGTCAAGGGGACAGTGTCACCAGCCATGCACAGCCCTGTCCCCTCTGAGGGGTGGCTACTAAAGACCGCTCAGTAAGCACAGATGCAAGGCTTGGGTTTCTCAAGCTTGAGAAGGAACCAATTGCTAGGAAGGGAAGGGGCGTGGCTGATGGCACAGGGTCTGCCCCTCCTGAAACCCGGCCACCCCTCTACCCGCCTCCTTGGAATTGCAAAACTCATCCTAGTTGGTTAGGCCTTGGGCTCCTTGGTCCCCCTGGGTTTTCCACAACACAGGTTTGTTTGGCTGCATGGGCTCCACAAAGAACCCTGGGATGTTTTGACACCAGAATTTGGGAAAATCAGTGCCCTGGTGATTCAGAAAAGTAGCTGAAGGAGCACTGTGGCTCCAACGCTGTGCCGATCCAAGGGCACCCTCCCAGGCCAGCCTCTGGGGACCAGGCTGTGTGTGGCGTCCAGATGTTGGGCTGAGGTTGGGAACCAGAGGTAGCATGCTACCAGGCCTCCCTCCTCCTCTGATGGCCATGGATGACTGTTGGCTCTGCCCACCAGTCTCAGGCCTCATTCAGGCAGGTTCTCAACACCCAGGCTGCAGTGCAGGTCGACAGCAGACAATCCAAGGCAAATAAGGATGATGGCATCTACGCTGCTTGGATTCCCCTTGGGATTAATGTCTCATGAATAAACAGTCCACAAAGCCCATATTCATAGAAACGCTTAGGATGTAGAACTGAAGGCAGATTGGTGCCTGTGGGCAGCCTGGGACAGGGGGGCATGGAGGACTGGGTGGGACTCAGAAGGGGCGGAAACCAGGGGGCTGCCTGCTCAGGGACTGGGAAGTGGCTCCATTTGCAGAGTGGTAGGGAGGACGTGAGACCCAGCTGGGAACTCCTGTCACAGCGTCAGTCACAAGAGCTGAGCCCGGACGAGATGACTAGCTGCTCACAGCCCAGGGACCAGGAAAAATAAACAATACTCATTAACTGAGCTGTCCTGCGGGAATGAGATGGGCTTCGTTTCATGTTGTATTTGCTCCAGTACTCACGGCCCTGAAAATCCCTTAAGGGAGCTGCCTTGTGCTAGGTTGAGTGATTACACTTTTTTTTTTTTTTTAAGAAAAAAGTCTGAAGCAAATATGGCAAAACGTGAAAGCAAATTAACGGTGGGTACCTGGGGGCTCAGCTGTATTATTTCTATACTTTTCTATATATTTTGATTATTTTGTGATCAAGAAAGCATGTACTTAAAATGAAGGAACGGAGCATTCTTGATTTTATCCGGCAGAAACTGTTCTGGGATGCGGTTGACTCTCTCTCTTCTTGCCTCTTTTGTGAAGAGTCCAGGCAGGGCCAGGAATGCTGGACTCACGGACAGCTGTGTTTTGTACCCCCCTCCTCCGCAACCCTCCCACACCCCTGCACCCTAGTAAGGCAGCAGCACCAGCCTGGGGTTGGCACACCAGGAAATCCTGGTCCTGGTATCACCACATCCTTACAACTCAGCTGATCCCAAGGCGTGCAGCGGAGGGAGGCATCATACTGGCTTCGTGGGCCTCTGTGGCTGGCTGGGAACATCGACGATGATGATTCATCGGGAAGTCAGTAGTAATCTCCTCTGTTTCCCAAAGAGGGGGGAATGGTAGCACCGCAGGGTGATCTGCCTGAAGCCACAGAGGGAAGATAAATAACTGGGAGGAAAAACTAGAGTTGAATAGCTCCTGCTGAGATTTAAGGCCTGAAGCTTGTGAGCTGTTCTGGGAAGGGCTTGGTTCTCCCAGCGAAGGGCCTATGTGATGTGACTGTGGGTCTCAGTGGAGCCCTGGCCATTCAGTGGCTTCTCCAGACCATGGGGTCTACCTCTGTCCAGGCCTGCAGAGTTGCCCTCCGGCACAGATCCTTGCCAATTCCCTGCAGGCCAGCTCCTAGGAGAGGGGACTACGGTCCAGACACTTGAAGAAGGTGGTTTGCAGCTCAGGAACTGGTAAGACTGGTTTCCAGTGCTGACAGCCACTAGGCAATGCCAGGAGGACAGGGTGAGGAGAAGCACTTGGGGTGGGCAGAAGGCAGAGCAGCTGCTACCAATTTAAAGGCAACTAGAAAAGCTTCTGGAATCTCCAGCTCTACTGGCCATTGCCCCTGGACATTCTGTCCCTAGGATATGATCCTGTAATATGGTGACCTCTTTGTTAAACCGTCCAGGAATAAATTGTGTTGGAAGTAAAATCCAAGGGCCCGGCATCCCCTTAAGAATTACCAGGGGTCTGATTTTACCCTAAACCACTTGCTTTCGTCTCAGAAAAAGTTGAGACCACAAAGTATTTTTAAATGGCAAGTATGGCTTGGATTAAAAGTGTTCCTTTTATGGCGCCTGGCTGGCTCAGTTGGTCTTGATCTCGGGGTCGTGAGTTCAAGCCCCACGTTGGGCAGAGAGCTTACTTAAAAAAAAAAAGTTCCTTTTATAGAGGAATTTTATTTTTGCTGTCGAGCTTTTTATTTTTTTAAGTCAAGACTTGAAGTATAGTTACTATAGCATCTTACATAAAATGTTTTCTTTGAGTACCTTTGTTTCAGGCCCTTGGAAACAAATGTCATCACTCAGGGAGTCATAACTTGAACAGTTGGGTCTTCTGTTCTATCAGGGCGTTTGAGGAGTTAGCTCTGTTTGCTACTCCAGAATTACAGCCCTCCCATATTTTTTAGGAGAGGCAAAGCTTCATTAACCTGGACTATTTATCAGTGGTTTTTAAAGACAGGGAAATGTTTATTTTATGAGAACATTGGTCCCACCTTAATTTGCAAGGGATTAAAAAAAGTCACTACCATGAAACATAATAGGGAAGTATTTGGTTCTTGTGAAACCCACTAATGTTTGTGATGGAATTTCTTCTACATAAAAACACCCTGGAAATAATTTTCCAGTTGTCCCATCTTCCATGTTGTCTTGGTATCGGGTTTTTTCAAAGCCCATGGAGGGGAAATGTTGCAGGCATGGAGGGATCCCACAGTCCACTTGTCTTGCCTCACAGAGCTCAGATGGTCTGCTGCCTTGTTCGTTGCGTTGTTCTCGGCTTCCTTACCCAGAGGAAAGTCCCCATGGCCCATTTTCTGTGCAGTGCTTTTCCACTCTTTCATAACCTATTATTGTGACCTTGAGATGCAAAGAGGAGGCTTTGGCAGGGTGTGCTTCACGTGGAGCCAGCTCTGCTGCAAGCTGGGCCCCGGTCCCACACGCCCGTGGCTTTTGTTGCCCTGTGCACCCCAGAGGACATGCCTCTGCCTGTCGTCATGCATCCTGGCACCCCAGCCAGGGGCTGTAGGATCCCGGAGGCCGAAAGGACTCCTGTCAGTTTCCCTGAGAAGTACTGTGCTCTTGGGGGGCTGGGTCAGAAGGAGTGTGTGTGCATGTGCGCGCGTGTGTGTGTGTTTGAGAAAGACACACAGAGAGACAGAGCAAGGCAGAGACAGACAGAACTAAGAGCTCAAAAATCTACTTTAAAAGTGGATTGCAAGTTATTTTTTTTCTAGGATTGTCCCTGATGGATTTGATTCTTGTATAAATCTGTTAGAAAAGCCATACACTCTATTCAAGACAGTTTATTCTTCAGTGAAGACATAGAGTCTCTGAGAAGAACACCAGGCAACAGGAGGATGGCTGGGCATGCCAGAGTGCAGGAAGCAGGGGAAGGAAGCCCAGCACGGAGGGAAAGTGCTGGAAACCCCAGCTGCCCGCAGCGCTGGGCTCCACCCCGGGTCCCTCGCTCTTTGCCCACTGTGCCGAGCCTCGATCTTCTCTCCCTTTTCAGCCTGGTCTGAGCTGGCAGATGCTCTTGCCAAAGCTTACTTCATCAGATGAAATGAAGGGGAAATCTGATTTGCCACTAATTGGACTTACTGTAGACAATTAAGTTTAAACTGACATGAAGGAACTATCAGACACTGGGATTTTCAGTGTTTTTCTTCATATTACCGGGAACTTTTTCCAGAATCTAAGTGATTATGAATTGAGATATTGAATGCAGTATCAGGATTTTAAGTCACTTTAAGTCAGGATACTGGAAATAGCCGTGTGTGCCCTATTATTATATAAATTAACATACACCCTATGTGTATATGAAGTATATGGGGTGTGGTGTGTGTATAGGATATGATAAATATACACAGTGTATATATAGTACATGGGTTGTATCTATATGTAGTAAGTGAGATGGATCTCTCTCTTTCTCTCTCTCTCTCTCTCTCTGGGTAAGCGAGAGCATTTAATACTAAGTGCACAGGATGTTTTCCTTTTATTTTCTAAAATAACCTAGTCTTTAATTCCTGTCGTGATCAATCATTCACAGATAAAGAGGGCCGGGATGCTGTTCCTGGGCATTCCGATTCCTTCCTTGAAGTGAATTTACCATCTGCACTGACCTTTCAAAGGTTTTCTTTTCTTTTTTTTTTATTATTATGTTATATTAATCACCACACATTACATCATTAGTTTTTGATGTAGTGTTCCATGATTCATTGTTTGCATATAACACCCAGTGCTCCATGCAGAACGTGCCCCGTTTAATACCCATCGCCAGGTCAAAGGTTTTCAACCATAACCTCCCTAAACACTTCCAGTGAAATTTCTGCCAATCCCCCTTGTCTAGTCTTAGACCTCGTTCTCCAAAGCAGGTGCATCTGTCCCACCAACTGATTCAGCCAGTCATTTAATCCTTCATTAAATGAATTAAACCATTACTCAACAAACACTTATTGGCTGCCCACTCTGGGGAAAGCTCTGTGGACACTGCAAATGCGGTGTGTGCATGTGCGTGCGTGCGTGCGTGTGTATGAGAGACAGAGGGTGCCTCAGGTACTTGCTGCTCCCAAGGTGACACACAGAAGTACACACACATTCCACTTTCGTGCTGATTTCGACTCCACAGTTCCTGGGCCACGTAAGTCATTCCTCAAACCACGTTCCCCCAGGTCAGAGCCAGCCACCTGCTTTTATTACACTGCCTGCTATTTATGTTTCTGTTTCTGGTGCCCAGTGACCCCCCGAGGAGAGCTGTAAGAAGAAGGGGATGTGGACACCTCGTCCTCGTCTGCTGGCTGCGCTCCGCGGAACTGCAGGGAGGGCCGTCTCCAGGGGAGGTGGCGGTGATGGGGGACCGGGAAACTGCAGGACACAGTACTCACTAACCGCCGCCCCCCGCCAAGGTTTCTCCTGACAAAGGCTGTCTCTGCTCTCTGTGATCCCTTCTGGACACTTCCAGGTGAACACGCATCTTGTACGGCAAAACGCCGTCTGTGTGTGCCTGCTCCCGCACTGGCCACGGTCTAAGACCCCCCATTCTGCACACGGTGGGGGCTGCACTATATTTTTGGAGCTGAGGTCAGACATTTTCTCCCATCCTCACTCCCAGGCTGCTGTGCAGACCCTCTTAAAGTGGGGCAGGTGTGATCAGGGCATCATGGGGAACACGTGGGGTAGACAGTGACCGGGACCCAGAAGCTTGGGTCTCGCTCATGGTCACATCAGCTCTCTGGGTCCCAGTTTCTTCCTCTGACCCAAAGGGTTTGGACTAGCACAGCCCTGGGCCTCCAACCTTGACCTATATGGTTCAGCCGAGCATGGTGGCCTTCCTTCTGCTCGGGAAAGGCGAGGCCTTCCTCCAGGCCCCGGGCAAGCACGTGGGTAGGTCTTGGGTGGTCCGACCTGGCCAGAGGCCTTGTCTGCCAGATAATCTGTGCAGGAATGTCCTCGGTTCTCAGGGCCGGTGTTTATAACTGCTGAGGAGGATTGTAATGAAGAAATGCCCTTCACTGAAAAACCAGAAATACTCCCTGAGCCCCTGCTGGGGGCAGCGCACACTGTGGGCAACACAGGGGAACGTGAGGGCAGACCCGGCCCTCCAGGGCCTCCAGCCTAATGGAGCGGCTCCTTGTCTTGCACTTCCTTGCTCTAATCCAAGGCGGCGGATGAGCAGAATTTGTCTACACTGATGTTGCAGGTACCAGGAGAAGCACCGAGGCAGACGGGGTGCTCTTCAGCTTTTCCAGCCATTAGCTTCTCTGTGCCAGACCTCCTGTGCTCTGTCCTGTCACAGCGCACCGGTGTGTGCAAACGGCATCCTTCCCCTTTCCTTCCCACGGCTCCTGAATTCGGGTCTTCCAGGCTCACCATCCGAGTGGCCTCACGTGGTCTTTCTGTTTTCAACCTGCATTATAGCTCTGCCTATACCTTGCTTTTATTTTTTTTTTTAAGATTTTATTTATTTATTTGAGAGAGAGAGAATGAGAGAGAGAGCACATGAGAGGGGGGAGGGTCAGAGGGAGAAGCAGACTCCCTGCTGAGCAGGGAGCCCGATGCGGGACTCGATCCCGGGACTCCAGGATCATGACCTGAGCCGAAGGCAGTCGCTTAACCAACTGAGCCACCCAGGCGCCCCTACACCTGCTTTTAGTAAGACCTAACTTTCTGCTGCCTGCCTCCCACCTGGGGTCATTCATTCACCACGCCCAAGGTTACGGTGTTCAGTAATATCACTACTCATTTTTACCAGATTCTATATACCATATATATATGTCTTTTTTACCCGGTGGTAGCCGACCTGACCAGGGATAAGAAACAGAATTAATATACATGTAAGGAAAGGGACCACAGATTCCAAGCCTTCATATAACTATATCTTTCTCTCTGTCTCTCTGTCTGACTTAACATAACTCACTGCTCAGTTGTCTCCTGGTGCTCGTGGCAATTTATTCCCCTGTAGATGGATATGATTCAAGAGAAAAGATACTGCTTAGAAGAATGGAACAATACAGACCATGTTTATAAAGGTCCCTAACCAGCTGAATGTGACTCCTGATAGATGTTACTGTCTTAGAGATAGCTAAGCCAGTGGTCATTCCCTCATGCCTTCCTTTTGGCTGAGCCCTGCCTGTCTGCACGCTTTTTCAGGATTCTCACTGGATCTGCTGTAAGTGTCCTTTCCCTCCTTGTCTATTTTATCCAAATATCTATGTCCAACTACTATATTCCACTGATTCTGTGATTTGCATTGCTTCTTATTTTAACATTTCTGAGACTGGAATATGTTTAAAATCGGTGGTGTATCATAACTTGTTAGGATTCCTTCCTTCCTCCCTCCCTCCCTCCCTCCCTCCCTTCCTTCCTTCCTTCCTTCCTTCCTTCCTTCCTTCCTTCCTTCCTTCCTTCCTTCCTTCCTTCCTTCCTTCCTGGCACACCAATTAATGGAGCTACTGATGGTATTTTAGATTTGCTGGGATATTGCACGTGGGAGACTTGAGAGATCCTGAACCAGTGATAATGGTTTTAATAACTCCCTTCTCAGAAAAGTGGAAGCCACAGGCATCCTATTAAAAAACAAAGAGAATGGCGCCTGGGTGGCTCAGTCGGTTAAGCGACTACCTTCCGCTCAGGTCATGATCCTGGGGTCCTGGAATCGCATCCTGCATCGGGCTCCCTGCTCGGCAGGGAGTCTGCTTCTCCCTCTGAACCTCCTCCCTCTCATGCTCTCTGTCTCTCATTCTTTCTCTCTCTCAAATAAATAAATAAAATCTAAAAACAAACAAACAACAAAAGCAGAAAAAGGCTTCTCTGCTCTCAGTTTAGGAATCTCCCAGGTGCTGCTTCTATTCTACACCAAACTTACTTGCCTGTCTCGGTTGCCATAGCTTTTGTCCTTCTGTTTCCTGCCTGGGTTTCCACTTAACTCTGTGAGGTCTGTCTGTCCAGCTGAATGCTGGCATTACCACCAGCCTCTGTCCTCTGCTGGCTCTTGGCTCTGTGCTCTGCACCCTGTAGTCACTCATGGCCATGGGCACCCAGATGGGTCTCCCAGAGCCTGGTCCAGCAGGGACCAAGGCTGCTGCTAGCTGGGGAGGAGTTCTGAAGGAGAGCTCAGACTGTGCTTTTTACTTTTCTATCCTCAGAGCTTGGCACAGTGACTGGCACATAGTAAGTGCTCAATAAACATTTACACACTAAATTCACAAACCAAGACATCCATTGTTTTTATCTGCACGTGACCTGTAGGTGCAGAATGTCTACTTCTTGCACACTTTTCCCTTTTTCCCATGATGAGGAGGAGCTCTCGCACAGAGCCACTCCCAGCATGGCTAAGGCATCTGCTCTCAAGGGCCATTTAGCGACACTGTCGTTTAGATGGGGTGGTTTTGTCTTTTTTCTGCCCCCTTGGCTGGGATGGGGTACTGTTAGCTTTGTTGTGGTGGGGTGAGGAAGGGAATACGTACCTTATCTTTCTGCACAGCCTCATACCTGGCCTAGCCTTCGGAAATTTCCAGTTTATCTGGGGGCAGGTCCAAGTTGAGGCTGGAGCTGGGGCCAGATAAGTCTTCACAGGCCTCTGCCTTCCAGCTCAGTCTAGATGAAGGCTGTTTGCATCTTCAGCTGCATGGGATTCAGTCCTGGTGCCTTATGGGGGTCACGTCTGGCTTTGACCCAACTCTTTGGTGAAGGTGTAGCTCTTCACCTGATTAACTTGCTCACCAAGGGCAGCTATCCATCTATTAGAGTGACTGAGCTTCCCTGTGAATTGAGCTCTTTCTGACCACTCTGGAGGGCAAAGGAACATTAAAGAGGCGAGAAACTCTCCACAACCCCCCAGCTTAGCAACATGTGGAGAAGCAGGCCAGCCCATGTAATATACTTTTCCTATCATGAACCGGCTTCTTCATGGCGCTTAGGAGTCATCTTCACAAATATCCACCTTATCCAGATTTTGGTATACTATTACAGGTTTCTTCTAGAAAACGGGTCTGCTGGTGTTTGTTTTCTTTACTCAGGGGCTGTAGCAGGACCTCAGCTCACAACATCCCTCAGATGGGCACAATGGGGAGGCATTTGGCAGTGGTGTGCTGTGTGGATTCCGGTGTGCTGATTTTTAATTATTCAGAAATGTTGCTAGATGGTCATCCAGGGTAGAAGTATTTTCACCAGAGGCATGGGCAAATGCCACCCCAGGGCTCTCTCCTCCTTCCCTCGTAGAACCAGTTAACCAGCACACCACTCATGCTGACTCATGGCTGATTATCTCACTTTCTTTTTCTTTTTTTTTTTTTGTTTTGTTTTGTTTTTTAGCTGTGACTCTCATGAAAGCACAGGTGTTCCTAGTGCAATGAGAAGAGAGGCATACGGTGAACGTAGGAAACAGTCCATAGTAAGGGGAAGGCTCGAGCTGTGAAAACTGTACCAGCCTCACAATGGGAGGCACTACAGGAGGTGGTCTTGGGGCATCCGGTTGAAATTCTCCCTCCAAGTGCACCCATCCCCTGCTGCTGTGAGCCATGAGCTAAGAACTTTCTCCTATGACCTTCTCCAGAGATTTGCCTTTGGCTGAAGTGGGCCTGCCTGGCCACCCCTCCTCCTGTTCCCATGTAGGGCACAAAAGTCACCCCCTCCCCCAGGTGAGGTAGCTGCATAAGACTTATTAGCTGCCAGTGTTGAAGACATTAGCATCTTTTGGTTTTTCTTAATTAAAGACAATCAAGAAAATGCTTGAGGATAAAAGAAACCATCAGCATTCTAGCGAAACCAGACATTTTGGATGTTTTTCCTTCTGTGTCTTATGTGGAGCAAACCCAGGGAGCACCCATTGCAGAAAAGGAGCTGAAAGCAAAGAAGAGGCATCTTCCCACCTCTGCTGCTAATGCCCAGCGGACAAGTCTCAGTATAAGGAAGTGAGAGTTCTTCACACTTTCTTGCTATTATTATCAGCTGTCCTTTACCCGATTCAAATTCCATGCTCAGGCCTGACTTGCACCGAATGAGGGGCTCCCCAGGAAAGGTGATGCAGGGAGTGGGACCTTGGGGAGGTGACATTGACTTAGGAGGAAGGTTCCCCAGCTCACAGGAGGCATGGGAGGAAGGCCCGGTGACAGCCCCCGGTGATGGGATGGGGGCTGGTGGGTCACTACTTGAGGAGGTCAGAGACATCTAGGCTGCCCCCCGCCCTCCAGCTCTGTGGACCCTTGCCCACCAGGGTGAGTAGTTTAGGTTTTTTAATTTAATTTAATTTATTTATTTGAGAGAGAGAGAGAGAGAGAGAGCGGAGAGGGAGAGGGAGAGGGAGAAGCAGACTCCCTGCTGAGCAGAGAGCCTGACGCGGGGCTCAATCCCAGGACCCTGAGATCATGACCTGAGCCGAAGGCAGAGACCTAACCGACTGAGCTTCCCAGGTGCCCCTAGGTTTTTTTCTAAGTATAAAAACCCTCAGGTCCTTCACCTTGATGAGGCAACCACCAAACTAAGTGACCTTCTGGAGGACCTCCAGGCATCCTGACTCACAAATATTTTTCTTCATGTGAGTGACTAAAACTGGTATTTCCTAACGTACAAAAAATGGATCACTCAGATGAACAGTACAAAATGCCACCTGCTTTTTTTCTTCCTTCCAACCTGCTCACACATCTAAATAATCTCAGGGCTATGCACTTGCAACATTCCAACAAATCATTGTGGTTGAAGTAAATGTGGCAGGACTGCCTCTCTCAGACCCACCCATTCTTGCCTCTCATAGGCACACCCTTGAAACTGACCCTGAACCCAAAATCTTGGTGTTCCAAGTTCACCATCAGTTTCAAATGGTGCCCAGGTGTCAGGTCTACCTGAAGGGAAGCCCAGGAGAGCAGGGACACAGAGGGGAGCAAGGAGCATCACCCTGTCAAGCTGGGCTCTTCTCTCCAGCTGGCCAAAGGGAAGATGCAAAATAGAGTTTGTCTCTGAGGCTCCCAGCCTCCGGAAATGGGAGTCTCCCCACAAAGGTTGGTTTTTACCTAGATGAGCTGATTGAGAATGTCTGATGGAATTGGACTCTTCGATTCACTCAGTGGTTGCTGTTGAAGTCAGACAATTTTAGATAATTTTTTCTATTTGTTTTATCTTCTCTTCCATCAAAATTGCTTATCAAATGCCTCCCACACACTTAGTACCGTTCTGTACTGGGGAGACAGATACAAAAGATAAACTTTCCTAGGTCAGAGTGGGTAATGGACTGGTAAACGTTTATTAGCATGTTGATAAAGGTTTGTACAACTCTCAGCAGTGTTACCTAACACTTCAAGGAGGGTTTCTGACCGAGGGGCATCTGATATGAAATCATTCTGGCCTGCCGGAGGAAAGGGTTCTTATGTGAGCTCTTGAGAACTGAGGCCAAGAGGCCAGGTCCTGAAGAATCTTGGACACTGTTTTCATGAGTTTCACTGTTAGTCTGGAGGTTTTTGAGACCCAGAGAAGAATTTTAAGTAAAATAGTGACATAACACACGTTTTGAAAAATATGGCTCTGGCTGTGATCGGGGGAAATGGGATGAGGGGTTTAGTTATCATCACTGTGCTATGAATTACTTCAAAATACAGTGGCTTAGGACAACAGCACATTTTCCTTTGGGTCAGGATTTTTGGAGATGCTTAGCTGAGACGTTCTGGCTCAGGCTCTTCCACGAGTTTGCTGTTATGATGCTGGCTGAGGCTGTAGGTACTGGAGGCCAAGATGGCTAACTTTCATGGCTGCCAAGTTGGTGCTTGGCATTGGCAGACTGTCATTTCTTCTCCATGTCAACCTTGCCACGGGCCATGTGAGTGTCCTTGTGACATGGCTGTGGGCTTACCCCAGAATGGGTGATCCAGGGGAGCGAGGCTGAAGTGGTGGTTATGAAAGCTATATTTGTGTTCCCCTCAAGTTTATATGTTGAGACCCCAACTCCCCGTGTTATGGTGCTTGGAGATGGGGATTGGAAGGTAATTAAAGTTCAGTGAAGTCATGAGGGTGGGGCCCTCATCTGATAGGGCTGGTGCCCCTATAAGAGGAAGAGACCACAGCCCTTTCTCTCTCTGCCATGTGAGGACACAGGGAGAAGGCAGCCATATACAAGCCAGGAAGAGAGCTCTAACTAACAACCAAGTCTACTGGCACCTTGGTCTTGGACTTCCCAGCCTCCGGAACTGTGAGAAATAAAAGTTTATTATTTAAGCCACCCAGTCTATGGTATTTTGTGATAGCAACCTGAGCCGACTAAGACAGTGGCAATGCCTTCCATGACCTGACCTCAAACCATCACTTCAGCCACATTCTATTTGCTAGGAGCAAGCCACTCAGGCAAGCCCACATTCAAGAGTAAAGGAGTTAGACCCCACCTTTTAAAGGAAGATATGTCAAAGAACATGTAGACATACTTTTGATATCCCTTTGTGAAGGTTTTACACTAAGAGGTTATTTTGTGACCCAGATGAGAAAGGACAGTGGGTTGTAATCTAGCTCTAAAGCAGGGAGAACAAGACATAGATTCAGAGACAATATGGTAGTAGGACTAACAGAATTTGGAAATGTACTGCAACTAGACTGAGTTGGTACAATGGAGAGACATGTGATGTGGAGGAGGAAGAGTGGAGTCAGGACGTGCTAAATGGGAGATGCCTTTGGGATGGTGAGATGGGTATTTCAAACAGGCAGTTGCACATGTGGGTCTGTGGCATTAGTCTGGGGGTTGTAAGCATGAAACCCGTGGATGGAGATGAGATCACCGAGGCAAAGGGCATAAAATCAGGGGAGCAAAGGGCCCAGGGCAGAGCTCTGGGGAACTCCTACATGTGGGGTTTTTCTGGCAAGGGGGATAGAGAATGGGGCGATCAGAGAGTGGGGAGAAAATCCAGAAACCATGGCCTCAGGGAGCCAAGAGGAGACAGTGGGTTCCTGCATTGAACACAACTTGAACGTCTGGTGGATGGCTGGAATTGGTGATCCAGGGACCATCGGTGACCTTGGCCTAAATGTCTTAGTGAAGTAAGAGGACTCAGATTGGATTGGGTTGAGGAATGAATATTTGGAAGGAGAGAAAGCAGACCAACTGTGTTGACACCTTTCAAGAAGGTTGACTTAATAGGAGAGGACAGTACGGTACATGGAAGTTACACAAACTGTGTGTGAATACCTCTGGGAGGGCTGCACTGGAGACAGAGGGGATGAGGAAGAGGGAGGAAGAGGGGTCAGTGAGGTCCTTGAGAAGTTTGCCTTTGATCTTTGGTGGGATACTTTCTTCTTCCTCATAGGAAGATGGGATTGGGTGCCCATGAAAGGTACTTGTAAAGTTGGGGTTTCCCTTGGGTAAGGCACCCAATTAATGCTGTTTTTCTGATGACATATAAGTCTAGGTTAGGAGTACTCAACTTTGGTCATACATTAGAATCACCCGGGGGAGCTATTAAGCCTCCTTCATTCTCAGGCTCACCTCTCAGACCCATGACATCAGAACCTCTGGGTCGGAAATCAGAATCAGTAGTTTTTCAAGATCCCCATGTGAGACCAGAGTGCAGCCCTGGGGAAGGGGGGTCACTGCTGAAAGTGAACTTGGGGGAAATGGGAGTGGTGGTGAGCGGTCATGAGATTAAACTGTGGAGCAGAGCATGGGAGGAACTCACCAGTCCTGCCAGGCAGCATGAGGCCCTTTTGAGGTAGAGGACTATGCGTCTTCATTGTGACTGTCCACCTGGCTATGTGGTTACCTCCAGCACAGCTACCTGCTTGGTTTCAGGTTTTCTGACAGTAGGTGGTAAAAGACCCTAACTTTTGTACCTGTTTCATCATCTGAGAAATGGACATAATAGTACCTCCCTTCTAGGATTGATGTAGGATGAAGTGAGATAAGGAGAACTCATAGCATATAATAAGTGCTCAATAAAAGGTCACTATTAGCATTAGCAAATAACACTCTTGATTAGAATTTTGCATGGGAGTGGGAGAGTAGCAAGAGCTATAAAAAGCAAATTTGTAGAGCCGAGCTTGTTTAATAGGCTGTAAGGACTTCACAGGAGCTTTGAGCTGGGGTGACTTGTCATGTGCTTTGGGAATCTTGGAGAGAGTGAACTGGAGACCTGTAGGCAGATGTCGCTGCTTTGGCGGTCCTCACAAGGCCACAGTGCGGTGTTCAGCATAGACTTTGTTTTGCTTGCTTTCTGTCCTGCCCCCATTTGGGCCAGTGCCTAGTTTGAGGAGCAGATGATGATTACTTCTCCCATCATTGGGTCTGAACAAGCCGAACCATATGTACTGATTAGAGACTGGGAGATCCAAGGCTCTATTTACTGCAGGAGGCCTTTCTCCAAGGGGACCTGTTTCTGGTTGCTCTGATCATCCCTGTTGGCATATTACCTTGACTGCAACTGATTGCTCAGGCAAGGAGGGGTGAATTTTTCTAAACTAGCTCCAGTATGGCATTCTCCATCAGATGAAAAGAAAGTCCATTGTCATGAGGTGGGGTGCTGCTCGAGCCATGCTGGATATGAGATAAGTTATGTCCAGAAAGATGCAGCTAGTCAGAGTGGCTTCTTATCTTTGGTTTGCATTCTCCCAATATGACCTTTGAGCCACCCTGGTAATCATTACTTGGGTAGGTCGTGTCCCAGATTATAGTGATATGTGGTGAAAAGGAGCTCTATAAGCTGCACCATGGCCTGCCACCACCCTCACTGCTGGCCGTCTTGCCCGTGGAGACTACAAGCCCCAGCATGCATTGCACAAGACTCATGGCTACAGCTCCCTTTCATAGAGAGGCCCTGGAAGCTCTCCCTCTCTACCAGAAATGTCCCTCCTCATCTTCCTACAAGCTGGCAGGTTGCCCCCTGGGCCTCGATTCCAGCAAGTGCTTTCTCTCAATGCAGTGGTGGTGATCTTTTCATTCCTGGTGGTTTCTTTACACCATGATGGGACAGGAAAAGCAAGATGTCTAGCAGAATGCCACCTCACTGTTCATTCATTCAGCCAGCGACCAGAACCCTGGCAAGATCCGGGGTTTTGTCAGATGGGAGCTGTGGAAGTGAATAAAAAAAGTGAAACCAGATGTTCTTTCCCTCCAGTTGCTTCATATCCATGCAGGGGCTTGGAGGAGGAGGCTGTAAAAATGTCACAGTCCTTGATTCCTGAGGCCCAGATTTATGCACCATTGTAACCTTGCACCATAAATCCACCTCCCTCGCTGGAGCATCAGCTTCCGAAGGGGCAGAGCCCAGCTGTGGCGTTGACTAGAGGCAGCCAATGGTGCAGGAAGGACACGGGTGGGGAGCACCGGGCCAGGGAGCCTGGCTGGGGACCAGCGATTGCTTTTCAAGAATTTTAAAGAAGTCAAAAGATTTTTACAAGATTGCTTGGAGTTTGGCCTTCTTAGGAGATAAGCCAAACTCTCTTTTGCTTTTTAGTCTGAAAGGGAACTTGATTTCTCTTTGGAACGTATTTGTACATGCAAGAGAACTCAGTGGGAATGAAACACACATAGGCAGAGAGTCTTCACTGCTTGGTTGAAGTGCTGGCGGGAGAGAGAGAGAGGAAGGCAGGGGCCCCACCCCATCTGCCTGCAAAGGCCATCCTCTGGAAGCCAGAATGTACCCTGAGTGCCATAGGAAGCCATGGCTTTAAAATGGTGGTTCTGTCTGCTGTGTGAAGAATCAATTAGGGGCTCGGGGGCAAGAAGGGAAGCAAGGAGACAACTTAGGAGGCTTGTCTAGAAATCCAGGCAAGAGATGATGGTGGCTTGGAAGCGGTAGAAGCCGTGAACATGGAGAACAGCACCTGGGCTTGGAGGTCTGGTGGCGACACACCGGGAAGGATCAAGGATGCTTGCCAGAGTTTGGTGTGAGCAGCTGAGTGGATGGTGGTGGTGCTGCTGAAACAGGGAGGGTGGAGAAGGGTCAAGTTTAATGAGGAGATTCAGACCTCAGTTTTTGACACACTGGATTGGAAATGCTTGTAGACATCTATGGGGATGTTTTAAAGAGACAGTGGGATATATGGAGCTGGAGATACAAAGAGAGGCCAGGGCTGGGATATCAGTCTGGGAGTCATATTCTAGACAATAATTAAAGAGGTAGAAATGGAGTTGGTACTCAGACCACAGCTGCCCCGTGTTATTGACACTGACATGTGGTCGCTTTCTGACCTCTGCGTAGATGCCCTCCAGTGCCGGGAGGCCTTCGGTCATGGATGCATTGCTCCTTTGTCTGCTGCCTGTGCCTGACATCTGTCTGTCATCTTTCTGTCTAAGCCCAGAGTAGCTCCACAGTTTCCCTGCAGGCTCCCCCGGTAGCTGCCTGCAGTTGATGGGAGTTCACACGTGGTACAAAAACCCCTTTCCATCTTGACCCTAGACCAGCAGCAGTCTTCCCAACCTCCCCACTTCTGTCTTTTTCATCATATGGCTCAAATTTTCTGCTTTCAGAAAACATTTTCCTGGCTTGTTGACATTTTTACAGTAGGTAGAACCTTATTATCTTATTATTAGTCACTAAGCAGGAATGGTTTGTTTTTTCTATCTGATCCCTGTTGCCTCAAATGTTACGTTAGTTTCTAGTACATTCTAAATGATGAAGTTCTGAGAGCTGACTTTAAACAATGCTTCTAGGTATGTGTCTAACCAGAGGATGGTCAGGATGTCACTCAGCGATGCCCGTTTACAAGGATGCAGGTTGCAGTAGACCATTTTGTTTGTGCTTGTTGTGTTTCATGAAACTTCTATTCTACACAGCAACTGTGGCTTTTATTTGTTTTAATGAAAGAGTAACAATGTGCAGTTCTGTGGATTCTTCATGTAAAATGCCTCAAATAGCCTCCCCCTTCCCCTGTCCCCAAATAAGCCTGAAAACAGATGCACGCTTGTACTGTAGAGTTTAAAACTGCACTTGGCTGACTGAAGCCAGAACATATGTGCAGAACAGCTGAGGGTGTTTATTGTGGTCTGATGTGGAGTCCGTGGGCCAAGCAAGGAAGGCCTGGGGCAGTTTGATTTATCATCCAGGAGAGCCCCAAACTAGAACTACGCTGAAGCCCAGGATGGAACCCTCCTCTGTCCACACCTGTGAGCTCCAACCCCCACCGAATCTGTAAAGCTCACAGAAGTCACTGTGAAGGAAACAAAGGGAGCCCACAGCTCCGGGCCTTGCGTGCAACAGGGCTATCCAAAGCCGTTCTTATTCCTCCTGAGTATTTGGCCTTTGCTGGTACCTAGATTACTCCCTGGGCTGGAGCCTCAGATTTCATACCCTTTTGGGAGCCTTGTTGCAGATTAACTGGGGCAAAATACAGGCTGGGGAGCCATGAGGGTACGTGGGGAATAGGAAAGTGTGTAGAAGGTCAGAGTGTTCATAAGAGTGTGTACAGTGAGACATAGAGACAACCAGCGGGGAGCCCTGGGGACAATCCAACAGGTAAGAGCAGTAAATGAGCTCTGGAAGCCAACTGAGAAGGCAAGGTCATTGCTGGGGGTTGAGGGGCAAGAACCAGGGGTGCTTCCCCCTTGGAAGTCAGGGGGAAGGAAATTCCAAGAAGGAAGAGTGATGAGTCATCACAGTGCGGATGGTTATTAAGATGAGAAGAAAAAGTGCCCGTTGGATTTGGAAATCCAGTACTAACTGGTGACTTTAATAAAAGCTGGGGGCGGGGAGGGGCAGAAGCCAGCCCACAGGGGCTAGAAAGTGACAACAACAAAGACACTAAGTGAAGCTACTCTGAGAGAATTTGGCAAAGACAGAGACAGAGGGCGCCCACAGGGTGGAGGGGGAGTGTGGTCAGCTTGTTTCTGTTTGCTTGGTTTTGCTGGAGGTTGGAGTGGGGCATTGTCACGGGATTTGCTTCAAGAAGATGACTTGTTTCTCTAGAGGTGTGTCTGGAGGGAGGTTAGGAGTGCCGGGAAAAGACCAGGGAGTTACACACCAAAAGAGGGCGGACTCTTCAAATCCAGCCTCACCCCTTTGCCGTCATGATTCACCCCCGTCCCTCGGTGAAAGTCAGCTTGGTGTCACGGCCCCACCTGGGGGACTGACTATTCGTGTGATTCTTGCTATGGCCAAGAGAATATGCTGTTGTTTGTGTTGATTACCATTTTGGTTTTAATTGGGAAGAATCTGAATGATAAGACCGAGGGACAAGGGGAGGGGAAGGATGAGAAAACAGGGAGGGGCTCTCTAGGAGGGAGGGCAGATGGGGTCTGCATGCAGGTGAGCCACCAGCAGGGCAGGAGGGGTAGGACTCATCCTTTGAGCCTCGGGAGGAGGCAAGGGTAGGCGTAAGCCAACATCCTGGGAATTCATGCCTGGTGAGCCCTACTTTTGCTCTTAAATAGGCAACAAGACCACCACCTGTTGTAAGGGATGACAAGGATGGGCTTGATGACAGTATCTGAGGTCAGCTGTTGGGACTGAGGGAGATGAGTGGGGTCCAGAAGGGGACCTCCTCGGCCCTGCTTGCTCGGTGCAGGTGAATGGCGGACTGAGGTGTGTCTGGCACAGATGGTCCAGAGTTGCTTCCATCAGTGCTACCTGGGTGTAGGAAAGAGGGATCTGTCTGGGGATTTGAAGAGGGGTCAAGATCCTAAGGCGTCTGTTTCACTGATGCATTTCTTCATTCTTTTGCCAATACCACACTGTCTTGATCATAGTGCTATTTTTGATTCATCAATTATAGGTCAGGCTTATTGACTGCCTCTTAGGATTAATGAGAAGTCAAACCATCTTACTCTCTCCAATTCATCTCTCCCCATTCTCCTCATACAGCTATATCACTGTTTTTAATTAAATCAGCAATCACTGTTTATACAACCAAAGCTGTCAATATTGCTTATAGCAAATCTGAGTGGTGTGTTATGATTATATTTTTCTGTGGTCTTTTGCCTTCCTTTCAGTTACCTATTTGTCTCATTCGTTGCTTACGCACTCTTTTTATAGACCTATCTGTGGCAGTTTAAAAATACGCTCAAATGCCTTCGACACTCTTCTCTTCAATATGGAGAACACTTGGCGGTGTGTGTGGGCTGTACTTAGTGAACTGCTTCTAACTAATAGTATACGCTGGAAGTGATGGCGTGTTACTTCTGAGACTAGGTCATAAAAAGCATTGCAGCCTCCTCCTTGGTCTTTCTCATGGATTGCTTACCTTAGGGAAAACTAGGCCACGTGATCAACCTTATGGACAGGTCCATGTGGAAAGAAACCGAGGCCTATTGCCCACAGCCAGCAAGAGCTGAGGCGTCCTCCGACAGCTGTGTGAGTGAGCTGTGCTGGAAGCTGAGCCCATAGTCCCAGTTGACTGGACTGGGAGTCAGCTGGAGCTCCAGCTGACGTCTTGCCTGCAACCTCAGCAGAAAATGTGAGCCAGAGTTTCTCAGCTAAGTTGTTCCCAGATTCCTGACCCTCAGAACCTATGCGATAATAAATGTTTATTATCTGTAAGTCTTGGGGTAATTTGTCATGCAGGAATAAATCATTAATATTATATCTCTAACTTCTTCCTGATTATCTCTTTGTCACTAGATCTGCCACATTATCTACTCTGTCAAGCCTGATTGTTTTTTTCCTGGATCTCTCCATCTTTCTGCTCCCACTGGACTGGTTATTCTCGAGACCTGCAGCATATGTGGCATCTTTCCCGCCCTAATGATTGGGGTCACTGCTTCCTAGAGCCCTATTCTGTCTCATTCTTCCTTTTTGTTCTTTTCTTCTCCTGAAACCCATCAACTACCAGTCTTAGGAAAAGGTGCATGGGAGATAATTTTCTTAATCCTTGAATATCTAAAAATGCTTCTACCTGCTTTCATGCTTGACTAATAGTTTGGTTGGTTACAGAATTCAAGGTAGAAAATGGTTTTTTGAAGTCACTGATTATTCTTTTAGCATCCAATGTTATACTTGCGGTCCAAAACCATTTTCATCTTTATTTCTTTGTATATTACCTGGCTTTCCCCTCCTTGGAAGTTCAAAGCTCCTCAGTTTGTCCCTAGTGTTGTAGCATTTTATAGTGATGTGCCTTGGGATGTGAGCTGGGATACTTTGCTGATACCAAACAAAGCCCAACTAAAAGTGGCTCATACTATGAGTGGATTTATTATCTTGCATAATAAGAAGTCCTGAAATAAGGTGTCTCTGATGAATTACATCATCAGGGACCCAGGATTTAAACACACCCTCCCCCCTAAAAAATTCTGTTGGCATACATTGGTAATTCCTTTTGTAGGAAAAATATGGCAACAGTGTTTATAGAGGCAGAAATCCGGACTATTTCTTCCTCTGACTCTGTTGTAAACTGTGGAATATGTCCCAGAATCAGTCCCTTTCCTTGGCAGACTTTCCTTCATGGCCCCACATCCCAAATTAGGTGATATGCCCCTTCCAAAACAAATCGCTCGACAAGAGGAATAAAATTAATATAATCATCCTACACTCATCGAGATCTATGCCCCGGAACTGAAGATGAGGTTCGTCTTCTCTGACAACATGGCTTTGCAGTAGAACGTGGGGATTTTAAATAAAATCTGAATCCTATTAGAAGGAACAATAAGGCAAGTGCTATTGGTAGGCAACCAAAATGTCCACTGTAGCTGTGTGGGTTTTTCTGCCATTCACTGTGACGGAAACCTGACGATCGGTCTTCTAAAAACTTAAGTTTAAGTCTCCTACTTGCTGATATCCCTCTCTGTGCCCTTTCTCGTTGTGGGTTCATGCCCTTTTGTTCCTTTATTGCCATTTTAATAGGATCTCCAAAGGGAGGGGTGATCCACATGTATGTTCAGTCTGTCATCTCTATTTGGAAGCCCCCTAGCCAACGTTTTTCGAGCTGAGCATTGTCACACGTGAGTAAGTTATGTCCAGTATTTAGACAATGAAACCGGGGCGCCCAGGTGGCTCAGTTGTTAAGCGTCTGCCTTCGGCTCAGGTCATGATCCTGGGGTCCTGGGATGGAGCCCTGCATCGGGCTCTCTGCTCAGCAGGAAGCCTGCTTCTCCTTCTCCCGCTCCCCCTGCTTGTGTTCCCTCTCTCTCTGTCTCTCTCTCTGTCAAATAAATAAAACCTTTAAAAAAAATAAACAATGAAACAGAGTGGAAAATGCCAGAGCTTATGTCCCCGTATGGTCAGTGAAATAAAATGTTTGTTTCAGCTGCACGTGCATGTGTGTGCATCTGTTCTGGACAAAGATGTAAACGTGGTTTTTGGCTCTGGGTTGCGCACAAAAATATTGCGGAAGTATTGCTCTAAAGAAATGCCTTCTGAACATTTGGTGCTCTGTAATACTCTCTTATTTTGGTTGGTTTTACAGATCTGTGGGGCAGATCTAGCAAGCGTATCAAACTTTGGTGGGTATGACCTAATGAGTGGTGCATGTATAAGCAAACGGCCTCGCTCTCTCGCAGAGCACCCAAAATCTCATGGGAATAAATGCATTTCTGTTATCCTCCCCCATTCATTTCTGTTTTCCAGAGGAAGAAACTGATCCAGACAGACATGTAATGCCCACACAAGGCAGCAGGCAGGTAGGCCTGAGTGCATTTCTGGCCACTGAATGTGGCACGTGGCTAAGATCCACCCCTGATGGTTGTGGCTGGTTCACAAAACATGCAGAGCTCTGCTTCTGAGGCGAACCTGTCCATTCAGTAAGCCACCAGTGAAAAGCTGCATTCCACAAATGTTTGGAGAGCCTCAGACAAGATGAGTTGTGGGGCTTGGGCTGAGTTACACAATGTAGTAGGATCAAGGTTTGTTTTCGAGGCTGATTTTCACTACAGGCCCTCCTTCCCAGGAGGTTGTTTTCAGCAAAGACTGAGGTGTTTCTTTCCTATGCCCAAAGACCTTCGGGAAATGCAAACGTCCTGCTGGGCAACCCATGTGTTTAGATCGAAATGTGTCGTGGCAGGGAAACTCTTGTGTCTGTCTGAAGGGGGTCACCATCAGCCATGCTGGTAGCATGCATGGAAAGCGGGTGCTCAGTTCCCATCGCTGGGCAGGAGGGCCCGCCTGGAGGACGTCTGGGTCTGGCAGCCCCGGCTTCTTCAGCAACCCTATTACTAGCATCGTGTTCTGCCTTTTCTACTGCCTTTCCTCGTCTCCATCTTGCTGGTCTTGTTACGCTGTGCTTTCTGCTTGTCATTTTTTAAATTCTTTTTTTAAACAGCTTTAATGGGGATATCTTTGACATATAAAAAGTGTGAATATTTAAGGTATACAACTTGATGTTTTGATATATGTATATACTGTGAAAAGATCACCACAATCAAGCTTATGAACACATCTACCACCTCTATGTAGTTACCATTGTGTGTGTGTGTGAGTGAGCGTGTAGTGCAAAGATTTCATTTTAGACCTCTCCTCTTTGCAACTTTCAAGTACTGTTAACTATAGTCACCATGCTGTGCATGAGATCTCTAGAACTTATCTCTGGAACTTACTCATCTGGCGTAACTGAAACCTTTTGACCAACATCACCCCTTTTCTGCCTTCCCTCTGCCCCTGGCAACCACAGTTCTACTCTCTGCTCCTATGAATTTGACTATTTTACATTCTGTGTATAAATGAGATCATATAGTATGTCTACTTCTATTTCTGGCTTACTTCATGTAGCACAGTGTCCTCCAGGTCCATCCAAGTGGTCGCAAAAAGCAGGATCTCCTTTTGTGCGTGTGTGTGTGTGTGTGTGTGTGTGCGTGTGTGTTTAAGATTTTATTTATTTATTTGAGAGAGAGAGCATGAATGGGGTAGAGGGGCAGGAGGAGAGGTAGAAGCAGGCTCCCCCGGAGCAGGGACCCTGATGCAGGGCTCGATCCCAGGACCCTGGGATCTTGACCTGAGCTGAAGGCAGACACTGAGTCACCCAGGCACTCCTGGATCTCCTTCTTTTTAAAGGCCAGATCATATTTCATCACCTGTATGTATCACCTTTTCTTTATCCATTCATTTGCCAAAGGACACTTAGGTTGTGTCCACGTCTTGCCTCTTGTGAATAAGTCATGGGAATGCAGATAACTCTTTGTGAATCTAATTTATTTCCTCTGGGTATATACCCAGAAGTAGGATTGCTGGGTCATATGTTAGTTCTATTTTTAATTTTTTAAGGAAGCTTCATATTATTTTCCATAGTGGCTGCACTTAAAATTCTTTGTTAACCTATTTTACTTCCTCCAACATTTTCTCCCTCTTCTCTTTTTAACTTAGCCAATTATTTGTCTTAATTTGTTTTTTCCTTCTTTATTGTCCCTGTTTTGCTCACTCTTTTTTGCTGTTGTTGTTGTTCAACTACACTTTTGTACTTCAGTTTTTTCTTCTTTTTCTTCCTTCCTCCTGTGACTGTTTCCCTTCCCCTTGTCCCAAAGGCTTTTGATGTCCTCCTTACCACTCACTTAGAAGGCCTAAAATGGGCAGAAGATGGTTCAGAGACAGAAGACAGTGGAGCAGGATGGCCTGGGGGAGATAACTGTTGGGGAGGGTTCACAGTATCAGAGCTGCGTATCCCCCCCAAGAAGACAGGGTTCCCCAGTTGCATCTTGTCCAACACTTTCATCATACGTCACCCATATGAAGTCATGAAGGTCACTCTGCCAAATTCGTTGGCTTCTCAACAAGACCTGAACATGTCTTGGAAGGCTTGAAGATGGGCTGAATCTAAGAAAATGTGTCCCTTTTTTTCACTTGTGAGAAAATGAATGGCCCAAGACCAGGGTGGGGACATGTGGCTGGATCAGTGAAGAAGACTTAAAAGGGTTTCATCCAAGAGTAGAGTAAGAAGGAGCTGCCAGGAGGTGTGACCCCCTCCCCCACAAATGCTCAGTGGGGGTGAGGTTGCATCAGAGAAGCCCAGGGTCTAGAGGGAGCTGCGCTGGTCAGGCGTCACACTTACGAGGGAAACAGCCACCATCCACGTTTGCCAAGAGCAACCAGGACGGTGAGGGACTTGAGACCACACTGTGCCAGGAAGGTTGAAAGAGCTAGGAATGGATAGGGAGGTGAAAAAAAGATGTGATAACCATATTCAAATATTGAGGAAGAGAGATTAGACTTCGAGGAGGACTAAGTCCCTGGAGTTGGCCTGAGTCCCTGGAGTTGGCCTTCATTTTCTTTTCTTTTTTTTTTTTAAGATTTTATTTTATTATTTATTTGACAGTGAGAGACACAGCAAGAGACGGAACACAAGCAGGGGGAGTGGGAGAGGGAGAAGCAGGCCTCCTGCAGAGCAGGGATCCCGATGTGGGGCTCGATCCCAGGACCCTGGGATCGTGACCTGAGCCGAAGGCAGACGCTTAATGACTGAGCCACCCAGGCGCGCCTCTCTCTCTCTTTTTTTAAGACTATTTATTTGAGAGAGAGAGACAGAGACCGAGAGAGAGAGAGAACATGAAGGGGGGGAAGGGCAGAAGGAGAGGAAGAAGCAGACTCCCCATGGGCAGGGAGCTTGACACAGGTCGATCCCAGGACCCCGAGACCATGACCCAAGCCGAAGGCAGATACTCAATCAAGTGAGCCACCCAGGTGCCCTGGACTTCATTTTCAACATATGAGGAAGGAACTTTGGATCAGTCAAGGGTGTCCAAAGATGGACTGGACTGCTTCATGCAGAAGTATGTCCCTCTCATTGGAAAAGTTTGAGTGCTTGGTGGAATGTTTCAGAAGAGGTTCAGACATTGGATATTTGGTTGAACAAGATGATGGCGATAATCTTTTCTGGTTAATACTCATACTAATAACAATAGTAACAAGGAATACAAATTGGGTACAGGGTGCCCAATTATTTATCTGCGTTATCTTATTTAATCCCTACAACAGTGTGAGGTGCTTACTATGATTACTACTATTTTAGAGATGAGGAAACAGGCTTGGGGAGCTGAAGAATGTGCTCCAAATCTAGACAGATGGTCTAGAATAAGGCTTTATTGGTGAGTGGGACTAAAAATGTAACATTTAAAGTCAATAGAATATCTAATAATAGTTTAATACAGACATGGGATGGGGGTTGGAGCGGAGTTGAATGCTTTCTTCCGTTGGTTGCAAATAAGGGCAGGTGGTTTCTCTAGTGGTCTCTGTATGGGAACAGTACAGCAGCAAGGCAGCCGAGAGGAGCCCCTGAAGGATTAGAACAGCGCTGTCTTCTTTTGGTTGGTGGACTTCGTCTTAAACAAACAAACAAATCACACCAATATTCAAACAACATAATTTTTGTCTGGCTTAATAGTTTTTTTGATCATCTGTAAAAGCAGTTTTGTGCAAACTGCAAAGGCCAGTTTAATGTTTGAATTACAGCACCAGTAAGTTTGTTTCTGATGCTGATATGATCAGAGAAGAATGGTTGACCGTCATCATTCCCTGCACCAATGGCCAATATTCTACTTCTTCGGGTTGAAGAAATAGAACAGAAAGGTTTGGAGTTCTTTTCCATTTTGTCCAGCTCTTGATGTTGTTTTTAGTGGGAAAGTGAGTCTGAATACCTAGCCCGACACTGTTGGAAATTGGAAGCCCTCCCAGCAACGTGAAGTTCCCCATTCAGTTCCAAGTGCATTCTATTCTAGATTGTGAGTGTTACTTCTATAATTAGCATGTCCCCTGTGTAGAGGCTCCCTCGTCCTTTTCACTTGAAACCACTGGATTGAATGAGGAAGGAGGAGGAAGGCCCTTGGCATCAGTGGCCAAGCATGCAGAATTGGGGGCGCTCAGAGGTCCTGGCACCATCAGTCTTGCTACCCTGCCTGGTCTGGTCCTGAGCCTGGCTTCCGGTGGGCAGGATATGAGAACGAGCTGTTTGTGAATGATGCCCAATCAATAGTAATCGCTCCATAGGGAGATGTCAGGCATAGCTGGGACTAGTGAGGGGCACGCCTGCTGTGTTCTGAGGCCAGGATGTCTGTATCTCAGGGAGGAGAGGAAATAAAAGGGAGTCTGGCGGTGGAGCGGGGGGGAGGGCGTGGTGGGAGCTGGATGGACGATCAGAGGAGAAAGGAGTGAGGACCTTGAGGCCTGTGCACGTAGCGAGAGATCGGTGCTGGGAATTTGTCACCTGTCACTTTCAGCTCGCCACTCGAATCTGCCCGCCTTTGGGGGGCACGGTCATTCAAAGGTCTCCAAATCCCATGGCATCCTGAATCACGGCTGTCCTGAAGAGCTTGTGGGAAGAAATGAGCAAGACTGCACAAGTCCCCTTGAGCTCTCTGCCTCTGGAGTCCTGGACACAGGCCAGGCCTACCCCACAGCTCTAGGTTCTTTCTTTCCAGCAGGCCCGAGCTCTCCCCTTGGGTGGGACCCTTGGTAAATCAGAAAGGTGTGCTGTGGGAGGAGGGACAAAGGCCAATCTTTGCTGCTGGGAGCCCGTTGAGATGTAGAGCAGTTCTTACAGGAGGCGTCCGCCCACGTGCCAGCTCGCATTTGTCTTATGGAAGGATGCCACGTTCTTACCTCTCTGGCAAGGCCCGCGGTTGGTGAGCTGGGAGCGTGATACACGTCGGTTCAGAGCCAAGCACTGGTTGCAGAACTGGGTCACCTCATAGACAGGCAAAGATGATCATCTACCCCTCTTGGAGAGATCGGATTGCATCCTTCCTTGTAAAACCCAGCCGTGCACCCCAGTGTCTGCCGGCATCAAGGAGCTCCTTTGTCCTCTCATTCCAGAAGGCTGAAGAGCCAAGTGACAAGGGGCATCCGCATTCCCCCACACCCTGCTCTGTTCTCAGCTCTGGGCACTCACCCTGGCTTCTCTGCCCAGAGGCTAGGGAGCCCGTCCAATGCGGTCTGATGGGGCAGGAGGTGTCGGCTTCTCTCAGAAGCCTGTATCTCTGTAGTTTTATATGCCCAGCATGTGCCAGGACATGCAGCCTGGCTCTTTCAAGAGCGGTGTTTCACTGCCACGGCTTTGGGCTCAGAGGGATGTTGCTCTGTCTCCCACCCCGCCCCTCCCCTCCCCTCACATCTTTCTAACTTGTTTTTCTGCTGACTCTGGAACCCAGGTGCTGGTGTTCTTTGAGGCACCCTGTAATTGCGGAAAGGAGTTGCTGTGAGTTAGGATTAGCATATGCCGCCCCCTAACGGGCTCCTGCCTCCAAGATTTCATGCGCGGTTGGGAACAGACGCCCCAGGCCTTCAAGGAGGGTCCCCAGCTAGTCTCCTTCCAAGGAAGCTGGCTCTTTCCCTACAGACAGTTCAAAGAACCTTTGCTCTTGGCCAGGGTCGGGGGGAGGTGGGGAATGTCAAAAGTCAGGCAGCTTGGGTATGTCTGGCTGTGAGCGAAATGCTCCCAACGTTTCACTGCCAGGGGTGGAATAACCAGGCTCTTCCAGTTCTGGAGTGTTCCTAGGACCAACCTCACCTAGGAGCTGAGGAAAGCCTCGCCCGTCTGTTCCACTGGCTCCCTCTGCGTCCAGAGAAGCAAGCACAGTGCCCGTCAGCTGTGCGCACCAAGGGGCTTCCTTCTCCTGCCCTCCTGGTGAGGGCTGGCTGAGTGCTGCTGACGCGCCCCTCACACGTCCCCGGGGGGGCCTCCAGAACCAACTCAAAACCCAGAAAGAAAAGGAGGGAGGACACACAAACCTCTTGGAAGCACATCTGTTGAGTTAATGTTTGAAGAACCTGAAGAAATTGGTTGGACGTAGTCCAGTTCTGTTTTGAGGGGAATCCGGGACTTCATCAAAGAACAAAGTTCATAGGTGTGGGAGGAAAAACTGGGAAACATTTTGTTTTGGTAGCTGGGAAGCTTGTCTCCAGAAGTGATGGAAAGCAGCTAAAAGAGGAACTCGCTATTTCCTTCCAATAGGCCCAAATCTGGCCCAAGTGAAGCATCGTGCTAGGAGCTTTGCTGCTTGGCAGGAAGCAGTGCAAAAGTTAGTGTTCACAAGTTTAGAATGTTTTCTACAGTGGAGCTTCGGGGGGGGGGGGTGGGGTGGGCGGAGACAGTGCAAAAGAGAGTGTGGCCCTGGTCTTCTCCAGCTTTTCTTAAACTGGGGCGGGTGGTCACAGAGACGATGCACTGAGTCCTGGGGAATCGCAGCTGGCTACTGAGGGCAAACCCCGGCTCCCTCCTGCCCTGTCCAGGGGTGAGGAGATCAGAAAGTGGAGAAGGTAGGATGGAGTTGTGAGTTAATTGGCTGGGTTTTCTCTCTTTTTCTTTTCTTTTTTTTAAGATTTTACTTATTCATTTGCGTGAGAGAGACACAGAGAGCACAAGCCGGGGGAGAGGCAGAGGAAGAAGCAGACTCCCTGCTGAGCCAGGAGCCCGATGGGGCTTGATCTCAGGACCCTGGGATCATGACCTGAGCCGAAGGCAGGCACTTAACCCACTGAGCCACCCAGATGCCCCCGGGCTGGGTTTTCATGTGACATGTAAGCAGATAGACCATTTTCACTCCCTGCAGAAATGGAAAAGAAGCACTTAAAATTTTTTTTAAATTTTATTTGGCTCTCCAGTTGCACTGACTTGTCTGTCATTAGGAAACAAAGAATGGAGGTTTTTTTTTTTTTTTTTTTTTCCTCCCTTCTGAAAATCCGGAGCAAATTCTGAAACAAAAATAAAGAAAATGTCCTCTCATTTTAAAGAACTGACCTGAAATTTTGGCCTTATTTGTCTCTGGGTGCCTGATGGTGCTGACTTGGCCCCAGACGTAGGCAGTAGCTTTCTAATGGGCCTCGTGCGATCCGATGCAGGCCTGACAGAGGCAGCCGGTCCTGCTCCCGAGCCGTAAGCGCCTGGCACGTAAAGGGTAAAGCTCTTACTGCTGGCTCCCCCTGGGGAACAGAGCTGGGTTTGAGATAACTTCATATTATTCTATTCTACCTCAAGATTTGGTTTGTTTTATTGCCAGCCCCCCCCCAATGCCCCCCATCCCCGAACTTAAAGATGGTATCATGTGGCTGGAGAGATGTTTCTCTGCCTCGTTCTGCAGTTACTCACTTTCTGCTTTCAGAACATCTTCTACGAGGCCAGTGCCAGCTCTGGAGAAGCGTTTTCCCAAAGCCTGGTTCCTGCTGAGGTGCACACATCTGCTCTCTGGTTTTATCTGGGTAGAATCGAAGGTCAACGGAGGGCCCTGGGCTTAGAGATTATGTTTACCACAAAAGACCTGTGAGAGGTCTTTAAATCTCTGACCTTCCATGATTCTCTGTTAATGTTCTAACAGTGGTTGGAGGAAGCCAGCAAGTTCCAAATGTCTTGGCATTTCCTAGGGGAAAATGGCAGAAGCACTCAACAGTAGGACCTCAACTCATGAGAATGTAGGCGAGGCTCCAAGTACACCTGATATAATAGAGTCGCATGCCAAACCCAGGCAAGCTTGCGTCTTGGCTTTGTCGATCCCCTTTGTAGGATCAGAGGCAAATGACTTCTCTGAGCCTCAGCATCCTCCTTGTTGAATGCAGATGTCATGAGCATTATTTCAAGAGTTTGGTGCTTAGCATATTATAAAACATCAATATTATTATTTTTTAAAAGTCTGGATTAAAAGGCCCTGAAGGAAACAAAATGTAGAATTGGCTTCTGTGAGCCCTCTACGCCTTATCTGGACTTATGTTTTGGTAAGTGAAGGAATTTGGGATAGAAGGACAAATAAAAGCTTTGGGAGAAAGACGAGGAAGCAGAGAGTGGAGATTTGGGCCCTCTTATGGAGAAACCAGTTCAGATCACAACCTGAGCTGTGAGAACAGTGTGGGGGAGCAGACCTTGGAGAAAGTGTGAAAACTCACACACACACACACCTTGGAGAAAGTGTGAAAACACACACACACACACACACACACACACACACACACACACACACACATACCAGGGAGGAGAAACCTGAGAAGTCAACTCTGCCTGGGGAATCCAGCCGTGGATAGAATCTGACAAAACCCCAGGGTTTATGGTCTGGGTACCTGCAGGGAGAAGTTTTGGCTGGAGTGGAAAAGGGGACCTGGCAGGGGAGCCCCAAACTGGGAACCAATCCAAAGCCACCAGCCTGCCAGGCCAAGAGGGGAACTTGGAGCGCCCGCCTGGTAAGCACCTGATTAATGAGTAAGCTGCTGGCTGTTTCAGGTGAGGGTGCACCTGTGATTTACCTAATCCCTACAAAGCTCACACCATGAGCTCCCCACACACCCTCGTCATTTCTCACTCTGACTGCCTAAGCCTGGATTTTGCCGAGCAGCCTTTGGGGGTAGGGACTCCTGAAAGAAAGTTAAAAAAAAAGAAATCTGATTTTCATCAGGTGGTCTTGGCCATTAACAGAAGTGGCAATGAAAACAAAAATAGAAGTTGCTTCATAAACTTGGGAGCTCCAGAAGCTATGATTGAACTAAATGTGAGCAAAAGCTCATAGTCAGTCTATCCTATGTTATTACAGACTTTAGACTATCTTGGCGTTTTTTTGTGGCCTTTCTTGTATAATTGGGTTTTTATTTTTGTTAATATAATTTTTTAATGTTTAATTTAAGTGTAACAAGCTTAAAAAAAGTTAAGAAAAGTTCCAAAAGCCTAGATGTGTAATTTGCTAAAAGTTCACAAATTTAAAACACTCATATGACCAGCACTTTGATCAAGAAACAGAGCACGACTTCACCCAGGAGCCCGTCCTGTGCCCCTTTTTCTAGCATGAGCCCGCATCTCACACATGGTTTACTTTTTCCTGGTTTTTTTCCTCTTTAAAAAAAATATTGTTAATTGTGGTAAAATGCACAAAACATAAAATTTATCATCTTAACCATGTTTAACTGTACAGGTTAGTGACATTCCGTACTTTTATTTTACATGGCTGTGTCACCATCGCCACCACCCATCTCCAGAACTGTCTTCATCTTGCAAAACTGAAATTCTGCACTAACGCCCCATTCCGGGCTCTCTGCCCCCTCCCCCCGGCCCCGAGGTTCTGGCAGCCGCCCTTTGACTTTCTGCTCTATACTTTTGACCACTCTAGGACCTTTGTATGAGTGGAATCGTACAGTATTTGTTCTTTGGTGAGTGGCTTATGTCACTCAGCATAATGTCCTCAAGGTTCATCCATGTTGTAGCCTGTGTCAGAGCTTCCTTCCTTTTTAAGGCTGAATAATATTGCATTGTATGCATAGATCACATTTTATTTATCACTCATCCGTGGATGAACACTTGGGTAGCTGCCATCTTTTGAGTATTGTGAATGGTGCTGCCATAAGCATGAGTGTAAAGTACCTCTTCGAGACCCTGCTTTCAATCTTTTGGATACACACCCCAAAGTGGAATTGTTGCGTCATGCGATAATTCCATTTTTAATTTTTGGGGGCACCTCCAGACTGTGGTCCACAGCTAGTTTTGCCCATTTTTAACTTTATATACAAGGACCGTTCAATACTCACTCTTTTGTCTGGCTTTTTTCATTCAACCTTTGTGGTTTGTGAAACTCAATTTTTATTGATATAATTTTTAACAGGCACCTGGTGTTGTAAGGAGTGACAGTGTACTTGATTTTTATTTGCTTGTATTGCATATTCTCTCATATTTTAAGCTACGTTTTTTTATAGGTAGATCCTCAGTTCTTTTTATTGATGTAGCATTTTGCAAGAGTATTGAGTAAAGTAGTGCATTTCTTCCTTAAAATTCAATAGAAACCTTTGCTGAACCCATTTATAGGGTCTGTGAATCTGGTCCCTTGTGGGGACATAAGCCACCACTCTCTGTTTTTGCTGCCTTAATAGACTTCACAACCCAGAAAGGCAGATATCCAAGTGAATATTCCTGCACAACCCACAAGTTGGGTCTACTCACATGGCAAACATCCTTTCCAATTTTAAGATTGATTCTATAATTTTATGATCGAGAACTTTGGTCAGCCATTCAGTTACTGTGGCTGATAACCACTGCGTAAGATAATATAGTCCTGCATTTCCACACTTCCTCTAAACTGGCTTTTCTAATGAACATTTCCATCCACAATGACCCAATTAAAACAAAACAAAACTGCATTTGGAATCACATATTTGTTGAATCCCTGAAGCACCTATGGGTTTCATTGACTACTTTTTTTTTTTTTTTAACCATTTGTCTAGGGAGCTGGGGGAAGCATTTTGTAAATCAGATGATCTAATTAGTTAGGTGTTAACAACTCTTTTTGATTTTATTTATTTACTTATTTGAGAGAGAATGAGATAGAGACAGAGGGCATGAGAGGGGGGAGGGTCAGAGGGAGAAACAGACGCCCCGCTGAGCAGGGAGCCCGATGTGGGACTCGATCCCGGGACTCCAGGATCATGACCCGAGCCGAAGGCAGTCGCTTAACCAACTGAGCCACTCAGGCGCCCCAACAACTTTTTTTTAAGTCTGCCTTGATTTATTTATTTAAGTAAAATCTTTTTTTCCCCCTAAAGTCTGTCTTTATTTACTTACTTATTTTAAGTAAACTCTATGCCCAACATGGGGATTGAACTCACGACCCTGAGATCAAGAATCGAGTGCTCCACCGACTGAGCCAGCCGGGTGCCCCATCAGCTCTTAACAGTCTTGTTTAAGTGTTCCAGACAATCCCAGCTACGCTCAAGAAAGTAAGGGAAGTGCGTTCTAACTTGGTCAACTGGAGTGTGGTAACCACATAATCGTAAGAATGTCCTTGGAGGACAGTGCTTCTAGGAATAGAGATGGGGGCCTGGAGGTCCAGCTGCCCCTCCTTAGGGTCATCAGCATATGATTACAAAGAGTTGGCAGGCCTCCTTCCGTGCTCCCTGGTGCTCTGGGGGTAATGCATGGAAGAAGGAGGAGGGAGGGCAGGACATGATGTATTTAGGTGGAGTCAGGGGTCCTGGGTTTGAGTCCCTCCTCTGACACCAGAAATGTGATATGGAGCAAGTCACTTAACCCTGCTGAACCTTGCTTTCTCCACTTGTGGAAATGGCATGATTTATAGATTTTAATTACATTGTGTCTGTTGCCTTTTTCTTAAGGCCTCAATTCCCAGAAGTTCAGATCTTTGAGATCCTTATCTTGCTGGGAGGTTTGTGGTGCAGGACTGACAGTAGAGTTTTCCTGAATCCAAACCCACCCTCTGGGGTTTGTTTTGAAAGGTTAAAGTCATTTAGCAGAAAATGCTAGCTAGTGTCCAGAAGATGGGGTGTGTGTGCAGGGTGTGGGGCAGGGGGTGGAGGGAATGGAGGCTGGCAGTCTTTGTTCTGTTTCTGTTTTGTTTTTCAGTGAGAGGAGAACAAGAGTGCTTTCCAGGGGCTAAGAAAGCGTTGGTAGGTTGGGGATTCTAGAAGGAGCCCCAAGAATTTGAGTCCTGTTTTGTTACAGTCCAGCTTTCAGGAAGGTGGCCAAACCTGTGAAGGGAATGGCTGCTTGGCTCCCTACAGGCAGCATGCAGACTCTTCGAGGTACCCAGTGGGCCATTGCAATGACATGTCAGGGATTATGAGGGGGACAGAAAACTAGAGGGGCCCCACCTCGAATGTTCTCCTTTGCTTGTGACCCTGGAACCATCTCTGCCTTTTGAACAATTGCAGGAACTGGGATGGGAAATGAGAGTAACAAAAAGCTAGGGTTGAATTCATTTGATTTAATAGAAATGAAGAAATTAACATTTCTTATGGCCTTAGTTTCTGGAGCGAAATTCCTATTGGCCATGTGTAAATATAATGGAGACATCCTAACGTCCAGCTAACATAACTACTGTGGGAATTAAGAGAGGTGGCTTATCCAGTAAGCTCTCCACCAGGTCCTTTAGGACCCAACTCTCCTGGTTACGGAGAGGGCATGCAGGCCCCAGGCTCCTCTATGGGTTGGTGGAAGCGGAAAATTACCAAGGGGAGGCAGGCTTCCCTGGATTTCTGCGTGGGTGTTCAGGGTCTGTTGCATCCATCAGCAGACCAGAGCAGGATGTTGACAGTTGGGGCTGCTTCCTTTGTGGGATGAAGCAGGGCGTTGCCTCTAAATGCTGACACTGCAGATTTTGCTTAGTTTATCAAGGAGGAGAGAGAGACTCAAATGCATCTCAGACCAAGCATCGGAGATTCTCTGACAGGCTTCTGTGTCCATCCTCTGTCATGCCTCAACCGTCTGGTCCATCACAACAGCAGATAGTGCTGGAAAATGATTGCTTTGCTCCTGCAGTAGTAAGTCATTTGCAGGGAATTTGGGCTACTGATCAGGGAGGGCCTTGGCCAGCAGTGTCTAGACTTGTGTTGAACAATAGAAATCCAATGCCCCACAGATTGAGCCATTATTTTCAATTTTTTTTAGTAGCCACATTATAAAAATTTAAAAAAAGGTAGAATTCATGCTTATAATTTTTCAAAAAGATTTTATTTATTTATTTGAGAGAGAGAGAGAGAGAGAGAGAGCCCAAGCAGGGAGGGGAGGTAGAGGGAGAGAGAGAAGCAGACTCCCCACTGAGCAGGGAGCCCCATGTGGGGCTCGATCCCAGGACCCTGAGATCATGACCTGAGCCGAAGGCAGATGCTTAACCAACTGAGCCACCCAGGCGCCCCCATGCTTATAATTTTTATCCTCTGTAACTCCGTGTATTAAAAATACTACCACTGCAACATGGAATCAATATGAAATATAAAAATATATTAATATAAAATATTCATGGGATAGTTTACATTCTTTTTTGTTTCCCATTAAAATGTTTGAATTCCAGTGTACGTTTTCTACTTAGAGTCCATCTCAGTTGGAACTAGCCACCTTTCACATGCTCCGTGATCACGTCTGGCTTTTGGCTTAGACAGCGCTGGTCTATACCCATGGTTTTCGACGGGGGATAATCTTCCCCTTTATCGATAACTGCAGATACATTTGATTGTTGCAGCTGGAGGGAGTGCTATTGGCATCTACTAGGTAGAGACCAGGGATGCTGCCAGACATCCTACAATACACGGGAGAGCCCCCACAGCAAAGAATGATCTGTCCCAAGACATCGATAGTGCCAAGGCTGAGAGACCCTAGTCTGAACCCATCCCTTTTCCCTGCTTTTTTCCCCACAGCAGTGAGAATGAGACACCAAGAGCCAGAGGATGGCAGGACAGCTGCTGACACCGAGGCCCCCTGAGTTCAGCCCAGAGGCATTCTCCTACCTCACCCATGGCCCCCTCCAGCCATGTGAGAGTAGCAGGTAGCCCCAGCCCTTTTTCCAGCTCAGCTCAGCAGATGAATAAAAGTGACCCGTCACAAGCCCCAGGCAAGAAACCAACCCCCCCACAAAGTTCCACGGCACAAACATTTCTTTTGTGTTACATGAAAATTTCAGGAAAATTCATACACTTGTCAGAACCTGAAGACTAGAAGAGACAAAGGAAATGCCGAGGTCAGCAAGAATTCTGCAGCTGACGCTGGGCCAGCAATGGATGAGGCCCTCGGAGCATGGGTGTCAGAGGGGAGCATCTTCCAATGAGATCGAATTTCTTACTTCACTGCAAGAGGACCGTTTTCTCAATGTCCGTGTCAACGTTTATGCTCATCAGGCAACAAAAAGTACTTTTCAGTGACGGGAAGCCACAGCCTAGTGACCAAGGGTGTTTCCCTTCCTTTTGTCTCCTCAGGGGTCCTATCTGTGAGCAGGTGCACAGATAGGGAACTTGTTGAAATGTCTGTGGGAACCGATACGAGAATGAGGGAGGGAGTGAATGAGTTGCATAGGACTGCTTCGGATATAAACTAACCTTTCTCCCGGTTTGCTTCAGTGTTAAGTAACCTGTTGAGTAAGTGTCACCTTTCACGGTACTTCTCTCCTGACCCTTGGCCTCCTTTGGCAGTGTTGTGGCTCCCGGTGTTCTGTGGGTGCCCAGCCCCACCCTGCATTCCCACGATGGCCCAATTTTACGTTGGAAAGTGACGTGGGAAGTGAGAGCCCCCTGGACGCCTTCCTCCCAGGCCCTGGGCCTGGCCGGGAGGGTTCCCTGTGAGAACCTCCCTTCCCTCTGCCCTAGCTCCTGGAGACATTCAGACCTCACTTCCTGCATCAGGGACCTCTGCACCCTCCTGGAGCTTGTCCACCCTCCACGGGGAGAAGGCGCCTTTCTGCCAACCGGGAGCCCTTGAGCCTACGCCAGAGCACTCTCGGATACACCCGCTGCTTGATGAGCCCTAGGCATCCATTTGTTCCGGCGGTTTGTGCTTCATTCCAAGACTCTTGCTGGGTTTTGCCCACTTTTCTGCCTTTTGCTGCTCACCAACTTAGTAGAGGATGAGTAAACAGCACTCAGTCTGGCTCCAGCCGTTTTGTGGGTGGAAAGGAGCTCAGAGCTGTTCGAGAAGGCTATTGGCAGAGAAGTGTGTGGCTGTCGCATGTGGCTCCCTGCCGGCCCGGTCTGTTTAATCACGGGCAGACCACTGGCACATTGACCCCCAAAGACGCAGATGTCAAGGGGCTGAATCCCATGGGGGGATTCCCAGCCCTCTGACCCAAGGTTGTGTCCTGGCCTTTCTCTGCCTTCCATGGTCCCTAATTCTTCTCATGCCATTGGTTGGGGATTGTGAGGTCTCTAACTCCACGGGGTGGTTTGGGTGTAGGGTCATTAGGACAACAGCCCAGCTCTGGGACGTGGAAAACATGATGTCTTATGCTGAGAACAAGAGGCTTGTCTCAGGACAGAGGGAGCACATGTTACGTGGATATGGATCCATCTACTTACCCACTGCCCGCTGTGGGGACAAATCCCTGGCCACACAGAGCAGCTAGTTTCAAGGGCACGGCCACTTGAAACCAGCTCCCGGTTCTGTGCAGCTGCCCGGTACCTCTGCAGACAGGGGACTACTCTGTCTGCTGATCAAGTACAAATTAAGCCCTTTCCAGACCCCGAGAGCTGCTCTCTTCAGAGAATTAAGCCATGACTATTTCTCTTTCTTCTTTCTCATCTCATGATTTTATTTACTTTGAACAATATACACAGATGTCTTTCTTAAATGAGATGAAGCCCAGAATCCAGGGATCTGTTTCAAGCACGGTGGATTTCTCCACATCACTCACAAGAACTGGCTTCGCCTCGCCTGTGTCCCGGCTCTCATTACTGGAACGCCAGCCCTGCATGGGGAGGGGGAAGGGGGGCTGCCACTCCTTTGCCCTCAGCATCACTGGTGCAGCTGGGCTGGGGCAGGAAGTGGTGGACAGAGGATGCTTCCCTGCCGCTGTGGGGCTGTCTGCAAACCACCTCCGCATACACGCAGCTTCTGCAGCTGGACTGGGTTGCAGGCTTTTGGGCTGCGGACAGATGCCAGGACCAATGTCAACACCATGATGCAAACACTGAAAACAAACGGGAGAAAGTGTGTTTTGCATCCAGGTCCTGGTTTCACGGTCGTATTTGCTGACCCAGCACATCACTCTCGCTGAATCTTAATGAAAATATTTTGGACATAGGTGCTTTCGTTAAAGTGACTTCAGAGCATCGTTGATCCAGGTTCTCAGTGGGACACGGTGCTGCCTCCCGTGGCTGTGGACTGGCCAGTGTCAAAGCAATGCCACATTTCACTTTTTTCTGCTACATCTCCTTGCTCTGCCAGCTTTATTTTTATTTTACAAGACAGCACAATGTCTTGGTGGAGGGTGAGTACCCAGGGGAATCATTTTCAGGGGGAGGATATGAGGACATTGGCACAAGGAAAACTTTATGTTCTAACTGCATTTATTTTTCTGGGTTTTTTTTTTTTTTTCTGTGATGGCTTAACAAGTTGGAAATTCAGAAACCCTTAGAAAGAGAGGCAGTTTGATTTAATGGTACACAAATGGATCTTAAAACCATCCGTCCCCTAGCTTGTCTATGTTGGAGAACTGTCAGGCCCAACAGAGCTTTAAAAACTGTCCTGTGCAGTCCAGTGGCTCGGCCCCAGGCTGCAGCCCCAGCCCCCCCGCCCCCGCCTTGGGAAGGGCGTTTGTGGAATCCTGGCACTGAGAGGTTACTGCAAGTCATTACTGCTCACTTTTGCAGCATCTACCGAAAAGAAAACACACTCAGATGCTGGGTCTGGCCTTTCTCCCCCGTGCCGGTTTCTAGGCCTTTGCTTTGCTGTCAAGTCCATTGTCCCCCAGAGCGTGGGGCAGCGGCAGGAAGCGGGGCACCCGGAGGCCTCATCACCAGGGTGCCTCCGAGGGAGGAGGCCAGTGTGGGAAGATGGCTTTGTCATCCTACCCCACTGCCCTCACCCCCCAGGTCTCTCTTAGTACCCATCTCATTTCCCAACAGATTTCCAAACTGGGGACTACCTTCAGATCATCAAAACTGTTGCTCTGGGAAGGCATATGCTAATGAGGCGGGGCCCAGGACCTTGCTGATCTCTTAGGGTGGACCCCTTTCCTGCCCCTCCCTCCCCCTCACCCCCCCCATCTGCAGTGCAAGGGGAAAGCAAGCTGCCTGTTTGCCTTTCTCTTTCAACACTGCTACTGATCAGAAATCCAGAAGGGTTTAAATGGTTAGGGTTAGGGTTAGGGTTAGGGTTAGCTTCAGCCTGCTTAAGACAAGCAGGAAATGGAAGAATTAGAACTTTCATGCCCCCAAGGGGTGGTACAGATTGAAAACATAATTAAGTGCAAAGAAAAAAAAGGTTTAGATTGATTCACAAGTGACCAATTTCCAGAATTTTCCAAGGGATCTAGAGGTTACTTATATGTAAGTCTCTGCTATGTACAAAAGAGACAGAAGGATTAAGCAAAGGTCCTTGCATTCAAAGCGCTCACAGTCTAGAAAGGAGATGAGACACCTGCCCACAGAGCAGGTAGGTGGGAGAGCCCCACCCACACACAATGAGCAAAGCCTTCCCGCTCCCCCAGCTGTGAGACCTTTCTCAGCCTGGGGTGAATGCAAAGGAACACAAATCAGGCTCTACTGGTGTTGAAGACTAATGAATTTACTAAAGACTAATGAATTTACATTTACTAAAAAATGCTTGAGGGGGCTCTGAAACGCTGAGGGATTGGGTATTACATAGAACACAGTGAAGACTTTAATGGGGAAAAAAATCCCCTTACTGTCCCAAGTTCCACATCTCATGGTGACAGCTGAAAATCTCTTCTCTCATAGAGTCAGGCCTCCTGCTGCTTGGCTGTATCATTTAGTCCTCTCCTTTGTCCACCTCACACCACATTGCCCCCCACAGCCAGCCCCACAGATGCTGTTTTCCTTCTCTGCATTCTGTTGGCCGCCCCCCTCCATTTCTACACCCACTTCCCCCATCAGCCAATGGACACGTTAGGGGAGCAGAGCAAAGGAATGGCTCCTTCCTGATGGCACCTGAGTTTTGAGCTCCTGAAGAACAGAGAAGATTAATCTCCCCAAACTTTGTGACTGAAATCTCCCATCTTTTTGTGTTCTGGGAAATGACTTACGACAGAGAACCATCCTTCCCCACGTGACTTAGATAAGACCCACTGTTATTGGCTGAATGTATCCCCTCAGAATTCGTATTTTGAAGTCTTGAGTTCCTAATCCCCAGTACTTCAGAATGTGACTGCATTTGGAGATAGGGTTTTAAAGAGGTGATTAATTTAAAATGAGGTCAGAAGAATGGGGCCCTAATCCACTACGACTGGGGTCCTTATAAAAAGAGAAGGTCAGGACACAGACATAAACAGAGAGACAACCCTGTGAGCTGTCCAAGCGAGAAGATGGTCATCTACATGCCAAGGAGAGAGGCCTCAGAAGGAACCAACCCTGACAACACCTTGACCTCAGACTTCCAGCCTCGAGAACTGTGAGAAATAAATTTCTGTCGTTTCAGCCCCCCAGGCTGTGGTATTTGTCATGGCAGCCTTACCAGACTAAGACAGCAACTGTTCAGTCCTTCTTGTGACCCCCATAAGACTCACGGATGACTTCATTATTTACCTGTGACAAGGCCAGATAAAGACCCTCCAAATTACTATCTTCATTTCATAAATCATTAGCTGAACTGTTTGTTCCCTCAAACTTGCTAGACACAGAGGCAGACATATCTTGTTTAGCTGACAGACAGACTCCTGCTTGCAAAATCATCCCAACTATGAAAGGACCCATCTGTGGCTTGTCCACGCCTCCCTAAAATATCTAGATGAAACCACTGGTGAGACACTCTGGTCTTCGGATCTGTGGTGCTTTCCGTCCTGCAACAGCCTGAATACAATCAGTGCCCTTACCTGCTTGTCTTTTGTCTTTGACAGTTTGGTGCTGGAAGCCCATCCGGATCCCGGCTTCTCCACCCAGATGCTGAAGCCCCTCCACCCTGTCATGTTCCTTTCTCATCTGGCATTCCAGGGATCCCACGTGAGCCCAGCTCTTGGTCCTCTGCTCTGGACATTTGTCTGTGATAACATGGTAAGGACTTAAGTTTGCTTCTTGGTTTGGGTGCTCTTTTGGTTTTGTCCTTTTGCTGGCTTCTGTTCAACCTTGGTACTATGGAAACTCTGAATCTACTTCTCAGCCCTTTCTGAAAATCTCCTCTGATTATATGCTTTACCACTATGGTGGCAATCCCGTTCCTTATCTCAAAAAATGGCAGGGTTTTAACTGAGAACAACTTAGAACTGCAGTGGTCTCTTTGGGGCACCTAGACTCTCCTAAAACTGGTCCATCTAAGAGGCACCACCAAATCTCAGGGCTTTAAGATCTCTCCGCCTCCATCGTCAGCTCATTGTGCTTTGCATGGAGGGGGACAAATGAGACAATGCCTCCGGTCTATCTCAAACTGTACTTAAGAATGTCTCTCTCGATGTCTCTCTCATGAGCAGCTCTCTGCTTCCCAGCTCCCCATCATAACCTGTACCATTGGCGCTTCCTACCTACAATGGAAAGCTCGTGACCTGAACGCCCACCTGAACAAAGACTTACTCAGATTTCCATGCTCTTGGTAAAGAATTTCCAGACAATAAGAGTAGGGAAGAGTTTGCAATTAATTCAGACTGGTCCTCAAGGCATTTTCACCTGTGATTCCTGATTTATACCAACTTGTGCAGCAGCTGGTGGGTCCCAAAGTTGCCACTGTATGATTTGAAAAAGCCAAATGGGCTTCATGAGGACCTTGCAGAAAAATCAGAACACCTCTGAGGCTTACAGACCAAAACAATTAGAGGAACTTTAGAATCCATTCCCACTGTTTTCTCTTAAAAATTGATGGCCAATGATACAAGATTGCAGGCAACAAAGAGATGAACCCACCTCTATGGACATAGACTAGAAAATGCTGGGAAGAACTACTTCAGTCTTGCTCTTGACAACTAACCGCTCTTTATAAGTAATTTTGTAAATGGCTTACAACCAGAAATTAGAGATATTATCCAAAAATGTCATGTAAATAAAATACTCCTCTCTCTGAAAACGTACACTCACTCAACACCATGGAGACACCATTGCAGAAAAGGTCAAATCAACACAGTGCAAACCAAAGCCTTTACAACTTAACTAATTAGGAGAAGCAAGTCAGGACAGTCCGCTTCCTCCAAAACTCCCCACAGAGACACTTGCAGATAACATCAGTAAAAAGGATGTTGGATTTGGGATTGACTGTTTAAAATGTAAAAGGGAACAAGAATCCAAATTCTATCTCCCTGATGACTTTCTCTGTGGGACCCTCCCCCTGTGTCTACACTAACATGAAAGAGGAGACAGTCATTCCCATGCATGGGCACCCTGTTCCCTTCCTAGTGGACCATGTGCAACACATCGTACCATTAACACCTCTCATTTCCCACCCCTCTCCCCTGTACAAAAACCATACTGTGGAGGGACTTGATAATTGATCACATGACTGCCTTTCTCTGAACCTCTTCCTGTCTTACTGGGATCCCTCACTACCCAGCATGGCTTTCTGCTTAGCTTCACTACTCAGTAAACCTTCTTGAAAGGTTTCCAACTAGACTATCAGTGTTCTTGGCTTCTGCAACAAACTCACCATTGAGGTCCCTGGTTCCCTGCTCACACTTTTTTCCCTTTCATGACTCTCATTGACCATCAGATTTTTCTTTCTCCTGTCAAAATCCTGAACCCCATTTAAACCCTCAGGTATCAACTAGGTACTTGACTTTCTTTGAGCTGCTCACTCCACTGACATAGACCAAAGCTAGGAGGCTAAACCTCTCCGAGTAGAAAAAGAACTTTCTGTATCACTCTTAGCATAATACCCTCTACCATAATACCCCCTAAAACAAGAATCCTTTAAAGTTTCCAGCCTATAATTCAAGGCCTCCTTAACAAGGGAGTCTCAGTGCCCACATCCAATTCCTATAATACCCCCCTCTTCCCCTTGAAGAAGACAAATGGGATACCACCTAGTCCAAGGCTTGAGGCCAATCAACAAAATAGTTGCTTTCAGGTTTCTTCTAGTTCTGAAGGAGTCCAGCCATTCTCCCCATCCAATACCACTTGCTTCATAGTTATCAGCTTATGTTCTGCTTTTTCAAATATATTTTTCAACCCTGACGCATAATATATTTTGACTTCATACAGAAAAGCCAACAATACAATGGTCCATCTTGTTTCAGGGGTTTACTGAGGTCCCTACTTATTTGGCTAGGTCCCTAAGTACAGATCTAAGAGATTTAACCCTCCCCTGCAGTTCTGTCTTTATCCAGTATATAGATGACATTTTTTTTTCTGCTCACCTGATTTTGACAGCTCATTTATTACCACCCTTTATTCCAAGGTCTTGCCTGACAGGGCCATAAGCTCTCCAAAAGCAGAATGCAATGATGGAGTCCTCAAGTGCATGATATCTCCTCTAAAAGGAAGATGTTATTCCCTAAATGAATTAAGACTATTATTAATTTCCCTCTTCCTGAGACCAAAAGATGACTCCAAGAATTTCCAGAATTCGTTGACTGTTGCAGAAACGGGACTCCTAATTTTTCCACTATAGTCTCTCCCTTATGTGCCATGGCTAAGGAGACCATTCCCAAACCCTTTAGTTACTCTCCTTCCATACCTTCGTTTCAAAGCCTCCCATCATCTCGATCTTCTCTTTTGGATTCCGTGTTTTGGACTCACTGTCCTTTTCCCTTTTTATACACAGAAGGAAAGAACGTGCTTTGGGGTCTTCACCTTATGTGCTTATTATAGTCAATGTGCTTTTGGAGTTGTCCGTGATTGTGTTATGTTATGGAAATAAAGTGGGTCTGGGTCACCTACCAAAACTGGAACCCAAATCACTGGCCTATTGGAGGCTTTACCCAAGAAATTAAATATTCTCAAAATTGAAGTTCATAATAGCAGCCACACCCTCAAAATTAAAGGAAACTCCTCGTGTGACAAATATGTTATAATATGTGCTTCCCAAGAAAAATTTCCTTGATTACTTGCATACTTCCCATTGCTCAACCTTCTTTAGAGATGGAAACTCTACTTAGGAAGCTTAGGGCATATCGGCTGCTAACACCTCAGCCTGATAAAACTAATTGGAAATATGTTGGATATTTGATCCCCTCAGATGAGCTTTGGAGATGCCCAGATGGTTCCTGGGTCTCTTCTTTATCCCTTACCTGACCACAGCCTCCATAACATTGCACATCATGGCAAAGGTAATCTTAAAGGTCTCCTCCATATTGGTGACGTTGCCTCTAAAACCTTCATATTGAATAGGTAATGTCAAATTGCCCCATGGGTCAGAAAAATAATCCTGGTGAAAATGTAAATGTAAGACAAGGATAGGAGCCAGCTCCCTCTGTCCCTGTTTTTATTGACAAGTGGGTTGTATCACCACTTCCTCAAGTCTTATGAGCATGAACATGTTCTAACCTTAGTCTTATATTTTTAAGATAATTACAAGTGAGTTATTATTTGAAAATTTTTTTTATTTTTGTTTTTGTTTTTAAACTACCAGGCTGACCCTACCATTGTATCTTCTACTACAAAGAATTTTTGTCACTTGGGGGAATCCTTTTGTTCTTCTCCAGTGATAGAGGAACTCATTTCATTGCTGAGGTTATGTGGGACATTCAACGAATATTCCCTTTCTCACAAAAATTGCACTGTCCTTATCACCTTCAATCCTCTGGAAAAATGAAATGGATTGATAGTGCTCTAAAACTTGAATTCATCAAGCTCACTGAGGAAGTCAACCTGCCTTGGTCTGAAGTCTGTCTTTATTTATTTATTTATTTATTTATAAAGATTTTATTTATTTATTTGACAGAGAGAGACACAATGAGAGAGGGAACACAAGCAGGGGGAGTGTGAGAGGGAGAAGCAGGCCTCCCGCGGAGCAGGGAGCCAGATGTGGGGCTCGATCCCAGGACCCTGGGATCATGACCCAAGCCGAAGGCAGACGCTTAACGACTGAGCCACCCAGGCGCCCCGGGGTCTTGTCTTTAGTCCTGATGATTCTGTCCTTCTCCCCTTCCACTCAACATTGGTTGTCTCCTTATGAAATAATTACCATCCCAATGAGATCCTTTGCTCCTCCTGGACCTTAGAAGATCCTAACCTGATATAATCTTAGAAGATCCTAACCTGATATAATCTAATGTCCTTAAATACTGCCAAGGTCTTATTAAATACTCTCATACTTATTACCAACAGGCTACATCTGCTTTTCTCCCAGAGGCTCCATGGTAGCCCTTACCTGATCTTCAGATTTGAGACCTAATTTTCTGGAAAGATATCACTCAAGATCTTGAACCAGGAGGAATGGAACTTTCACTGCTCTCTGAACCGCTATATTGCTGCAAAACTACATGTAGTACAACCTTGGGTTTATGTTTCACAATTAAAAAAATTATAAGCCTTACTCTGAATGGAAATCCATTCTAGTGGGAGACCTTAAACCAGGGTTCCATGAAAGCCCCCAGAAGCAGATGACACTGCAAAGGAGACTGCTTTCACAAGACTCTCAGAACAGGTAAATGGCATCCCACGTGTTGGGCATGCATCCTGTCCAGAGCTGCACAGGTAGACCTTATTTTATTGTGCTTTGCTGTTATTGCAATTTTTTACAAATTGGAGGTTAGTGGCAACCTCTCATCGAGCAAGTCTCTTGGTGCTATTTTTCCAACACATTTGCTTACTTTGTGTCTCTGTGTCCCATTTTGGTCATTCTCACAATAGTTCAAACTTTTTCATTGTTATTATATTTGTTATAGTGATCTGTAGTCAGTGATAGGACTCTCTAAAAGCTCAGATGATGGTTAACATTTTTTAGCAATAAGGTATTTTTTAAATTAAGATATGACTTTTTTAAAGACATAATGCTATGCCATACCTAATAGACTACAGTACAGTGTAAACCTTAACTTTTATATGCACTGGGGAAGAAAATTTCATTTGACTTGCTTTATCGTGATATTCGCTTTATTGCAGTGGCCTGGCCCTGAACTCACAATGTCTCTGAGATAGGTCTGTAAATGCTATTCTGCAGCCATTGACTTAACAAATGATTCACTCATGGATCATGATCCAGCAGCCCTGAGACCAACTCTGCCTCCAGCTGAATTTGTGCACAGGGGCCAAATCTGAGCTGACAGCTTTATACATGGACTCACAGTGGGGCAGATCTGGGCAGCCCCATTGCCTCATTTCCAGACAGAGCCGTTCCAGCACAACCTCATGATGGTGTTGAATAAGGGGAGGGACTGGCGATGTTGAACTTTACCTGAGCCCTGGTGCTTCCAGAAAACAGTGAAGGCTAATCCCTTAATCTTTTGTTCTCCAACATCTCCTACTCTTTTGTGTTCTGAGAAACAGCTTTATTGCAAGGACTAGCCCTGCCCCATGACTTAGATAAGACCAACTGTCCACTTGTTCTTGTGACCCCACAAGAATCATGGATGACCCCATAGTTTACCTGTGACAAGGCCAGACACAGGCCCTCCAAATTCCACCTTTGTTTCATAAGTGATTATTGAACTCTTTTGTCTTCCAAAACTAGGTGGATGCAGAGATAGACATTTCTTGTTCAGCTGACAGACTTCTGATTACAAAACCATCCTCACTATGAAATGACCCACTGTGACTTTTCTACTCCTCCCTATAAACATGTAGACAAAACCACTGCAAAGACACTCTGGTCTGAGGATCTGGGGTGCTTTCCCTACTGCAATGAGAAACTAGCTTTTATTGAGCACTTAGTATGGGTCAGGTGCTGTTCTGAGGGCTATACATATTACCTCATTTAATCCTCACAATTCTATGGGGTAGGTATTATGTTTTCCCCCAGTTTTCAGAAGAGCAAAGCAAAGTTGCATAACTTGCCTTGTGTCCCATGAAAGAAAACGGCAGATTTGAGGTTCAACTGCAGCATTTTCTTTACGGTCTGAGCTACGGCTATGAATTCTCATACATTAAATACTTATATACGTATTTTGCCATACTAGTAATAGAAATCAGAAGTGCTCTGCAAAGCGAGGAATTAAGAGATGGAGGAAGGTGGCATTTGAGGATCGTTTGGAAGTTGAGCAAAGATGGAGAAATGACTTTGCAGGCCATGAACAGGTTCATGTCCAGCAAACAATAGAATCAGGGTCTGGACTCAGGAGAGCTTTTTTGGAACCAAGCTGCAGGTTTAGGAATCATCCACATAGAAGTGCTGAGGGACATTGAGAGAGTTTTTTCAGAGCATCATTGGGGTTAGTGGTCACATGGCCATGGGTTGATGAACTAGCAGGAAAAGGCAGAAAGTACCGAACACTCTTTCAAGAAGTGTGATGGCAAAAAAATGGAGAAAATATAAAAATAACTGGAGGGTCAGGCAAGTGCCTAAAACATACGTGTCATGGTGACATCTGTAACCTATGGAAGTAGATAATGAGCTTTACTATTTTCCAGGTACCAGGCTAATCACAACATTATTTGATCCTTCCCTGGTGACGTGGATACCATAACCATCTCCATATTATGGCTGAGGATAATGAAGCTCAGAAAGGTTAACAGGAACTTGTGGGCCAGAGAGCAACTGGAACTCCCATTCATGCATTGTCCGTGGGAATATCAATTGGTACAACTGCCTTTGGAAACAGTTTGGCATTTTTTATAAGGTTAAACATACACTTACCATAAACCCTAGCATTTGCTCTTTGAGGAATTGGTTCTCTCCAAGAAGAGTGAAAACCACTAGTGTTCTTGTGAAGTCATTATCTTAAGAGAAAGAAGCCAGACACAGAGAGAGCACAGACAGCATGATTGTTTATAACAAACTCTTGAAAAGACAAATCTAATCTATAGTGACAGAAATCAGATCAGGAGCTAAGTGTACACATTCGTCACACATAGGAACATTTTGTTGTATGTAAATTATATTTCAATGAAGTTGATATAAATTTAGGGGAGCCTGGGTGGCGCAGTCCTTTGAGCCTCCGGCTCTTGGTTTCAGCTCAGGCGGTGATCTCAGGGTCCTGAGATGGACTCCACGCTCAGCATGGATTCTGCTTGAGATTCTCTCTCCTCCCCCCTCTGCCCCTCCCCGACCCTGCACTCGCTCATCCTCTCTCTCCGTCTCTGTCTCTGTCTCTCTCTCTCTCGTTCAAATAAATAAATCTTTAAAAAAGCTGATATAAGTTTAAAAACAAAAAAGAAAAAGTCACACGTACTGACATGGAATACTTTAAAAATAAGTCACAGAAACCTAAGCCTAGAATTACATTAAAAAATAATACAATTTTAATTTCTTCCTTACCTATGTAAATACATGGAAAAGGATCCAGAAAAATCACAACAAAGTGATAGCTGAATGTCACCCAAGGGTAAAGGAGCAAGATGGAGGGGGCTTTTCACTCATAATAAATACATGTTCACTCTGTACTATTAGGTCTTTATAATAGTATGTATGTATTGTTTGTACACTGGCTTTAAAAAAATGATAAAAAAGAAAAACACAGACGTACACACGGACACAGACACAAAGGCACCTGTCCCAAATCACATGAATCTGAGCCCAGTTTTGACTGTAGAGCCAGAAGCCGAGAGCCACTGGGCATGGGGGCTCGGCTGTGAAGGAGGATCCTGGTGGCCTCCCCATTCGCTCCAAGCACAGGACACCCGGCTGGAGGAGCAGATGACCCAGTGGCCACCTTGCATGCTCTCCTGGGCTCTGGACACTGTGGTAGCTCTGCAGATCATGTGAAACCACTAAGCCAGATTGGAGAATGCTTCAGTTTCTCTCACTTTCTCATAATATTTGCCTACAAAGCCAGAGCAATTGTGAATGTTTTTTTTCTTGGTAAGTGTTTTCTAATGACAAACAATAATGTAGTTTCCTCTAGATTTGTGGCTCTTAATAAGGGGCAATTCTGCCTCTCAGAGGACATCCTGCAGAGCACAGGGCAGCCCCCACAGCAAAGGATTAGTCTGCTCAACACCTCAGCAGTGCTGAGGCTGAGAAGCCGTGATGTGGGCCACGCTGCTTCCATGCTACTCTTCAATCGTATCTAAGAAATAAAAAGTTTGCTTCAATGACAGAGGTTGATTCTCACAGTTATGTTCCATCTTTAAGTGTTTTATGAACCATTACGTTGAAATAGAAACAGAATAGTTGTCTTCTTGTTTCTGGACAAAAGTTGGTCTTGGGCAAGTACATGAAGGGCAACTTTGGGAAGTTAGGAAATGTGTTGGAAGAGAACTTGGCAATGACTATGGCACCCTGGGCTCTAGCTTTGGATCCTACATGCACCTGCTCTGTGTTCCTGTCTGGGGCGGGGAGCGGGGGACCTAACGCATCTTCAGCTCTCCTCTGGTTCCAGTCTTTATTCTCCAACACGTTCATGCGTGAACCGGTTTGGAGTGTTGCTGAAGCACAACAACATATAATGGGAGAAGGAAGAAGAAATAATTCCAGCGCTGCCTGCCACTCCCAGCATGTGCTCCCCGTGTGACCCGCTTCCTCTCTTGTGCTGAGAAAGGAGGAAGTCAGGCAGGCAGGAAGGCTGGCCAGGGGTGAGGTCCCAGCTTGGGGACCGGTGGTGTGACAATGGGCTGGACAGAGGGAACTCTGCGGTGCTTATGTGCACAGCAGGTCCAGGCGGAGAATTTGCTCAAAGAAACTCTCAGGAAAGTGGTGACCAGCCTTGGACATTTCAATGTCACTCATTGAAAAGAGCTGGGGGGGCCCCTGGGTGGTGCAGTCGGTTAAGGGTCTGACTCTTGGTTTCAGCTCAGGTCGTGATCTCTGGGTCGGTCGTGATTTCAGGGTTGTGAGACTGAGCCCCGCATCAGGTTCTACACTCAATGGGGGGTCTGCTTGAGATTCTCTCTCCCTCTTCCTTTGCCCCTCCTGCTCATGCTTGCTCTCTCTCTCTCTCTCTAAAATACATAAATAAATCTTATAAAAAAAAGAATTTTTTTTCCAGGATGAATTCTAGCTCACTTAAAATATTTCTTATTAGAGTAATTCCAGAAGCTAATATTTTTCTTTAATTCTCATGAAAGGTTTGCATTTGTGTTTTTGTTTGTTTTCAGAAGCGAGTAAGAATAAGTGTTTTTTATTTTTTTTTAAGGTTTTATTTGTTTATTTGACAGAGAGAGAGAGACAGCGAGAGAGGGAACACAAGCAGGAGGAGTGGGAGAGGGAGAAGCAGGCTTCCTGCTGAGCAGGGAGCCCGTTGCGGGGCTTGATCCCAGGACCCTGAGATCATGACCTGAGCCGAAGGCAGATGCTTAACGACTGAGCCACCCAGGCGCCCCAAGAATAAGTCGTTTTTAAAAGTATACATATTAAATTCTTTTTGTAGGTAATCCATGCACCTGGTAAGACATTTAAATATTACAAAGGTCACACAGTGAAAAATAAGTCTTCCTCCCAGCTTTGGGGCAGATGCTCTTGTTTTCTTCACAAAATGATTTTTGGGGGACAGGTGAAATTGGAGAGTAGTTGCTCTAGTTGTTGCTTTAGGAAAGAACAGTGGCACCAGCCAGCCAGCCAGCCAGCTGCCGGATGGAACTGCTTCTAGGAGGAAGATATTCTATTCCGTGCAGACAATAACAGGGCAATAAACTATTGCACACAACTCAGGTAGTTGCCTTGCTGCTTGTTGATAAAAGAAAGTGGTGGGGCAGGGTGGGGGAGCCAAGGGATAGAAACAAGGCAAGAAATTGAGGCTTTTGGAGTTACAGGCTGGTGTTTTACTGGGTTTTCTTCTGGACTAGTCTGCACAGGTATATTAGCCAACCACTTCTGTCTTCCTTTCTATGTCATCATTTTCAGAGTAAGTGGTTAGCCAATACAGGGAAGTGACACGAGTCAGAAAGGATTGCCTAGGGTTCCGTGGTCTTTCGTGTTTTCTTAGAACTCTGTTGTCTTCTTTCTGTGTCCAAAGCAAGTTCTGGTTTGCACAGAAAGCCTGGCCTCCAGGGTGCCCATAGGCTTATGTTTACCTGGCACTGGTTTTGAGTCTCTCTGGACTCCCATGCATGTGGGTCCCCTGGGATTTTTTTTGCTCATGGGCATCACAGACACGTGAATGGGGCAGCTGGGATGTGCATACCGTATCTGTCTCCTCTGTTCTTGGGCATGCTCCACTGCCCTACAGAACTTTGCTTACAGAATCCGAGTTCAAAGATGAAATTATTAAGATTTCCAAGATGGCGACCACAAAGCATAAAACAAGTGTGGGGCCCCTCTGAGCACAGGGTCCTGGGCAGCTGCACAGACTGATGGCCCCGCGGTGTATGTGAAACCAGGACTGCTGAAGTGTCTCGAAACCTTGAGATGAGCTGCCTGAGGCCAACACCAACACCCTGAGGACAGTAGAGCCACGAGTTGGAAGGAACTGGGGTTCCTGATGACATTGCCAAGCCACAACTTTAATCCCCTTGGAGCTTGCTGGGCTTCTTATCGTCCGAGATAAAAATATCCTTGTTTTTAAAGCTGGTTTGAGCTGAATATTTTGTTACTTGCAGTTGAAAGTATTCTAATGTATACAGGGGTGCATTCTGTCCATAACGAGCAAGTGCGGAACTTCCTTACCTCCCCTCTTACGGGGCTGTGTGTCTCTGCTCCCCGCTGTTGACAAAGCTGGACACATAAAATCAGGGGCCCCCTTGTTAGTCCTGATAAGGCTTGCAACTGAAAAGCTGATGGAGACAAAAGGGCCCAAGCTAGCAATCAGATTCCAAACGGAATGCCATTCTAAACAATTACCTAGCCAAGACAGGTGCTCTCCTTAAAAACACTTCATGTACCTTCACTGCCTCCTTTAGGTAAATGGTCATCTTGTAAGAGTCTCCTGTGACCCGAAGAAGCCTAGTCCAGTCCCACCCAGGGTTAAGAGAAGGCATCGAGTTTTCCTGCCTCCATGTGTTGGTTCCTCTTGCTTCCAACTTCAGGGTCATTTGGTTTAGGAGGTTAAAAAAAAAAAAAAAGAAAAGTAATAGTGTAAACATACTAAGTCTGAGACCCTCCAAGCGTGACCTCAGAAAACATTAGCCAAGCAATGGAGCTATAGCAAATCCTTGCAGATAATTGGATAATTCTCCCAGCCTGCATGGGTTTATCCGTCTTTCCTGGACATAGTAAGTGCCCATGTATGCCAAGATTGCTTGACCCATAACACAAAAGCCTCTGGGAGATGTTGTACAGACCAGTCTTACAGATTTGAAGCCATCCCCTTTCCTTTACATGCAGACCCCAAGCCCTGACAGTGGCCTCAGATGGGTTACTAATGTCACTGTTGAAGACTAGGGGTATCGAACCCAAGTAGCTGGAAAATGCTAACAACGACAACATTGTTATCAACATTCTTAAGTGCCTGCAATTCTTCGCAGGAGTTTATGGCTGGAAAAGTCCCGTAGAGGTGACCTGATCTAGCTCTACCATCAAGGTAATTGAGACATGGGTGTGACTTGCTCAAGGTCAGCAGTTGATGCCTACCTGGGCTTGGGTGTTTTGATTACCTGCTTCGTGCTCTTTCTCCTGCACCCCACCCCTCTCTTATTGCTTGCCAGTTTATTGCAGGCTCTATTTCTACCCTCTCCTCTAAATGCTTTATGTTCACAGGACACTCTCTTCAGGATAAGATTACACTTTTTTCCACATTACTTCCCCATCCTCTCTCCTCTCCCCCAGTGCTGTAGAGTCGCTGCTGCGGAGTCTCCAGCTGAAACCAGTTAAGAGGGACTTCCTGCCAAGTGACTTATTCCCAGAGCTCAGGTCTGAGCAGCTGGATATGGAGGAGTCTCGGTTGCATTCTTTCTGATATGTGTTACATATCAGCCTTGATCTGACTTTGTCAGGCTCAAAAATGTGCCTGAGTTACTCTGTAAACAATCACAAAATGTCAGATTTAGAATATAAATGCGATTTATTTAGAACATAAGTGTGAATCTCTAACTGTGCTCCAGGGAACCCTAGGGTTCCTCAGGGGTGCCTTCCATTCAACCTCTGATAGCAGGTGGGCTGGGGAGCTGAGCAGACTCAGGTTTAGGCCTTTGTCCCCTCCCTTGAGTTATTTTATTCAGTTGAGGTTCTGTGTAAGGTTTCTTGTGAAGAAAGGGGCTTGATGCTACAAAAATGGCTTTCAACTCTGGATCTAATCCAACACTCCCCTTTTAAATGTGGAGAACATGGAGGTTCGGAAGGAAGGAAGAGGAAACTGTAATAGTCCCATGCAATGCTGCACAACCAGTTAGTGACAGAAGCAGGGTTGGAAACCTGGTCTGCAGACTCTCCCCCAGCACCTGGCAGAGATGCCCTGGCCCCTCCAACAAGCTGTCTTTTTGGCTTGATAGAGAGACCGAGCTATTGGAACCAGCACCACAGTGGCTGGAAAAGGAAAATGAAAGGGACAAAATCAACACTTATCAAGTGACTGCTGTGTACCAGATACTGAAAAGACATACATTCATTGTCTCGGAGCAGATTCAGTGCTGGGCCTCATTGTGTCCTTACCCCTTGTGTGTGTGTGTGTGTGTGTGTGTGTGTGTGTGTGTGTGTGTGTGTTTTACAGGCTCAGGAAGTCAACAGCCACTAGTTGCATGGGAACCTTCCAGATACTTGAAACTCAGCAAAAAGAAAAAAAAAAAAAAAGAAAAGAAAAGAGAAAGCACAACAACAACTTGAGTTTTCCCTTACCTGTTTGGAAAGTGGCAGGTCTTCTTTCCAGGCCTGTTCTTGGGGGTTGGGGGCGGGGGACCACAGCCTTTATTAAGTGGAGTTCCCTCCTAGTCTGAATTCGGTCTCCCTGGTTCAGGCTTTCATGATTCACCCTCCCGCTCACAGTGGAAAACCTTGCTCATCCTGCTGCTCAGCTTCAGGGTGGGTCTCGGAGCAGCTCTCCCTCGGGATCCGGGCATGGGCGAGGCTGAGCACTGTACATGTGAGCAATGGGGTGATAACAGTCATGAGCTGTGCAGGGAGAAAGTGTTTGCCTTCACCGGCGGGAGGCAGGGGAACCTTTGGTGGTGTAAGAAGTTTCCAACTGTCCTTGTCTTTCAAAAGACAGTGTGTCTAAATAGAGTGCCAGCAACTTCTGAAGATATTTCAGGACTTGTTTGGTTCTATTCGAGGATTCTTCCTGCTCTACTCTGCTCCTCCGAGTATTTTTTGCAGAGACCAGGAGTCATTTTGAATAAATTGACTGGGTGCTGGGAGGGGAGGGGCTGTTGGAAAGGAAGCACAGGAGTTGTGACATCTGTGTACTGGGAAATGTGATGGCTGTCATCCCGTCGAACACTGGCCTTTCCAGCCTGGTACCCAGGATCCTTCTTCCCTGCTCTCATGAGATGCTGTAAAAAGTTGTTGGTGGCGATGGCTTGGTGGGAACTTGGACATGGCCATGTGGCTTGAGCTTTAAAGCTTGTACTCGAGGCTTGCTTTGCAAGCTATGGAGGTAAATGCAGTGTCCCTCAATTTAAAAGTTATAAATCTTTATGAAAACATTTGAACTTAAATAATAAGCTGAATAAAGTATTCCAAGTGAGCACAAAAGTTATGAAGAAATGAAAACCACAGCATCTTTTGACATCTTTGTCATTAACTTTCAGCTAGTTATTAACTTACGATCATATTCTCTCCCATTGGCGAGATCATTTTCTATATTCCTTCTAAAGAAGAATGAAACACCTTGCTCCCCAAGGAAGCTCTACCGGAATATTCCATTCCTTTTTAGCAACTCCTTAGCAAAGACATGGCAACTCTCAACAAAGTACCCCTGGGCCGATTAATGCCAAAAATGAGATTTGGCGGGGGGGCGGTGGGGGGGGGGAGATGGTGGTGGTAGCTCGGTGGCCCAGGACATCAGAAGATGGCTATGACTGCTGTGGTTTGGCCAGCAAAAGTGGCCTCTGCCCACCCGACCCCATCCTTTCTCACTGCTGAACACCCGTTAGCACCTCCCTGCACCCCCCACCCCCAGGCAGGGCTTTCTAACAATGTGGCACAAATCCTGGGCCAGGGGCCAGCCTGTCTTCCTTGCTTTGTGAGTCGTGGAGAATGAAAACAACATTCTACATTTCTGTGCTGCTTTCTGACCTCTAGAATGCCCTGTATGCATTTTCCCACTGGAGGGGTCCAGGCAGAAGCCTGACTAGGATAAAGCAGGTTGTCCATCCCTAAGGGACAGATGTTACTTGGTAGTGTTGGTATTCACTGAAGAACCCTTCTCCTTGCTTGTAATTACAGCGAACACAAGCATTAGGCCAACACAATTCACCCAGGGACAGCTGTGTATTTAGGACATGTTACACACGGGAAGATTTTCCTTTGTTTTTAAAGAAATTGCATCTCTATTCTCCGCATGCTTCTTCGCCTCCTCTACCATAGATTTCTTTCTTTCTGGGACAGCCAGTTCAGGTCATGGGACACTCAAGAGCATCGGGAATGGGCCAGGCTGGACCTCTTGGGGCAACATTCCTCACGACTCTCTTAAGAGCTTAGAGATTTGGAACTGGTGGCAAGTGGTAAAGTTTTCAATATTTGGTAAACGGCCAGGGTCCTGAGCTCTGGGAACAGCCTTATTTAGCTCTTTAAAATTTGGGTTAGAGGCTCCCAGGAAGCTGGTGCAGGGCAGAGAAGTGAACAATTGCTTCTCCGTCACACATGACAGCCAATGGACAGCTCTGAAAGACTCAGCCCACAGTGGAGAGAGACAGAGACCAAGGAACAGCCTTGGACCAGCTCTCAGAGGAGAACGTTTTCTTCCCCAACTGCTCTGCATCTGCCTGGACGTCAGCCAACATCTGTGAAAACCACAGTGCTGGTATGCTTTGGGCGAGGCTTGTGGCCATAGCAACAGGACGGGAGAGACCCGGTCCTTGAGAATGAGAACAGTGGATAAAGATGAGATACGGATCAGGCAGGAGAGGCAAGGGAGGCAAGGTAAAGGGTGGACTTGCCCGAAGAACGGAGCCATTTTCTTGTTGTGGATAAAGCCCCCGGGTAGGGCAGTGCTTAAGGTCCATCTGAGACTCAGATTGTCAGATCCTTCCCTCTAATAAGCAGGTGTAGCTCAAGCTGAGATCTTGGGAGATTCGGAGACTATAATCACCCCAGTGCCTTTTTCTCATCAAATGGGGTACATTACGTGCTGATGATGTGCCACTGACCTACTGTGGGCTAACCCTTGTTGAAATCTTTTTGTGAAAGATGCTGTCCAGTGATATGGAGTCCCATAAAAGAATGCATGTTCCTTCTGTTGGGAAATTCCTGAGTGAATCTCATTCTCACACTGGTGTGAAGGAGGAGGAATATAACCCACCCCATCCAGAGAGACGTGCTGTCTGTGGGAAGTCTGTGATTTGAGCACTGGGCTCAGGTTCAGAGATGTGAGTTCAAATACCGACAATGCTACGATCTTTCACGTGACCTCTCTGTGCCTCTTGCTTCCTCACACATGAGTGAAGGTAGGGAGGTAATCTACAGAACCTCTCCAGTCCTGAATTTCTATGCATCTATGGACTATAGAATAAAAGATTATGAGGCACTTGTATTGGGTAAGCCTCCTTCATTGTCCATGTTCAATTCCTTGGAGCCATCAGCTGGAGTTGAGGAAGAGTTTTAGAAATGGATAGGTTTCTTTTTCGACCTTCCCTCCCGCCCTCCCTTCCTCCGTCCCTATCTTCCTAACTCTTGCAAGTGTCATGGTGGCCTCATGATTTGATGGGAGTTTTGTTAAGGTATAAAGTCATTTATCTCTTCTCAGTCCCATCTCCTTACCTCTAAGATAGCCCTAATACTCCTTAAGGCCTCGATCCCCAGGCTCACTTTTCCTGTCAACCCATTTCTCAGCAGGTCAGCCATCAGAGTTCCAAGCTATGGGACCCCACGCCTTCTTTTGTCCCATTGAGCTTGACCCCAGCCCTGGCATTGTAGCATTTGAAATTGTTCATCTGAGGCAGTAATTCTCAACCCCAGCTCTACAATGGAACCAGCAGAGACATTAAAATAATAAAAAAAATCAATCCCTGGAGATTCAGATTCCGTTGATCTTCATTGGTGTTTTGTCATGTTCCCGAGGTGATGCTAATACGGAATCACTCTGAAAACTACTGTTAAAAGGGAATGGACTTCCTGCTGTTGGATAACAGTCAATCTTACCATATGACCATGGAGGTTTTGTTCCTTGTATTCTGATATGGTTGCCCTGTGAGGACATGCCCTTTAGATGTGAGGTCACTCCCTGGGGTTGGCAGCCTCTAAGATTGTCCCCAGTGGTCCCCACTTCCTTGTATTCACACTCTTGTGTAATCCCTTCCCCTTAAGCCTGGGACAGACTAGTGACTTGCTTCTAGCCAGCAGTATAAAGTGGCAAAAGTGATGGAATATCACTTCCAAGATTTCGTTATGAAAGATGGTGAATTGCCTTGCTTGGTCTGTCTGTCTCTCTGCCCCCTCCTAATCCCCTTTTAGAACTCTTGCTCTGAGGAGAGCAAGCTGATACGTTGTGATTAGCCCTGTGGAGAGAACCATATAGCAGGAAGTTAATGTTTCTGGTCCACAGCCAGTGGGGACGTGAGGTCTGCTGACCCTCTGATATGAGTGAGCTTGAAAGTTAAATACCCCCCAGTGGAGCCTTGTGATGACTGCTGATACTTTACAGCAGTGTGAGAGAGACCTTATGTCAGAGTTACCGGGCTAAGCCATGCCCAGATACCCAATGCACAGAAACCGTGAGATAACAAATGTTTATGGCTTTAAACTGACTTTGAGGGTCATTTGTTACACAGCAATAAATAGTTAATACACTCCCTGAAAGAAGAAGTGGATCTATAGTCAGGAAGACATATCACCGGGAGGGCTGGGAGTGAAGGGCTCTAAGAGAAGATTTCTGGAGGTGGGTGTTGAGCAGGCAGAACCAGGTTGCTGAGGAGAGGAAGACAGATGCCCAATATGTAGAATCTTGCCAGCTAGATCATTACCTCTCAAATATTCAGTGTGCATTTAGATCACCTGGGGAATCTTGTAAAATGCTGATTCTGATTCAGTAGGTCTGGTCAGGGGCCAGGGAATTGACAGTGCTCCCAGGTGATGTTGATGCTACTGGTCTGGGGGCCACATTTTAGGGGACAGGGAGCTGCACTGTTCAAATTCATGTCTCTCTATGGTTGCTTCTTTCTTAAATAGTCTTCTTTGTTCCAACTCGGACTTGGTGGTGATTCAGGAAGCCAAGGAAGTGGCCTTTACCCGTTGGGGCAGAGTATAGAAGGAGGAGCAGTGCCCCCTTGAGGCCACATGGTAGAGGCCGTGGTGAGGGAGAAACACCTCCCACGTGAATCTAAGAATTAGGTTGAATCACAGGAAGTAGTCATTCATATAAGTAAAAAATTGTCAATGATTAGCAATTTCATGAAGTTCCATAAAGTCTGGCCATCTGTCCCTAGTGAGAGATCCTCCTTTCAGGGATGGTCCTGGAGCATTTTAGTGTATAGATTCCTCAACCGTCTTTCTCAAACTTCTTCTTCGTCCCCCTAACCACAGAGGGGCACCAACCTAAGGCATGCAGCCTGAGGCACCCTGCAGAAAAGTCTCTGAAGTCTTTTTTTTTTTTTAATCTTACTATTCCATGCCCACCAATGGAATGTGTTCATTATGTATAAAAATAATTTCCTCCCCAAATATATGTGTAAAACTGCTGTATCGGGAAGTTGTACTTGGTCTAATGGGTGAGCTGGGAATATGCCTCTCCCCGGTGAGCAGCTCTGCCTAGAGCCAAAGACCCCTGTCCAACTCTGAAATTCCCATCTCCCCCTTGAACCACTCCAATCCCCTCACCCTCCCTGACCTCCTGACCTTGACCTTGTTACCTCCTCTTTTCTCAGGGTCTACCAGTTCCTTCTGGCCATCATTCTGGTCTCTGTCAAGTGCGGGTCCAAGGTCAAGCATTTCAACTGTGTTCAATAAATCCCCACACCCTGGACCTCCCACCATACCTACCTGGTTAAACCCCACCCTCTGGATAGACCCCACCCTCCTGGCTAAACTCCACCCTCCTGGATAGACCCACTCACATGGCAAAACCCCACTATCAGTTTTTCCCCCATGGACTTTTGGGCAGCAGCGTTTTGCTGTGAAAAGGATGCTAAATGGATAACACCGTGTTATCCAGCCCCTCATGGCCTTTCTATGCTGCTCAATAGAGCTTTAATCCACTGTTTCTCCAAACTTCCCTGGTATTAAGTATATATGCAGGCTGTCCTAACAATGCAGATTTTTTGTCCCATCCCAGACCCACTGAATCAGTCTCCAGGGGAAGAGCTGGGGAATCTGCATTTTGACACTCCCTTCCTGAGATTCTTCTCCCAAGGCAAGCTTGAGAACCACTGCTGTTATTCACCCAGGATGCCCTATTCTTGGCCCCTCTGTGGCTACAGGGGAATTGTCCAGCCTTCCTGCTCAGCCCTGCCCTCCATCACCACCCCAGCCAAATCCAATGTTGCCTCCTTTCCCACTTAGAAGATTAAGGCCATCTGCTCTATGCTTCCTGAGTTTGCCTCCCTCCACCTTCCAACAGTCTCCACATTTCCTATCCTTTCCCATTCTCTCCAGTCTCTTAGTGAAGAGACACCATCCTGTGGCTGACTTCTCTCTGGGTCTGGACACCTCCTTGTCTGTGTCCTCTGACACGTGGCCCTTCATCACCTCCTTTCCTGTACATATGGAGTGGCCCTCGCCAAAAGGAATTTCTTATTTTTTATTATTATTTTTTTTGAATGGTACTTCTTGTCTTCTCCTTAAGAAAAAAATTATCTCACACATAACTTCACTTATTCCTCAAGCTCATCCTCCAGCTTCCTCCCACTGCGGTGGCCTCACCGCCCATGTGAAGCACCCCGGCTGGAAGTTCTTTCACCTCTCCACTCTCTGGCCTCACCGAGTGCCTTGCACAGTGTTGGCAGGGCTTTGTGATGCTCTGTAAAGCCAGAGTGGGGGCCCACTGCAGCTTGTAAGATGGGGTTATGGTGAGAAAGCCGAGGAGCCCAGAATAGTCACATGGATTTTGCTCTTCCCTGACACTGCTGCTCTGATCCAAGGCTGGATCCTTGGTGTCTCCCTTCAAATGCACAGGACCTAGATTGTAGGAGTAACTACAGAGAGCTGGCTGTATAGCTGCTATGTGTTGATCTGGAGGATGGAAAGTTGCTGAGGCCCACAGGTGGGTTTCTTTGCACAGACTGTGGTATATAGGTCCCCAGAGAAGACCTTCAGGACCTGGGGGCAATATGGGCCAAATGGCACCTCCAGATGGGCTCCAGGCTCAGCACTGACTATTTTTACTCCCATCGGCACCCATCAGCCTGACAGGCAATTTTTTGGGGACTTTCAAAAAAATTATTAGAGGTGAAATTCACATAACATAAACGTAACCATTTTAGAGTGAACAATTCAGTGGTATTTAGCACGTTCACCATGTTGGGCAAACACTACCCTATCGAGTTCCAAAACAGTTTCATCGCTCCAGAAGGAAACCCATTAAGCAGTTTTTCCTTAATCCCACCTCCCCGAAGCCATGGCAACTACAGATTTATCTATTCTGGATGTTTTATGCAAGTGGAATTATACAATGTGTGATCTTTGTGACTGGCTTCTTTCCCTTGGAGGAGTGTTTTCAAGGTTCGTCCACTTTATAGCATGTATTAGTACATGCTTTATTCCTCTTTTTTTTCCCCCTCTCAAATCTTTTTTTTTTTAAGATTTTATTTATTTATTTGAGATAGGGAGAGAGTGAGAGTGAGAATGAGAGCATGAGCTGGGAGACAGAGGGAGAGGGAGGAGCAGACTACCCATTGAGCAGGGAGCCTGACGCGGGGCTCGATCTCAGGACCCTGGGATCATGACCTGAGCTGAAGGCAGACACTTAACTGACTGGGTTATTCAGGAGCCCCCCAGATGTTTTCATTGAGGTAAAATAAACATAAAAATTTACCGTCTACATTACTTTTAAATGTACAGTGGTATTAAAAACATTCATAATGTTGTGCAACCATCACCATCATTCATCTCCGTAAGTCTTACCATTTTGTAAAACTGAAACTCTGTTAAATGAAAACTCCCCATTCCCTTACCCCCAGCCCCTGGCAACCACCCTTCTACTTCCTCTATGATTTTGACTACTCTAGGTAACCTCATATAAGTGGGATGCTAGGCAATTTTTAAAGTAAAAATGGGCTCTCAGTGTTGCTCACCAGCCTTGTGTGTCTTCATATAGCCCTCTAGCTCACTATTCCCCATGTTTTACCTGATGATGAGAATCTGGGGGCTTGTACGACCAAGGATAACACATGGGCACATGGGCTGGAAATCCCATGTTAGTGAAGACGCCCAGCTGATTCTGACCAGAAACCAAAGAAAAAAACCCAGGAGAACCCAATGCTTTCATCTTTCCCCCTTTGTATCTTCTACTGAAAGAACTCCATTTCTAGGCAGTATTTTCTCTGTGATCTATGTCGTGGAGTTGGGGAGCATCCTTTCGTAGGATCTGATTATTGCACCCAGATTCTGAAAGTAGAACAAGCATGGAAGATTCTTCTTAGTGTCCAGGTGCCATTTATTTCTATTCAGGTCCAGAAACCATCTCTTCGTATGCGTGTGAGTGTGTATTTTAAATCTTGGCTGACTGTGTATCTCTCGTGCATCATCATTATTTTTCACAATGTCATGGCTCTTAAGACTTGTTTGTATTGAGGCAACATAGATCTTCTTGCCTCTGCAGTTCCCTAACACCATATGTTCATAGTGGTTACATCATCACTCACGAGGCTGCCTCTTCTAGTGTGCCTCTGTATATACTGGCTCCCATGACTCTCTAAAAGTTGTTACTGTTCTTTGTTGATAATCCTACAGCATGCAGAAAAATGTGAATGATAATTCATCCTCTGGTCAGAAAATGTATCATCCTGAATTTTATAGTATAGGGGGACCATAGGTAAAAATCTCCAGTTTAAAATGAATAAATCATGGGGTATTTTGTACAACCTGGTGACTATAGCTAATAATACAGTATTCCATATTTGAAAGTAGCTAAGAGAGTGGATCTTAAAAGTTCTCATGAGAAGAAAAACAATCTTTATAATTATGTATGGTGAAAAAATATATTTATTACTGAAAAAAAGGTGAATTTTAGAGTATAAAGATAGAAGAACACATCTTTTAACCCTGTCTTCTCTGAACTCTTTATATTATAACCCTGCATTCTTGGAGTGTGTTTTCTTTCTATGTTGACTCCGTCCTTGCCTTCCACATACCGCTACCAATGGGGAGGACAGACCAGAGGCCCTGGGTGCAACAACCAGAGTGTCCCATTCAGCAAGGAATGTCCAGCCCTCCACAGTCTGAACCCCTGGAGAGCATGACATCATCACATTGATTGGAATCAAGAGCAGGCCTACATTGGAAGGGCCAATTGGCAAGGCAGGGCGTCAGCTAGAAAGTGCTCAGAGGCATTTTCAGAACCACCAGGAGACTTGCCTGACATGGACATGGGGAAGGGGGAGCTGTTGTGTGGGTCACCAATGCTGCTCAAGCCAAAGGTTTGTGATAGATGGTTGTTTGCTCAGAGCACAGAACTCCTCTCATATCTGATGTGAGTGAGCATCATCCAAAATCAGCATCTGAAGATTACCCTGATGGCTCAATTTCATGCAATCCAGAAAAAATACCATAGGAGCCTGCTGGAGCCTACTCGGGCAATTCCCCTACTGGAACTGGGGCCTGAGATAGGGGCCCCAGAACAACCTCAAAGGCACAAGTCCAAGAAGTCTTCAGAGCATTGGCTTGAATTCGTGCACAGGCTGGGGGTTGGAGAACATTTCTAAGGCGGAGATGGAGACTGACATGCACCCAGGTCTCAGTCAGGCCGGAACCCCACCTGAGTGGCACCATCAGCCTGGACAATTCCAGGCACCAAAGAGGGGCTTGGAAAGTTTGGGGAAGGCTCTCCAAAGAACAGGGTCCCCTGAGGCCTGGGGTCCAGGCCCAGGACTCTGCTTGTCTAGATCTAAGGGGCACTAGCGGATGACCCAGGTGTCAGCTCACATTCTCCAAGAAGGATATCACAAGGAGATTAGATGTGTGAGAAACACACTCAGGGCACATGCTGGTAGGGAAAATGGGAAGTATATAGGCTGAATAATGCCACAAAGATGTCTACGTCTTACTCCCCAGAACTTGTGAATAAGTTACCACATGGGACAAAAAGCACTTCAGAGATGTGATCAAGAATCGAGAGATGGGGAGATTATCCTGGATTGTCGGGATGGGCCCACTGTGATCACAGATCCTGCACTATAAGAGGGAGACAGGAGGGCAGAGTCAGAGAAAGAGTCATGATGACAGAAGCAGGGGTCTGAGTGATGTGAGGAAGGGGCCAGGAGCCAAGGACTGTGGATGGCCTCTAGAAGCTACAAAAGGCAGGGCATAGATTCTGTCTTAAAGCATCCCGAATGAAAGCAGCCAGGAGGGGCTGTTTCAGACTTCTGACCTCCAGGACTCTAAGATAATAAATTTGTGTTGTTTTGAGCCCATAAGCTCATGGTGAGTTGTTGTAGCAGCCACAGGAAGCTAAGATCAGGGGGAAGCCACAGGAGGCTGGGGAGTTGTCGGCAAGCAGGTCTAGCCCTTCCAAGAAGAGAGGGAAGGCTGGAGGGCTAGGAGGAAACAGTTTTAAGGAAGTTTTGGCAGGCTGATGACCGGTCCTTGAGCCCAAGTTGCTTGAGAGAGGAGCCCTGACTGTTCCTGTTGTGCTGTCCCTGGCTGGGAGAGGTGGATTTCAGAGTGCTGGGGCTGGCCTGTGGCCCCCATGCTCTGTGATTTATTAACTCTGTGCATGTTCTGGGAACAGCTCCTCAGTATGTCCCATGGCCTCTTCTCTAGAGGAGACACTGAGAGGAGGGGGTCCAGTGGCATCAGGGCCACGGCTCCTATTCATTCTTTCTTTCCTTCACTCTCCATCTGATTGCTCCCTCACTGTTATCTCTCGTCTTGGCAGATCGTGGTGGCTTACCTGGCGGTGTGACCCATACCTCATTTCTGGAGGGACCTGATCCCTTTTTCAGTGTGGGTTGTTGGGAGTGTCTGTTCACAGTTACTATGGGGGAGGGCCTTCCCAGAGCCACCCAAGGGGATCCCTGGGCTCCACACAAATGTCTCCTGTCCCATTATGTAAAAGGAGCCCTTCTTCTTCCTGCTGGTCAGGGTCACTAGCTCATGCCCAGATGGCAGGTCCCTGTAACTTCATAGGGAGCTTCTTTACCTCCTATCCTCTCTAGTGCATGTATCTTATCAAGTTCTCCAGTGAACTATCCACCTACTATTTCTTCTGTCCAATCACCATGATGTCATTATGCTCTGTAGAATGTTCAGATGGCCTACATATCTTCAGACCATTTTATGACAGAAGGCAGAATTCATCTAGCCCTGAGGCAAAGTTCTAATGGAATATTGTTTTCCATACTACATTAATATGAACTGTTTCTAATCCTTTTTCTTGATTGGAATTGAAAAGAATGCATCTGCCAGGTCAGTGACTGCATGCCATGGACCATGTCTAGCACAGCACCTGTGATCGGGGTTACTATTTGTCTAGTTTAGTTTTTTTGTAGATTATAGTCATTCCCTAAAATCTAGTCAGTTTCTGCAGGGGCCAGACTGAATTAAATGGAGATATGATTGGTACCATGGCTTTGTATCCTTGAAGACTTTAATGGTGGTACAAATTTCCATCTTTCTCAGAATGCCATATTGTTCTTGACTTAACTACTTTGGCCAGTGGAGGTATTTTCAGATATGGTGTTGTGCAGTGAACAGTTTTGTCCCAAGGGCCAATGTTGAAGCTAATCCAACTCCCAAGTATGCCAATTACAATTGTGCACTTAGGAAACAAGGAAATGACCACAGGCATGTCAGTGGAGCCAACAGGACCACTGTGAGCTGGTTATTAACCAGGATCCCACTAACTATTTGGGCTTGTAGGTTCCTATTCTAATGGCGGGGGGGCGGGGGGCATGATGACACTTCAGGTCTCCAGGTATCAATGTCAACTCAGACTGTGTGTCCAGTAGTCCTTGAACAGTCTTCCCCTTTCTTCAATGATTAGTCACCTACTACATGACCTCTGGGGGAGGACTATTGTTATGAGTTGAATTGTGTCCCCTAAAAAGAACATATGTTGAATTCCTATCCCCCATTATCTGTGAATGTGAGCTTACTTAAAAATAGGATCTTTGCAGATTTATCCACATTAGGATGAGTTTAGTTCATTAGTGTGGACCTTAATCCAACATGACTGAAGTATTTATAAAATGGGGAAATTTGAACACAGAGATAGGCACAGAAGAAAGGCAATATGAAGACACAGGGAGAAGACAGCCATGTGAAGCCAGCATTGAAGTGACACATTTACAAGCCAAGAAACACCAGAGATTGCAACTACCGCCAGACATGGGAGGAGGCAAAGAAGGATTGCCCTCCAGGTTTTGGAGGGAGCATGGCCCTGCCAACACCTTGATTTCAGACTTCTGGATTCCGGAACTATGAGAGACAAAATTTTTGTTGAGGTAAGCCACCTACTCATTACACTTTGTTACGGCAGCCCCAGGAAACTAATCCATCTATCTTCACTGTACAGCTTGCCACGGTGTGTCAGGTTCTGCTTCTTTGGTGAATGGATTCCAAATCTGAGAGTTGCCTCAGATCTAGAAGCTAAATAATGAGACAGTCCCACAGCCTGCCCCCCTGCTCCAATTTGTACTTTTGTTGTAGATATTAGGCAGCACCCTTCTTGGTTGCCTGTTTATTTTGCCCTTGGGACACCACATATGTTAACCAACTCCCTGATGGGCATGCCTCTTTGGCTGCCTCTCTGACCTTACCAGTCAGTAATAGGGTGGTTTGGCCCCATGGCTTCTGGTGGTTAAGCCCAGATTCCTGGTTGCTAGTGCTTCCAGGCCCTCCCTCATTCTAACCATGGATATTCATAAACCCAGTTCTGTACCCACCCCTCCTGTGGTCAGCCCTGGTCTGCAGAGCAGAGCCACCACTGAGCATCTTGGTGATGCTGGTGCCCCTCACCAGCACAGGTCCAATGGCTTTGATGATAGGTGTGTCATCTGCACCTTTTGTGGAGCATCATCCTCTGGTAGGTAGGTCTTTTGCCTCACCTAACATACACATTCCAACATGCCCACTGCTTCTTCCTCCCTCCCCTGGCCACCTGTCAGGGCAGCTTGGGCATTTCTACTCCACCCAGCATTGCCCATCAGTTTCTCCAGCAGAAAATTTGTCCATCCCCTGGGGTCCTTGCCGGGATGTTAAATCCTGACTCTGGAGAAATTGCCTTTGAGTCAATGAATCCTGCTTTGTCCAGTCTTATACTCTGATCCCTCTGATCAAGAACCCCAGCTCTTGCCAGTAAATATGGCTAATTCTTACAGCAACTTTGGTGTGTAATTTCTTTGTTTCCTTATCAGGATCAGCATATCCCCAACCAGGTTATGCTGGACTTGACTGTAGTTATCACCTAGGAGGGAAGAGAAGAGGTGGGGAGTTCCCAATGGGCACCAATTACCTGCCAGGGAGAGCAGAAGAACCTCTGGATGAGATGCAGGTGTAAACCCAGTGGAAGGCAGAAGGAAGGAAAGCACCTGTGGTGCAGGTCTAAGAAAGTTCCAGCAGGGCCAATGGGGAGTCTTAAGGTCAAAGTCATTCATTAGAAATTAGGGGAATCCACGCCTCCCCAAAACAAAGCACCCTCCCCCCTTCTGAGTGCAAGCCACTCAAATGCCTTATTTATGAAATGAGACTGACATTTATTGTACAGGAACCTGTGAGGATGGAGTAAAACAATGCCTGAGATGTACCCCATTCAAGATGGTAAATCCCTGCCCCTCCCCTTTCCACACCCAATGCAGATGTCACAAATCCATGCTAGCATTTTTTCCCCAGGGGGCCTGGTTCAACTTCTGAAACATTCCCAGTAAAATGTAGCAAGTGGTTTCTGAAATGAAGTCTTGTTCCCAAGCAAGACCTAGGCACTGGCCTGACTCTCTGTCCCCAGAAAACTCTTTGTCAGGAGTCCTAAGACATTTCTAGGGCTTATTAACTAGTAGCTATGTTTAAAGAGTATATTCTGTAACTTCCAGGTATTCTGTTAGAATACTATTATCCAAACAGTGCATAGCAAAACTCTGGCTCAGTGGGAGGGCATTCATTTCCTTGGGTTCTTTGCCAATTTTCCCGATTTAAGGAAGCTGAGGGTGGAGGCTCCCGTAACCATGGTGAAGAGAGGAGGGAAGACAGCTGGATGTGTGTGTATGCAGAAATAGAGTGGGTGGGGTTTGAGGGGTGGGTTGTGAAGGGCAAACATTTCTATGGGGGGTGGATGAAGGTGTGTGCTTCTCCGAGAGCCCCCATGGGGTCACAGGTCTGTGTCAGCTGAATGACAGTTAGGAAATATTGTATCATGGTGTTCAACTCCAAAGTCTCTTATATTTAGGGACAGAGGGAAGAACGACGATGGGTCTGCTCCTTTCTCTTTCACTCTCCTAACTAATCAGACTTGCCTTGGGAAGCTCTGGGTGGAATGGAAATGGATTCTCCTCAAAGCAGTTGTGTTGGGTTCTGTTGAGACATACACTCACATGCATGCTCACCACTAAAGCCTCCAGTGGTGTTCACATATGAGGTGCTGCTACAAGGAGACCGTGCATATTTCCGTGGTCAGCAAAGCTCCAGGCTGTGCTGTGTGCTAATAGCTTACCAGCCAATACACACGCTCCACATCTGGTAATGACACCATCTTTTCAGTGTTCTATTTATTTTTCCCTTTTTGACTGAGGGAGGAAATGGGCCACATTCTCTTCGCTTCTTTCCTCTAATTGCTGTCTACATGTACATTTTTTCTATTGAACTCCTTGGTGTCAAGGAAAGAGAATTTTCATACATTTAAAGCATATACACTTCTGTCTGTAGGCCTGTTGCCCTTGAAAAAGATCCTACTTGCCTTTGGATAACCTCAGGAAAGTCTCTTGCTGGCCCCGATGCATCCCTCTGAGGGAGAGTTTGTTATGGATGCCTCTGTTAGTGGAGACTGTAAGAGTTCGGGACGGTTATTGGTTCAACCTTGGGATTTCCCTATTTTCCTTATGCTTCTTTTTCCCCCCTTGCTCCCTGTACAATGTGCGCATTATCCTTGATTTTTGATGATTATTTCAGATAAGGGTCTTTCTGTATTTAAAGAGGTAATTGTTTTGCATGTGCATGTGACGCATGTGTTTGTGTGTACGTGTTGGGAAGGGAAAGGAAGGAAGAAAGGAGAAAAGGAAAAAAAAATATAGGGCAAGAAATATGGCACAATCCCTGCTGGGCTGGTAACTTCTGGTACCATTATGGATGAAGAAATCTGGGCAGGATTTTCTAAGGCAGTGCTTTGTCGGAATAAGCAGGTATGGCTATTTGGCTATGTGGAGAGTAGAGTTGTCCAATTACAGAGGACTCCGAATAGCAGGATGAGAGGTTTGCATTTAATGGATAGTGAAGAGCAATTGAAGCTTTGTGTGCCAGGAAGTGCCATGTGCAGACTGGACTAGAGCAGGAGGAGCCCGGGTGTGGGGGGTGCATGGGTGTGGGGGGTGCTGTTGAAATTCCTCACTCAAAGGAAGACAGGCTTGCACTGTGGGTGGGGGGACAGCAGGAATGCAGCAGATCAGTTAGAGGGGAAGGACACTTCAGAGGTCTGTGCATAGCCACTGATTGGCTCAGGAGTCAAGGGAGAGGGCGTAGACAGAGATGGACCCTCTGGAGTCAGGTCACGAAATAGCACAGTCTGGAGGGACTGCTGGGAGGCACGTGACCTAACAAGGACACATCATATTAGAACTGATGATTTTCTTTTTCTAAGATTTTATTTATTTATTTATTTAGAGCTCGAATGGGGGGAGGGGCAGAGGGAGAGGTTGGGAGAATCTCCAGCAGACTCCTCGCTGAGTGTGGGACTCTGACATGGGGCTCGACATCACGACCCTGAGACCGTGACCTAAGCCGAAATCAAGAGTCAGACATTTAACCAACCGAGCCACCCAGCCGCCCCAGCACTGTTGATCTTCTGAATATGAAGGAAGTTGAGATGACCCATTGATAGTTTTCACACCCAGGGAGTACCCTGCGACCTAATGAGCAGATTAGAAAGTATGGTAGACATATCTCCGTATGCAACAATTCACTCCCTGAATGTGCCCTCATGAAATTGGATAAACAGGGAAAGACACGAATTATACCTGCCCAATGTTCACTTTAGAAAACTCCCTAAATGCTTGCACCTGATGTGATGATGAAAAAGCACTGGTTGCCATCTTCCCTCCTCATCCTGATGGGGACTGCAGTGACAAGCGCCTATCCAAACTGCCCCGACCTGTGCCTCCCATCCTCCTGGGGCCATGCCTTGGGGGCCTGTAAGTGTGGAAAGGAAAGATGGGCGCTGTGCTACTGGCCAGGCCCATCTTGACACACGAACACATGGCACGTGTGTGTGCAGACACTGAGCTCAGAGGGGTGACATCTCCATTGTCCCTGAAGGCCTCACTGCTCCTCCTTCTCTTCTGAACCATCAGAGCTCATCCTAGGTCCTTGGAAACTTCCACCAGTGCTAAGGTTAGTAGGAGGCAAGGCACGGTAAGTAAGGGACTTAGCACAGTGCCCAGCACACACAGAGCAGTCAGTGCATGTTAGCATTAACCATTATTGCTATATTCTTGCCACCCCTCTTACACAGCTGCAAGCTCTGTGAGGGAAGGCTTTGCATCACCTTGGTATTTGGGTCCCTTACACTACTCAATCATGGTAGGTTCAATAATGGTTGTCGAATGATGAAGAGTAGGGCCACATGAATTTTCTTCTTCACATCAGAGCTTTACATGTAGTCTTCGCTTTGCACAGTGGTGTGGGACTGTAGAAATGACCAAGCAAGCTGAAACTGTGTGAAGCTATCTCAGTAATCAATGAGAATAATCAACGATCAATAATCAATGAGATTGTTTCATGACCTGCAAAATTTTTGTCAAAACATTAAGGACTTTCTTACTGTTGGTTGTAAATGTAAAAGAAAATTTTAAACATAGCAAAACTAATATTTAACATACTATAATTTAAAACATTAGAAATACTGAGAAATAATGTTTGATTTCTTTATACACGTTTTTTAAAAAGAGTTTTCTCTTTTAAAAAGAGAAATGCACCAAGCATCTTTTTTATGCCTTGTTGAATTATACTCCTTTCTAAATTCGGCTGGTCTTCTAACATTCTGTCTTTTACCTTGAATGCCATGAAATATCCCCACGTTCCCTTAAGATGACTTTTTTTTTTTGCCAGCATTTTCATCTTTTTTTTTTTCACAATCATTTTCCTTGTTTATTTCAACAGGTTTGCTGGGTTCCTCTGGCTGCATATCTAGAATCTCTCAAACAATAGCAGCAGCACCATCTTTCCCATCCTTCCCACCCAACACCCTTCAGGTATTTCTTCTATAACTCTGCTCCCATCTGGTTAAACTTTTACTTCCCAAATCACCACTTTCTGTTTCTTTGCTACACTTTTGACTTTGTTGGCTGATTCTCTTTAAGGAGGGAGTCTCCATTTCTGTAAAATGTCATGTGGGTTTACCCCTGGGAGATAAGGAGGCCACACAACCACACGCTTTGCTGTCTGTGCATGAACTGATACCAGATGCACAGTGACCAGTCACCGGCAGGCTGTGAAGGGAGTGATGTGGTGGGTCCCCAGTCATGACACACATCTGTAATTTATGTAGTGATCTGTGAACTGAAGTGCAAGCAGCAGTTTGTATGTGACACAATTACTCACAGTTAATATACTTTGGTGACTGAAATTGGAACTGTGCTTTTGGGGGACTGATATTAATTAAGTTTAGTTACTACAGGGTAAGTGGAATTTGTGTATATGGGAAATGTGCAAGGAGGGGGGCTGCCTGCATAGTCCATAATGTGAGGTGTGCCTGATAATATAGGTGTAATTGTCACTAAGTGGTTTTTGTTATTCTTGACCATCAATTTATAGAGGTCCTTGTTGAAGTTATCAGGTTGCTCATGTGTGAATGAGCTTTCCTCCTCCAAGAAATGGCATTCCCAGTTTTCCTCTTTGAATCCATTGCTCCACATGTATTTGAGGGAAATTTGCTTGATGCTTTCTAGAGTGGCTTCCATGCTGTGGTACCCAGATCACGGTGATCAAGCACATGGAACAAGAGTTAGTGTTAAAGAAGTTGCAGGCTTTCTCAGAGAATTTAATACATTCATGCGCATTGTGAATCTCTAGATATATCATGTTTCCTGGATTCAGAACTGCTATGATTTAAAAAGTGTCATTGGGTTAATAACAGCTTTATACAAAGTGTCTTGGACTACTAGGGCTACTATAGCAAAGTTCCACAGACTGGGTGAGTTAAATAACAGAAGTTTATTTTTTGACAGTTCCGGAGGCTAAAAGTCCAAGATCCAGGTGTCAACAAGGTTGGTTCCTACTGAGGCCTCTGTCCTTGGCTTGAAGCACCTTCTTCCTGTGTGCTTGCATGGTCTTCCTTCATGCACACACATTTCTTTGGGAGTCCAAATGTTTTATTCTTACAAAGACATGAAGCAGATTGTATTAGAGTCCACCCAAACAGCTTCATTTTGACTTAATCAGCTCTGTAAAGGTCCTGTCTCCAAACTGGAGAGCCACATCCTGATGTACGGGGGGTTAGGGCTTCAATATATGAATTTCACTGAATGAAATTCAGCCCATAAGAGGATGTAAGGAAATGCTGCACATTAATTATGAGATGAATTCTGAGTTTAGAAATGTGGAAAAGTTGGTAAAAGTTAGTATTAGAATCAAGGAAATGTGTATACAGTATTTGTCAAATTTATTTCACACTGGCACACTTCTTTCATAAATCATCTCATTGAGGTTGTATTCTATTGATCATACTTAATGCAAAATGTCAAAGTTGGCTGGTAAAGAGACAGTAGGAAACAACTCACTCATTTTTGTATGGTATAGAGAAAGTTGTCTACTAAAAGATTTTGTTTCAGTTTTCCTGACCGTCTAAATATGTATATAGGAAATTTACCACAATCATCAGAGATTTAAACTCTTGGCCTCCACGTGCAAGTTTAAGAGGGGTTCCTTAGTTGCTGTCAGTTGCAAAATGGTCCTTTCCAATGGGGGTGAGCCCCTCATCTTGTGATGTTCCTTACTTTGCGGGGCTCCTTGGTGCTCAATCTATACTCCATCAGTCAGGATTCTTTGGGTGGCACGTGTGCCTCATCCCAACTTTGGATGCCTCTAGCTTCCCATCACAGTTTCAAACCCTGGTGAGGGACATCTGCAGGACCTCCCCCAACATTCACATATGCTCAACCTGGAAATAGAAGTCAATGGACCTAGAGGCAGAGCCCAAGGGATAAATGCTCTTGTCTCTCATCCCTCAGGTAGATGATTCTGAGATGTACTGCACAGGTTGCTCCCAAAGCCCTAGCAAGATCTTTCTCCAGGCATCTTTGGGATTAATTTGGTAATACATCCTGGGATTAACATTTCCTCCTTCCCTCATTCCTGCTCACTGGACCCTTTTTGCATATAATTGCATATAATGTTCTGCTTTCGGGAAAATCCAGGCTAAGGCAGATGGGGGTCTTCTAACTCGACGCAGACCTGAGTCCTGGGTCTTTGCTTGGGACCCCAAATAACAGTGGGATGGGATGGGATATGGTACAGAGGTGGGGAAAGTGCAGATGCTCAATGGAAAGGAGTGTTGTTTCCAAAATCAGGGAGGAAATAAGTTGCAGAGACCAAAAACAGGTAAAAGAGCAAAAGAGAAGATTATCCACTATCTATATCATGGCCTTGAGTAGCAGTAGAAACTAGACTTTTGGAAATACGGTTTACTAAATGGTCAGGCTGGAAGTTTATTCACAAGTATGCCCTAGTGGTAGTTAGCATTCTATGTTCCCCCCTTTAGAAGAGACAAAACAGTCATGTTTCTCAAATTTTTAGTTATCGGAGCATATCTGGAGAGGAGATAAGATTATTATTCTCATTATACAGATGGGAAACAAAGGCAAAGTGATTTATTATCTCCCAAAGCCGTAAAAGAAGGCAGCTGCTGAGTTTGGGATTACGTTTTGGGTTTCCTGCCCATTGCAGTTGAGCCCCACCTTTTACTGGAACCAACCCCGAGGGAAGAAGGTTTGCTGGGTTTCCTGGAAGGCAGAGGTTTTCATTTGCATGCTCTGTGCTGGGGCTTTTGACTGGGTGCAGCCAGGAGAATGTTGCAGTTGGTATGCCTAAGGAATGGGAGGGGAGAGAAAGCATTCTGAGTAAGCCAGCCTTGGGATTGGGCTGTGTCATTGCCAACCATCTGCCCATGACTGGACTTGCCAGTGCCCGAGAAGAGTCTCTCTAACTCCATCCATGGACACCAAAGGACAGAACAGAACTCATTTCTCTACTGACTTGAGTCATGCCAACAGGTATTCTTTGAAAAATCACCATTTGTAGTTGAATCAAAAAAAAAATTGCCCTCAATATTTCACTGTTATTTTCGTGTGCTGGTGAACAACTATGATTTTCATGAGAAATTATCTCCACTGTATTTCTCAGTTGAAATACAGACAAAAACATGTTTCAACTTTTTGTTTTTTTAATGGTGGTTCTCATTTATTTTCAGCTTTTGGGTTATCTCCTGGGTCTGTATATTAAGGGAGGGATAAAAGAGGGGGACCAAACAGACTTGACGTTTATCAAAGGCATTTATATAGGTTACTCTATTTTGTCCTTATGACAGCCCTGTGAGACATGTACTATAATTGTCCTCTTTACAGAAGAGCAACCCAGAGCTTAGAGAGGTCCCATGCCATGAGCATCACTGGCCAGGTTAAATGAGAAAACCAGCATCCAAGCCCAGCCCCAGCTGTGCCTGACTCCAAAGCCTGTGCTGTTCCTACCACACACAGCCTAGCTTCCTGCACGGCTCATTCACGGTGCAGATGAGCTGGAGGTATTCTGGGAAGCCCACTGCCACAGTAAACCTAAATCCTGGGCTTGTCATGTTTTTTTCAACTGTGGTTTTTTTCCTGCTTTTTATTATAGATGTCAGATTTTCCTCCTTCCCTAAAAGTTATCTACACACACACACACACACACACACACACACACACACACACAAACACACATACACACACACACACCCTGTATCTGGGTAGGGGGGAGTGGAGATGGGAGACAGCAAAAGTACATGTTAAGTTTGAGTATATCTTAGTCTGTTAGGGCTTCCAGAACAAAGTGTCACAGACTGGGTGGCTTATAAACAACAGACATTTATTTCTCACAGTTCAGAAGTCCAAGATCAAGGGATCAAAGCACTGGCAGATTTGATGGCTGGTGAGAGTCCACTTCCTGATGAGGCTTACCCAGCCATCTCCTCACTGAATCCTCACCTGATGGAAGGGGTGAGAAAACTCTCTGGGGTCCCTGTTATAAGGGCACTAACCCCATTCAAGAGGGCTCCACCCTCATGACCTAGTCACTCCCAAAGGCCCACCTCCTAATGCCATTCCCTTGGGGGTTAGATTTCACACATGAATTATGGGGGGCATTGGCACCCCATTTCATTGATTCTAAGATGAGCACTTTCTCATGCACCAGCCTTCTGAAAGCCCCATGCCTAATGCTCACTGTTGGCCGGCAGTGTGTGGCCCAGTTCTCATTGCCAGTGTATGAGCATCAAAGCTCAAACAGCAGGTGTCAGAGACTTAGAGGAAAATTCCAGATGATCATGGAGGACTTTTAGAAGAAATACAGCCTTAACCAGAACTCTTCTGAAAGCTCTGGATGGCTCATAGGACAACTGTGGGTGGGGAAATAGGGATTTCCAAGGTCCTGCATTAAAGAGGGATTCCAAAGAGGTAGATTCTCTCTGTGGAAAAAGTTTTAGGCATAACTTAAGCCAATTTGTTTAGCTTATTTTTCCCTTTTTGTGTATGCAGAAGAGTGATACAAGATTTTAAAAATTCTATGTCCAAAGAGCTCTAGAAGGACTTTTAAAAAATTCGTTTAAAATAAAAACCCTCAGTGCTAAGAAAGCCTTGTGACACGAAAAGTTAGCTCTGAGTGCTTTTCTTTTCTTGGTGCTTCACTAAGTATATGTTATGCCAACAGAGTTTCAGATTCCATGGTATACGGTAGTATTTATGTTTTATATTTTAATACTCATCAATCTGTTTCTAATGTATTCGTGGAAAAATATGTGAGCCATCTTGCCATTAAACTATTTTCAAAATCTCATGGAAACCTGCCAATATTTTTGTTATTTAGCTAAGAAACTCTTTTGCTTTTGAAAGAAGGAAGTTCTGATATTGTAGGGCTATGTTTCTAGATACATTTTTGGTCAGGTTTTTGTTAATCCTGGCATTTTTCTAAAGCAAAAAAAAATCATCATAATAAATGAAGACAAGCAACATCAAAATGCTTTCATTATACAAAATATGCAATCTGAAGAACATAAAGTCAGTTGTTTGGATTGTATAAAGTTGCTGTGGATTGTATAAAAACATTTCAGTTCGAAAGCCTTGCTTATTTGCTCTTGCATTGGCTCACTATGATTAAGGATATGTGTGTCCTTGAGTTCCCTTGGTGGTGGCCCCATGAATTTATTTATTGGTATGTTTAAATAAAAAAATTTAACCTTATCATTGGTGCTGCAGGTGTATTTATTTATATTATCTTGCTTTTAGAAAAACACTACTGTATCATAAAATATTTTCACCTTAAATTACTTCCCACAAGCCTCAAGTTTCATGCAGTTCCTATCTGGGCATAAGAAGAAATCAATATACTCTGGTTTGAAGGGTAGTGGACTTTGGTTCTTGTCACACTTTCAGATAACAAATGCTTCACAGAAGTATTCCATTTTGCGCCATTCTTTCCATACCGACACTGCTGTGCAGTCATGTCTGGGCTGATAGCAGTTTCTAGGCTTGGAGGAAATTGCATTTCCAGGAAAGCAGAATGCGGACATCCCCTGGGTTATGTACACCTGCATTAAACGTAACACTCACCCCCAACACCAGCCCCCTGATTTGGGATTTGGTGCTCTGTTGGCCTTTTGAAGGAACAATCCTTTTCCCACTCCATGGCCCCCAAGACCCCAAGAAGCCAAGATCCTCAGTGTCTCCCTGCCTGCCCACCGTGGTGGGGATCTGGCTTGTTGCTTCCACATATGCTCTCCAACCTATGGTTCCGGAGCCTCTGTGGCTCCAGATATGGTGCCAGAGTTTGCTCCCACGGTCCCAATATCCTGAGGGGGAGAAGGGTTTCAGCTCTTCTGATCAGAAGGATCCCTGTTTAAAACTTTTGGTGGTGCCCCATTGCCTTAGGGATGAAGTCCAAACTCCTAAGGCGGCTTCTAAAATCCCTCATCATCGTCTGGGCTTCAGGGAACCTTCCAGTGACAGCTCTGCATTCCTGGCCCTCCACCCCAATGCTCCCCGACTCTGACCTTGGTCCAGTCCCCCTAGCTTGCCATACTTTCCCTGGCTCCCTGGTCTCTGCATGAGGCCTAGAGAGGGTTCGACTGGTTTTAGGGAGTCCTGTAAATGCATTGCCAAGAGTCTCCTTATTTTCATGGGAAAACACATTCCAAGCCAACTTGGAAACCAATGTGTGGAGCACGGTTGGCTGTAAGCAGGGGCTGCACAGGCTTTGTTAGCCAATCAAGTTACATTAGAAGAGTGGGGCCTGGGGACTAACCCCCTCCTCCAGCAAGCCCTTTTAGAGCTTTGGAAGCTTCCACTCAGAAGGCTGACCCATTGATTCCTGCCCTGTGTGGCATGTAAGGGTGCCTGAAATAGAACCGGCTAGAATAGAATGGTGGGCACCAAGGCAGCTCTGGTAAATAGTCCAGGTGCAAGGGGCCAGCGGGGCCAGGAAAGCCAGCACCCGAGGGCCTCACCACAATGGGAAGGGGCACAGCCAGCTCACTTGCAAAAGATACCCAGGGCTACTGCAAGCTCATTCTCAGGGGTTAATAGGTTTGAAATCAGTATTTATTGCAGTGGCTTTTCCTTGTGTGACTTCTGCGAGTTCTCACCTTCTTTCTAACCTCAGTAGGACACCTTCCCTTCCCTGGAGTTCAACTATGTGCCAGAGCTTTGGCTTGATGTCAAGGCTTCTGATGCCGTATCAGCAAACGTTTCTGTTATTCTTATCAAAACCAGCAGGTGACTTTTTTCTGGCCACAGTGAAAGCAGAGGCCTGCTCAGGTAAGCCCTGGGTGGTGGGCCAGGGTGCAGAGTCTGAGGGGGCTGAGCAGCAGGGTGGGCCTTCTGGAGTATTTTCATGCAGATGGAGGAAGGAAAAACTCCAGGACATTGTGGCTGAGGAAAGCAGTGACTCTAGGCAGTCCTGGGATGTGTGTGTGTGTGTGTGTGTGTGTGTGTGTGTGTATTTGTGCGCGCGCGCGCAGGCAAAGACCTTTATAGATTGATGGATATGGTGAACCTCAGAGCTTGCTAGCATCTGCCGGGAAGCAAGCTGGCTCTATTTTATGACCATCCCCTAGGCCAAGTCTCTGTCCATGATAACTACTGTGTATCAAGAACTTACTGCTATAGCTCAAACACTGTCCTAAGGAATTTGCATATATGCCCTCATTTCATCCTCAGAACAATCCCTGCAGTATTATTATCCCTGTTTAACACAGGAAGAAACAAGTTGGAGAGCTTGCACTGCTTTTCCAAATCTGGAAGCTGGGTCCCTCTGATAACCACAGCCAATGAGCTCTTCTGCTATTATTTGTCTCCTGGGGGTTATACAGAAATGGGCACTGCTTGGCTTCCAAAGATGCAGTAGAGAGAGGAGACTACGAGCTCATTGCCAGACTTTTCCCTCAACATTCTTCAAACCGTGTTATCAGAAATACAGTAAAAATGGCTGGATGTTGAGATTCAGGGACACAAAACCTTTTTTCTGGCTTCTTACCGGCTTCTTTTCATTGCTACTTCTAAATTCAGTGAGCCACCCTCCTGCCCTGCTTAAGAACTTTGAATGGCACCTGTTGCCCTCGGGGGTCAGATCTCCAGCCCTTAAGTGGCTTCCCGAGTCCTCCAGAACCCTTGGTCAGGTGAGCATGCGCACTATGGTCTGCACCTTACAAGGGAGCAATAATGCCATTTCAATTGAACATGTCTCAGGAAAACTATCAGACCCGTGTTTGTACAAGAAAGACACCTAGGTGTTGCTGGTGGGAAAACCCTCCGTGTGAGTGACTCAGAACTTGGGAACGGCACTCCCACCCCAACAGAATAGTTATTCAGCTTCTGGTTATTTCCTGCAGAATCCCTTCAGCCGGCTCAGCCTGCCTGGAGCTGGAATGGGTCTGGACGCTTGGCTGGGTCCTCCTCTTTATGCACCTTCCCACCACCCAGAGCACCGATCTGATAAGGGCTGGGGCCTCAGTGTTGCCTGTGTCCCCCTCTGCTTCCTTAAAATGCACAGCTGCCTTTTGCTGCTGGGAAAATATTTATTGAAGGTCTGGCTGTAGCTGAGAGAGTTTGACAACTCGTAAAGCACAAACATTCTTTATCTGCAGGATGAGGTTAGTTTCTTTTGGGCCTGGTGTTTTGTAAGAAGGAAATCGCTTTCATAAGCATCAGATTAGATCCAGGAAGCATCCACAGGACAATGAAAAGCTGATAGAGGTCCAGCGTCGGGATTTTCCCGTTGGTCACTACTGCCACCTTCTGGCTGATCTTGTGAACTACACAGTATGGACTGTATCAGGAAAGCTTCCTTTACCCCAGTATTCGCCTTTTTTATAAGCTCTGTGTGGCGCAAAAGGGAAATAAGAATTATTCTTTAAATAGAGTATTTATTGGTAGATTTCATATTAGCAAGAATGATAAAGCAGACAGAAGAATGACATAAAAGTAAAAAATACAGTGGACTGTTCGCATTTGAGGCAATAGGGAAAAGAATCCGGTGTTTAGCCTTTATCTGAGTTTCTAAAACCTCCTGTCCACTCTCTAAAGCTGATTTCTTAGCGCATTTATGTTACTCTATCAATCATTTTGGAAAGTCAGTACAAAATTAGGGACTTAAGTGAAAATTGTTACCTACAAAAAAATTATTGGGTGTAAGACACGTCCTTACTTATGCAGTAAGAAACCTCAGTCTTTTAAAAGTTTTTATTTTAATTAGTCGATGCTCATCACAAGTTCACTCATTAACCCCTATCACCTACTTAACCCAGCCCCCTACCCACCTCCTCTCTGGTCACCATCAGTTTGTTCTCTAGAGTTAAGCATCTGTTTCTTGGTTTGCCTCTTTCCCTCTTTTTTCCCTTTGTTCACTTGTTTTATTTCTTAAATTTCACAGATGAGCGAAGTCATATGGTATTTGTCTTTCTCTCACTCACTTATTTCATTTAGCCTTACACCCTCTAATTCCGTCCACATCATTGCAAATGGCAAGATCTCATTCTTTCTGATGGCTGAGTAATATTGCAGTGTATATATACCACATCTTCTTTATCCATTCATCCACCAACGGACATATGGGCTCATTCCATATTTTGGCTATTGTGTATATTGCTCCTATAAACATTGGGGTGCATGTATCCCTTTGAATTAGTGTTTTTGTATTCTTTGGGTAAATACTCAGTAATGTGGTTGCTGGATCGTGGGGTGGTTCTATTTTTAACTTTTTGAGGAACTTCCATAATGTTTTCCACAGTGGCTGCACCAGTTTGTCTTCCCACCAACAGTGTGGGAGGGTTCCCCTTTCTCCACATCCTTGTCAACACCTGTTGTTTCTTGTGTTTTTGATTTTAGCTATTCTGACAGGTGTGAAGTGATATCTCATTATAGTTTTGATTTGCATTTCCCTGATGATCAGTGATATTGAGCATCTTTTCATGTGTCTGTTGGTCATCCAAATGTCTTTGGAGAATTGTCTGTTCACTACTTATGCCCAGTTTTTAATTGGATTATTTGCTTTTTGGGTGTTTATTTGTATAAGTTCTTTATATATTTTAGATAATAACCCTTTATCAGATATATCATTTGCAAATATCTTCTCCCATTCTGTAGGTTCTCAGTTTTTCCCTATTGAGGATGATGTTAGCTGTAGGTTTTTCATATATGGTCTTTATTATGTTGAGGTATGTCTCCTCTAAACCTACTTTATTGATGGTTTTTATTGTGAATGAATGTCATACTTTGTCAAATGTTTTTTCTGTGTTTATTGAAATGATCATATGGTTCTTATCCTATCTCTTATTGATGTGATGTATCACACTGATTGGTTTGTTAATATTGAACCATGTTTGCAACCCAGGAATGAATCCCACTTGATTGTGGTGAATGATTTTTTAAAAATGTATTGTTGGATTTGGTTTGCTAGTATTCTGGTGAAGATTTTTACATCTCTGTTCATCAGAGATATTGGCCTGTAGTTCTCTCTGTCTCTGTCTCTCTTTTTTGTAGTGTCTTTATCTGGTTTTGGTATTAGGGTAATGCTGTCCTCATAGAATGAATTTGGAAGTTTCCTTCCCTCTTCTATTTTTTGGAATAGTTTGAGAAGAATAGGTATTAATTACTCTTTAAATGTTTGGTAGAACTTGCCTGTGAAGCCATGTTGGGAGTTCTTTGATCAGTGATTCAGTTTCCTTGCTGGTAATGAGTCTGTTCAAGTTTTCTATTTCTTTCTGTTTCAGTTTTGGTAGTTTATATGTTTCTGGGAATTTATCCATTTCTTCTAGGTTGTCCAATTTGTTGGCAGATAGTTTTTCATAATATTCTCTTATAACTGTATTTCTGTAATGTTGGTTATTTCTCCTCTCTCATTTGCAATTTTATTTATTTGGGTCCTTTCTCTTATTTTTCTTGTTAAGTCTGGCTAGAGGTTTATCAATTTTATGGATTTTTTTTTCCCAAAGAAACAGCTCCTGGTTTCATTGATCTGTTCTATTGGTGTTTTGTTTGTTTGCTTGCTTCTATATCATTTATTTCTGTTCTACTCTTTATTATTTCCTTCCTTCTGTGGGCTTTAGGTTTTGTTTGTTCTTCTTTTTCTAGCCCCTTCAGGTGTAAGGTTAGGTTGTTTATTTGAGTTTTTTCTTGCTTCTTGAGGTAGGCCTGTATTGCTATAAACTTCCATCTTAGAACTGCTTTTGTTGCATCCCAAAGGTTTTGAACCATTGTCTTCATTTTCATTTTTTTCCACGTGCTTTTTAATTTCTTCTTTTATTTTCCAGTTGACCCATTCATTGCTTAGTAGCATGTTACTTAATCTCCATGTATTTGTGGTCTTTCCAGATTTTTTTTCTTGTGGTTGATTTCGAGTTTCATAGCATTGTGGTTAGAAAAGATGCATGATATGATTTTGATCTTTTTAAATTTATTGAGGCTTGCTTTGTGGCCTAAAATGTGATCGATTCTGGAGAATGTTCCATGTGCACTTGAAAAGATTGTGCAGTCTGATGTTCTGGGATGGACTATTCTGAATTTATCTGTTAAATCCATCTGGCCCAATGTGTCATCCAAAGCCATTTTTTCCTTGTTGATATTCTGTTTAGATGATCTGTCCATTGATGTAGGTGGGTGTTGAAATCCCCTACTATCATTGTGTTATTATTGGTTAGTTCCTTTATGTTTGTTATTAACTGTTTTATGTATTTGGGTGCTCCCATGTGGAGTGCATAAATATTTGCAAAGGTTATATCTTCTTGTTGAATTGTCCCTTCTATTATTATATATACTGTCTTTCTTTGTCTTTTGTTACAGTCTTTGTTTTAAAGTCTATTTTGTCTGATATAAGTATTGCTACCCAGTCTTTCTTTTGACATTCATTTCCATGCTAGATGTTTCTCCATCCTCTCACTTTCAATCTGCGGGTGATTTTAGGTCTAAAATGAGTCTCTTGTAGGCAGCATATAGATGGGTCTTTTTTTTTCTTTTTATCCATTCTGTCACCCAATGTCTTTTGTATGGAGTGTTTAATCCATTTAATTCAAAGTAATTATAATATATATGTATTTATTGACATTTTGTTACCTGTTTTGTGGTTGTTTCTGAAGATTTTCTCTGATCCTTTCTTGTCTTTCTCTCTTTCATGTTTTACTGGGTTTTTAAATGATATATTTGGAATTCTTCCTCTTCTTTCTTTGCAAATTTATTAGTGGTTTTTTAATTTGTGATTACCATTAGGTTTGTATATAACCTTTTCTGCATATAGCAGTCTATAGTAAGTTGATGGTCTTTTTAAGTTTGAACCCATTCTTTACTACTCTCCTCCCCACGTTTATGTATATGGTGTCATATTTTACATTATTTTATTTTGTGAGTTCCTTGATTGATTTTTTTTACAGAAGTATTCATTTTTACTGCCTTTGTGTTTCCTACCTTCATACTGTCATTTTTAATTTTTCCTTTCCACTCAGATTCCCCTTTAATATTTTTTGTAGGGGTGGTTAGTGGTCATGAACTCCTTTAGTTTTTATTTGCCTGGGAAACTGTCTCTCCTATTCTGAATGATAGCCTTGCTGGATAGAGTATTCATGGCTGCGGGCTTTTCATTTGAATTCAGCACTTTGAATATATCATGCCACTCCTTTCTGGCTTGGAAAGTTTCTGCTGAAAAATCCCCCCATAGCCTATGGTTTTTCCTTTGTATATAACTGTCTTCTTTTGTCTTGATGCTTTTAATATTTTTTCTATATCACTACATTTTGCCATTTTAATTACCATATGTCCTTCCCCAGATTAGGGGAGTTTTCAGCTATTATTTCTTCAAATAAATTCTCTGCCCCCTTTTCTGTCTCTTCTCTTCTGGGCTCCTATAATACAAATGTTATTACATTTGATGGAGTCACGGAGTTCCCTAGGTCTATTCTCATTTTACATAGTTATTTATTCACTCTTTTTTTTAGCTTGATTACTTTTCATTACTCTGTCTTCTAGGTCATTAATTCATTCCTCTGCTTCTTCCAGCCTGCTGTTCATTCCATCAACTGTGTTTCTCATTTCACTTATTGAGCCTTTTATCTCTGCTATGTTATTTCTTATCTCTGTGTTAATGGTTTTACTGAGGTCCTCTATTCTTTTCTCAAAGCGAGTGAGTATCCTTATGATCACTGCTATAAATTCTCCATCAGGCATGCTATTTATAGCTGTTTTGCTTAGATTTCTGGCCATGGCCTTGTCCTGTTCTTTCATTTGGGATAAATTCCTCTGAATTCTCATTTTGTCTAAGTCTCTGTGTTAGGAAAGTCAGCTACATCTCCGGTTCTTGAGGGTAATGGTTTTATGAAGAAAAGTTCCTGCAGTAACCTACAATGTAGTGTCCCCTGTTCCCCTGGGCCTGGCACTTCTGGGAGTGTCTCCAATGTGTGCTGCATGCATCCTGCTGCTGGATCCTGGCCACTTTATTCTTCAGGCCAGTCATCTGCAGATGCTCTGTTTGCCTGTTGTGGGCAGTGTTGGGTCGCTGGCCCTAATGTGGTGTGTTTTAACTAGATGGTCTCTGGTCTGCTTGTGAAATGAGACCTGTTGCTGCCACCACTGGAACCAAGGCTGGATCTGGAGACACAGTGTTGGCAGGGGTTTGGGCTGGTGTTCTAGGGGAAGGGGCCTGGCACACTGGGACTGAGGCAAGCATGACTGAGAAGGATAGTTACACTGGAGTACAGGGCTGTAGGGCTTGGTATAAGCAAGTTAGGTAGTAAGTGTTGGTGCTATGCTGGTTCCCACAGGTGGCCCAGTGCTTTTATGCTAAGGTGTGGAGGAGGCAAATGGCCCCTGCCACTTCCTTTTTTTCTGGAGGGGTCTCTCTGTGAATGCTGCCTCTCTGGGACATGTTCTGAGATGAGCAACTAACCCCTCCACTGTGTGCCCCAGGTGTTCTTCAGATTGCTGTTTTCCACTGTGTATCCAAGGGCTGTTTGCCCTGCTTTTTCTCCAAGAGTAGCTCCACTGTCCTTTAAGCTCTCCCAGAGCCAAGCATGCTGAACCTTTAAAACTCCAGACTTTAAGCTCTGCAGGTTGTAAGAACTCACAAAATTCAGGCCCTCTCTCTTTCTAAGCCAGTTGCTGTGGGGATTCATTTTTCCTGTGTGCTCTCCTGTGTGTTAGTCTGTCTCTGGCCCTTCTCTGTGACTGCAGCTCCCTCCTGACCACAACAGCCATGATGGATTTTAGAATGCCTTGGACAATTACACTTCCTGCCATCAGAGATCCAAGAGGTACATTCTCATTGCTGCTGCAGACACCCAGAGCAAAGATTACACTTCTCGTCCTCTCTTGAAGTTTAATGGCCTTGTGTTGAGTTCTGGCCAATATGGTACATGTGTAAGCTGCATAAACAACTTTCGGAAATGGCTCTTAAAAGAAAAGGACTGTGCACTCCTTCCCTGCCCTTTCTCTTCTCTTACTGGCTGGATTATGATGAGATGACTATACCTGAATAGCCGTTTTGGACCATGAGACAGAAGCCCTCTGTGGAAGGATGATGAAGCCCCAAAATGAAACAAATCCAAACTCACTGATTATGGACAGCCTAAGTTCATGGGAGAGAAAAATAAACTTCTATCTTTGTAAATCACTGCTTGATTTTCTGTCCCTCGAAATGGAACTTAATCCTAATTGAAAAAGATCTACATTTTGTATGTAAAGCCTGAAGGCTATAGGAGTAATATTTCTCATGGTATAAATGATGGCACAAAGAAAAACTTAATCACCCAGGACGGTGACTGGGAGATGATATTTATCCCATAGGCTGAGGGTACTAGCGGATCCCACCTTTCTGTTGCTAGGATGGCATCCCTCTTCGTTAGCAAGGACAAGAGAAGGAAACCACTGATGTTCATCATGGAGAAGTCTTTGAAAACAGCATGTGAGAAAGCAGCTTAAATCCCCCCACTGTGTGCCAGGTTCACAGAGTTTGCTGAATGAAGGGACCAAGAAGGAAACCAGCTTGATTTTAATTGTCTGCCAAATCTGTTGAAAATTAACTTTTTCTAAACTAATTCCTTTTGAAGCTTTCAAAGCTTCAGAACATAATAAATGTTACCCTTCATCAGGCTTGTCATTAATTCAACCCACTACCATTCTTTGACCATGGCACATGGGCTGTTTTCTGGAAGGATATGGCTGTTCTCTCTGATGACTTTCAAAACATGATTTTACCCATCTAAACTTTTTAGCTATGTTACCCATACCATTTTTAACCCTTATGTGTATTTTCAATGTGTGACAACTGAAGAATAGCAAATTCTGTTTACTAAGTGCCCTATAGGTTTTGAGGCATTAGAAGAGGAGTTAGTACATGGACCTGGAGATAAACCAGTCTGATTCTAGCTTTGGCTCTGCCATTGAACCACTGTGTCACTTTGGGCTTAATTTTTGAGATTATTCCTCATTTGTGATAGTCCCTAGTTTATGGGGTTGTTGTGAGAATTAAATTAGACAATGCATGAAAAAGCTTAGAGGCTCAGTACAGAGTGCTGGTCATGTTGTAAGTACACAGTAAGCATTAGCTATTGCTAGCAATTTGATGCCCAGTCTCCAGTCCCAAGTTGTCCAATATAGCATCTACTGGTCACATGTGGCCATTAAGCACTTGAAATGAGGCTATCTCAAATTGAGATGTGCCGTGAATGTAAAATACAAACTAGATTTTGAAGTCTTAGTATGAACACAAGAATGTAAAATATTTCTTGGATAATTTTAGAAATATTGATTACATGTTGGAATGATAAATTTTGGATATATTGTGTTAATAAAATATATTATTAAAGGTAATTTCACCTGTTTCTTTTTCCTTTTGTAAAATGTGGCTACTAGAAAATTTAAAATTATAGCTATGGCTTGCACATCAGATTTCTTTTTTACAGTACAGGTCTAGGTAGGCAGATGGGTGGGATGGTAAAGTGAACCCCAAAATCATGGTCCATATGGTTAGTATTTGGTGACTAATAGGGGCTTGGACGAGGGTCAGGTAGAGGAAATCTACACGCTAGGGCATGGGGAATACTTAATACTAATCAATTCTAAATATCCTGTCTGAGGTCAAGGGGTGGTCACTGAGTGAGCAGCACTCAGATACCTGAGTCTAAAGATGGGCTCAAAAATCCGGGGGTTCAGACAATGGAAGTTCAGAGAGGTGCAAACCAGGATCTGGGATGGAGTCTAAGATCCAGGGTGGAGCATATTGTTGACAGAGCACCAAATGGCAAGGAGTGACCAGGGGCCTGAACCAAGGAAGCAGCAGTTCAGGGGTGGAAAATCCACTTCTCAGGGGCATTGTTGGTATGGGCACAGTTCAGTTCCACAGATACTGATTAGAACGAACTATGTGCCAGACCTTTTACTAGAAACTCATTCATGAAAGCACTATGCTTGCCTGCAAGGTGCTCACAGTTTGGTGGGAAAGACAGATAAATAAACAGATAACTGTAGCACACAGTGATGAAGTACTGTGATAAAAATACAATGGGAGCTCATTGTAGAGAAAACTAATCCATTCTTGTGCATAAGAGACATCTTCCTAGAGAAAGCAACATCTCAACTAAGACCTATGGGGAAGTAGCCAGGAAAGAAGGGGTAAGCACATTTTAGGTAAGGGAGCCGCATGGGCAAAGGCTAGGTCAGGAGAGCACTGTGCACTCCAGGAGTTGCAATTGCTCAGTTGCCTCAGAGTAGATTGAAAAGCGGGAGTGGTTGGAAACTGGAGAGAGGAGGAGAGGCCAGATCATAGAGTGGATGGAATCACAGATGAAGGGCTTTGAGGGCACAAGGCAGGGGGCTTTATAGAACTTTAAGCACAGGAGTGGTATGGCCAAATTTGTGCTTTAGAAAGATTTTTCTGACTACCTTGTGAGGGTTCTAGTTCTGGATAAGATGTATTAAACACACCCCATCCAATCTTTCCCTCTTAAATCAGGTATAAAACCTGGATAGAATGCATGGAGCAGCTATTTAAGGACTCTGAAAGTGAATAGTAGCAAATGGATCAGAGAAGATCAACAGTTGAAGTATCACTAAGCCAGTGGTGAGTTTACATTTTTTTCCTTTCCAATATTTCCTGGACTCAGCACAGCCTGAAACCTGGAAGGTGGCACGAGCACAAAGAAAGATCTAGGAGAAACCCTCTGGTTCAGACTTGAGGAGTGGATAAGGGATCTCTTAATAGTAACAGAAAGTGGGAAAATCCCCATTTTTCCTCTTTTCTTCATTCTCTTTCATTTCAGTCCCTAAACAATCCTTTGGTGGCAGCAGGAACAGTGGCAGCAATGGGAGCCCCAAAACTGTGAGGGAGGGGAACTTCCTCTCCAATCGGTAAAGCTGTGGTCCCAAGAAGATGGGCTGGACCCTTGTTATTTTTTTTAAACTTTCTTTCATTGCTTGGTCCCAGGCATGGGCTCAGTTGCACCAAGTGTGTGTCAGATTGAGTAAATAAGTCCCCACATTTTGGCTGGAGACTGAAAAGACCAGAAAATATTGGGGAAATCACAGAAAGGAAGGAGCTCAGGAAAGCAATCTTATAAAGTTGTTTTTGAACAGCTGGACTCACCCTTGAGCTGCACATGAATGGATCTGAGCCTAAACAGAATGTCATAGACTTTGAGAACTGACCCATTGGTTAGACCAGCACCAGCACCCAGACTACCCACTGGGTGGCACACATGTGGGACACATCTGAATAATGCTGCAAAAGCTTTGACAATGTTACTGATATTTAAACCACATGGGCAGAGCAGCCTGAACCCAACAGAGCCTGCTAAACAAAGCAGTTTCCCTGTCTAAACAAAACCATCAATATTCCCCATAGGTTTGAAATAAGACTTGGAGACTTAAAACATAATGTCCAAAATATCCAGGAAATAATCTAAAATTACTTAGCATACAAAGAACCAGGAAAATTTTAACTTGCATGGGAAAAGATCCAACAGATGCCAAAGCCATGATATCATAGATATTGGAATTATCTGACAGACTTTAAAGCAGCAATTATAAGAAAGCTCCAAGAAGTAATGGCAAACCTTCTTGAAATGAATGAGAGGATAGAAAGTCTCAGCAAACAAAAAATACTAAATGGTGAAAAGAACCAAACAGGAATTGTAAAAGTGAAAAATACAGTAACCAAAATTTTAAAACCTGAGTGGGCTTTATGGAAATGATAAAGAGCCAATGAACTTGAAGATAGATCAATAGAAATGATCTAATATGAATAACTGAATGTTCAGCTTCTAATGTTCAAAATTGATTTTTCCAGCCTGACAATAAGTTTTGGTAAAGGAAAACATCTTATAATATTTTTAGCTCTTATTAAGCATCTCAAGAACCATGCCTGGGTGGTGGGCAGGGGGGGGGGTCCATTCTTTCCACAGTATGCCTTAGTTGTGCAGCTTGTTGCTAGGGGTAGCAGAATGAGGGAAAATCCATCCCTTTCCATCCTGGGAGATGATGAGAGAAAAAACAGTGAAAAAGAGGCAGGAGAGGTAGCTGGTTGGAAGTGTGTTGCAATTTTCTCTATTTATACTGTGGAGAACTGAGAGTGCCGAGGTATCAGAGACGTTTTGGAGCTGGCTTGTATCAGTTCTTTGGAACTGACTGTTAAAATTTCAGGAATTTTGCAACCTGATTGTTAAAAGAGTTTGCAGCTTGAAATTTGACATCGTGGGGATATTTGCACCATGATAACTGGCAAACACTTCAAACTCCTGGAGAGCCTGTTGTTAAGTTACCAGCATAGTACTGTGACAGATAGATCAAAGGGAACATGATGGGGGCAGGGGGCAGGGGGCAGGGCATGCTTTCCCTCTTCACCATTTGGAACCCTGGAAGACAATGTTTATGCAGGGACTATATTAGCAAGGTGTGATCGAACATGGTAGTATGCCATGGTTGGACAGAGAGCAAGTCTGGTTAATACTCTAAACCCTACCTGGTTTGTGAAATCACATAAATGCTAGACTGAAAACCATGGGCCTGCGGTGGTAAGGTGAAGATCCCCACCACAGAGCCTGGTCAAGGGACTCAGATTCAGCTGTCTGTTGACCAGTGAGAGCTGAAAGAAGGCTGAGTCAGTGGGAGGATTCACAGAAATGGAACTGGCCACAGGGTCATGAGGCTCAGATATCATCAGCAGACTGGCGGATCCAACAGACAAAATCAGAACACCTTAGTGCCAGAATGACCAAGATAAGCTGGGGCTGCGGATAGGTCCTGGATCCCCAAATCCCTTTATTCCGCCACCATGAGGTCATAGGAGGCCTCCTCCCCCATATAACAGGTACCATTGGGAAGAGGTGGGTTTGGAAGTAAGGGGACTGAAATACAATTCCCCCATACATGAATACCAAAGGGACTGTTGAAGTCACTACATCTAACTAAGATGGGAAATTGGTCTATAATCCTCTTTCCTCTGCTACATGAGAGTGGGAGCTCAGTAGGAAAACAGAATCTGGTATAGATCCAAACTAAACAGACCACATTTTTTCTTCCTATTTGACTGGTAGTATCAATTTGCTACCCGGCAACACCTGGAAAATAAATAAATAACGTAGCTTGTATTTATCCAAATGTATAATTCATGATTTTTTTTTTTTTTTTTTTAAAGCTCAGTCATTCTTTGCAGACAGAGGTTTGACTGCACCTTTATTGTGCAGATGGAAAAGATGCTGGAGCGTATTGTAGTTGAAGGATTTGAAAGACTACATCTTGGGTGCCTCTCCATGATGTGGGGCTTTGCTGTCAGGCTGGTAAGTCCAGAAACTAAATTTTTATCACTTATCCCTGGAATAACCAGCATCAGAGGAAGTGGTTCATTTTAAACTCAGGAGAGGTGAATTGATAACAAACACTGAGTTTATTTAGTTGCCTTGAAAAGTGAAACTGCCAGTGGGCTGGAAAGCTCAAACATGTAGGATGTAAGGGCCAAAAAGATAGCTGAGATCATTTAGTGCAGGCAAATGAGACCAGGAAGGTGAGAACACGTACTCAAAGTTAGGCAGCTTATCCATCACCCGTGACCAGGCTGGAACTCAAACTCAGACCCCACTCCCATTTTACGTAAGGACTCTGGGATTCTACCCCCCACCTCTACCTCTGCAGAAGAGTCTATGTGAGGAACCACATCACAGCTGGGAGGCTGTTTAACAGTCTTGCAGTTAGAATAAGAGCTTCATTCCACTTGCCAAACGCATGGGAATCTCCGTGGGCCCATCTTTCGGATACACAGAAGCTGATTCTCTGCCTCTTTTTTTCTAAACTCCATGGAAGAAAGATCCCTGGGTCTTTCCTGAGGCCGTAAATGGTTAGTTAGGACATATTATCTTTGAGTGACATGCGAAGCCCAATACACAGTTTTGATTGGATCAAAATGTGTCCCAAATCATGCAGTAATAATAATAGTGGGTGGTGGTAGGTCTCGTTATTGGGCGTTTGTTGTATATATGTCAAGTATTGGCTTTGAGCACTTTACATGTGTTATCTTTTTATTGACAGACTTAAAAACATCTCTAAGGGTCTATTAGTTTCTACCTCAGAATGTGTTGTTTTTTTTCCCCCCATGTGGGCCTCCACGGCCTGGAACTGTGTGGCTGATGGGCCACATCAGCTGCTATGCCTCATTTGGCTGTCTCAGTATGTCATCTCTTCTCTCTTACACCCTGAGTACCCCACATGGCTGTGTCTTGGAGGGCTCTGAGAGCCTTGGGAACTCTTGGGGGGAGACCTGGGCTCTGTCAAGCACATACTTTCTCTTTTACATAGGTTTGAATCTGTGTGTTGGCTTATGTGCAAGGTTGGTGAGCGGCTTGAGAGACTTGTGTTTTGTTTTCCACAAGAAGGGGAGAATGAAGGCACTGACGAAAATTGGAAACGTTTCAGAGAAATGTAATCTTCTAGAGATACAAACGTAGCACAGAGAAGTGTAGGTAAGTGGTTGAGCTTTATGGTCTACCCCTGTGTGGGCCCTTCACAAGAAAAAATGGCGGGCGAATCCCCTTGTGCGGTCCTGGACTCTGAAAGAGGCAGGCTGGTGGTGTGGAAAAGCTATGGCAACAGATACTTGTGGAGCAGCTGGCCGTCAAAGAACTCCTGACAAGTCAGCAGGGCTCCACACTGCTCCCAAACGAGGCCAGCGAGACTCTACCTTCACGTAGCTTCAAGAACTTGGACAAAGGCCCTGGTTGGGGGCTGACACTCTGCCCCACTCAATATGGCTGGTCTCCACACTTTATCAGAAATATAGTTCTGCTGGGGCGCCTGGGTGGTTCAGTTGGTTAAGTGGCTTGCCTATGGCCCAGGTCATGATCCAGGGTCCTGGGATCGAGTCCCGCATTGGGTTCCTTGTTCAGCAAAGGAGCCTGCTTCTCCCTCTCCCTCTGCCGCTCCCCGTGCTTGTGCTCTCTGCGTGAAATAAATAAATGAAGTCTTTTTTAAAAAATGTAGTTCTGCTAAGAATAGCTCTACTTAAATTATTGACCGGGTACCAGTTTCAATCGTGATAATTGGATAATTGATTTTAACCTCTTTGAACTTCATTTAAAAAGTCTTTTAAAGGGGGATGGTATTAGTTTGCAGGGTAGTGGTGACTTTTAAATTATCTAATTTGTAAGAAAGTATCTAGTACAGTGCTCTTAAAAACAAGCCCATAATAAGGACTGCAAAAAAGCCATTTCAGGTAAATCCAAAGTCACCGTGCTCAAGGCCACGGATTCTCAGTGAAGTGTTTTTCCTTTTTCACTGTTTCTGGGATATTTGAACACATTCGTTTGCTTGCTTTGCATCATTCAGCGACCTTCTTTCTTTTCTTTCCTTTGGAGAAAGAGAAAGAGAGCGAGAGGGAAAATGGGTGGGGGGTGGGGAATCATCCTAAGAATATGAAGTTCAAGAGGGCCAAGATCTTCCCTCTCTGCATTTCTCTGATAAGAAATATTTTCCTGTCCCATTACCATAAGAGTTTGAATCTGTTCCCAGCTTCAGTTAAAGGGACTGCTACCCTTAACAAAGAACAAAGCATCTTGAGAAAAAATTTACACAATGCCTTTGAACACGTTTTTATTATAGTGCTGATGTCTGCCAAAATTTCAGGACCAAAGAAATCTGAAAAGATTTATACAATAGTGAACCCTTTGTGAAAAATGTTAGATTAATGGGGAGACTATGTCAAATATTAAACTTTTATGTTCCCATTCTCTTTTTTTTGCCCACTAAGGCAAATAGACTCAGAATGAACTCATTTTATTTTTTTTCAAATTAAAAAAATTTGGTAAAACTATACACAACATAACATGCACCTTTAGCCATTTTTAAGTTTTCAGTGGCATTAAGTATATTCACTTTTCTGCATAGCTGTCACTGCTGTCCATCTCCAGAATTTTTTCACCAGGCAAACCTTTGTATTTTAAGATACAAGTTGCATCAGTGGATTTAGAGTCCATATTATCTCTCAGTCTGTATGTAGAATTGTTCTAATGTTCTATATAAATATATGTTTGCACATGAGCAGGTACAAATGACTCAAAGGAAGAAGGGACTACTAAGCCCTACATGTTACATATTCCACAAAGGATCTGTGAAGCAGAAACTGTTATTCCATTTTACAGAAGGGGAGACGGAAAAATTAAGTAGCTTGCCCATGGTCACGTAACTGGGAAGTGATGTTGCTGGTTCTCAACCCTGATCTGTTTTCAATGGCATCACACTTTCAAGTTTAGACCACCTTAAGCACAAAGGAAAGAAAGAATGGGGTTTGGGTAAGATGCAGACTTCAAGACTGTTAGGTTGCTAGTTATTGGAAGGACCTTCCAGGGGCGCCTGGGTGGCTCAGTCAGTTAAGGGCTGACTCTTGATTTTGGCTCAGGTCATGATCTCAGGGTTGTGAGATTGAGCCCCACGTCAGGCTCCACAGTGGGGGTGGAGCCTGTTTAAGATTCTCTCTCTCCCTCTGCCACTCCCTACCTCTCTGTCTCTCTCTAAAATTGAAAAAAGAAAAAAGAAAAAAGAAAAAAGAACTTCCAGAAAAGTGTGTTTTGCTTTGTTGGAGATTTTTAAGGATTCAAGATGCAGCTCTTCTCATGCCTTAGGTATCCTTTGACTGAAGATCTCTAGAGGATCTCTGTGGCTTGTGGTTGCTTGACGTATCCCATTGTTATGTGTCATTGTGAAATGATAACGATAGGGACAAAGTTGGGGAAGGGACAGATTAGCGAGCTAGTGGTAGTGGAATACTGTGTCAGAGGAGAGGATGTCTGGACTGGGCTGCTTCTCCTGGACATTCCTGTTTTGCTCAGAATATCATATCAGAGCTGGAGGAGGGGAGTGTTAGAAAGGAAACAGAGGGTTTCTTCATGAATACAAGGTTGGGTGGACTTTGCTAGAAAAGTTTCACCCTCCATGGATGAACCAGCAACTCGTGCCTCATTTCTAACTGAAATCTGGTGCTGTCTCTGAGGCTGTTTTCTCAGGAAGATGTTAGAGTAATATCATGATATGATATTAGCTAATTTTTGGCAGTCTCTGTACTAGACACTATATGGTAATCATTTGACTTGTATCACATCTCCAAATGACACAAACACTTTGGTTCTGTCATCATCTCTATTTAACAGGTGAGGGGATGGAGGCCACATGGCCCAGAAGTAGCAGGGGCAGAATTTTCAACTGAGGTCCATCTGCACCCCAAGTCCATGCTCGTCTTCACCATGATACTCTGACTGTCTGGCGTCGAAGTTACATACACGTGGGTACTAAACGTGGCTTCGCTAATTGCTAGCCTGTGCTCTCCCAAGAGTCTCAGTTTGTAATATTATCGATAATGGGAACTATACTACCTACTGCATTGGATTTCTATGAGGATTAAGTAAAATTACCTGCATGGAAATGCTGGCTAAATAATAGGCACATGTTACAGATTGAATTGTATCCTCCCCAATGATGTGTTGAAGTCCTAACGCCTGGTACCTTAGAATATGACCTTATTTGGAAATAGGGTGTTTACAGAGGTAATTAAATTAAAGTGAGATCATTAGAGTGGCCCAAATCCAATATGGTTGGTGTCCTTATAAAAGGGGAAATTTAGATATAGAGACAGACGCATACAGAGGGAAGATGGTGGAAAGACTCACAGGGAAAGGACCATGTGAAGACAGAGGATTGAAGTAATGCATCTATAAGCCAAAGAATGCCTGGGGCTACCAGAAGCTAGGAGAAGCACAGAATGGCTCTTCCCCAGCACCCAACAATACCTTGATTTTGGGCTTCTGGCCTCCAGAACTGTGAGACAATACATTTCTGTTGTTCGAAGCCAGTTGGTGGTACTTTTGTTACAGCAGGCCTAGCAAACTAATACAGTGCACAATCAACATTATTTTTCTTCCTTAGGCCATTCATTCCACAAATATTTTAAGCCAAGTAAAGGTGAGTGAGTCCTTGTTTCTGCTCTCAATAAGGCAGACAGAAAGTAAAGAAGTAATTATAGAATGTGGTTAGAATGGTCAAGGCAAGGAGAGGGTGCTAGAGGAGCCCCTTTAACCCAGCCTGGGCATCAGCGATGGGAAGTTCCTTGGAGGGAGTGATATCCCAAAAATGATGAAGTAGTAGCATTTTGGATAAGGACACTGTCATGCAACAAGGATGTTAACAACTTTTTTGTTGTTATAATGGCACAAGCTCAGTTCCAAGTTGATTGGAAAAATGGCAGGGACAAGCAAGATTAGCGGGAAGCCTATGTATTTGTCTCAGTCAGCAGTTTTGCCTCCAGAATAATTTTTAACTTGGGTAGCTCCTTATTAAGTTTGGTTATTGGTAGCGGTGAGTGGGTACTGGGGTAGGGTGCACTGATGATGAGATCAGGGACCATTTATCAACAGGCAGAGACCGATGTCTCTGTGAGGCAGAATATTCCTTTTATTTAGTGCTCTTTCTTCAACACGTGCCATGTAGTTGGACAAGATTTCAAAGCTTGGCCTGGGCCACTGGTAAGGTTGTGTAGGTTGTGGACTGCACAAAATGAGACAGAGGACTGAAATCCAGTGTGTGCCCACTAACCAAACCGTGTATCTAGGCATAGGCCTATGTCTGGCCAAAAGATAAGCATTCCTTTGCTTTGCACAGAAGTATCATCTTCTTACCAAGGCATATGACACTGATTCTGGTTTTACAAGAGTGGGCACTTTTTATAATCACATGTAATTTTTATAATCATATACAACAGATGCCGTCAATCCCAATGGTAGTCCCAAGCATGGCATTTGATCTTGCTCCATGAAAGGCATCTGTTCCTTTGAAACAAAGTGTATCCTACATGCTGGAAGGCTGCCCAAGGAGTCCTTGTAACACAGTTAGAGACTGGTTCCACAGCAATTCTGTCTTCCGTTCTCATTAGCTAAATTACTACCTCTTGGTTATCTTGCTAGTCTGAATTTTTACTAGATGGCTTCTGGCTCATGCCCCTGACATTCAGATAATAGCTGACTTTTGTGGAGTCTAGAGAGGAAGAGACATAATTAAGCTCTGAGCAGTTGCTAATAAATGTTAGTTATAAATTTGTTCTGTGCAGTTAGGACAACGTTCTCCACAAATTTCATTCTTGTCATACACATAACTGGCTAATCCTTTGTAAATTTCCCTGACTTTGGAGTTTCTTCTCCTCCAGACCCCATGGCATATTTTCTTGGGGGGGTAAGGCAAAGGGTTGCTGTGGGGGTTGAGAGGTGTGGTCTAGGCCAGAATATAAACAGACAATAGGTTCTGATGCTGTTGTCAGGAGGATGGTGAAGAAGGAACTCTACTGACAATAGGAACAATACACCTGTCTGTCTTCCAGCAGAGGGAAAAACAATAGTATGAGGATAGTACAAAAGTTACAAGTAGGTCCAAATGGAGTTCCAGATGTCAGTGGGGAAACAGACAGAGCTGGGGTGAAATCACGTGGTAAGGAAATGGGATCCCCATTCCCATGTGGTTCTGGGGAAGGGAAATCCTGCCCACGAGTAAAATTGGAATTTCTTGTGTCCGTCTGTAGATTCATATGAAGACACTCTACCAAACATGACTTAATTAAACATCAGTGACTTAGTATTCCACTTGCATGTTACAGAACCTCTCCAGACGCTCCTCTTACCTGAGTCTGGTTACCTCCGGGTGCCTCGTGTCAGCTCAAGAGCAGCTCTTTCCTATTTCGTTCTTTACCACTCTCCTCTGGCACTGTTGTCCGAGCTCTTAAAGCTACTGTTGTGTGTTTCAGGGCAGCATGACGCCCGTGCCTAAGCCTGGTTCTCTCTTCCCCCACTTTGCGCTGGGTCCTTCCAGGTTTGTGAAGCAAGCCACGCTGTGTTCTACCCACTTACCTGTGTACCATAAGGTCATTGCGCCCTACAAAATGCCATGGGTGCCCTGAATCCCTTATAAAGCCAACTTCTGGCTCAGCTTTTCTCTCCTCGAGGCTTTGCCACAAATCCAAGGGACTGGGCAGGGAGATGGGACACCAGGACCTCCTTTTGCCTCTGTCTTTGCCCTAAGGAGCTTGGCTGCAACACGGTGCCAACATCATCACTTACACCCTGAAAATATCCAGAAGAGATGACATGGTGTCCATTGGTAAGGTGATGATTGGTTTCTTTCCAAAGTTGTGCTGATTTTTAAAATTTCCTTTTTTTTTTTCCTTTTAAGAGCTCCTTTCCCAGCCTTGAAAGGCCTCTAGGAATAAACTCCCTGAAAGCAAGAACAGGTGTGACATGGCTCTCAGCGGCTGACTTTAGTGCTTCTTTCTGATTCCAACATTCTGGGTGCGCTGAACCTGGCTGTGAAATATAGAAGTCAAAACACATAAAATATTGGATAATGAAATCCAATTAAAGAATTTAACAAAACAAATAACTGCGGATAGACAGCCCTCAGGATATGATTGTGATGAAAAAAGAATAACCCATAAATACAAATGAATTGTGTGTTACCTCAAGAGGTAACAGTGGGCAAATCCAATATGATTATGAAAAATGGCCAGGGAACAAGGCAGGAGTGATAAGCACCTTTTTCTTCTCAATAACTCCAGATATGACATTTGCCACTAGGTTGGTGGAAAGTGTCATTCTGAAGAACTGCAGATGTAGGCCAGTTTGGGCTTGACACTAGGTGACCAATAGGAGAGCTTCTTTCTTTCTTTCTTTTTCTCTTTTCTTTCTTTCTTTTTCTTTCTTTCTTTCTTTCTTTCTTTCTTTCTTTCTTTCTTTCTTTCTTTCTTTCTTTCTTTCTTTCTTCCTTTCTTCCTTCCTTCCTTCCTTCCTTCCTTCCTTCCTTCCTTCCTTCCTTCCTTCTTTCTTTCTTTCTTTCTTTCTTTCTTTCTTTCTTTCTTTCTTTCTTTCTTTCTTTCTTTCCTTTTGAATATATTAACATCACATGGTATAAATTTAAGGTGTACAATTTGTTAATTCGATATATTTATATATTGTAATATGATTGTCATTGTAGTGATATTTAGCACCTCTATCACATTATATAATTATCTTTTCTTCTAAGTGGTTTGGATAACTAAGCATTAGTAGGAGGAGTTTCTGTGTTAAGCTGTCTTTCAATTACTTCCATTTCATTACCAAAAATGAGGTGAGAAAAGGAAAGAAAAGATGTGCTATGGTCTGAGTGTCTGTGTTCCCCCCCACCACCCCGCCCAAATTCATGTTGAAACCTACCCACAGGGTGATGGTATTTGGAGATGGGCATTTGGGAGATAATTAGGTCATGAGAGTGGAACCCTCATTAATGGGATTAGGGCCCTTATAGAAAGGACCTCAGAGAGCAACCTGGCCCCTTCCACATTGTGAGGACACAGCAAGGAGACAGTTGTCGGTGACCCAGGAAGAAGGCTCTCACCAGACACTGAATGTGCTGGCACCTTGGTCTTAGAATTCCCAGCCTCTAGAACTGTGAGCAATACATTTCTGTTGTTTCTACGCTCCTTATTCTATGATATTTTTGTTACTGCAGCCCAAAGGGATGGAAACTGGAGAAGTTACGAAGAACATGATCTTGGCTGCGGTGAACATTGTGGAGCATGAGTGTGACTACATGGGCTCTGGAAAGTAAATGTGGGAAGAAAGCTGCAGGGCACAGAGCCAGGTGGCTTTGGGCTCTGACAGTCTGGGCCTCCTGGCTGCTAGAGGCACTATGTCTGCCCCAAATTTCCTAGCACCTGCTGCTCCCCACTCCCCGCCGCCTGCCTCTCCAGTCTCTGGTCCCCTTCTCATTGTTTGTTCCGACTTCCACGCTGCCTCTTTGTTCAGAGGCGTCCCCTCTCTCTCCTTCCTTCATCCATCCCCTCCACGGGAACCCTGCACAGAACCGTCATGTACTGGGTCAGTTCCATACTTCTCACCGCGATGGGGACTCAGACAACAAGTTAAACGTGAAAGGGGTGAGGGCACACTTGGTAGAGAGAATAACTTCTTGCCAGAGAGGGATGGATGGAAAGGAGTTGCTCAGGAGGGTGACAAGGGGACCCTTTGGCAGGGAGATGGGCTCAGACTGGGATCTGGGTCCATAGTAATTTTTAATAAACGCTTGCTAATTCATTGATTTTCAGGGATCACAACCAAGCATTAACAGAAAAGCCTGTGCTCTGGTGAAAGTCTCTTTTATTATATACCCTATTTCATTTAAAATTGAACTCATTGCCTAATGACTGCAGAAATACAGTGTGTCCCAGCCCTTAAGAATGAAACGCCAGGTTGATAGCCAGAGAACTAGAACTGAGACTGCTTCTTTTATGGGCACCAGGATCTCTAATCCCAACCATCCTTCGAGGGCCAGTTCATGGCTCCTTCCACCACAAAGCCAACCCGTACATTCTCCCCGTGAAGCCACAGTGTTTTGCTCCTCTCTCCAGTTACCTACCATGGGCTACCCATCAGAAAAGATTATGATACCTTCCTTCTTTCCTTTTTCTAAAATATAAGCTGATGGTAGACAGGAATTATGTATTATTCATTTTTACATACATACATAAATACATCAGTATTTTACATAATGTGCTTAATACAGCGGTCAGCAAGTAGTTAGTGCTAGATAAATATTTACTGATGGAAGAAAGGAAGGAAGGAAGGAAGGAAGGAAGGAAGGAAGGAAGGAAGGAAGGAAGGAAGGAAGGAAGAAACTGAAAAAGCCAGGCTATCCTGGACTATTCATCCAATTCATCCAGATGGATTTGAAAGTGAATGACCGAGGAATTTTTATTTATTTGTTCATTTATTTTTGGTCGTTGCTGAAGAGCAGAGTGGAGTTTCTCCAAATTATGAAACTCAGTAGTTCACTATACACCTTAAACATTCATGGTCTTTATTTTTTCTTTTCTTTTCTCCTATGCTCTCATCAATGAATTAATCAAACTCCTTATTAGCCCTCCTTTATTTGTAGCCTGTTTGCTGCTTGACTTAACAAATCCTGCAAGGCCACAGCTAAACCCATAAAGTGTTCCCTATTATGCGACCTCCAACCAAACAACCAGGGGCAGCATCAGCCAGCAAGCGCGGGGTTTTGGAGTTAGACCGATTTGAATCCCAGCCCACTGAGCTCATGAGCTGGGGGCCGGTTCCCTTCCATCACACGAGCTCTCTCTTCTACGGCTTGGGTGGTCCTGTCACCTGCCCACGGACTGTGATTGAGACAGGGAAAATACCTGTGCTCAGATAATTGTTAGCTTCTAAACAACTGTATTGTTATTGTTTGTCATTGTTTTGACTTTCCAGATATTGTCTTTCTACGCCCATACATTTAATCCGTTATAGTTTATCTTTATGTGGAAACATGATCCTATCCTTTGATATTTCAGTAATATTCTCTGGCTCCTTCCCAAATTTTCTTCCACCACTTCTGAATAGAGAAAAGGAGGGGGAGCCACAAATGAATGGTATGGCCTTCTACGGCATGGATGTTTTCTCTTTCCAGACCTTGGTTGGGTTTCAGGGAATCCACAAAAATATCAGCTGGGGAGGGGGGAAGAAATCATTGTTTTCAGCTGAAATAACATCAATGCATACATTCTTTTCTGCAAGAGTGAGGAGACCAAGATACTGGATGGAAGAATTTGGTTTTGAAAGGTTTTGAAACGAGCAGGAAATTAGAGGAACTCGTTTTGCTGACTGAGAAAAATGCAGCTGATTCAAATCTGAAATTGAACTGCTGAGATGATAAAACCCCTCCCTAACAAATCCGGGTTAAAATCAGGATGTGGCCCTTTCCTTCTCTCACCAGCTATTTTGGGTTATCTTTGCTGAAGCCAAATGTAATTGTTAAATGTGCAGCTGTTACATTTAGTTCTTCCCCTCTTGCCTGTGTATCTCTTTGCTTTTTTTTTTTTTTTTTCTTTTACAAGAAACAACTTTAATTAATGATGACACACATTTTCTTTCCTCGGGCCTGTTTGGTCTGGTTATAATGTTTCTATTTGGGGGGAAACTTGTACCTGAATGTTTGTCTTATAGTCTCTTCAGAGTTCAGGGTTCTAGCAGGTAGCTCAGGGAACATGCCCCGTCCCTTCTTTCTTAGAAGAAAGAAATCAAGGTGCCAAGGGACCACTTCAGCTCTTAAAAAGGAATATGGGCTTATAGGTGAAGGCAGGGCTCAAAGATCATTTGCCTCGACAGAATAGGAGGGACAGAAGAGGGACATTAGGGAGCTGGGCTTTGGCTCCAAGGTGAATACCTACCTCTTATGGACAGAATGGTTTGTATCCTTCCAAAGTCACACGTTGAAATCTTAACCCCTAGTGTGGTGGTATTTGGAAGTGGTACCTTTGGGAGGTGGTTAGATCATGAGGGTGGAGCCCTCATGGATGAGATTAGTGCCCCCATGACAAAGGTCCCGAAGAGCTACCTTGCACTGTTTCCACTTGCAAGGAGAACACAGCTCCTATAAACCGGGAAGCAGAGTCTCATCACACTGAATCTGCCAGCAACCTTGATCTTGGACTTCCAACCTCCAAAACTGTGACAAATAAATATCTGTTGTTTATAAAGTACTCAGTATGGTATTCTTGTCATAGCAGCCCAGAGGGACTAGGCACCACCTTAGCAGAATAATAACTCTCTTTTATTGAGTTACATGCCAGGCACTGTTGTAAGTGCTTGCCGTGCATTCTCTCCTTTAATTCTCAGTACTTCTATAAGTACTTCTGTAACGTGGGTATTATTGCTGACACTTGCAGATGAGCCAGCCAAGGTTAGAGAATTAAGTCACTCACTCCGTTAGCAGATAGGAGAGAGTTAGAACCGCAGTGCTGGCCTGTCTAATTCCAGACATGCTCCCAACTACCCAGCATCTTTCCCCCTTTTCTCCCTTTCCCCCTTTCCAACTCACCCAATTTCCACTTAGGGACAAGGGTGGTTCCAATGGAGCTAACTCCAATCCAGCGCTGGGTCAGGTAGCATGAGAGCTAGCACTCAGAAGGAATGCAGGACTTCTATGAGAGAGCTGTCTCTCTCCTTTTGTACATTGGACAGGTGTGAAACTATTTGCTCTTATAGCAAAGACTGTCCAAGGGTGAAAGCAGTATTCAGGGAGGCCAGAGGTGCAAGAATCATGGAGAAATAGAGGTGAAGCACTGATGACAAGTGTGAACCTCTGCAGCAAACCGAGGCTGATGCTAGAAACATGTGGGGGCTCAGCAATCACAGGGGCTAAATATATTTTCTCTTCCTTATGTTTCCTTAACATTTTCTTTTCTCTAGCTTACTTTATTGAAAGATTCAATATTTAACACATAGAACACACAAAATATGTGTTAATTGACTCTGTGGTCGGTAAAGCTTCTGGTCAACAGTAGGCTCTTAGTATTTAGGCTTTTGGAGTCAGAAGGAATACATAGATTTTCAGTTGCATGAGGGCTTGGTGCCTCTAATGTCTATGTTGTTGAAGGGCTAACTGTTTATGTAGATACAGAGAGTTTCCCTTAAATTATAAGGAGGAGCCTGTGGATGCCCAGAACAGGGGAGCTGTCTGATTTCCACAAGTGTTTTTTGGCAACATAGCATCATCTCAAATCAAACTGAGTTTTTTGTTTGTTTGTTTGCTTGTTTGTTTTGTTTCTGTTTTTGTTTTCCCTCAGGGAAGTTTACCGAGGAGAAATGCTTAGAATGTTTTATAGTGATTTTGAAACAGCAGGAGCTCTGCTTATAAGAAAATGAGACATAACTTAAGTTCTTTGTCAGTGTGCCCTCCACACTTTGCCTGCAAAGCAGGCACACGAAGAGGTGGTCAGCCCCAGAGAGCTTGCCTTGGGGTTGCCCACCTCCCCCTTAATGCCTTTGGCTTCCTGGGATGGAGTTCCAAACTTCATCTTCGTTCCTGTGATCAGCCAGAATGTCACGCAGTGATGATGATTCCGGCATTTCTACTACTAAGACGGAGCCAGGGAAAAACCTTCTCTTTCTAACTTGCAGGAGAGGAACTCATAGTGAAATTTAAGGTCCATGACAGGACACTAAGGACAAACTGATCTTGGGGCAGAGAAACACCTTCTTTTCCTCTCAAGTTAATCCTTGAGTGCGGCTGCTGTGTGTGGCGCCAGCCCTGTACATGGAAATCCCCTGTTTCATCCAAACCCAAAGGTCTGAACATGCTCCCCCCCCACACACACATACACGCATGCTTACACACATGTACACATATTGTCAATGAATTAGAAGAAGATGACAAAGAACAGGAAAGGGAAAGGGAACAGATGAATTTCAGAAAAATGAAAAGTGAGCTCATTTCCGATTGCTTGTCCCTGCCTCTGGAAGGCTGTGGCCACTGTCCTAAGCTGTGGGAACACGTGAGTACTCAGAACCTCCGAGCAGCCTTTACTCCACACATAAGGATGCTTACGGGAGAGGGAGCAGGGAAATGTCTCACTAGAGGGAATGGCAAAGGATCAGAAATTCAGTCTGCTGTTGGTGTGCATAACAGGATCACACCCGTGTGTGTTCAGAGGTCTGCTCCCCGGCTGGGCATAACCACAGTATGTCTTCTTTCTCGAGCATTAATGGGTGTAAGTAAGGACACCTGCTATAATTTTGTTTCTCCATAACCCAAAAAACCTTAGATGTTGGTTTTAAAGTTTTAATTCACCAGGCATTTACAGCCTGCTATTCTGGGTAGTTTAATTATGTACAGATGGTAATTAATAGCAATGAACATTTTTAAATTTTGGATTTTTTGCCTTTTAATCTCTAACATAGTGGTACTTTTATGGGTCTCAAAGACCTGCAAATGATAAAGTCAACCCAGTCATCTGACGCCAGTTCCCCGGGCAGGAGCAAGAGGGCCAGATGTTGGGCCCAGGGACACTGGGAGGATCGGGGTGGGGAGGGGGGCATGGGATGGTGTCAGAGCTGTGGAGCCCACCATGTGATTCTGCACGTCCTGGGACAGAAAAAGACAGAGTTGCCAGAATGGCTCTGAGAGCGGATAGCAACCTGCTCGTTTACGGATGCCCTTGGAGGTGTTTCTGAATGCAAATGAACATGCCCACTGATCGACATGGCTTTTTAATATTTCAGGGGACCACAAGCTCCACACCGTCTGTTTTGCTCCCTGGAGTAGCCTCAGTGCTGAACACAGGGCCCAGGACTTCAGTGTTCAGCAGGTACACATCAAGAATTAATGAATGCATTAATGAGAGCCATGACGTGCTGAGGCCAGGGACAGCCATGCTTGGGGGACGATGATATAATGAGGTTTGTCTAGGCGGGATTTGGATGTCGTTCTTTCTAAGGTTTTATCGGCTCCTCGGTCCTTGTGGCCAAAGGGCCTGGAGCTTGCTCAGGAGGAGAAGGAGGACAAGGGGCACATTTGCCAGCTCTCTAATTCCAGCCAGTCGGCCAGCCTCCTCAATCTCTTAGAACTACTTATGCTTCGCCAGCACCTGGCACTTTGTCTGGAGGAAATTACGCTGTAACTACGGTATTGCACTAAGAGCCTTTGAACAAACCATGAGGATCAACAGTGGGCCAGCTTTCTTTATTCTGGGGAACAGGGGAAGTGCTCCTGCAGAGCTGTTTCTGCAGGTGAGTCTGGCCACGTGAGGAGGACAGGCCCACAGGATGGCGTTGAGACTACCAGGAGGTGACTCAGAAGCACGTACATGCGTGGAGTCTGAGGACGTCTGGTCCTGGGGGCTAAAACCTGCACCTGCCCCTCCGCTGAGCCTCTCCATCGTCCGCTGCTTTTGCTTACAGAGCAGGTTCAGCTTGAGCAGTTTGTGGTTCCCAGCAGACACAGTGTGCTCCAAGTTTCAGCTGCTCAGGAGCAAATGATGGTGGCATTGGCACAGGCCACGGTGAAATGGTTTTCATTATACAGTTCCAGCAAAACCTGGTATTCTCCCTGGAAAAGACGCAGGGAAAGCATGAGATGTGTGACCCACAAAGCAATCCATCATTCCACTGGTAGTCATCAAGCGCCTCCTAGGTGCCAGCACTGTTTTAGACACCGGGGATAAAGTAAAACCAGGCAAACCAGACTCACTTTGTGGCGCTTACGGGGCTCCCTGGGACAGACAGACAATGTACCCGATACTTCACTATAGGTGCTATGCTCATGCTCGTGCCCGAGACAGAATGCAGGCAGGGAAGGGGGGTGTGGGTGTGGGGTGTGGCGGCGGGGGGGAGGCAGTGCTGGGCCAGGCAGGGCAGGGTGGGGCTGGGCTAGTGCTGGTGGGCAGTTTTAAGCAGGGTGGTCCAGGCAGGTCCCGCTGCAAAGATGGCTTTTGGGCAAAGACCTGAAGAAGATGGGGAGCACTCCCGCTGCTCTGAGGGCTGGCACCCTGTGTGTGAAGAACAGGGAGGACGCCCACAGGGCTGCAGGGAGAGAGACCCACAGGAGGAGGGAGAGGACATGAGTCAGGGATGGCCTCGCGGGCCATGATGAGGACACTAGCTTCCACCCTGACAGGGACACAGGTCATGAGAGGAGTGGCCTGATCACATGCATATCATAATAGGATCCTTCTGGCCACCCACAGAGCCAGTATGGGCAGAGAGTGGAAGCGCTTAAGACCAGGTGAGAGACCACTCTGGCTGGAGCAGACGGGCAGAGATGAGGAGAGGAATCCAGATTGGATTCTGGATAGATTTTGAAAGAAGAGCCAATAATGATTTACCGAGGAAACTCATGTGGGGGGCAGAGAAAGAGAGGGGCTGAGGGTGATGCCAAAGATCCTGGCCTGAGCAACTGGAAGGATGAAGTGTCATTTGCTGAAACAGAGAAGACCTCTGGGGGATCAAAATTCAACTGCACAAAACCAGAATGCTCTATGAGAAAAAGTATTGCCACCTTTTAGGGTTCCTTTCTGGCAACGACACTCCACAGAGGACTCTCTACGTATGTGCTTAGTGGTTGAGCTGAATGTGAACTTGCAGAAAAACCCATGTGTCGGTTCCGTGCCAAAGCCCCGCCCCAGCCCCCAGAGGCCACGTGGTGGACCATGTCTGTAAGCTCACCAGTCTGGAGAGAGATGCTCTGGGCCGTGGGAGGTAGTGGTAAGCAGGGCAAAGGGCCCAGGAGGGAAGGATCTCAAGAGATTCCTGGCACATCTTTCAAGTGCCTGTCACCCAGAGAAGAAAAGGGGTTTAATCTGTATAAGCCGGAGGGAAGGAATAGATCAGACCACTGGATGGAGGTTGCATGAGAGGCAGTTTTTGTTAGAGAAGAATAACTTTTTAGCAATTAGCAGAGGTCCAGGAGCGAGCGGGTTCCCTAACAATGAAAACTGCATTCGGCAGAGCCAGGCTGTACTCTTGATAGTGGCTGAGGTGAGAGGGTTGCTCAGAGTGTCCCCTAGGGTGCCAGTCAGCTTGAGGACCTGTCACAGCATAGACTCCCATGAGGCTGGCTGCCCAAATATGAGCAGCTGCGAATTCAGAAGCAGTATAGGAATGTAAGCGAGGCAGTGTGAAAGTTAGAGAATTCATTATGAGTAGAGAGCAGTTCAAATGTGCATCTGCCCGTGGCCCCCTCACCATCACCTTCTTTACGTTTAGTGTCCATGTGCCTTCCAGCACACAACGCCCAAAATTATTGAAAAACAAATGAATTTTTCGTTATTGCCTTATAAGCCTAAGAAAAGATGTAGTATTTGCAGGAAGGTTTCTAGATTATGAATTCCATACTTACATTCCACACATGCATACATACGTACAAGATACGCATACTCTGGTTTAGGAGGCAAGAGAATTTGGGCAACTGTGCTCATCTGCAGGCAGGTGGAGGGACACACTAAGGGGACAGGAGGGGCAGAGTAGGGAAAAGGGACGGAGAGCGGCAGCCTCGCTGCTGTGGAGGAGAGCCCTGGATTTGTGGGTCAGGAATTTACAGTCGTATCCTTGGCACTCACGCAGATTAGGCTCTACCTACAGGTGGTTGTCCACACATTTTGGAAGCCCAAAGGATCTCTAAATTCTAATTCAAGAAAACAACAGTCATGGATTTGCAGGGCTCCGGGCAGGACTTCAGTCGGGGCCAAGGGACTGGCTGTGTTAAAAAGAAAGTAACACCAAGACACTGAAGATTGAGTGCTGAGTGGAAAAGCTTCCAGCCAAGCAGGGATGGAATTAGCACAGAGCCCATCTCTGGGGGATTTAGTGGGAGGAGGGGATCCAGGGCAGGTCTTTTAAAACCAGAAGGCTTCACACTGTCTCTGTCCCATATTAGGAAGCAAAGTCTCTGAGCCTTGCTGGCTGGCTGTCAGCCAAGGAAGCCGGGCTGGTTGCAGCTGGCCCTCAAACAGCGTGGGAGCCCATGTTGAGATTAAGGCCGGCAGCTGCGTCTGTTGCATAGGTGACAGGTTGCATGTGTCCCACTTGGGTCATGCCCCCTGTCAATTTTGGCCAGGTGTCAGCAGGCTGGACACAGTCAGGGCTGGCCAAGTTTCTGCTTCTTAGGCCCAAACCTCAGAAGGGGAAGAGGACCAATGGATGCCCAAAAAACCATGCCCATGGCAGGGACCCTGGAGCCTGGCTTGGCCCTCATGTTGGGCAACATGGCTGAGCACTGTGACTGGTTGAAGAACGCAGGTCCTGCACTCACCCAGGCATCCTAGGGGAATGCAATAAAGCTTTTTTTTTTTTTTTTACATCTCTGCCAGATTTTTCTTTCAAAGGGATTCTGTGCCTTTAAGAAGTTCTTTTCCCTTCTATTTCATAGCAACTCCTAAAGAACACTGCCTTTAAAAAAAAAAAAGCCAATAATGCAAGGTGAAAATCAATTGTTTGCAAATTTTAAGTCAATCTCCAGTGGGAGGGGGGATGGAGGGATTCAGAAGGAAAATAGAGAAGGAAAAAGAGTTCAAATAGCAAAGATTTCACGAAAAAACTAGTTGGGAGAATTTTGGTCCCACATTCTAGAAGTGAAGGGAGTTTGCAAGACTCTAATATTTTACTGAAAGGTCTGCAGAGAAGACTCTGGAGAACCCTGGAGGGGGAAGGAGAAGCTGGAAACTTTCCATCGGCAAAGGCAACACTAGAGAATGTTCTCTAGACATGAGGGCTTGCACCTTCAGAACCCAAAGCCTGGGACAGAAAGGAAACACACATGAGAAATGAAACAGAGTTAAGCAAATTGGTTGTGCAGACACAGGTTTTTTTGAAAACTGATAGGATGAGGTTGAAACAAAAAACATAGTTATTACATCTTTGTGATTCCTTTTATGATGTCACATAAGATTCTTTCAGGAGTAGCATACTGAAAATGTATTGCTTATGTTAGAGATGCTTGAATTCAGCCATTTAATAAGGTCACATTATTTTGCATAAAAAGGAGTGAGTGGAAAACTTGACCCTTAGCTGTGAGTATTGCCAGTGAATGCTCAGGTGGGGGCATTTTATTCACCCGGTGGCAGCCATGAGTAAGAGTGCAAGCCCGGAACCTGGGAGCTTATAAGCCTTCATGGTTGTACGTGTGTTTCTTTTTTTCTCCGAACAGCCAGCCTCACCGACAGCCCACACCCCAGCAACTTTAGCCCATGCAGTCCCCAAGGCCACAGGCAATCCTGCAGGATGGGACGCGGGCGTCCTTCTCTGCGGGAGCTGTCTGCCCAGAGGATCCCCGAGGGTCAATTGGGACATAAAATGTTAAATACCAAAATGGCAAAATCAGTGTTTAAGCATTTGTAAGTGCCCACCATGAGGTAACAGCTTTTTTGTAGAAGGGTTTTCTTAGTGATGGCCAATGGAATATGTTTAAATGTAATTCCCTCCTCCTCCTCTAAGAAACTGCTCAATAAGATAATTAAGTAACAGAGCAAAACAGAAAACCAAGACCTTACCTGGAGAATTTCAAATCCAGGATTACTGATGGGGCCGGCAAAATAAATCTGCTCTGAAACATACACAAAACAGACATAATATTACTCAATCACATTAAACAAAAATGATTTGCTCATATTATCTGTGTTCGCTCTGCACTCGGGATCCAGTGATGAAAAAGAAGGTCTCTGTCCACACAGTTGCTTGTATTCTAAGGAGGACACTGATAGCATATAAATCACTAAATAAGGCAGTACCTGGATTGTAGAAAGTGCTAGAAGAAGACATGCTGGCTGTGTGAGAGGCAGATGGTGTGATGGTTAAGAGACCAGGCTGGAGTTGGGCTGTGTGGGGTTCAATCCTGAGACTGCCTATGATATCTGTTTGATTTTGGATAGTCATTACCCCTTTGGGCTCAGTTTCCTTTTTTAGAATGGGTACAATAATGACAATAACAGTGTCCACTTCCTTGAGCTTTGAGGATTCAAATAATTAATCAATGTAAAGCACTAATAGCAAGGTCTGGAAAGCACTCAATAAATAATTTGCTAAAATAACCAACTAGGAGACACCATGTTTTGTTGGATGGCTGGCCAGGGAAGGCATCTCTAAGGAGATGATATCTGAGCTAAGCCCTGGGGAGGGGAATGAGGCAACGTTCAGTAGCTCTAATACAAGAATGGGAGAGGGTAGATGGTTGGGTAGTTTTACTGGGCAAGAATGATAAGGAGAGAAAGTGTAGGCTGTTGGGAATAAACTTCTAATAATAGATCATGGACTCTAAGAAGGGTAAAGAAGTAAATGAAGGCAGGGTGGGTTGCCAGTAGAAACAGTGGTAGAGTCAGTTGAATGGGTTTTCCATCATTGCCATCAAGGTCCTAGAATGCATGTGCTAGAAGGACATGGTGAAGCCAGGGAGCAGAAGCCTTGGCACTGAGATTTCAGAAGTAGTGCATTTACTGGGGATGACAGCGTACAGAGTTGATGTGGGAGTCAGTGGTTGAGGTGGAATGATGGAAAACGTTAGTGGAGGTCAAGCTGCTTGGACATTATGGTAGTGGGTGGGCCATTCATGTCAATATTGAATATTGAAGGGTGCCTGGGTGGCTCAGTTGGTTAAGCGACTGCCTTTGGCTCAGGTCATGATCCTGGAGTCCCTGGATCAAGTCCCGCATCAGGCTCCCTGCTCGTCAGGGAGTCTGCTTCTCCCTCTGGCCCTCCCCCCTCTCATGTACTCTCTCTCTCAAATAAATAAATAAAATCTTTAAAAAACATATTGAATATTGAAACCATGCCCAGCTCCTCGTATGGTGACTGCCATCTCTGGGATGCACATGCACATGCACAGGCACACTCACTCCCCATTCTTGGGCTCCGCCCCAACCCCAATCACTTAACACATAAGCACAGTGCCTAAGAGCACAGACTCTGGGGTCAGATTGTCTGTGCTGAGCTGGAGTTTTGGCTCCTCTTCTTATTAGTTGGGCAAGTCACCTAATTTTACTGTGCCTCGGTTTCCTCATCAGGAAGTGAGGCAGGGGTTACAATAATATTCACCTCACGGAGTTGTCATGAGCATCACATGCGTTAATGCAAGTAAAACTCTTCGCACAGCACCTGGCCCATGGGGAGCAGTCAATGTTTGTCATTAATACATTCACTCATCAGTCTGCACTATGGGGCAACCACCCAGTGCAAGCCAGGCACTATGCCAGGTGCTAGACACAATGGTAGATGAGAATATTATGTGAACCATTTGAATCATTGGCCGCCCAGAATTGTAATCATTTGTTTACAGGCTGCTTCCTTCAGTAGCCTGTGCCTTCTTGTTGCACAGCTCCCGGTACATTGCAAAGTCGAACGCACAGCAGGGTGCAATATAGGGTTGTTAAAGAGATTGTTGAATGAGCAGATCTAGAGCCAGGACGACGTGGGTTTGCCAGCCCACTTCATTCTTGCTCCTGCTATTGTGACCCTCTCCCTGCTGGAAAGCTCTGGGCCTGGGCTATGCTGACACAAGAGCCTGGTTTAGGCAATGAGCCATCAGGGCAGCCAATCTGGTGATGAGGGTGGAGGGATGGTGGAGGATGATGGAGTTGAATAAATGGTTATTGGTTTATTGATGGCATTAGGTATTGAGCTCTTTTAATAGCACAGTGACTTCCTGCCTCACATAGCCCCTGGTGCCTAACCACTGCTCAGGAAATACTTGGAGACTGACCAAACTCTGTCCATGAAAAGGGGCTTTGGGGCCAGGGGCAGTGGCTGGGGCGTGAGCAGCTGCCTACATGGAATAATATTAGGGGAGTGAGGGTAATCCTTTTTGAAAAAGGCCTCTCCAGGCAATCTGAACCTGACCTTCTACCAGGACACCCATTCTTAGCATAGCCTTTGGCTTCTGTTACATGCTCATGCCCCCAGCTTATCTAGCCTTCCTTGCCATGGTCAATTTCTTGTACTTGGCGAGGATAATTGTGCAAACATGGTGGATGCCAGGTGGACAACATTCCTATTTCACTGCACTAAATGAACCGATCCATTTATTTTTGAAAGGAAATACATATTTGGTTGTGGCTATAAGCAAAAGTTTAATCGGAAGCTACTTCTCTGTATGATGTGGTTTTAGAAATAGAGATGTTGAAGTTCTGGATCTTATCCTTAAGGATCTTCCTGTGCAACTGGGAAAGATACAATGATGAACTGTACAGAAAGTTAACTGTGCGAGAAGTGAGAGGTGTATGTGGGCGCTGATTCTAACAAGTGCAGAGAGTTCAGAGGGGCTGCCTGGGATTCAGCTGTAGGGCTGGCATGCTGTACGACCCGAGGGCATACCACTCACATTATAATCTACGTGAGTGGTGCCCCCTGGAGTTGTGCAATGCAGTGGCCCAGCTACCAGGACACCATTCTTTTTAGGAAGTTCTCTCTTCCCCAGTGGATAGTCTGTGACCAAAGCCAGAACAATCTGAGCAGGAAAACAAAGAAGAGACCTAGGGCCAACCTGTTCTGGCAAGAGATGGTTTGTTTTATTTCAACTCACCAGTATCCAGGGCCGTTTGCTTTCTGTCTGGTGTTGTAGCCTTTGTACTGCTTCTTTGACTCCTAGAGAGCCTTTCAGAAAATCTCTTTGCTTTTGTTGGCAGGAATGGATTTCTGCCGCTTACAGCTCATGGACTGGGAATGCTATCGGCATGAACCAGTCAAGATCACTCACTCAGGCCATCAAAGTATGGGATGCAGGACGCAGGAGCAGAGCCCAAGAATGGGGAGTGAGTGTGCCTGTGCATGTCTGGCCTGGGTGGGTTCCCTTGGACACATTTTTACCCCTGATTTATGTGTCTACTCATTGTTCTAAGGTGGCATAGTGCAGACCGCTTGACCTTGGAAGTAGACAGAACTGACTTTAGGATCCAGCTCTCCTATTTGCCAGCTGAGCATCCATCCCACAAATCAATTTCTGCACTTGCAAGATGGAAATGGAAATGTCTCTCCTGCAGGGCATTGGGGGGACCAGAGAACTGTATGTAAACTTGCCAAGAAAAGTGGGGTCCCCAGTAAGGCCAGTGTCAGTAGTTATTAGCTGTATTATTATCCACTGGATGGAAAGAAGGGTAACATCCTGAAGACTCACTTGGATGCTGAGGACCACATCTAGCCTAGGTTTGGGAACCTTTTGGCAGAGGCAACAGCTAATAAATCCTGTTGGTGCCTTTTGTTTTAAAAAATGGATGCGGACATCTCTTTGAAGAATCGCATTAGAGTGATATCTAACATTCTATTATGCTGATTTTATGCTCCAAGATTTACGAATTTGTCTTTCAAATGAAGAGGTTCTTTACTGGGCCGAGAGGCTTTCATTAAATCTGTCTCTCATACTTTACAGTTTCCGTTGGAGCTTTTTGGGGGTCTGTGAAGTTCCTGAGAATGGCTGCAGGTAGCTCACGGAACTGTCTTTTTTTTTTTTTTTTTTTTAACCTAATGAAACAACACCTAAAATTAAATTCTCGCCCCTTCCATTCTTAGATCCTCCCCGATTCTGAGATTCCTTTAATTAACATTCTCACACTCCAGGAACTATAAAAAGAGCCCCAGTATATCTGTACCCCCTCCTTCCTTTCCTCCATTTGAAATCTTTATCAGTTTTCGGTGTGCTGTGGATTAAAGAAATCCACCTCCCCGGTTCTGAACACATGAAGTCATTTCTGTGAAGCGGCTTTGTTTCTGACCCAGATCTTTGCGTGGTTGGCACATAGTGTCTTTTTCAGAAAGGGAATTGATTTTTAAATTGTGGAAATAAAAGGTCCCGAAGGGTTTTGGATTCGATGGACGTGAGGCTCTAGGCTGCCTTCTGCTCTACAGACTTTTATCCTCTGGGAGCAGCATGGATACCCGCCTGGAAGTGCCCCCTGAATGTGTGGGTTCTGTCCCAGGCATTGTCCCCATTTCCTAGCCCTTCCTAGCATCTTACTGCAATTGCCTCCAGTCTTCCAAATTTATTACAAAAATGTCATCAATATTTAAGCACCCCGAGGGTGCTTGACAGTGTAAAAATACTTAAGAGTTACAATTTATCATAAATAGGCCAATTAGTATATTCAGAACAAAGATTTTAAAAATCACCATTTATTTATTTACTCCAGCGTTGAGTCTTTTTCGTACCTGCCAGGCCCAGTTGAGGGGGATCGTTGGGGAAGCTGTGCTGAACTAGGAGGACACAGGGTTCAGCCTGCCCTCCAAGGAGTGGGGGTGCCTTGGGAGCTGGGGAGGCCCCCTTACAAGGGCTCCTGTGGGCAGCGGTCCCACCGTGAAGACAGAGAAGGGAGAGTGTTCCAAGCAGACCAAGAGCCTCATCTCTAGAGTGAGAGGGAGCGAGCGCATTACTTCATCTTAGTGAGCTCTAAATATAATCTCCGCTCCTCTCCCTGCCTCCGGGCATTTCCTTTAAGACACCCAAGTCTGGCAGATGGTTAAGGCCCGGGCACGGCTCCTCATCTCCTCCCTGATTTTAGCTCTGCTTTTTTTTCAGTCTCTGACCCTGCAGGGTGTAGAAAATGCTTCCTGGTCCCACAGGGCGCTGAGCTAGTTGCTGGTTAGGGAGCTCATTTAAATTCATAATGAGCTTGCCTACGTGGGGACTCTGAGGAGTGTCCCCTGCCTTGGGGTGAGTTTGGCTGTAGACAGACTCCCTGTGGGCCTGAAAGCCTTAAGGTTTCTTCTGGGTTTCAATGGACTGATTCCAGGCAGTGTGGGCAGGTAGCTCCAGGCTTGGTCCAGGCCCAATCTTTATTATTTATTATTTATTATTATTATTATTATTTTTTTTTTTTTGGTGTGTCCGACTTTGTCAGCTTCTCTATCTTCTGGGCCATTTCGCCTTTTATTCTCCAGAGCTTGTGCTTCGTTATGTCTGACCTGAGGGCTGGCCACCGGAGGACTGTGGTGTGGTAAGCATGCCTGTGCCACCTCAGAAGTGATCTGAGTGTCTGCGTGCGGTTGCACAGGCTGCTGGCCGAGGGCGTGGGTGGGGGCACAAATCCAGCTCCTGCCCAAGGGCCCAGGCTCTGCAGCCTGGGTCTGGGCTGGATCCCACCTGCAGATCCTTCTGCTGCCCTGGCCACATCCCCTAGCCAGTTTTGAAATCAGGGCAGCCTTGGTATTATCAGCGGTGCCTCGGATATTGTCCCAGGTCAAGAGCCTGCCACCTCTCCATATTTTCCCACTGTACAGTGGCCCGCGTAGGACAACCGCAGGGGTATTATCCTCTGCAAGCCCTCAACCCAGGGGCACTGGAATCTGGGGATAAATTCCACAACCTCCCGACCTTCAGAGGGACAATTCTGACATGCACACTGCGCTTCCCCAAGGATCCCAGTGGGGCTGAGCCCTAGTTCCCATCCTGGTAATCAGTTGCCCATTTATCCCTTCCTGGCTTTTCCTCCTGCCCTGAGTCCCTGGAGCTCCTCGCTCATGCCTGTTTTCTGACATTGCTTCCTAACAACTCCCCACCCCCAAGTCCTTGTCTCTGGCTTTGCGGGGGAATCCCGAACTACCAACACTTCCTGGCAGAAGGTGAACTTTTTCCTAATTTGTACCAAGGCCCCATATGAGCTAGGGATGGTCTTGGAAAGCTGGCTGCTGATATATTTGGGCCTGACTGTGATGATGGAGCCACCCAGCCTAGAAGCTAAATCTGAGCACCCTCGAAGCTACTCTCTGACTTCTGCACCAAAGAGCGGGAAGAAGAATGAATGCCCTGGATTGTCCTCGAGAAGGCTCAGAGCCTCACATTTTAGAGAAAACAGGAGTTGAGAGAGAGGGACAAGGAGGTGAAGACTGCACCGGGTGGGGTGGGTGAGTGGCTGTGAGGGAGCCGGCAAGCTTGGGAAAGAGCGAGCAGAGAAGGAGGGGGGAGGTGCGTGGCTGGCCTCTTGGTTTCTAGGTTCTTCATTTAGTCGCATGGACTTTTACTGTCCCTGAGCAGTGGGCCACTGGGGGCCAATGCAGTGTAACCTGTAATAAATGAGGTGTAGTCTATAAACTGATTTGAAGCTTTGGGATTCCTGGGCATATCAGATGACCCTTTTATTGGGAGAATTTTTCCTGTTGCTACTGGGAGCTCAGTCATTAGAACACGTTCAATTTTGTTTCTAAACCTATCTTGAAATGTCCAGTGTGTTGTTGGCCCCTTTGGTCAGTTCTGGGCATCCTAGCTGTGGTCCTTTCCAGAATTACAACTGCACTTTGGAGCTCATAAGTTTTGGATTAGAGTTTGGATGACCACATCTTAGCTTTGTCTGCAGTACTTAGGTATTTTTCACTGTTCATTCAAATGGACTTATGAGATCTTTGTTTTGGCCTTTTACTACTAGAGAAACTTAATGATATTTACAGCTTGAAAGCATTCCCTGTGTCCTTGCCGTGGATCATTTGTAAAACTCTGAAGTGAGAACCTTCCCAGGGCTTCCTTGTTCATGGGCCCACTACTTACACCTCTCTGGTGATTCAGAGGCACACTTGTAGTCCCTATTTTTTTTTTTTTTCCTAATTGCATGCTGGCTTTCTCTTAGTAATAAAGTCTTATGAAGGCCCCATTGCTATTTCACCCTCTTTCTCTGCTGGAATGATTCCAACGCATGGGTCATGGAATTGCCTTCTAGCTAAATAGCTTCTCTTGTGAGTAGAGTCCATGGTAGGTGGGAGCTTTATGGGGTCTCAGACAGGGTGACAATAATGGCCCAACAAGGCAAACCTTTTCTGAGCAATGATATGATCCCTTAACAGAAAAACTTGTATCTCTCCTCAGGTAAATGAGTGACTGCATCATCTGTGAAGTTCTCCAAACGGTTTGACTTCTGCGAGGGCATTTTCATTGAAAACATAGAGTTTGAGTTTTCCCTGGGTTATGCACAATTAGTTGGTCTTTTTATGTGGTACACAGAGGTCAGACAAGATGGACTTGTTTTCCATCAGGGAGTTGTGCAGGCTACTAATGCCCACCCTTCAAGATGTCCCTGTCTTCATCCCCAGAGCCTGTGAGTATGTTACCTTCTATGGCAAAAGGGACATTGTGGATATAATTATGCTAAGGATTTTGAGATGGGGAGATTAACCTGGATTATCTGGGTGAGTTCAGTGAGATCACAAGGTGGTTACAAGCCAAGGAATTCTTCTAGAAACTGAAAAAAGGCAAGGGAATGGATTCTCCCCTGAAGCCTCCAGAAGGAACATAGTCCTACTGACACTTTTGATTTTAGACTTCTGACATCCCAAACTACAAGAGAATAAATCTGTGTTACAAATTACTAAATTTTTGGTCATTTGTTAAAACAGCAGTAGGAAACTAACACAGTAGTCTTGGATTAAGAGAGGAGGCTCCGCGTGATCGACCTGAGAAGGGGCCAAGACTGATGGCTTGTTTGAATTTGAGTCCCCAACAAAGGGCCCTTCAGAACCATGACATCAGCATAACCCAAGATTTCAGCAAAAGAGAAGGTATTTGGGATTACAGCTTGGGCTGGAGAGTGAAGTTTCCAATATACATTCACACACTTGCGTTCAGGATGGACTGTTAAAAAAAAATTAGAGCAATATAGAAACCACTAGGTCAGTGATGTCTAATGATGTTCTGCAAAGATGGAAATGTTCCATATCTGCATCATCAAATATGGTAGCCTCTAGCTAAACACAGCTAGTGTGACTGATGACCTGAATTTTTAATTTAATTTAAATGTAAATAATTTAAATAGCCACATGTGACTAGTGCCTATCATACTGGATAGTTTTAGGCCAGCCCTGTCTAATAGAAATATAACGTGAACCACATACATAATTTAAAATTTTCTAGTAGCCACATTTTACAAAAAAGAAGAAAGTGAAATTAATTTAAGAATATAAATATATTTTAACCCCCATCTTAAAATATTATAATTTCAATATGTAACCAATATAAAAATATTAATGATTTATTTGGAGGTCTTTTTTCATGCTTTTTTTTGCACTAAATCTTCAAAATTTAGTGTGTATTCTACACTTAAAACACATCTCACTCTGGACTGGCCACATTTCTGGTGCTCAATAGCCACATGTGGCTAGTGGCTACTGTACCAAATGGTGCCAATTATTTATTTTTTAAAAAGATTTATTTATTTATTTTAGACAGACAGAGAGAGAGAGAGAGAAAGAGTGAGTGCACATTGTGGGAGGGGCAGAGGCAGAGGGAGAGGGAGAATCCCAAGCAGACTCCTCATTGAGCACCGAACCCTATGTGGGGCTCAGTCCCACAATGCTGAGATTATGACCTGAGCTGAAATCAAGAGTTGGATGCTTAACTGACTGAGCCACCGAGGTACTGTACTCCCCAGACATTGCCAATTATTAAGTCATTGATGAGGATTTGGGGCCCAGAAGGTGAAATGATTTGTTTCCTAGTTTATTCCTCCTACAAGACCTTTTGGTCTTTGCTGCTCAGTTTCCCTTCAGGAGATACATAACTTCTGGCAGTGAGAAGGGAAAGAAAATTTAAGTTTTTTCCCCTACCAACTTATTTCTGAATTTCAGTGGATAAATATTTAATGTAACTCTCAAAATATAACTTGTGAATTGGTGGGCTGATTGGATTTCCAGAAATGGAAACGAAGAAGACAGTACTGGGGAGAAAGAGGAGAAATTGAATTGATCTCCAGAAACGTGGGGCAGACGCAGGAAAGAGCAATGTGATGGGAAATAATGAAATAGACATTGCAGAGGATGGCCTTTCTCAAATTGGGGTTCTCCAGGGTCCATGCACATTGGAGCTCTTGGGATGTTTGTTAAAATGCAAATACCAGCAACCCATGGGATCAGAGTTTTGGACTGGTCCAGGGAGCTGGGAGTTGGCCTTCTTAATTGGCTTCGTAAATGATTATTACATGAAAGTGTGGGAGTTATTGAGCTAGATTTTTGAAAATCTACAACAGGCTGGGAATTCGTAAAGGAGCTTGTATTGTCTTAGAAAATTAAAAATGCTTTGGTCCTAGGTCATCATTAGTTTAAATATGCTGGGTTCAACTAAGCTGAAACTGTGACTGATGGCAAAGGACAGTTCAAACACATTATTGGCTCTTACAGATGGGCTTGAATTTGTTTATAGATAGAGAGAAATTTCTCAGGGCTGTAGGATTCCTTAATAGGCAATATTGTTCCTCTTTTTTTTTTTTTTTGTAGCAAGAAAAAGTCCTCTTTTGCTTGGTTGTTGCTGGTACCCTCTCCAGGGTGATCAGTGTTCCTACTTCTACTTTTTGCGGTTTAAGAGAGAGTTTTCTGCTAGTACATCACGCACCACTGTTTTTGTTGACTCTCTCCAAAGAGAGAGGCTGCCCAGCAAATCCACAGCTGCTTGAAGGATACAGACAAGGAATAAAACATGAAGAGAAGAAGGGCTGAAGGCTGAGGAGATGATGCTTCCAATGTCCAATGCCAGGAGAAACACAAACGACGCTCTCTCCCCAGAGGCACAAGGAGTCCACGGAGACTCTGCTGTGTCGGCCACCAGAGGGTACACAGCTTGGACGGGAGTCATGTTCCTGCTACCTCTGAGGAGAAAGGTCTTCAACTTCCAAGCCTCGGAAAGCTCTACTGGGCCTGCAGGTCTTGTTAAAATGCAGACTTCCACTCTGAGATGGATGACTTCAGGGGCCCAGAGCCCTTGCTTGAGAAATCCCTAATCAGCTGCACGAAGGAGCTTCCATTTATCATGCAGTGAGTGCTTACTCTGGGCCAGACTTTGTTCTAAGGGCTTTGCATGTATTACCCCATCTTATCCTTCTAACACTCCCATGAGGTCACTCATAATTTTCTTATGGTACTCATGAAGAAAGTGATGCTTTTCAGAGAGATTGAGTAATTTGCTTCAAGTCACATAAACACAGGTGGCAGTGATGGTCCAACCCTGGGCCGGTTTAGCTTCCAGCCCTGTGCTTATCCCTAACTAGGCTGGAGTTTCTCAAAATGTGGTCCCTGGACCAGCAGCATCAACCTCACCTGGGGACTTGTAAGAAATGTAAATTTTAAGCCTCTCTAGATGTACTGAATTGAAAATTGGGGGTGGGTCCAACAATCTGCGGTTGACCAGTCCTCCAGATGATGTGATGTATGTGCCAGTTTGAGAACCACTGGGCTGGGCCAAGCCTCCTGCTCTCCCAGGCAGCCCTGCAGTGTGATGAGGCAGGCCCCAGAAAATTCTTGGAGAATAATACCGGGGTTGGTAGGGTGCTCTTACAGCAACAGAATGACAGTGGGGTTGGTAATGGCAGGAGAAACTGCGATTTCCCAGGTGGCTGAAGACCATCACCCCCCTCCATGGGTCTATTGATTCATCCAAGGGAAGGTGGAAACAAGACACACGAGTTCCCATCTAAGCTCCTTTGTCATCTGGGGAAAGAGGATGAGAAGCTGGGATCAGGAGAGATTGAGAAGGAAGTTACAGGGACAGAAGAGCAGAAAGCCTGAAGCAAAGGAGCTTGCAGAAGCAGGTGGCCTAAATTGGCCCAGAAATCAAAGGTAAGCAAGCAGGTGGGACAGAGACAGGGCCAATCCAGAGAAGGCATATTTTCAAATTGAGGCCTCAGATAAAGCCGCTGGTTCTCCTTCTCTTAGAGCAGAAATCAATGACCGTATTCCCGGGGCTTGCATTCGTTAGTGTGTGTGCAATGAATGTGAAACAGTTGAAAAGTGAGGCTCGCGGTGGGAGTGCCGGGCTGTGGGCGTGCTTTATAGAGATTGTCAGGACCGTCGGTGTAGATTAATGGTGGAAACTCTTCAAGACGGCACTGGCCTGGAAAGTGATTTTGCCCTGTCTTCTACTACAGCAGTGCATGGCACAGGCATTTTGCAGAAAGCATCTGTGGGAATTCTTCCAAATCTAGGCAATTTCCAAATTTCCTCCATTTCACAGACCCATGAAAAAAAGCATATAGAAACAGAGAGAGCTAGGGCAATAGAAATCTAGCTGATGAGATCTGAATTGCTCATCTAGATAGAACTCTTCAGACCAAATTCAGAATTGTTATAGGCAGTAAGGTTGAGACGTTTCTGCAGTTAATGTAAATGATGCTCAGAGGATGGCCAGGTGCGCTTGTTCAGCATCAGCCAGGACAGATGGCAGACACCCGAGCTAACAAAGGGGAGGGAGGACAGGTAGCCAACATGAGCATCCCCTAGGCTTCTGCCTTTGTCTTATTTGTATATGTAAAATCAATGAATATTATAGCAGAATCCCTTAGCTGCTATCAGAGATAATATCCGCCTTGTGGGAAATGTCATGTCAGAATTTATAGACAGTTCTCAGGGGATCTACTCTGCTATATATTGAAATTCATCTAATTACAATGCATTCCCCACTCTGGACAAACACTTAGAGTAGGAACGTTCAGATTTACATAAAAGATAAACCAGGGAGCAATTATTTCCTTGACTAAAGGGTTCTCCAGCTTGTAAAAGGTGTCACTGTAATATTTATTTTAATTACAAGTTTTCCAGATGCAGTTAAAATTAAGTCGGCAGCTAATTTGTTTCTGTAGCTCACATATTGCATGAAGTGTATCAATATCCACTGGATGTATCTCCTAACAGATTTTGCTCCTTCTGCAAGGTGGTTAGCCTACCCAGAGTGAGACAGGTGCATCGTGCGCTAGCAATTATTGTGAAGACTGTTGATTTCTACACCTTCCTGGGATTCTGACATGACATCATCCCTGGGATTCTAATATTCTTGATATGACATCAAGTCGTCCCAGCTTTTCATTGTGCTTCAGCCACGTCAGTCATGGCTGCCAAGGTCTCAGGGAGAAGTCCTTGACCCACGGGTGCCCTACTTTAAAATCATATATATACCTAGTGTACACACGGTTGCGTGCACACGCACGCACACAGGCATACACGCACACGCTCACACAAATGCACACTTGCACACACACACAGGAGATGTACTTATTTAACTCTTTCAAGTCTTTATTTTAATTTCAGTTGGTTTTGGCAAGAGGTTGGGTGCAACTAATATCCACATGTTAATCCATGAAGCAATAAACAAATCATTTTTGAAAGCCGATTGTTACTTAGTGCTGTGAAACCAGGGCTCTTTGCCTGGGTTGAACTCATAGAGGTTTGGCCAGAATCAAGTCTGACAGCTGATGTGTCTTTGCCATCAAGAGGGAAATTCCTGTGTTCATTCTATTTACTTTAGGGTCTTAATCTAGGTTTTTGCCCAAATCTCCAGGTTCATTACAGTTGAGAATCTTGTTTCTACATAACCCTACACTCCATATTCTGGACAGCCAAAACATGAGCCACTCTGTTCCTTTGGGTACCCCCACCCCACTTTCTATTTGGGTGGAGTGTGTCCAGGGGGGGCTTCTTCCTACTTTCCAGATTGATACTACAGTTTCACATTCAACAGTAAGTCCTACAATCAGTTTTATGCTGTATTTTTCATTTCATCCTCATCTTCCTGAGGCAGGATATTCTAGGAAAGCCGCTGAACAAAGTGGACCCCAATTTGTCGAGAATGGATATCAAAGTATGTTGGCCTCATGATAAATCAGAAGGGAATGAAAGGGACTTCAGTAACTCAACAGATTTCCAAGCCAGAGCTATGGGGTCTCGTTTGTGGTGGAGGCTAGTGTCAACAAATCCAAATTTTGGAAGAAGTTTCTATGTTAGATGATTGTGGGGTAGTCTTGTTGGGGCCACGGGGACAAACCACACCTCTGTGGAGAGACGTCACATTTCCAGGAAGGAAGTGGACATTTCCACTTCCACTCATTCTGGAAGGAAGTCAAGCCAGGAGCATAGAATGAGAATGTTAGAGGCTGACCTAAGACCAAGATAAGAAAACAAAATAGAACAGAAAGACACGAGAAGAGACTTCCTCATTTACTCCTCATGAAATCCTGGGATCCTGAGCAGGTGGCAGAATGTTAGTTCGGCTGCCCCCAGCTTTGGGTGAGCTGGTTTGAGTCAGGATCCTCACTAGGCTTGTTTCTGTGGGAGACCCAACCTGGGTATGTACAGCAGCTGCAGGTCCCTCAAGCTGCTCCACCCCCTGCCTCAAGGTCCCTCAGGTGGGGGAGGAGGCAGAGAGACAGAGACATACCATTGCCATGTTTATTGCTTTCTAATGTTCCAGGCATGTGACACATGTTTTCTTTTTTAGTATTCATTATTACCCAAAAAAGAATTATGGCTACTCCCATTTATAGATGAAGCAACTGAGAATGAGACAGATCAAATGATCCTCCAGAAAGAAGGGCCTTCTGTCCCCAGCCTGTAAGTGGCAGCTGTGGGAGGGGAGGGGACCATCAGTCTCTGGCATTTTCAAACAAGGCTCTTTTTTTCCCTACCATCAGCTCTCGTATCTGTCTTTATGTTAAGTCCCCTTTCTTTGTCCCAAATCTGATTTGTTGGCACTGGCAAAGCATAGTTTAAAGCAAAGTTGTTAACATTTTCAAAGTAACCTAATCTGAATTTATCTTGAACCTTAGGTGAGTGCTCACCATAGTGAAAGCCAGATAGTTCCTGTGCTTAGTAATTCTGGCTAAGAGCCCTGAATTCTCATTTTCCTTATAGTTGACATTCTCAAGCCTTAGCATGCAACAGAACCATCTAGAGCAGGGCTGTCAGCCTATGGTCTGTGGTCCAAATACCCCTAACGTTTCTTTTTCTGCAGCCGTGAGCTAAGAATGGTTTTTACATTTTTAAATGGATCAAGAAAAAAATCGAAAGAAGAATAATATTTAACAACACAGAAAAATTACATGAAATTTACATTTCAGTGTCCGCAAATAGTTTTATTGGCACACAGCCATATCCATTCATTTCTGTATTGTCTGTAGCTACTTTTGTGCTGCAGAGACCATATGAATATATGGCTTGCAAAGCTTAAAATATTTACTACCTTCCACTTTACAGAAAAAGTTTGCTGATCTGTGACCCAAAGGGCTTGTTAAAAGAGTGCTAAGCTCCGACCCTAGAGTTTCTAATTTAATAAGTCTGGGTGGTGACCAAAAATATGCATTTCTGATAATTCCCTAGATGATGCTGATGTTGCTGGTCTAGGGAACACACTTTGGGAACCACCACCTTATATAATGGTTGGTTATGCCCAAAATGATTATTTGATTCCTATAATTTTGTTGTGCCTTTTATTTTTTTAAAGATTTTTATTTATTTGACAGAGAGAGACACAGCGAGAGAGGGAACACAAGCAGGGGGAGTGAGAGAGGGAGAAGTAGGCTTCCCTTAGCACAGAGCAGGGAGCCCAATGCAGGGCTTGATCCCAGGACCCTGGGATCATGACCTGAGCCAAAGGCAGATGCTTAACAACTGAGCCACCCAGGCGGCCCTTGTTGTGCCTTTTAAATCCCCGTTTCCAATTCTAATGGAGGGCTGAAATGAGTCATACTTCTCCAGCAGTATCTTCTTGATGTTCAAAGAGAATATGTAACAGGTTTAGAGGAAGTTCCTGGAGCTCAGCTTCCTAGAGAGAAACTCAGTTCTACCACTTGCTGTCTTTGTGAACTTGGGTAAGTTTCTTAATCCCTTTGGGACTCAATTTCTTCATCTGTTAATGCGAGGATACTAACAATAGTTTCTATCCTTCAGAAGGTTGGTGCAAGCAATAAATTAGTTAATATATATAACATACCTGCGAAGGTTCCTGGCACATATTAAATGCTGTAATAATACTAGTTGTTACTGAACCATCCCTACCTAGTGGGCTAAAGTAGGACTCCTCAAAGTTGGCAGAGCATTGGAATCACCTGGTTTGGGTCTTCCCTCTCAAGATGCTGATTTAACTGGTCTGGGGTGTGGGGTGTTGCGATATTCAAAATTGTAAAGGGAAATTTCAATGGAGCACAACCCAATAAAAATATGACAGCCGCATGTATCATTTTATATTCTTTTAGTAGCCATGTTTAAGAAGGTGAAATTAATTTTAATAATATGTCAACAATAATGTTTTATTGTTGATAAAAAGGAATGGTATAGTACTTATATATTTAATTTAACATAATAAGTCTCAAATATTATAATTTCAACGTGTAACCAATAGAACAATTATTGAGATCTTTCACGTCTTTTGTTTTCATATTGAGTCTTCGAAGTCAAGCCTGAACTTTACATTTATAGCCCATCTCAATTTAGAGTGGCTACATTTCTGTGGCTGGGTAGCCACATGTGGCCACAACAAAGAACAGTGTGGGTCTAACTAATGTATAACCAAGATTGAGATCCACTGGAGTAAGGGCACAGTTGGCCATTGTGGACCTGCCCAAAGCTATGGAGCTTCTACTGACATTACTGTTCTCTCCTTAGGGGTAGTCATCAGGTGTGGTCATTAGGACATTCAATTAAATCCCAGTTTAGTCTTAAAAACTGATGTCAATTTGAAAGCATCACGATCAAGTAAAGCAAATGAATCTACATGACCCGATGCCACCAGAGGCAAGAAAGGCAGTAAGGGAACATTAACAGAGAACAAAGTAAAACAGTGACCTGTTTTGGTTCCTTCTCAATGAGCCCACAGCTGGGTAAAGGGGAATGTGAGTACCCCAGAAAAAAATCTGGAATGGATATTGAAAGATCCCTTGACATTCTATGCCACAGGTTGACTCAGAACTTTCTAACTCCAAATATCGTTGAATATTAAGTAGGTTATGATTCTTTTTATTTTAAGATTTTATTTATTTATTTGACGAGAGAGGGGACACAAGCAGGGGGAGTGGGAGAGGGAGGGAGAAGCAGGCTTCCCGCGGAGGAGGGAGCCCGATGCGTGGCTCCATCCCAGGACTCCGGGATCATGACCTGAGCCGAAGGCAGATGCTTAACAACTGAGCCACTCAGGCGCTCCATGTTATGATTCTTTTTGAAAAGAGGAAGAAGAATAAGAGAATTCATCCTATCTATTCTTTGAGCAGAGTGGAGTTGGGGGTGGGTTACCCTGATGATGGGTATTAAGAAGGGCACGTATTGCATGGAGCACTGGGTGTTACACACAAACAATGAATCATGGAATACTACATCAAAAACTAATGAAGTACTGTGTGGTGACTGATATAACATAATAAAAAATAAGTTAATAAAAGAAAAGAATAACCTTGTAAATTTATTATGAAAGCAAAAGAGATTTCCAAAAAGATGAGAACAAAGATCTGTAGTTCCACCACTGAGAGATAACCTCGATTAGCTCCTAAGTGAATACTATTTCAGAGCTCGATGGTGCATACATTTAACACATTTTACTAAAAACAGTATCTAATAGTGAGTACTCTTTTATGCAAGCTTCTTTGTCATTCACAAAATTTTTGAGTGTATTTTCAAATTATTTAATAATTTCTTGCAACATCATTTAAAAGCACAGCACATCGAACCTGTGTTTGACTGAACAATGATCTGCTTAATCAATCCCCTATAACTGGACATATAGGCTATTGCCCTCAAACTGCTAATCACACCATAATAGCTAATGCCAAAAGAACATCGCTTGGTCTTTCAATCCAGTGAGCTCTTACCTTAGAGCTAGTTGTGAAAGATGCAGAAGGAAAGGGTACAACATTTTATCCACGCAGTCTCAGTAAGCCTGACCCATTTTGTAGTTTATCTGGCTTGGAGAACAGCCAGCAGGGTGCAAGGTGCAGAGGGATGCATAGTAATGCCTTGGAAATGATAGCAAACAAATGATATCAAACACCTTCGTGTGCCACCTGCAGTAGACACCAAGCTTTCTCACTGCTCTGCTAAGGACCTGCAAACCCCAGAGGGACTCTGTTTCCTGCTTAATATGTCAACAGCAGCTTGTGCTTGGGTTTGAATTGGCTTCAGCTCTCCGCTTTTCCCCTCTCCGGTCTTAGAATTAATCACTTCTTTCAATAGAATCATTCCTGCAGTAGGTTTGTGGGTGGGTTAAAGAAAAACGTAATAACCCAAGAAGCCTCTAAATTTAAGATGTTAGTTTTTCTGGCTTATATAATTTACATAATTATTTGTTCATGCAGCATTGTATATCAGTTTTGTGATTGCTTTATATGATATGAAATTTCCTGGCAAGTCCCAGAGTGCCGGCTTCTCAGGCTGCCTATGCAGGTTTTAGCCCTGCAGCAATAAAGCAAATAAATAGCTATAGGGCTGCCCGGCATTCAGATAAGGAAAGCACCACCCTTCTGAGCTGCTGAACTGAATTGGCCATCTCAGTTTGGGGGAACAAAATCTCTTCTGTTTTATTAATTCTATTAAAACTATTCATAGGGAAAAAAACAGGTTTTATTAAACTCGGGGGACCAAGATAATTCACTGCTTGCTAGGATTTGATGCACTCGTATCTTTGTGGCATGTATAAGCATCATTAGATAGTCACTGTTAAGGTGAGCTGGTATATTGCATTCAATCCATCATATAAAAATTCAATAAAACAAGTATTTATCGCATCTTTATTCTGTGCCAGGCTCTCTTTGCCAAGTCTCCAGAGACAGAGGGGAGCAAGAAATATTCCTGCCTTCAAGGAGTTCACAGTTTAAGGAGGGAAACACACACACACACACACACACACACACACACACGAATATGATTCTAGTTGAGATAAGTAGGAATGTGATGCTCCAGGAACATCCAGAGGGAGTGATTCATTTGGCTGAGTCTAGTCTGCTTCTCCAGTCCCATCAGATCTGTGTTTGAGTAGACTACTCTGCCAGCAGTAAGGAGGCAGGAAAATCAAGTGGGACCCCATTTCCATCATTCAGGAGGGAGCAAGGGAGACTTGATTCAGGAAATAGAAGGAAGTACAAATGAAGGTTGGCACAGTATTCGTTCTTTTTTACCAAGCTTATAGCACTTCCAAGTGTACTTGTTTCCACATTTGGGCTCAAGAACACTTATTTTGGGTAAAAATTGGAAAGATAAGCAAAAGACAGGTGATAAAACTGTAGACACTGGCTATAGAAGAGGTTAGCTAGAGACCAACTCATGAAGAGTTCACCATGCCAAGGAACAATACGAATGTACCCAATCAATCAAAAATTATTTCTAGTAACTTCAGAGAGGAAAACTGACTCACCAGTCTATGGTAGGTTAGCTAGGAAGAAAAATGTCCCTATTTGAAACAAAGTCAGATCACTGGCCAAAAAGAGTTCTTAAACGATGACTTTAAATAAACTCCTGGCCAGTCAGAATGGCTAAAATTAACAAGTCAGGAAACGACAGATGTTGGCGGGGAGGTAGAGAAAGGGGAACCCTCCTACACTGTTGGTGGGAATGCAAGCTGGTGCAGCCACTCTGGAAAACAGTATGGAGATTCTTCAAAAAGTTGAAAATAGAGCTACCATATGATCCAGCAGTTGCACTACTGGGTATTTACCCCAAAGATACAAATGTAGGGATCTGAAAGGGTATGTGCACCCCAATGTTTATAGCAACAATGTCCACAATAACCAAACTATGGAAAGAGCCAAGATGTCCATCAACAGATGAATGGATAAAGAAGAGGTGGTATATATACACAATGGAATATTATGCAGCCATCAAAAGGAATGAAATCTTGCCATTTGCAACGACGTGGATGGAATTGGAGAGTGTTATGCTGAGCGAAATAAGTCAATCAGAGAAAGACGTGTATCATATGACCTCACTGATATGAGGCATTCTCAGGAAACAAACTGAGGGTTGCTGGAGTGGTGGGGGGTGGGAGGGATGGGGTGGCTGGGTGATAGACATTGGGGAGGGTATGTGCTATGGCGAGCGCTGTGAATTGTGTAAGACTGTTGGATCACAGATCTGTACCTCTGAAACAAATAATACATTATATATTTAAAAAAGAAGAAGAAGAAGATAGCAGGAGGGGAAGAATGAAGGGGGGGAATTGGAGGGGGAGACAAACCATGAGAGACTATGGACTCTGAGAAACAAACTGAGGGTTCTAGAGGGGAGGGGGGGTGGGGGGATGGGTTAGCCTGGTGATGGGTATTAAGGAGGGCACGTTCTGCTTGGAGCACTGGGTGTTATATGCAAACAATGAATCATGGAACACTGCATCAAAAAATAAATAAATTTAAAAAATAAATAAATAAACTCCTGGCCAAAAGGCATAGTTTCTTGTTTCTTCTTTGGTTGATCCATTCCTTAGCCAATAAGATTATGGGTCCCGGAGCCAGCTCACCTGGGTTTGAGCTAGGGCTCCCTCACTAGCGCTGTGACTTGGCGTTAGAGTGTTAATAGTACTAACTCATAAGGTTGTGGTAGAAAGTAAATGACTGACTGGATGTGAAGCTCTTAGAACAGTGCCTGGCACGAATGCTTACTGGTGTGGGCTCTTTCCGTCTGCATGCGTGCTGGAGTGCTTAGTACTGAGTACTCTCTGTGAAGCAGGCACATTTGAAGGCCTGGGCATAAAGACCAGGATGCCCAACCTGAAGAAGCTCATCATCTACTGAGGATGACAAATGGGAATAAATGATTGTGCCAATATGGCTATGCACCCCATACTTTGGGGAACGGAGAAGAGAATGAGCAGGGAAGGCTGAGCTGAGGCCTCAGCTTCAGGGGGCCTGCGCTTTCTTAAATTTCCTGTTTTCTTTTCCTGCACAAACTTTCTCTGTCTTCACCCCTTAGTTATGCTAAGGGAACCCCAATTTCTTCTAGATCCTTTGTTTAGAAAGCACAATTGGGTAATTACACTCTGGCTTCCTTGAATGAAGAAATAAATAAGTGGATGTTTCTGGTGTGTGGGGTTAAGGGTGCGCTCCCCATTGGCCCCTGGGACAGGGAAGAATGCCCTGGGAAGGAGGAGAGTGACTTCCGGAAGGATAGTCACAGATCAGACCCACGTCTTAGTTAAATAAACAAAGGCATCTCAGGGCCTTGGTGAAGATGCTGGGGGAGGAGAAGACACAGAGGGAGGTGAGGACTGGCTGGAATGATGTTCTTATGTTCCTTGGGGTATGTACAGCAGGGGGTAGGCAGTTAGTGAACTGAAAAAAGGAACAGATGATGTCATGGTTTTATGCTGTGCACTTTGAGTCTAGCTACCTAATGCCCCCATTAGTCAACGACTTAGCTGGGCAAGACCACAATAAAACAGTGACATTTAGAAAGCTTCATTTTTTTTTTTCTTCTTCTCAGAGTCCATTGCCATATTGAGGAGACCCTGTCACTAAAGAGATCGCTGAGGAGAAAACTGGAGATACTTTGCATCTCAGTGGATTTGGGGAAGCTGTTGGTTCTTTATGATGCCAGCCTTTTTTTTTTTTTTTTTTTGCAAGGTGCCACCAGGAACAGTAACATTGTTTTATTTGTAAAGTGTCTCACATGCATGTTTCACTTGGTTTTTATGCTCAGTATATAAGGTAGGTCCTGTGAAATGCGCTTCATTGTTATTTTTATATGACACACTCTGATAAGCAAGGTTAAGCTTGTCTAAAGGTGAGGGGTGGAACCAGGGCTCCAGCCTCAACAGGAAGCCATTGTTCATCCCTCTCTGGACCTTAGCAAGCAGTCAGCAAAACAGACAGCTTACCCCCTTTCCTTCTTCCACAGAAAGAAAACTTGGGTAGATCCTCTTCACAGATGGGATAGGAGAAGTTCAAAATGGACGATCCTTTATTGAAGAGAGCTACGTCAAGAAACAGCTCTTTGATGTCCTCTCCTAAAGGGAAAGAAAAGATCGGCTTTACTATTAGCGTGGGTTTCGCTTCGTAGCAAAGCAGTCAACATTTATAGAAGCATGAGCCAAAAGGCCTTTTATTTCCAGAAGCCTGCCCTGTGGGAACAGTTTTACTCCTTCCTTCCTTCTTTCCATTCCCTCCCTCCTTCCCTCCCCACTTCCTTCCTTCCTTCCTTTTTTTTTTTTTTTTTTTTAAAACAGCACGTAGGCAATGCTACAGGGGATAATGGCAGGAGACCTAGGTATGAATATGGCCCTTTTATGAACTTGATCTGTTTGGAGCAAGGTAGGCACTCTGTTGTGCTCCTCTGCCCAGATGCTCTGGCCCCTCAAGGAGATGGCTGCAGGTCTGGCCTCTACAACTTTTCAGCTGCAGTATTACGTGCCTCTCCTGAGAGCGGTTGAGTGGGTTCAACGCCCCTACAGTTGCTAGGTAGATATTGTATCATATTACACAGGAAGCTTTAGGGTGCTCTGACTTTTTCTCCATTTCTCCTTTTATGTTCCCTCCACTCCTGTTTTCATTCCTCTTTGATTACTCAGCTGCTGCTGTAGAATCCAGATATTGGGCAAGGTTCTGGAAATATGAAGATGCATGAGAGTTCTTGGTTGCCAGCAATGTTCCCTCCATTTCTCTGGAATGATTCCACACTCTTAAGTTTATTAAGTCCTTCTGTTCTGGTTTTGATAAAACTGCTTTAGAAAGGAGATACTCTAGTAGCTATAGCAATATAATGGCTAAGTGTAAAGGCATGTCCAAATAAAAATAAACAATCAGACAGCATCCTAGCTCATTAATTAGGGTGGAGGGAGAAGGTATTACATATTTTTCCCTTTGTCAAAGGTTCAAGAACTTGCACCAGCCATTTGGGAAATGAAATAAATTAAATGATAAGCCATACTGCTGGTGGTAGACTTGTTTGTTGCTGAGATAACAAAGCAAAAGCTCTCTTCCACATAGACATCAATATTTAGGCTTGACGTATTATCTTCTTTTTTGTTGTTGGATTTACGGATTCTGGGTGCTGATATCACCCAAATGAATGCTTCGAGTCTTCTCAGTACAAGAGCACAGCATTCAGTGGGAGCTCCCCTGTATCTAGATGTTACCCAGAGAGAGAAGTAAAAATGAAGAAGGAAATAGAGTTGTCCACAGAGTGGTGGGGACAGTAGCTTAGTCAGCCACTTAGCCAGCTACTGTAGTTAATGGAAGTAATCGCGGTATGTGGGCCAGGAAGAGATTGCGCAATGTTTTATTTCATGTCAATACTCTTTACTTACTCAGAATGATTCCAAATCTAATGTTGAGATTTGGCTTTAAATGTTTAGAACACTGGTCAACAGAAAAGCCAAAATCTTGTAATGGATCTGCCAAGAAGAACACAACAGATTAGGTGTGAGTACATTGCATGCTTTGCAAAGTTCCATTAAAAGTTCACACCAATGATATCATTTTTTTTCTACATGAATCACTAAAATTGATTCAAAAACATATTGTCCAGCACTTTATTTTTGCATAAACTCCTGATGCCATCAAACATCCTTCCAAGTCTCTCCATAGTTAATGTTGATCAATGCCATGTTCCAATGGCAGGCTCTCAATCTGAAATGAGCACAGGGTCTTGATGGGTGGGTTAGACCCTTACTTAACATTTTTATCGTTGCTTGAATTCTTGTAGTTCCTGAACTTTTGGCCTTAAAATTTCTCACTGATTATTTGAAACATTTCATAAAGCATTTATTACATAATTAAAAAGAGAGTAATACATGCAGATTTTCAAAGTTAGGACCTGCCTTTATAATTTTGTCCCATCCCACTTCAGTCAATGTAATAATTTTCTCCCCTAACAGTCCATTATATGCAAGGTATTGTGATATGATAGCGACTGCAAAGATAGGGTCTTTTACACATACCTTCTGCTCATTCAGAAAGCTCCAGAGGCTCATCTATCCCTCAGAATAAAGTCAGGAAATGTCCTACTGGCCTCACCTACCATACTCCACATCATGAATCCATTCTCCATTTCTTGAGGTCAGGTAATCACCCAGCAAATTCACACCATGGTTACTTGCTCACTCGCTTTCTCTAATGTGTAATGGTCTTACCCTTTCGGCTGTGGTCTAAGTGAGGTCTTGGTCATTCTCATCTTTTTTTATGAAGGTTTCCCTGATCATCCCCCAAATGTTTTTTGGCTTCTCTGAATTCCTAAAATAGTTTTGTCTGAAATATTTTTTCAAAGCGTATGAACATGTATTACTTTGTACTCTGCTCTTGGACTCATCCTACAACACTTAAAACATGAAACTCCTGAAAGACAGGAGCTGGGTTTTTGTTTTGTTTGTTTTGTTTTGGTTTCTATTTCCTTTTCCTTTATGTTTCCCACTGGGTCTTAGAGAGAACTGATTTTAACTGAGTTGTCCTCATCGCCGAGCTGTGCACTTTATAAGAGCTTTCTGTTTAATCCTCCAGACTCCCCAGTGCATAGCGCAGAGCCCCTCAGTCAGACACATGGAAAGCACCCCATACACGTAGGCAATGAGTGGATGAACAGACCATGTGTCCCTCAGCTCCAAATCCAGCCTTCCGAGGTCCACTGTAGAGCTGGGGCTCTCTGTAATCACATTTCTCCTTTGGCATCCGCCAACAGAGGTGAGAGAGGGAGACTGAGGCTGAGCAGGGGAAGGAACCAGCTCCTTCTTCCATACTTGCTGGTCCTTCAGAGTGTCACCTGGCGATGGACTGGCACCCTGGTAGTGGCAATTGGTTCCAGTGTCCAGCTCTGTTCCTCACCTTCTCAGAATCAGTGGAGGCTCAGCTGCGTGGGCTCCTAAGCTTCTGTGAGGACAGTTTCTGGGGCAGACACTGTCTCCCCATCCCCAGAAATCTGTGCCTCAGCTCCACAGGACCCTTCTTGGAAGCCTCCAGGTTGTGATAACTTCAACCTCTGCCCTCTGTTCTCCCAACTCTCGGGGTGATCGCTGCTGACCACTGACATGGTCTGTATTTTCCCCAGGGGACCCAGACTCTTAGGACAAACGACAATCTTGAGAGATAGCTATGATTTTCCTCCTTTCACAGATGGAAAAATATAGACTCAGAGAGGTTATATTAACTTATCTGGGTCCTGGAACTGTAAGGTGGTGGAGTCAAGATTCGAACCCAGACCTAAACAACAAACAAAAAATGACAGCCTAGGATTGTGCACAAATATTCACCAAGTAGAGCCTCAAAGCTGTATGTTAATGATTTAATTTGTAAGATGGCCTGGAATATTTTGTGCATGGGCATATGGCATGTGATAATTCTGTTTCATAACTGGTTTTAATTTCAGCTTAGCTATGAGCTCACATTTGTCAATGATGGTGTTCCAGACAGTTTTATCATCCACATTGCTGACCTGGAAGATATGTAATTGTCTGGTATCTGCCATGGAAATGATCACTAGGCTCTTTTGCCTTTCAAATCTAAGGTACAGTTTTGTTTGATCAAACCCTCTTGGATCTGCCATTCATTTTCCTGGGGAAAGGCCATTTTTCTCTTACGCTCACTTTCCTTCTTCATAAGGACCTTTGTGCTGTCCCAGGCTTCTCTCAGCTTGGGAAATGGGAGCAGGAGGTATGGAGACAATTGTCCCTGCTACGTATTTGGCACTCAGTATTGAAAAAGAGAGGCCAACAGACGGACATTCAGGAAAGTGCACCCACAGAATTGTGAATCAATTCAAACTGCTGTCTAAGGAAAGATAATAGAGCTACATACGTATCCCTTAGCTGATTAGCAGTTACAGAATTGCACTGTATGTTTATCGATATTTTAAAAGTATAGATAGAAAGAATGAACTAAGGGAAGGAGAAGGAAGTAAAACATCTTGGTACTGGCAAAATACTGTTAGGAAAATAATCTTAATAGGGAATAAAGTCACAGAGAAAGCAGTAGGTTTCTTCTCTCTGAGGATGGTGTATGTATATAAAAACATTAAGGCAGTTTGCTTCAAAAGTGCTTAGGGGCTTGGTGATCTTTCCCAGCAGTTATATGTTATATTTATTCTATATTTGAGATCGAATTTTATATCTGAGACTGAATATGCAGTTTGGAGTTGTCTTGGGGGAAGTGACATCAGTTCCTCCTGGCCCCCAGTACCACCCTCACAGACGCGTGTCCTTTCCTGTGTTAATATGTATTTTCATTCAGGCTCCATATTGCCTTGTATTTTCCTTGTGCCTTTGCCATTCCTCCACTAGATGCTGTAAGGCAGACTCCCAGCCTCAGGGCCTAGCACACTGTCTGAAGATTATGCTAAGTTCCAACTGCTTCTTTGCTGAATGAATGATAAAGTTTATATACGTAGTAAACTTGTAGAGAACTCTAAGGCAGGTTTTCTCAACCTCGGCACCACTGACATTTTGGATCAGATAATCCTTTTTTTGTGGGGGTTGTAGGATGTTAGCAGCATTTTTGGCCTCTACCCCGCAGATACCAACAGTTCCCCAACCCCCCTCCCCCACCCCGCCCCAATCCAGTTGTGACAACCAAAGATGTCTCCAGACATTGCCAAATGCCCCCTGGAGGACAAACCTGCATCTGGTGGAGAGCCACTGCTTTTAAGAATTGCTTTCTCAATTACCAGATAAGTGCTTCCGACTCATGTACCAAAATAAAAGATCGTGGGTTGCATTTTTTAAGTAGTCCTTCTTATGTAATATGAGAACTGCTGGGGGGTGGGGTGAGAAGGGTTACTCCTTTGGACACTTGCCTCAAGTAATTTTTAATACATATAAACTGGATTATCTGAACTTGGATCTTCTGAAGGAATGAAACTGGAAAGTTAATGAGAGTTGGTGTTCCCGGGCTGGGAGGGCAGAGATAAATATTTCCTCTAGACACTTAATTGTAGAACAGCCAATGAGCTGAGAAAAGAGGCTAAAGCTTCATGGTGCCATATACAATCTTTTCATCTTGAGTACTTTTTCCTTAGCCTCTGTGTGATGCCCCCCTTCTGTTGGTTCTGTCGACATCTGTGGCTTCTGACCAAGGGAGGATAGTGGTTGCAGTGAGTGAGCCCACATGCTCTCAAACTGCCCCCACTGTTCCTTGCCTCTGGGACGCTTGTATGTGGAAGGCAGGCTCCTCTGAACGGCTGAGAGCAAATCGTGGTAGGGGTGAAGAAGAGGATCCAGGTGTATATCTGTCTTGCATATTAGGGGCAGTGACAGTCCAATGCATCTTGGGGCTGTTTTCCTCCTCATTCATTGGGTAGAAGAGATTTAGATAAGCAGGTGGGCTAAGTGTGGGCAGGGTCTTAACAAATCTCAGCTCCAGAACAATTTTTGTGCCTTAAGCTCTGTTGGTGGGCTGTGCTCTTCTAGTCTGGACTGGAGCTGGGCAGTTGTCCAGGAAAGGACAAGCTTGCCTTGGTAGTTTCTAGCCAGTTCTGGGCCTCAACTGGAGCCAGGGTATAGAACACAGAACCCAACAGCACAGGCTCAGGATATGCAGTTCCTCACCTGAGGGTGGTGGGGCCATAAGCATGATGGGTCTGGGGGGAGTGGTGCCCTCTGCGGGGTTCCCTGCTGGTGTGTTCTTTGGTGTGGGTTGCTAAGTCCTGGAGTCCCGGAGCACCCTGCTGCCTGTTTGCTGGGTGGTTTGAGGGTTGCAGGAGGGGCCAACTCTCATGCTACTATTTTTCATATCTCATGAGTCTGCTTGAAGGTTTTTTTTTTTTTTACCTTATATTTGGAACAATTACATTCTCAAAGAAAGTTCAGAAAGATACAGAGAGATTTCACTTAACCTTCACTCTGCTTTCCCCCATTGTAACATCGTACATATAATATAGTACAGTATCAAAACCAAGACACTGACATTGGTCCGATGGAACAGGGCTTATTCAGATTGTACCAGGTTTTATATACATTTATGTTGTGTGTGTGCACACATGTGTGTATGCATGCAGGTGCACGTGCATATGCTTTTACAGTTTGATGGCTTAAGCTTTACAAACTTGTTGCCACCCCGAAACAGAGCTGACACTCCTCAAGCCCCACCTCCACTAACCTTCCCACATCTCTGCCAGGTCCATCGTTAGGCTTGTCCATGTTCTTCCTGCTGCAGGAAGGCAATGTCTTTCTCTCTTTCTCTACCTCTCTTCCTCTCTCTCCCTTGCGGGTGGGTGTGGGCTGACCAGTTGGAAATCTGCAGGGCAGGTCAGCATGCTAGAAACTCAGGCTGCATTTCTAAGGTGCAGTCTTGCAACTGAGTTGCTTCTTCTGGAAACTTCAGTATTTTCTCTGAAGGCCTTCAACTGACTGGAGGAGTCCCATCCACATTATGGAGGATAACCAGCTTTAAACAAAGTTTATTGATTGTGAATGTTAATCACATCCATGTAATGCCTTCACAGAAACATCTTGATCAAACAGATGGCCACCAGAGCCTAGCAAAGTTGATGCATAGAGTTCATCATCACAGGGTGCATTTTGTGCTGTATTGCTAGAACCCTCAACAGCCCTTCCAATTGTGTGTTCACAACCCTTCTTGCTCTTATATGGCCCGTAGTTAACTTGGGAACCGAATGTCTCTGAGGGGTTCCATATGTTTCTGGGATGAATATACTGAGCCCCCTACAAGTGGCAGGCATGATGCTGAGTGCTTGGGATATAGAGATGTGAAGAAGCCATCTGAGTTTTCAGGAGCATGAGAATAGGGATGTCCAGGTCCATGGAATCACAAAGAGTGAGCCTGTAACTGTGCCTGGGAGTCACTGATGGTTGTAGAAGGAGAGGGTAACATGGTCTGATCTGTGCTTTCCTTACCTGCAATAATTTCTCTCCCTTCTATCCAAACCCTGACCTCTTTGGGAAATGTTACCTCATTCCACCAGCTTCTTTCTCTTTATTCCTATGAATTTATGATCTATGCTGATTATTTAGCATGTAATGTGGGCTACGTTGTGTAGTTACTCAATGCTTTATATGATAATGCCTTGCCTCCTCAACCAGTGTCAGATCCTCGAGGCCAGGACCTCGCTACTATATGTTATTATATCATATTCTGTTCTCTTATAGTTTGATGAGTTCTCCTCCTCCCATCATATCTAACACCCCCCTCCAATGGCAGATGCTAACTCAGTGTTTGCTGGATAAATGGCTCTGGCTTTTATTTTCTACTTTCTGAAAACATGTTTACTTCTGTCTGAAGCATAAAAATCAATTTGGCCAATTTCCAGTAAATGTCTTCAGAGAGGTTGAGACCTCACATAGGAAAACTTTGATTGCCTTTGTCTTCTGCACCTTCACAATCCAGCTCAACCAACCCCCCCACCAGGATTCCAACTGGGGTTCCCTCATTCGTCCTTCCCCTGGTTTCTCATGGCACCCCGTGTATAGCTCTATCGTTGTTGAGTGTGGTAATGATCACCAGTTTGCATCCTTAGAACGCACCAGGGTCCGAGCTGTGAGTGGTCAGGAACTATGCTGTGTTTATGCATCATCAGATAACCAGCATCTAGTCTAGTGGGCAAGGCCCAGCATGTCAGACTGTTGGATATGTCGACGGAAATGAGAGAAAGTCAGACAGTTTGAAGATCCAGAAGGGTAGTTGAGCTTTCACTTCTAGCTTTGGTGGGAGCCAGCAATTACTGGGAAAGTCTGAGTTGTGAGGCCAGTGATCTCAATCTCTCCCTCCCTAAACCCGGAAGGTTCTCTTGGAAGGTGCTAGTGTATCAACTTTGTCATCACAATAATGGGAATTTTGCTGTGGCACTTAGGATGGAGTTTCTGAGTGTGGTTGAAAATCGAGGCCCAGGCCAAATAGTAGCAGATACTCCTCTGTCATCTTTGAATCCCCCCCCCCAACCCAAAATAACAAACAGACCTTGCTTTTGGCTTCTTCCCTTAAGTTGGATGATTACTGATTCTGCAAGTTTGTATTCCGTTTACTATATACATATACAATATATACAATATATATATACAGTATATATACAATACTATATATTACTATACAGGCCCACTTGTGCATGGATCTGGAAGTTCCCTTTCTTGCATGGCCATATTTTGATTGGGCTGTTTTCATTTGCTTGTGTGATTCACAGGACAACTCTCAAGGGTCACCGCAGATCCCCAAGTAGAGGATGGTGTGTCAGGCTCCATGTGTAAGTGAGATGCCTTTGCTGGAAATTCATTACCAGGGCAACAAAAAATTAACTCTCCTCCTTTCTGTCCTTGATGCCTCTGGTGCATTCCTTATACCCCTTCCCTCAGACCCCTTCCCTGTCTTTGAAGATAAAGAAGTGACTTACAACGTGGCAAATGTATTCTGGCTATGTTGCTCTGTTATTTCCTGATCTCCCCTAGTTTCTGCCTTTCAAACCTTGTCGCTATAGGACAGCACAGGGAGGCCCCCTGATGGGACAGTATTTCAAATAACAGCAGCTCCACCCTGTTCCACTGTCTGTGGTGGCATTTCCTTGGGAACTGACCCGCCTGCCAAATTCAGGTCTATGACTTTGCTCTCGTTTTATCTTGGGTATGCAGATGGCGGATTCAAACTGCTTACATATGGTTCTTGATATCAAACACAACAAAAATGGAAGGAACACCATCACCTCGGAATGCCACCTGTTTGTAATATAAGAGGCCAAGAACTACAACACTCTTCAGCTGCCTGGTAACATTGATGAATGTGTTCTTGAGTGTGAGGATATGTTTGTGCTGCTAAATTCACAATTCAGATCCCTTACTCGTGTGCTTCTAACTGGGAAACACATGGAATCCATGGGAATTCATTATTGACAAAAAAGGGCTGTGAACCTGAGCTGCCCCCTTGACATCTGAATCACACTCCCCTGGAATGACCTGAGATGGGCTTCCATCAGGTTAGGAGGCGATGGTTTTCGACTCAAAATAGAAATGTTAGAGACTGTAAAGAGATAAATGATAATGAGGATGAGCTTTGATCCAAAGGACCTGGACAAATGTCTCACAAAAAATAACGACCCAATTGAGGCCGTTCTGCTTGAACTTTTGCATCTTAAGAATAGATTGACAACGAACTCTAAATGCACAGATTTATTCTGTGTTATCCATGGCTCCACACAGCGCAGAATCTTAACATGAGGATGAGAGGAACTTGAACTTGTCTCCTCGCTGGCAGAAAGTGTTATCTTAGTGGCTCAAGGATGGGAATTCCTACTTAGCTTCTCATTCATCTTTACTGCATACCTGACATACAGCCAGAAGAGCACCTGACCTTGGGGACACAAAGCAAATCAGAAAATGCTTCTGCTCTCATCTGGATGATAACACTTCCAGCATCTAATTATAATACTACAGGACCAAATACACTCAATAAAAGATACATGTATACTCTAAATCTCTTATTTTACGGTCAATGTATAGTCATCATTTTGTGGTCTTCTGTGTGCAAGGTACACACTCCATGTTACCTTGGACACACTCCATACTACTTGACCCAATCCCTCTTCATTTAAAACTCAGTCTTACTGATAGTGTTGCCATTCATTCTTTCAATAGTATTTATTAACTGTTTAATATGTGCTGGACACTGCTGGTGGCTGTGGGACCAGGGTGGGACAGGAACCTTTTGATCAGGTCAGTCTACCCAGAGCCCTACTGTTGGTTGACTAGTGACCAAATTACCAGGGCTTCCCCAAGTCTAGAAGCATCCAAGGAACTTGCCTGTTCTGTTTGGTATAGATAATTATTTAACTTTCTGTTCCTAAGCTGGAGTCAACCCATATGGGATGGAAAACTGGAGAAAAGTTAGATTGTTCTTGTTTCTTTTGTTTTTAGAGGAAAATTAGACCTCAGAGCATGTGTCTCTACTATACTTCAAGGGTGAGGATTTGCATTTCACTAGCAGATAAACCTCTTCCCTGGGAAGGAGCCCAGGGAAGCCTTACACTCTCTGGCTTAGGAATGTCAAGAACCGTGGCAGTGTTTGGTGACACCGAGACACAACCAGGATGCACCTGCCATATTTCATTTCTGCATTTCCTGCAAATCTGTCTGTTTTCTGACAGGGGACAAGAACCGGGCCATGATGCACAGGTGGTTTACTTGATTGCGTGTGGCTATGAAGATGAACTCTGGGACTGTTCTTTAAATGCTGGGCATGCTGAAAAGGAATTCTTTCCTGCTTCTGGAAGCCATGAACTAGGTATGGTTTAAGAGAAAAAGCTAAGGCGTTTATCCTCAGTGTCTGGGATTATGGAATATGAAGCATGAGTGAGTAGGGGCTGGTAAACTGGCTGAGAGCTAACATCAGACATCAGCCCTGTCTTTGCTCATTTACAGAACTGGATTTGAAGCCAAAGGACCAGGTGGTTCTAAGATATATATGAATCATTGACTCTGTCCCCTGTCTTGTGGGTGACCAGGACATTGGGTATTAATATCCCTGTTTTGTGATTGAAGAGGTTGAGATCTAGGGCAGTGAAATGACTGATTGCAGTCTCCAGACTCAGCCTGCTGTGGTTCTGCCCTCATACTGCCGAATTTAAGAGACAAACAGCAAGGGAGGTCAACTGACTAAGAGAAGGAAACAGAGCTTTGGACAGAGGCAAAACGAGTTCAAACGCACACACCAAGACCCTGTTCCTCTCATGTCTCCGGCTGATCACAAGGAGGGACGAGGAGGCAGAACCAGCTCCCCAGTTTTGCTAGGCTTGCTGGCTAGGCTCGCTTGCAAGGATTGTTTGCTAGGATTGCGTACGTAGCTCACTTATTCCGCAAAGGGGCAGCCGTTTCTCACCATAAAGGACACTGGTAAAAGCACAGAGGAAAAAGCAAGGGCGTTTAGAGGGTTTTTGTAAGAATTAAGAAAAATAATTCACGAAGCATCGAGGCCAGTGGTAGCCACATTGTAGATATTCAATCATTGGGCAAAAAAAGGGTGGATTCTGTTAGGAGAGCAATGTTGACTCTACTTCCTGTGGTCGTAGAAAACGAAACCAACTACTTCTTTTTAAAATTTTCTTTATCCACCCCCCTTCATTTTTCCCTTCCTTCTCCTAACATAACATAATACAATGAAAGTAAAAATAAAATTGTCTTTTTCACGTTAAGAGCACTCTCGGTTTAATATAATTTAGTAAAGTTCAATAGATATTTCTGAAATAAAACCCGGATGTCAGCTAGGGCCTCTCAGCCCTTGAGATATAAATAGGATCACGTTGAACACGATTAGTGGTTGGGGATGTTCTTCAGTACTGACTCTCAAACGTGGCCGTACACTGGAATCCCCTGGGGGGCGCTGTAAAAATAGTGATGCCTGGGTCCCGTCCTAGATGTTCTGGATACTGCCTGGGCATCACACTTCTTATATACTTCTATTGTCCAGCCCCGTTTGAAAACCACTGTCATAAGCCACACCAGGTTGTGTGCTCGTTCCCTGAGCTTAGGATCCCATGCGTGGGCTTCTAGATCTACTATGTATCACTCCAGGCTGAAACTTTAACCCCTTCATGGATTTCCTAAGAAATGTCCTCATAAACCTTTTCACAAATTTTATAGCTTTTATGAAGATTGCTGAGGCGGAGAGGGGAAGGGTTCACTATATTGCTGGCTCCCTCCCTCCCTGTCTTCATCTCTCTTCTCTCTCTGGAGAAACAACAAAATATTTCCCATTGTCTTGGTGCTGAGGGCTTGGAAGGACACCAGGCACCTCAAGGCCTCAGCAGCTACCCCAGTGACTTGTAAGGGAATTCTTTCAAGAAAGACAGGGCTCTGCTTAGTTAGAATTCTTGGTACAGCCCCTAAGGGCTTTTTTTTCTATTTTATTTCAGGAACATCGACTCAATGCCGAACACTAACCCAGGCATGGAAAGGTTTGAGATGGGGGCTCAGGTTCCAAGAGGATAGAGCTAAACAAGGTAGACATTGAGGGCTGTTGGGGGAAGAGGGAGCATAAGGTGGAGGGCACGTGAGGGGAAGTGGGAGTGCAGGCTGGGAGAAGCCCAGCGGTCAGGACAGGTGGGCCACCTGCATGGGCTCGCTCAGACCTCTGCGCTTAGATGAGAGCAATCGCTTGGGGTAGGGAGCCAACGGATCCCTGAAATTAAAACCCCCAAACCAGCTTGTGATTATAAATGAAACGCATTCTGGCCTTAAGTAAATGATTAAGAGATCAGCTGTGTCTTTTGTGGCCTTAATTGGCTTTACTCTCCTCTGCCCTCTGTGTCCATAAAGGTGACCAAGGTCCAGAGTCAGTCTCAGAAGCTTTGAGTGTCATTCTTGGCAGAGTGAGCCGTGTTGTGTATGTTCGGTGTCTCTCCGTAAACTTTCATGACCTTTGGGGATGGAATGTCAACTCATCCCCCTACTTTGTACTGAGCAGGTTTTTTTCTTCTTAGGAGGCTGCCTGTGTCCCGGGACACAGGGACAAATACGGGCTACACAGAAAGAACAACCTCTTCATTTTCAGCAGAGAGGTAAGGTTTAAGCTATAAACTCTCCAGACAATATCTCTATAAGAATTTAAGAATAAAAAAAAATACAGTCCTATTTCTGAATTCTCCACTCCGATAACATCTTGTTTTGTCTGATTATGCTGTGTAATAGGTACTGGAAAATTGTTTGTTGAGTGAATAAAGGAACGTTGATAAACAATCAGACAGGGGGAAGTAAAGGGATTAAAGTGATTTTGGAAAAGGTCCACCTGCTCCTTTACCTCCCCAAATGTTTTCCTAACACATTTCCCGTTTAATAAGTCTCAGTCTCAATCCGTCCTCTCCTAATACGAGGGGACATAAAGATCATGTTTCCCCCATAGTTCTCAGTACTCGGACTGGGGTATAAATGTTCCTCCAGTGAGACTGTGTTTGGGACACATATTTGAAGTCAAAGCAGCCCGTACAGCCTGCTAGCAATTGGACTTTTCCTAATTTTGGTGGATGCCCAGAAAATGGAGTAGAGATGCTACTTCAACAGGGAAGACAAGAAACCTAATATCACTTGTTTATTGATCTGATCACAACCATGTTTGGAGCTCCTACCATGGGCTGAGCACTGTGCAGGGTGTGGGGATACAAAGACCAGTTAGTTTTAGGCATAACCCCTGACTTTTTGGAAGGACAAAGGAAAGGTAAACAGACCATCTCCACACAGTGTAGCTACAAGGCATAGTGAAGGACAAGGAAGGTGTGCATAATCTAGCAGGGGTGGTCACAGATGGCCACAAAGTAGATGATGCCAGAGCTTAGACTTGCCAGGTGCAGAATCTGGAGGGAGGGTCATCTGTGGTCACTCTTGTAGCCTTGACCACAGGCAGGTGCTGTTTGAAGCACTATATGTATATTAGCTCGAATCCTTGCAAAAGCCTTAAGGGGCTCATTATCTCTATATATTAGAGTCTGGGGAACTGAGGCAAGGAGGGTTTAAGGAAAGTGTTCAGGGTCACACATCTGGAAGGGGCTGGAGTATGAACCCAGGTAGATTGTCTGCCTACAGGTACTCTTTCTCCAAGAAACTCGGGGCAGAAGGAAAAACATATGCAGAAACTCTGAAGTCCCAAAGAGCATGTAATTTCTGGGAACTTCACCTTTGCCAACAAAGCCCTTAGGCCGTTCTACGTTTGTGGGGCTCACTTTGAATATTATAAATGCAGCCAGTTCAGGGGTGCCTGGGTGGCTCAGTCGATTAAGCATCCAATTCTTGGTTTCGGGTCAGCTCACGATCCCGGGGTTGTGGGATGGAGCCCCACGTCGGGGTCCTCACTTGGCGGGGAGTCTGCTTATCCTTCCCCCTCTGCTTCTGCTTCTCCCATTGCTCTTTCTCTCTCTCTCAAATAAATAAATGAATAGATAAATAAATAAATAAAATCTTTAAAAATAAATGCAGCTAGTCCAGGTTCTTCAAAGACTTGAGGTCAGAAGTGGGTGGTGATTGTTTCAACACACACAGACCTTAAAGATCCTAGAGTCACCTCCAGAAGGATCCTGAAAAGTCCAGAAGGACTGAATTTTCTTGCTTCAGTTGTTTAGAATGGTACTGGAAAGATCGATTTCTGCCTTCTTCCTATTTCCCAAGAAGCAGCTAGCCTTGATGAAGCACAGGGTTCTGTGGCTGTTGGGGTTAAAAAGAGCCTCTGCCATCAATCGCTGGCCCCCATCTTGCAGGTGAGCTCTGAGTTCTCACAGTTTCTCTGGCTTTGCTGATCATCTGCCCGTTGTGTAGAACTGCATGATTGTGCCACTGATGTCCAGTCTGACACAAAACCAGTTTACCTTTTGCAGCCCTTAAATACCCCCCCGCCCCCCCCACATATGCACACATCCCACCAAAACAAAAACCCCAGCCCTGTCTCACTTTGGCCTTTTAGGCGAACCATTTGAGAGGACTCTTTCTAGAAGTACTAGGAATAGCAACTTCTACCCAGAATTTAAGTCAAGGTGACAGCTAGCCATTACTCCACCTCACTGAGTTCTCTTTCCTCACCTGTAGAAGGAGACACTTGGCACACTTTAAGCTTCACACTTCCTCCCGGTGCCGGTCTCTCAGACGCCCTAAAGGCGGGGGCCATGGAGCCTGCACTGTGGGGCTCAGCATCTGCACTGTCGACAGAACCCCCGAAAGCAAGATGCAGGGCATTGGGCTCAAAATGGCCAGGTCTTTTTTCTTTTAACTTTTTATTTTGCCATAATGATAGATTTACAAGAAGTTGCAAAAAAAGAGTACAGAGTCCTGTATATCCTTGACCCACCTCCCTTCATGGTGACATCTTACACAACTGGATCTCAGAACCAAGGCATCAGCACTGGCACCATCTACGGACCAGTTTTTGCATGCATGCGCATGAGTATGTCTATGCACACACGTGTATGTGTGGTTCTATGTAATTGTATCGCATGTAAACACCACCACAATCAAGAAACAGACACAAAGGATCTTCTTTGTGTTCCCTTTGATAATTATCCTCTTCCCTACCCCTAGTAACCACTAATCTGTTCCCCATCAATATAATTTTGTCATCCCGAGAATGTTATATAAATGGATCCATCAGTATGTAACCTTTTGAGATAGGATTTTTTTTTTCATTTGGCGTAATGTCCTTGAGATCATTTAGATGGTGATGTGTATCAATAGATCATGCATGTTTATTGCTGAGCTGGATTCTGCGGTATGGACGTATCATGGTTTGTTTAACCATTCACCTGCTAAGGGACATTTGGCCAGTTTGGAGCTATTACAAATAAAGCTTTTGTGATCTTTCACATACAGGTTTTATATAGACATAGTTTTCATTTCTCTGGGATAAATACCCAGTACTGGGATGGCTGTGGAATATGGTAAATGTATATTTAGTTTTCTAAGAAACAGCCTCACTGTTTTCCAGAGCAGCTATATATTTTACATTCTCTCCAGTGATGTAGGCAGTCCTTTTCAAGAAAAATTCTTGCTAGAGGAGCTTTTTCCCTGGGGAAAAATCAGAGGAGGAGCTTCTAGTGCAGGACAGGGTCAATAACTCCTATACCTGCTCAGCCTTGGAGATTGTGAACGAGGACTCCCTCCATGACATGAGGAGAATGTTCCCAGGAAAACACTGGGAGCCACGAAGGGCGCAGGCAGCCACAGTTAATTATTGTTAATGCCCCTATGGGGTGAGTAGGCTTGGATGATTGTGGTAGGGCACCTCCTTCCTTAGCCACCAACCTTCCTTCCCAGTGCTACCCTCGGGGCCCCAGAGGCAATTTTGGCCACACTCCATCATATGGCGGCCTGCAGAACAAGTGTTAATTCTTTTTTTTTTTTTTTTTTAGATTTTTTTTTTTTTTTTATTTGAGAGAGAGAGAGAGTGTGAGAGACAGAGAGCACGAGAGGGAAGAGGGTCAGAGGGAGAAGCAGACTCCCCGCTGAGCAGGGAGCCCGACGCGGGACTCGATCCCGGGACTCCAGGATCATGACCTGAGCCGAAGGCAGTCGCTTAACCAACTGAGCCACCCAGGCGCCCACAAGTGTTAATTCTTGAGATTTGTTTCCCTAATGCTTTCTGGTATGAGATCAACTTGATATATTTTTCATCCCCCTTGGGTACTGCTCTCCCCACCTGTGGTAGTGAATTGTCCATGCTGCCTCCGATCCCTCATCAGACTCACAAGAGGAAAAAAATCAATTTACACTTTTCTTAGGAAGCAAGCCTATAGACAGAGCTGACGTGTTGTCTCAGTCTGTCGGCTGCCATGACAAAATACCACAGATCGGGGAGCGGGGGGCTTCAACAACAGACATTTATTTCTCACAGCTCTGGAGGTTGGATGTTCACTGTGCTGGCTGACATGGTTTGTGGTGAAGGCCCTCTTCCTGGTGTAGAGATGGCCACCTTCTCCATGGGTGTTCATGTGGTAGAGAGAGAGTGAGCTTGCTCTGGTCTCTTCCTCTTATAAGGACACTAGTCTTAGCATGGAGCCCCCCTCACATGACCTCATCCAACGCTAATCACTTCCTAATACCATTGGAGGTAACCAATGGTATTGTGGTTTAGGGCTTCAACATATGAATTTTGGGGGGATACAAACATTCGGTCTTTCACATGTGTAAAGACCCTCCTCTTCACTGGTAGCATGTTGGCAAAAGGGCATTCAGTTGACACTGTCTCCACATGTGACCACCTTGACTTAGAATGAAGAGCAGGGCCCTGTCACAGAGAGGCATTTGAAGGAAGAGGAAGTGTTCAAGGAGGATCACCGGCTCCTTCTTCATTAGAAAATAAGAGGCACAGGATCTCCAGGGCATGAAATCAATGCCTCCTAAACATACCATGGAGATTTCCTGAGATGGTGAAGTGGGTACCAGACTTTCTACTAGAGGGTCTTGTACTGAAATCAGGGAAGCAGAATTCCTCATTCCTCAAACCAGTTCACCATTTCTTCCTGTATCCCCCACATTGTGAGATGGAGACAGAATAGGTCTGCTGGATGTCCCAGCTCTGCAATAGAGCTCTTCCTGATGGGGAGGAGGGAAATGTTTCTATGGGAAACTTCTCGTTAGCACTTTGTCGCTTGTGTGACATAGACCACCCCATGGCATGAATAATATAGGACTACAAGCACTTACAGGTCAGTGCCAGAGGAGGAAAGAACCAGCTGCCTTTGGCTTGGCAGCCCCTCTGCCAGCAAAATAAACTCCTAAACAAAGAAAGGGCTCATTTCTCGCCTTCCCAAAATCAACACAATCCTACTACTTCCCTCCTGGTTAGAGGATTAAAAACACTTTTGCTAAAAACGACAACAAAAAAAGAATTATATTGGAAGATAGCAAACTGACAGGAAAGATAAGATGGGAAACCTGACCTCGGATTAATACATGAGAACAGTGCACCTGCCGAATGCCCACAGCCTCCCTGCCCACCCCCCATTCCCACACTCAGGTTAAATGCACCACATGTTGATCACAGCAAAATTTTAGGTAGATCCCTGATTCAACTCTTCACCTTTCTCTTTCACGTCATTGCTGTAACCATTTGGATATTGTTCAGCCTTTTCTTGCCATCTGTTCATGTGTTTTCAGAACATAACATTTAAAAACTGTTATTGTGTGAAAACATTACTAGATGAGACTGGTGAACCTAGAGCAATTCCAAATACCTTCTTCCAGGCTTCAACCTGAGAAAAGTGGAAAGAATCGTCCTGGGCTGGGAAACCTTTTCTGATACAAAGAGATATAAATTATAGGTGCTGCCAACAGCTTGTAATTATAAAAAATTGGAAGCAACCAAAATATTAATCAAAAGGAGAATGGATACAATTGTAGTCAATACAACCTTTTAAGTCCTTAAGTATTTTATTTTTCTTACTGTGCTGGCTGGAGACTTCAGTGCACTGATGGATAGAAGTGGGGATGGTGGGCATGCTTATCTCCTTCCTGGTTTTAAAGGAACTGCTTTCAGCGTTTCGCCATTAAATCTGATGTTCACTGTGGGTCTATATTTTAGGTTTATATTTTAGACGTAAAAAGCAGAGAGCTGATTTTTTTTTTTTTTTTAAGTAGGCTCCACGCCCCAGCATGGAGCCCAACATGGAGCTTGAACCCACAACCCTGAGATCAAGACCTGAACTGAGATCAAGAGTCAGGTGCTTAACTGACTGAGCCACCCAGGTGCCCCCAGAGAGCTGAATTTTAAAGTTCAATCTAGTATTCTTTTTAAAAAAAATATCAGTTTACCTTAGTCGATTCATATATATGAGAATCTCTTATACATTTGTAATTATTTCTCATTTATAGTTGGGTTTTCGTTCCTTAATGCCCTGATCTTTATATACTCTTTTGTCTCCTTCTTTCCAACATTCTTTTGGATTGATTCAAGTGTTCAATTTTTTTTTTTTTTTACTAATTTGAAAGTAATATACTATATTGCTAGTTTTTAAAATAATTACCCTTGAATTTCTAACATGAAAATTCTACTTAATAGAGCTTCAAATGAAACATTATCTTTTTTCCTTTTTGTTTTTTTGGCATTTATTTATTTATTTATTATTGTGGTAAAAAACACACAGCATTAGATTTATCATCTTAATCATTTTTAAGCATATAGTTCAGTCATGTTAAGTATCGTCACACTGTTGTATAACCATATGACAATAGAACTTTTTCATTTTGCGAAAGTAAACATGATTTTAACCCTCTCCCTGAAAAATACAAGGACAAGGTCGTCAGAGTGCTTTATGTCCCAACACCAGCTCCTTCCTTCACATGCTATTATTATCCTGTAGTTTGAGCTGAATTATTGCTTTGTGGTAGGCAGCCTCCAATATCACTCCCAGTGGCCCCGGCTCCTAATTCGCACCCTTATGTAAAGCTTTCCCCTGAGACCCAGTGACTTGCAGTAGAGCATGGCAAATGGGTTGGGATGTTGCTTCTGAAATTAGGTTACCAAAAAAAAAAAAAAAAAAAAAAAAAAATCTGCCTTTCTTGCCCTCTCATACTCTCTCGCTTAGAGCCTTTGCTCTGTGGGAGCATGGTGCCATGTTGGGAGTGGCCCCGTAGAGAGACTTTCGTGGCAAAGAACCGAAGCTTCTGGCCAACAGCCATCGAGGACCTGAATCTTGCTGACAGCCATGTGAGTGAGCTTGGAGTGACCTTCTGGGGCCTGACTCTAGCCACATACTCATAGGAGTTTGGGAGCAGATCTTCTCTCAATCAGGCCTCAAGATGGTTGCAGCCCAGACCAACCCCTTGATCAGCATTTCAAGAGACCCCATGTCAGGGACACCCAACTAAACCACACCTGAACTCCTGCAGAGAGTCTGTGGTTTGAAGCTGCTAGGTTCTGGAGTAATTTGTTATGCAGCAGTGGAAAGCAAATACATTCCCTTTTCAAATTGGACATTATTATCATCCTTACATTCATTGCTTATTTGAGTTTCCTAAATCTTTGCTTGCCATTCAAACTTGTATGTCCGAACTCACTTCTGAGAGATCATTTTATTTCCTTCTGAAGTATCCCTTGGAAAGTTCCTTTACTGAGAATCTTTGGCAGGCAAACTCCAGATTTTGTTTGTTCAAAAAAAGTCTGTAATTTAATTTCTAGGCTTGGGATTTCCTGGATCATGAAGATGATAGAAATTTGGGCCCCAGACCTATGGGCTCTTTCATCTGCAGCTGCTAATTCTCAGGGAAAACTTATTTCTCCAGAGATCAGGTCAGTTAGATAAGTTTCCTTGTCTTCTGCTTTTGCCGAATTATTATCTTTTTCTTATTCACTTTTTAAAATTGTGGATATAAGTTTTTGAAGGACCGAGCTTCATGGAGGGGTCAATTTCCCGTCTTGCACAGCACAGGACTATGCTACCAAACTCCCACACAGCCACTGAAGCCTGAGTTCTGGTTCCTGGAGACAGACAAGTTTTCTGAGGTCGGACAAGGCTTCAGTGCCAGTTTTCCTCTACATTTGGGCTTTCTCTTTGTTTTGGTTCCTGGAGACTTCCTATATTTTCTTACAAGATTCAGCTATGCTTTCAAAAATCAGGACACTTGATACCTGCTAGCAAGCCTGTGCTTTGTTCGACCACTGGTTCAAATAAACCAAGAGCCATTAGCAATTTTTCTTCAGGTTTTTTTTTTTTTTTTTTTAAATGAACACACTCGTATAAGAACTGCTCTTTAATTTAGCTAAAACCAAAGCCAAGTGTGTGGCAGAAAAGCTATTGTTCACCCTGGAAAAATTATCTTCCTGCCCACTCTCTACACCACTTGGATCCCAAACAGCTCAGTGTAAGTCAGGCTAGAAATTAGAGTCTCTGGGGGAACTGAGGCTCCTACTACTTCCCTTTTGGAATAGCTTTTATCCTGGATTCAGACCCACGCCAGCTGACTCCAACGGAGTAGGGACCGAAGGATTTGGGCATTTAGGCATCTGCCTGATGGCTGAAGCTGGCTGCACTTAGCAAGCTTTTCTATATATGGAGAAAAGACCAGAAGAAGCAGGACACTGGCATCAAGCTTCAGGACTTTAAGGGCCCAAGTCACCTATCATATGTTAATCAGGTGTCCCCTGTCCCGGTTATTTGTTTCCTAACTGTTGAGGTTCCTAATTTATGAGGTTCAGACCACAGAACAAGGCAGCTCTCTTCTAAACATGCTCTTGCTTTCACTGTTTTATAAAACCATATCTTTTTTTTAAATTATATTATGAGGTTATGTTAATCACCATACATTACATCATTAGTTTGTTTTTTTTTTGATGGACTTTGTCTAAATTTTTTTAAATTTTTATTGTTATGTTAATCACCATACATTATTCCATCATTAGTTTTGGATGTAGTGTTCCATGATTCATTGTTTGTGCACAACACCCAGTGCTCCACGCAGAACGTGCCCTCTTTAATACCCATCACCAGGCTAGCCCATTCCCCCACCCCCCTCCCCTCTAGAACCCTCAGTTTTGTTTTCCAGAGTCCATCGTCTCTCAAAAACCATGTCATTTCTAAGAAAGATCTGCAATCAGTTCATTTATGGAGCCATTGGTCCTCTCAATATTATTTTTTTTAAAGATTTTATTTATTTATTTGACAGAGAGAGACACAGCGAGAGAGGGAACACAAGCAGGGGGAGTGGCAGAGGGAGAAGCAGGCTTCCCGCGGAGCAGGGAGCCCGATGTGGGGCACCATCCCAGGACCCCGGGATCATGACCTGAGCCAAAGGCAGACGCTCAACCAGCTGAGCCACCCAGGCGCCCCGGTCCTCTCAATATTATAAGAAGACCCCATAGGTCTTCTGTATATACAAAGGCTCTTGTTTTATAGGATCCTGGGCAAGAAAGGATGTGGACAAATTGCCTTAAGAGAAGGGCTGCATAGGACTTTGGAGATAGAGGTAAGAGAGAGAGGTCTGATCTTGCTGTACGTGAGGTCTTTGACCTGAAATTGTGTGAGTTCACCCATCATGGCTTTTATGCTGTGAGAGCAAGCAGAGCAGACCTGGGAGATCCCGTTGTGTTCAGCTGCCATGAAGCTTTGTGGCTACGGTTAGGACACACTGCCTCTCTGGCTCAAGTTGTTCTGAACGAGGAGGCAGTTGGATGGAAGCCCTGAGGGTCTATCTGGCCAGGACACTTCCCAAATCTGTAAGAGGTCCCCAGTCTACCCTCAGCCTGTAGACAAGGAAAGGCAGAATGCCGACCCCTCTCTATGTGCCTGCAAATGCCAGGCTCGTGGAGAACTGGATGGTCATGTGACACCCATGACCACAATAGATGCCATAAGGCAGACTGTCAGAAACCGATCCTTGGCCTCAGAGATCAGTAAAGCTGCTCTAGTACCTCACCCTGTGTGTCCCTCTCCTCCATCTGTAGCTGTCCAGCCACTGTGAACTATGATTAGCTCCCCTGGCCTCGGACCTGTAAACAGACAGCAAGGAAATGCTAGTGTGGTGTGCATGCTCATCCCTGAGAAGGGGTAGGTTGGGAGGACACCCCCGGGAACTTGCTCTCTGCTGGTTGGGGAGACGCAATTAGCAATACCAGACAGTTGCTGGGAAGAGACAGAAAGACAGTGCTTGTTGTTTTGAGCTCTTGAAGACCTTGTCTCTTATGACTCGTCTTTGAGAATTACTTAGCCAGCATGTCTGGGAGCTGCAGTGCTAACAATGGCAGGAAGGAAGTCGGGTCACATCCCAAGCACTAGATGAGCACGTAGCCTCATTCTTAGTTCTTTGGGGATTCAGAGTGGTTCCACCCCTATGGACAGATCAGAGAGAACAATGCACTTTTCTCTATCTTTGGAAGTAAGGTAAGAGTAAGGACCAAGAGTTCTGACTGAGCCAGAAAAAAAAAAAAACGGAACAGAAGGACTGATGAGCTTGAGGGGTCTCATATAAAATTCGGATAGAAAGCTGGACAACAATCAAATCAGCACCAGCAGTCATGGAGAAGATACAAGTAAAAGGACAATTCAGTGCTATCTTCAAAGCTGCTGAGTCAGCCAAATGTTGTGCAGATGAGTCTCAACTGTACAAAGTCTATCATTTCTTCTAAACAACCCCTCTAATTATACATTTGACATTACTCTGGGTGGTGTAAGCTTCCTGCAATGCTGACAGACCAGGTTAATGTATAATAATGCTAGGAGAGTGAGTAATATCCCAATGACCCTGGGAAACACACATCTTTTCTGGAAAAAGCACCAGGATACAGGGAACTTTGTGCAAGGAAGGGGCTTTAAGTCTTCAAGTTGTACTAGGTCAAGTTTCAGTAAAGAGAGCTTGCTGACCAGCCATCGATCCCACAGTCAATAGGCTGGTAACTTGGAACCTGTATCCTTGGCTAGTCTGAGGTGATATCTTTGGTCTGGGGCATCCTAGACACCTAGAAAAATACTGAACTAAGTATGACTATAACCCCAGGATGATGTAAGAGTACAGGTAAGAGTAAATATCACTGTAATAATGTTAAAGACATAAATATAAACCCATGTTACCGATATTTTGAAAGATACTGTAGTTTAACAACAAATGGTAGTAAGTGGAATACCTTGTGGTAATTTGTGTCTGCTTGCCGGCTTTTAAAGATTTTAAAGCATTTAAGGAAATCTGCTGTTTTAAGTTAAATACTCAAGACAATTCTATTAATAAACATGTGACCAATGTATGTGTGTCTGCAATAAAATTAATTTGTTTAATTTACAAAATTTTCACTTAATTGTATAAGTAGTATTTAATTGTTTAAGGGGGTTTTATAATATTGTACAGGAAGATTAAACTGAGCACTAAAATATATGGAGGACCCTTGAATAGGAAAGATCCCAGCTATGGGACATGATTCTAATGGCTAACAGAAGACAGAGGGAAGGCTGATCATTCTGTTCTGGATTTCTCACTGGGGCTGGCTCAGTTCCCACCTGGCCATAAGGGGCTATGTCAGGCTTCAAATAAGGGAGCCCATTGACTGCACTTCTTCGACTGTAAATTGTGCTTGGAAGCAGCATTTTCTGGGCTGAGGATCTTTTCTTTCTCCTGCTAGCCATTGGGTTGGTTACCACTCACTTCTGTCCTGAAGGCAGAGAGGCGTGGAGGGAAGTGGTACAGAATTTCAAGAAGGGACACACAATGATGCCTTCTCGGATCCCCAAAGGAGGCTGGCGGATGTGACTTGCACATTGCCCACTGTGCATGAATCATCCATCAGCTGCACCCACAGGGATGGTTAAAGGGTTGTTTCTGGTGGCCCCCAGAATACCTCTTACGATGCTCACTTGGCTTCTGTAGGGTTCCAGAACAGAGCTACTGGATCAGGGGCCTGAGATATCACTTTACAAGGCATCCCAGAACAGACCGAACACCGACTCACACGGCACACAGTTCCAGCGCTGGTCACCCTTTTCTTTTCATTAAAATGCCAACCGTGTGGTTTGGGGTTTTGGAGGGGAGCATTTGTCTCCTGCCCAACCCCAATATGTGTGACCAGCACTGCTCCTGTGTTGTGCCTTCCAGCTTGCTCTTACCAGCGTTGCAGGGGGCTCTGCCAGGTTCTCCAGCTGCACAGTTTGGGGCTGGAAAGGGGCTCTTTCACCTTCACCTTCCTTGACCTGGACAAAACAAGCTGCTTTAGTCCCCCGCACTCCCCCTTCTGCAGTCGCAAGTCTGAAACCTTGCCCCGGACCTCACACTGTGGTGGCTTCGGGAGTATATTGTCTGTGTTGTAGTCTGCACAGAAATAGCTGCAGAGCTGGACAGACAGTCTTCCCCCATCTCTACCTCTTCAAAGATTCTACTCCAAAACACGAGCAAAGCCGCTTCTCATGATTTTGCTTGAGGATGGAAAGAGCAGTGAACAGCACCCAGGAAGACATTTCCTGACTGCACCCAAGAGTCTTTTAGACTTACTCTTGGCTTTTTTCCCCTCTCTTTAGGTCCCTAGTCATTAAGGGACTCCGCATCTCTTTTAAAAAAGGGCTTGGGAGCTGAGTGAAATAAGTCAATCAGAGAAAGACATGTATCATATGACCTCACTGATATGAGGAATTCTTAATCTCAGGAAACAAACTGAGGGTTGCTGGAGTGGTGGGGGGTGGGAGGGATGGGGTGGCTGGGTGACAGACATTGGGGAGGGTATGTGCTATGGTGAGTGCTGTGAATTGTGCAAGACTGTTGAATCACAGATCTGTACTTCTGAAACAAATAATGCAATATATGTTAAGAAAAAAAAAAGAAGAAGAAGATAGCAGAAGGGGAAGAATGAAGGGGAGTAAGTCGGAGGGGGAGACGAACCATGAGAGACGATGGACTCTGAAAAACAAACTGAGGGTTCTAGAGGGGAGGGGGGTGAGGGGATGGGTTAGCCTCGTGATGGGTATTAAAGAGGGCACGTTCTTCATGGAGCACTGGGTGTTATGTACAAACAATGAATCATGGAACACTACATCAAGAACTAATGATGTAATGTATGGTGATTAATATAACAATAAAAAATTATAAAAAAAAAGAGAGAGACAGCCGATTCAAAAAGAAAAAAAAGTGCTTGGGAGGAATCACACCGCCTTGGAGGTGTGGCTGAAAGGACCTCACAGAAGTGGGGAGGAGTTCTGTGGTGTGGTAGCAAGAACTCACCTACAAGATTTGTTCTCCTCCAGCTCCTGTTCACTTTCAACTTTTTCCTCTTCCCATCTTTGAAAGTCTGCATCTCAATGTTGACACTCATATGTATTTTACAGATGCTCATATAAATATATATATTTTAAAAATAATTTTCCCATCTTTAAAAGTCTGCGTCTCAATGTTGACACTCATATTTTTATATATTTAATAAATATATTGATTTTAAAAATAATAGGAATTATAATTACAGGTGAGCTCTTGCTACCAAGCCACTGAACTATTATTTTTATTTTTATTTATTTATTTATTTTTTAAAGATTTTATTTTATTTATTTGATAGAGAGAGACACAGCCAGAGAAGGAGCACAAGCAGGGGCAGTGGGAGAGGGAGAAGCAGGCTTCCCGCGGAGCAGGGAGCCCGATGCGGGGCTCGATCCCAGGACCCCGGGATCATGACCTGAGCCGAAGGCAGCCGCTTAACGACTGAGCCACCCAGGCGCCCTGAACTATTATTTTTAAAATCAACCTTCTGCCTTTAAGTTTGAGCAAAAAGACCTCGCTATGCTCCCAGCAGCTAACTGTTTCATCTTGAGTGCCTGTTTATCCCTTTGAAATGGCATCGTTGTCTCCCTGCCTATTTGTCTACTTTTCTCTAATTGTACAGTATTTAGATCCCTATTAATCCAGGAAAATAAATGAAGAAATTGCTTTCTGTGTGCAATATTTTAAAGTACTGTTAAATGACTATGTGGCAGGTGATATTTTCCATTATTATTATTTTTTTGATAGTGTTGCTTCTTTTGTGTTGTTTTATACTCCATTTATTTCAGAATTACTAGGCTTTGAGGAAAGCAGTCCCCCCCACCCCCGCTGCCCTTTCCTTCCAGGGCAGTTTTAAAATAACTTTTCTACCAACGCTTTATCAACATGCTTTTCTCTGCAGCCAGGTCATTTGCAGTTTACCCTTTATTTTGGAGGAGTTGTTGCCAGGATTGCTTTGCATTTTTAAGGTCTGATTAATTGTCCTGTTTGACTATCTTGATGGATTACTCAGATGCACGTGACTTGATTTTGACTTTGTAATGAAAGATTTTTTTGGAGGTCAGATAAAGTGCCTGCTCTGCTGAAAACTTCAGCACACATGCAAAACCTATTCAGGCAGATATGGACAAGGCTGACTGCCTTCAAGGAGAGACGAGCAGGTGTTGATTAAGTATGAAGCATGGTGACCAGATGCCATGGTCCCCTGACCCTGGAACGTCCCAGATGGCTGGCCCTGGTCCCTTAGGAACCACCCACAGCCCTCAACTTCCTGCTGGAGATAGGGCTCCCCCTCCTCTCCCCACTCACCAATTTGTCCACCTAAAAGCTGCTGGCAGATGTGGGGGAAATAGGGTTTCCTTATAAAATAAGTAAGCCAAACTCAGAGGAGGGCTCCGTCTGAAAAATAACTGTCCTCGCTGGTAAGAGAATGACCTTTCATTTCCTTTTCTAAAAATTTGGTAGATGATGAGAGACTGTGGACTCTGAGAGGGTTCTAGAGGGGAAGGGTGTGGGGGGATGGGTTAGCCTGGTGTTGGGTGTTAAAGAGGGCACGTACTGCCTGGAGCACTGGGTGTTATACGCAAACAATGAATCATGGAACACTACATAAAAAAATAAATTAATTAAAAAATAAATTAATTTAAAAATAAAAAATAAAAATAAATTAAAAATGGAAAAAAATTGGTAGATGTCATTTCCAAACACCTTGCCACAAAAGTGAGCTTGGTACACAGGGCTAAAAAATGTAGATGTGGGTGCTCCTTCTCTTCTATGGCTGCTACAGGTCTCTGATGGATATTTGGGAAGAGCCAAACTGGCCCAGCTCTGAATGCGCGCAGAGAGGGGAGGCTGGGGTGGGGGAGGATGGGACAATCCTTGAATCAGAAACCAAATCTCTCTCTTCCTCCTTCACTCCCTCCTCCCTTCCTCCTCTTCCTGCTTCTTCTGCTAGTGTAGGGTTTTCACTTCCTCATCCAAAGACTTTGTTTTTGAGCTGTCTCTTCTCCCTATCCCTACCCTATGCTGGGATCAGATGCATGGGTTGCTCCATATTGGAATTCCGTAATATAGCTTTAAGTCACTGGGAATGGAGTCAGACACTTAGGGTTGTACCAAGGCTCAGGTATGTTACCTGATAAGATAGTTAATATGTATGTACTTCAGTTTCCATATCTGGAAAATGGAGATAAACATGCTACACACCTCGTAGGACTGTTTGTAAGGACTGAACGAGAGCTTATAAATGGAGGGATGTTATAAATTATATAATGTTACGCAGCAGCAGGAGATTATTATGGAAATGGTGATACCCTCAAAGGTATCTTACGAATTCCTGCACTCATGATGGTTTTGGTGTCAAGATTACTTGGCCACACAGCCTCTCCATGGTTAGAATCATCAGAAGACACAGAACTGGCGGCTCTGATCTGGTGAAGAGCTTGAGAGATTCTTTCCTACCCTTGACCAGGGAGCCAAATAGTTAATATTTCAGGATCTGTGGCCATGTAGTCACCATCACCCTACTTATGGGAGAAGCCATAAACAATACAGAAACAAATGAGTGTGGCCATGTTCCAATAAAACTTTATGGACACAGAAATTGGCATTTCATGTAATTTTCACATGTCACAAATATTCTTCTTCTTTTGAATCTTGTAGCCATCTAAATGTGTAAAAACCATTCTTAGCTCACGGGCCATTAAACCAGGCAGCATGTGGGATTTGGCCTGTGGGCGTCATTTGCCAATACCTGTCCTAGACTACTCACAGGTGCCATGGGAAGGGCCAGGTTGACTGTATCGGAGATATCAAAAGGGAGACATGGAGTCATTTAGGCACGTGTCATAGGTACTTTACTTTTTATGACCCTCTTCTCTGCCTGGCTGATGTCAAAGCATGTGAAAGCGTATCAAAGTATGTTAAATGACAATACTGAGGTTCACACTCAGGGTTCTTGTCAAAAAATACAACCTAGCTCCTTATCAAAAAACCCCAAACAGTAAACAACAATGGCAACAAAAGTATTTATGGATGGCTGTCTGGAGCACATGTGGCTAGTCCTATAGGCAGTCTAACTTTCCCTTGAGCAATCCAGACCTGCAAGTGCTCCATTCATGGAAGCCTCTACCGCAGCCATTTGCAAAATTGATCCTGAGTTGCATTTTGGTGATGAATCCTTGCTCCTTGTTTCCATGAAAAACAGTGGTTGGGAGTCACATCGCTTCAGGTAGAAATTCCTCTCAGAGATCATCCCAGTATCAGGAAAAGCTAGACGTCTTAAAAACGGATTTTATTTTGCAAGCAATGTAATTTTCTTGTGTGATTTGGCTTCAAGGAAGCTCATAATCAAATATACCTCTATTGACTAGAAAATATTTTGCAAGTCATCAACAGCGAAGATTTATGTGCTAAGTATGTACTATGCACTTTTCATACAGTTCTTTTCACTTAATCCTCACATAGCCCTGAGAGGTAGGTAAAATTATTATCCCTATTGTAATGGGCTGAATAATGGCTCCTGAATGTCCTAATCCCCAGAACCTGCCAATGTCACCTTATATAGCAAAAGGAAATTTGCAGATGGGATTAAGTTAAGGATCTTGAGATGGGGAGATTATCCCAAGCTCAGTGTCCCCGTCAGAGGGAGGCAGAGGGAGATTTGGCATAGAAGAAAGCAGTATAAGATGTTGAAGCAATGTGCTATCTTATTGGCTTTGAAGATGGAGGAAGGGGCCATGAGCCAAGGAATGCAGTTGTAGAAGCTGGAAAAGGCCAGGAAAGAGATTTTCCCCTAGAGTTTCCAATGGAGTGTGGCCCTTCACTAAGTGAAGTTGACTTTGGATTTCTGACCTCTGGAACACTAAAAGAATACACGTGTGTCATTTTAAGCCACCAAGCGGTAACCATTAGTGCATCCATTGAAAACTCATATGCCCACTTTGCAATCAAAGACAGGAGAGAGAATATTGCCCAAGGTCTGGAATGAGGTTGGCTGACCTCAGACTCCCAGATCTTACTTCTTACACTGCCTTATCAGTTATATGTGTCCTGATTTCTCCTGGATTTATTATCCACCCCCCTTCCCGCTCCTTTCCCACTGCCTCCTTCATCCCCCAATCCTGTGGGATTTTTCAATCTAGCCTGTGAGCTGGTATGATAGAGGCAGCATATAAATAAATATATTGGTGGACATTTGTGGCATGTAAACGGGGTGGGGTCCCTGGGTTTTTGCTAGCCCTGGGAATTGTCTTGTGACTTAGCAAAAGAAAGGCCCCAGGCTGCTTTGTTCCCCCTTCTGTCCCTCTTTACTGTAGCACTAACAGTTGAACAGAACAGGATTTCTGCTTTTTCAGAAAATTGTACTCACTTCCTGGTCAGTATTCAGAGACCAGCAACTGCTTGTGAGTTTCTTTCTTTCTCCCCAAGGATTTTTATGTTATTTAGAACAGTGTCTAACCTAAGAGATGCCCCCCCGCCACTAAAATTATAAAACAAAACAAGAAGGAAAAAATGAACCCAGAAAACAGTAGATCCTTTGTTTTTACTTTATTTTATTTTTGTCGGATGATGACCCCACATCTGTGCGCATGTTGGGATTCTAGAAGACCCTGACGTGCGTGAAGGAGATCTGAACACCAGGGTTGGATAGAGGGTCTCAACACATGGCCTTTGTTCTATGTTATAGATGTGAAAGCCTTGGGAGCAGGGGTGGGGTGGGGGGGCTGCCCTGCTATGAATGCAGCAGCTATAGGGAGGACTATCTCCATCTGGGGAGGGGTATGCGACCATTCAGTTCCTGATGCCTCAGCGGTTCTCAGGAGATGAGGCAGGACCCACCTTTAAAGAAGCTCTAAGACACTGCTTTTTTTTTCTGTTGACACCAGAGTATATCAAAGATTCCTTCTGATGTTGAGGCTGTTGATATGATACTAGTTTGACCTGTCATATTTCTTTCCTGGATTACTATTATTATTTTTCAAAGATTTTATTTGTTTATTTGACAGAGAGAGAGAGAGAGAGAGAGAGAGAGAGAGTGAGCACGTGAGCATAAGCAGCAGGGAGGGGCAGAGGGAGAGGGAAAAGCAGGTTCCTTGCTGAGCAGAGAGCAGGACATGGGGCTAGATCCCAGGACCCTGGGATCATGACCTGAGCTGAAGGCAGAGGCCTAACTGACTGAGTCACCCAGGCACCCCCTGGATTATTGATTCTACAGGCTATAAACCCTGGCTGTGGCCTCGAATAGCTTTCAATCTAATATTCATTCTTCTACCCATTCCCTGAGGGAATCTTTCCAAATGCAATCTCCTCATTGCCAAAGGGATGCAGCCCAACCTCGTCTCTTACTGTATTAGTCAGGGTTCTCCAGAGAAACAGAACCAATGGAAATATATATTAGAAAGAATATATATAATAAAAGAAGATTTATCATAAGATAGTGGCTTACATGATTATGGAGGCTGAGAAGCCCCATGATCTGCCATTTGCAAACTGGAGACCCAGCAAGGCTGGTGGTGTAGTCTGAAGATCCGAGAGAGCCAGGTAGCCAGGAGTGCTGTAAGCAGGTCAAAGTCCCAGTTTACAGTCTGGCTGGGAGAGTGAATCCTTCCTCCCTCCACCTTTTGTTCTCTTCAGGCCCTCAACAGATTGGATGGTGACCACCCACACTGGGGAGGGAGGGTGATCTGCTTTTACTCAGGTCACTGATTTCAATGCTAATGTCTAGAAACACCCTCATAGTCATACACAGAAAGTATTTAACGAGGACATCCTGTGGCCCAAATAAGGTGACACATCAAATTCACCATCACACCCGGGCTCTCGTCACATTTCCTACCTCATGTCTCATCAGTCTCTGTGTTCCAGCCCTTCTGCAGCCCCCTGAACTCTATGCCTGGTCACAGCTCCCTGTTGTCAACATGCCATTCTCTGTGCCAAGTTATCTTTCCCATTCCTCACCTCTATCCACCGGTCTTCTGACAAAACTCCAGACAGCAGGAGATTAAAACACAGGCTCCAGAGTCAGCCAGACCTGGGATCAAGTCATTTCAATTCCACGGATATTTACTTCATGCCTTCTCTGTGCCCCCAGGATGTAATTCTGCCACTATTACCTGTGTGTCTTTGGAAGAGTTACCTGACATCTCTAACTCTCGTTTAGACATCCATAAAGTAATAATGCATAGGAAGCACTTTGCCTGGCACATATAAACCTTCCACGGACATAAGGTATTATAATTACTATTTTTTGTCATTCTTTGAGGTTAAGGTCAAGCTTGATGACCCTTCCCCTGGCAGGGTTAGACCCCTAAGGTCACCCTTTCCAACCACCATGAGCCCTGGTGCATGCTATGTGCCTCTATTCCGGCCCTTCACACACAGCATTTACCCTGTTGTTAAATTGTCTGATCCCACTACTCTTTGATGAGAACTGTGTCTCCTCCATCCCTTTTCTCTGAGGGGCCAGAGCAGGGCTTGTGCTGACATTTGTTGACTCCACGGAGCAGCTACCCGGAGGGAGGAGTTATCCCCAGAGGCCGGTGATATGCTTTTGTTCTTCTCCTGATGCATCCGCTTCTCTTGCCTTTCTTGGCAGTGACTTGAAAGGCTGTGCCAGGCTTGGCTGCAGGCTGCAGGCTGGTCTGGGGGAGGGACCAGCCATGGCAACCTTTTATGGGAGGATGAATTGGAAAAACAAATCCCGAGCAGTCCATTCATCTCAACTCTTGCTTCTCATCCTGCACCTACAATGCATAGATGCCAACAGAAAGCATCCCATCCCCATGGGAAGAGCAAGAGTAATGAGACCAATACCTACAGCATCTAGCCATTCATTCTCTTTTACATTAGAAAAAAAAAGTTTTTGTGCATTTCAGTGTTCAGTGTTCCTTGTTTTTAAAAGAGTAAAATCAATTTGGACAAATGGCCCTGGAGACCAGCCTCTCCAAGGCAACTCCCTGGGTGGCAGCTGCATGATCAGCTATCTGCTCAAGTGCAACATCTCCACTGCTCCCCAGATTATTGTGAGGCTAATTTAAATACTGACAGAGTATCACTTTTCCAGCTCCTTCAGTCCAAACTGCATTTTGCTTCCTGTCTACCTCCAAAGTGTCATATTTCACACTGGCATGCTTTTCCGTGAGCCTGTCCTCTAATCTTCATTCAAGATGTGATCCTAAAGCTGAGCTCATTTTTCCCCTCTCAAGCCCCCTTTGTGGACTGAAGTGTGCCTCCTCCCTCCCCCACCAAATTAATATGTTGAAGTCCTGACCCTTAGTACCTTAGAATATGATTTTATTTGAAGATGGGGTCTTTAAAGAGGTGATTAAGGTTAAGTGAAGTTCTAGGGATGGGCTCTAATCCAATAGGATTGGTGTTCTTATAAGAAGAGGAGATTAGGACACAGCCAGGCACAGAGGACAGACCAAGTGAGGACACAGGGAGAGGGCAGCCATCTACAAGTCAAGGAGCGGGACCTCAGGAGACACCAACCCTGCCAACACCTTGATCTTGGACTTGAAGCCTCCAGAACTGTGAGAAAATAAGTATCTGTTGTTTAAGACCCCAGTCTGTGGTACTCTGCTCTAACAGCCCTTGTAGACTAACATATACTCCAAAGGGTTGGTTCAGACACCTACTGCAACAGTTCCCTGCATTCTAATTCCTTAGCTTATATGGTTTGTTGGTAAAGACGTTGGCCCCATTGGGGTAATAACCATGGCTCATACCCTTCGGTTATGCCTGGCCCTAGAAAAAACCCTGGCATTGACAGCCACAAGGTAAGTGCTGAATTAATGAATGAGCAATGCTACCCTAGGAATGTCACAGGAAGGACAGAAATCTTCTCTTTTGATATATGTGATCTTTTCACTCAATTTGCAAATTCAATAACCTGGAAAGGTAGTCCAGGTATACAGTTTGAGGTGGTGGTGACTAATGGAAGCATCTTTTCTTAATTTTGAGCTAATGAGGTTTCATGATTTGGTAGACTCCTCAGTCATTTTGGGTTTTTTCTGGCTCTGCAGTTTTAGTGAATTGCTCTATTTAGACTCAATGCCTTTTTCTTGCCCTCTTTGTGGCCCTCTTCGGGCCCTTTCCGACTCCCCACCCCACACCTCTCCTTCTCCCAAGGGCTCTCAATGGCCTTGCAGACCCACTGCAAATGGAGAAAGTATTTGGGTCCTGGTCCTCTCACCCTTTCCCCACCCCAGCCCAATGCTTCCACAGCTCCCATCTGCGGGCCTTCATTTCCCCATAAACACAAACGACCACGTTTTTAAAAGACCTTACCGCAACTCTGGTAGAGCACTTCCAGGTTCCCATCCCGGCAGACCGTGTGTGTGGGCCAGGCTTTGTGGCTACTGCGACTCAGAGATAAGAGACTCCAGACGAGGAGGGCCGCCGTGAAACCCTTCATGGCCAGGCCTTGTGTGTGACTGACAGGAAAAGGGTGGGCCCCAAACTAAGGGCCTTTGGCGCTTGTCATCTCCCCTGCTACAGGGGTGAGTGTTCAGTTTCACTTCTTCTATTTTATGCTCCTGAGGAACCACTGTGAGATGCAAAAGGCAGCTAGCAGGGGCATTTGAATACTGTTCCCCCAGGACCTTTGACACTTGAATCAGTAGGGTGAGGTGGCCTGTGTCTAGGGCAGGCTGGATATTGACTCTCTGCTTTCACAGGGAGGAGCCAGCAAGTGATGCATGACCTCATGCCATGGGCCCCCTCCAAATAGCCTTCACAGAGCCATCCCTCCACCTCCACGTGGAGTAGCGAACTCAGGAAAGCAAAAAGCACAGGCCTCCATGTGGTTTTCCTCAGCAGCAACCCATGTCTCCGTGGGCTCCCGATGTGGGCTGTGGACCAGGGACCTGGCTGGGGCCGGCAAGCAGCGGTTGCCATTTTGAGGGCTGCAGAGTCACATTTGGGATCTGGAAAGAGGCTTTTGCCCTGTTGGCATTTTCTCTCATCTGGCTCCAGCCTCACTCTCAGGATTAGGGTTTCAGCAGTGAATTGTGCAGCTGTGAGAACAGAGCTTGTTCTGGGAGCAGCCGATGTGGCCTCTGGAGATGAGGCAGAGGGAAATGTCCCTGAGAGGCCAGTGGTGTTCTATTTCTGGCTTGGCTTGGGGGAAGGGGTGGGGAAGGATGGGGAAGTGAGGGCCTCCCTTTTAAGATGGTGTGTGTGGTGGGGGTTGTCTCGGTCATTGGTGGGATTATTAATATCACATCCCACTTTCTTTTCAAAGCTAAGATTCTGTTCTGTTCCCCTATTCCACTACCTCTGTCCTGATCACGACAGCAAAATTTCTCAGCCCTGGCTCCCCACCCCCACCCCACTCCACCTTAGTTTGAGAGAATCAGAGTCAGGGCCAAGGCCAGCAGATTGGAGGAGTAACAGAGTACGCTATTTCCCCCGAGGAGGAACAGCATTTCTCTGAGCTCACTGGGTAAATTGACTGTTTCTGCTGATAGGTAACTTTGGTTACCTCAGAACTTTTTTTTGAAGTAAGTGGAATTTAATTACCAGTGAAAATAAATACACTGACTTAATTGATGAATACTTAGGATTTCTTAGGAAATATCACAGAACGGTCATTTGGGGAAGGGGCAGGTCTGGGTTGATTTTTCTTTTCTTTTCTTTTCTTTTTTTAGGTACTCACTTACAAATAAGTTAATGATGTCGGCTTTCAAGTGATTCCCAAAACGTGATCCCCAGACAACAGCAACAACTTCAACTAGGAGATTGTTAGAAATGCAAATTCTCCGGCTATATGCAAGACCAACTGAATCAGAAACTCTGAGATGGGGCCCAGCACTGTTTTTTTTTTTAATTCTTTATTTAAATTTAATTTAGATATTATGTAGTGTACTATTAGTTTCAGGGGTAGAGGTCAGTGATTCATCAGTTGCATAGAACACCCAGTGCTCATTACATCACATGCCCTCCTTAATGCCCATCACTCAGTTACCCCACCCCCTGACTCCTCCCCTCCAGCAGCCCTCAGTTTGCTTCCTATGATTAAGAGTCTTTTATGGTTTGTCTCCCTCTCTGTTTTCATCTTATTTTATTTTTCCTTCCCTTCCCCTCTGTTCATCTGTTTTGTTTCTTAGATTCCACATATGAGTGAAACCGGTCTGAGGTGGTGTTTCGTTGTGGTTTTGATCTGCATTTCCCTGATCTGGCACTGTGTTTTAATAATCCCACTGGTAGTTCTAGGACAGGAACATGGAGGTTGTCCCTAGGGACCTTCGGCTACTCTAGAAGATGTCGAGAAAGCTCTGAACAGTGAATGAGCAGAGCAATTGAGACTAAACCCTGCACGCCTGCAGAGCTCAGCATGACCAACGAACACACTAGTAGAAGGACCCAGGAGGGCAGAGAAGCGAGCAGATATTCTGGTAGAGAGCTGTGAGTGGCTGCCAACAGGGAAACCATGTCGTCTGAGGACCAGGCTATAGGTCGTGAATCAAAGGACCTAGTGATGAAAAGAAGCATAATTCAGGAATTGCAGTGACATTTGGGTATATTCAAAATGGACTACTGTGAGGCTCTGGAGGCGTGGTGGGTTGAGACAATGAAGGTCAGACTTCAGGGCATCAGCATCAGCTGGGGGCTTATTAACATCTAGATTGCTGGGCCCTAAACCCAGAGTTTCTAGGTTGCAGATTCAGGAAGTCTGGGGTGGGTTCTGGGAGCCTGCATTTCTAACAGGTTCCCAGGGGATGCCAGGGCTTCTGGTCTGGGGGTCTGAGAACTCTGCTACTCCAGATTATAAGATTTAGTCTGTTGCAGAGTATACAGTTTTGTGTTGTTTTTAAATTATCTTGGTTCTTATCAAATTATTATTCTGCTAAATGGCAGACAATATTTTGTATATAACACATAGTACACCCATATAGAAGCATAGAGTAAGCCACTTTCTCTCCAGAGTTCTGCTTACTGAGAATCAGGATTTGCCAGAAATCTTCAGTGTTGGTTCGCCGAATTCAAGCAATCCAAAATGTCTTGAGGAGTTCTTTAACTAGAACCTTTATAAAGACAACAAAAGAGTTCATTAACAATGTCCTGTTTCCTAATTATAAAATAAAATGAGAACCCATTTATGATAGTTACATAAAATATGGTTTTATATGTGTAAATGGTAACCAACGATACTGTCAGGCTCTCATAGTGACTTCTAACACCACATCAATTGAAGCTAAAGAAGCTAGACTTTTTTTTTTTTTTAATAATCCTCTTTCTCTGTGTTTCAAGCTGCTTTTTGTCATAGAGGTTTGCTTAGGGATGGTGCCTTTCTTTTCTTGCAGTGTAGAATGTTATTGTCTGAGAACACAGAACACTGGAAGTGTTCTTAAGAAGAAAACCCTTGGATGCTTAAGCAGGGACTTGAAGAATAGAAGTTGAGACTCTGAGGACTCGGGAATACAACTCCCTTGGGAAAGTGATTCAATCTTGGGGTGGGTTCTGCACTTCCACAGGCCAATCTTGTCTACATTTCACGTGCCAGATGATGGCAGATAGCCCTAACCGTCCTTTAGCCTTGAGTGCTCATGATGATGTGGTGCTGCCTCCAATGGCAAATTCGTCTTCATCAACTCTTGTATTCAGCTGTGGCTGCTCTCCTTGGGTAACCTGCAGATACTCATTCTATTAGGCAACAATTCCTTGTCATATTGCACTGCCACTCTGCTCCTCTCCTCTGTGGCCTGTGTCTGTTTCTGCCACACTACAGTGGGACGAGTCAGGTTTGATCTCTTGTTTTTGTCTTCCACATTGAGTGCAGACTAAAAATGACTCCCCTAGTTTGTAGAAGTCAGGAAGCCCACTCCCTGTGGAATACCACTTAGCAGCCTGCTGGGTTGCCTGCTGAGGTCTTAATCCTTTCACTGTTTTCATGCCTACCATTATGTGGGCTACATGGAAGTTGTAGAGTTAGTGCCAACCAACTGAGCTTTCGGTAGTCTTTCCACAATCTCCCAGACATCTGGAAGACTCATCCCAGGGAAAGTGTGAGATCCTTGTGAAACCCCTTGGATTTTCATTATCATACATTATATGTATGATAAAGAAGTAGAGAACACCCTGCTTTCTACAGAACACTGGGGAAAATTCATCTATTTGTCTACTTCCTTTAGATGCATTCACTCATTTATTCAGCAAATATTTATTAAGCACTCCAGTATGCCTGATATGGTTCTAAGCACTGGGAATGTAGCAAACAAAGTCCCTATGATCAGTGAGCTTGATTTCTAGTGGAAGGAGACAATACAGTACTATTGCTTAATAAAAGAGACTTTGTGGGACACCTGGGTGGCTCAGTCGGTTAAGCATCTGCCTTCAGCTCAGGTCATGATCTCAGGGTTCTGGGATGGAGCGCTGCATTGGCTCCTTGCTCAGCGAGGAGCCTGCTTCTCCCTCTGCCTGCCTCTTCTCCTACTCATGCTCTCTTTCTTTCTCTCTGACAAATACATAAATAAAATAGTTTTTTTTTTAAAAAAGGGAGACTTTGCTTCTTGAAAAATTGCTTGGGTTTCACATAGAAAATTGGATTGAGTTTTGGGAAATATTTTCAGCTGTTACATATCTATACTAAGTCTTGATTTATTTATTTGTTTGTTTGTTTGTTTGTTTGTTTATTTTTAGTTTGCCCCAGACAAATGAGGCAGCTTATCAGGGCTTTCCAATAACTGTTCCAACAGACAAACTGTATCAGTTCTCTCTGAAATACTGCCCCTGCCCCCACCAGTTTCCTTATTATTACCCCATGTATTATCATTATTAACATTTAATTATTCTGAGGACATAATATGCAAAGCACTTGGCTCTTAAATGGGTCTGTAAGTTCTGTGACAAAGCACAAGCAAAAATGGTTTTTGCTTGTCTGAGGGACACGTACACTAGGCCCAGGAAGAGGTGGGCTCTTTAGGTTAATCTGATCAATTTCCAATAATGAAAGTGCAACAAATAGTAGTATCTGCTTAAGGCAGAAGAAATTGGTCCGAGATCCACAGAGGGCAGGTCTAGTCTGAAAGGACTGATGCGCATTGCCCCCAAATTCTCTACAGCATGGGCTCAATGAGCAGCTTGTAGCTAACACTGTCCTCAAATTGAGAATGTTCTCAAGATTTCATTCTACTAAGATAGAAGTGATTTTAATAAGCCAAAGGAAAAGCATTAGAGAGGAAACCAGAAGTGTGGTGAGGAATGGAGAGAGTTCTTTTATGTAACACGGAGAGGAGTCCTGATTTGCTGCTATAGCTTGAGCCCTAGGCTCAGGTTTCAATATGTACCTCCAACTGTGAGTGGTTCTAGAACTGTCTGCTGATCATTATGGGATTTGCACCCATCACATTTAAGCCAAATTCTTTGGTAGCACACTTTTCTGGACTGGCAAGTGGTAGTTGGAATAAAATAACGTGCCTGTGTTTGCATCAGATCCTTGGAGATTTTCTTGACTTCTCTCTCCTGGCACTGGCTGCTGGACCCACCTAGAATTCTTCTGGAGAAATTATCATGGAGAGCTTTCTATTCCTTGAAATAGTAAGCTTCCTCAGCAGTAACTTCAACATATAAATAATAATCTTTAAGATAACCTGTATTTTTTTCTCCTCTGGAATAAATAAAAATAGCCAAATGCAATGGACCCTTACTATGTACCAGGTACTCTTATTTATTTAATCCTTATAACAGCTTTATGGGATAGCTGTAGCTCCATGATCTCCCATCCACAACTTGGAAATCTCAATGTCTTGAAAAAGGAAAGCTTTGTTTAAAAACTCTTTTGTTAAAAAAAATCTAATCTAACCGAGAGTTCATAGTCTCCTCAGTTCTTAATTTAAAGTTTTAATTTATCCTACCTGGGTTTCACTACAGAAACATTAATATGATTGATTAGTGGGTGATGGGTGCGGGCACCAGACCCCACTGAAACTGTTACAAAATATAAACCCTATTACCTTTCTAAAATCAAGAAATTCTGAATTTTAAAATACGTCTGTACACAAAGATTTTAGTTAAAGCATTCTGGACTCATTCTATGATGGTCCTTGTTCTCCAGAGAAGAAACTGAAGTAGAGTTAGTAACTAGTTCAAAATCACACATGTGGTAGGACCGAGTTGAAAGCCGGACAGTTAGGATCCAGAACCCAAGTTCTTGACCCTTGAGAAAAGGGTCCCTTAACTATTATGCCTTTACGCTCACTTACCTTCCCCTCTAGGGATATCAAAGTAAATGACCCCCCACTCCTTGGAAACTGCTTGCAGACTTTGCTCTTCAGCCAATGCCAGGTCCTATCCCTCATGGCCAGTGACTAAGTGGACGGACCTATGTGGAACATAAATATCTTCTCATTAGAAGAACATCTTCCCATTAGAACTGTGACGTGACAATAGAAAGCAGGACCTTCAAAGTCCAGAAGAGAGAGGCCCTGGAAGGCGGCCAGTGAAATGGCAAGCCCCTGAAGGAGTCTAATGAATGGCACCTTTCCTCTCTCCTCCGGACGCTGCTGAAACAAAGGGTCAGATGATTTCATGGCAAGCCCCTTAATATTCAGAAATTGAGGTCTTTGCTGTTTCTTTGAAGCCTGGATATGTCAGCTCCAATTGTAAGGTTATTGGTGAATAAAGCATTGGGAAAAGACACTTTGTACTTTTTAGGCAAAACAGTGCTTTCCATGGCTATGGCCTCTGCTCACCTGGAATTTAATTGTGTTAAAAAGCCATGGCCCTGAGTTGTCACTTTTTGTTCAAAAAGCTGGTCTTTCCTTTGCTTGAGCTTTTGAATGGGAAGATTGGAGACTCCCCATCAGGGAGTCAGAGATGAAGTCACTTAAAAATAGTCTGTCCATCACCAAGGGCTTTCCATTTGATTGCATGAGAATCTTTTATCCCATCTGTATCTGTCTATCCTGACTGCTACGACCCTAGACAGGCTCCTCGTGGTCTCCCAGGGTCCACCCCGGCCCCCTCTCAAATCCATGCCCCAATTGGCACCCAGGTTTCCTGCTGAGATGCAGTTCTGTGAAGAGACTCCCTGCCAAGGTCTGGTGGCCATGTCCATGAAGCCTTGTCTGATTTGGTCTTCCCTTCTCCAGCTCCCGCTCTCCCTCAATTCCTATAGCAACCTGGCTCTTTCCTGCCTGGCATCTCTAGCACATGTTCTTACCTTGCCCTGGAATTCTCTTACCCCCTTCCTGGTCTTAATGCCTATGCTTCCGGGCTACCTAGGTGGCTCAGTCGGTCAAGTGGCCGACTCTTGATTTTGGCTTAGGTCATGATCTCAGATCTCAGGGTACTGAGATTGAGCTCCGTGTTGGGCTCCATGCTCAGCAGGGAGTCTGCTTGAGATTCTCTCTCTGCCTCTCTCTCTCTGCCCCTCTGCCCCTCTAAAAATTCAATTCATTAATTAATGCCTATTCTTCCTTTAGAGCTCACCTTAAGGCTGGCTTCCTGGAGACAGCTGCTTAGTCCCTTGGCAAGTTCCCGAAATAGGCTCGTGCAGCCGGTGGACCTCACCTCTTCACAGCACTGCTCATAGTCATCATTCAATGAAGGTCAGATTCCCTCATAATATATTAGGAAAGCTTTCTTTTTCCTTCCCTCCTTCCCATCCTTCCTCCTTTCTCTCTCTTCCCCCCCCCCGCCCGACTATATGTCCAGTGCCTAGCACATAATAGGGACTCAGTAAAATATTTTAGACTGAATGAATGAAATGCAGAGGATGGGAATGGCCCAGAAAGCTTGCCTTTTTAGCCTTGGTGACTCGGCTTCTGGACTTAGTGGGCCCTCACAAGTAAGGCAAAGCAAAGAGTTCTGTCCCTTTCCTGAGAGTCTATGATCCTCAAGAAGTTAGCAAAGTGTGCTAACATCTTTTTCCAAAAGTATGTCACAATTTCCTTTTCTCTCTTTTTGCTTCTCATTCCTAAAGGAATATATTCTAACTGAAGGACTTTGGGGATATTTAGGCTAGCCCTCCCTTCTAGGGAGATAGGGCAGGAAAGCTAGGGAAGAAGGAAAAGTAATCATACATAATCTCAATACCCAGGGATAACCACTATTGATATTTTGTGAGATCTTTGAGTTACCCCCCCCACCCCCACACACGGGGTTGTATTGTACAAATCATGCCTACTGTCACATACTACACTACTTATACACATACACATACATTTAGATTTCTTCCAAGATACAACTTTTAATAACTGTATCATATTCTACTGTATGGATTGACCATGATTTATTTAATCAGTTTTTACTTTAGACGTTTAGACTATTAACAGCTAAGTAATAGGACATAGTGCTATAGTGAATTTCCTTATTGTTGCATTTTTGTGCAGCCATGATTATTTCCCTAAGGTAAATTCCTGAAAGTTAAATGCTTGGTGAAAAGAATTACCTAATTTTGAAGGCTTTTTATACACGCTACCATATTGTTTTCCAGATACATTGAAAAATATAACAATCTCATCAGCAGCTAGGCATTATTATTTAAAATTGTTTTTGTCAACTGAGTAGATAAATACTGGTCTCTCCTTGTATTTACATGTTTTCTTTCATTCAGTTCATACAGCTGAACATTTTTCACATTATCATTTGTATTTCTTCTTTTGTAAATGCCTGCACATAACTATTGTCTATTTTTCTACCATGATTTCAAATTTATTATTTATTTATTTATTTATTTATTTATTTATTTTAATTTTTTTTAAAGATTTTATTTACTTGAGAGAGAGAGAATGAGAGAGAAAGCACATGAGAGGGGGGTAGGGTCAGAGGGAGAAGCAGACTCCCTGCCAAGCAGGGAGCCTGATGCGGGACTCGATCCAGGGACCCCAGGACCATGACCTGAGCTGAAGGCAGTCGCTTAACCAACTGAGCCACCCAGGCGCCCCATGATTTCAAATTTAAACAAAAGAAACCGAAAGTAAGAGACTGCTGAATTTAGACCTTCTTGAAAATCCAGTCGACAAACATTTATTGTTACTCTTTTCATGGTGCTCTTTATCCTTGGATAAACTGTGTTAGGAGATGGTATAGGTGAAGAAGATTCTGCCATGAGATTTGTTTGAGACTTAAGTTTACTCAGAAGATGATACAGACTATTAGTAAAATAAACAGTGCTTATAATATAGAAATACAGGAGCACCTGGGTGGCTCAGTCAGTTAAGCATCTGCCGTCGGCTCAAGTCGTGATCTCTGGGTCCTGGGATCGGGCCCTGCATGGGTCTCCCTGCTGAACAGGGAGTCTGATTCTCATTTTCCCTGCGCCCCTCCCTCCCCTCACTTGTTGTGTTCTCTTTCTCAATTAAATAAATACAATCTTTTTCAAAAAAAGAAATACAAATAAAAAGGAGTCTTGAGATAAGACATTGTATTAGCTCAGATAACTTCTTTATATTTGTAGATGATTAACTTAGAAGTCATGTGGGGAAAAAGGGAAGTCTCAGGTACCTAGCCTTGGCTGCCACTCTTGACAGTGAACACATGATTCCAAGGCTGCAGCTCCCGCTTGGAATGAGTGGTCTCCTTAGAGAGCCTCTGAATATTGTGTAAGAACAGTGGAAGAGGTGTGACCAATTCCTTATACTTTGAACAAATAGGAAATACTATTGCTCAACAACTGCTCTCTCCTAAGTACCCAACTGAAGAGGAACCTATATAAGGGAGAGGTTGCATGATGTGGGTGGAGTCACACTGACCACCGACACTCTGTCCCCAGCACGGACCTCTATGTGACCTTGGCTTCTCACAGACTCTCATCTGCAAAACGCAGCTTTTCTAACGCCATGTTTCAGGCTTGAACACAAAACTAGATTAAATGTGCATGGAAAGTGCTTGTTATACTGTTGGCACTAAAAATCTGGTAGTCCTCGTTAGGGGAAAAACACTCTGTAGATTAGGGCTTTGGTCATAGGTGTGAACAAAGTACTTTTGAAAAAAGATGCTAGTGGAGACAACTGTCAATAAAATACTCATTCTTAATAGTATTGAGTAAGATTAAAAACACTTGAACTTTTTGGTGAAAAAGTAGAAACTGTTCTTTTAAGTTAAATGAGACTAATTTACTTTCCATTCACTGGTAGAATAAAGCCTGTTAATTTTTGGAAAGAATGACTGGAACAGAACTATACTCATGGTTTTTCCAGGCTCCTTGGTTACCGCATTTGGTCAAGGAAAACAGATTACACATCGTAATATGAATACTGACATAGCAACATTTGTATATTTACTCTATTGCTTCTCTCTACCTCTTACTTCCACCTCGTGATGGCCACTTAAGTAGGCAGTCAGATATTACGTGTCTCACTCCTGTGTTGAAGGAAAGAATTTTGCCATTCACCCTTGAATCCTTGCTGCCTTGAATGGTGTCAAGCCCATAGTTCTTGGTTCTTAAGAGTTAGTTGACTGGATACTGTTAATAATGTACAATTAATATTTTTGAGGGCTTCCAAGATGGCAGGCACTTTTTGACATGGATTTAAGGTAGTTGTCATATAATAATATCCATTATGCAGATAAACTGACATTTAGAGCAATGAAGTAATTTGTCTAAGATTTACATAATGGTAGAGCGGACACTCAAATCTAGGGTAATATCCAAATCCATCTTCTTAACTACAACACTCTGCTGCTGCAGTAAACAGATAAACAAACTATATAGTAAAGGAATAAATTCAAAAAGCTTATTATGGTGGGTTTGGGACTAAAACTGTTTGCACTACTTGAGCTTTCTTGCTTATCTTTCCTGTGCACTATTCCGGCTGGAGGTGTTGAAAGACTAATCTACCATACCTGAAAATGATTTTTGTTCTATCTATTCTTTGACTTTTTGTCTTCTTTCCTGCCTTCTTTGGGATTAAAACAGCATTTCTTTAGTATTCCATTTTATCTTGTTTATTGGCTTTTCAGCTATTCCTTCTTGTTTATGTTGTTAATGGTTGTTCCAGAGCAGTATCATCCAACAGGCTAGCCATTAGCTCCATTAGCACCTGAAATGTGGCTACACTAACAGAGATGTGCTGATGGTTTAAAATACACACTAACTTCTGGAAAATTTGTATAAGAAAAGGATGTAAAATATCTCACTAATGATTTTTTGAAGATACTGAGTTAAACAAAATATCAAAATTAACTTTTCTCAAATTATCCTATGTTTTTAATGTGGCTTCTCTAAAACTTAAAATCACATATGTGGCTTGCATTTGTTTTTGTTATATTTCTATTAGACAGTGTTTATAGGGATTATAGCATGCCATCTGTAAGAAACTTGCACTAATGCATTTCCATTCAATCCCTTCCATTCTTTATTCTTTAACACACATTTAACTTCTATGTATGTTATAAACCTCATAATATATTGTCATTATTTTGTGCTTAAAGAAATGTTAAGAACTGTGAAGTTCCAGAGATATCACCCTACTTGCAAGCTAATAAATTAACCTGTTATTTTTTCATGAATACTGGCAGAAGACATGAAACTTCTGGGTCAGAGATATAGGGCTTTATCACTCACAGTATAAGGAGCACTACGAACATCAGCATACTTGCATTGATTCCTCCTGCCTTCATGTTTCACATGGGCAGTGTGGTGGGCCCAGACAGATGCGACACATCCAGAGTGTTTGTGAGGCAGCTAGAAGACCCATGGTCAAGGACTTACCACCTTCTGAGCAAGAGATAAACATTGCAGAAAATATAGAAAACAGCGAACAAGTCAGGCTTCCTACTACTGGTAAGTGAGCAGTTCTCCAGTATTCACTGCCATTGCTGTGATTTACTTGCCTTTTTGATTAACTACATTAGCTACTCCTTCTCAGAAGACAGATAAGGCTTGCAATCTGGCACATGCACAGATGCTCATGGTCCATGACAGACTGCCTCTTCCAACAGCAGTCAATTGTCTTTGAAAGAAATGAAGAAATGAGAGAAAAAATGATCTTCCACTTTTACCCACATATTTACCATTTTTGGTGCTCTTTTTTCTTTTGTGAGAATCCTAAATTCCATCTATTAATATTTCCCTTCAAACCGAAGAACTGCTTTTAGTATTTCCTGAAGTGCAGATCTTCTGATAATGAATTCTCTCAGCTTTTGTTTATCTGGAAATTTCTAGGTGTTTCTACTAACTAATATATATGAGTTACATTTTCCTGCCTCTTTACAGTGTTTAGTTACTTTCCAATCTATGCTGGGCATTGTGGCTACTATATTATTGAGAGTTTGAATTATGCTGACCTCCTTCAAATAACATTGAATCTTGTTAACAAAAATATGTTGAGCAAGTAACTCACTGCAGCTCAGCTTGACCATGTCAAAATTTGGCATCAGGCTTTTTTAGGGTGGGCTTGGGGGGCTTGGGAGTTTCTATCTCTTATATGTGTCTTTTTCAGGCCTTCAGTTGAATTCCAACAGTCTCTCCACTCTGGTTGGTCAAACTCTAATGTCTCCCAACACAGTGAGAACTCTAGAATCTCTATCAATTCTCAAACTCTCCTAAGTTTTTCTTTGCCAGGCTTTGTAAAAATTTGCCCTGTATGTGTATAACAGTATTTGGCCAAAAAGTAAAGAGGACCCCATGAAAATCTAGGTACCTCAGAATCCCCATATTCTGAGGATGCTGATTTCTGATATCTCATGCCAACGAAACTGTTGCTCTGTTTTGAGTGTTGCTATCTTGTGCCATAGTTTAGAAAGTACTCCCCCTCCTCCCCAGCAGAAAACTAGGGTGATGTGATCTTATCTGTATTTCCTTGTTTCAAGTACCATAGCCCCATGCTGCCTATTGTCCAATTCCTGAAAATAATTGCTTCATATATTTTATCTAGCTTTATAGTTGTTTAGGGTAGTGGGTAAATTTGATGCTCATTATTCCATCAATGCAAAAAGCCCCTGGAAACTTCAGATTTTTTTTTTTAATATATCTGAGTCTACCTAACTTCCAAGCTGCGTGTACTTTCCCCTATACCAGTAGTTCCAGGATGGTAGATTCTATAGCTCAGTAAAATTTTAAAAACCAGGGGCTAATATAGGAAAATTCCATAGGTAACATCATACTCAAAGGTGAAAGACTGAAATCTTTTTACCTAAGATCAGGAACAAGACATGGACTCCCACTTTTCACCACTTCCATTCAACATAGTACCAAAACCTCTAGCTATAATAATTAGGCAAAATAATAAATATCAATCAAATTGGAAAGGATAGAGTAAAATTATCTCTGTTCACAGGTGATATTCTTATATGTATAAAACTCTAAGGATTCCACACAAAAATACTCCCCAAAATTGTTAGAGATAATAAATGAATTCAGCAAAGTTACAGAATACAAAGTAACACACAAATACCAGTTGCATTTCTAGACACTAACAATGAGTGATCTGAAAAGGAAATTAAAAATTAATTACATTTACAACAGTATAAAAAGAATAAAATACTTAGGAATAAATATGACCAAGGAAACGCAAGACTTGTGTGCTGAAAACTCTATAACATTTTCAAAAGAAACTAAAGAAGACATAAATAAATGGAGAGGCATCCTATGTTCACGGATTAAAAGACTTAATATTGCTAAGATGTCAATACTATCCAAAGGGAGCTACAGATTCCATGCAATCCCTATCAAAATTCCAATGACATGTTTGGCAGAAATAGAAAGACCATCCTAAAATTCATATGAAATCTCAAGAGACCTAAATAGCCAATACAATCTTAAAAAAAGAAGAACAAAACTAAGGGACTCATGTTTTCTGATTTTAAAACTTACTTCAAAGCTACAGTCATCAAGACAGTGTGGTGCTGGCATGAAGACAGATATATAGACCAATGGAATAGGATAAAGAATGCAGAAATAAGCCCTCCCATACATGGTGAATTTTGATAGGAGTGCCAAGACCAGTTATAGGGAAATGACAGGGTTTTCACCACATGGTGCTGGAAAAAGTAGTTATCCACATGGAAAAGGATGAAGTTGGACCTTTACCTTATACACAAAAATCAAGTAAACTGGATCAAAGACTTAAATGTAGGAGCAAAAACTAGAAAACTCTTAGAAGAAAACATGAGGGGAAATCTTCATGACGTAGGATTTGGCAATGGTTTCTTGGCTATAACACCAAAAGCACAGGTAAGAAAATAAAAAATAAACAAATAGAATTCATCAAATTTTTAAAAAAATGTGCATCAAGTACACTAACAGTAGAGTGAAAAGAGAACACACCAAATGGGAGAAAATATTTGCAAATTGTATATCTGATAAGGGATTGATATCTAAAATATGTAAAGAACTTCTGCAACTCAACAACAAAACAAACCAATTCAAAAAAGGACAAAGGACTTGAATAAGAGGTTCTCCAAAGAAGATCTATAAGATGCTCAGCATCATAGTCATTAGGAAAATTTAGGTCAAAACTACGGTGAGTTACTACTTCACACACATTAGGATGACTGCTACCTATGTATTAAATGGTACAGGGGAAAATAACAAGTGTTGGTGAGAATGTGGACTAATTTGAACCCTTGTGCACACTGGTGAGAATGTCATGGTGCAGCTGTTGCAGAAGACAGTTGGGCAGCTCTTCGAAAAGTTAAACATGCAATTACCGTAGGATCCAGTGAAGCTACTCCTAGATATATACCTAAGTGAATCGAAAGCAGAGATTCAAACAAACACTTGTACATTAAGGTTTGCAGCAGCATTATTCACAATAGCTAAAAGGGGAGCAGCAACCCACATGTCTATTAACAAATGAATAGCTAGACTAACAGGCACATCCATAGAATAGAGTATGATTCAGCCTTAAGAAGGAAGGAAATTCTGACACAGGCTACAACATGGATGAAACTTGAAAGCATTATGCTAAGTGAAATAAGCCAGACACAAAAGGACAAATTTGTGATTTAACTTATATGAGTCTCCTAGATAGGCAAATTTGAGGAGACTGAACATAGAACAGAGGTTACAAGGGCCGTGGGATAGGGAAAATGGGGAGCTATTGTTTAATGAGTACAAACTGTCTTATTTGGGGGGATGAAAAATTCTGAGAACGGTGGTGATGGTTGCACAACATTGTAAATGTACTTAATGCCACTTAATTGTACACTGAAAGGTATAAAATGGTTTAAAAAACTAGTGTTGCTAACTTTTTATTTTGTAATAAATGACATTAGGAAAAAAAATCCCAAATTATCATCTATTATTGCTATAAATTTATTTATTTATTTATTTATTTGACCGAGAGACACAGCAAAAGAGGGAGCACAAGCAGGGGGAGTGGGAGAAGGAGAAGCAGGCTTCCTGCTGAGCAGGGAGCCTGATGCGGGGCTCGATCCCAGGACCCTGGGACCATGACCTTAGCTGAAGGCAGACGCTTAAAAACTGAGGCACCTAGGCGCCCTATAAATTGTTTTTAAAGAAAGGCTATTTTAACAGAAAGAAAAGAAAAGAAAAGAAAAGAAATACACGTTCTCAGATTAAAACAGAGCTCTTTACAATCAAGACAGTTGGCAACCTCACACTGACTTTGTATTATTTTTATTCTGCTTGGGCCTGGAAAAAATGCTTTGCTTTCTGTACCTCCTCATGTCTGTGGGCAGATATATCAGAATCATTGCCCATCACCTCAGAAAGGTTTTTTGAGCTGAGCTGATGATTTTATAGTGGCCCGGAGCCAAGAATGATTTTATACAACACCATCTGAATTCTTTACATTATCCCTGGAATATATGCTATACATTTTATGTTGAAATGTTTATATGTGATTTTCACAACAGTCTAATCAACTGTGATGGGCAGTGAAGGAAGGAATATTCTAGAAGTATATTTCTATAACATTTGTGTCTTTTACAGTGACCCCATAGCATTAGTGCAATTTAAGAACATTTTAGAACAGTGTTCAACTATTTGGTGCAAGTAGAGATTATTAGTTTCATTTTTAATATCATTTCCTCCAACCAAAGAGTATGACTACAGGGTCTTCAAAGTCAGCTTCCTGTTGTAGAAGCACCAGTTTTGTTTTTCTGATTTTCACACTTTCAGTAGCAAGAGGAACTTTTAAAGTGATCAGCTTTTTTTTTTTTTTTTTTTGATTTCTGTTAAGAGGGGGATGTTTTGCTGCTATGGTGAGTTGTCCTTGGAAGATGAACGTAAGATGTTAAAACTGACTGGTCAGGAAATACTCAAATAAACATGTCTTTGTGAAAATGTAAATTGTGGAAATTCATAAATATCTACTCCTTTATTGAATAGAAGAAATGCATCTCTCGTGAGCATACCCTAGTGTTTGCCTTTTCCTCAATGATGGAGCTTCAGACAGAGAAAATGGAGAACATAGCATGGAAGCAGAACTCATATATTATTAGCTTAACCTCAAGTGTGACCATGGCGTTGGTCCTTGAGGGAGAAAGGCAGAGTTAGATATGAAGCTACTGAACTTTTGTTGGGTCTGGATATTACCTCCTAGCCCTTCCCTCCCTGGAGACAGAGAAGCCTGTTTGGATTGCGTATTTTTATTTAGAAGGTCAGTTGCAACAAGAAAGAAAAGCTTAAATAAACTGCTCTCTACTGCCTTTTTTTTTTTTTTTTTTTGCAATAGCTTTCATAACAAAGACTGAAGACTCCACTTAATTCAAACTGGGAACAGATTTTCAAATGTCAGGGACAGCTGCAGAATGATTCTCTCAAAGTCCCAGGACTCCAAATACTTGTCAGGCTGGGAGAACAAGGAGAGAGAAACTGTCCTCCAGCTGTTCAAATAGACATCATAGAAATAGTTGCCTACAAAAGATTGCCTTTAGTGCCGGCCATTCCTCTCCTCCCCCCTCAACCCCACCAGCTCTCTGGCAGATGCTTCTTGATTTCCACTCATCCCAGTTTCCATGCTGCAAACTTAGAAGCTGTGCTTGACCCCACCTCCCTCTTTCCTCATTGTGTGGTGTGTGGAAAGGACATATTTGTGGAATACACAGCCTGATCTTCCTGCCTGGTAGTGCATATCTCCACCTCACTGAGGGTCCTCGCCCCTATCGTGGGGATGATGGCCTTTATTTCCCGTAGTCGCTGACAATTAAATGAAGTAGTCCATGAAAAAGCTTCTGTTGTGTGTTAGACATTCAGTAAGTGTTTTTAAACCCCAAATCAAAAACCCAAGCCCCCCCCCTTTGTGCATCATTTCTCAGCTTCCTCCCTCCTTTGCTGTGCTCACTCCTCAGCCCTGGCTTGCATCCCCTCCTGCCTGAGCTACTGGGGTATTCTCCCACCTGGTCTCCCTGCTTGGGACCTCTCTTTCCAAGCCTTTCTCTGTGCCACAAGCATTCTGAACTGCACTAGACACTTGTTTTCCTATGCACAGAACAGTTTGTGTGTCCTTTTCTCCCCTCAGGATGGTACTAAGCTTCTTGGTCTAGTATTCTTGGCTTTCATAGTTGATTTTCCCAAAGGAGCTCCAACTTTTCCCTTCAGGATTCTCCTGTCTAACCGCCCCATTCACACCAACTGGCCGTCCCCTTCTAAGCAGACCATGCGGGTTTCCACCTCCACCGCTTGTCCTTCCCAGTCTTTGACCTCCTCTCCTTTTCTCTACTTCAGAGCTACTTCTCCATGAACTTGTCGTAACTACATCAGCCCCAGGTGGTCTCTCTCCTCTGATGTCCATTGCACTATCTCACCACCCCAATGACACTTAATGAAAGGTGTGCTCTATTTTACATAGGTTCTGATCCCTCATCTGGACTTAAAGCTCCTTGAGGAACTGTCAAATATAGCTTTAGATAATCTAGCAGAGTGCTCTTCACTAGACCAATAAATCTGAATTACTGAAAATCTGAAGAGCATCAAAATGAGATGTTCAAAAAAAAGGTTCCCTTGACCCACCCTTTAGCTCCCTCTCCATGTGCGTAGCTCTGTCTCGGATAATTGCTCACCACTATTTGAACATGAGCTTTACTCTTCATTTATTCTTTAACAATTTTTTTAACATTCTTAGTTTATTGATCCTCTCATGAAAAATCTGCACAACCACCACAGATAAAGCCACTGCAGCATCTTTACTCCTTCTATTGTCCAATCTCCAGCTCACTTTTTGCCAGCACCAACATTGGCTTTTGCAGTCCCCCTGACTTTCTTCATTCTGTTCTTGCGTTCCTTTCGCTGTTTTCTTGATGTCTTTTTCTTCTCATACAGGCCATGTCTTGCAAGTCTGTGTTTGGGTTCATTTTTCTTTGCATAATCCAAGGAATCATAAATCCTGCCAAAGCTGGTTGTCTTGCCACCACCAAAATGGGTTCTGAATCCAAACACAAATATGACATCTGGTGTGGTCTTGTACATTTTGGCTAGTTTTTCCCGAATTTCTGTCTTAGGTACTGTTGCCTTTCCAGGGTGAAGAACATCAAGGACCATCTGTTTCCGCTGAAGTAGTCGGTTAGTCATGAACTTCCTGGTCCGGATAGTTACTGTGTCGTTCATGATGGCGGCAAGGCTTCAAGCAGCCGGGGAGGAAAAGAGAAACAACAAATTTTTATTAAGCATCTACTATGTGCTAGGCACTGTGGTAAACACTGAAGTTACAATAGTGAAGAAGGTTTTTCCTAAGTCCATTTGCTTATAGAAATGTTATTTCAACTCACTTCATAGGTATTTGGAAAAGGGCAGGGTTAAATTCGGGTTTTGTGGAGCCTAAAGCTTTTATAATTTGTGGGTCCTCTTGAAGAAAAAATAATACAAAGTTGTAAATACAAATGAATATTTAAATCGAGTATTTAAAATGATAACAGAAATAACGCACCATTAAATTTAAAATCCTTAAATTGAAAATGCTGACAAATACCACAAACACTTCAAAAATACAAATAACTTTTTAAATTAATTAGCTATCTGATTCTCCTCTAAAGTACTTGTTTCTCCTAGATTTTTTTGGCTTCGGTCTCCTCAGATGGCAATTTGGTAATATTTTCCTATCAAGGGACTACGAAGATAATTCAGTCTTTCCTCTAGCACTGTTGATTGAAGTTGTTCTGAATGATTGATAGTTTACAAAAAAAGAAAGATTATTTATCTTCCCAATTTGTTTTTGGCAAATTTTTAGAATTATTGTCAAATTTAGAAAAGCATCTACTAGGTTTTTTCATACAATGTGAGATTTAAGGATTTTTCAACTTTTTTTCTGTACAGAGAGTAATCTAAAAAACTCCGTGATTTGGCAACACTTATGAACTATTTTGTCACCAACGTTCTCATTTAGTGACTTCTTAGGAGTTTTAGGTTATGGTTGGTCATATCCATGGTTTGTGCCAAATCAGTAAGAGTTCAGTCTTTTCCCTTTTTGCTATAGGACTTACTCCTCTTCATTAATTGGAATATCAAACAACCCAAAGAGTCCATATTGTACTTCCACTCAAAATGTATTGTTTTCTCTTAATGAATTACTACTTCTGGCTTAATATAAGGAATATTTTTTTTGTTACAATATCATAATAATCCTTACTAAACATATTGCTCATCTTTATAACTTTTACATTCCTTTCATTTTTGGTTGGATTTCTCTTTTAGCTTTTCAATAAAGAAATGCAATGATGACCAAAACAAATACCCCTTTTCTATATCCAGATTGGGACTCAATTTTTCACTTGTTTTATTGATACGCTTCAAAACTCTTGCTACATTGCAAGTAAAACAGTGTCTTCCAGCTTTATGGAAACATTGTTTTCTTTTCAAAAAGAAAACAAAAGAGAATGCCTTGTTTATAATTGTATTTGCTGCGAAATCACCAAGTATTTTTCTATAGGAGGGAGCTTCCAATTTGACTAGGTGCCTGTAAGAATTGAACCCTCCACTTACAGTTATAAATGTCTACTGATTGGAAACACTTCTCCCAGATTCCATTTCAAACCCTCTTTCTCCCCCATGAGTCACATACTTCTATTTCGTGGCAACAACCTACAGGTCTGAACCTTCTACTCAATGCCAGCAGATCAGCAGGGTGGGCGGTGGGTTTCTTTTTTTAAATTTTTTAAATTTAAATTCAATTAGCCAACATACAGTACATCATTAGTTTCAGATATAGTGTTCAATGATTCATCAGTTGCGTGCAACACCCAGTGCTCATCACATCATGTGCCCTCTTTAATGCCCATCACCCAGTTACCCATCCCCACCCACCTCCCCTCCAGCAACCCTCAGTTTGTTTCCCATAGTTAAGAGACTCTCATGGTTTTTCTTCCTTTCTGATTTCTTCCCATTCCGTTTTCCCTCCTTTCCCCTATGGTCCTCCATGTTATTTCTTATATTCCACATATGAGTGAAACCATATGATAATTGTCTCTGATTGACTTATTTCACTTAGCATAATACCCTCCAGTTCCATCCACGTCGATGTAAATGGTAGGTATTCACCCTTTCTGATGGCTGAGTAATATTCCATTGTATATATGAACTACATCTTCTTTATCCATTCATCTGTTGATGGACATCTCGGCTCTTTCCACAGTTTGGCTATTGTGGATATTGCTTCTATGTACATTGGGGTACAGGTGCCCCTTCATTTCACTACATCTGTATCTTTGGGGTAAATCCTCAGTAGTGCAATTCCTGGGTCATAAGGTAGCTCTATTTTTAACTTCTGGAGGAACCTCCATACTGTTTTCCAGAGTGACTGTACCAGATTGCATTCCCGCCAACAGTGTAAGAGGATTCCCTTTTCTCCGCATCCTTGCCAACATTTGCTGTTTCCTGTCTTGTTAATTTTAGCCATCCTAACTGGTGTAAGGTGGTATCTCATTGTGGTTTTGATTTGTATTTCCCTGATGACAAGTGATGTGGAGGGTGGTGGGATTCTTAATACAGTTCTATACCAGGACCACCTGTAGTAACTCCATACATGCACATGACTGGAAACCACAAAAATGTACTCCTCATAGCCAAAAAGAGTAATGTCCAATTCATTCTCCCCTTATCACCATCCCCAAAATGCCTTTGGCCCCTTTACATGACCCTTTAAAAGAAAAGGAAGTGTAATGGAGAATTTGTCAGAGTGGTCTTAACCAATCCTAGGTCTTATAAATTTTACAAATTATGACCTGTGTGACACACTGTTGAAGTGCCTCATAGGTGTTGAAAGGGGCACTGAAAGGGAGGGTCCTAGAGCCCACTTCATTCACCTCATAAGTCTACCTGGCAAAGGACAGGTGTTGCCCTGTGATGACTTTCCAGGTACTTGCGTCTTTTAGAACAGTGCTTCTCAGAGTGAGATCCATGGACCTGAAGTATCAGAATCACCTGGGCTTCTAGGAATGCAAATTCTTGCACTCTACCCCAGATCTACTGAATTAGAATCAAGGTCTTTAGGTGGTTCTGCTGCAGATAAAAGCTTGAGAACCACTGCTTTATGATTATGCTATCTACTATGGTAGCCAGTAGCTGCATGTGGCTATTAAAATCAGTTAAAATGAAATAAAACTAAAAATTTCTAGTACTCAATAGCCACATGCAGTTAGTGGCTGTTCTATTGCACAGTGCTGAAATCAAACATTTCCATCATCACAGAAACTTCTATTGAACAGCGCTGCTTTAAGTTGTATGTCATGTAGGTTTGCTCTGACTCCCACCCACATAGGGCACAGTTGTATATTTCGACTATAGCATTTATAAACTGTATCAGCATCATTTATTTATATGGGTACTTCTCCATCAGCAAACTAAGTGAGTTCCAGGTCCTTGCATTATTCATCTTTACATCCACAGAGCCTGGCCTTGAGTCTAGTACATAATGATTGCTAAACAAATGTTTGTATAATAAACAAATAAGTGAAATATACCAAGATAAACTATTCTTATTGAAGGATGGAGACATTATCCTATGTTTCTTCTGTAATTCTAATTTGTGCACTTATCTTGTTTTATGTAAGAATGCTCTTAAATGCAGTATGAATGCTCTGATTTGGAGGGTACTAAATCTATTTTAATTTGAGAAAGGCCACTGGCCTCAAGTTTACACTTTTACTCCAAAGGGAAAATGGGAACACCCTTTATTTGCTGAGTGTGATTAATTTGGAGACATACTCTCTAGTGAAATAATCCTTCTTTCTTTTTTTTTCCCCCCAGCAATACCAGGCTGCTCTTGAAATAAATAACACAGGAGTGGAAAAACATTGATAACACTGCCACTCAGTCAATAACACTAAGATAAGAGCCAGATTATTCCACCTACTTAAATCATTTTTATCTAGCTCACGAAAGGAAGATAATTTAATTCAGGAGATTGGAAGCATTGATTGAGCTGTGAGTCCCTAAGGCATTTATTAGACAAATGAGACCAGTGAAAAAGAAATGTGTTTTTCATCTTTAATTTCCATAAGAGATTTATAGTCAAACTTGGGAGAGTTGATTTTTAAAACATAACATTTCCCCCCAAAGTTGACATCCACAGGATGAAGATGTAGCAGAGGGGCTGACAGAAAGAAGGTGCTCTCGGGTTTTATGCTGCATCATCTCCTCTCAAACCTGCAGTCTTTGTTCTGAAGCCAAAGCCTACAAAACCAAGAAGCAGCCATCACTCCCATCTATTGCATTTTGAATTGTACAGACCTTCAACAGATTAATTACAGCTATTAATATAGGGAACACCAGCTACACATGATTATTTCTCTCCAGGATGAAAGAGATTTAAAAAAAAATTTTAATTCAGGTCTAATAAATGTCTCAATTTGGGCTTAGTGGAGATGAGAACAGAGAATCTCAGTGCACTCAGCCTTTTCAGACTTTAACTATAAGAAATAAAACAAACGATCCTATGGAATCAGGAACTTCCTTCCTCCCCACCAGGTTGTATTCATGCTAATCTAAGCCATTTCTTCATGGCAACACCAACCCATCCAGTTGTCTTCCAATTCCAGCAGAATTTATTTATCTGTATTTGCTTGCACCAAAAGTGAGGAATCCTCACTAAGGGTGAGGAAGGCTGGCAGGGAGGCAGTGAAGAGAATCCCATGCTATTCCAGACTGGGCCCAGCATGTGCTAGAAAGAGAGGAGAATGCAACGGGCAGAGAGGAGGGACCCCTGGTCAATACTGCTCAGGTGGGTTGCTTCAGCCCTGCTGTTTTAAAGAAAGTTTAGGGTTTTCTTATGGCTGGAGTCCTTGGTCAACACCTTCCCTGGTTTTAGCCCAGGTGCTTCACTGCTGCCAAGTCTGAACAAGGGACAGAATAATGAAAATGAGAACCAAGGTTCATTTAGCTCCATTTCTAGGAAGTGCGTTCTGACTCCAAAGACAGAGCTCTAGACCCATTCATAGGAGGTGGGGAGGTGCAGTGGAGGAGGTATGCATTTTAGGGACAGGTGGACCTGGCTTCAAAGCCCAGCCCTGCCTCTTTAGAAGGTGTTAATTGACCTCTCTGAGCCTCAGTTTCCTTATTTATAAATGGTGAAGTAGTATAATAATAGCTTTTGAAATTTCTAACTCTAAAAATATGATGCCCCTCCTCACCCATTCAACTAAGTTTTCCCCACTCTTCTCTTTATGCACAAATACATCTCAGAAACCCATAGGTCATGCTATGCTATTTGGCCATTGGGTCACTTTTAATTCCTCTCTTTACCCAATCAATTTTTTTTTCCAAGTATGGACACAGTTTCCTACCCAAGTACAATTATAGTGACTCTTCTGACCAACAGGTCCTCCATCTGGTCCTATGGAATCAGGAACTTCCTTCCTCCCCACAGTTTTGGGGAGGACACAGTTTCCTACCCAAGTACAATTATAGTGACTCTTCTGACCAACAGGTCCTCCATCTGGTCTCTGGACATCCCTTTCCTACACAGTTTCCTACCCAAGTACAATTATAGTGACTCTTCTGACCAACAGGTCCTCCATCTGGTCTCTGGACATCCCTGCTTAGCCCTTCTTAGGTTTCTAAGGGGGATGTCAAAAACTGGTTGAATCCCCTTTCCCTGTGCTTCTCCTCATTGATGCACTGTTGCAAGCTCTGGAAATAATGCAAGATATCACCAGAGAAAAACTTTGAAAGAGAGAAGAAGATGAATTTGTTGGGGATACCAGGACTAGAGGAACAAATTAGAGGCAGGGCATCTTATGTTGCTCAGCCTACAGAAGAAGGCCATCCAGACCTGGCATTTCTAATCCCCCATCTTAGCAATGGAAGGCAGCCCCAGGAAGCTGATTCCTCCTCCACATCAAAGGGGAGTCCCTCTGACTACATTCAGTGTGCTCAATACCACCGGCCATTAGGAGTCCCACCTATGATAAGTAGATGGGGGGATGTTCTTCCTTGATGGAGAATAGAATCAATGAACTTGAGGACAGAACAATGGAATTTACCCAGTATGAACAACAGAGAGAAAAATAGACTGACATAAATGAACAGAGACTCAGGGAGTATAGGACTCTAAAAAAGATTCAACATTTTTATCACCAGAGTCTGAGAAGAAAAGAGTGGGCTGGAAGATGATTTGAAGAAATAATGGCTGAGAACTTCCCAAATTTGGCAAAGGGCACAAAGGAACAGATCCTTGAAATTAAGAAAACCCCAAACAGGGTAAGACAAAAGAAATCCATGTCAAGACATGCCATAATTAAACCTTTGAAAACTAAAGACAAGGGAAAGATCTTGAAAGCAAATTAAACAACACATTATCTATCTGGGAACACCAATTCAAAGGAGAGTGGACTTCTCTTCAGTGACCTTGGAGGCCAGAAAGAAGTGGTATAATATTTTTCAAGTGCTGAATGGAAGGAACTATCAACCACAAATTCTTTATCTGGTGAAAGTATCCTTCAGGCATAAAGAAATAAAGATTTTCTGAAACAAAGGGGAACTAAAGGAATGTGTTGCTACTGGACCACCTTTAAAGATTGGTTGAAGGAAATTCTTCATGTAGAAATAATTTAAAAAACACCACGGATTATCAGGAAGGAAGAGGAAACAATGGAAAAAGTAGAAATACAAGTACATGCAGTGGATTAGTATTTTCCTCAGGAGTTTTGCAAATTATGTAGCAAAGAGTATGTAGTACTCTTTTAGTACTAGTTTAGTATACAGTTTTGCAAAATATGTAGTACAATATGTACTTTACCTAAAGTCTGGCCTTTGTACTTAGCCCCTCGAGGTACTCTCTAAGCCTTTGGAATGTCCTAACTAACAACAGTATTTTTGTTTACCTGAGACCTTCGGTCACATCAAACAACCTATGCTAACAGTGATTTATGACAGGGGCCTTGGGAATTCTGCAGGAGGGTGGAGACTAAGGTCAGCCAACCAGCTTACCTAACCAAGTCCCTCTGGACACTAAGACTCAGGTGAGCCTTCCTGATTGTCAATTTTCTGTGAATATTGACACAGATTATTGCTAGGAGAAGCTAGAGTTCTCCATGACTTCACTGGGAGATGCAACTGGACTCCACACATGGAACTCTCCTGTACTCCACACCGTGTACCTCTTTTTTTTTTCTTTTTCTTTAAAGATTTTATTTATTTATTTGACAGAGAGAGAATGAGAGAGCACAAGCAGGGGGAGTGGTAGAGAGAGAGGGAGAAGCAGACTCTCCACTGAACAGGGAGCCTGATGCAGTGCTCGATCCTAAGACGCTGGGATCATGAACTAAGCCGAAGGCAGATGCTTAACCAGAGTCACCCAGGCGGCCCCATGTTCCTCTTTTCTTGGCTGATTTTAATTTGTATCCTTTTGCTTCAATAAACACTAACTGTGAGCATAATAGTCTTCAGTATGTTCTGTGAGTCTTTCTAGCAAATTATCAGGTCTCCTACAGACTTGGAGATGTTTAAACTAGCAGTTAGTGTAATAAGGAAGTGTGGTCTCACGAACCCCCAAAACTGTAGTCAGTGTTAGAAGCTGGTCACTCATGACTTTACACAAATCATAATACAGGGTTGAAACAAAAATTATAACACCATCTTATACTCAAGATAATAATATTTAGAAAGGAGGAAGGCAGAGAGGCATAAATAGTGGTGAAGTTTCTACATTTCACTCAAAGTGTTTATATTGATAGCAGTAGACTGTTATAAGCCAGATATGCATGACACTCAGAGCAAACACTATGAAAACAACATGAAGAGACACACTCAAAGACACCAGAAATAAAGATGGAACCCTAAAAAGTGTCCACATAGCCCATACAAAGACAAGAAAAAAAAAAGAAACAAGAATGAGAAACAAAGTAAACAAACAAATAAATAATTAAATGGCAAACTTAAACGCTAACATATAAATATTTACTTTAAGTGTAAAAGGTCTAAATACATCAGTCAAAAGACAGTGGTTGGCAGAGTTGATAAAGGGAAAAAAATAACCACCAATCTATATGTTGTTTCTGAGAAACTCACTTCAAATTCAGTGACATAAGTTGTAAGTAAAAGGATAGGGAAAAGATACATCATTAAAACACTAATATAGAAATCAGGAGTTGCTACATTACTGTTTGATAAAGTAGACTTCAGAGCAAAGAAATTACTAGAGAAAAAGACATTACATAATGATAAAATAATCAATCTACCAGGAAGACATCATGATTCTAAATATGTGTGCACCAAAACAAAGCCTCAAAATCTATGCATCAAAACTGATAAAGCCAAAAAGAGACATAGAAAATCCACAGTTATAGTTGGAGACCTCAACATCACCTTCTTAGCCACTGGCAGAATGAGTAGAAAATCAATAGGAATGTAGAACATCTGAACCACAGTATTTGATCAACAGAATCTAGTTGCTATATATAGAACATTCCACCCAACAACTACACATTTTTTTAAACTCCCATAGAATATTCACAAGCTATATCATATCCTGGGCCATAAAACAAAACTAAGAAAATTTAAAAGAAATTATAGAGTTCTCTGACTATGGACTAAAACTAGAAATCAATATGGGAATGACAACAGGAAAATCCCTAAATTTGGAAAATGGAAATTAAACACAATACTTTTAAATAATACATTGTTCAAAGAGTATGTCTCAAAGGAAAATTTTAGAACCACAGAACTGAATGGAAATAAAAATACAAGAAACTCCCCCCCCCCCCCCCCGCAAAAAAAGTGAGATGCAGCTAAAGCAATGCTGTGAGGGAAGTTATAGCACTAAATGTTCACATTAGAAATAAGGAGAGTTCTCAAAACAATAATCTACATTCCTACTGTAAGAAACTGAGGAAGAATAGCAAGATAAACCCAAAGTAAACATATTGAAGGAAATAATAAAGAACAGAAATCAATGAAATGAAAAATAAGAAAATAATAGAGAAAATCTATGAAATAAAAAACTAGTTCTTTGAAAAAAAATCAATAAAATTTTAAAAACCTCCAGCAAGATTGGCAAAAATAAAGAGTGAGGATATTAATTACCAACATTGGGAATGAAATGGGCGATATCACTGCAAATCCTGCAGCTATTGAAAAGATAACAAGGGAATGCTATGAACATATTGTGCCTATAGATTGAAATGCTGGCATAAATGGATCCTTTCATTGAAAATAGACTACCAAGATTCAACAAAGGTAAAATAGCAAATTTGAATATACCTAGAACTATTAAAGAAATTGAATTTGCTATTAAAAGCATTCTGAAAAAGAAATCCTTAAGCCAAGATGGTTTCACAGCATGTATTTAGGGTTCTCAGGACTATCCCCAGGATCTCTAGCAGGACTAGGGAACCCTACATATTTTTGTACTCATGGTTAAGATTTATTGCAGCAAAAGGATACAGAGTAAAATCAGCACAGGAACAGGCACATGGGGCAAAGTTCCAAGGAAACCAAGTGCAAGTTTCCAAGAGTCACATCCCAGTGGCGTGAAACAGTTTTTAATTCATAAAAATGTAATGTATGGTGATTAACATAACATAATAAAAAAAAAAGTGTTTGCTGAAAGCCTTAAAAACAAAAAAAAAGAGCTTATGACACCAAATGTGAAGTTCACCTGAGCCTAGGAGTCCAGGGTTTTCACTGGGGTTGCTCATTCAGGTACATGGTGCCTGTGTAACTGAGCACAGTCACTGAAATTCCAGATGCCCGGAAGAAAAGCAGTGGTTTAACACAAACCAAAACATACTAACAGTTAGGTAGCATTCTTAGCAGTTAGGGGTATATCACTTTAGGGAACTATTTACCACCCAAGCTTCTAGACACCAGCCAAGGGTAAACCTTGCAAGCAGGTCTTTATAAGGACCACAATCTCAGGTCTGCAATGTTAACTCTTTTCTACACAACTCTTTTGTGTGCACACATTTCTGCACACAAAACCACTAGACAAGAATTAAAGCCAATTTTACACAATCTCTTCCAGAAAATACAAGAAAAGGGAACACTTCCTGGTTCATTTTTTTGAGGCTGTTATTATCCTAATACCTAAATCAGGAAGATAGTACAAAAGAGAGAAAACTATAGACCAATGTCTCTCATGAACTTAGATGCAAAATTCTCAACAAAACATAAGCAAACTGAATCCAATAATGTATAAAAAGAATTATGTACCCTGACGAAGTAGGATTTATTACGGCTATGCAAGGCTGGTTCAACATTTGAAAATTAATCAAGTCATCTATCACGCCATAATAAAAATCATATGATCATATTAACTGATGTTAAAAAAAAAACCCTTTTTATGATAAAACCTCTTAGCAAGGTAAGAATGGAGGTGAATTATTACAACTTGATAAAGAATATCTACAAAAAAATCTGTCTCGCATCAAACTTCATGGTAAACACTGGATATTTTCCCTCCAAGAATCAGAAATAAGGCAAGGATGTCTGTTTTTACTATGCTTATTCAACATAGTACTGGGAGTTCTAGCCACTGGAATTAGGCAAGAAAAAGAAGGGAAAGGAATAAAGATTAAGAAAAAGAAACTATTTGCAGATGACATAATTATCTCTGTAGAAAATCCCAGAGAATTTATGAAAACCAAACTCCTAGGACAAATAAGTGAATTTAACAAGATCACCAGATATGAGATCAACACACAAAAATCAATCACATTTCTACATACTAGCAATGAACATGTGTAAACTGAACTTAAAAACACAGTATCACTTACAATCATTTGGAAGAAAATGAAATGCTTAGTGATAAGTGTAAAAATATGTATAGAATCTGTAGGCTGGCAATTTTTAAAAATGCTGAAGAAAGAAAGTAAAGAAGTTCATGAATTGGAAGACTCAACATAGCAAGGATGTTAATTTTACCTAAACTGACCTTATAGTTTTAAGAAAATACTATCAAAGTCAGCAAGGTAACTTTTTATAGAAACAAAGAGGCTTATTCTAAAATTTATATGGAAAGGCACAACAGACCTTAGAAAACTAGATAAAATAATCTTGACAAAGAATAAGGTGGGGGGGTCAATTTTTCTGGTAGTCTTACTATCTAGCTACGGTAATCAAGACCGTGCAGAACGGGTGGCTATTTAAACATATAGATCAATGGAACAGAGTACAGAACCTGGAAATAGATCCGCACAAATATGCCCAAATATGCCTTTCTTGGGAAAGGTACAATAGCAATTCAATGGAGGAAGGATAGCTTTTCGACAAGTGCATGTGTGTGTGCGCACGCGCACACGCGCGCGCACACACGCGCACACACACAAGACTGACCTAAATCTGATATCATAAAACTAATCAAAATGGATCATGGGCTTAAAGGTTTAAGTATAAAACAATTAAACCTTTAGAAAAAATGGGATAAAATTTTAAGGATCTAGGGCTAGACAAAGAATTTTTAGTCTTGAGATTAAAAGCATAAATCATGAAAGGAAATATTGATAAATTGGGCCTCATTAAACTTAGAAACCTTTTGTTATGGGAAAGTCTGTGTAAAGAAGATAAAAAGACAAACTACAGATGGGGAGAAAATACTGCAAATGACATATCTGACAAATGATTAGTATCCAGAATATACAAAGAAGTCTCAAAACCTGACAGTCAAAAAATGAATAATCCACTTAGAATACGGTCCTAAGACATGAAGAGATATTTCACTGAAGAGGGTATACAGTTAAATAGTAAGCACGTGAAAACATTCAACACCATTAGCTAGCATGCTCTGCTAAAAACATGAATGTTCATTGCAGTTTTATAATAGCCAAATCTTGAATCAGCCCAGATGTACTTCAACAAATGAATGGTTAAGCTTACTGGAATGTATACAAACTCTGGCTTGGATGAATCTCCAGGGAATTATGCTGGGTAAAAACAAGAAACAAAAAACAAAAAACAAACAAACAAAAAACAAAAACCCAATCCTGAAGACTTACAAACAGTATTATTCCATTCATATACTATTTTTGAAATGAAAATTTTTAGAAATGGAGGCAGATTAGTGGTTGTCATGGGCTTGGGAGAGGTGGGTGTGGTTATAAGAGGACAACATAAGGGAACCTTGTGGTGGTGGAAATGTTCAGTGTCTTGAACTGGGGTGGTACATCCATGGACCTACAGGTGATAAATTGCATAGAAGTAAACACCTTCCCCCACTGGTACACATTCACTCACACTCACAGGGGTACAAGTAAAACTGGGGAAATCTAAATAAGATCATTGTGTCAATGTCGGTATACTGGTTGTTGTATTATACTATAGTTTTGAAAAATGTGGCCATTGAGGGAAACTGAGTACAGCACACATGAAGTTTCTTTCAGCATGATTTCTCACAACTGCATGTGCATCTATGATTATCTCAATAAAAACTTGAATAAAAAAAAGAATACATAGACTTCCCTACTAAAATCGTGTTTTGGGGTAGCTCTAACAAGATTCCTCCTTCTTCAAAGACAGAGAAGTCCCTGTGCCCTACACTTCTCGAAACAGAGGGCCATTCTGGTGGCTTTCTTGCTATCATCACCCCCACCCTGTTCCGTAGTGTTGGCCAAAGTTAAATTCAGTTTTTTTCCAAAAGCAAATGAAAGTAAAACAATTAAAGTTCCTCCCCACTTGGCATCTGCACATTCTTATTGCTTTCTAAATCTTAATGGAAGGAGAGAATAACAGTTTGATATTTTGATAAATCATGCCTAATATACCAGAAAACTCCAGGGACCCAGGCCTCTGGCTCTGGCCGATCCCAGTGGAGAACCCTGTAGTGGCTATCTGGCTGGTCTGCAGCTTCTCACAAGGCTCCTGCAATTTCAGCAACCTAAATATCTGGAGGGCCACGTAACGAATAATTTAGAGACCTTTTTAATGTAGGCCCTACTTGAGTCCAAATTTAATGTAGTAGGGTTGACCCCCAGGGTGAACCAAGGACAGGCTTGGCTGGCTTTGTTGGCCGATGTCATGAGGTGGGAGCCTGCTCCATTCTGCATCTGGGTCCATGGGAGCTGCTGCAGCACCTGTCAGGGCTGGCACTTACAGACCCTGGGGCCCCAGTATAATTTTCCTCAGTTGGGCAACAGGTGTGTTGCTGACTAGAGAGTGGAAGTATCTAATATCTTCACCAGGCTGCACCATGGCGATCCATTCAACCTTGGAGAAGAACATCTGAAGAGACAAACTGAAGTTCTTGACCAATACATTTGGTGGACATTGGACAGACTTTACTGTTACTGGGAAATCATGCAGTGGAAGAGGACCTGGCGGGGCAGTAGGAAAACTTTTGGACACTGTCAAACAAAAGATTCTGTTCCAGAAAACTGCCCGAGTGGCTCTGAAGAGCCTTCGCCATTCTGTCTATCCACTTTGGTGCATTCTAGGACAGTCATCCCAGGATGCTATTTTGGCCGTAGGAAGCCAGATGGACCCGGCACAGGATGGAGAGGTGGAGGTGTTGGAAAGGAGTGGATGAGTCACTCAACACTTCCTCAGGAATAGTTAGGAGTGCTCAAATAAAGGAAGCCCCCATCCCCCAGAGATGGTGTTTTGAGCAGCTTTGGTAGTAGCTGGCTGTGTCTAGTGCTGTGTGTGTGGGCCAGAGTCTGGCGTTATTATGCTGAATGAATCATAATTAGTGTACTATAAATTTGAAGTTGAGACTAAAGAGCCCATGAACTAACTTTAATTCAAAGTCCTCTGGAATTACATTTTTAAAAGATTTTAAACAAGCTTCCCACTCCTGCCCTCACCCGCCACACTGTTTAAACAAGGATAAAAATCGCCTTTCTAACCAGAATCTCATAAGGGAAGCACTTGGACCAACTTCTACTAAGTGTAAAGTTAAAAAAGTTTTAAAAATCCAAAAAAGCAGAAGTTCAAAAAAAAATCCAAAAAGAAACAACAATGGGTGTGACATAATCTCTGCCATCAGAATGTAGTTGGGAAGATGCATCACCTACAAAAGAAATGTTAATAGAAATACAGGGAAGGGGAAATGGGCCACAACGAGCAAACAGGTGCAGAGGAAGATGGGAAGGATCATTCCTCTATAGAAGGCCAGGGAAGGAGGTAGGCTTGCAGGGGGATATCAAGAAGTCATCAGTTGAGAAGAGGAAATAGAGCAGTATAGGTGGAGTAAACTGACTTAGCAAAGAGGCAAAGGCAGTGATCATTTAGGAACAGTGTTGGCCATGTGTGACAGAAACCTAGCAGCTGGCTTAATCTGATTGGAGTATTATTTTACTCTCATAACCTGGCGTCTCGAGTTGGGCAACTCATGGTTGATATAGTGGCTCTACGGTGCCCTTGGGGCCCTATTCTCCTTCTATCTTTCTATTCAGCTCTCCTGGGCACAAGGCTTTAGTCTTCATGGATTTTAGCCTTGTTTTCACAAGATCACTCCAGCTAAGCTTGGGGTACTTACATTCAGTGCAAGAAGGGGTAGGACAAATGGCAAAGGCATATACCAATGGAGTCTGTCCTCTTTTATGAAGCTGCTAAGGAAGCATCACCCAGAGACTTCTGCATCCTCCCAGAAATGTGTAATGTAGCCTTTCCCACCCACACAAGCTGAAAGCACTAGCTGTGCACAATACCACCCAGAACAAAACTGAGGCTCTATCTGTAAAGAAGAGGCTGAGACTAGATGGTGGGACAGGCACGGGTAGGAAAATGCAAGGCATGTTGGGAGGCTAAAATTGGAGTGGAGCATAAGTCCGTATGATAGTTTCTGTGTGGTGCAGTTCATTGTTTTCCAATTCCATGCACATTTCCTTTTATTACGATAAGAGATTGGCATATAACATATGCGGTACATTTTATCAGTCCGAAGCTTTGGAGGGCTACTGATGCATCCCTTCTCCAACCCCAGGTCAGAAGGGGCCCTTCTTGGCTGGAATGTACCTTCAAGTGTTTGTAATGTACACCAGCTTTGGTGCTGCCCTTCACAGTCCTCATCAACTTTGGCCAAAGGCTCTGATTAAGTCCTGACTTTGTCCGATGTGACCTCAGTTTACTGATGCTTGGACCTCAATTCCTTGCAATATCTCCCACCTCTTCAAGTACTTCTGGGAGGTGGCGGGAAATTTTTCAGATGGATTTATGAATCTTCCCATGGTCTCCATGTTGCCAGGACAAGGCTGCAGCTCCATGTTGCTCTCCCAAGTGGCCAATATGTTATCACTCATCCTTGCTCTTCTGGGTACTGTAGCTTCTCATGCTTCCATGATGGCTAACTCAGAACTCGAGCCATTGAAGTTACATGGGTATCACAGTACTTATGCTCCATGGGGAGGCAGCACTTTCAGTCTAAATACATCTGGTGATGGATTTATAATGGTGGGTTAGTAAGTGATTTCTATACATAGCATATATTAAAATTATATAGTAAATAAAACAATGTAAGAGAACACTATGTCAGGATAGGTTGGGTTATGTTTCAGTAACACATATGCCAAAATCTCAGGGGTTTGAAACAAAAAGAGTTTCTCAACCACTCAAGGTTCAGGATTCAGAGCTGTGTGCAGCTAATTGTACAGAAACAATTTAACCATCTTCCCTGAATCATAACTTCCTTTTGATGACTCGGGTGTTAATATGAGCTCAATCTTGTTAAACATGGCTTCTTTCCCAGTGAGAGTTAGTTTCTCATAAGAAATTCTTTGGTAATTCCTGAATAGAGACGTCAGCCCACAGTGTGTAGTGGAAGGTTAGAGATCACGCTGACATGTTTGGTATAGCAGAGAGCTAAATCATTTTAAACCAATCTATTCTTTCACTCAATAACTAGTCGTTAGTTGGTTCCAGGTACTGGCCCTTGTAATAGATAACATGAAGAGGATGCTAAGATAAGTAGACGTGATCACTGATCTCAAAAAGCTAACAGATTAGGGTCCATTTCCTCCCCACCTGCTCTTCTTTATCTATCCCTTGGGTCTAATTTGTCCTAACCCCGGGAATTATAGGAAAAAACTAGTGTTGAATTTGGAGACTCCTTATTTACTCCAAAGCAGACACCCTTCCATTTTCCCAAACTTGGAAATTTGGGGTTAGTCATAATTAACCCCAAATAAGTAACCCATAATTAACTCTTTGATTAACCCTTCTGTCTAATCCATCTTCAAATCCTTCTGGGTTTTTCTTTTGAATTTTCCCCTTCCCTACCAAACCCCAAACCATTAATTCATAATTTCACAGTTGACTCATTGCATTAAATCTATGCAATCTATATAAATCTCCCCAATCTATAATGTTTCTCATTTCCAGATCATTTAATATAAGACACTCAAACAATTCTTTTTAATGGTTTGTATCACTGAGCTTCCAAGTCCCTCACTAATTTCTCTTTGCCCCTATATCATTTTGTTATTCCCCTGTGGAACTCTCCCTCTGTCCACACTGATCTTCTTGTCTTCTGCACATTTCCGGCTCTTCCCTGCACTGCCTTATATGCCAATATTTTCAACTGGTGTTTATCTTTTTCACTTTTCTACTAATTCTTGTCTTTGCCTCCTACAAAGCCCAGCTGGAAACACCATCCTCCATTGATTGACTGCTACCATTTCCTTTATTCCTGGACCCCAGCACAAACATGCAATTTGAATTATATTATTGTGTATTTGTTGAGATGCCATTTCATATAAATGTTTAACATTGCTTTCCCATGGTGTTTCTTCTTTCTTGTATCAGGGAAATAAATGTATCTCCCATTCATTTTCAGTCTCATGTTGTACTTGGCTCAACACACTTAACTCAGCAGGCTCTGCATTAATGCATTGACCGATTGACTGAAACGTTTGACTCAGTGTACAGTCTAATCCTTTCATTCTGTTTTCTTAGTGAGTTGTCAGTTAACTAGAACATGATGGCCATTAATTTCTGGGTTCGGTTCCCTCAAAGGTGAGTTAACTTCACACAGAGAAAAGGTCTGTTATGTGACCACCTGCTGCATTTCCTGCAATCACTATAAAGAAAGTCATCTTAGGAGCCCTGTGTAAGGGAATGTGTGGGACTCAGCATTAAGTTCATTGCTCCTATTAGAAGTATGGCTTGGGGGGGCGGAGCAAGATGGCGGAGGAGTAGGAGACCCGGATTTTGTCTGGTCTCAGGAATTCAGCTGAATAGGGATTAAACCATTCTGAACACCTACGAACTCAACAGGAGATGGAAGAGAAGAATAGCAACAACTCTCTGAACAGAGAAGCGACCACTTACTGGAAGGTAGGACGTGCCGAGAAGTGAATCCGAGGCGATATTCGGGAGGATAGACGGCGGGGGAGGGGGCCTCCGTCGGCCGCTTCTGGCAAGTGATAGAGCCGCGGAGCACAAAATCGGACCTTTTAGAAGTCAGCTCCGCTGAGGGACGTTGCTCCAGTGGCGAAGCGGGGGGTGGAACCCTCGCGGGACAGTGTGGACTCAGGACCCTCGGAGTCACAGAAAAACCGGGGGTGCCTGAGTGCGGCAGAGCTCCCAGGTATCAGAGCGGGGAAGTCGGCTGCAGAGACGGAGCCGAGGTGCGAGCTCTCAGCTCGGGGTGGCCATAAACTGTGATCCACGGCCCAGTCGGGCCACTGCTCCTCCAGCAGGGACCCAACAAGCGGCAGATCCGGGGAGACTCCCCTTCCTCCCCCGGGAGGAGCGGCGCGGGAGCGCACCGCAGGGATCTGCTGGGTTTGGAGACTCCACACGGGTTCGGGTGCCAGAGATAGAAACGCTCGGTCACAGGCCGGGTGAGCACGGAGTGCGGCCAGAGACCAGGGAGACAGGAGTGATTGACTGCTTTTCTCTGGGGGCGCACTGAGGAGCGGGGCCCTGAGTTCTCAGCTCCTCCGAGTGGAGATTGGGAGGCCACCATTTTCACCCTGGTCCTCCAAAGCTGTACAGAGAGCTTGCAGGGAACAAAAGCTCCTGAGAGCAAACCCGAGCAGCTCGCTTAGGCTGGATAAGGGCGGGGCAATTCTGCCTCCGGCAAAGACATTTGGGAACCACGGCAACAGGCCCCTCCCCCAGAAGATCAGCACGAACAGCCAGCAAGCCAAGACCAAGTTTACCGGATCAAGGAAAACGGGAGAACTCCAGCACCAGGGGAATACTGCACATAGAATTCATGGCTTTTTTTTTTTTTTTAACCATGATTCATTAGTTTTTCAAAGTTAATTTTTTAACTGTTTTTTTTTAATTTTTCTTTTTCCCTTTTTCAACCAATATCTTATCAATCCCTTTTTTAAAAAACACTTTCATTTTTCATTTTTAGAGTCATATTTTATCCCTTCATAGTACTTACCCTTATTTTTGGCATATATATATAAGTTGTTCTCTTTTTAAAATTTTGAGATACAGTTTCTTCTAACAGATCAAAATATACCCTAAATCACTAGTGTATGGCTTTGTTCTAGTCTCCTGCCTGATCACATTCTCTCCCTTTTTTTTTTTAAATCTTCTTCTTTCTTTTTTCAAACAACCTCTTATCTTATCAATTCCTTTTATAAAATCTTTTATAATTTTCATCTTTACAGTCATCTTCCATCCCTTCATTGTATCAACCCTTATTTTGTATATATAAGTCTTTCTTCCTTTAAAATTTTAGGAGGCACTTTTTTCTAACAGACCAAAATACGCCCAAAATCTAGTGTGTGGCACTGATCTATGCACTAGCCTGATCATATTTGATCATATTCTGTTTTTTTTTTTGTATTGTTCTGTTTTTGTTTTTATCTTTTTGTTTTTTTTCTCTCTCTTTCTTTTTTCTTTATTTCCCTTTCTTTTCCCCTGGTTTCAGGTCTTTTCTGATTTGTATAGAGTATATTTGCTGGGGAGGTTGTTAACCTGTTAGCATTTTGTTCTCTCATTCATCTATTCTCCTCTGGACAAAATGACAAGATGAAAAAAATCACCTCAGCAAAAAGAATAAGAGGTAATACCGTCAGCCAGGGACCTACTCAATACGAACATTAGTACGATGTCAGACCTAGAGTTCAGAATCATGACTTTAAAGAAACTAGCTGGGCTTGAAAAAAGCGTGGAAGTTATTAGAGAAACCCTTTCTGGAGAAATAAAAGAACTAAAATCTAACCAAGTCGAAATCAAAAAGGCTATTAATGAGGTGCAATCAAAAATGGGGGCACTCACTGCTAGGATAAATGAGGCAGAAGAGAGAACCAGCGATATAGAAGACCAAATGATGGAAAATAAAGAGGCTGAGAAAAAGAGAGAGAAACAACTACAGGATCACAAGGGCAGAATTCGAGAGATAAGCAATACGATAAGGCGAAACAACATTAGAATAATTGGGATCCCAGAAGAAGAAGAAAGAGAGAGAGAGGGGCAGAAGGTATATTGGAGCAAACTATAGCAGAGAACTTCCCTAATGTGAGGAAGGAAACAGGCATCAAAATCCAGGAGGCACAGAGAACCCCTCTCAAAATCAATAAAAATAGGTCAACACCCCAACATCTAATAGTAAACCTTACGAGTCTCAGAGACAAAGAGAAAATCCTGAAAGCAGCTCAGGAGAAGAGATATGTAACCTACAATGGTAGAAATATTAGATTGGCAACAAACCTATCCACAGAGACCTGGCAGGCCAGAAAGGACTGGCGTGATATCTTCAGAGCACTAAATGAGAAAAACATGCAGCCAAGAATACTATATCCAGCTAGGCTGTCATTGAAAATAGAAGGAGAGATAAAAAGCTTCCAGGACAAACAAAAACTAAAGGAATTTGCAAACACGAACCAGCCCTAAAAGAAATATTGAAAGGGGTCCTCTAAGCAAAGAGAGAGCCTAAAAGCAGCATAGATCAGAAAGGAACAGAGACAATATACAGTAACAGTCACCTTACAGTCAATACAATGGCACTAAATTCATACCTTTCAATAGTTACCCTGAATATAAATGGGCTAAATGCCCCAATCAAAAGACACAGGCTATCAGATTGGATTAAAAAACAAGACCCATCAATATGCTGTCTGCAAGAGACTCATTTAGACCCAAAGACACCCCCAGATTGAAAGTGAGGGGGTGGGAAACCATTTACCATGCTAATGGACACCAAAAGAAAGCTGGGGTGGCAATCCTTATATCGGACAAATGAGATTTTAAAACAAAGACTGTAATAAGAGATGAAGAAGGATACTATATCCTACTTAAAGGGTCTACCCAACAAGAAGATCTAACAATTGTAAATATCTATGCCCCTAACATGGGAGTAGCCAATTATATAAGCCAATGAATAACAAAGGCAAAGAAACACATTGACAACAATACAATAATAGTGGGGGACTTTAACACCCCCCTGACTGAAATGGACAGATCATCTAAGCAAAAGATCAACAAGGAAATAAAGACTTTAAATGAAACACTGGACCAAATGGACTTCACAGACATATTCAGAACATTCCATCCCAAAGCAATGGAATACACATTCTTCTCTAGTACCCATGGAACATTCTCCAGAACTGATCACATCCTAAGTCACAAATCAGGTCTCAACTGGTACCAAAGGACTGAGATTATTCCCTGCATATTTTCAGACCACAATGCTTTGAAACTAGAACTCAATCACAAGAGCAAAGTCGCAAAGAACTCAAATACATGGAGGCTAAAGAGCATCCTACTAAAGAATGAATGGGTCAACCAGGAAATTAAAGAAGAATTAAAAAAATTCATGGAAACCAATGAAAATGAAAACACAACTGTTCAAAATCTTTGGGATACAGCAAAGGCAGTCCTGAGAGGAAAGTATATAGCAATACAAGCCTTTCTCAAGAAACAAGAAAGGTCTCAAATACACAACCTAACCCTACACCTAAAAGAGCTGGAGAAAGAACAGCAGATAAAGTCTAAACCCAGCAGGAGAAGAGAAATAATAAAGATCAGAGCAGAAATCAATGAACTAGAAACCAAAAGAACAGTAGAACAGATCAACGAAACTAGGAGCTGGTTCTTTGAAAGAATTAACAAGATTGATAAACCCCTGGCCAGACTGATCAAAAAGAAAAGAGAAATGACCCAAATCAACAAAATCATGAATGAAAGAGGAGAGATCACAACCAACACCAAAGAAATACAAACAATTATAAGAACACATTATGAGCAACTCTATGCCAGCAAATTAGATAACCTGGAAGAAATGGGTGCATTCCTAGAGATGTATCAACTACCAAAATTGAACCAGGAAGAAATAGAAATCCTGAACAGACCTATAACCACTAAGGAAATTGAAGCAGTCATCAAAAATCTCCCAAGAAACAAAAGCCCAGGGCCAGATGGCTTCCCAGGGGAATTCTATCAGACATTTAAAGAATTAATACCTATTCTCCTGAAACTGTTCCAAAAAATAGAAACGGAAGGAAAACTTCCAAACTCATTTTATGAGGCCACCATTACCTTGATCCCAAAACCAGACAAAGACCCCAACAAAAAGGAGAATTACAGACGAATATCCTTGATGAACATGGATGCAAAAATTCTCACCAAAATACTAGCCAATAGGATCCAACAGTACATTAGAAGGATTATTCACCATGACCAAGTGGGATTTATCCCTGGGCTGCAAGGTTGGTTCAACATCCACAAATCAATCAACGTGATACAATACATTAACAAAAGAAAGAACAAGAATCATAGGATCCTCTCAATAGATGCAGAAAAAGCATTTGACAAAGTACAGCATCCTTTCTTGATCAAAACTCTTCAGAGTATAGGGATAGAGGGTACATACCTCAATATCATAAAAGCCATGTATGAAAAACCTACAGCGAATATCATTCTCAATGTGGAAAAGCTGAGAGCCTTTCGCCTAAGGTCAGGAACACGGCAGGGATGTCCACTCTCACCACTGCTATTCAACATAGTATTAGAAGTCCTAGCCACAGCAATCAGACAACAAAAAGAAATCAAAGGCATCCAAATCGGCAAAGAGGAAGTCAAACTCTCACTCTTTGCAGATGATATGATACTGTATGTGGAAAACCCAAAAGACTCCACCCCAAAAGTGCTGGAACTCATACAGGAATTCAGTCAAGTAGCAGGCTATAAAATCAATGCACAGAAATCAGTGGCATTCCTATACACCAACAACAAGACAGAAGAGAGACAAATCAAGGAGTCGATCCCATTTACAACTGCACCCAAAACCGTAAGTTACCTAGGAATAAATTTAACCAAAGAGGCAAAGGATCTGTACTCAGAAAACTATAAAATACTCGTGAAAGAAATTGAAGAAGATACAAAGAAATGGAAAAACGTACCATGCTCATGGATTGGGAGAACCAACATTGTGAAGATGTCAATGCTACCTAGAGCAATCTACACATTCAATGCAATCCCCATCAAAATACCATCCACTTTTTTCAAAGAAATGGAACAAATAATCCTAACATTTGTATGGAACCAGAAGAGACCCCGAATAGCCAGCGGAATGTTGAAAAAGAAAAGCAAAGCTGGCGGCATCACAATTCCGGACTTCCAGCTCTATTACAAAGCTGTCATCATCAAGACAGTATGGTACTGGCACAAAAACAGACACATCGATCATTGGAAGAGAATACAGAGCCCAGAAATGGACCCTCAACTCTATGGTCAACTAATCTTTGACAAAGCAGGAAAGAATGTCCAATGGAAAAAAGGCAGTCTCTTCAACAAATGGTGTTGGGAAAATTGGACAGCCACATGCAGAAGAATGAAACTGGACCATTTCCTTACACCACACACAAAAATAGACTCAAAATGGTTGAAAGACCTAAATGTGAGACAGGAGTCCATCAAAATCCTAAAGGAGAACACAGGTAGCAACCTCTTTGACTTGAGCCACAGCAACTTCTTCCTAGAAACATCGCCAAAGGCAAGGGAAGCAAGGGCAAAAATGAACTACTGGGATTTCATCAAGATAAAAAGCTTTTGCACAGCAAAAGAAACAGTCCACAAAACCAAAAGACAACCGACAGAATGGGAGAAAATATTTGCAAATGACATATCAGATAAAGGGCTAGTATCCAAAATTTATAAAGAACTTATCCAACTCAACACCCAAAGAACAAATAATCCAATCAAGAAATGGGCAGACGACATGAACAGACATTTTTCCAAAGAAGACATCCAAATGGCCAACAGACGCATGAAAAAGTGCTCAACATCGCTCGGCATCAGGGAAATCCAAATCAAAACCTCAATGAGATACCACCTCACACCCGTCAGAATGGATAAAATTAACAAGTCAGGAAACGACAGATGTTGGCAGGGATGTGGAGAAAGGGGAACCCTCCTACACTGTTGGTGGGAATGCAAGCTGGTGTAGCCACTCTGGAAAACAGTATGGAGATTCCTCAAACAGTTGAAAATAAAGCTACCATACGATCCAGCAATTGCACTACTGGGTATTTACCCCAAAGATACAAATGTAGGGATCCGAAGGGTTATGTGCACCCCGATGTTTATAGCAGCAATGTCCACAATAGCCAAACTGTGGAAAGAGCCAAGATGTCCATCGACAGATGAATGGATAAAGAAGAAGTGGTATATATACACAATGGAATATTATGCAGCCATCAAAAGGAATGAGATCTTGCCATTTGCAATGACGTGGATGGAACTGGAGGGTGTTATGCTGAGTGAAATAAGTCAATCAGAGAAAGACATGTATCATATGACCTCGCTGATATGAGGAATTCTTAATCTCAGGAAACAAACTGAGTATTGCTGGAGTGGTGGGCGGTGGGAGGGATGGGGTGGCTGGGTGATAGACATTGGGGAGGGTATGTGCTATGGTGAGCACTGTGAATTGTGCAAGACTGTTGAATCACAGATCTGTACTTCTGAAACAAATAATGCAACATATGTTATGAAAAAAGAAAAAGAAGAAGATAGCAGGAGGGGAAGAATGAAGGGGAGTAAGTCGGAGGGGGAGACATACCATGAGAGACGATGGACTCTGAAAAACAAACTTAGGGTTCTAGAGGGGAGGGTGGTGGGGGGATGGGTTAGCCTGGTGATGGGTATTAAAGAGGGCACGTTCTGCGTGGAGCGCTGGGTGTTATGCACAAACAATGAATCATGGAACACTACATCAAAAACTAATGATGTAATGTATGGTGATTAACATAAAAATAAAAAATTAAAAAAAAAAGAAGTATGGCTTAAATACATCTGGTGTTGGATTTTGGTGGTGGATTAGTAAATGATGTCTACAAATAACACATGTTGAAATTATATAGTAAGTGAAACAATACAAGAGAAGATTACATCAGGATAAGTTGGGTTATGTTTCATTAACACATATGCCAAAAACCTCAGGCGTTTAAAACAATAAGGGCTTATTTTTCAACCACACAAGGTCCACGGAATGATGGGTGATCCTCAGGGCAACCATCCTTCATGTGGTGACTCGGCAACTCAAGATACTGCCACCATCTTGTAATAGTCTCCTCAACAATCACCAGAGCTAGGAAGGAGAGGGCTGCAACTCTAAGCATTGGCTCCTAAGTACTTTGACCCAGAAGGGATACAAATCAATTCCATTCATCGTCTATTGGCTAAAATGTCACATGACCCTATCTAAGGACAAGAACGTGGATAATATGGTGAGCAATAAATGTCTCTGTCCAGACACAATTTTGTTTCAAATAATTGACATAGATTTCAAAGTTACCTAACAATCTTGGCTTTGCTGAAGACTAAAACAATATGTTCTTATATATCCTTCTAAGACAGTACAGTTGACCCTTGAACAATGTGGGAGTTAGGGGTGCTGACCCCCTGCACAGTTGAAAATCTGTGTGTAACATTTGGCTCTCCCCAGATTTACCTACTAATATCCTATTGTTGACCAGAAGCCTTACCAATATTATAAACAGTCAACTAACATATTATTTTGTATGTTATATGTATTATTACATACTGTATTCTTTCAATAAAATGAGCTAAAGAAAATGTTATTTAGAAAGTCATAAGGAAGAGAAAAAAATCTGCATGTAAGTGGATCCACACAATTCAAACCCATGTTGTTCAAGGGCCAACTGTATGTATAACCACGATTGCTCATCTACAGAATAATTAAACTTATATGGATTTATGGTACAGAATACCGACTAAAGATAATAATTAGTTCTTGCTTCGTCAACTTTTCCACCCATAAATAAATCATGCTACTCAGAGCTGTCAAGCACTGCCTTACTCTGACAGTGATAGCATTTTCTTTTCATCATTACCATACATTTGTGTATACAATGAATGCTCTATGAGAAGTGGGGAGTTTTTAGGGTGCAGAGGGTTTCCTTATGAAATTAAAAACTTCCTATTGAATTGTATCTCTTTCAAAGGAATATATGTACATTATTAAAGCAAATGATATAAATCTGTAGGGCTTATCACCCTAAACTGCTGTGCCTTTACCCCACTCTCCAGTGCAGATTTCTACTCCCTGTTTTAACTATTTGGCTTTTGTTTGTTTGTTTGTTTGTTCTGGTTTGGTTTTTTGAGGATGTACTTTCAAACACATAAATAGCCAACTTATACTTCTATTTCTTGATTTTCTTCCCCAGGTGTGAATGTATGTATTCAATTACTATCATGGAGATGAAGATTTAGAACTCAAATTCACCTACTTTTTTCACATGCACTGTCTTGCTTGCCCCAACACCCCAATAAAATCACACATAATATTTGCTAAATTAATATTCAGAATCTGTATTATTATGGCCACAGAAACACTGTTTACAAATGAACCAAGTAGTGCACTATAATTTTATTTCTTTTAATGTACAACTTTTTTTTCCTGGAGTTTATAATTGACTGATTTAAAAAATATACATATATTTTTTGCTCCTCTAGTTTTCTGTTTCACTATCAATAATTCATTCCTATTCAGCCAAAGACTTTCCTTCCAGATCATTCAATTACATTTACCTGTTACATTTTAGGGATCCTATTATCTTCTCTATCTCACCTCCAGGACTAGAAGCTTGCAAACTGCATTTTTACAACTCCTTTGCTAACTGAATTCTACTTACATCTGCCAACTGGAGCCATTCACAGAAATTAGAAGGTGTGAAAAGATAGAAGCCATTATGTTTATGGCACGCTCTCTCTCAACAACAGTGTCAGGGACTCCAGCTCAGTAACAGCAAAGGGTGACCTCTTACTCCTCCAATACTGCCAAGATTTCCAACACTACCTCTAGCAGCTACAGGTGAGTAGGTTCCTGCTGGGGGTAGCCAGCACATGACTATGAGCTCTTGGAGCTACCCGCAATTGTGTAGGGTGAGTGGTGCGCGCTCACATGAGAACTGGCTCCCACAGAGAGTGGTAACAGCTTTCTACAGTTCTGGATTTCCGGAAACACCACTTTCCCCATTTGCTCTTCCAGTCTTTGTAACAATTTGGTAACCTAATTCCCCATATTAGATCTCCTTCATTTTGAAATACCTAGAGTTTCTGCTTCTTTCTTTAGAAACTGATGGATACAGCCATGGCCAGGCCTGCTGCCCTGAAACCCTGTAACAAGAGGGCAAGACATAAAACACAGAAGTCACTAGGCTTGTGACTATGGTTCAGGAATAAGCCTCTTCAGACCGGTGCTATCCAACAGAAATACAGCATGAGCCACACTAAAAACTTTTTCCTAGCAGCAGCATTTTTCTAAAATAAAAAGGATCAGGTGAAATTCATTTTAGTAATATGTTTTCTTTTACCCAACATATCTAAAATGTTATCACTTCCACATGGAACCAACATAATGCAATTATTAATGAGGTTTTTGACATTCTTTTCCATATAAATTCTTGAAATCCAGTGGCATTTTGCATTTAAACATGTGTCCATCAGACTAGCCACACCTGAGTCCCAATATGTGTGGCTAAGACTCTTGTACTAGACAGCAGAGCTTTATGTTCACAGGGCTGATATGGCACGCTCACCTCCCACCAACCCAAAAACAGTCTAAAATGCAGTGATCTTGTGCCTCAAAACTCTGACCAGGAGGATTCCTCATGGTGTGGGTTGCTGAGATTCCTGAACTGTGAGGAATGAGGGGGGACCAGACATCACTGCCCAGTGCACCAGCTCTTGGCTTGGGTTAATGCTTTGCTGGAGCCATCTTGAAACTCTTAGTGATGTTTAAACAAGAGATCCCATATTACCTTTCTGTACTGAGCCCCTCAAGTTACATTGCTGATTTTGCCTTTTGGACTAACTTGTAGTTTTCTTTCTTTTTAAAAAAATTCTACTCTTTGTGTTTGACTTTCTGGGGCCTTCCTTAAATTTCTGTTCTAATTCTTCCTTTGAATCTTTCACTGTTGCTATGCCATATATATATATATATATATATATATATATATATATAAATTTCCAAGAAGTTCTTTCTAACCTCTGAATACTCCTTTCTTAATGGCACCTTTTTATTTTCAGATATGCAGTACCTTTTCTTTTTCTTTATCCTGAGAATATTATTGATGATTTCTTTAAGTTTCCTTTAGCTTCTTATATTTTCTCTAAGTTCCTCCTTTTTTCTATTTTGTTTGGGCTCAATAATTTATGTTAGAAGTAAAAGTAGATGCATTTGGTTTGAAAAAGACTTAGGACTTTTATCCTCTGAGGCAAGAAAGACCAAGGTAGGGGATGATACAAACATTTTAAGTGCAGAAGAGGAAACACAGGGAAGCTCACGGTGAGACAAACTTCCTCTCTGGAAAGCAGGAGAATTTGTCTCTCAAACTGTGAGGTATTGTAAGGGTAAGAGCTGAAGATCAGAAGGAAATATTTGGAATATCTGCATTGCAGGAATCAACAAATGTTGAAAGCCCTGAGTGGCAGTGAGGGCTCATCTAAAGTCCAATAGCCTAAATTTGCTGCTGGCCCAGTCCCCAGTGTGGTGACCTCCAGTTAGTCCTGGCCGGATGGGGTGCCAGACAAGATCGCAGCTGAGGATGTCAGCCAAGGCTAGGGGGTGGGGGGTAAAGAAGAGAGGAATGGCGGAGGGGTCAGAGTCTGAGACAGGGGCCTAGCCCTGGTAAGATGAAGCACCGAGGGAAAGCCTAGCTGGAATCATGTTCCCCGAGTTTTTCACAAAGTGAGGAGCCTGTTCTTCAGGCCTGAGGGAATGGAAGAGCTAGCTGTGGTCAAGGGAGCATAGCAAAGTGAAACAATTCCTCGGTATGGAATCAGAAGGCATGGCTTCACACCCTGGCTTGGCTGGACATGGGAAAGGTCACAGGCATCCCGCTTCATGGCTGTGAATGGAGGAAGTTGGATTTTGATCTCCAAGTCCCCTTCAGTCTCAAATCTGGTAGTTCTAGAATAGATTACAGTCAAAGAGGGAAATTTCAGTTACGACATATAACGTTGGCCCTAAGAGAAACCCCCTTGGCTCATTTACAGGAAAAACAAGTGTAAAACCCCTGGCAATGCAGGGCCTGCTGCAGAGCCCTCTCCAAGGGAAAAATGTGGACCATTATTACATCACTCGCCCTTCTTCCCGCGCAAGCCCGCACCTGTTGGCTGCAACCACCAGATGGCGCTGTTGCTCTAAGATCTAGCGCATTCCTTGGCCTGGAGGTCCTGGGAAAACCTGACCTGAATCTCAAACTTCCCTAATCACCGCATTTGATTCGAAAGCACAACAGCAGAAAAATACTGGGCATCACAACGAGGTCGGAGTATAGCCCTTCACGGTACTGCGTGGCCCGTCGGCAAGTCATCGGTGGTTATTTAAAGTTTGATTTTAGGAAAATGACTTCAAAATGCAGAGACTTTGGGGAGCAGGCGAGCCTGGGTCGGCGTTCCTCCCGTCAGTCCCCGACGTGGAGCTTTCCTGAAGCTGCAGCGGCGTGGCTGGCAGCGCTACGCGGAGGTGGCGAGCTCCCGGGACCCACGCAGCGTCTGTCTGCACAGTGCCCAGATGGCAGAGGCTGCAGAGGCCTCCAGAAACCTGCGGCGACGTTGCATTTCTCCAACTGTGGCCCGCCACCCTCCCTCACCACCGCAGCTCCGGGGCTGCGGCCACCTCTGGGCTCTGGCCACCCTGCACCCCGAGGGGGCGGTGTGCAGTGGCCGCGGGAGCTGGTGGCAAGGGAAGAGGCCCTCGTTGAGAGGCCCAGTCACCCGGGAGGGCCTAATCACACACTCGAGGAGTCCTGGGAGCCCAGGGCATGTTTCCTGTTGGTATTTTGAGGAATTACTATGGGCTGTCAGCCCCGGGGGCCAAGTCCCCTGCGCGTCCCAGGTGGCATTTCCCTTGCGCGTCCCGGGTGGCGTGTGCGTTCCTGGGCAGGTGGGCCCGGCAGCACTGGAAGCTGCGGCCTGAGCTGGGCCCGGCTGGCTCCCAGGAGGCCTGAGCAGGCTCCCGCGCGGCCTTGCGCGGCCATCCCCGGGCTCGGGGCTCCCACCCCGCGTGCGCCCCGCACTCCCTGCCCGCACTGTGCTGGGCTTTCCCTCTGCGGCGGCGGCAGCAGCTTTAATGGCCCCTTGCTCCTGCCGGGGTCAGGTGCTCCGCGCGGATCTGGGCCTTGGACATGCAAAGGCTGATGAATTTTTCATAGCGATTCACTCGGCTGTCGATGTGAAGGCAAGGCGGCCTCTGGGACAGGAGCCATTAAGGACCCGATTCTGCGGGGGCAGCTTCTCCCTCGACCGCGCTAATTACTGACCTGGGACAGGGACCGCGTTGATCACACCAGTGCTCTTCTTTGTCCTTTTAGACCTTGTTTGATTCTCCAAGGAAAGCTGGGCCTGGGAATTCCATGGAAGGAGCCAGGCGTGGTGCAAGCGGTGAAAGGCAAAGCAGAGGCACCGGTTCAATTTAATCACTTCAGTGGAGGGCCCCCCGCCAAGAAGGAGCTTGGGCGTAGTCACATCCCTGCCCTCGAGGAGAAGATTCCTAGCTCCCGGGAAATAGGGCTCACAAAGGAAGGGTGAAACAGTTGAATGAAAATGTTTGAGATTTGTACCAAGGGCGGGTTAAATGGGACTGACTGTGAGCCGCACAGGATTCAGAGGAGGGAAGGTGGAGCGAGGACAGAAGGTAGTGAAGGGAAAGGAAAAGAGCCTGTACAACGCCAGGAAAAGAGGCCAAGGACTGGGTCTAACTTTGAGTGTGCGGTGGGAGAGAACACTGTGCTGTGTTAGTCAGACAGATAGGCCTACTGTGTGTCTAGAACTGGTATTTTCTTAAAGACCCATCTCCCCTCATTATCGAACAGTTTGAAAATACAGATAAATAGGGGTGCCTGGCTGGCTCAGAGGGTGGAGCATGTGACTCGAGCTGGGGGTGGGGTGGTGAGTTGGAGCTCCACCTCGGGTGTAGAGATGACTTAAGAAAAAAAATCTAAAAAAAAACATACGGATAAAGGAAAATCATTATCCAGAGAAAAGCACTGGTTTTTAGTTTTTGTTTTGTTTGTTTTGGTTTGGTTTGGTTTGGTGGTGGGGTGGGTTCTATTCAAGTTTTTGCCTAGTTGTATGTTAAAAATACGTATATATGTAACATACGTAGTGTATGTTAAATTTTTTCACATTTACGTACTTAAAAAAACAATTTCACATTATATAAAGTAGTATATATCTTTGTAAATTTTTGGAAAATAAGGGACAATATGAAGACAAAAATAAAAATCACCTAGATTCCAAGGATATTATAATTCTTTTGGTGTGTTTCCTTAAAACATTTTTTTTCTGTGCATGTTTGATTACGCTGAGACCATATGATACTTATTAATTTTTAGACATGGTGAATATACAAGTTTTACTAGAAGGCTATGTGAGAAGAGTCTCCTAATCTCAAGGTAGGAAGTATCTCAAGGTTTCTGAGTGGTCCACTGAGCTCCCCCACCCCCCAAACACTTCAAGTGAGAGAAACAGTGAGGGTTTGGGACTCACAACACTCCAAAGGCATCCCTGAAGGTCTTCCTCACAAATCATCCCAATTTCCCATCCTCCCTTGGCCTCTGGTTGTAGAGAGAGTTCAAACGGTGACATCCCTTCTCAAGCACTTAGTCAGAAAATCCAGGCAGACATTGCTTTGTAGCTATCATTCTTTCTGGTGTCTTGCCCAAAATATTAATTTAATGAATTTTAGCACCTGTCACAAAGCAACAAAAATCCGACTGCTGTGGAGAGTTTTTCCTTTGAAATGTTAAATGCAAAGGAGTATGGACCAAAATCTATAGAATTTTGAGGAAAAGGTGTTTGTGAACCAAGAATTTTGTTCTGCATCAAATTATCTTCCACATTCAAAGCTAACAGAAAGACATTTTTATTAAATAAGAAAATATACCAGCTGGTACATTTCTTGGGGGAAAAAAACTTGAAGGGGATTTCCATTTCTATCTGTGAAGGAGTAGTTTGTATCAGAATAACCCTCATGCTGAAGAACTGTGAAAGCTGAATAAAATAAAATGTAAAATAGTCTGAAAGCATCAAAGAGCAATCAAGGTTGCCAGGATTCAGAGGATCAAGATGCTAGACAGGAGAGAAATCTATTGAAGTGAGTCCTTTCTTTACAGCTGTTTTGTTCCCCTGAAGCATTTGCCGATTTGGGTCCTGTCATGGATGCAGAACCCAGACAGAAAGTGGCAGCTCATAGCTTGCCACAGACAAAAAAAGTTTAGAGTAGAAGGTTGCCAGGACTTGATGGGCCATGAACGCGGAGTAAAGGGAACCAAAGAGAATTGAGTCTGCAGGCAATTTCTCTTCAAGGCATTTCCGATTTCCAAGCTGTGCATGCGAAAAGTGAAAGGCCAAGCAAGCAAACAAAAGCAGCTGCTAAGAGGCTTAAAACGTGAGCGAAGATGCTGTCATGCTCATGGGGTTGGGCAGACATGACTTTCAGTTCAGACCACCGAAGAGGAGGAGTCCTGTAAACACTTTGGGCTGTCAGTTGAGACCCCAAAGATTAAGCCACGGGAGTGAGGGCAAACAGCCAGGGGACAGCCTTCACAGAACATCCAGCATGGGTTCAAAAGGCCCCAATTCTTGCCAGGATGCAGACAGACTGCTTTCATGTACTTTATCTTTTGCCACAAGCCAAGTGAAGCCTTTCTGGAGAAAGATAGTCTATTGTAGTGCAACACAATGTTTTGTATTCAGGCCATATTTACCAGGGAAGAAATCAGGAGGGAAAGAGACACTGGTTGGCAAGATGGAGCAAAGGGGAGTTGTTGCTGTATGGGGAAAGTGACTGTGCTTCCCCGGAGGGTTATAGGATGCTCCTTCATGGGCCAGATGTGGTCTTTGTAGGAGGGAGAGCCGGCCGGCAGCCATTTTAAGGTCTGCTCAAGAGGCCTGGCTGGAGGAAATAATGGACTCCAACTGTGAGAGTCTGTCCAAGGCAAACTGCCAGAGGACCCAGGGCTGAGGGGAAGCAGCCAGTTGAGTTGGGAAGAAAGATCCATGGGTCAGGAGTTGCTGTTGGAAAAATCCGATGGGGGAGTCGTTCAAGCGCCCAAGAAAATGTCCATGAGAGAAAAAAAGCAGCCAGCCATACATCCAGCACAAAAATGGCTCTGCTCTTGCCTGATTCCTTTTTCCTAATCCCTTCTTCCTTGGTCCTAATCCAGGGATGATCAAAGACTAACGTTGGCAAACTGTGGCAGGTGGGGGGAAGGAGAAGAGGGACAATACCCAGCTCCAGATTTCCCTCTGAGGTAACTAGAGGAGACTAGATCTGACATTAAATGAAAGGGCTTTGATAATTGTCAGGGACTGACTATTTTAGTTTCTGAATGGCAGCTGTGTTTGCAACTTAAAGTGACGGTCGGATCTAAGAGTGAGTGGAGATGTCATGGACACTGACATGTGTTCATCAAAGGGCCACCAAGTACACTGAAGAAACACAAATAAATCATTCCTGGGGGACAACATTCTTCTATAAGTCCCTCTGAATTCCCATGGTTTAGATATAAGCTCAAAATTAAAATTATAAGCACTCAAGACAGCAAGCCATAGCTAATAAGAATTAGCAGAAGTAAACAACAGATTTAGATAGCCAATTACTTTAGCTATTAGACTGCTCAGTTACAGAAAATAAAATATGAAATTTTTGAAGAAATAAAAATGGAATCACAAAAATGAGTTAAGAACAAGAGACTATCAACAATGACTAGAAAGATTTGAAAATTAGCAAACAGAGCCTAGAAATAAAAAATATGGTAATTAAAACTAGAACTCCATGTGTATTTCTAACATGTTATATACAAACTAAAATAATTCATTAACTAGAGGAATGTTTCTGCTATATTACCCACATAGAGTAAAGAAAGGGAAAAAATATAGAAGAGGGGTATTGTAATCATGGAGGATAAAATGGAAAGGTCTAACAGATGTCTAATCAGAGTTCAAATGAGATAATAGAGAGGATAGGGGTGGGGGAGAAGCTATTTTTCCGTGAGTATAGGAGAAACAAGCAGGGTAAATAAAATATATTTTATTATAGAATTTCATTGAATTCTCAGAAAGAAAAGATACGTCATCTACAAAATACAGAAAATTATTAACATCAGAATTCTCATCAGCAACAATGGAAGCCAGAGGATAGTAAAACTTTAAAATCAAAATCTCCAAATTGACACGAGTAAATAACTACCTAAAATTCTAATTCAAATGAAACAACCTCTGAAAATGCACAATATAATGTTTTTTTTAAATACAAACAAGAGTAGAGAGAGTTCAGCTTTAAGAAACTTACACTAAATGAATTTCTGAAGGATGCTTTAGAAAGAAGGAAAATGATACCAGGAGAATACCAGTAATTAACTGTTTAAAGTAATAATGTTAGTAATGTCTTATATGTGGGGCTTTAAAAAACTAAAATAATGGAAAACAATAGCATATAAGTTGTGAGGGAAGAGAATGAAGCTAAGGTTTTTGTATTTCTCAGGAGGAGGGTAGAGTTTTTTTTCCAACTTTACTGAGATATAAGGTCATATAACATTGTGTAAGTTTAAAGTGTACAGTGTGATGATTTGATATATGTATATTTTTCAAAATGATTATCACAGTGAAGTTAGTTAACATTTCCATCTCTTCACAGAGTTACAATTTGTGTGAGTGTGCTGTAAATATTTAAGAATTTATTCTCTTAGCAACTTTCAAGTTTATAATACAGTATTGTTAAGTATAGTCCATGCTGTATATTAGATACCCAGAACTTATTCATCTTATAACTGGAAGTTTGTACACTTAACCAACATTTCATTCGTTCTGTTAGTTCCTGGCCACCATCGTTCTACTTTCTGTTTCTATGAATTTGGCTCTTTTTAGATTCCACATATAAGTAAGATCATACAATATTTTTCTTTCTCTGTCTGACTTATTTCATTTAGCATAATACCCTCAAGTTCCACCCATTCTGTTGCAAATGGCAGAATTTCCTTTTTTTAATGATGAAAAATATTCCAATGAAGGAACATATATATATATATATATATGTAGTTTCTTTCTGTCTATTCAGGTAGGAGGGTGGAGATTTGATTAACTTTTGACATTGTTAAGTTTGTGTGATAAAATTTTAGGAGTAAGCACTGAAAGATTAATAATAAGGTTTATAATTTTCAAATTAGCAGAGGGGAAGATCGAGTAAGAAAAAAACAAAGCTCAATCAATCTAAAAGCACAAAAGGAGAGAAAAAAGCATGGAAAATGCAGGATAGCTAGGAAACACAAGGTAGTATTTTTGATATGGTTGGAATAAATACAAATATTTCCATAATTACAATGAATAGAAGGGACTAAACTTATTAATTAAAAGGCAAAGCTTAATCAGATTGGGTAAAAAACAAAATCCACTTATTTGAATTTTGGAAACAATAAATCTACAAATTAAAGATATAGAAAGGTTAAAAATAAAAGAATGAGCCAGGTCAAAAAACAAAACAAACAGAAGTCCAAAAACCCCATAAATAACAAAAAACAAAACACCCCAAGGTACTTCTGTTTATGTTAAACAAAACACAAATTAGTAAGGCTATGGAAGTTAGCTATGAAATGTTAAAAGAGTCAATTTATAGGTAGTACATAACAATTTTAAATTTATATGCAGGAATGAAGTGGATATAAAATATAGAAAGCAAAAACTACACAAGTTCAAGGAGAAATGCAAAAATCCTCTGTCATAATGAGAGATTTCAAACTACCTCTCTAGTATTTGAAGAATACATAAAAACAAGTAGAGAAGATTAGAAAACGTAGTTAAGAATTTGAGTTAATGGATATAAATTGAGTCCTGTACCCAATAACTGGAGAACACATATTCTCAAGAGTACACGCAGCATTTGCAAAAAATGACATATAATGGTCCTCAAAGCAAGTCTAAAAAAATTTCAAAGAAGTCAGAGAGACATAAAACAGAATTATAATAAAAACATTAAACACTAAAACGGGAGGATGAAGCTAAAATAGTATTTTGGGGACAATCTAAGTGATTATACAAGAATTATTGATAAGTATTTGCTTATTGCCATTTTGTTCATTGTTTTCTGCCTTTTTTTTTTTTGTAGTTTTCTCTGTTCCTTTCTTCTTCTCTTTGTCCCTTCCCTGTGGTTTGATGACTTTCATTAGTTTAGGTTTAGATTCCTTTCTCATTTTCTTTTGTGTATTTATTATAATTTTTTGCTTTGTGGTTCCTGTGAGGTTCACAATGTATCATTCTATGTGTATAACAGTCTATTTTAAGCTGATAGCAACTTATGTTTGCATGCATTCTGAAACTTTTACGTTTTTACCAACCTGCCACATTTTATGTTTTTTAATTATTATTATTTTTTATTAACATATAATGTATTATTTGTTTCAGGGGTACAGGTCTGTTGATTCATCAGTCTTACACAATTCACAGCACCCACCATAGCACAGAACCTCCCCAATGTCCATCACCCAGCCACCCCATCCCTCCCACCCCCCCATGACTCCAGCATCCCTCAGTTTGTTTCCTGAGATTATGTTTTTGATGTCACTTTTTATATCACTTTTATGTATCTCTTAACTAATTGTTGTAGTTATAGTTACTTTCACTACTTTTCTCTTTTAACCCTCTTAGTAGCTTTGTAAGAGATTAATCATTACCTTTCTTATATATTTACCTTTTCCAGTAAGATTTTTACCGTCATAGGGACGCCTGGGTGGCTCAGTCAGTTAAGTGTCTGCCTTCGGTTCAGGTCATTATCCCACGCTCCTGGAATTAAGTCCCGCATCAGTCTCCCTGCTCATTGGGGAGCCTGCTTCTCCCTCTCCCTCTGCCGTTCCCCCTGCTTGTGCTCTCTCTTTCTGTCAAATAAATAAATAAATAAAATCCTTAAAAAATAAAGATTTTTACCTTCATATACTTCATGTCATCAATTAGTGCCATTTCTTTTCAGCTTAAACAAGTCCCTTTAATATTTCCTGTATGGCTGGTTTAGTGGTGATAAATTCCTTTAGCTTTTGCTTGTCTGGAAAACTCTATCTCTCCCTCAAATCTGAATGATAATCTTGCTAGGCAGAGTATTTTTGATTGGAAATTTTTTCCTTTCAGCACTTGAACATATCATGGCCCTTCCTTCTGGTCTGTAAACTTTCTGTTGAGAAATCTGCTGATATCCTACAGGATTTCCCTTGTATCTAACAATTTGTTTTTCTGTGGGTGTTTTTAAGGATTATCTCTTTATCTTTAACTTTTGACATTTTAATTATAGTGTGTCTTGGTGTGGCTCTCTTTGGGTTCTGGAGGTCCTTTAAGTTATTGTCATTTTTTAAATTATTTTTTTCTTTTTCTTTTTGCTGTTCTGCCTGGTTGAGTTCTATTGCTTTATCTTTCAGCTCACTGACTTATTCTTCTACTTCACCCAGTCTGCTGTTGAACCCTTCTAGTGTATCTTTCAGTTTAGTTATTGTACTCCTGGCTCTGTGTCTTCTGTTTGGTACTTTCCTATATTTTCTCTCATTGTTGAAGTTCCCACTGTGTTTATGCATTCTTCCCCCGAGTTTGGGGAGCACCTTTATGACCATTCCTTAGAATTATTTATCAGGTTATCTTCATATCATTAAGGTCATTTTCTGAGTTTTGTCTTCTTTCATTTGGAACATAGTTCTCTGTTTTCTCATTTTGTTTGATTCTCTGTGTTTGAATGTATTAGGCAAAAACATCCACCTCTCTCAGTCCTGAAGGCGTGGGCCTTATAGGTGATGATTTTTCTCATTTAACTTTGCCCTAGCTCTTGGTTGTCTTCAATCTTTATGATTGTCTAAACTGCTTTGTTTATTCTTGGTATGCTGCCATTGTCAAAGGTGTGCAAAGACCTATCAGTGCATTGCCCTGGGGTGGTGGCCTACCAAGAATTGCCTTTCTGACTATTATAGTCCTATGGAGCTTTGAAGTGCCAGCCTTCTTGGCCACCAGGGCCAGGTGATCAAGCATTGTGCCCTGCGTGGATTGCCCATGCCAGCTAACTTCAGCAAGGCAGGGGGAGGGTGTAGAGGGCAGAGCATATTAGCTGGCTTCAGAAAGGTGATGCAAAGAAGTCTTGATTTTTGGGTGCCCAGTGGCTTCAGTAATGCCATGAGAGAGTGCCAAGTCTGTATGCCTCTGTTGGCTTTTGGCTGGGAGTGGGAGAATGTCACCACCATTGTGCTCTCCAGCCCCAGCCAAAGCATTACAGCTGCCTGCATTTTCTGACCTCAGCAAGGGCTGGGATCACTGGCTCCTACCTGGGAGGGGTGCTGGGTCTGAGCTCACTCTCCTGTGCTAGCCTGCTATATGTAGAGCACAACATTGGTGTCCACCAGTGCCTTCATCTACAAGGAGCATTTCATCTGTCCCCCCCACCCCTCCAGCCATCATTCCAAATCAGCAAATAAATCTCCCTCAAGTATAATCTGTCTAGGTACTATTTCAAAGTAGGTACTTTTCAAACTACTGAGTCTCATGGTGAGCAAGACCACATGTGAACCCTCCAAGAGGAATGCCTATAGCACTTTGGGACCCCCAATGTCAGCTCAAATTGCTGATTTTCCAGGCCAATCATTCTAGGGGCTCATCTCTCTGATGCAGATTCTAGGGGCTGGCATGCCCAAACCCTCATTCTTCCTGGAGAAGCACTTGTCTGGTGAGATTCCTCCCTATTGTATGTTGCCACACCAGGGGAGTTTTTGTGTGTGTGTGTGTGTGTGTGAGACCATTTCTCTGATTCTCCTATTGATCTCAATGTGACCTTTTGTCCTTTGTCATGGAGAAAAGTTCATCTAGTTTTCAGATATTTTTCAGAGGGAAATGATCTATAGGTAGCTATAGATTTGGTGCATTTATGGGAGAAGGTGAGTTCAGGATCTTCCTATGCTGGCATCTTGGAGCCCTCTGCTCCCTCCACCAGGATTTCTTAAACAAGACATAAAATAAAACTCATAAAGGAAGAGGTTAATATATTCAACCACAAAGAGGGAGGCAGAGCCAGATCAAGAAGGGCATTAAAGACTCTAGAATAAAACTTGATTATTATACTGAATATCATGGAAAGACATTGATTATTATGATATGATTTATATATATGTATTTAAAGATTTTGTTATTAATTAATTAACTAATTTAATTTTAGAGAGAGAGAGAACTAGCAGGAGGAGGGACAGAGGGAGAGAATCTCAAGCAGACTCTATGCTCTGAGCATGAAGCCCAATGAGGGGCTGGATGTCATGACCCTGAGATCATGACCTGAGCTGAAACCAAGACTCTGACACTTAACCAACTGACCCACCCATGTACCCCTAATATGATTTATATTTTTTTGAAAAATCCCTTCAATTGCCTTATTAGATAACAGGTAAGGGGTAGGAATAGAGGAAGAAAACTACTAAGGAGATTATTATAGCAGTCTAGTCACAAGGTCAAGGAGCTTAGAGAGGGGTGGTTATGGTGGAGACAGAAGGGAATGGATTCAGAATGTATTTTGGAAGAGGAGCTCATATAGTAGGCATAGGTTACAATTGAATGGACCAAATCAAAGATAATTCAGAGGATTTTTACCCTGAGCAACTGGGCAGCTGTGATGCTACTTACTGAAATGAAGAATTCAAAGAAGGAATTATTTAAGGAGAGGCTGAGAAAATATTTAAGAATTCCATTTTGCCTATCAGTCAACCAGTTGGCTTGTTAAAGAAGGCATTTAGGGGCACAAGTATGGAGTTTGCTGCTGAGGTCAGGGGTGGAGATACCTGATGTTGGATAGTCATCAGCATATGGATGGTATTTATAGCTGTAGATTAGGAAAGGAGGTTTAGGGTCATGATACAGAGGATCTATATGCCAAAGACATTTTATACAACTCTGAGTCCTTCCTATCTACATTGACATTTAGCACAACTATGTGCACAAATGTATTTGATGATTAAAAGTTCCTGGGACTGGTTGAACATTAAATAAATGTCCTACTTTATTGCAATGTACTAGATGATAGATGATAGATAGATAGATAATAGATAGATAGATAGATAGATAGATAGATAGATAGATGATAGAAGAATTTAACACGTCATTCCACTGGTGAATATTAGTAAATATTAAGACATTCTAGTGTTTGTGTTTAGTAAGAAGACAGGCAGAATCAGAAGAACATGTTTTTTTATTTGTTTGTTTGTTTGTTTGTTTTCTGCTAACCCTGCCACTACTAAGGTATGAGACCTTGGGGTAAGTCAGTTGGTCTTTTTGTTTAGGGATTTCTCATCTGTTGGGATAAGGATCTTGGCCCCTATGACTTCTAAGAGTCTATGATCACAACTGAAGTGGCATAATAAAGTTTTATTGATAGCAACATTATCATCCCTGTAGAAGGAAATGCCTTTGTTGAAAAACAAACAAACAAACAAACAAACAAACAACATTGTAAGTCACGTGGGGTTCGCAGGAGAAAAGGAAATGAAAGAGCTAAATGTTCTGTGCTAGAAATAACCCATTCTTAGTACAACATTGATGTTACTGTGAGAGAGGGTTTGGGAGAAGAAGAGAGAGTTAGCAAGATGCTGACAGAAGCTTTAGTTGTGTTGCTGTAACCAGTGAACAATTCATGACCAGGCAACAAAGAGTGGTTTGGAAAAAGGACTATACTCTACTCATTTTCTGTGGTTTGCATTGCTGTGATATAAATTTTTTTTGATATTCCCAAACTTCTTTTTTTTTTAAGGATTTTATTTTTTTATTTGAGAGAGAGAATGAGATAGAGAGAGAGCATGAGAGGGGAGAGGGTCTGAGGGAGAAGCAGACTCCCTGCTGAGCAGGGAGTCCAATGCGGGACTCGATCCCCAGACTCCAGGATCATGACCTGAGCCGAAGGCAGTCGCTTAACCAACTGAGCCACTCAGGCGCCCAATATTCCCAAACTTCTAATAAAATCTGCCATGTCAAGTATCATGTGAGCATGGTTTTACTTGCTTGTTTGGTAAGTTTTGTTTGTCTTTATGAAAAAGAAGGAAAGCACCATTTCCGTATCTGGATTGATTTGGTACAGAACAGAAGGGTATGTAGGGAATTATGATATGATTCACATTTACAACTAATTCTGTAGAAATAAGGGGCTTACAGCCAGGAGTAACTATGAGAATGGAAGGTTCTCCTGGGAAGTCACATAAGTCTTTGTCAGGATATCAGACTGTCCACAAATCTTGATATTGTTCAAGCCAAAGGAGTTTAACGATCAGGGTAAGTCCCAGCTCTCGCCATCTCTCACAGACTATTCATCAAACTTGTAGATTTTAGAGGAATACTGAGTAAGCAGAACAGTTCTTGACATAATACTTACTTTGCTATATAAAAAAAAACACTTCTTTTCATATTCAAAGGAATTCCACCTTTTTTTTTTTTTTACTTCTGATTGGTATTAACAAAAAGATTTATAAAACCCTCCATCTGGTCATTTATGTTTTTATCTAGCCCTTAATGGGAGTTGGTGGAGAAAAATAGCATGAGTTTAAAACATGTGCTTGCATTTACAAGTGAGCCAAAAATTAAACCAAGATATTTTCCAATACAGAAGAAATAGCAATTGTATTTGTGGTTTTTGTGATCCAAGGTGTTTCTTGTTTATCTCTACAGCATAACAAGGAACAATTCAACTTGAAGAGGGAAAGATGCACAAACCATGGCCTCATCTGAAAGGTGCTTGAGATTGACCTAAGTCGTTTTTAAAATTTCTTCTTGGTAATCACATCCACCATCCAATTTCTTTTTTCTAATTACTCTAAAATGAAAAGTAAGAAAAAATAACCCATGATTAACTTCTTATTTTTGAATTGGCCTGAAAACAGTTTTGTTCTGAACAAACAGTAACTTGTGTCCACTGATCCTGTGGAACAACAGCACTTGAAAGAGGAAAGAGAAAGTTAGCCAGAGACTATGAGCAAGCTCTTACTCTAATGGGCTGACCCTCTGTCTTGGAGGAGTTTCATCTCAAGGAACTGGAAGGGTATTGGGGTGAGGTCTTTGAAAAACTTGAGAACAGGACAGGGGCCAGAGGACCGAAGAAGGCTAAATGTGGTTTTGGTTTTCTAAAAAGGGAATTAAAATAGGTATTGATGACTAATACCAGTTGAGCTTATCATATTCCATTTTTAATTTCAGTTTTAAAGATGATATTCCATATTTTGACATTCCATGACTTTTTAACCAAACGAATGTAGTGTTGGTTGAGTGTACAGTGTGGGGCCAGGATGCCTATTTTGGAATTTTGACTCCACCACATATTGTCTGTTAGACCTTGAGCAATGTAATATATTTCACTTCAATTTCCTCTTCTATAAAATGGGGATAATAAAAATCTCTTCAGGGAAATTTTGTGGAGATTACAGAGTTATGAAGAAAATATTTACCAGTAACTGGTAAATATAAACACTACACAATTATTAGTGTAGACAATCCAAAGGTTTTTATTGAGTGTTTAGGTATTGCTCCTGTTTTTTCTGTAAGCATGATTAATGTTCTGATGAACATTCATTTACAAAAGTCTTTGAAAACATTTCCAGTTATTTCCTTAAGATAACTTCTTAGATGTGAAAACATTTGGTGACAAGGTACATACAATTTTAAGTCTTTTGATTCTTATTTCCAAATTGACTACCAGAAAAGCTTTCCTTACTCTTCCTACCAGTGAAACTCTAGACATTTCCAATGAAAAATAAATATATGTATGTGTATATCCCAATTTCCTGAGGTGCAGGAATGTGGAAATATTGTTTCACTATTGTTTTAATTTGCATTTATTTGATTAGGATTCTTTCCTTGATTAACGCTCTAAGCCACTCTTTATAATTCTAATCCCACTTGCTAGCCACTCTTATTATTTCAGACAGTTATCATATTTCCCTCACTGGTGGATATAGACCTGTAATTCTTTCAGCCATTTATCATAAGAAATAGTTTCCAGAATAGGCTGCACTATTCTGAATGTATTCCAGTTTATCATTGTCCCTCTTAAAATATGGTGCCAAAGTCGAACATAATACTCCATGTGAGGTCAGACCAGCTGTTATGTGTGCCAAGGAATTGGATGGTTCAATTATAATGTGTTTTTCTTTTGAGAATCCATTAGTGTTTAGTTCCCTTTGAGTTTCTATTGAATCTTGCAGTGACTTAGAGTGGATTTAGGGCAGAGTAGTTTTTTGACTAAAGGACTATTTTTAAAAATTGTATTTTAAATGTTTTTTTTTCCCCCTCTCCTACCTGTTATACGATGTTCTAAGACCACATGGTGTAACTATTATCTTTTGGACTCTGAATTCTATACCTCCATTAGTGTGGCTCTGGGTTGTGTTAGCTATTTTAGTAGACATCTTACACTTTGCATCCTATAGAGCTGATAGTTAATGGATTCTTTCTGTGTAGAATGATTTGAGGCACATATAAGGGAATGGAAATAGCTAGATCTGATTCTGAGAGATTTAGCTCAGCCTTGAAAAGGGAGAGAGAGGACTTGTTAGAGTTTTTCTGATTACTCTTCTGATTCACCAAAGGCATGGTTAATTACCACCATTGTTTCAAAATGCATATACCCCTTAGAATTTAATGTCTATACTCATTCATTTTATTACCTGCCAACCTTAAGGAAGCAGGTGGTGGACGGGTGAAATATTTTGAGAGAAGGTAGCATTGCATATTAATGTGTGAAGCTGACTTACATATTATATATACTTTATTATATTCATTTAAAGTCTGGGTGTTACTGTGACCTTTGAGGAAGCTTTAGGGAATAAGCTAGTTAGACAGAATCAAGAACTGACTGTTATTTTTTAATATAACTGTTGAAACTGTTACATAAGGAGTGTTATTGTTACTGTTATTGATGAGATATACAAAATATCAGACCTAGAGGGCAGTGGTGGGAAGGTAGGGATCCTGAGTTGAGTGAAAGGTTACTTACCAACTGAGTATCTAACTTGATTCTGAGCACTAAGATTTTTAAGAGCTGTCTAGAATGTTGAAGCACATACAGGAGACAGATAGCATGCTGAGTCCAGTGGGCTCTGGTATAAAGTGAAGAGAGAGGCATATGAAGATACTGAAAAGCAAATTTACTTGGATAAGGTTTTCAATTGGTGGTCAACCAGTGCCAATCTCCTATGACCATATCCTCTTCTATCTTAAAGCCGAAGAGCTACCTGGTGATTTTGTGATTTTATGTGATGATATCTAAAAGGTATGACTCTGAAGTGAGCTAAGTCAAAACGTCTAAGATGGAAGAAGGAGGAGGGATGGGCATTTTAACAGAGCCATGTGATCTTATTTAACTATCAGATCAAATTTACCAAGTGACCTTTAGTTGGATTACTCTTATATATTACACACAGAGGAATTCTTTTAAAATGTGACATAATCATAACTTTATGAATTGAAAGCTTATGAGCTGAAAAATTCTGATTCAAATGGTTATTTGTAAATGTGAATAAAAATAACTTCTTACATTGAACTAGAAGAAATTATACTTTTAGTTTTAAGAAAAGGAACAACTTTAATTTTCATTAAATGCCGTTTTTGACTAGAACTTTCATGACACTGAGAAACTCTTAGATCCACTTATTCCACTGCCTATTTTTCTAATTGACATTGATATTTTGTACTCTTTGGTATGGACAAATGTCTTACCCACAAAACTCAATTTTTTTTTTAGCAATTGTAATGTCATTTTGTTTGTAGAATTTGGACTTTGATACATCAGCTTTCCTTCACTGGCCACAGAGTCCAAGAAAGTATAATGGCTCCTACATCATTACAGTGACTTCCCTTAAATTTTGTAAGTTCATAGACCCAAAGTGTGCTATTAAGAATTAAATAAAGGATGGTCAAGAAAAGATAAAGGAAATCTAGTATAATTCCCACAGCCCTTGAGATTCACACTCTCTAGGGAGAAGCTTCTGGAACACATTGTACCTTTCTAAGGCAGATCTGCTAGGACATGGCATGTCCTGGTGTTGGGGTTTGCCAGAACATTCTTTTAAAAAGAGCTAGCTTCCCTGCTGAACTGCAGCATTAATTTTTCATGGACTTACACTGCAATGAGGAGCATAAAAAGGAGAGAGAGGTTTAGGAAAATAGTGTTGAAACAAAATAAAAGAAGCCTTGCCCTGGTTTGAAATAGAAAATGGAGACTGTTTTTGAAAGTTTGTTCGTTAGCAAAGACAGAAGTTAAAAATGAAACCTTTTAATGCAATTAACTCTTTGGTGCAAATTTCCTGGGAAAAAGGAAGGAAGGCTGTGCCAAGTCTAGCCCAGTTAGTGTCAAACTGGAAGCTGCTTGGAAGTGGTAATGATCACATTTCTACTCTGGCAGGAGAGTCTCTCTAATAAAGAGTTGCTTTGACCAAAGAAGGAGGAGCTTGCCATGGTCGGAGCGAAATCACTGGCTGTCTGGACCTCTGATTCTCCACCTGCTAAATGAGGGAACGTTAAGTTTTCTCCTATTATAAAATTACCCAAATCGACATAAAAAAGTTTTGACACATAGAATATTTTTTACTTTAAATTTGGATTTGAGCTACTGTTTTTAATAGAAGCTATACTAATATTCACCTTTTATCCTTTCTGTCTCTTTATATTGATCTTAAGTAATAAAGCTGTGGGTTTGTTTGTTTTTTTTTTCTGTGCTTCTTAATAGTCATATACCTGAGGTCAGCATTTTGTCCCCAGTAGCTACTCAGTCTGCCAGGCATTATTTAATGGTAATTAGCTACCACTTGACCTACAAATATGTAAAAGTGAAAGCCATGTTGGTCTTTTTGCCACTTGATTTTACTTTCATTTCATTTTTTTGGACCTCAGTTATACGAAGTTCAATTAATCGTACTCCTCAGTTTGTAAGTGAACATCACTGGTCGTGGTATTGAGGGCTGTGGTAGGGAACTTCTAAGATGGTTCTGTGATCCTACCTCCTGGTGTTCACTCACTTGTGCAGTACCTTCCCCTTGAGTGTGCGCTGGACCTACTGACTTATTTCTGATAAACAGAGTATGGCAAAAGTGAGACCATGGCGTCCATCTTGCACACCCTTTCTCCCATTCACTTGTTCACTCTGAGGGAATCAAGCTGCCATGTTGTGAGCTGCTTTATATAAAGACCCAGATGGCAAGGAGTTGGAGACTTCTGTCCAATAACCAGTGAAGAACGAAGGCCTTCAGTCCACCAGCCCACAAGGAACTAAATTCTGCTAATAATCACATGAGTGAGCTTGAGAGTGGGTCCTTCCCCACTAACATGCACTGTAATATTTCAAACATTTTTCCTTGAATATATGTGAATTATTGGCAAACTTAACAATGCTGTTTTATGTGTTTGCATTCCTTACATAAATGGCATTGTGATATATATCTCATTCCAGTTTTTATTTTTATTACTTTATGTCTTTGAGATCTATTCAAATTTCTTCTGTAAATATAGTCCACTACTACTGATTATTACACAATATTTTATTGTGTACATTTTGATGGTCCATTTCCAAGTGATGGACACTTAGGAGGCCCCCAAGTACTTGCTACCACAAAATAATATTGCAATGGGCATCATGATACCTACTTTCTTGTGCACGTGCCTATTCATATCTAAGAGTTGAGATTAGTGGGCCAATGCAGGGATAATTAAGGGTGCTTATAGCATTCCTACTTAAAAGTTCCTTAAATAAGTAATAATCTAAATTGTCTCAGATAACAAGAGTACTAGAGGAAACATTAGCAGCTTGGTGACCTAATCAAGGATCCAGATGTGTTCCATCTTTCTCTTCTACCATTCCTCTGTAAGTCAGTGTTACTTTCCCCAGTGGTCACAGGTGGTTGCAGCAACTCTGAGCATCACAGGTACACATGATCACAGCCATAGAGACAATGAGGGCTATGGCTTCCCATATATCTTTTTTATCATAGAGGAAAACTTTTATCACACATCCTTTAGTAAAAGTTCCCTTGGGTCCCATCGATTAGCACTTATATATGTTGCAGTGTAGCCTGGGAAAGCCCGTGTCTGGAATTTTGGGCCGCCAGAGTGGAAAGTCTGATGGTTAATTTTAGATGTCAACCTGACTGGACCCCAGGGTGCCCAGATATTTAAACATGATTCTGGGTGTGTCTGTGAGGGTGTTTCTGGGCAAGGTTAATATTTGAATCAGTAGACTAGTAGAGTGCCTCTCCCATGTGGGTGGGGCTAATCGAACCTGCTGGAGGCCTGCATGGAACAAAAGGTGGGGTGAGGGAGAATTTGCTCTCTCTGCCTGTTTTTGAGTTGAAATATCAGTCTTCTCATGCACTCAGTCTGGAACTTACACAATCAGCTGTCTGGGTCTCAGGCCTTCGGATTTAGATTGGAACTATACCACTGTCCTGTGCCTCCAGTTCATAGACAGGAGATTGTGAGATGTCTCAGCTTCCTTAATGGCATGGGTCAATTTCTTATAATAAATCTCTCTCTCTCTCTCTATGCGTATCCTATTGATTCTGTTTCTCTGAGTACACAGACTAATGCAAGAGGTATTCTCTGCCAACAAAAAACTGACAAAATACTACATCAATGCATCAGTCAGCTGTCGTCAAAATGATGCTGTGAAACAAACTGCCCCCAAATTAAATGGCGTGAAATAGCAATAATTTATTATCACTCATACATCTGTGGGTCAGCTGGGAGTTCAACTAGAGTGGATCTAGGCTTTAGGTTGGGTTCAGGTCTGTCCCATCGATCTCTCATCCTCCTTAAACTGCTGGATTTAGCTATGGTATGCTCTTCTCATGGCAATGGCAGAAGAACAAGGGATCAAGCCCAACACCAAGCACATTTCAAGCCAGTGCTCAAGTCATTTTTGTTAGCATACTGTTGGCCAAAACAAGTCATATGACAAAGCTTAAAGCCCAGGAGTAGAGAAGGGCTTAGGGAAGCCTACTGTAAAGCCATGTTGAATCACATGGCCAAGTCCAATGAGGAGGAGAAATATATCCCTTCTACGGAAATGATGGAGAGGTGGTGAATGCACTTAGACAATAACCTAATATACCATAACCAATATTCTCCCACATGCATGAAGTTTTCCGTACGCCAACATTGTCACTAACACTTGGTATTTACCAACATTCATATTTTGCCAACAGAATGAGTATAAAGTTATTTTAATATATAGATCTTTGATTATTGGTGAATGAAGTTGAATATTTCTTCACATATTTATTAGTTAGTTAGGTTTCTTCCTTTTGTGAATTATCTATTCATATCCATTGTGCATTTTAAAATGGTTTCCTATATTGTTCTTAATTTGTAGGAGTTCCTTCTATCCTATTGATATTAACCCCAATACATTTTAGATGCTACATATCTCTTCATTCACCTATATATTAACTTTGTGGTATTCTACTGAATAGAAATCATAATTTTTGTTGTAGTCAACATCTTTTTCACCTTATGTTTTTGGAGTGTAAAACTTATTCCACACATCTTAATGTCACAATATTAAAAAAATACTTTTTATATTTGCTTTACAGTTTTAATTTTTATATCTAGGTTTTTAATCAATTTAGATTTATATTTTTATATGTCATTAGGTAGACATGTTTATTCATAGTGAGCCATTCTTCCTAATATCAGTTACCTAAAAATTCCATCCTTTCCCCTCAGATTTATAATGCTTCCCATATATCTCTACCATAGAATAAATTCCCACATTTACTTGGATTTGTTTCTGGGCTTCCTATTCCATTCCATTGATGTCTTTGTCTTTTCTGATGCCGATACCACCCCCATCCTGGCTTTTTTTCTTTTTAATTACTTCATCTTTGAGGTATCTTAATTTGTGGTTGGGCAATTTTCCTTGCTTTGTTCTTCTAGACACCTTTTTAAATAAATTTATCAAGGTCGTACAAAATCCTACTGGAATTTTGTTTGATTTATAGATCAATTTGGGGAGAATTGTTTTGTTAAAACAAACTTTTTGAGAAAAGAGACAAAGAACTCTTTGTTGAAAGTGTATAAAGAGTAGCTTCTGAAGTCAACATATTGGAGCAAACTTCTTTGGGTTAAATTAGATACTCTTTCCTAATTGTCTGGAATAAGCCTGGGATCTCTCAATGTGTTCAATTTGTATTATCACGATAGAAGCAAAACCATAAATAGGACATGTGTGTATTTTGGAATTCAATTAGTTGTAGGTGACAATCATTTCTTAACCATAACACTTACCCTCTTTTCTTTATAGTATCTGACCATAAGTAGTAGTGCTTAACCTCTTCAGTGATTTGTTTAGTTCTTTAAGGGATACTACCACTTCTAGCTTTATAGTTACGATTCCTGGAGCTGTTCATATCTCTTCAAACTTGCCCAATGTTGCATTTGTTCAGCTAGGTCACCTAATTATCACACTATGTTAATGAGACCAAGCTCATTAGAACCGTCTCTTTCCTAGCCTTTCAGCATCCTAACCCTGGTAAACCATCTTGCAAATGTATGCTATTGAAAACAAGGGAAACCTAGAGAGTGTGCTTGAGAAAGTTCAAACCCTTCACCACTCCTGGAAAACACCTCCAGAGTCACAAGCTTACTAACAGCCTAATTTTCATATAGAAAGGACAGACCTGATCATTATTTGTAGCTCATTTAGGGTAGTTAATGAGGAGTAACCTAATGAAGAGGCTAGAAAAATATAGCACAAGGATTGTCTTGAATTGGCTTAATCCTCTTTGTCCAGTGAAAGTCTATTTATCTTTTTAACCCTCCAAAAGGGAGTCTAGAGGGGTGACTCATTTGAATATTTAGCAACATATTAAATACAGTTTAGATTCAGTATTGTACTTAAAAAAAAAGCACTGTTTAATGAGCGCGTTTCTAACATATAACTCACTGAGAGGATAAACATGCCTTTTCAGTGTGCTATTTAAGACAGAAATGTATTAAATGAGCCCAGAATTGTTAAACTTAGCTCTATATATGTTCAGCAATTTTCTACTTTTCCCTTGCTTTGTCTGCATATCTCCCTTTTCTTTCCAACCTCAGCTGGGTTCTTTTTAAAGTTACTGTCTTCTAAATCATGTAATTTTCAGTAACAAGACAGCTAGGTGACATATTGCAATATCGGAATTGTTGAGTCAGGGCTCTGTCATAATTTCACAACTGTTAAAATCCCCACATTGGAAAATATGACTAATTCCTTCTAATTCTCAAAAGTCTTCTCCAGAGAAAAATCGCGTTTTGTGCTACTCGGATGTCATAAAAACAGCTCCCTCATGGCTCCTAACTTAGTTCACTGGGGGCTAACCTAATAGTAAATTGATGTTCATAACCAATTGCATTAAAAGCTCTCCTCATAATTCTGTTTAAGAAATGAATAGGGCAGAAACCACCATACAAACCCGAGGTTGAATTTTATCTTAAAAAAAAAATGTTTTGTGTCCAGTTCAAACACGTGTGTTCATGCTTTTGAAGGTGCTTTTAAAATTCCTTATAGATGTTGCCCAAGTTCTTCTTGCCTTGCAGAAGGCAAGTACAGACCTGTACTTTCTAGGTAACTCAAAATGCATTCTTCGAGTTACTGAGAGACAAGAGATCTCTGAGATATTTAGGTACATGGGTGGTCGCCACATTTCTTTTGGCAAAATAACCAGAGCCACAGGCCCAGGTGAAATTGCTGTTATACTTCCTTATAAATAATTGCAACAGCTGGTATTTCTCAGTGTTTAATATGCACTCCTCCTGAATTGTCCAGTCCTTGCAACAATCCACTGAGGCAGGTGTTATTACATTCCCCATTTTATAAAAAGACACCAGGTGTGCAGGGTAGTTAAATGACCTCATTCTGTATATGAGGAATTTGAGTCTCTCTAATTGCAGTTCTTGCTCCTTATAGCCAACAATGTAAATGCTTTGCTCAGATCACCTGATCTTTTCTTTATGCCATTGTCGTGTGCCCATTGGTTTTGGAGTGCTTTCCTTTTCCACAGCCTCCGGGCACTGAAGCACTCCTGGCCTGCATAGTCTGGAAGCAGGAGGTGCCACGGGAATTGGTGCCACTTGTCCACTGGATGATGGCTACAGAAGTATGAAAGCTACAGCCCCTTGTCTTGCAGAAGGCACCTTATGCACCTTGCACTCCTAACCTCCCTGCTGACTCAGGCTAAGGCTCCTTCTGCAGGACTCTGCTTCCATCTGCCTTCTGGCTTGGCCTCTTTCCTTTGCGGTCCTTCCTCCACTCTGCTACTGGTTTCCCCTAGGAGCCTTTCCTCAGAAAGCTGTTTGCTAATGAATCCTCATCTCAGGATCTGTTTCTGGGGAGCCCACACAAGGCGCTCACTCCTCTCTCCTATAGTTCTACAGGACAGACTTCTCTTGGAACATGAAAGGAGATTTATGTTAATATGCTCAAACTCACTTGCAGAAGCTGTGAGTCTTGGAACTTAAAAAAAAAGAAGAAGAAGAAAACTAAATCACATCTTTAGATGCCTTTTCTGCAGTGTGCACCTTACGGGGATACCTGAGGGTTTTGTCTAACCTTCCACTCCATCATTCCAGGGACTAGCCATGTACCTTGTGGTTCTCAGGAATTGTTCTGGGAAGACAAGTCAGATCTTTTTTATGCTTAGGGAATCCTTTTTCTTTAATCCAATCAACTCATTCTTAATAGTCCGTCCTCAAACCACATTCCGTCTTTTTAGTTGTGATATTTCTCTCTGAGGTAAAAGGCCCATCTACCATTGAAAGCAGGATGAAACCTGTTATAATATAGAGTTTTCTCAAAGAGGAATACTTATCCTGAGGCAAGAAGTGATTAGCACTAAGTATTAGGAGAAATATTCAGCTCCGGAGTATCTGGGGACATGGAGATTGGGGAACGTGGAGGGGGGGGGTCTTGGGGGACATGTGTGCATTTGTGTCATCAAAGAAACATGTGACTCGAGAATCATACCCTTATGAGCTCATCAGTGTGACATGGAGTGGAGAGAGAGAGAAAGGGAGTCCTTTCTCCTCTTCCTCCCAACACTGGGAAGTAGCAATGATGGTGGTGTTTTCTCGTGGCCAGGGACAGGGCCTGCAAGGGTATTAATGGCAGTATATACTCATGTGTTCAGTGCACCACAGATCCTAGGAGTGAGGAAATAGTGCAATGAGAGCAAATACTCTGCCTCTCAAGAGTGACCCCATGTGGCACAAACAGCTGCCCGGAAGAACAGGATGCTTCTCAGCACACTTCTGTGGATGCTGAGGGAGTATAATTAAATTTTATGTTTTGGAGTTAGAACAAGTTGGGGTTTCTCATTCTTTCTGTAACCTTTGTATTGCTCTCTACTGTTGTATAGGGTCTCCGATTTCTTTGATATCTTAGAATGTGCTCAGGAAGATAAAACTGAAATCTAATGAAACAGGGCAGTGCTTTCCCTGAAGACTTTGGGATGTTTCTTCCGACACTGGACCTGGGGAAACAGCCTTTCTGTCAAGACTAAGCTTTTAGTGGTTACACATTATCTGGTTGTTGATCGCACCAAGTCTTTGCTGCCGTTGAGAGCTCCGAGAGGTTTGCATGTCCTGTTCCCTGAATTCTTCCTGTTCATGGCCCAGCAATTCTTTCCACGCCTTGGGGAAACTTGGTTTCTCTTTGCTAGTTCAGCTCTAATTCTATGCCCAGTCCAGGCAACCCACCCTACGTTATCCTGAGTCTTTAGCTGTCACCTGATCCATTCTCTCTCTCCCAGTGATGAAATGAAAACAGTAGAAAAGACTTGAAGGTGGCTATTTCAGAGAGGGACCTCTGACCTATACTAGGTGGGTTGGCTTGGAACACTCTTTAAGTCTGCTTTTCTTCTCTAATTTGTTTTAAGAATCAAACGTGTTAATGTATCCAAAAACACTTTATTAAGTTTAAAGTACTTATTATAGAAATAGTGGACATTATTATGTGTCATTCTATACAGCTCAGGGTCAATAGTCCCCACCATGTCTAAATTTTAGGATTCTGCAGTAATAGATCTAGTCACAGCTTCAAAAAAACCCACCCACTTTTAGCTGCCTCATATTAAGAAACTTATGTATTGATTTCTTCCTAAGTATATGCACTCATTTAAAAGCAAATACAAGCACAGTCACTTAAAAATCTTTGTCATTATAGAAGTGTGTTAATTATTGTCTTAGATTTCAGAAGTTTGGAAAATGAGACAAGAGAAAGAAATGCAATCAAATTATTACATGAAAGGCCACATCCTGTCAGATCCCAAGGTACATTCATGCAGGAAGAGAAGGGTGGGGTGGAGTTGTGAAGGAATCAGAGTAGTTCCAAAGGGCATTCAACAACTGATTGGGATGTGAGACAATGCACTTTTTCATACTTTTTGAACAATTTAGGAACCCACTGCTTGTTTAGAGTAGGAAAAAGCAAGGGATCTTATGTTTCCAACTGCAGAGAGGCCCATGCATAATAGAGGTCCTCTAACTATGTGTTGCATACAAATGTTTTGTCAGTTTGGTCTTTCAAAACTCTGGGTCTGATTAGAGGAATAAATTGTTTTCAGAAACTGAAGAGCAGCTATTCCTAAGTTAAGAACCATTATTCTCGGAGTATCTTGAAAGACCTTGGAATGAGAATTCATGTAAGGAAAGACAGAAGATGGAAGAATCTCCCAGAATGCAGCCTGAGGAGACTCCTGAGGACAGAAGTCATTGAGCATGGCTTGTTCTTACTGTTGGTGTCTATGCTATAAGGAAACTTGGCAGGGGAGTCTGAGAAAACAGCTGAGCAGAAGGAGTGTGTGTGTGTGTGTGTGTGTGTGTGTGTGTGTGTGTGTGTGTGTGTGTGTAGTGGAGAAAGAAGGAACTGCACTGTGTTAAATGTTTTATGAGATTTTATTTTCTCCTACCAACCCCATGAGGTAGGTATTACTATCCCTTTTCTTCATTCATTTAAAAAATTGTGATAAAAACATAACATAAAATTTTCCATCTTTACCCTTTTTAAATGTACAGTTCAGTTATATTAATTGTATTTACATCATTGTGCAACCCTTACCTCCACCCATCTCCAGAACCCTTTCCATGTTGCAAAACTGACTCTCTGTACCCATTAAACAACTCCCCATCCTCTCCTCCCTCCAGCCCCTGGAAACCATCCTTTTATTTCCTATCTCTGTGAAGTTGATTGCTCTAGGGACCTCCTACAAGTAGAATCATACATACATACATGCTTTTTGTGACTGGCTCATTTCCCTTAGCATAACATTGTCAAGGTTCATCATGTTGCAGCATGCAAAAGAATTTCCTTCTTTTTTGGGCTGAAGGATGTCCCACTGTGGATTATTGTCCCTTTTTGTAGATGAGGAAACAGACAGTGAAGTTCAAATATTTCCCTGGGGAAAATCAGCAGAGTAACTAGAATTCGAACCCAGGAAGTTTGGCTCCAGAATCTGTGTTCTTTCTATCACGTTCAATGGCCTCCTCAGAGGATTTACAGAGTGTGTGGCTGGGAATCCTTCACATCTCCTAGAATTTCCCCCTATTTCTTGCCACTCCATCATATTTTATGGCATGAAGGTAATTACTCTGGAGAAGGTATATGAAATAAACACAGGAGTTACCCCACAGAGATCACTGATCTACTACTATGTGTGCTTGTTCCAGTAAGAAAAAGAAAGTTTAGTCAACCGTCCTACGCTATGCCTTTTTAAAGGTACACTTGCAATGTCATGTCCAGGTCTTTCCCCAGTGTGTATTTGGGGAAGGGAGGGGCTGAGGATGGTGGCAATGTATGCGTGAAGCATATGTACTGAGCAAAGCTGAGAGAAAGCCAGGAGAGATGTCCACAGTATATTGCTAAGTCAAAAAACTAGGTTGTAAAGTGTCGTGTATAGTATGATCCTATTTTAGAACAACAAAGAAATAAAATGTATATACATGGGCCCGTAGACGTGTGTGTGGATTGCTGTAATCTAATCTGACTACTGGGTGTTTGGCAGAGTAGCTCTGAAAAATGTGGGGTGGATGCTGGAATGCGACTTCACATTAGGAATGTTAGTATGCCGGGAGAAACTGCCAAAGGTCCATTTTCAAGAAAGCTCCTAGACCCCCTGGGACTAACTGTAAACTTGGAGTAATCTCAAACTGTCTATGGTGGCTTGTGTAGTATATCTCCACATGCAGTGTTTATCACCATCTTTCAAAATATTTCACCAGTCCACTCACCCACTTCCTCTCCTTGACATCCAACCAGGTTGGTCTTTTCTCAGTTCCCTAAATAGGTCAAAATCTTTCCTGTCTCAGGTCCTTGGCATGTGCTATTTCCTCTGCCTGGGATGCATTTACCCCATTCTATCTGACTGGTACCTTTTAATCATTGAGTTTCAGCTTTCATGTCACCTTTTCAAAGAGGTCTTCCTTGGGTACCATATTAGAGTAGGTGGCCCTCTTTCCTGATAACTCTACATCAGCCCTTCAGTTTCTTTCACAGCCCTTCTAAAGCTTGCAATCATTTTATGGGGTACCTGGGTAGCTCAGTAGGATGAATGTCCGACTCTTGGTTTCAGCTCAGGTCATGACCTCAGGGTCATGGGATCAAGCCCTGCACGGGGATCCATGCTCAAGTGGAGAGTCTGCTTGAGATTCTCTCTCTTTCTCTTCCTCTGCCCCTCCCCTGCCCCCATGCTCGCTTTCTCTCTCTCTCTCTCTAAAATAAATAAATAAATCTTTAAAAAAATTTAAAACTTGCAATCATTTTATGTGTTCATCCTGTTTCTGCTTTTGCTGTCTCCTTCCCTGGGTAGAGGGTAGCTGAGGAGCTATGCCCATCTTGCTCATTATTATACACTTAGTGCCCAATACACAGTAAGTTCTCAATATGTGTTATTGAATGACTGCACTCAATGCCAGATGTGCAAATGTGTGGTGTAGCAAAGAAATAATCAACAGTCCCGAGCACAGAAGCTGTGCCATAAATACAAAGAAATGTATTTATGACAAATACATAAGTATTTGTCAAAATTTTAAAAGGAGATTTGAGGCCACAGTAGAAGAAGAAAGGCAAATGAAAGAATGAGGTTGGTCTTCTGCTTGTGGTGAGAATTCCACAGAGCTGACAATTTGTGTTGAGGTCAAAGGGAATGCCACAAGACCCACAGCCATTTGGGACCTGGAGATGGGCAGGTCGGGGGTGATGTAGGCAGAATCTCAGCATGCGGCAGAAAAAGCTATGGGTCCAAAAGAGGTCACATTTGGAGGCCAAGAGATGGAGACTCTTGGTATTTGACTTGCTGAGAGACCTTCCTCCCACTGCGTCCCATATGTGGCAGAAATAGGTGTTTCTGGTTGGGCACAGGTAGAGCTAGCTATAGTATAGAGCACAGGATGGAGCCAGTGGCCATCAGAGACCAGGCAGGGTTGGGACTCAGAAACACAGGAGTCACACACTGTGGACTCAGCAGGGATGGCCCTGGGCCAGGGGCTCACTGGGAAGGTGCCCCAGCCTGGAACCCCAAACCTTTTGCACATAACACTCAAAGGTTGAATCAGTGCTATCTTCTCTAAGGGAGAAGGTAGGAAGCTGCAGCCACAAATCTAATCCTAAAAACCAAAAAGCTAGATTAGGGAGAGAGATTTGAGCTCTACCAACTTTTGTTGATAATCTGGGTCCATGAAATTTCTCAGGGCTCTGGGGGAAGAAAAGCTGCAAGCAGCTCTACCTGAACCCCATATCTATGAGAAAGGAAGCAATCAGAGACGGGGAGATGGGCTTATATTCTGAAGCACTGCTACATGGTCTCCGTAGCTGCTGCAGGTTTCCTGCCCCTTGCTCTGGCCCTTGCCATGACTTTGTGAACTCTTCTGACCTTCCAAACCCTCTCTGTGAAGTGGATGGGATCACTAGTTCCCCTTTAGAAATGAGAAGACAGATTCAGAGGGGTTGGAGAGCTGAGTCTAGATCTTCCCACTTGCTGCCCAAATTATTCACTCTGTGTCTCCCAGGGTTTTTAAAAGAGGGCTGTGGGCTAGAAAAGAAATCTGTTTAGGTGTGTACTTGATGTTGGCTCTCAGCTTTGTGGGTTTTGATGTTTGATTTTTTTGTTGGAGGTAAGAGAAAAGAATTGCTTCCTGAGCTAGTCTCTCTGTGATGTAGATGTTTTCCTTTATTCCCGGGGAAATGTACACCTTGGCTCCCCAGGTTCTGGAGAGGGCATGAAGGAAAAGGAAGTCCCCTTCTCTGGCAGGCAGCATTGGGGAATCTAAGGTTCTGACCTGGATGCTGTGTGTTCTCCTTAATTAATGCAGGGACCCCCGTGTCTTCCCAAGGGGAGCTCATGGTACCACAGTTTGCACTTGTCTAGAAAAGGACTTAGTTTCAAAGAGGTGGCACTCTGGTAAAACTGATAAGACCAATTTTGCAGAACTAAAGTGTAGCATCATCCCAGGCTGTGAAGTTTCTCAGTCATTTTTGATCCAAAATTCTTCTGCTAAAGACACCCATTTTATGTGAAGTTTTTATGTGATGTGATATTACAAATAAATATCACAGTGAAAACAAATGACAATTTTAGAACCTTTTTTTTTTTTCCAATCAGCAAGCCCTCACCCCCATACTTATAGGCCTTGCCAGGAAAATTCCTGCAACTGCTGAAAATCACTTGGTATTTCTTACAGAGCAAAGATGGAATGCCCCACGGCAGTGATTCCTAAAGAATGGGTCATGAATAAGCTGGGCCAGATAGCTGGTGAGATTGTTGAAAATCAGATTCCTGAGCTCCACTTCCTGAGGAGTTGGTCTGGTTGGTCTGGTTGGACTGTCATCTGTACAACCACAGAGCCACCCAAAGGTGATTCACCCAGATTTGGAAGCCAGTGGTGCAGGTAAGGCAGAGGGCTCTGGTGGAAGCATTAACTGCACACACAGCCTCCTTGGGTCCTTTCCTCCCATCACCTCCTGCAAGACCAAACCCACCCTTCTAGGTCCACTGCAGAAAATCCCTTCAAGTCAGCAGTGTTCCTCAACCCAGCTGAGTTCCTACTAGTGGAGTAAAATGTAGCACTTAAAACAAAAGTTCGTTTGCAGAAGCCCAACAGAAGAGAATTCAATTAATATGAAAGTAGGTTTGTGTAACTCTCCACCATTCTACTAAGCAGCTTTCAGACCTGTCATCCAGAGTGAGAAGAGCTTCGGTCAGCCAGATAGAAACTGGGTCACAAGGTGTGTGAAATTGGAGGCTTTTCCCCAATACCTCTTAGCTCAGATGTCCAGGGAGGGGGACACCCATTGACTATTGGGATTCAGCAGAGCTCATTAGCCTTCAGGAGGCCACACAGAGTCTTGGATGAGCTATCTTCATCCTCACAGGCTCCTTGGGTTAGGGTCTGCCATGGCTAGATTCACAAATGCACTGGTTAGAAGGTAGTGTTATGGCTTAATTTCATCCTCAGTTCCCTGCTGTTTTTTCCTAGTTCATCGTCTCGCTGGGGAATCATGTAGATGGAATCTCTGGCCCTCATGCCTTTCAAGTGCCCTACATATGAATTTCTCATCACCTGCTGGACATTCCTCAAGTCAGAACACATTATCTGCTACCCCAAATAGCTCTTCCCTCTAGACTTGCTCTGCCCCCCACGCTTCCTTCCCAGGCTCCCTTCCTCCCCAACTCCCCTTCCACCACCTCTAGTTTTATCACTGGTTGCCAGGCCTCTGCAAATTCTCCCACCACTGGTGACGTTCCCCCTTTGGCTCTCTCATTACCATCCTCACGGACAGAATCCTAGCTCTCTCATTACGTTTTTTTCCTCAACTACTGATATAATTGATCACTGGCTGTTGCTGCCCCAAGCCTGTCCCTGTCCCTTCTCACACTGTGGCTGTGTCATTCCCAGTAAGGCTTCACTTTGTATGTCGCTCATTCCCCTGTTCACAAACTTGGCCCTTGCAGATTTCCAAATGTCTTCCCTGTTTCTCAAGCTTTATTTCCCTCTCTTCTCCTACCCATACTCTATGTATGCCCCAGCTGACTCTACACCCTCCCTGTAATTCCCCACCTCTAGGCCGTGGGAAGTGCTGTCTTTCTTTTAGACTGTCTGTCTTTGCAGAAATCCACCCAGTGCCACTGAAGTTTCCTGGTTGTCCTTTCTTTATCTGGATAAGGGATGGCTTCTTCTTTGGTTAAATGTGACAAACAGAACTTAAGGGGAAATGTGATGAACTATTTCCAGAGTTACACACAAGCCCACAGATGTACTAATGTAATAGACACACAAAAGCCCATGGCAATGCCATTTTTCAAATCCACACTTGTCTTTGATTGCTGGGATGAGGTGGCAGAGATGTAGCAATGATCTGTTAGCTGGCACCAACAACAAGAACATGTGAAATAGATAATAGGGTAGAGGAAGGGAGTGGCGGAGCAAACATTTCCAGATTTACTCTTGGGTTTGTTGCCTTAACAACTTGATGTAGATTTCAAAGAGGTGGACTTTTTTCTTAATAATCCTTTTGGAAGCCAGACTTGTCATAACAATAGCACTGAAAATAGCCAGCCCTCTGACAAATGACTTTAACCACTGATTTTTCTCTTCAAAAAAGGCCTGTAGAACACTGGGATCAACACCCAACATACAGAAAGAGAACAGGTATTTTGTGCTGAATGCCAAGGACTTGTACCCCCATGTCTGTGATGGCTAATTCCAAGCCCCAGACACTGAGACTGACGAATGTTGTTCCCACTTCCTCAATCTGTCCCATCAGCAGCTTTTCATGATGAGGCAATGTCTTAGATGCATTTTTAAATTTATATAACATGCTTAAACAAAAGGTTAAACTATATGGAAACTTTTTCTTTTCTTAAAAGAAAATTTAGAGTCTTCTGTTTCTCAGCCACTGGCCCATGGCCTAGACTAGTCTGATTAACTTGGCATCCTGCTTACCTTTGTCTCTCTTCCCCGCTCTAGCATTCCCTTTTTGGCTTTTCTTTCTCTTTTCTTTGCTCCCATGGTCTCCAGCAAGGAATTTACATGGTCACAAGAGTGCAAGTATGATTGGTTAGCAATCTGCTGCTCTAGATTATGAATGCTCCCCAATCCACGTGTTTCTCTTTCTTTTGCCCTGCCCCTTATACATAAACTCTTAGCCCATTTGGACTGTTATAACAAAATGCCACAGACGGGGTGGTTTATTATTTTTTATATAGATTTTATTTATTTATTTGAGAGAGAGAATGAGATAGAGAGAGAGCACGAGAGGGAAGAGGGTCAGAGGGAGAAGCAGACTCCCTGCTGAGCAGGGAGCCCGATGCGGGACTCGATCCCGGGACTCCAGGATCATGACCTGAGCCGAAGGCAGTCACTTAACCAACTGAGCCACCCAGGCACCCGGGGTGGTTTAAAAACACAGAAATTTATTGCTCACAGTTCTGGAGGCTGAAAGTCTGAGATCACGGTGCCAGCAGGGTTGGGTGAGAGCCCTTTTCTGGGCTGCAGACTTCTCATTACATCCTTACATGGCAGAAAGGCAAGGGATCTCTCTGGAGCCTTTTTGACAAGAGCATTAATCCTCTTCATGAGGGCTCCACCCTCAGGACCTAGTCAGCTCCCAAAGACCTCACCTCCTAATACCACCACATTAGGGGTTAGAACATCAACATATGTTCTCTAGGGGCACACAAACATTCAGACCATCACATGCTCAATTAAGGCAGAACAAATATTTATTGACTGGGGTGTCTGCAGGGTGCATTCAATAGCATGACATGTCCAAGCTGATCACTTTCCCTACAAGGGCAAGCCTCTTAGGTAGGATATCACCCGAGAAACAGTGATGGAGTATTTTCCGCCCTGTCCCTGGCATTCAGCCTATGTTGACTTGGATCACATTTCACTGATGTTAAGTCAAATGGCTAGTGCGTGGAAAACCTTTTGCATAGCCTTCATGTAGTTCAAGTCCTTCCAAACAGAAGTGGAAGGTGTTGAAGTAGGAAGAAATGGAGAGTGTGTTCCACTGGGCTATGGGCATTGCACCAGGTAAGGAGGATGGTGTCTAAACCATTAGCTATCTCCTTAAAGTGGTAGCAAAGCTGGGGTGCCTGAGTGGCTCAGTTGATTAAGCGGCTGACTCTGGATTTCGGCTTAAGTCATGATCTCAGGGTCGTGATATTGAGGCCCGCATTGGGCACCGTGTTGGGCATAGAGCCTGCTTAAGATTCTCTCTCTCTCTCTCTTCCTCTGCTCCTTCCCCACCTCTTAAAATAAATAAATAAATAAATAAAAGTGTGAGCAAAGCTCAGCCTCTTGCATCCTTCCACCTGTGGGTTCTGACATTCATGTGGGTTGTGAATATATGGAGAGAAACCTGTGCATTAAGAAGCCCTCATGAATCTTTGTTTCTCAGATTCCCCTTGGGAGGCATTGTTGGTCATTTCATCTTTTTAATGCGAGTTTTAAGATTCTTGGGGAAGAAAAAAAGAAATGGTTTTCTGGTTCCTTCCCACTGGGATACCTTACAAAGAAATAGTGGGGCTGAAAAATGCAGAGTGGGACATAAATTCTAAAACACCCCAGAACGCATTGGGTTCAGAGTCAGTGCTGGAAAAATTTATCTAAACCATAATTCCTCCAAAAGGGGAAAACACCCCAATCATACAAAAAAACACAAATAAAATATAAATTTTTGCACACATTCAAATTTATAGTTCTTCAATGATTTTCTTTTGGAATGCTGTTACATGATATATATCATCAATATTTCTGGTTTCCAGGTGGGAAGAGGGAAATGGTATGCTAATGAATTATAGGTTTGATTCAAAGTAAAAAAAAAAAAAGATGTTTTTTAGTCAGTTTTCTTTAGTTTTGTTTATTTTAAATCCAATTATTGTCCTGCTCTGTCACAAAATGTAACATTTGTCATTGTTTTATAGGTTTGGTTTTGCAGAGCCAGTGCTCAGGAGGCTGTTTATTTCCTCCTGCCTACCTTGCCTGCAATTAAGATATGTGGACAGCAAGTGGATCATAGTGTCTTATAGCAGGCAATGTAAAACATTGTTAACAAAGAGAAAATCAGAATGTTTTCAATTAGATTTTGCTTTTAAATTACCATTACCCCCCAAGTAGCTTATCACAAAAATTGCAACACAATAACCTTCTCTAATACTACTAGTCACCATGCTGTAAACTGGTGAATTTTCTAGGATGCAATAATACAGAATACAAAGTTCCTAACTGGAATTCGTTCTTGTTGTCCTTGCCTTCGTTTCCCTCTTTGTACTACTACTTTATTGAGCAGTAAACAATCTCACAGAGCAAGAGTGAGGTCACAGGGGAAAGAAGGGAGGGTCCGTAAAAGATCCCTCAGTGAGCTGGCCACAGCTCTGTGTGGCCGGTTGCTCCATCTCATGTGGATGTCCTCTAAGAAGCCATATAATTATGGCAGGACAACCCATCTAGAAGGGGAAGAGGGAATTGTCTACCTGTTCCTGTATCCCATTTGTCCAAGGTGAGGCTCATGGGGGTTAATCTCCTGCACTTCTGGATTGTACAGGTTGCTCTCATATTTCTGGCCAAGGTGTTCCCTGATGAGCCTTGGCTATTGGGCTATTGCCAGTGACCTAGGCATCTAGCCTGCTACTTGGAAAATGACACACTGTCAGATTAAAGACACCCCTCATGGACTACGGAAAGCAGTCTCAGCTGCTCGTCAAGAGATCTAAGTCACTTATGCAGAAGTCCCCTTGATCCACCTACCTCATAATGCAGCTGCCTCCGAAAGGGACTCTTTCTTGGTGCTTCCTAAGTAATGATCAGGATGAAAGGGAAAGCTTAATTAGGTCAACAGGGATATTTGGGATTCCATTCTGACTATTCCTAGGTGTGACCCTTTCTTTCCCCTAACAGCAACTCCCGGCTGGACTTGTTGGTGCACCAAGTCAAAAGGGGCCTGGGAATTCAATTTATTTCTGGTTCGGCTACCTGGATTCTCTAGTGGGATTGCCATGATCCTAGATGATAAGGATAATGAACATAAGGATAGCCTTATTGCCCAGGATATCCAGGGTAAGGATAATGACCATTTGGTTGAGTATACTGCTGCGTCCCTGTACAGTGGCCATACTAGATCTTTGTAAGTTTTATGAAATATCCTTGTGCTTTTTGCATCTGACTTTTCTGGATGAAATGTCCAGATGCAAGTAGGGAACGATTGTATAAAAGATGAAGTTATACCTACTGGAATGGGAAATTTCAAGTTCATTATGGTAGGGTATCTTTTGTATCTTTAATTTTTCTCCTTATCATGTTCATGTTTTCTTTGCCTCCTTGAACATATGGGAATACCTTTATAGCAGGTGTTTTAATGTCCTTGTCCACTAATTCTATAACCTTTGTCATTTCTGGGTCTGTTTCTATTGGTTGATTTTTCTTCTGATTATGGCCCATATTTTCCTGCTTCTTTGAAATCCTAATGCTTTGTATTGGATGCTAGAAATTTTGAATTTCATGTTTTTTTGTGCTTTTTTTGGGGGGGGTGGTGAGAAGGAGATATTCTTTTAAGTACTTTTGTTTTTGTTTTGGACTACAGTTCATTTACTTGGAAACTGCCTGATTCTTGAGAGGTTTACTTTTAAGTTTTGCTAAGCGTGTGTTATGGACTGAAAGTTTGTGTCCCCTCCAGATTCATCTAGTGAAGCCTCATCCCCTGATGAGATAATACTTCAAGGTGGAGTGTTTGGGTGGTAAGTAGGTTTAGATGAGGTCATGCAGGTGGGGCTCCCGTGATGCGATTAGTGTCCTTATAAGAAGAGGAAGAAACACCAGACTGCTCTCTTTCCACATGTGGGGATAGTAAGATGGCAGCCATCAGCAAGTCAGGAAGAGAACTCTCACCAGCCACTGACAGTTGGCAACTTGGTCTTGGATTTTTCAGCCTCTAGAATTGTGAGAAATAAACGTCTGTTGGTTAAGCCACTGATTCTGTGGTATTTTGCTGTAGCAGCTCAAGCTGACTAAGACAACAGGTCCAGAATGGACTTTACACTTCCCTTCACTACTGAGGCAATTACCTGCTGAGGACTCTACTCAATACTCTCTGTACCCAGAGGTCTTTCTACTTCAGCAAACAATCTTTGTCTTTGGGGATTTTTCCATCTTCTCCTTTTTTAGTGTTTTCACTCTTGGTATGGTAGTTCCTTCCCATGCATGCACACATCAATGCTTAGTTAAGCACTTAAGATGACTTTTTAAAAGATTTCCTAAGTTCTCTGTTCAATTCTCTTTCCTTTAGTACCCTACCCTGAGAAGTTTAGCAACTCTGGCCTATCCAAATATTAACCTTGAGTCCTCATCTCAGAGATACCACTGGGGTCTGTCTGAGTTCCCTCTCCCTGCTGCACTGTGGCTTGCAAATTCCAATTATCAAGTTGAACAATCACCTTATTTGCCTCCCTTCTCTCAGAGATTGCTGTCCTGGGATGCTGTGTGTCTGATGACTGAAGACTATTGTTTCGAACATTTTGTCCAATCTTTTAGTTACTTAAGGTAGAAGGGTAAAGCAGGTTTCTGTTAACCAGCTATGGATAGACACTGAAGTGAGTTTCTCAGCCTGAAGGTAGTACTGGGGGGAAGCTGCTGGTTTCTCTGTACTGCAGGAGCTAGACACTGGAGAAGCTATAATTGCTGCAAGAATCTGGTGCTGGCCAACCTGCCCACATTGCAAGATCTGGGCACTGGTGAAGCCAATTATGCTACAGGAGCTGGGTGCTGGGATAGCCATGCATATTGCAGGAGTCTGGCAAACAAGTGCACCAAAACCAGGAAGCAAAAATCCTTTCTTCTTTAATGTCTCTCCAGTGCCCTCTACTGACAAAGTTTAGTATCATGCCATCTAGCAGAGGAATACTATTTAAGGGGCCCATACCCATTTTTCCAGAGCAGGTAATGAGGTATGAATTTAGAGCCAAGAGGCAATAGATTGATAACTGGAGTATACATTGTGGAGGATTGCTGCCTACTGGTATTTCAAAATTATGTGGCCATCTGGTAAGTTCAGATCTATAACATTAATTAAATGCTTTTCATGAACAATTTTCAGTTTGAGTTTTAAATGACTAAGATTTATTTAGTTCTAAGAACAGGATAGTGGCTTCATCTATTCCTAGCAAAGAACAAAAAACTTTAAAATAGCATGCTGTATTCTTCTTCATTTTTCCTCATTATTTGGTAGAAGAGAAAAAGAGGAGAGGAAGGAAAGTGATGTTACTGAGCTACTTCTATGTGCCAGGTACTTTGCATATATAATTATTTGAAACTCCAAAAACCACCCTGTGAAGAAGGTTGGTCATCTGCCATTTTACAGATGAACAGATAAGGTTGAGGCAATTAGCATGGACAAGAATCTCCTGGGAAGTTTGTTACAATGAGGATGACTTGACCAGTCCCACAGTTCCTAGTTTGGTACATGAGGGATGAGGTTTAGGAATGCACATTTTAAACAAACACCTAAGAGATTCTGGGTCAGGTAGTCCATGGGCCACATCACCTGAAATACTTATTTTGATAACATGTTCAAGTTGACTCTTGTGATCATGAAATAGTCCCTTCTTTTAATCTCAGCTCCTTGATGGACTCTCAGTATGACCTTGGAAAAATCAGTTAATGATCAGTAGGGGGTCTCCTTTTAGGTCTAGGGAGTTGATGGTACCTGATTATAAATTACACTATTAAGTTGTCAGATAATGTGACAATTATATAATGGAAATATTCAATAATAAAAATTTCCAGGATTATCAGTTGTCGAAGACATTTGATATCTTTCAAAGCTAATTATCAAATGTTATTTGGTAATGCCTATTTTCCTGAGTGGTTCCAAATGAGATAATTTTAGATGTTTTCTTGTTGAGTGATGCATCATGCAGCATCTGGGATGAAGGAATGGAACTAAGTTGTGTTTTGGGTTGGGCAAGAACACCTAACTAATTTTAGAGCATTTGGAGGTCAATGCATTATTAAATAGATGCATTCCACATGTGAGTCATTCAGTCGGTTCTGCCCTTGTTGTGCAAATGTGACATTTAGAGCAGCCTTATTTAAGTTATTGAGTATCTTTTTCTGAAAAAATGGAAACAGAGCATCTAAGGCAAAGCAAAGTTTTGTGTCAATCAAATAAATGGGCCTGTAGATTCTGAACAAAACTTTGTATTAGGATTTTGACATCCCTGGCACATAAAGATTGATTTTTGTTTATCTCATTCAAAAAGGAACTCTACTAGAACAGACCATAATCTTTTCATGGGTAGAAAAAGTCAACTTCATAAAGATTTTCTCACATGAATCCATAAATGTTATGCAACTCCAACAATCATTTAACCAGATAAATTGATTGTAAGCATCATGTGAAGAAAAAAATAAGTCAGAATGGCCAGGAACATTAAAAAAGAGGGAGAGGGAGAACATATCAGATATCAAAACACATTCTAAAGCTGCAAAAATTAAAACAATGTGATATTGCTGCATGGCTAGAAAAACAGATAAATAAAACAGAGTAAGAGTCCAGAAACATACCCAAATACATATAGGAATTTATAAATGATATAGCTGTAATTTTAATACAGTAGGTAAAAATAGGGACTATGGAAGTAATCATTTTGGATTACCTTGAAAATTATCTGGGAAAAATTTGGATTCCCATCATATATCTAGAGATATCAAGAAATCTAGAGATTAATGAAAATTTAGATGTTAAAAGGGGAATTATAAGAACTAGAAAAATATATGAGATTTTAAAAATTTAAGTAAGGAACTCCTTCCTAAGAATGAATAAAGTCATCAAAGAAAAGACTGATAGATTCAAATCAGTAAGAAAACCAACAACCCAGTAGGAAAATGGATAAAAGATATGAAAGAACAATTTCATAATAAGGGAAATACAAATAGCTCTCAAACAAAATTATATTCAACCTTATATATAAGGAAAATAGTAATTAAATAGTAATTAAAACTATAATGACATCATTTTTTGTCTTACCTATTACATAGTAATACATGTTGCATTGGCTAGAAACTAGGAAACAGGCTCTCTCATAACATTGCTGGTGGGAAGGTAATTTGGTACAGTCTATGGAGAGCAATTAGCAAGACCTTCAAAAATGTAAAATGCTGATACCCTTTGACTTTATTTATCTTAATCTTAAATGTACTCACACATGTGAAATGACTTACATATAAGGCTATCCATCAGAGCATTGTGTGTTGGAAACAACTTACAATCCTGCTAATAGACAATAGATATGGTATATCCATATTATGGACTACCGTGCAGTCATTAAAAAGAATGGGACAGCCCTTTAATATATCGCATATGGGAAATACATTGTTAGTTTGTGGGAATATGAGAATATGCATAACAATGAATGTAACATGTTGCTATTTGGGTAAACACAATGTATACATGTGTGTGTGCATCAGTGTACATGTATAGTGCATATGTATATACAGGCTAACATATAGAAGGGTCTCTGGAAGATACACAAGGAGCTGGTTACATTGGTTGCTTCAAATAAGGTAAACCAGGAGATTGGAGGAGACCAGAGAGAAGGATTCTTACTTTTGATGGTATCTTCTTTGATACCTCGCATTCTGTGCCATGAGAATGTATCAACTACTTTTTTTAATATGTTTTTTTTTTAAATGGCCATGGTTAATAATAATTTTGTGAGAACTTCTAATCTCACAACCTGATCTGAGAACCTGATCTCAAGATGGTTTCCACAGAACTGATTATCTCTTTTGTCAATGGGTAGCAAGACTACAATTGAAATGAGTATATATTTGCTGCTCTTTGTGTTGGTTCCTATTTTAAAGGACGACTATAAGTATTTAGGAACAATCCTTACATTTATGCAAAGTACATTCTCATATAGCATCCTGTTTTGGCCTCAGTGCAGTGCTGAGGTAGGTACTAACCAGACACAGAGCCCAGGGTGCCATCCAAAGTCTCACCATTAGTCATAACAGAAATCCTCATTAGAACATAGATTTTCTGTCTCTTAACCAATGGTTTTCCTTACTGTTCTTGCCAATATTATGGGTATTATGCTAATAAGAACTACAATTTGATTATCTGCTATATACCAGCCACTTAAATGTGCTATGTCACTCATTCTACCTGTTTTACTATCTTTATCTGTTTTATCATCTTTAACTTTTCAAATGAGAAATCAGAGCATCAGAGTTAAATTGTGCAAATTCATGTAACACAAATATAGAGCAGGGATTTGAACCCCAGCTTTCTTAACTTTGTGCCTTTTTCCTTTTCTGCTGTATTTTGCATCACTCTTTTCAAATGAACACCTGGTGGTATATATGTGTACCTCTCCCCTAAGTGAAATATTTTATTCAATATCTATTGATTGAGTGCCTCTTCTTGAGCCAGGTGCTGTGCACAGAGCTGGGTTATGGCATCTGTCCTCGTCATCAGAGTACAAATGAAAGTGGGTGCCATCACCTGCAAGATACGATGATCTTTTCACCTCCCTTTTCTGGCCTGGATTGCACTACATACTGAAGGCTCCCCATTGTCAGCAGCAGCTCAGGCAGGCAGTACCCTAGAGCTTCTTGGTCACTATGTGATTTATTTTTGTTTTTTCAAAATGAAAATGGCTTCATTGTTTTTTTAATTTTTTAGATTTTTTAATTCAAAAAATTTTAATTTTAAAGATAATATGCTTTCTTAAGGTGTTAGAAATTCAGGCAATAGAGAGTGATAAAGTGGAGAAAATTAAAATAACCCAAAAGTCCATTGCTATGACCTAAGTACTATTACCATTTTAACAAATATATGATCAGACTTCCTCCTGTGGAAAGAGGAACATATAGGCAGGCATCGTGTATATAGACTGAATCATTTTTGGGTGGTCTACTTTTTCCTACTTAATAAATCACAGTCATCCTATGTCTTTAAATATAGGCTGCATCATGATCAGCTTTAAAAGTGTATGGTGTGGGGCTCCTGGGTGGCTCAGTCGTTAAGCATCTGTCTTCGGCTCAGGTCATGATCACAGGGTCCTGGGCTCAAGCCCCACATCGGGCTCCCTGCTCTGCGGGAAGCCTGCTTCTCCCTCTCCCACTCCCCCTGCTTGTGTTCCCTCTCTCGCTGTGTCTCTCTCTGTCAAATAAATGAATAAAATCTTTAAAAAAAAGTACGGTGTTTTGCCATGTGGTTAAACTATGCTTAACTAATTTACTCCCCAGTTTTTGCTACTATAAAAGTACTACGATGTAAACTTTTTTACATACTATACACACTTTTCCCATTCCTTTTTTTCTTTTTTAAGATTTATTTATTTATTTTAGAGGAAGAGAGAGAGAGCATGAGCAGGAGGGGCAGAGAGAGAGAGAGAGAGAGAGAATCTTTGACCGACTCCATGCTGAGTGCAGAGCCCGAAGCCGGGCTCTATCTCACGACTGAGATCACAACCTGAGTCCAAACCAAGAGTTGGATGCTCCACCAAATGAGCCACCCGGGTGTCCCTGCCCATTATTTCTGAAGGAGAGACTTCTGTGAGTGGAATTGCTGGATCATTTGTAGTTTTTCTGAATGAACTTAGAAACTTGAGATTGAGGTCCCATTACAGATGCCATTAATAAAAAAGGATCTCCTGACTTTTCCAAATACTTCTGCTTACTTTTCCTAGTAGTGGGTGTTCCTGCCTTCAAACATCCACACTTTTATTGTGGTTTTTCTTACCTTGCCTCTATCTCTTCTCTGTCACTTCTACCGTTTCCTTTATATAACATTTACCTCTTGCGGAAAAAAAAAATAACAATAGTGACTTTGGAATTTGTTTTATCATAATTTTTCTTTTCAAATGGATTTCCATTTGTTGTGTCTGATTTTTCTTAGTGGAGACGGCAGAGGTCTGCTCAGAGCAGCTTAACGAAGCCATCTGTGTGTACGGAAAAGCAGAGACAATTAAAACCTGTTGACAACTTTGGGCAAAGCTGTGGGCCTCATGTTCTGTAATTTATGTGAAAAGCTGAAGAACAATCAGTTCAAGCTGGTTCTTCAAAAAGGCACAGCCTGTAACATGCTTTTGGCAGTTCAGTATCTTTGCACCGTAGCAAAGGGGTATCTGAGTCCAATGAATTCTGAGATGTGCAATAGGAGCTCATGAACAGGGCCCACAAAAACAAACACACATGTTGCCATGAAGAGAAAATGGAAGCTGCTGCTTTTTTTTTCTTTCTTTCAGTTTTTCATGTAATTCCATTTCTCCAACAGACAAGCATATGCATAGTGCTTCCTTCCTATTGCTTAGTGCTATTTTATGTCAGAGTATAAAGAGCCCATTCTGATACCTGCTGTGGGGCATGTCATCAGGGTTAAGGACACAGAAGGTGGCAAGGGTGCCTGGGGAGGCAGTGGTGTGTAGAAAGGACTTTATTTATTTATTTTTAAAGATTTTATTTATTTGACAGAGAGAGACACAGCGAGAGAGGGAACACAAGCAGGGGGAGTGGGAGAGGGAGAAGCAGGCTTCCCGCAGAGCAGGGAGCCCGATGCAGGGCTCAATCCCAGGACCCTGGGATCATGCCCTGAACTGAAGGCAGGTGCTTAACAAGTGAGCCACCCAGGTGCCCCGAAAAGACTTTATGTTTAAATCTCAGCTCTGCTCCCTCCCAGCTGAGCACCTTGGGCAACTCTCGTTTTCTACTTTTTTAAAAGAGGAGAAAAATCAGAACTGGCTACAGGATATTTGATGTTTGGAGGTAATATATATGAAGCTGCTTATACTTCCATCTTTCCTTTCTCATCTCCCCGTTACCTTCCACATTCTGTTACATGGTTCCCACCCTGCCATTGAAATTATGCTGGCCAGGTAAGCAGCACCACCTTTGTTATTAAATCAGTTTTGTCTTAGGTGTTTCTCAGGAACACTAATCAATTCCACCTTCTTGAAGAATTTCCTTCCCTTAACTTCCAAGAATCACACTTAGATTGCTTCCTTCTTCCTCTGTGGGCACTTCTCAGTTTCCAGGGTCTTCATCTCTTCCTCTCCCATATTTTATTCTAAAGTAGGTGGTACTCTGTTCTGCGTCTCCTTGTTCTTGTTTACACTTTTGCTGCAGAGTCCCATTCATATCTATGACATCAGCTGCCATCAATATATTGGAGTCTCCACTACAGAATTTAGGTTCAAACAACATATCCCAGTCAGTTCCCAGATGGCCACCTTGGGGACCACATGCTGGTGCAGGAAATGCTGAGGTCATCTCATTCACCATGCCCCACTTCCCTAGTCTATCCTCAGCTCCCTTCCCCTTTACGTGTCCAGGAGTCTCGGAGAATGGGCAGCCCTTCCCTGAGAGGGAAGAGTCTAGTCCAGCCTGGCCCTATCTTGCTTCTATGGGCTTGGTGAATGCCGCATGCCGAGCAGAGGCTAGATTTGGTGAGTTGATAAGTGTGAACAACAGACCAAATCCTCATCTCCACGGTAACCACTAGCGATTGAGTGGAGTCTTGCGCTGATGAAAGTGATGATTTGAGAGTGGGTTTCTCATTTCCCAGGGTTCCTGTCAAAGAAGGGGACTCACCCAAATTGGGCAAAGCCTGATAGATTAAAAATCATTCCATTTGCTCCCCCAGGTACTTAGTCAAGGCAACAGGGTCAAAGCAATGGGAGATGATTTAGTGTTAGTCACCTAATATCCTGAGATTGCATCTAATGCCCAGAGCAGCTAGACATTGAAGCATCTTTAATGACACAAGGACACACAGAACACAGATAAACAGAGGCATTTGAGTCTTCCCTTGAGAGGAGTTGAGGCTATTCAGAAATGTGGTGGCAACTGAGCCTCAGTAGAAGGTGGGACTACATAGAGAAAAGTGTTGCCTATGCTAGGAAAGCTGAACTGGTAGGTTGGTTCCAAATCATGATGCCAGCAGCTGTTACCATGGGTGTTGCTGGGAGTTCTTTTCCAGCAGATCTTGAAGTGCAAGCAATTCCTAGGCTGCTCCCATGAGATCTGGATTGGGATAGGCTCCAGGTTCGTAGTCCCCTTTGTGGTAGTCATTAATACCATTTACCCAAAATTTCCAGTTTTCCACCTCCCAGGTATAGGATGCAATTGCACTTTCTGACCCTCTTTTGATTTAGTGGGGCCACATCATTAGTTATGACCAATGACTTGTAAGCAGATGTGATGTGGGCCAGTTTTAGGCCAGAGCATATTGTGGCTGCTCCTTGATCCTCCAGAGCTCTCTTTTCCCTCTGCTAGATAGTGGCAAGGTTAGAAATACAGTTTCTCTGTCATTTTGGGTACTTGAGAGACCACAATGAGCAGAACCCTCTTCTGAACTACAATGGACACAGAAAAAGGGAGATATGGAACTTTTGCTATTACAAACTATTGGCATTGTTCATGTTATTTGTTACCACTGCAGAACCTAGCTTATCCTGACTGATCCATACTCTTTCCCACTCCAGCACATACTCTCTTGAATGTCATAAGCATCTTTTAAAACACATTTAAAACACAAGGGCTTATTATACCCCTCTGGTAAGACAGTGAGATCCACGCTTATCTGACTAAAGGGGGAACCAACCAAGATGATCTTCAATAAACAAGGAAGATCTGCATTAAGATGTTTCTTTGTTTGTCCCAGGACCATGAAGTTATTGGCAACTTTTCTCAATAAGGAAAAGAAAAATCTCTGGTAGGAAATGTTGTTAGGATATCTCGCTACCTTATTTCAGCTCAGACCTCTCTTGGGCTTCAGACATATCTTTAACTGCCCAGTACTTATTTTCACTTGGATATCTCACTGGCATCTCAAACTCAACATGTTCAATGGTAAACTCATTACTTTCACCCCAAAATATGCTTCTCTTACTGTGTTCTCTGTCTTAGTGAATGTTTTCATGCCCATACAATTGAAGTATCCTTGACTGCTTTGTCTTCCTTTGCCATCACACTAAATCTTTTGCCCAAACTGATGGTTTCTACCTCCTTGTGTCCCCACTACTGTACCCTATACTGGCCACCTTTCTGTCTTTCCTGGATCAGTATAAGCCTTCTCGAGGGTCTCCTTGTCCTCAGCTTCTCTTCTTTTCTATGCATGCTTTATATTGCAGCCAGAGTGATATTTCTACAACAGACCTGGTCAAAATATGCCTTTGTTGAAAGTCCTTTCATGGTTCCTCATTGCTCTTAGAAGAAAGATGAAGTTTGAAAATGTTGTCTTCAAATCCCTGATTTGGTTCCTGCTTCCCTCCCTGGTTGCACTTTGACTCATGCTCCACATTCACCCACACTGAACATAATTGAAAGTTGCATACTTTAGAAAACCCTCTCGGCCTTGTTCCCTCCAGCTGGAACAAACTTCTCCTCCTGTTTCTCAGCTAACAATCCTACTCATTTAACAGTCTTTAGCTTAGATCTTACTACCTCTGGGATACCTTCTTTAACCTACCCAGGCAGGAATAGGTGACCTCCTGTGGACTCCTTTTCTAACTTATTTTCATGCTTATTGCTCTATAACTCTGTCGTAATTACCTGTTCCTGCATATTACCCCTCACTGAAATAATACGTGCCAAGTGTTCACATGTATGTCATTTAAACCTCACAATAATCCCCTGAGATAAATAGTATTCCCATTTTAGACAAGGACACTGGGAATAGAGAATTAAGGTAAGTGGTTTAAAGTCAGTCAGCCAGTTAATGGAGATGTGGGTCTTGAACCTATAGGAGTCTGCATCCCAGGCTCTTAGACTTAACTGCCATCCTCTCCTAGACAACTGCAATGTTTACAGGGATCAATCAGTGTTGTTCATTGCTGTATTCCCAGTGCTGGGCACATGACAAATACTCAGTAAACTTAGCTGAATAAATGAATAAAAGAAACAATGGAAAGGTGCCTGGCAAATGATGGGGTCATAGGAAAAACTAACTATTATTTTTTTACAACATTTTTGCACAGCAAAGCAGAAAAAAAAAAAAGGGAAGAAAAATAAAATAGTACTAGCTCAGTTTCTAGATAGAGTATGGGAAACATACCAAGGGCACAGGAAACAGTGTCTGTACTACTTTTGAAATGGGGAGGCAGTTTTCCACAGAGCAACCTTGCTGGGCTCTGTGCCCTGTTCCCAGCCATTCAGGTTCTTACTCTATCTTGATAAACTGCTGTGTCACAAAAGAACCGTCCCAGTTTCAGCACCATATATTTCTTTTAGGACAACAGGCTATTACAAAAGTTCTTCTCCTGAAATAAAAAGAAAATCAGTGCTTACAGGGAAAAAAAAAATATTTTCAGTAAGTTCAATACCAACTTGCATTTGGCTAATGTTTAGATATAAGAAAACTAAAATTTTTAAGTAGAAATTTGTGTAGAGCAGGTGATGCTGGTAGGGTTTTTGGTACTTCTGAGTCCATATCATGGTAAAGATGTTTTAGGGTGAGATTTTAAATTATAAATTGAGGACTTCATCCAAGTAACACATGCATGTGTCAAATAAAATCATATGCAGGATTATAATGAAGAGCTCTGGTCTCCTGACACCTCCATTATCACCCCAATCCCACTATGTAGAGGCAATCTTGTACCCATTTCTTTTTGTTTTTCTGGTGGACTAATGCCCCATTTCTAAATGTTATGCTTATTACTGCCATATTTCTCCATGCACATATTACTCAATTTCTTTCTTTGTCACACTGAGTGTGATGGGCCCTTGCTAGGTTCCTGACATTCTACATCAATGAATACCTTTTTTCTGTTTCTATTCCTCTGTGGGAGATTTCCACTGTTATGGGTTCCACCTCCCCAAGGTAGAAGCCAAAACTCATTCTCCAGCCTCGCTTGCTTGAAAGAATCAAGTTTGTGGCAGTGACCAGCTCTACCAGCATAGGCTGTGACCTAACAGAGAGCAGAATGAGGAAATGGGTATTAGGAGGTCCACTTTCTTTGCTGAGTGTGGTAGCATGGCTTCAAGCTGGTGGGGGCAATAGTGGCAGAACATCTGTCATCCAAGCCTGAGTGGCACTAGGAGAGGCTATGGAGTCTATGCCAGTAGTTGGGGTGGAGGTGGGGAGATTTCCTAAGAGCAGCCCCACACAAAACCACTCCTGCAGGGGTGCCTGGGTGGCTCAGTTGGTTGAGCCTCTGGACTCTTGATTTTGGCTCAGATCAAGATCTTAGGGTCATGAAATTGAGCCCCACCTCAGGCTCTGTTTAATGTTAGGCCTCCTGTGCCCCCTCCTGCAATGTAGCTGGGCTCCCCGTTGTGTGAAACTGTGTAACTAGTTCTTGAGCCTTTAAGGGGACTCTGATTCCCATACCCTGTAAGGAACTTATTTTCTGTTTAAACTAGTCATCCTGACTTCTGCTGCTTGCAGTAGAGAACTAACTGGTCCTTTTGACCAGAATATTGACCACTGCCATAGGAGATGAGGGTTTATTTTGTTGTTCATACTCACCTTCCTTTCTCCTTTCTTTTCAATTTTTGGTGATTATATTGTACCTTTATGGCAATAAATATTAATAATAAATCTCCATTTATTATTCCATAAACTTTATCTCTTTTGTCCAGGTTTATTAAAATATAATTGACATATAGGCTTAAGGTACACATGTTGATATAAGTGCAGAATGAATCACCACTATAGAGCTAGCTATTACTTCTATCTCATCACATAATTACCACTTCGGTGGAGAAAACATTTAAGATCTACTTTCTTAGCAACTTCCAATATATATAGTACTGTATTATTAAGTATAATCAACATGCTGTACATTAAATCCCCAGAACTTATTCATCTTATAAATGCGAAGTTTTGTACCCTTCGGCCGACATTTCCCGACCCCAGCCCCTGGTAACTGCCACTCTGCACTCATAAATTCTCTCTTGATTCGACACTCCTGGGACCATAACGCCCTACCCTTGCCTCCATCTCCTGCTGCCCTCCCACTTCCCATCCTCTGGCAACTGTGGCTACGCTTTCCACTTTGTCAAGGTTGAGAACATTTCTATTCTACTCTACGGTGATAATTAAATCTTCTGTGCTTTATCTCTCTGTGGATTCTAGAACTGGAAAACTAATAAGCAGCATTGACATTGTTAAGACTATATAAATGTTGACTTCAAAGGCAAAGAAGAAGCTAAGGATTACATGTCCTGTTCGACAGGTCTAATGTCATGATTCCTGTGCACTCAAAGCGAGATGTTTCTCGCCTTCAGGTCACATGGATTTTTCTGTTCTTACATTTTATCGGTCACTCAAAATTAAGTCATATTTTTTTCCCTTCATTTTTGGAACCTGACTTTTTTTTCTTTATGTTTACCAGGTACTTCTAAATGGAATTCTTTTTTCTTACCTAAAAAAGAACCATAGGTCTCCATCACAACCTCATATATATCCAGCCTTTCGATCCTGCTAATTACTATTACGTAGAATCCCTTTATTCCCTCATGGCCCCCCACAATATGGTCCCTCCCAGAATGTTCTAATCTGGACTTGTCTATGTCTGCTGCGCAGCCATCATCCTTGGGCTTCTCTTCAGTGGCTTCTTGGATTCAAGGCCAGTCCTACATTCCATGTCAACTTTTCGGTCTTCTCCTTGGTTTTACTGGGATATATACTCAGAAGACCTCCTAAGACAGAAAATATGGCACAAAAACTGGGCTTTTGTATGTCCGAAAATATCTTTGTTTTACTCTACACAAGGCAAGTTTGACTGGGTATGGAATTATGTGTTCAAAATATTTTTTTCCCCCATAGAACTTTGAAAACATTGATTTGTTATCTTCTGATTTTAATGTGACAAATGAAAAGTTGGGTGGTTCCTTGCATTTTTCTCTGCAAGTTTTTGTGATTTTTTTTTCAGTCTTTGATGTTCTGAAATTTCAAAAGGATGTGCTAGCTGTGTAGCTATTTTCATTCATCCTGCTCAATGGATTCATCAAATGTGAAGATTTGCCTTTCTTCTATTTGAAGAAATATCCTATTATTTCTTTAAAAAATTCTCCCGTTCATATTCTCTATTCTCTTTTTTTATAATTCCTCTTATCCAACTGATGGATTTTGGCAATTTCTATGCTAATCCTCTATACGTTTTATCTTTATCCCTCAAGTTTGCTGTTTGCTTTTTTTAGAATTTATTAATATTTTTAAGATTTTATTTATTTATTTGAGAGAGAGAGAATGAGAGAGAGAGAGAGAGAGCACGCACACAAGAGGGGGAGGGTCAGAGAGAGAAGCAGACTCCCCGCTGAGCAAGGAACCCGATGCGGGACTCGATCCCTGGACTCCAGAATCATGACCTGAGCCAAAGGCAGTAGCTTAACGAACTGAGCCACCCAGGCACCCTCTTTGCTATTTGCTTTTAACCCTAGGAGAGATTTTTGGCTTTATAGTTCAGTTCTCCTGTTGAATTTCATATTTTAGGTACTATATATTTAATTTATAAATAGTCTTCTAACTGTTCTCCTTTCAATCATACTATTCTTGTTTTAGGAATACAATGTCTTCTCAAATATCTTTGAAAATATTCATTAAATACTTTAAAAATATCTTTCTAGTTCCTGAATTATTTCTGTTTCCTTGAGACTTTTGGCCTTTTCATTTCCTTCTGGTAATTTTCCTCAAATATCTAGTGATCTTGTTTGTAGATTCATATTTATAAATGAAGGATTTCTTAACGATCGCTATCCATTGTTGGTTTCTTCTGAATTAGGATTGATATGCTTTTTGATAGGATTGTCTGGTGAATGGGAAGGGAGATAAGAAACTCTATATGAATGCACAAGGCTAGCTAACAGGCAGATTTTGCTTTAGGATGTATACATGGGGAACTGGGCTTTAGTTAGAAATTCTGTTTCATCTCCTCCCACCAAATGTCAGAACAAGGAGTGCTTTACTCTTAGACCAACACTCACACTAAAATACAAATTCCTCTTCAGCCAATTCATTCATTACTTTAGAGAAGAAACTCCAGTTATTTTTCCTCTCACTTCTGGAAGTAAAAACCTGGTTCCCTTTGTTCTATCTATGTGTATGGGGGGTGGGCGGAAGAGGGGACTACTAACCCTTCACCTAGATATCCACTGGCATTTTGCCAGGATAATTGGCAGCTGCTTCCCCTGAAATTCCCCTCATACTCACATTTGGACTTTGGCTTCTTCTGCTCTGTCTCATCCATTGACATATTGCCATCTGCTTTCATATTCAAGAAATGTGTTGAAGTCTTTCATCTACAATCGACCTTCCTTCCCAATTTCTTCATTGTTACAGATTTATTTCTTCTTGCACTCCAACACTGTCATTTTAGTGAAATCTCTGGCAAGGAGAGTATTATACTCACGTGCCCAATCAACCATCTTGCACCAGACACTTCCTCACCCCATGGTGGTGTTTTTAAAATGAATTTCTTTGTTGAAAGTCTACTCATCTCTTATTTGTATTTCTACTGCATAACATGTTATTTCTGGAGACAACAATAGGATCTTGTTAGGAAGAAGAAAGCAAGAAAGAAGAAAGTCTTAAAAGGAAGCAAAAAAATGAAATAAATTTAGATAACAAGTAATATGAAACCTTTCTTAACCATTTGTGATAAGCAGTTACAAACAGCCTATGTTATTAATCTCACTAAAGGACCTTTGTCTCACGGACCAATTTACCATGTGCCACAAAGATTATCAAGTGAACAACTTCCAAGAGAAACCTGATCCTACATACAGGAGGCAAGTGTACTTGCCAGCAGCGTTTCCAGAATACAGAAAACACATGCTGCAGAGAGTCTGTAGGAAAATACAGATAAACCAATCCCACTCAAGAACCTACTTGGTTACAAGACTGCAGAACACTGAAAGAACAACTGTAAGGCTCAGTTTTGAAAAGTGTACCTTCTACTTTACTTAATTCCTTTCCTTGAACTTAATTCTGATCCAAAACTCTATTGCAATTAGGACAGCAGAAAATGTAATCTCAGTTGCTACTGTAGTCTTTTGTCTTACTAGGCCTACAACAGAATCATGGTGCCCAGATATGGAAAGAAGCCAGTCCACCCACCTCATGAATGTTGGTGTCTTCATTGCCCTGGAAATCCAATAGACCTTAGTTATGGGTGTTGGTCCAGAAAGGAAATTCAGCACTTTAGGTATTGTCTCCCTTTGAAGTCTAGTTAGCCCTTGGAAGTCTTGCCTTGGAGTGGTATGGGGTCTCTCCTTCTTAAGAGACCTGTAGACCTTTTATCTCTTTCTAGAACACTCTTTCTATTGAGATGTGTTGATGTAATTTACTTAATTCATTGGGGTTTTAGGAAATACAAAAGTTAAGTCAGTAGACCATTCCTGTCTTTTGTACTTCCTTGAGGCAATTAATCCAGAATATGGGTACAGGGAGTGAGGGGGAGCAGGAGATACAAGAGGGAAAGAGGGCAAATACCATAAGGAAAAAATCAGTCAATGTTTCAAAAATATCCTCATGCCACAATATGTACATTCAAACATAGAAGTATACTGGGTGTGTTTTGTGGAGGAATACAGAATGGTGTCCAGCCCCAAATGGATTTGGAGGGTTAGGGTAGGGCAGGAATGGGAGATGAATAGGAAAGATATTTTTGAAGACAGCTCCACAGAAATTACAACAGAGTCTCTTGAAGAATTTGAGTATAAGATGAAAATAGCCTCCAGTTGTAGTGGGTTGGTTGTTAGCCATGCTTCCTCTCACAGGGCTTTGTTAAAGGACTTTTGCCAAAGTTGTGTCACACCACAGTCAGGAGAAATCCTGAGCCCATGACTAATGTTCCTGGAGAATTTGTGAATATGCAGAAAGGTCATGTTGTGTGAAAATTTCTCTAATCATTATAGAGGAAGAACAAACATTCCTGGAAAATCTTGTGGTTACAAAAAACCAGTGTCTATAACATTCATGCCATTGCTACAGGACAGCCTTGGGGAGCTGTCAGCCAATTTCATCCAGTATTCCAAGGAATCTCTAAATTTTAAGAGGGTTCAGTGTGATCCCATTTATATCCTACAGTGATGTCTATTCACTTAAGAACTATAAAGATTCATTTTGTTCAAGGAAAAAAACATTGAAGGTGATTATGAATACTTAATAAAACATGTTCTCAAACCAAGCACGTGGATCTCTTCTCACACACACTGAATCCTCTGCATGCTTATGGCTCAACATGGCCAGCAGCCTCAAGTCAACAAGACTTTATCTTGGCTCCTGATAGTAACTGACCCAATCACTCAGTGTGCTGAATCCAACTTTTCATGAAAGAGTATCTGATTGACCAGGGTTGAGTTGTATCCACCATTGCCTATGGTGCTATTTCCCATATTAGTTTATTGGTAAAAACACAGTGGTCAGCTCATATCCCTTAACCAAAGCTATAGATGTGGGCAGAACTTTTGTAAGAGCATGAAATCAGCTAGACAATGACTAGCCTTTTCAACAGTCTGTTCATCCACAGCTAGTCCCTTGATGTTTTTGTGTAGATACTAGGAAATTATCTTATTTTAGTGCATCCTGCCTTTGATTTAGAAATATTCAATATTTTCTATTTCTGATTCCATATGTGGTCCCACATTCATTGATGGGATGAATAGAAGATTGTCTTAAAGGATCATTTTAGGAAGTTCTACAAGATTTTCAATAACTAAGGAACCCCTTGATGGTATTATTGTTTCATTAAATTAAAGGGTGGGTGGTCACACACATGCCTGCATCAAAATTAAATCAAGGGCTATTATTCATCAGAGGCCTATTTAATTTCTACTTGAACCTCTTTTCCCAGAGGCAATAATTACTGAATAACTTTATTGCCCTGTGGAGAAAGGCATTCCAGGGCCTCAGGGCTCACCAAAATGAATGTGGTTTCTATAAAGTCTAGCAGTTCTTGACTCCTACTTCTCCATGCCACGACATGTCAATAAATACAGACCACCATTTTCTCTGTGCTATTTTCACTGCTACCAGTTTTGCGTTTTAGCACAAGAGCTGTTCTTAGCCAGAAAATGCCAGATGGCACTGAGGAATCATTCGTACTATTCCAGAGCAATGTCATCTGCAGAAGAGAGCCAATAGCTAATTGACAAAGATACCCTTGCTGTTTTTATAGAAGTCAAGATGTCCTATTTCTATCACTAGGACTTTCCTTTTGCAATTGGCTTGAGTTTCAAACTCTCTTTGGAACTTTATTGTAGGCATAATCCTCCCCAAATCCTCTCTTCAGATGCTGCTGTGCAGGGCCTTCTCCTTCGGATGATTTCCCTTTACTTTGCCAGCTTTAGATGTCCATTCTCCTCTCCCCTCAAGTTATTTCAGCATTCCTTACCTGCATTCTTTGATAATTATCATTTGTTATTTGGAATTTTTAGCTATCTTTTTAAAAAATAGATCTACTTCTTATCTTCACAACCAGCTGATGAGATCCTTCTAGAAGACAACTAAACATTTTGTTTCTTTCTTCCTCTGTTGCGGCCTCCATAGTGATTCTTGTTTAATAGGTACCTAATTAATATTTGTTGATTGAGAGATTGTTACTCTGAGGTTTGCTCTATCCAGATCAGAAAGTTCAGAAGAACAGAGTCCTATAGTGTATGATGAAGTCAGGAATTAAATAGTAAAGTTTATCAAAATTACAGAGTAGATTTCCCCAGAAAATTGTTTTATTTAGTCAATCATTCAGCTAAGTCACAGAAAACAGTGGCCGGGAAATTACTCCTCACATCTCATTCCCAAGTTTACCTGTGAGTATGGCTCAAGTCCAGTGATTTCCAATTGTCTGAATGGATTTGCTATAATAGAATCACACATGAAATTTGCTGCAATAGAATCATGTCCACATTTCTGAAACAGAATATCACAGTGGTATTTAGAAATTTAGCAAACACCAGAGGTGATACTGTTGATAGTTTGGAAAATATTGTTCTAGAACAGTGGTTCTCAAAATGTGGGCCCAGAGTAGCAGCATCGCCATCACTTAGGAGCTTGTTAGAAATATAAATCCTGCAGTCCCAGAGAGCTAATCAGAAACTCTGGTGGCCCAGCAATTGTATTATGTCCCTGATGATTCTGAAACATACTACAGTGTAAGAATCAATGGTATAGGGACTTCTTATGATTATAATAATCTAATATTTCTAGGAAGCCACCTGGATAAAAAATTGGTCTGATTGTTTAAAATATGTGACACTATTAACAATTTGCCATTTGTTTATTTAACAAATTTTTGCTAAGTGGCTCTTATGTGTTAGGTACTATGCTGGAAATAAGAAGATGAATAAGAAATAGTTTTTGCCCTAAGGAATTCTCAGACTCAAAAGAAATATGAATATATAAACAAATAATTGTGATTCAGTGTGTTCAGTGTTACTGAAGATTAATTTTGTAAAAGATTACTTTTGTTGTGTAGAAGATTAATTCTATTATGAGGGATGTGGTTCATGGAGGATTTTTGAATTCTAAACCAGTTTTGAACACTGATGAATATACATATTTCTTTTTTTTTAAGATTTTTTTTTTTTTTAGAGAAAGAGAGAGAATGCACATGAGTGGGGGAGGGGCAGGGGAGAGAGAGAGAGAGAGAGAATCTCAAGCAGACTCCATGCTGAACATGGAGCCTGATTCAGGACCCAGTCTCACGACCTTGAGATCATGACCTGAGCTGAAACCAAGAGTTGTATGCCCAACTGAGCCACCCAGGCTTCCTGGCTATATAGATTTCTATGCATAGAAATCAGATAGGTATCAAAACAGTCATTTATGACTTTATGTGAGGATCTGTGGGTTGCAGCAAGAGGATAACTGAGTTTGAACTGTATTTACCTAGTCAGAAATGTGACCATAGCCAGTCTCCTCTAATATCAAGTACAAGTAAAGCAAGAGTCCAAAAGAAAAGGAAGTCACAAGAGAGTCTGAGCTTTAGTATTAACTGTATCCACTGGAGATAGATGGGTTCACTAATGCTATATTTTTACATGATACCTTTTAGAAGCACTAAATGAGGGAGGAGAGAATACCTGGAATTATGGTTCTTATATTATTCCCTTCTGGGAATGAAGTGTAAGGTTTGTTTTGTTTTGTTTTGTTTTCTCGAATAAGAACAGATGGGACTGAGCTGTCAAGTACCCTTCACCAAAAACCAGGAGTTTGTAGTCAGATGAACAGAAGGAAGGGAGCATTTAAGATGGAGGAAATAGTACATGCAAAGGTCCTGGGGCCTAAAATAACATGGGAAGTTTGTATAAGCATGGAATGGAATTTGGTTGTTTAGTTTTTGGTTTTTCTTTCACTTAGGGTTAGGAGACTAAATTTATTTTTTCCAGTTTTATTGAAAAATAATGGGCCCATATCACTGTACAAGTTTTGGGCATACAGCATGATGGTTTTATTTACATATATTGTGAAATGATTACCACAATAGGTTCAGCCAACATCCAGTTTTCATATTGATAAAACAAAAAGAAAATAAAGAAGAAAAAAATTAAAGGAAAAAAATTCTCCTTGTGAGAACTCTTAGGATTTACTCTTTTAACATCTTTCCTATAGATCATGTAGCAGTTTTAGTTATAATCATCATGTTGTACACTATACCTCTACTACTTATTTATAACTGGAAGTTTGTGTCTTTTGACCACCTTCCCCCAATTCCCCCTCTCCCTCCCCTCTGCTTCTGGTAACCACAAGTCTGATCTTTCTATGAGTTTGGTATTTTCTTATTTTAGATTCCACATATAAGTGAGATCATAAAATATTTGTCTTTCTCTCTCAACCTATTTCACTTAGCATAAGGCCTTCAAGACCCATCCATGTTGTTGCAAATGGTAGGATTTCCTTTTTTTTTATTAGGTGAATAATATTCATATATTATATATATACATATACCACATCTTCTTTATCCATTCATCCACACTTACATTGTTTCCATGTCTGGGCTAATGTAAATAATGTTGCTATTAACATGGGAGTGCAAATATCTTTTTCAAGTTAGTGTTTTCACCACCTTTGGGTATATTCCCCAAAGTGGAATTGCTGAATCATATGGTAGTTTTATTTATAATTTTTCTGAGAAGGCTTCATAGTACTTTCCATATTGGCTGTACTAAGTTACAAACCTTAAATTTATTTTATTTTTTATTTTTTTAAGATTTTATTTATTTGAGAGAGAGAGAGAGAGCATGAATGGTGGGGAGGGGCAGACGGAGAGGGAGAAGCAGACTCCCTGCTGAATAGGGAGCCTGATGCGGGGCTCAATCCATCATGACCTGAGCCAAAGGCAGACACTTAACCGACTGAGCCACACAGGTGCCCCCAAAATTTATTTTAAACATTAGAAAAAGAACTTTGTTGGTTTTATAATGGAAATATCTGAGAAGATCACCATGAGTAATAATAGGAGACTGATAAACTGTGATACAGATGAAAAAAATGCACTCATATTGTACAACTTTATATTTGTTTTCTTTATATTTCACATTATTTATATTCACAGGTTAGTTATATTTAAATCTTATTTCTTTATTTATTTTATTGATATAAGAACCAGAAAACAATGGGAAGGCATTCACCAAAGTTAATAGTGAATACTTGTATAATGTGAAATTAGTGACTATTTTCATTTTGTTTTGCTGTGTGATTTTCCCTGATTTTTCAGCTTTTGGCAGTGGGTATGTATTGCTTTTAAGAGGTAGAGCTTCCCACTTTTCTGATGAATGAGTGTGGGTGATCTGTCATTTTGTCTTAATTGTCAGCCTGGATGATGACCCTGGCCATCAATAATAATCATGGACTGGGCACAGCAGTTATAATTTGAGGAGTTTCACTTGTTGAACATAGAACCAATTGCAATCTTTATTTTTCACCATTTTATCTGTTTTCTGTAAATTCAGGGTTTTTAAAAAAATTAAATAGATTCAATTCAAAAATAAATTTCAAACAAAGTTGTTGTAACAACTCTTTCTAAACCTTTTTGAATTTGGGGATTTGGGAATTGTTAAAAGCAGCATATTTCCTTCTTAAAGATTCTTTGGTGAGGAAGTAGATTGGATTCTTTCTTTAACCTCCTTTTATAGGTCTATTTACTTTTATATAGTTCAACGAAAGAGATATTAATGTTTCTTTTCCTTTTTGTTTTGCTGAAACAAATCTTAAAAGTGAAGTCTCCAGTAGCAAATCTTAAGAATTTTTCCCTTCTATTCTGCCTTTGTTCACATTTTCTGAATTAATTTCTCTTTTTTCAGAAATCTTGGGGATGCATGTGACTTTTCCCTTACTTGTGAAATGACAACTTTGCATTTTTTCCAGACTGGCCTTAGTCTACCCATATTCTGTCATGAATTGCTATGTCCACGGAAGCATAATTCTTAAGGGCTGAGGAATGAACAGGGTCTTATTTAGAACTAGTTTTCTGGTTTATTGCTCATGGCCATGTCACGCAGTCTTTTCAATCAGGATGGAAACACCCAGCAGCTGGGTGTCCATCTGCCAATTCATCAATTTGAGAAGCGAATCTGTTTCCGTCCAAATCATTGTGTGCAAGGCATGGGGGTTGGTTCTGTGCCCACAGTGACTTCCTCCACAGTTTCTTTTCCAACCACCCCACCCTGTCCCATAGTTGGTGAGAAAGAGCTGTCCTTGTCACTGTCTTCTCAGGCATATCTTACACCCAGCAGAACAAACCAGAAACCCCATGATGGGTGGGATCTCCTCCAAGAGAATGGAAGCAACAGGGTGGGAACAGAATCCAAGCATAAGAAATGGCAGACTTGACACTGGAATTTTGGTGACTGTGGACAGGTCATTTCACCTGTCTGTCCCTCAACGACCTCCTCTGGAAATAGCATATCAATCCCACTTGATGTGGAGGCACTGGGGCTTGAGTGAATCCTGATGGGGAAGTGTTGGACACGTGGGGAGGACCACCCAAATATCAGCCTAAAAAAGATACTGGCTAGCAAGGGCCATATCCTGAGAGCACGTGGACATAGATTAGACAGGGTCTGGAATATTTGTAGGAAACTGAATGAGGAGATGAAGAAAAGGCACATAAGGAATGCTCTGTTCACTTCAGCTTCCTCATAACCCTACGAGGTATGTGGTCTTATTTCACAGATGAGTTAACTGAGACTCACAGAGACTAAATAATTTGGATGAACAGAGCAATCCAATGGCATAACTGCTAATTTAGGGGTGTCTGATTCTGAAGCCATATTCTTCCTATGATATAGATAGACTATGTGCATGTGTGTATGTGTGTGCATGTGTGTGTGTGTGTGTGTGTGTTTAACACTTGCAGCTGGGCAAAGTATTAAATGTGCAAATCAAGATTAATATTGATAACTGTATCAGAGGTGTAAGTGGAAAGAGTTTATTGGAGGTGCTGTTTATAGATGTGGGGACAGAATTGAGGGAGCCACAGGGAGAGACTGGCACTCAGGGACAAGCACCAGCAGAAAGCAGTCTGCAGCCCCAAGCCTAAAGGACCAGCAGATTTCTAGCCTTGCAAGAGGGGCTCCAGCAGGAGCTGTGGCTGCAGAGACAGAGGCCTGGCATGGAGGGTGATCAGAGGGGAATCAATATCCTGATCTGACCAGTCTCTCCTCCTACCCTCCCATTTCCTGGCAGTACCTCCCCTACTTAACCAGAAGCTAGGACAAGAGGTCCTGGCTGTTGCAAGCCATTGAGGCTGATGCCTTGGGGCCCAGGAGAAGGGCAGAGAGTGAGGGGGAGAGGAAAATGGAAAACACTAGCACAGTAATCAACCACAAGTGTGGCCAACTTGGAGTCAAATCAGAATTGCAGTGATGAAAGAAACAGTGCAACTTAAGAACATAAGAAGGGAAAATAAAGTGGACTTGGAAGCCACAGCTTCATCAGCAGGGAAAGAAGTGGACAGTGAAAGGGAGACAAGAATCATCACTAGGGCCATGTGAAATATACTGGGTTGTTAGAGAGACTAAAAATATTCCCGGCCAAGTGGTCTTATGCTAGGTTTCCACCCTGGATGGATGAATGATTGAGGCCCGAGACCACTTAGAACCCTGCAAAGATGAAGCATAGTATCATCTTAATAGGGCCCTGCTTGAGAGAGATGCTGGTGATACAAACATCCCTGCAGTGCTGGATACCAATCTCCTGTTGGGTGTAATTAGTCAAGTGACTTTCGCTGGAATGAGCGGTTTGGAAATGGAATGCCAAGTTTGGTTAGTAGGTACGTCAATCTCTGCTAGTTCCATATTCTGAACCCTGTGCTCATTCTACAAGAATTGCGCTGGTTGCAAAATTTAAAACAGGAAGCATGAAGTGCTGGGTCTTCACTCTGAGACAAGACCACGATCTAAGCATGGTGGTACCTCCATGGTTTTACAGGGCAGCAGATCCAGCAGGATGACTTGTTCGAGCAACCATATTTGTTGAGCTCCTGCTGTATAGACTATGCTAAACTATGTATAAACTTTGATGTGTGCACTAGTTTCGTAGAGCCGCTGTGACATATTACTACAAACTGAGTGGCTTAAAACAATGGAAATTTGTTCCATCACAATTCTGGAGGCTAGAAATCTGAGATCAAGATGTTGGCAGCGCCATGCTCCCTTCAGTGGTTCTAGAGGAGACTCGTTCCTTGCCTCCTCCAGCTTCTTGCATCTCTGGATGGTCCTTGTCTTGGGAAAGCCTCTCTCCAATCTTTGCCCCCACCTTCACGTGGCCACATGTCCATTTGAGTCTCTTTATGTCCAAATCTCTCTCTCCTTTCCCTTACAAGGATACCAGTGATCGGATTTAGGGCTCACCCTAAATCTAAGAAGATTTCATCTTGAGATCCTTCACTAATTACATCCACAAAGACCCTATTTCTAAGGACACATTCTGAGGTTTCAAGTGAACATGGGTTTTGCGGGGGGACACTATCTAACACACTATGACATGATTTAATTTGGGCCTTGCTGTTACGAACTTCAGTGTTATTCCCCCATATATTCCTTCTTTGTTCCCATTTTTCTTAGTTATGGGCAAAGCATTTTGTGCGTGTATGTGTGTGTGTTTTCATTCACTTTGGAATAAAATGAGTGCTCTGTCCACCCCTCTGTCTTTCCTAAATTGTCTTATTTCATCACAGAATTTTCATATTCTTGCTTGTACTTACTTTATTTCTTATAATAAAAAAAAAATCTTTTTAGCAGTTAACGTTCAGCCTCCACGCTTATCCATCCCCCAGGGACATTCTCAATGGCCCGTTTTCACCGAAGGTCTGCAGACCACTCACAACATCATTAAATTGGAAATGGAGAACCTTTTTCTTGAGTTCAAAATGGTTTCATTTTGTGGCAAATTGATTTCTTGCTTCTTTCTGCAGTCTGGCCTGGTTGGGAGGGGTGGGTTCATTCATCAGGTAGGGAGTTTCCTGCAAATTTACAAAGTTTCCACCTCTAACCCTCCACCCAAACAGACATCAGACTCACCAGGAAATCTCAAACATATAGAACATTAAGGGTGTCACTCAAGGCCCTGAAGTAACAATATTAAGAGAAGAACAATATGCATGTTTGAATTTTCAAATCTAGAGTATTTCTGCCTATTATTTCATGTCCTTTGGAGAGGTGAAATTCTGGGGCCCTTCTCAAACCCAGGGCAAGCCTGATCCTTCCCTGGTGATTCTGTTGTGAAGAAGAGCAAAGGTAAACCAATTGCTACTAACAGTGGTTAAAAAGAGAGTGCTGAGTACTTTTGATATGCTAACAAATAGCTTTAAGCAGAGTTCCTTGATCACTTCTTTTAACCACCCTGTGAGGAGGCCACAGATTCACAGGTGGGGAACCCAGAGGCTTAGAAGGTTAAGTACCTTTGCATAGTAGTAATTTCTCAGGACTCTCATTTCCAAATTTCCCATTTTTTCCTCCTGTCAGTCAGGGTCCCTGTAGGAAACAGCGGCTCACTCAACTTTAGTTAATTCCAGGAAGGTTTATTTGGAAAAGGACTATTTATTAAGGTGTGGAGAGTAGAGAAGAACCACAAGGGATAGGCTTAGTAGCCGCTGAGCTGTTGCCACCCAAGGCCCCAGAGACATAGAGCCATTACCAGAGACTGTAGGGGAAGACCCGAGAGAAGCCATAACTTTCAGTCAGAGGATAAGCCAGCCTGAAGTGACCTTGGAAGGATAATACATACTTTGACCCCACTCTCTCTTCATGTAAGCTATCAAAGACCTTCAGAAGTGTCTAGGGAGAGTGACCACCAGCTTGTTCAGGTTTGCCCAGGACTTTCCCAGCCTTAGCACTGAAGGTCTCTCATCTCTAGGACCTCCACAGTCCCAGGCAAACCAGATCTATTGCTCATCCTAACTCTCAGGCTCTGAGCCACAGATGCTGCCTAGGTTACCCCCAGAGAGACACAGGGGCATGAAGAAGCCTGACCCCACCCATCCATCTATGGGCCTCATTCATTAGCTTAACTAGTATTTACTGTGCCAGATACTGTTCCAGCCTTTGGGGAGTCAGCAATAAATGAGATGCAGGTCCTACCTCATAGATAATGAGGGAGACAGGAACAAGGAATAGAAATAAACAAGGAAATAAATATATGATGTAATTTCAGCCAATGATAAATGCCATGAAGAAAACGGGGTTCTCAAGGTGCAGACTGGAAGGCTGTGACTACGGGGGTGCACTCCTTTAGACAGGGTGGTCTCTCTGAGGAGATGCCAGCAGGTATATTCCTGAGTGAAGACGTTTTGCCCATTCCAGAATTTGAGCTGGTGGAACTGCTTGTGGATGCTCGTTCCTGCTCTCCCATCTTTTGTGGCTTTCCTTCGGCTCTCACTTTCTCCCTCAAGCTTTTTCTCAACTCCCTCTGCTCCTTTCTGCTCTCCTTGAATCCCAAAGATGGAACATGCCTCTGCTTTATCCAGTAATTACAGTATGGGACATAGAAGGAAGAGAAGAGAGGATTCAGAAGCCTGAGCCTACAGAGGATAAACTCTCATATCTAAATTTTACTTTCTGGGATTCTAGCTCTTCCTTCCCAAAGAGTACATTGTAGCCCCTGGGTTCTGTCCCACTGTCATGAAATCAGAGTCAGCAGACCAGAAAGCATTTTCAGAAGGCGCTCAATGCAGGGATGAAGGCCTCGAGACGTTAAGGACTAGACCAAGGTTTCCAAGGGAACCAGTATTACTGGACTTCTCTGGGGGGGGCGGTTCACATTTGCCCCTAGATCTACCATTTCTATTGCCCAAAGAGATACAGGGAGCCATGCTGAAGCTCAGAGATCCCCTGATATTTTGTAGTACCCGTGGAGAAAATATTTATAACTTCATTCTAAAAGGAAAGAAAAAACCAACAACCTTGTTTTATCTCAAGATTCCCCCTCTTCGTTCAATAACCATGAAGCCAATACAACATTATCAAACTTCCTTTGCCTCTGGAATTTAAAAGAACATAACAGGCAGTAATTTGCTGGCTTGTTCTTAGACCACAGGAAACCACTTGTCACTATCCATTCACAGCTGCTTTTCAAGAATATTTTCCTTGTCTACATTAGGAAGAAATAGATGACAAAGCAAAACTAAAAAGCTACTTGTTATATTCCAGTCAGAGAAAATAAACTAAATTTTCCTGGATGACCATGCACTTGCTTGTGACATATATTCATGTGTTTGCACATGGCTTGTTTATATATTTATTTATCTGTATATTTATTTATCTATTTATATTTGGTTTGTTGGTTTTGCATTACAGATACATTAACCCAGATATATTACAGGAGTGCCTAGATTCTGAGTGGTTTCTCCAGGGAGTAGTAGTTACGGTAAATCATAAGCCACTGCCTGCAGGATTTGGTAATGTTCTCTCTCTCCCTCTGTCTCTCTCTCTCTCTCTCTGTCTCTCTCTCTATACACATATATATGTATATATACATACACATACAAAATATATATAATATGTATACATACACATACATATAAAGTATACATAATATACAAAGACATATAAAGGATGTATAATATATATGTATGTCAGTACATAGAGAAGAGAAACTTAACTTTTAAACTTATGGATCTCCTTATTTTTATATATTTTCTCCAAAGAACACCATTGACTTGATAAAATAATTCAACATAAGGAAAACGTTGAATCTGACAACCCACTTTTAACTTACTGGTGGAAATTGGGGACAAGGTGCCAGTCTTGATTTGGAGTTTTCAGCTTCTTGTCAGTCTGTGTCATGGCCCTAAGACCTCTATCTTGAAAAACAGAATTGGCAAAATATTTCCCTGAATATTGTTTTTTAGAAAGAAGAACCTCTCATTGAACCTCACAGAGCTTCCTTCTTTTCCCAATGTGCAGTAAGACATATATTCCCGAGTGAAGACATTTTGCCCATTCCAGAACTTGGAAATCCACTCCGAAGTGGATGCTCAGCCATAACAGCCATTTCCTTAGTTGAATTAGATATGGCGTAACCATATCTAACCTAACAAAGGTAGGTGGACTCTAATGGATCATATAAGACCACTTAATCTAGGTGTTTTCAGAAAATTTCTCTCTTGAAAGACTCACCAGAGACCCCCATATTCTGAGGGGAAGGAATCCAAAACTGTGATGGTCTCCTCTTAGGTGAGGGGGCATGTCACATTATTCAGTTAATATTCCTATAATCTCTACAAAGCCAGAAGTTTTGTGTGTCCAAGCCTATTTTTGTCACCGTGTGCACCATCAGAACTTTCTGGAGGCTTGTTAGAAGTATAGACCCGAGTTCCTTCCCTAACCTTGTGGACCAGACTCTCTGAGGGCAAAGCCAGGGATCTGCATATTTTATAAGTTCTGCACTTGGGTGTTATGCTCTTCAATCTTGAGAACTTCTGGTTTAAACAGGGTCACCCCAGGTGGGAGAATTCAAGGCATTTTCATCATTTGACGACTTGACAAGTGGGAAAGATTATCCAGGTTTGCTCCCATTTTTACCTTTACAACTAAAGTGTAAGGTGGGAGGTGAACAATATGCATGATTGGGAGTCTAAATGACATGAAATTAGAGTGTTTTAGGAATAGTTTAACACATATTATTGAGGAATTTTTCTATAGCAAGCGCTGTGCTCGGCAGGGGAGAAATACAGATGAATAAGACATGGTGCCCATTTGTAAGCAACTTATAAATAACAGAGAAGGCAAAAAATTCCTCCATAACATGGTAAATGCAGAGCTGGAGTCCCAAAAAGGACCTGGAGAAGAAAAAGAAGCAGTATTGTACTACTTTGCAACTTTCTGATCAGGGTGCAACTCACACATAGAGAAGCACATATATCTTATATGTGCAGCTCAATAAATTTTCATACATGCACACATCCATTATAACCACCACCTAGATCAAGTACGGAACATTTTCAGCATCTCAGAAGGCTCCTTTATGTGCTCTCACTGCCATAACTCTCCCTAAAGTGTGGCCATTACTCTGACTTCTGTCACCATAGATTAATTTTGTCTGGTTTTTCATATAAATTGAATCACACATGTGTTGTACCTCTTTTGTTTGACTTCATTCATTCAACATTTCCTTGCAACATTTCACTCATTCTGTTCTATTTTCTGGTACTTCTTTCTTTGTCACTCTGTAGTACTCCCCTCTACGGTTATCTTACAATTGATTCATTCAACCACTGATGGTCATTTAGATGGTTTCCAGTTTGGGATTATAATGAATAAAGTTGCTATGAACAATCTTGCATGTCTTTTGGTGGCTCACATCTATTGGGTTTACACCTATCAGTGAAATTGCTGGATCACAGTGCTGCATATATTCATCTTTAGAAAACTGATAACAGGTTTCCAAAGTGGTTATACCATTTTCCAATCCCAGTGGCCATGTAGAAGTGTTTCTGTGATTCTTCATTCTTGCGGACATTTAGTGTTTTCAGTCTTTCAAATCTTGGTCATTTTTGTGCGCCCACATATGTGTGCATGTGCATAGGGGTGGTATTTGCTAGTATCTTAATTATGCTTTAATTTGCATTTATTTATTTATTTATTTATTTATTTATTTATTTATTTATTTAGACAGAGAGAACACAAGCAGGAGGAGCAGGAGAGGGAGAAGCAGGCTCCCTGCTGAGCAGGGAGCTCAATGCAGGGCTCGATCCCAGGACCCTGGGATCATGACCTGAGCTGAAGGCAGATGCTTAACTGACTTAGCCACCCAGGTGCCCCTTAATTTGCATTTCTGTCGCGAGTAATGAGGTTGAGTGATTTTTCACATGCTTATTGGTCATTTGGATATCTTGTTTTGTGAAGTGTTGTTTTAAGTCTTTTGCTCATATTTTAAAATCTGATTACTCCTACTGCTTTGTAGGAGTTGAAACATATTCCAGTTTACAAGTCCTTTGTTGGGTATATCTGTTGCAAGTATCCTCTCCCACTGACACTTGCCTTTCTCTCTTTTAATGATGTCATATGAAGTTCTTTATTTTAACAGAATCTAATTTATTGGCATTCAGTCCTAATCCTTTCCCTCACCGTCCTGGCCTCACTGACTTCTTTTCAGCCCATCCCTGGTATCAGGAGCTGCTTTAGTCCTTTTTGCCTTGCTGTTTCCATCTGATAAGAGAGAGGAAGGATAGTTCTTCATTTTGGATCCCATATATGCAATTTATTTAAAAGGTGAATAATGTACAATATTTTAGTTCAGATTCCCGTTTCCATTTAGCTGTCATCAAGATCTGGGTGACAACTCTGAAAACACGGAGTGAAACTTCACCTCTTTCAACACCATACTGAGCTGCCTACAGCCAGACCCACCCCACTGGCAATCTGCCCCTCTCTCTGCCCCCCACCCCCAGTGTCCATTCATCCCTATTGCTATTTGATTTTGCTTTAACCATTGCTGCTTCTCTTGGCAGAGACACCCATCCCCCACTACCACCACCAACCGCCCTCCAGCACTGTTCCACAGCCCTTGAAGTTGGAAAGTACTTTCCCTTCTCATGATTCCAGCAAGCTGTGGGTGACCCAGACTTTCAGTGACCAGCACTCTTTTGAGAGGGTCCCTAGCAGGCAGCATATCTCATTCTTTGAGGTTCCAAGTCTGCCTTGCCAAGCAACTTCAAAAGAGTTTCCCTTGACCAAACTAGGAGACCTCTAAGTTCACTATTCTGGGCCATTCTAAAGAAAATATTTTATTTTGTTTTGTTTTGTTTTTTATTTTATTATTTTATTTTATTTTATTTTATTTTATTTCATTTTATTGAGAGAGTGCACACAACAAGGCAGTGGAGGTACCAAGGGAGAGGGAGAGAGAGAATCTCAAGCTGGCTCTATGCTTAATGTGAGTCAAAATGAAGAGTCAGATGCTTAACCGACTAGGCCACCCAGGCACCCTTAGGAAAATATTTTAGAATAGAAAGATGGTTGTGCTGGTTTGAATACTTTCCTAAAATGATTTTCTTTTGAATACCTCTGACTTACCCCCATTGGCACATCAGATGGCTTCCCAGGCTCATATCAATATTCTGTCTCCAACGTGACTGCAGGTAACAATCAGCCCAGGCAGAAAAAAAATGTGTCAAAAGCAGGAAACAAAACCAGGTTTTGACATCCCCAAATTCTCATATTCCCAAAGCTGTACCTCTTGGTCACATGTTCTGGAAGGCACCTGTAAAAGAGGACACCAACAATATCTGTTCTAATTGAATATCTTTCTTCAGCACATTCATGAAGAAATAGGGCTCAGAGTCCTTTCCCTCTTTTCTCTCTCATTTGTAGACGTGGAATTGTGACAAAGCATTTTTGTTTGAAAGATTAATTTTCTACTACTCAAGTGGAATGTTTGCCCAATGCACCCTGGTGCCGGCAGCCTCCAGGAGCCCTGTGCTAAGGGCTCATTTTTCTGCTCCTTCTCTGGGCAATCAAACCAGTGTGTCAGATGTGACAAGAGCACCAAGAGAAGGACAGTGATTTCTTTGCTGGAGAAAAAATAAAATGGACTTGTGTTTCATAGGTAGCTTGGCTTCCTGGAATTTATGAAACAACAACTTCTGGTTCATTTCCCTGGATAATTGATGTTTTCTTCTTTTGGCGTTTTAAAAAAATACAGAAACCTATGTTTGAAAGATAAAATCCCTTTTTGTTTTGTTTTCCAGGGTGTGAAGATGGGATTTTCCCACCGCACACTTCTTCCCAGGAGCTAATGGCATAGGTTAAGTCTAGGAAATACCTCATCCAAACATCACAGGCTATGGAGCAACCAGATCCCAGAGTCTGGTGGTTTTGTTGGCTGCTGGTGGCTCTGCCACTCCCTTAGGAGATGATGTGTAGTGTGTGGGCAGATTTGGACTTCACGGCTTTAAAAAATCCCCTTAACATGGAGGTTCCTGAAACCCAGGAGATTTTCCATCTGTCTCCTTTGCAGGATTCCTGTTGGGGAGAGGCACATCACACAGGCATTCTGGATGCCCAGAATCACGTTTGAAAACTCTGTTTAATAAAACATGGATTTAACTCTCCCAGTGAATTTGTGCCTCTTGTTCATTTCTAAGGGAAATAAAATCCTCAGACTTCTGCTTCACTGGAACCAAAGTCTTAAAGATGTTACTTTCTAAGTATCGTATTTTGTAGGAGAGCCATTGTTCAAGAAGACTTCTAAAAGAAAGAAAATTTTAAGAAAAATATCTTAACGAATGGCAACTGGAGGTTCAGTCCAGTCTGCAACCGTGAATTTGGAGTGGACTCTGAAATTAACTATGGGGTACTCCCAAGTTAGTTTGAAGGGGAAAAAATAAACAAAAGGAAAAAAATGTTCAGATAGCCTCTTGGTTCTTTTCAGCCCTTTCGTGGGATTCTGAATCCTTTCTAGGTATAAGCTATTCATGTACCAGTGCTCAAAGGCAGATGGCTCCTGTGGTTTCAAGTGGAACCTTTCCTTTCAGAATATAGTCTCTTTATAATTCTTCCAGCTGAACTGTCACTATTGGCTTTATGAGATAGCATATTTGGAAGGACTTAGGCTGGAGAATTCATTTCTTTACCACTTCCCATAGAATCCTAAATTTATAAACTCCTCGAACTCAATCAGATCTTTGCTTTTACCCACCTTTATAATTTGAAAATATATAGTTAAGTTTTTTTCCTCCAATGACTTCCAAAATCTTGCCAATTTTGGCCTGTCTCAGTTCAGTTATAAGGCATCTGCAACTGGCACAGCTCGTTTAACCAGACAAATGAAGGGCTTTTCTTAGAATTGAGCAGACACGCTGATGCAAGTTCTAAAATCTGAAGATCCTGCCTACTCCATCCGAAACCCAAATGATCAGCCAAGCAAAAGGATCCTCTTTAGCCAACAAAGAATCCAAATACTTTTCATCCAGTAAGTAGAAAGCACAGACTGAGGAGGCACTGTTTACATGGGTGAACAATGACTTACCCCAAATCACCAGATTAAACTGTGGCTTCCACAATTTACACTTTTTTTTTTTTAATCATTTTCCTAATAATGAGATGCAGTTCCTGCAAATGCTGACAAGGGCCAGGCATGATAGGCATCTACTCTATCTCTTTGTGGACATACATGAAAGCAGTGATCTAATTCTGTACCATAAACCCTATTATCTGCAGCCAGTGTGTCCTGTGGTTCTAGAGGCCCAAAGAGTGGAGTGGCTGCACCCTTAGTAGCCCTGGAAAAATGGCTACTTTCTTATTCTATGCAAATATAGGCAGTGAACTTTACTTCTTCTATCTCTAGTCTCTGCTCCATGAGAGCACTGAGTTTCACAGCACAATTTTGCCATTTTCTCCTCTGAGATGTTTTTTTTCCAATCTCCTTCCAATTTGAGTTCAATACCTCTTCTAATCCTCCAGTATGTGCATATTATAATTGTCAGTTTATGCCTCTGTCTCCCTCCAAAGACTGCGATCTTAGTGTCTTTAACACCGGTAACCGTGCCTAGCACATAAAGGCACTCCCAAGATTTTGTTGAATGAATGAATACAAGCATGTCTGGTGGCCATGCCATCCATAGTGAAGTGTGGCTCTCATCAGCCTTTAGCCTGATGGGATTAGCCCTTTCTTTCCTTGCAGTGAGACACTCAGTCTCCTTGTCCATGATGACTGGCCCAGGTGTGTTCTCCACTGGCATCCTGATATAATATCTTGAGCAGAGACACCTGAGAGCCCACTCAGGAAACAGCCATAGCTGGGGTCCTAGGGACTGGCCAGTCTGTTCCTGGTCACCAGTGCCTGACTTTGCACTATTAAGTCACGGGCAGAGTTGCATCTTCACCTGTCCTGACTCTGGGGACCAAGCAGACCTCTGTTCTCTGGGTCATTAAAAGGGTGTGAGTAACCATATGACTAAGGGACATAAATCTTTCAGTAGCCAGGCCCAGAAATCAAAACATGGGAATGTTTGTTTTATAGTCAGTAATAAACTTCAGAGGACCCATGGCCAAGGCAATCTGACTAGCTCAGTGGGTCCCAGATTTTGAGCTCTGTGGGCTAACTCAGAGCCACAGAACCACCCTGGTTGCTAACATGCTATGTGGCTGTAAACACAATGAGAAGTCTTTTTATTTAAGAAATGGGAGTAAGAGGGGGTATATTGCAAAGTTTGGATATATATGAAAATGTTCCTGATTCCCTGAACTGAAGGGCAGTTTGTCCTTTAAATCATCTAGTTTCTCATTTCAGCACTTGTCCAAAGGTAAAGCTATTTTTTGAGTACATCAATCTAGGTCAGTCTAGTTTCTGTTGATTTGATCTTCAACCTAATGATCTTTTTTTCCTCTTCTGAGTTTCCATTATCTATACCTGAAGAGGTAAATCTTAATCCACAGCCTCACAAGGTGGAGTCAATGATACTAAGCATCCAGGTTCCCAATGGGATTCCTAAGAAGCAAAGACGGAAGGGGCTTCAAACTGTTTCCTTTAGAAAGACATTTTCTTTCTTTCTTTTTAAAAGATTTTATTTCTTTATTTGACAGAGAGAGACACAGCAAGAGAGGGAACACGAACAGGGGGAGTGGGGAAGGGAGAAGTAAGCTTCCCTCTGAGCCGGGAACCCGATGTGGGGCTCAATCCCAGGACCCTGGGATCATGATCTGAGCTGAAGGCAGACGCTTAATGACTGAGTCACCCAGGTGCCCCTAGAAAGACATTTTCTGTTCAAACCACTTATTTAATTTTCTTGTACATGTGTTCTTTCATTTGTTTATGCCATGTGTTTACTTAGCTCAGATGCCTATTCATTTATTCTACAGACATTTGTGTAGTATGTACTGATGTCAAACCTGTAATTTAGATTGCAAAACAAGACAAATCCATTGTTTCAAAATTTAATACCAAATGCCAGAGCCTCTGAGAAAACGTCTACTGCGTCCTGTCTTAGATTTTAGGAGATCTTTGATCTTAACACCCTTCCCTTTCCCCCTCAGTTCTTCCAAAAAATCCTGCTTGCCTTGTCATTAATATTAGTTTGCATTTTTGATTTTCATACTTTTTTCCCATTAAAAAATAATTTACACAAATTGTAGAGTTGCAAAACCCAAAAAGATGGAAAAAAAGGAGAAAAGGAAAAAACACCCAGTTTTTCAAAAAAAGCAGCTTTGAACATTTTGATGTAACTCTTCTCTTTTTTGCTGTTTAAAAATATAGTCAAGAACATATTATACAGACCCCCCTATATCCCAGTTTCACTTAATGTTATAACATAAGCATCTCCTCTTGTTATAAACTATTCATGTTACTTTAGTGGAGACATACTACTTCATTATATAGGTATAACATTGTGTACTTAAGTAATCTTTTGTTTAAATTTATTTATTTTCCTTGCTATTATAAACAGTGCTGTCATAAACATCTTGTGGATGGGGGCTTTATGTAGTTCAGATTTTTTTTTAAAGAAATAATTCCCCAAAATATAATTACTGAGTCAAACATGTATAGCTATTTTGAGACTATTAACACATACTGCCAAATTACTTTCCAAAAGGATTTTTATCAATCTATACTTTTTTCTAGCAATGTACCAGAATGTCTAGTATAGCTATGTAAGCTCTTTTTTTAAAATTTAATTTTATTGTGGTAAGAACACAACATGAAGATATAGGATATGTCCTCTTTATGTATTTTTAAGGGTACAATACAGTATTGATAACTATAGGCACAAAGTTGTGTAGTAACTACATTGTGGTCATTTGTGATGGCAAACCTAGGATACCAATACACAGGGTAAACTCAAATATCTCATCATCCACTAAGGAGTTTACATTCATGTGAAATTAACATGTCATGGTCAAGCAGAGTTTATATTATTTAAAGTCACTGAGCCCTACTAAGGACCCTAAACAGAATCACAGGCAGTCTCAGAGTGATCTTCTTAGGTGACATGGGATATCAGTGAGCGATAGAGAGACCCAGTCCACCTGTTGTGTTCCTACCCACCCCCACCCCATCCCCATGAGCTTCTTGATGGGTCTCTGCTCTAATCGGCCATTGGTAACATGGGCTCATTTCCATGTCCACTCTACTGCTAGACTGTAATGATGATTGATTCACATAGCAACTGGCCTAAAGTGGCCCTCACAGCCTTATTATTGCAGATACAATTACCACCAGGCCGAGCTTGCTGCTACAGTGTCTGATAATGGACTCTAATTTGCCAGTGGGGTTTGTGATTCTTTGTACCCAAATAGAGATCCATTTCTAAACTGGAGAGTAATTCATAAATATTTTTCTCTCTAGTCGTGGGGGAAGGCCAGATTGAATTGCATGTTGAAAGATAGTTCTATCTAGAGTCCACTGAGGGAGGATGTGGGCTTAGGCCTGGGGCAAGGCTTGCTGATCCAGGCTGCTCATTTAACAGAAAAGACTACTGAGGCCCTGAGAGGGGATGTGACTTATTCAAGGTCACATACCTAGCACTTTATGCTCTCTAAGACTGCCTCCCTTGCTCTCTGAGTTGGGGAGTAGCCAAGAGAAAGGTGGTTCTAGCAGCATTTTAGATTTGAGCCAGCTTGACTTCTGCTTACTTGAAGTAATGATAGGAATTTTTAAAAATAGTATATTTTTTGTTACTATTGTACAATAATGTTGGAAGCTCATTGATGAGAATTAAGAAATATAGAAACATCAAAGAAAAAGAAAAATTCACTATAATTCTTTCACAAAGAGATGACTACAAGTTAGCATGTTTTATTCATTTATAATTTTTTATATGTCTATGTATACATTTTTTATTTTGGACAAATGTGAGGTCATATTGTATATACAGTCCCCCTTTCCCCCAAATCAATAGAGGGCTCTCACTGAATCTTTAAAAATCACAAGTAGGTCTTAAGACTCATCTGGCATCTTGTTCTTTCTGTAGCTGGACAGTTCTTAGATCTTATTCATCAGTCTGCTAACCGTTCTTTTTTTCAGAGAAATAAATGCCATCCAAAAATTTTTCTTATCCTTGTTTGTAACTGTTGTGGCTTGCTGAATCAAGACAAGTTTAATGACATTTCCTTCAAGAATAAACTCATTTTTCTGGACTCGAGTGATGGACAAGAGATGCCTGGCCTCCTCTGAACCCTGCGGATGTATTTTTCACCTGGGAAATTTCAGATTTCAGCAAGAAACCCTTTCTTCTGAACAATGACCTTGATGGGGAAGTGAGAATGCACAGACCTTGTCTAGTAACAGTTGCCCTTATACAGTTTTATGTTCTGTGTTTTTCTGTATATTGCAGCTTGGGTGCTTTCTCATATGATTAAATGTCATGTTCTATCTTCAAAAACACAACTGCATAATATTAAACAATGCATATGGGAAAGTTATTTAAATTAGATTAACTGTTGTATTTTAACTTGTGTGTACATATTTAAGATTACCTCTGATTATTTCTTTATAATAAACACTTAGGAATAAAATTTGAGGCCAAAGGGTATGGATATTTTTTAAAAAGTCTTAAACAGTGCTTATTACTAAATTACATGTCTTCTGATCAGGGTAAAAATTGAAAGTGGGACTTACTTTCAGAAAATCCAGTTTCGAATCTCAAGTTTGCTACTTTATTAGCTGTACGATCACAGGCAAATTCTTTTGTTTCTTAACCTAATGTGTAAAATAACAACAACAGTTAGCTTATTAGATTATTATATAGAATTAAACAAAGTAAATATTAAAATGGTTTACACAGTGACTAACAACTTAGCAGATCCTCAATAAATATTCATTGTTGTTATCTTGAACTTTCGCCACCAGTGATAAGCCAAGAACCAGAATCTTCTAGTGAAAGATCAAGAATTTTAATTTTCCAAATAAGTGGCTATTGATGGGGGGTGGAGGGAGTAAAATCTTTCTGTCTGCAAGCATATAGTACACTTAGTGGAAAGCCCCTAAGAAAGCTGTTCTCAGTGCTAGTGCAATGAAGATGGAAAGATCCAGCTCAAAGGACAGAGTCAGATCCGGCACTTTGATGACGTCAATCTCTTCCTATAAAGGATAATTTGGCAGGTTCTATTGCTGTCAGAAAAGTAGGACTCACCGAATATAACAGCCAACTGCACACAAGTTTGGCTGCAGTCTCCCCCTGAGGGAGGAAGAGGAGAGAATGGTTGTGTATGGGATCGAGGGAATAAAGCTCTGACTCTAGATCCTTCCCTAAATCCTCAGGTTCCCAAAGGCTACAAAGGAGGCTCACCTGCGGAAATGTGGGGAAAGTGAGCTCAAATCAAACAAACACAAGCTTTGAATCATCATCAAACTTGGGGACAAATCCAAACTCTGACGTTTGCTAGATATTCGACCTTGGACATGTCACTTGACGGTGACATCCTTGTGTCTATTTCCGCTCTCTAAAGGGATGCTAATACAGCCTACTTAGCTAGGTTTTTACCAGGCCAAAAGAAAATGAATATAAGATAGAAAGTAACCATTATTACTATTATTATCATGTAACACTGGACAACATATTACCTTACATTAGTCTTATTATCTCCGTTCATAAGACAGAAAAAATAATTAACTACACTTAAGCTGCAATATCGTCATGAGGATGACTGAAAAGACTGAGTAATCTCTGCAGTGGTATGGAAAAATCAGGATTGGGAGGGAGAATCCTCACTTGTGAGCATGGGCGAGTGAGGACTACAGCTCTTCAAGCTCTCCAGGTCTGCGGCTGGGAGCTTCCTCCTGTCCTCAGCCAGCCCCAAGCATCTTCATTTTGTGTACCATTTGCTTCCGCATTGCCCTACAGTCATTGTTTCCCGAGTGCCAAGATTATTCAGATGTTTAGTGTTACAAAAATCATGCACATCCGGATTTAGGTACATCCCATGGAGCCAGTTTGGGATAATCTTTGTTTCCCAACGAGGGCTGAGATCCCTATGGTCTGCTTCCAAGGTGAAGGTCTGATATAGTAGTCAGTGAGCACCTTAAAGAGAAGAAGAGAGTGGGCAGTGAGTGTTTCAGTGTATAAGCTATGAACCTCATACCCCAGAGCATCTTGCCAGTTACAGATCCATCTGGGAGGATTTGAAGTGTCAGGAAGAAGCAGTGTTTTACATCCAGGGTGTTACCCACCCAGCCACCTGCAACAAGACAATCCCTTCTGTCTGAAGCTGGTCTGGTGTAGCCAACATCATTGTCCCTATGAGACTGGGGCCAGGGCAGAGATAGGGGCAGGTAATGTATGAGAAGCCAAATGCCTTTAATGACATGATTTTGAGCCGTTTAAATTAAACATGAAAAACATATGAAACTAGGGCTTTGGGCATGATTACTGGGACAGATAACTTGGCCCTCCTCTTTGTATACTTGCCTTACATTTGATTCTTGTGTAATGCTCATACCAAGCCCAAATGTATTCAATTCATTATTATTTACAGTAAAAATTAATAAAGCCTGCAGACATTTAGACTTTTCATCATGGGACACTATAAAAAAGAGAATTCAATGGCAACAAAAGATGATTTTACCAAAGTTATTGTTGATTGGGGAGAATGCAAGGGGAGATATAAAACAATTATATTTTGCAAAGTTTTTTTTGATGATCTGATCAGAGAGAGATGTGAGTTGGTGAACCACTTGTCCTTGAGAGGCACTCAGCAAATCCTTCTTGGGAACTTGCCATGTGGTTATGATTGCTGGTGGCTGGAGCCCTCCTGGGAATGGGGGCACAGGGGAGGAAGGGGTTGGCTTTGAAAGGTGGTATGGGGGTATACCAAATGGAAGGATGTGGTCTCGAAGGCATGAGGGAGAAGGAGCCTTGAGTTACTCCTTGGTTGTGGCATGCATGACTGACTAGGTAGTTGGAGGTGATGCTCCCAGGAGGAGGAAATGCAGAAAGAAGAGCAGCTTCACAGGGGCTGTGGAGGGGGACAGTAAGTACTCATCTGGTCTGGGTATCTGCGCCCTTTTCCTGTGAAGCAGGGCACTGAGAGCAGTGGATGCACAATGGTGTGATTTTATCCAAAATTATAGAGTAGGAAACCAGTAGTTAGAGATTCTTCAGCAGTGCCAGGGATCAAATATGGGAGAGAAAGGCTCATATTACAGTGAAAAGCAGAGAATAGGAACCAGAGTATGGGATGTGTATTCATTAGCTATTTTGTATAACAAACCACCCCAAAACTTAGTGGGTTAAAACAACCACCATTTCTTCTTTCTCATGAATCTGTGGGTCAGCGGGGCATCTCCACTAATCAGGAGTAGGCTTGGCTGATCCTGATTGGACTCATTCCTGTGTCTATAGTTATGTAGGCAGGTTGGATTGGGGGGGGTGGGTGGGCAGGTAATTGGTCTGGATAGCTTCAGCTGAGATAATTTAGCCCTGTTCCATGTTGTCTCTCATTTTATAGAAGCTCATTCTCATAGTAGATGTGGGGTTTCAAGAGTGAATAAAAGGATGCACAACCTCTTGAGGTTTAGATTTGCACACTGTCATTTCTGTTGCAATGTTAAGTCTCAAGTTCAGCCCTGATTCAGGGGTGAGGGAGTAAACTCCATTTCTTAATGAGAGGAATTACAAAGCCACATGGTAAAGGGTGTGAACATAGGGAGAGGTGGAGAATTGGGGGCATTTTTGGGAACAATCAACTCCATATGAAGTTCTGAGACCAGAAAAGCTGGGGAGAGCAGAGGTAGAGCAGAGAGAATATTCACACTGATAGTGGCTTTGTACAAGGTCCAGTGCAGTTTTGTGGGCATGGACCTGGTTCATTTAAGGGGCTTGAAACTTAGTGAACACTTGGTAAAAGTGGCATAACGTAGAGGCAAAGTTGGCATGAGCGTAGAGGAAAGGCCTGCCTCATTTTGTCTTCCAAACACTTCTGTTGCAGGGAGAATTGATTTAGTTGAAAGTTTTGGACCCTGTAAAATGTGACTCACTCAAAGATAGGCAACACTTTCGTGTTGTGAGTTTGAGAAGGAGTTTTGACTCTCTTCTTGAGAATCAGTTTGTCAGTAGAGAATAAGAGGGCAGTTGGCATTTGGCGACAGTCTGGAGGTACAGCCTCACCCCTATCACTGTTCTGTAAGGCAGCTCACTCTCCTTATGTGAAGCCAATAGAAATGTCATTTGCTGTTTGGTGTCTGCACACTGAATAACTGAATGTGAATCAGCAATGTTGTGCAACTTTTAGAAAAACCAAGGAGTGTCTGAGGAAGGACTAAGGGGAGTGAAGAATTTAACAACCCAAGGCAGACTCTCATGGTTTCCAAATTAGCCAGAAATTACCAGAATATTCTGTTGGCCTCTGGTCACTGCATAACAGTGTCATAGAGATTGTACAGAATCCAGGAAGTGAAGGTGGGAATGAGGTAGGAAAAAAAGGCTCATAAAGAAACAACCAAGGATTTGAGCAACTAAACTAAAAGAAGAAGGAACTGGAGAGAGACCAGTGTTAGGATTTGTGGTACTTAAAAAAAAAAAAAAAGGCATTCATGGTGATAAAATGGGCACCATCTCCTTTGAGGAAAACAAAAAGAAAGGAGAACAAGTGTAATATATGATATTCAGGTTGGATTTAAAGGAAGAACGTACTGAGAGACTTTTCTTAAGTACCACTGGATCAGCTGTTAGGAGGAAATAGGCTGACTATGGAATAAGTGTAGTGTGTCAATACTGATGTTGCTTAGCACGGATGTGCTTTAAAATGAGATAACTGCTCTGGAGTGAAGGGCCCAGAGTAGGATTCACTGAGGTTCTTTCCAAGTCCTCCCAATGGAGGACCAACATGTTTTGTGGGTCCTTGAAATTTCTAAGCTATTATGCCTTTGCTAATCATGTTTAGCTTTAATCTTGAGGATTTCTTCCCTGTTTTGAATGCCAGGCAACAAGTCATCTCCACTGGTATTCAGTTGTTCTTTGTGAACTCTTTGTTCTTTTGCGGGGACAGAGGGAAGGTGGGCATCTAGCTATGGCCTCGGAAAAAAAAATGCACGTGCTGTTTTCTGGAATTCTCCACTAGAACGTAGCACTGGTTCCACTGTTAACTCATTTGTGTGATTTTGCTACTCACACACCACTTTGCCAAGGTGGCCTCAGTCAGCTGTGTCAGGAGCAATGCGACCTGGGGCCACAGGCTTGAAGTAGACCTGACCAAGATGCCCTGAGTTACAAGCATTGGAAGCAAAATCTGACACCAGCAGGGAATGCGATTTAATTTCCGTATCTCTAAGACAAATTGGGGCCCATGCTTGATAGAGTTGGGGGCACACAGACCAGCTAGAATACTAGAAAAGAGCAGTAGTCTGCACAGTGAATGAAGAACGAATATGTGTCAAGTAGATTGCAGCCAAATGAGAGGGAATGTGAGTGTGGGGATGAATCAGATCAATAGAGGCAAATGAAATCGAATGCCATCTATCACTCTCTGAGCTACATGGGCAAAAAAGTCTTAACATGAAGGAGGCTGTAAACAAACAGCTTAATGTTGGAAGGTGAGAAGAAGCCCAATGACCTGCAGGCGGGACCTCAGTGACAAGATTGCTTGGGTGTCTGAAATGAGTGATTCACCAGGGAGTTAACAGCTGTTTACAGCAGGCCCGTCTGTTAAATATTCATCACCCAGCGCTTTCTTGGGTGTGCAGTGAGATTTGTTCCGGTCCCCCCAAGCAAAGCAGAAACTTTTCTGTTCTATTAGAGGAGAAGTAAAAAATAAGGAAACACATTTTTTCCTTCTCCTAAATTTCCAGTGTGTCTTTCTGAGATTATTTACAGGGCTAGAGGTAGTCAAAGAAAACTTCTGTTTATTTGACGTCATTTTTTTTCAGAGTGTATGTGTGGGGGAAGGTGGTGGTAGGGACAAGTAATTTCTGTTCACTGGGTCATATGGTCTGCCTTGACTCTAGATGCCTGTATGAAGCGCCTACAGAGTTGGTTGCAACTATTCAATACCTGCTTTACTTGTTACATTCACAGGTGCTGTTATGTTTGTTAATGGATAATACTGTTGTAAGTTGACCAAAATAAATTGTCAGAGCTGATGGTTGCCTTTTGGGTTTATCTGAAAAATACAGAGAAAGACTATATTCCACACACTTGGGATGGGTGAAATAAGTGATGGGGATTAAAGAGGACACTTAATACTGTGAGCATGGAGTAATGTATAGAACTGTCGAATATATTGTATGCCTAGAAACTCACATAACACCGTATGTTAACAACACTGGAATTTAAAAAATAACAAATTAAAATAAATCAAATAAAATGTACAACAAAAGTAATTCAAGTCAGGAATGTTGAAAATAAAATCGGAAGTGTTGTGTTTTTTTTCCCCCCTCAAAATCATTTATGGTATGCACATTTTAAAAAGTCAAGCAGGATGTTGAGGGATCCTAGGATGGAATTCAGTCTGACAAATTAATCCAGTTGTATTACGAATATATAATACAACCCCATTAACGGTATAGGTAAAAAAGGAACTTATTTTAAAAACAGCGTTTTGACTAAATACAATAAGGCCAAAGGCAAATACAGCTATACATAAACCCTATATTCTATTTGGTAAATTTCTTTCTCATAGAGGTAAGTATTAGAAGTTTTAAAACTAATTTATCTGTATACTAGGTATTTGTATTCATTTGCCTGGGCTGCCATAACAAAGTACCAAACTGGGTGGCTTAAGCAACAGAAATTTACTGTCTCACAGTTCTGGAGACTAGAAACTGAAAGCAAGGTTTTGGTAGAGTTGGTCCCTTCTGAGTGCTGTGAGGAAAGGATCTATTCCAGGCCTTTCTCTTTGGCTTGTAGATGGCCTTCTTCTACCAGGATCTTCATATCTTTATATTGTGTCCAAATTCCCCCTTTTTATTAGGACACCAGTCATGTTAGATTAGGGCTCATTCTATTTTCTTTCTTTTTTTTTTTTTTTTTTTTGGGAATTGAAAGTGTTCTAAGTTGTCATTTGGGGAGATTGTAAAAGTAATTATTTGTGTTAGAATATATTAATAAAGGATTCATAATCTAATAAAAAAACTACATTCCACCCTTGGAATATTTGTCACTGTTAAATACTTTCATTTGAGCTAGTTCAATAGATCTTTTACAATAGTCAGTGATAACATGTAACATGCATATATGACTTTGAAGTTTATATTTTTTTTCACGTTTCTGTAAGACAGGGATTAATGTCTTTAATAGAATCTAAGAAACGCAACTGATTTGCTTAGATTCACATAGCTGGAGAATGGTAGGGGTGGGGCTTTTAATGGAGACTTTTTAAATTGTAAGTTCATTGTTCTTTATTTTACATCCTAGCTAAGGAGAAATGTTGAAAAAGGCAAAGTAAGGATGCTAAACCAGCAGGTGTTGAAGGACAAAGCTCGAAAGGAGTGGAGGTGGGGTGGACCTAAAAGCAGTTTTTGCCTCTTTTAACCATTTTTGCCTTCTTTTAACCATTTTTACCTTCTACCAAGCATTGCACAGGAAGCAAGGTACAGATCTCTGTTGTTCTGGAGGAGGAAGATTTGGAGGCCTCATTGAGTGTATGATTTTATTGAGCATCTACTTCATGCCAGGCCCTAATCTCATCACTGAGGATAGACTGGGGAGCAAGGCAGACAAGCCCTAATGGAACTTTGGTACTGGAGATTTAATAAGAGGTAAGAGTCACTAATTCTTATGACTTAAATGCTTTGGTCTACAGTGCCTTCTTTGCCAGATAATGTCAAGAATGAATAGAAAACTCATAACAAGTATAGGTTTACATTTCTACTTTCCCACTTAATTTTCTCCATAGTAAAATATGACACAATAGTAACCAACTTATTGGTTTCTTTGAAAAATTAAGGTAATGTAGGTGATACATTCAGCACAATGCCTGACATACAGTCAGTATTCAGTAAATGCCTAGTGCTGTTATTATCATTATTACTTTAATATATGATGCCCAGTGCAGTAGAATTAGGCTTCCCCAAGGGAAAATGCAAACAGTTGTGATGAAAAGCCAATGGTGTTGACTTCAGTTGCTGAATTGTCAATATGAAGACCAACAGAGAAACCTTTCTGGTGAGGGTTATATCTTGCTGCATTAGAGACAGCTAAGTCTCTCTTGTGATATCAGCTCATCAGCTGTGGCAGAGGAAGCAAAATGCTCCAGAGTGACCCTGGTGCTGGGTCCATGTAATATTCAGGAAAGATTTGTTAGAATGCATATGGCCTGTTTAGCAATGTGCTGGCTGTTGGAGGTTAAAGGCGAATACGGCACTTTTCCCACCCCCAGTGATACAACTATGAAATATGTTCTTTCTTTTAAATAAATATGCCCTGTTTTCTATGGTGGTGAGGCAAGGAGGATTGTTCAGTGAGTGCCTGGAAGTCAACTGCTCACCAAGACCAAGGGCTTCCCATTCTCCAGTGGCAGAGCCTGTGCCCAACTCAGCTTTTCATGGGACCATGTCCCCTCCCTGCCTATGTAGCAGCCTGAATCCAATGTCTCACAATGTCTCCAGGTGCATAAGCTGACGTGCTCAGACAGCCTCACCTCCAGCTGGCCTATCTGCTTATTCTTTAACCAAGGATGTTTTTGGTTCTCTTCTCTATAAGAAGGTAGGCGGGCAAGGCCTTCCCCTAGAGCACAGATGTGGAGTCCGAGGGCATCATCCCACCCTAGCACAGCTTTTCCTGGGATGGTAAGAGAGAGGGAACGAGGTATATGTTCATCCTGGTCTTGGCATCTTTGTCCCCCCAACCCCGCCAACCCCCCATACAGCCTGTTCATGTGTCCTGATGCTATTTACCTTTATGCATCACTCCGTTACAGCTCACTAGATAGAATTTGTACAAATGAAAGTCAAAGCAAACACTAAAAAGTGTCTATGAGAACTTGTAATAAGAAGCCATTGTGGGGCGCCTGGGAGGCTCAGTTGGTTAGGCATCTGCCTTCCACTCAGGTCATGGTCCCAGTGTCCTGGAATTGAGTCCCACATTGGGCTCCCTGCTAGTCAGGAAGCCTGCTTCTCCCTTTCCCTGTGCCTGCCACTTCTCCTGCTAATGCTCTCTCTCTCTCTCTTTCTCAAATAAATAAAATCTTAAAAAAAAAAAAGCCATTGAAACTCCCCCACGTTCTAAGTTCAGCAGGTCCTGATACCATAGGGAAGTAGTAAATTCCGGTAAAATAAAAAATGTGAGACTATTCCAGTCCTACTTTCCAACTTAAATAAATGTAGGCTTGGCACTTAAGAAACACCATTCTAGCCTGTGACTATGTCTCATCATTATCAGGCAGGGTTTCCTGCTTCTTATACTAACTGCATCAGATTTGTTTTCCAACTTTGGATTACTGCCAGTATTATTTTTCACTTATAGATATTCACTACTCTCAAGTTATGTCATGAGTGTATATTTGATTTCCTTAGTGTATAAGCATCCCAAGGCCAAGATCTAGGCCTTATTTATGTCGTATCTTTCAACAGTACATATTTAACAACTGATTATTTCTTTTTTAACTGTACTTTTATGGTTAGGATAAAAAGATCTTCCTTGGAACTAAAAACTAAAACTTTAGGGCGTGGTGAAAAAATAAGTAAAGGCAAGAACAATATTTCTTTTTACCCATTGATTTGCAAAGCCCATTTGTTAAAAGTATAGTTATTCTGTGGTTCTTAGTATGCTTAGAAAGGCAACAAAGTCCATATTTTTGGCTGATGTGTCCATGCCTTAGCCTCACAGCATTTCATAAATCAGTTCTTTAGGTTCTAATTTATAACTATTATGATACGGTCTTCCAAATATATTCACTCTCCCTTCCGCATTTTTATTAGGGACAGATTTAAAGTAGGTGCAGATATTAATGAGAACAGAAAATGGCTATGACTATCTCTTCTCAAGTTTGTGTGAGTACAGGTAGGGGGAGACATCTCTGATCTCTGGCTAGTATCCATTAGGCTTTCAAAGTATGTTTGAAACTCTCAGGTTTTACTTTGGCTAAAAAGACAGGCTCATCAAATGTTTTCACATGGTAATACCTCCAACTGAAACAGAAAGCCACCACTAAATAAACAAATAGCTCTAGAAATAGAATTGTACCACAAAGCACTTAACCAGCATAATTTTTTTAATGATGTTATAAGTATAGGGAAACAATCACCTTATTAAAACTTAAGGAGTTTAAGTGACATCCTGAATCAAATATTACTCTGTCAGTTTCCCAGAGATTTTCCCCCCTTGAATAATTGATTTAACTGAAAAGAAATGTGCACACTTATTTTGATTGTGTACTTTTTATATCAACTAGTTTTTGGTACCTGAACTATTGTGTTTATGTGGAATCAGAAGCAACCCAAGGGAAGACAATGATGCCGTGGTTGGAAAAGCAGGAGGGGAAGAAAGACAGGGAAAAGAAATATTGAAAGAGGACAGTGAGGAAGGGAGGGCAAGAGGTAGTAAGTGCAGGTCGTTGGTGGGCTATAAAAGAATACAGAAGATGGGGAGACAAAGACTAGTTTGGGGAAACTTTTCTAAGCCTGCTGGAACAAGGCAATTATATCAACTAGTTCTGATGAGTAGCCCAGAGGCCCTTTGTTAGATGAGCACAGATGGCTTATGTTTTTGTGCACAGAGGTCACACTTCCTTCCTGAGAAGCCACTAGGCAAATTTTGCAGGTGATGGTCTCTCTGTAGCACATGCTGCCACTGCTCCACCCACATCCCTTTGGTTCCTTTGCCATTTTCTTGCACCATGGCCCCCATATGCTTTCACTCCCAACAACTTGCAGAGGTGTCTGAGGACCACTGGTGTTGCTTAGGGTGTGGGCACACCTTCAACTTTGTTTCATCTGCATACTCTGAAAGCTACAAGTGCCTGGCAACTTACACCACCCCCCCCCCCCCGGCCCCTTGACTGGTGAAGATGGATGCCGCGGCAGTATGAATATACCAGTTCTCTTGCCCCTGGACTCTGAGATGTGGTTGCACTGTCTCTACAGCTCCCCCTGCAGGACTGAGCTAAATTTACCCTCTGTAGGACAACTTCTTTCCCTTCCTTTTTCCTTCTCTTGTGCCTCTACTCGTTGTTTTAAATATGCTTCCTAATAAACCTTATGAAACTTTACCTTGGAGTTTGCTTCTGGGATCTTGACCTAAGGATAGCACCCAATTCCCTGAATGTCCAGATTATTCCAAAGACCACTGAGGCAACGTTTCATTGTTTGACCCAGCAGGATGCAAGATTTACTCCATGTGTGGGTCTATACTTACAATTAGAGAGGACATTCCCCTAACATACAGTCTCCCTCTGCCCACACTTTTCTCTTCAAGAACTTGGCTTCTGCTGGAACATGCGAGCATCTGTCTTGACACAGATGAACCCCATCCTTGGAGACTCAGCTCTCGGTCTCCCTCCTCCTCCCAGGCTCTGCTGTGGTTGCTGAAGCTCAGCTCCATCTGGAAGCCTGACAGGCATTTTTCTCCAGAGCTGGGAGTTATTGCTGGGTGTGTTTGGGAGTTGGCTCACTTTTAGCAACCATCCCATCAACCACTGTCTGCCAATGTCACCTTTGCTTGGGTGGGTTGGAAGCCACAAGGAGCAGAAGGCAGACATAGTCACTCACAGCCTTGTGGTTTTAATAGACATTTATCACCCAACTCAGGATAAGTGTTAGAAGTAGAGTCAGGGGTGTGTATTAAAATAGCACCTGGGTTTTTATAATTTTGAGGGAGGCAGTTAAAGCGGTGTTTTCTGGTTCCTTGTGATCCCATAATTGCTCTATGAAGTCATTGTGGCTCACCATCTTCAGTGAATCAGTTCTTAGGATTCTAATTTAGAGGGGGAATGTTTTTCTTATTCTGAAATACTATGAAAAAATGTGTCTGAATCTAATCATTTCTTCTCCCACACATATAAAAAGAGGACAGGAAATAACTCCTCTTTTCAAAGTTAGAAAACTGGAAGTGGTAATGACTATTTGTCCTTAGTAGGATTGTTCCAAGTGAATTCAGGCTGGGAAAAGCTCTGTGCTGTTGGAACTACAGAGTAGACAGATCAGAAATCCAGACGTTTCTGTGATGGATCTCATCAGGAGGCCAATTTGCGGGCACGTGGCAGAGACGGTGCCAGGTTTCTCTTTGAAAAATGCTGTGACGAATATTTGTTGAACACATACTATATGCCCATTAATATGGGCACCAGCGCTGGTGATGGTGGGATAAATTAAAATGACTTTTTTTTTGCCCTCCAGGAACATACTCTATAAATATTATACTACATTGTAAAACTATGTTAATTTTGACATCTTTGATCCAGAGATTTTATAGTGACATGAGAAATCTCCCTCAGATGGAAAACACAAGAGTTTTTATTTAAAATGCCTCATACTTGAAGTCCGCTGTCTGATTGTGCCAGAGACCCCCAAGGCAGCAGTCAGTTGCTCCCTTCCCATTCTAGTTGCAGAAAAATTGCAGTGAATCATAATTTTATGGGAGCTGTCGCTCGTTGTATCTTTTCTGTACCTCATATTTCTTGAAAGTTTCTTGTAGGAAAGCCAATTTTCAAAATACTTTGTTTTCGCAATAAATTAATGGAAGTAATAATATACCTGGCAGACATTATAAAATGGAATTCATAGCAGTTACATTTTGACCCCTAAGGGTAATTTTTATTAAGTAATTATAACAGAAATCATGAAGCTTGTTAAAAAATCAAACAGTACAAAAGTCAAAAGTAACCCTCCCTCCCAAACTCCACTTCTTAGATTTGATATCAGCAATAGTATGTATATTTAACTAAACATTAAAATGGAAATATTATCAGAAACATTGCGATAGGAGATTAGACAAGGAAAGGAGAAGTATCCAAAGGAGGTGGCCAGATAATAGTTATATAACTCATATACCTCTTACGTTGTATAAAGGGTTAGCTTTTTTGGAGCTAAATAAAGATATTTGGGGAAAAGAGTTTTGGAGAGAGCTATTGGGTTTTGTAAGTTACCCCTTCAAAGTAGGGGTGCTTTCCCATTTACCTTACATCCAAATGGAGGTTTTAAGGAGACCATTCAGAGCTTTAAGATACCCCTGAAGTTTGTGGGCTTGCTGGGCCAGTATTCAGAAACTGGACTCAGGTCCAATAAAAAAAGATCTAATAGACAAGAGATTGGCTGGCCAGAAGCTCTGAGTAAAGAAGAGATTGTTGTTGGTTGGGAATGATCTATCCCTCCAGACTTTCAGGGACTAAAGATGGATGAGTGTTTCCAATGGACTGGATATAGGTCATGTGAGAGGGAAATCCCATGTGGAGTCAACTAAAGTCCAGTTAAAAGTTCCAGCTCAGCAGAAAGAGACCAGAGGTGAATGACCAGACTCCAGAGGGTAAAGAAGTAGCTTCCAATGATAAGTAGGAACAGAGATGTGTCTGCTGGTATTACTGGAAGTAGAGGAGAAATTTCTTCAAGGATAGGTGAAGAAGTCTGTGAAAAACCTATGCAAGTGTCCACAAGAGGAAAAGTCAGCTTAGTCTTTTGTCAAAACACTGCATCTACTCACTACAGTGTCAATCAAGTGAGAACATTCTTTGTCTCCCTTTCCTTTGTTCCCCTCCTGGATTCCAACCCTAGAGGATCAGGGAGCTAAGGGAATGTAATAAGGCACCAGACAACCACCTCTTCCCGATGATGACTTCCCTTCCACAACAGACCTGAGCTGGGGAAAAGGGAGAAATCTCAAATTTAAGTTGAGTTTAGAGCATTGATTATTAGATGAATATTACATTATTACTAAATTGAGACTCTTTACTGTGACTTAAAATGACTGTAGGAATTTTTATTTTGTAAAAGTAACAAAAAGGTCATGCCCTAAGTTTGGTATCCAGAGTCAAAGGAAAAATGACTAACTTCACTAAGTAAACATCTAGGGATAGAATACAGTTCAAGATTCATGCTCATTTAATATGAGAATTATATAAATGCATATATGAGAGTCTAAATACACATGTCTTAAAGTCATACTTCTTAATACATGTGCACAAGGACTGAAGATTCATTGGCATCTACTCAAGAATAGCAGTGATTTTAACTGACCCTTCCAAGAGCAGCAATGAGATGTCAAGGAACAAGTAAATGGACGCCTAAGTCTATGCAAGAGACCCTCTTGAAATTACATATCATCATATTAATTGTGCTCATTTGCTCAGTCTCCTTATTATTCAGAGTAACTAACAATAGACAAATCTTAAAAACCTCGGTAACTTAACTAATAAAAGTTCATTTCCGGGGCACCTGGGTGGCTCAGTCATTAAGCGTCTGCCTTCGGCTCAGGTCATGATCCCAGAGTCCTGGGATTGAGCCCCACATCAGGCTCCCCGCTCAGTGGGAAGCCTGCTTCTCCCTCTCCCACTCCCCCTGCTTGTGTTCCTGCTCTTGCTATCTCTCTCCGTGAAATAAATAAATAAAATCTTTAAAAAAAAATCAAAAATAAAAGTTCATTTCCTGTCACATCACCATCTGATTATGGTGAAGAGTGCTCCACTACCTTGTAGCCATCTGGAGCAATGGTCTCCATCTTCCCCTTGGTAGAGCTTAAATCATATGGCCCCAACCTAATTGCAAGAGGGGCTGGAAAATACAGACAAGTGCATGAATATTTGGTAAGCACTGACTGCCATTTACCATGTGTTCATCAATATTTATTGAGCAAATACTATATAAGTCAGATGCTTTTTGGTAGGGAAATTCACAAACTTTAGAATCAGACACATCCAGGCATGAATTCCTATCACTTACTAGTTATTAATAATTAGCAAGTTTTTAGCTGTGCCTTACTTTTCTGTGATAAAGTACCTCCATAGGATTGTTGTAAATAGTAAATGAGAGAAGTCTTTAAAGCTCTTGGTACAACAGTATCAAGCTGGTTCTCTTCCACCATTTTGCTGCAAGTTACTTTGATAGGCTTATATAAGATATAAAGATTTCTTTTTTCTTATCCATTTTTTAATTTTTTTAAATTTTATTTTATTATGTTATGTTAGATATAAAGATTTCTAAGGGATGTTCTTCATCCTCAAAGAGCATGCAACTTTGGAGATATCAGTAGCATAAGTACACAAAAGACAATATGAAAGAGTTGGGGTTGATACAAATGAGAGATTCAATAAGGATTCAAAGGAAAAGGCATCACTTCTGCTATTGAAGACTTTGTGGGAGAAGTTATAGTTGAACTTGGTTTTGAAGAATGGGGGGATTTCAAGGTAAGACCATTGGATTTGGAAATTCTGTGTGGACAGAATAATTTAAGTAAAGGTGCAAATTCAAAATATTTAGAAGACTATTTGGAGGGGATGAAAAAATAGACCAATTTTGGCTGCAAATGGGTGTTTAAAATAGGGACTGATGAAAAATAATCTGAAAAATTAGGCAAGGTGCATAGGTGAAGGAGGGTCTTGAAAGTCAGCTGAAGGGGTTTGAACTTGATCCTTAGATAATGCAGAATCATAGAGCATTTTAAGGAATAGAGTGGTAGTATTGAAGCTGTGCATATAGAAAGACACACAACGTAATGACAAATAACAAAGGTTCCCCTGCACCACTCCCAAGTGTAGGAGGGAGGAGAGTCAAGAGAGAAAGAACCTTAGAGAATGCTTAATCCAACCTTGATAATTTGTGATTGAGAGAAGTTAGATGAAGAAATTAAATGACTAACCTGAGGTTATTTAATGAAGCAAGAATGGGTACAAGATGTTCCGATGTTACCATTCCGATGCTGTCACTTTAGTGACTTCTTTTTAGCATCCTGTTAATATTCTGATAGTCCAATTGGGGATTCTCAGGGTGCCCTCTGTCTTTCTTTGCAGGAGGAAACTAGTCTGGATGCCCTTGACATGAATGACTTAGGTTTCTAACATTCCCAGGCATGATTATATTTTAACTTACTCTGTATGTTTTGTTAACCACCCAGTATATGCCAGGCACTGTTCTCATTGTTGTGAGCACTACAAAGATGACAGTGAGATTCTCGTCCTCAAGCATAAGTGACAACTTAGACAAAGCATTTGAAAATTCAGAGAAGGAACAGCATATTTCAGCTAGCGTTTCTGAAGAGGAAACCTAAGGAAAAATAGCCCAAAGGTCCTATTTGCAGAGGAATAAATGAATCTCTAAAATTGGATATCCATGCGCTGTGAAGACCAGTAGTGTAGAGCAACCTGACACCCTTACAATCACTCTAGTAAGTCTTTATCTACTTCACCTGTCTGTGTGTGCAACCTTGGTACCTGGCGTGCATACGTGGAGGGGTTGTAGGGGTATATGAAGAATACTACACACACACACACACACACACACACACACACACACACACACACACACATTCTCTCTAATCATTATAAATTCATTGCAATGGAAATTTGTTTTTATTTTCCCCAGTTGTCCATCATCTGATTATCTCCCTTCCTGACCTTTGACTCAGGAAATATTTAATACAAAATTTCAGGCTTGATTTTTTTCCCTTAATCTTGGAAATTTATCAATGACCACATCAATAGTCCTCATTTTAAGGTTGGATAACCATCTAGTTATGTCCCAAGGGTGAGGAGGTAGGAGCAGATTAGACTATGGTAGATAATAGTACCATTTCAATGTTAATTACATTGTGGTTCTATAAGATAATTATTGTTTTTAAGATCTAAATCCTGATTTAGCCGTAAATGGGCATTATGTCCACAATGTTTGAACAGTTCAGAAAACATATTACATACATAGTTATAGATATATGACATATAGAGAAAGACAGAGAGAGAAAGAAAATGCAGCTAAATGTTAACTTTTGGGGGCACCTGGGTAGCTCAGTCGGTTGGGCGTCTGACTCTTGGTTTCAGCTCAGGTCATGATCTCAGGGTTGTGAGTTCGAGCCCTGAACCCCCAACCATTAGGCTCCGTGCTCAGTGGGGAGTCTGCTTGAGATGCTCCCTCTCCCTCTGCCCCTCCCCCCACTCCTGCACACACTCTCTCTCTCTCTCTAAAATAAATAAATATAAATGTTAACTTTTGGAGAATCTGGGTAAACAATAAAAGATATCTTGGAATTCTTTGACTTTTCCCACTAATTTTCTTTAAATCTGAAATTTGCAAAATAAATATGATAAAAAATAGATTTTACATCACAATCCAATGAATGTACACATATGTACATGTCCACATATTTATTCATTCAATTAATTTTTAGTGAGTGCTCATCATATACCATTCTAGGCAATGGATATACATTAGTGATCAAAATGAAAAAATGTCTTCCCAAGAAGTTTACATGTATATATATATATACCCACCCACACACATGTATGTATATGTGTGTTTGTATATGTATATGTCTATTTACATACACATACATAAAAAGAAACAAAACTTTTATTTAAATTATACTTACTATTAGTGGTGTATCATGATTTTTAAATTCTATGTCATTTTAAAAAATAAAGTCAATGATGTAAAAAAAATATTGATTTCACAAACCACTAAGGGATCATATTCTTCAGTTTATAAAGCCTGGATCAGAGATATAAAAGCAACAGCCAAAATCCCCTCGAATTTTAAGTGTTCATCCACAGCATCCCACTAAACAAATTTGTGAATCCAACCTAAACCTATCTTCTGGTTTCCATTTCTTCCTTTCCAACTGCAAACTTGCCATAGCCTCAGCCATTTCAGACTTATTCAGTCCAAAATTAAACTCTTGATCTTTCTCTTAAGACTGTTCTTCCTCCAGGCTTCCCATTTCAGGAAATAACACCTCAACCCACCCATTGCTCATCTTAGAAAGACTGAAGTCATCCTTAACACCTCCTTTTTCTTCACTCCCTACAATGATCAGTAACCAAGTCCTCTTGATTCTCTATTCTAAATATATCTCAAATTCATTTTTTTCTTTTTGTCTGACACTGTTTTAGTCTAAATTCACCAGCATCTTTAACCTAAATTATTGTGATAGTTTCCTACTTGGTCTCCCTATACCCAATCTATTCCCATTTCAAGCCTTACATGACAAAGTGATATTTTAAATCATAAGGTAATTATGCCATAACTTTTATGATCTTCCCAATATGTGTAAGAGAGGCTAACACATCCCTAGCAATGTATTAATTAAGATTATGTTTAACCATGAAGGACAAAAACGCTAAAATCACAGCAGATTAGGAGGATAGAAATTCCTTTTCCATCACATAAGAGAAATAAGAGATAGGCAGACCAGGGCTGACTTGGTATAACATGGTACCCAAGACCTGGACACTTTCTACCTTATTCTGGTATTGCACCCGCAGCTTTCACTCATGGTCAGGATGGCTGCTTAGTCTCCAGTCATTGTATCTATCCACCTTCTAGCTGACTGAAAGGAGGAAGTGGTATAGAAAAATACACTCCCTCCCTTAAAAGACCATTCTGCTTACCTTGTGTTGTCCACAGCGTATCACACAACCACACTTAGCCATAAAAGAGGTAGGATATAAAGTTTTCTTTTTCGTTGTTGTTGTTTTTTTTTTTTAAGGTGGACATCTGGTTTTTATTTCTGGGCAATCTTGATACTTCTCATTACATCTCACAATTTGCACGGGAAGGGGAAGGATAGTAGAGAACGTGATCATCCTAGGTCCCACTGCAGAGGCATGGAAAGTGGTAAGGATATACTGTTGTGATGAACAGGAATGGCAAGGCAATAAGATGCTTTATGCCTGGGGTAGGATTATGGCCAACAACCCTTTTGGCCTGAGTTCACCTCCTCAAGGGGAGGTCTCCATGGAATGAGCATGACTGCCAACATGGCCAGAAAACCTACTGATCCCACTCGTGGGGCAGATGATGAGACAAGCTGTGCTCTTCCCTCCCAGGTAACTCTGACAGAAGCAGGGCTGGACAGGTGCACAGAAGGTAGTGTGATTGAAAGCAAAGGTGTGATACCTCTCTGACATGTAAAAGGAGACTTGGGTTTAGAGTCTTTTATCCAAGCAGATGATATCCAGCTAAAAAAAAAAAGGATATTTATAATTGGGCATTCATAATGAAAAGTCTGAAAACGAATATTGAGGAACCATTATCAGTCTCTGGCCTTTAAGGTTCTGCAAAAGTTGGCTGTGCCATAGACTCCAGCCATAATGGGCATCTCCCTTCAGTGAGCAAATTTCTCCTATCTCTAGATCTTTGCACATGTTGCTACCCTCCTGAAATACTTTTTTGTCTGTTTCCTTGGAAAGAACTTCTTTGACCTAAAAGACAAGGCAATAATTGCTCTCTTAATTCCTTAAACATTTCCTTCATAGTATTAATTCAGTTACATGTTTATTTATGTAGGCATTTAATTAATATTATTATACTGTATTTGAAATACTCCAGCATGAGTAGTGAGGTGTGTGTATAAATAGGTTGAACCTAACCCGTATCAACAATTTAGAGCTGACCAATAATCTTACAAATAAGCAAATTTGAACAAATCTATATCAACAGTGTAGGGTTGCCTTTTTCCATAAGGACTAATAGAAGGGCTAAAATTTTGCATATTCACAATATATGAGGGGCACCTGGGTAGCTCAGTTGATTAAGCACCTGACTCTTGATTTAGGCTCAGGTCATGATCTCGGGGTTGTGGGATCAAACCCTGGGTCAGGCTCTGCAGTCAGCAAGGAGTCTGATTGAGATTCTCTCTCTCCATCTTCCTCTGCCCCTCCCCACTCATGCTCTCTCTCTCAAATAAATAAATCTTTAAAAAAAGGATATATGATTGGTTGAGTGGAAGTTGGCAGACCCACTGCCCTTGTAGGAATAAGAATTTTAAAAAAGCTAATTCCGTTAGTCTATTCCAGTGGTACTTATGGTCCAGAGTCCAGCTAGGGTATGGCACATAGTAGGCATTAATTTTTTGAGTGAGTAAGTAGGTAAATTAACTTAGTAGTCACTGTAGAGTTAGCTAATATTTAGAATAAAACTAAAAACCCAGTTGAGAGATAAAAATCAATATTTTTTTGCTCTATGAGTTACTTTGCTGTCAAGTAAAATCAGGTGAGCATTTGTATTTGTCATAGATTATTAATACCTTTATTATTATATAACTCACATAACATAAAATTCATCAATTTAAAAGCAGATAATTTAATGGATTTTAGTATATTCACAGAGTCGCACAACTTTCACTACAATATAATCTGGAACAATTTAATCATTCTCAAATGAAATCCCATACATGTTAGTTAATAGTCACTCCCCATCCCCTAGTAATTTATTCTGTTCCTGTAGATTTGCCCATTCTGTACATTTCATATAAATAACCGACTTCTTTCACTTAACATGACATTTTCAAAGTTTATTCACACTGTAGCATGCATCACTACTTCATTCTTTTTTATTGCAAATACCATTCCATTGTTTGGAAATACCACATTTTGTTTACCCATTCATCAATTGATGGACATTTGGGTTATTTTCACTTTTGGTAATTGTGAAAAATGCTGCAAGAACATTTGTATACAAATTCTTGTGTGGACATATGCTTTCAGTTCTCTTGGGTATTGTATTAATTTCCTGTCATTGACTACACAGTGGCTTATTTTCTTTAGTTCTGGAGGTCTGAAGTTCAAGAGCAGTCTCACTGAGCTAAAATCAGGTGTTGGCAGGATTGTTATCCTGCTAGAGGCTTCAGGAGAACCGTTTCCAACTTCCAACCCACATTCCCTGTCTCCTTCCAGCAATGGCATCTCTCCCACTTCTGTTTCCAGTATCTCGTCTCCTTCTCTCTCTCTCTTGTTGTTACTTCTTTAACTCTCCCTACTTCCAACATCACATGGCCTTCTCCGACTCTGGCCATCCTGTCTCCCTCTTGTAAGGACCCTTATGATTACATTGGGCACTCACAGGTAGTCCAGGACAATCTCCCCCTCTCGAGACACTTGACTTAATCACAGGTACAAAGTTCCTTAGGTGTTGGGAATTAAGACGTGGCCATCTTTGAGGGGCCAAAATTCTGTTCACCTAGATATATACCTAGGAATGGAATCACTGGGTCACATGGTAATTCTATATTTAACATTTCGAAGAACTGTCAAACTGTTTTTGAAAAGTGGCTGATCCATTTTACATTCCCACCAGCAAAGTACGAGGTTCCAATTTCTCCACATCCTTACTAATCCTTGTCACTGTCTGTCGTTTTAATTGTAGTCATCCTAGTGAGGGTGAAATGGTACCTCTTTAGTTTTAATTTGCATTTCCCCAATGACTAACGATATTGTGGATTATTTCGTGTACTTATTAGCCATTCTTACATCTTCTTTTTGGAAAAATATCTATTTAAACCTTTTAGCCATTTTTAATTGGATTATTCATCTTTTTATTATTGAGTTGGTAGGCTTCTTTACATATTTTGAATAAAGGTGCTTATCAGATGTATGATTTGCAATTATTTTCTCCCATTCCGAGGGTTGTTTTCTCATTTTTCATTTTATTGCAGCAAAATGTTTTAAATTTTGATGAGGTCTAATTTACCTATTTTTGTTGTTGTTGTTGAACTTGCTTTTTGATGTTATATATCTCAGAAACTATTGCTTAACCTGAGGTCATAAAGATTTCCTCCTGTTTTCTTCTAAGGGTTTTATAATTTTAGCTCTTACATTTAGGTCTATGGTCCATTTTAAGGGTGTGTGTGTCTGTGGGGGGTGTAAAATATGGACACTTCATTCTTTGACATATGGTTATCTAGTTATCCCAGCATCGTTTGTTGAAAAGACTATTTTTCCCCATTAAATTATGTTGTCATTCTTGTCAAAAATCCATTAACCATAAAAGTAAGGGTTTATTTCTGTACTTTTAATTCTATTCTATTCTATTCATTTATAAGTGTATCCTTATGTCAGTTCTACACTATCTTGATCACTGTGGCTTTGTGGTAAGTTTTGAAATTGGGAAGTAGGAGTCCTCCAGTTATGGTTTTCTTTGGTTTTGGCTATTCTGGGTTCTTTGTACTTTTATAAATTTTAGGACCATCTTGTCAATTTCTGCCCAAAGCCAGCTGGGATTTTGATAAACATTAGAATTGGTAGACTAATTTATAGAATATTACTATTTTTAATAATGTTAAGTCTTCTGATCCATGAACCTAAGATGTGTTTCCATGCATTTAGATCTTCCTTAATTTCTTTCAACAATGTTTTGTCATTTTCAGTGTACAAGTCTCATGTTTCTTTTGTTAAATTTACTCATAAGTATATTATCTTTTTGATGTTATTAAATTGGTTTCTTAATTTTATTTTTGAATTGTTCTTTGTTAGTGTGTAGAGATGCAACTGATTTTTTAAAAAAACTATTTATTTATTTATTTATTTATTTATTTATTTGACAGAGAGAGAGAGCATGGGGAGGGGCAGAGGGAGAAGGAGAAGCAGACTCCCCCCTGAGCAGGGAACCCAATGCGGGACTCTATCCCAGTACTCCGGATCATGACCTGAGTGGAAGGCAGACACTTAACCGACTGAACCATCCAAGTGTCCTCAACTGATTTTTTAATATCAATCTTTTATCTTGTAAGTTTTCTGAACTCATTTACCAGTTATAAATTTTTTTTTATTCCTTAGGATTTTCTATATACAGTATCATGTCAGCTGCAAACAGAGATTGTTTTACCTCTTCTTTTCCAATCCAATCCAATTGATCTTGCCTAATTTTTCCAGCAAAAATGTTTAGTACAATACTGAATGGATGTAGTAAGAGTGGACATTGTTGTCCCTGATATTATGGAGAAAACTTTCTGTCTTTTACCATTAAGTATGATGTCAGCCACAGATTTTGTTGTCAATGCCTTTTGCCAAGTTAGGGAAGTTTCCTTTTATTCCTAGTTTGTTGATTTTATTTGTCATAAAAGATGTTAGATTCTGTCAAATGCTTTTTTGTATCTATTGAGATAATCATGTGGTTTTTGATCTTTATTCTATTAATATAGTGTATTACATTGATCGATTTTCAGATGTGAAACCAACTTTAGTATTTTAGACATAGGAAACTTCAGTTCTTATGACATTTATAATAAAACTGATTTAAAATATCTGTTTAGTAATTTCAACATCTAAAGCTCCTGAGGAAGTTTTTCTTTTGATTGCTTTTTTTCCTTTTATGGGTCTTTACTTTTTTTTGGTACTAAATTGGGTATTTTATTTAAAATTTTTAAAAAATTCTATTTATTTAAATTTGAGTATAGTTGACACACAATGTTACATTAGTCAGGTGTACAACTTAGTGATTTGACAAGTTTATACATTATGCTATGTTCACCACAAGTATAAGTACCATCTGTCCCATTACATCACTTTTACAATATCATTGACTGCATTCCTTATGCTCTGCTTTTTATTCCTGTGACTTACTCATTCCAAAACTGGAGACCTATATTTCCCTCTTCCTTTCACACATTTTGCCCCATTCTGTCTGGCAACCATCAGTTTGTTCTCTATATTTTTAGTTCTAATTCTTCTTTTTCTTGTTTATTCGTTTTTTTTAGATTCCATTTATGAATGGAATCATATGGTATTTGTCTTTCTCAGTCTGACTTATTTCACTTAGCTTAATACCCTCTAGGTCCACCCATGTTATCTTAAATGGCACATTCTTATCCTTTTTTATGGCTGTGTAATATTCCATTGTTACATAAAACTAGAACAAATAATACTAAAATTTGCATGGAACCACAGAAGACCCCAAATAGCCAAAACAATTCTGAGAAAGAAAAACAAAGCTGGAGGTATCACAAGTCCAGATGTCAAGATGTACTTCAAACTTGCAGTGATCAAAACAGTGTGGCACAAAATAGACACATAGATCAATAGAACATAATAGAGACCCTAGAAGTAGACCCACATTTATATGGTCAATTAATCTATGACCTAGGAGACAAGAATATACAATGAGGACTGTAAATTAGGCATAATATAATGTGGCAGCTCTGAATATCAGACTCTGCTCTCCTCCCCAGACTTTGTTTTTGTTGCTATTTTGTTGTTATTGCTATTTCTTTGTTTTTTCTGTTTGTTTAGTGACATTCTTTAACTACGTCTCCAAAGTCTGTATTCCTTGTATAGTTACATCACTGAAGTCCTTGCTCAGTTAGATTAGTGGTCATCTCCTGAAAGTTCATCTACTAAGTTCATAAAGCCTCTGTTCCTATTGAGGTTCAACAGTTGTTGTGTTTTTTTTTTTTTAATAAATGTTTGTCAAATCATTGTGAGCCTTTCATTAATGTCTACAGTTCTGAAAAAGTTGATTTGGATGATTTTTGCTATCATTTTGTTCCTTTTATGGAGAAGCAGATTTACATCAGTCCTCATGCTGCCGTTCCAGAACTCATGCCCTTTCACAAAAATCTTACTAATTTATTCATATTTGCATCTCATCACTAGTTAGAAATAGAAATTATGAAGCAAAACAAACAAAGAAACAAACTTGATTCAACCTTGGATAAAATTAAAAAAGATTATACGTCACAATGGTATAGAGTAAGCCTTAAAAAAGAATCAGGTTGACTATGAGTATTCTGAGTTTTAAAGTACTCTTCCTGTAAAATAAGAATATTTACAATACAGAGTTCAGATAGGACCTCAGAGAACAAAGAGTACATAAGATGAAAGGTGATAAAAACTCTTAGTTATATTTATACCAGTCCTGATAATTATCCAAGCTCTTCAATAGGACTAGAAAATTCTACCCATTTGTTAGCTCAATATTAGGTACAAAATTCTTATTTCATTTTTCTGATGTTAACCTCTGAGAAAGATGTAATACATTCTATTGCTTATTTTTTCAATATATCAAATTTGTTATAAGATATGGAATTTGTTCATTTAATCTTGTAATTGAATTTACCAGTATTGTGTTAATCACTATAAAACTTACATAAAGTCTTCTAATAATCAGGAAAACCACAGACCTTAGGATCAAATTATCTCCTCCCATACTGCGTAAAATCAAATGTGAACTAATAGATTCAAATTCAAATGCAAGAAGAATCCTAGATTTTTTGGACAGATAGTAGTTTACTATTGAACATTATATATATTGAGTGTATGTGATAAACGCATTTAAGTGTATTGACAGAGACATGTTTAAATTCATATAGGTTACTACCAGCAATAGGAATAAAAGGTGACTATTAATGTTTTAGACAATGCTACTGGGTACAGAAGAACAATTTATAGAAAACTATAAACTCTTTTTTTAAAGATTTTATTTTATTTATTTGAGAGAGAGAGCACAGAGGGAGAGTAAGAGGGAGAAGCAGACCCCTCACTGAGCAGAGAGCCCGCTGTGGGGCTCAATCCCAGGACACTGAGATCATGATCTGAGCCAAAGCTAGACACCCAACCAACTGAGCCACTCAGGCACCCCAAAATTATAAACTCTTTAAAATTTTTGAGGATACATTTATGTTTTCACTTCTTTTTTTTTCCTTTCTCTTTTTTTTTTTATAATATAGGTTTTGGATTGGTCCTAAAGCCATCTTTTAAAAAACTTATGTTGATTCATCATGAAAAACAAAGTACCTGGTGATTTGACATTTTCTATATTGTGCCTTTTACCCCCAACACTTGTTTTGGTTCAAAACCTTTGAGATGGTATGAAGAAGTGAGTGAAGAAGGTAAGTCAAGTTGCCATGCTCTGAGCAGTTCAAGATACACTGAATCTGTGAGAACTGTGTGGTGTTCCATTCTGACCACAAGCACCCACTTCTTGAGTTGGATCAAGTGGAATCAAAGGTGAGTCTGTGACTATTTTTGGGCAAGGGGCAATTTATTGATGAATCAACTATTAGCAACATGTCTTTCTTGCAGAGAGCTGAGTCAGAGCAAACTTAAGGCAAATATTCTGACAGCTTTTGAAGAAGAATTTGCAAGTTGTTCCCTCCAGTCTGGCACAAACCCAGATCACTGAAGAATTTAAGGCTTTTTTTTTTTTTTTTCAGTTGTGTCTGGGTGTTTTTCTTTCTTTTTAAAAAAAATTGACTCAAAAGTTTCCACTGAGTTCCAATCAATATGTCATGGATGGGCCAAGTCATCCTGGCAGAGGAAAGAACTGAGATTGTATTCCTGAGGAATGTGCCAAGTGGTAGAGTTCTCTAAGGGAGGGTGGGAGTAAATTCAGAAGCTCTAGAAAGCTAGCGGCAGCAAAGATAGATGGTTGCACATGGCCATACCTAAGGCTGTGCGGTGCTCATTGGTGAGTATTGGCAGGTTTCTGTGGCTTGTTTCCTTCTTTCACTACTATGTGACTTGAATAAGCCATTTGGCTACATTTACACCTCCTTTCTCCAGCTCCTGAAAGTGAGAGATATTGTAGTGAGGGATGGTGTAACTTTAACGTTTCTGCAAAAATATATTCTTGGATAGCCGAATATACATTTAGTAAATTAAAACATATAATTTCAATGACATCATATGTTTGAGATTTGTTCTTCTCCTCCCTGATTAGTCTTCAGTTGGCAATATTAGTAACATATTAGCTTCAAATGTCTCTGTCCTCAGCTTGTTTGACATCCTTAATAATTTTTTAATGGAGAACTTAAGAAAAAGCTCTTTTTGGAGAATATATATATTCTCCATATATATATATATATATATATATATATATATATATATGTATATGATTTGAAGACACCCATAGGTTAGTGGAGCTCAGAATGAGGAGTATGAGTTCTAAAATGCATCATTTCATTACAACAAAAGTAAAATTAAGTATCTGTGTTTTTAATGGGGCTGATATTAATATTTTAATTATGACAAATTGTCAGCTATAACAGCTGTAGCAACTTTTGATGGGAACAGAAAATTTCTTTGGGATCCTCAGACTAGCCTTCATCAAAGATGTAGCCATGTGTGTAGTTGTGTGCACATGTTTGCATGAGCACACACAGTAGGAAGACTGGTTTCTATTGTCCTACGGCAAAGAAATCTGAGTCTACTTAGGAGACGGAGTGGTCATGGGGGAGAAAATGGCTCTGGATCCATGGGATGCTGAAGTGAGAGCTTAACCTAGTCTTTCAAGGACCAGTTTGTACTCTAGGAAGTAACTGTATATTCAAACAAAAAGAGCTGACTCTGAAAGCTGTGACAATGAGGTGTGAAGCATGCTTGATTGAATTTAGTGCTGAAGGTGTTGACTTATCCTCTCTTAAATAACTACTGTGTCTGTATAGGAATCTGGACTTACATTGCTACAAAATACACAAAAACCAAGACATCATGCAGCACTAAGCTTTAAGACCAATGCTGGGTAATAATAATAAAAAGTAACAATGGTGAATTGATGAGATTCTATCTCCCTTTATGCCTGATATTAGGAAAGGATCAGTTCCTCCCTTTGGAATGAGTAAATCTGTAGGATTAGTGGGCAGCATATACCATGAAGAAGGGATGATCCTCAAGGCAAAACTACTAGACTTTCTGATTGGAAGATGGGTTGGGGGGCTGTAGCGATTATCTGGAAACATGAAATACATGTAACCATAGTATTACTTAGATTTTAAATCAGATTTTAAATCAGTCATAGAAAAAGAACACATTACATATGGGAAAACAGCAATAAGAATTATCACTGACTTCTCATTGGGAGCTAGACAATGGGTGACAATGGAATGACATCTTTTAAAAGTTTAAATAAAAATAAAATCGTTAATCTACGATTCTATATCCAATAACAAAATTCTTTAAAAATGAAACCAATTTTAATGACATTTTTAGATATGTAAAAGTTGAGAGAATTTGTCATTAGCTGACCTACACTACAAGAAATGTTAATAAAAATTTTTCAGACTGAAGTCAAATAATGTCAAATGGAAACTCAAATCTTAAAAAAGGAATTAAACACACCAGATACAATAAATATATAAATAAATATGAAAAGTTTTTATTGTTTTTTAATTTCCCTAAAAAATGCCTATTAAAACAAAAGTAACCATAATGAAGATAAAATGGATTACTTAAGAAAAAAACTTCAATAAAAAGAAGACAGAAAAGGAGAAAAAGAGAAACAAAGAACAGCTGGAATAACCAGAAAAAATATCAAGATGATAGACTTAAACCCATTCATCAGTCATCAATTAAACCCCGACTAGATTAAAAAGCAAGACTTAACTGTATGCTATTTATGAGGGCTATACTGTAAATATGAAGACACAAGTTCAAAATAAAAGGATGAAAAATATTTATCATAAAAATACTAATAATAAGAAAACTAAAGTGGTTATATTAGTATTAGAGTAAATAGGCTTCAGTACAAGAAGCATTATCAGAAATAGAGATATTTCATAGTAATAAGAAGACCAATTCTTCGGGGCACCTGGGTGGCTCAGTCGTTAAGCATCTGCCTTCGGCTCGGGTCATGATCCCAGGGTCCTGGGATCGAGCCCTGCCATCGGGCTCCTGCTCAGCAGGAAGCCTGCTTCTCCTTCTCCCACTCCCCCTGCTTGTGTTCCCTCTTTTGCTGTGTCTCTCTCTGTCAAATAAATAAATAAAATCTTTAAAAAAAAAAAAAAAGAAGACCAATTCTTCAAGGAGGCATACATATAATAAAATAGTTTCAAAATACATGAAGGAAGAATTGACAGAACTGAAGGGTGAAATAGACAAATCTGCCATTATAATTGGAAACTTAAACATTCCTTTCTTGATACTTGATAGAAAAGATAGTTTTGAACAACTTTATCTAGACACTTAACCTAAACTGCTTTTATAGGTCACCAGATGCAAACAGGTTCAGAAAACATTCTTTTCCAGGGTACATGCAACATTCACCAAGATAGATATATACAAGTAGATAGGCTGTAAAACAAGTCTTGATACATTTCTTGATAGGTTTGAAAACAGAGTTTATTCTCTGGCCACAATAAGATTATACTATAAATCAATAACAAAAAATTCTAGAAAAATCTTCAAATTATTGGAAATTAACCATGCATTTTTAACAATCCTTGAATAAAAGAAAATGTCACATTTGAGCCAAATAATAACAAAAAAGCAACTTATTAAAACATAATATGTAGGAAAGCAGTATTTAGAAATAAATTTACAGTTTTAAATGTTTATATTAGAGACAACTGGGTGGCTCAGATGGTTAAGCATCCCATTCTTGATTTTGGTTCAGGTCATGATCTCAGGGTCATGGGATTGAGCCCTGCTTGGGATTCTCTCTCTCCCTCTTCCCCTCCCCACTGCTTGCACTCTCACATGTTCTCTCTCTCCCTCAAAAAAAAAAGTTTGTAGAAGAAAAGAAGATATTTTTAGAAAATGATCTATACTTCCATTGAAGAATTTAGGGAAGAAAAGGAAAAAATTAAACTGAAGTAAATGGAAGAAAATGACAAAGAGAAAAACACAATAAATTAGAAAATAGACAATAAGAAAACATCAAGGAAACCTAAAGTTGGTTCATTGCAAAGCTCAGTAAAATTGATAACCTCTAAATCAAAAAGAGAGAGAGAGAGAAAACATAAATTGGCATTAGGAATTAAGAGGGGAAGTCACTACTGATGTTACAGGCATTAAAAAGATTGTAAGATGACATTATGAACAACTTTATGCTAATAAATTACACAATTTAATTAAATGTACAAAAATTCTGTGAGATAAAACTTACTAAAAAGTGAAGACATAGGGGCGCCTGGGTGGCTCAGTCATTAAGCGTCTGCCTTCAGCTCAGGTCATGATCCCAGGGTCCTGGGATCGAGTCCCGCATAGGGTTCCCTCCTTGGCAGGAAGCCTGCTTCTCCCTCTCCTACTCCCCCTGCTTGTGTTCCTGCTCTCGCTATCTGTCTCTCTGTCAAATAAATAAATAAAATCTTTGAAAAAAAAGTGAAGACATAAAGAAATAGAAAATCTGAATAACACTGTGTCTCTCAAGAAAATGAACTTGTAATTAAAAACATTTCTATTTCTACAGAGTTGCCTGGGTGGCTCAGTCAGTTGAGTGGCCAAGTCTCAATGTTGTGGGATCGAGCCCTGTGTCTGGCTGTGTGCTCAGCATGGAGTCTGCTTAAGACTTTCTCTTCCTCTACCCTGCCTCCTTTGCTTTCTGTCTCTCTAAAATAAATAAATAAATCTTAAACAAATAAACAAACAAACAAAAACATTTCTACAAATAAAATTTCAGGCCTAGATTATTTTACTGGTACATTTTCTCAAATATTTAAGGAAGAAATAATACCAAACTTACAAAAAAACAAAATTCCTTCAGCCAAGAAAACAATAGAACAGTTCCCAACTAATTTTTTTCAGACCATCATAACCTTGATACCAAAATCAGACAAAAATATTACAATAAAATAAAACTATACCAATATATCTCATAAGCAGAATGCAAAAATCATTTATATAACTTTAGCAAATTAAATCCAGCATCATGCTAAATGGATAATATCTATGAACATCTTTGATTTTCAAATGTTAATACTTTAACATTTGAAAATCAAACAATTCAATTCACCATATTAATAGGGTAAAGGGAAAAAGATCATCTTGATCTTGACCAAAAAGATGCAGAAAAAGCATTTGACAAAATACAAAACTAATTAATGGTGAAAATTCTTAGACAATTAGAATGAAACTTACTCAACTTGTTAAAAGACATCTATGAAAACCTGCAAATAACATCATACTTAATAGTGAAAGATTAAATATGCAATCCTGCCTCCAAGATTGAGAATAATGCAAGAATGTCTATTCTTGTCACTTTCCAAAGGTGTACTAGGGATCTTAGCTCGTGTAACAAGGCAATAAAAAGGTACAAAAGGCATAGATTTGAAAGGAGGAGGTGAACTATCTTTATTTATAGACATATAAATATTCTCTATGTAAAAAGTCTTAAGGAGATTGTATAAAGAAATTTCAAGTAAAAAAATAAATAATTCAACAGTTACAGGATGTGAAATCAATAAATAAAACTTAATGTTTCCATATACTATCCATGAATAATTGGAAAATATCATCTACTATAGTATAAAAACAGAACATCATTAAAGGTAAATTTAATAAAAATATGTGCAAGGCTTATACACTGAAAATGTAAAACATTGATGAAATAAATTGTAGAAAACCTAAAGAAACGGAAATATCCATGGACTGGAAGACTCAACATTGTCAAGAAGTTAAGTCTTACCAATATGATGCAAAATTTCAGTGCAATCTTAATCAATTTTTGTAGATATTAGAAAATTGATTCTAAAATTTACAAAGAAATTCAAGATTTAGAGTAGTGAAAATAATCTTGAAAGACAATAAAATTGGAGGACTTCTATGTAATTCACTACTTACACTATATTTACAGTAATTGTGACATTGTTATATATATGATATATATAAATATGTAAAAAAATTAGTCAATATGATAGAATAAAGTTAGTCCAGAAATATAATCTCATGTATGTGGTCAGTTGGATCTTTGACAGATTCACCAAAGCAATTCAAAGAGAAAAAATGTCTTTTCAACAAATGGTGTTAGAGCAACAGAAAAAGTGTGGAAATTTTACCTTATACTATACACAAAAATTTATTCGAAATATTTCATAGATCTAAATGTAAAAGCTAAGCTTATAAAGTTTATAGAAGAAAACCTAAGAGAATATCTTTGTGACTTTGGGTATTCAAAAATTTCTTGAACAAGATCCAGGAATAGCTATCCATAATATAAACTATTGAAATTGAACTCATTGAACTAAAGAAAACTTCTGCTCTTTGAAAAACATTTGGCACTGTAAAAATGTTTTTCACAGACTAGAAAAAAATTCTCAATATACATATCTGACAAAGGACTTATATCTAGAGTAGGCACATATATTCATATGTATTACATATATACATATACATATATATATAAACTCTTAAAAAACAACAATAAGAAAACAAACAATCCAAGAAAAATGGGTAAAGACTTGAAGAGACATTTAACAAAAAGATATATCAATAACCAATAAGCACATTTTAGAATGCTCTGCATTGTTAGTCATCCAAAATTAAAATTAAAACTACAGCATATAGAACTAAACTATCATATAATGGTTAATATTAAAAAGACTAAGAATACTTAATATTCATGACCATATGGAGCAACTAGAATAATCATACATGACAAAGGGAGTGTAAACTTATATAACTACTTGGGAAAATAGTTTACAAGTTTCTTGTAAAGTTAAAAGTACCCTATCGCCCAGATATTATACTTTTAGATATTTACTCAAAAGAAATGAAAATATGTCTCAAAAAGATTTGTATAGGAACATTCATGCAACTTTATATATAATAGAAACTGGAAAAACCTAAATATCAGTAAAAGAGCAGATAAACTATGGTGTATTTATACAATGGAGTACTACTCACAAATAAAAAGAATGAATTACTAACTCATGCAGAACATTCACGACCCTCAAAAACACTGAGCCAAAAAGCTAAAAATGAAATATTTTTATGTGATTCCATTTATAAGAAATTTAAGTACAGGTAAAACTAAACTCATATGAAAAGAATATTATTGCTTAGAATGCAGGGCTTGGTGCTGTTTTAGGAGGGCACAGGAGAAGTTTCTGGAGTGAATGGCAAGTTTCTGCCTTGACAATGATGTGGGTTACACAGATGCATGCGTTTGTTAAAACTAGATGAAATACTTAGTATTTCCACATTCCCTTTGTATAAGTTACATATTATTTAAATATACTTGAACACAATATTATAATATGTAAAAATACTAGAAAGAAACAGAATTTAAAAATAAATCAAGGAGTAGAAAAGCCCAGAAATTGGAAAGGAAAAATTGGTAAGTTTACAAATTTGAGCATACAAAAAAGTGTAATTTATGTATGGCCAAAAAAGAAGCATAGGTAATGTTAAAATGTGTATTAACAAACAGGAAAAAGTGTATCTAATAGGGCAAAGGGATAATTAAAATCTAAAGAGCTTTACAAATCATTATTATGAACAATTATCCACTGGAAAATAAAAGATATGAACAGGGAGTTCAAAGAAAAAAATATATATAATACATATTTTGTATATATAATGTATATGTAGTGTACATATAATATACATATAACATCACACATGAAAAGATGTACCCTACCCATAATAAAAGAAATGCATATTAGAGAATAATTCAAATTTTTAACCAATCAGATTTGTAGAACACATAGCATTTGATAATACACAGTACTGAGGATACAAGTGCTTTCCTACGTTTTTGGTGAAGTATAAATAAGTGCAAACTCTGAGAGGCAATTTGCCATTTCTCATGTATAGGTGCATATCTTTGAATGTACATATCTCTGAATTCAGAAATTGGACTTCTAGAACACATATACAAAGTGCAGTGTTGTTTGTAATGACAAATGACTGGAAACAATATGGAATTGGTTTAATAAATTATGGTTACATTCAGACATTGTTTACATAAAGTCATGAAAAAGAACAAGGAAACTTTACATGATGAAATGGATCTATCTAAAAGAGACTTCATTAATTAAGGAGCATAAGGGCATGTGTATCTGTGTAAATAAAAATGAATAAATATAAATATAAATGTAACATGTTCAGACTATGTGTGGGAGAATTAATAAGAAACTCTAACAGAAATTATCTAAAGGGAAGGGGACAGTAGTACTGAGACAAGAATGGGAAAAGTGCTTACTTTTCACACACAACAAAAAAAAAACCCACTTTTTTTGCAACATTTATATTTTTATAGTATTTGTGTAGATCTGGCATAGAGAAGATGGTAAGAAATGAATAAATGAACGAAGTTCATTTGTATAATTTCAACGTTTTTAAGCTCATTAAGACCCATTTTGCAGTTTAACATATGGCCTGTCGTGGAGAATGCACGTACCCTTGAGAAGGTGTATTTCAAAGTTGTTGGGTGGAGTGTTCTGGATGAGTTCCCTATTTCTTTTCGATCTTCTGTCTGTTCAATCCACTATTCAAAGTGTTTCATTGCACACGTCAAATCATCATGTTGGTCACCTTAAACTTAATGTTATATGTCAATTATGTCTCAGTAAAAAAAGAAAGAAAGAACTTCAAGTCTCCAATTATTATTGTAGAACCACTTATTTCTCCATTCCATTCTGTCACTTTTTGCTTCATAGTTTAAGATTCTGTTGTTAATGTGAGTATATCTTTATAAATGTCCAATTTTCATGGTGGCTTGAATCTTTTGTCAATATATGATGTCATGCTTTGTCTCTTGTAAAGTTTTTTGACCTAAAGTCTAATTTGTCTGACAAGATAACCATCCCAGTTCTCTTTTGGTTGCTATTTGCATGGAATACCTTTTTCCAACTTTTTACTTTCAACCTCTTTGTGTCTTTATATTTAAATTGAGTCTCTTGTAGACACGATATAGATGGATCATGTTCTTTATCCAATCTACCCATTCTTGTTTTTTTTTTAATTTTTTATTGTTATGTTAATCACCATATATTACATCATTTGTTTTGGTGTAGTGTTCCATGATTCATTGTTCATAACACCCAGTGCTCCATGCAGAATGTGCCGTCTTTAATACCCATCACCAGGCTAACCCATCCCCCTACCCTCCTCCCCTCTAGAAACCTGTTTGTTTTTCAGAGTCCATCATCTCTCCTGGTTCGTCTCCCCCTCTGACTTACTCCCCTTCATCCTTCCTCTCCTGCTATCTTCTTCTTTTTCTTTTTTCTTAAAATATGTTGCGTTATTTGTTTCAGAAGTACAGATCTGTGATTCAACAGTCTTACACAATTCACAGCGCTCACCATAGCACATACCCTCCCCAATGTCTATCACCCAGCCACCCCATCCCTCCCACCCCCCACCACTCCAGCAACCCTCAGTTTATTCCTGAGATTAAGAATTCCTCATATCAGTGAGGTCATATGATACATGTCTGTCTCTGATTGACTTATTTCACTCAGCATAACACCCTCCAGTTCCATCCACGTCGTTGCAAATGGCAGGATCTCATTCCTTTTGATGGCTGCATAATATTCCATTGTGTATATATACCACCTCTTCTTTATCCATTCATCTGTCGATGGACATCTTGGCTCTTTCCACAGTTTGGCTATTGTGGACATTGCTGCTATAAACATTGGGGTGCACATACCCCTTCGGGTCCCTACATTTGTATCTTTGTGGTAAATACCCAGTAGTGCAATTGCTGGATCGAATGGTAGCTCTAATTTCAACTGTTTGAGGAACTTCCATACTGTTTTCCAGAGGGGTTGCACCAGCTTGCATTCCCACCAACAGTGTAGGAGGGTTCCCCTTTCTCCACATCCCCGCCAACATCTGTCGTTCCCTGACTTGTTAATTTTAGCCATTCTGACGGGTGTGAGGTGGTATCTCATTGAGGTTTTGATTTGGATTTCCCTGATGCCGAGTGATATGGAGCACTTTTTCATGTGCCTGTTGGCAATTTGGATGTCTTCTTTGGAAAAATGTCTGTTCATGTCTTCTGCCCATTTCTTGATTGGATTATTTGTTCTTTGGGTGTTGAGTTGGATAAGTTCTTTATAGATTTTGGATACTAGCCCTTTATCTGATATGTCATTTGCAAATATCTTCTCCCATTCTGTCGGTTGTCTTTTGTTTTTGTGGACTGTTTCTTTTGCTGTGCAAAAGCTTTTTATCTTGATGAAATCCCAATAGTTCATTTTTGCCCTGGCTTCCCGTGCCTTTGGTGATGTTTCTAGGAAGAAGTTGCTGCGGCTGAGGTCGAAGAGGTTGCTACCTGTGTTCTCCTTTAGGTTTTATTTGCTGTTCTTTCTCCAGCTCCTTTAGGTGTAGGGTTAGGTTGTGTATTTGAGATCTTTCTTGTTTCTTGAGAAAGGCTTGTATTGCCATATACTTTCCTCTCAGGACTGCCTTTGCTGTATCCCAAAGATTTTGGACAGTTGTGTATTCATTTTCATTGGTTTCCATGAATTTTTTTAATTCTTCTTTAGTTTCCTGGTTGACCCATTCATTCTTTAGTAGGATGCTCTTTAGCCTCCATGTATTTGAGTTCTTTCCGACTTTCCTCTTGTAATTGAGTTCTAGTTTTAAAGCATTGTGGTCTGAAAATATGCAGGGAATGATCCCAATCTTTTGGTACCGGTTGAGACCTGATTTGTGACTTAGGATGTGATCAGTTCTGGAGAATGTTCCATGGGCACTAGAGAAGAACGTGTATTCCGTTGCTTTGGGATGGAAAGTTCTGAATATGTCTGTGAAATCCATTTGGTCCAGTGTGTCATTTAAAGTCTTTATTTCCTTGTTGATCTTTTGCTTAGATGATCTGTCCATTTCAGTCAGGGGGGTGTTAAAGTCCCCCACTATTATTGTATTGTTGTCAATGTGTTTCTTTGCTTTTGTTATTAATTGCCTTATATAATTGGCTGCTCCCATGTTCGGGGCATAGATATTTACAATTGTTAGATCTTCTTGTTGGGTAGACTCTTTAAGTAGGATATAGTGTACTTCCTCATCTCTTATTACCGTCTTTGTTTTAAAATCTCATTTGTCTGATATAAGGATTGCCACCCCAGCTTTCTTTTGGTGTCCATTAGCATGGTAAATGGTTTTCCACCCCCTCACTTTCAATCTGGGGGTGTCTTTGGGTGTAAAATGAGTCTCTTGCAGACAGCATATTGATGGGTCTTGTTTTTTAATCCAATCTGATAGCCTGTGTCTTTTGATTGGGGCATTTAGCCCATTTACATTCAGGGTAACGATTGAAAGGTATGAATTTAGTGCCATTGTATTGCCTGTAAGGTGACTGTTACTGTATGTTGTCTGTGTTCCTTTCTGATCTTTGCTGCTTTTAGGCTCTCTCTTTGCTTAGAGGACCCCTTTCAATATTTCTTGTAGGGCTGGTTTCGTGTTTGCAAATTCCTTTAGTTTTTGTTTGTCCTGGAAGCTTTTTATCTCTCCTTCTATTTTCAATGACAGCCTAGCTGGATATAGTATTCTTGGCTGCATATTTTTCTCATTTAGTGCTCTGAAGATATCTTGCCAGTCCTTTCTGGCCTGCCAGGTCTCTGTGGATAGGTCTGTTGCCAATCTAATATTTTTACCATTGTAGGTTACATATCTCTTCTCCCGAGCTGTTTTCAGGATTTTCTCTTTGTCTCTGAGACTCGTAAGTTTTACTATTAGATGTCGGGGTGTTGACCTATTTTTATTGATTTTGAGAGGGGTTCTCTGTGCCTCCTGGATTTTGATGCCTGTTTCCTTCCTCACATTAGGGAAGTTCTCTGCTATTATTTGTTCCAATATACCTTCTGCCCCTCTCTCTCTTTCTTCTTCTTCTGGGATCCCAATTATTCTAATGTTGTTTCGTCTTATCGTATCACTTATCTCTCGAATTCTGCCCTCGTGATCCTGTAGTTGTTTCTCCCTCTTTTTCTCAGCCTCTTTATTTTCCATCATTTGGTCTTCTATATCACTGATTCTCTCTTCTGCCTCATTTAGCCTAGCAGTTAGTGCCCCCATTTTTGATTGCACCTCATCAATAGCCTTTTTGATTTCGACTTGGTTAGATTTTAGTTCTTTTATTTCTCCAGGAAGGGTGTCTCTAATAACTTCCACGCTTTTTTCAAGCCCAGCTAGTTTCTTTAAAGTCATGATTCTGAACTCTAGGTCCGACATCATACTAATGTCTGTATTGAGTAGGTCCCTGGCTGACGGTACTACCTCTTGTTCTTTTTGCTGAGGTGATTTTTTTCGTCTTGTCATTTTGTCCAGAGGAGAATAGATGAATGAGAGAACAAAATGCTAACAGGTTTACAACGTCCCCAGCAAATATACTCTATACAAATCCAAAAAGACCTGAAACCAGGGGAAAAGAAAGGGAAAGAAAGAAAAAAGAAAGAGAAAAAAAAAGAAAAAAAAGATAAAAACAAAAACAGAACAATACAAAAAAAGAAGAATGTGATCAAATATGATCAGGCTAGTGCATAGATCAGTGCCACACACTAGATTTTGGGCGTATTTTGGTCTGTTAGAAAAAAGTGCCTCCTAAAATTTTAAAGGAAGAAAGACATATATGTAGAAAATAAGGGTTGATACAATGAAGGGATAGAAGATGACTGTAAAGATGAAAATTATAAAAGATTTTATAAAAGGACTTGATAAGATAAGAAGTTGTTTGAAAAAAGAAAGAAGATTTAAAAAAAAAAAAGAAAAAAGGGAGAGAATGTGATCAGGCAGGAGACTAGAACAGAGCCATACACTAGTGATTTAGGGTATATTTTGATCTGTTAGAAGAAACTGTATCTCAAAATTTTAAAGAGAGTACAACTTATATATATATGCCAAAAATAAGGGTAACTACTATGAAGGGATAAAATATGACTCTAAAAATGAAAAATAAAAAATGTTTTTTTTAAAGAGATTGATAAGATGTTGGTTGAAAAAGGGAAAAAGAAAAAAAAACAGTTAACAAAAATTAACTTTGATGAACTAATGAATCATGGTAAAAAAAAAGCCATGAATTCTATGTGCAGTATTCCCCTAGCGCTGGAGTTCTCCCGTTCTCCTTGATCGGTAAACTTGGTCTTGGCTTGCTGGCTGTTCAGGCTGATCTTCTGGGGGAGGGGCCTGTTGCTGTGGTTTCCAAATGTCTTTGCCAGAGGCTGAATTGCCCCGCCCTTGTCGGTCTGGGCTAAGCAAGCTTCTCCGGTTTGATCTCAGGAGCTTTTCTTCCCTGTAAGCTCTCTGTACAGCCTTGGAGGACCAGGGCAAAAATGGTGGCCTCCCAATCTCCACCCGGAGGAGCTGGGAACTCGGGGCCCCGCTCCTCAGTGCACCCACAGAGGAAAGCAGTCACTCCCTTGTCCCCAGTCTCCGGCCGCTCTCCGTGCTCACCCGGCCTGTGACCGAGCGTTGCTATCTGTGGCACCCGACCCCGTGTGGAGTCTCCAAACCCAGCAGATCCCTGCGGTGCGTTCCCGCACCGCTCCTCCCCGGGAAGGAAGGGGAGTCTCCCCGGATCTGCCGCCTGTTGGGTTCCTGCTGCAGGAGCAGTGGCCCGACTGGGCCGCGGATCACAGTTTATGGCCACCCCGAGCTGAGAGCCCGCGCCTTGGCTCCGTCTCTGCAGCCGGCTTCCCCGCTCTGATACCTGGGAGCTCTGGTGCACTCAGGCTCCCCCGGTCTTTCTGTGACCCCAAGGGTCCTGAGACCACACTGTCCCAGGAGGATTCCACCCCCTGCTTAGCCACTGCAGTGACGTCCCTCAGCAGAGCCGACTTCTAACAGTTCCGAATTTGTGCTCCATGACTCTATCACTTGCCAGAAGCGGCCGACGGAGGACCCTCCCCCGCCGTCTATCCTCCCGAATATCGCCTCGGATTCACTTCTCCGCACGTCCTACCTTCCAGTAAGTGGTCGCTTCTCTGTTCAGAGAGTTGTTGCTACTCTCCTCTTCGATCTCTTGTTGAGTTCGTAGGTGTTCAGAATGGTTTGATCCCTACTCAGCTGAATTCCTGAGACCAGACGAAATCTAGGTCTCCTACTCCTCCGCCATCTTGCTCCCCATTCTTGTTTTTTTTTTTAATTTAAATCCCAGTTAGTTAATATACAGTATAATGTTAGTTTTAGGTGTACAATATAGTGATTCAACGCTTCCATACAACACCCGGTGCTCATAACAACTAGTGCATTCCTGCCCCATTCTTGTTTTTAATAGGATAGTTTAATGAACTTCCATTTAAAGTAATTACTGATAAGAAAGGATTTATATTTGCCATTTAGTTATTTGTTCTGTATATCTTACATGTTTTTTATTTTCTTTCATTACTTCCTTCTTATATATTTCTTTTCTTTCTTCTGTATTTAGTTGATTTTTTGTAATGTACTATTTTGATTCCCTTCTTCTTTACTGTCCTGTATATTTTAAAAATTATTTTACTAGTGATAACCTTGGAAATTACAATTAATATCTTCAACAATTAAATAATGATATCAATTCAGAAAAATAGCAACTTAATTTTAGGAGTATAGAAGCACTCTATTCCAATATATCTTCATTCTTCCCCCTTTATTTTGTTATTGTTACAGATATATTTTTACCCATTGTCTCCCCTTTAACACAGATTCACAATGACTATATTATGCATTTGATTTTTAAATCATATAGGGAAAAAAAGAAGAGTTATAAACCAAAAGTACAATAATACTGAATTTATATTTACCTATATAGGGTTTCCTTTGCCAGTGTTATTTCTTCCTATAACTTTGAGTTATTGTCCAGTGTTCTTTCATATCAGCCTGAAGAACTCCTTTAGCATTTCTTATAGGGAGGATTACTGGTAATATACTATCTCAGCTTTTATTTTTCAGGAAATGTCTGAGCTTTTCTTTCATTCTTGAAGGAGAGTTTTGTCAGATATAGCAGTCCTGTTTGACAGTGAATCTTTTTTTTTTTTTTCTGACCTTATATATGTCAGTCATCCTACTGCCTCTGACCTCTATGGTTTCTAATGAGAAATCAGTTGTTAAGCTTATTGAGGATATAAGACAAATTGCTTCCCTACTGCTACTTTAAAAAATTCTCTCTTTGTCTTTAGGTTTCAAGAATGTGACTATGTGTCTCAGTGTGGAGATCTTTGAGTTTCCTATTTGTAGTTCATTGAGCTTCTTGGATATATATTTTCATGACTTTCATCATATTTAGGAAGTTTTTGACCATTATTTCATCAAATGTTTTTTTCTGCCCTCTTCTGTTCTCCTCTTGGCATTCCTTCAGTGCCGATGTTGGTAAACTTGATGGTATCTAACAGGTCTCTCAGGTTCTGTTTATTTTTCCTTCTTTTTTTCTTTTTGCTCTGCATTCTCAATCATTTCATTGCCTATATTCAAATTTTCTGAGGTTTTCTTCTACCTGCTCTAATCTGCCATTGAGCTCCTCCAGCCAATTTTTCAATTCAGATAACTTTCAACTCCAGAGTTTGTGTTTGGTTCCCTTTTATAATTTCAATATCTTTACTGATATTCTCATTTTGTTCATACATAATTAAAAAAATTTCCCATAGTTCTTAGTCCTGAGCGTATTTAAGGCCGTCGATTTATTATCTTTGATTTGTAATTTTAATACCTGGGCTTTCTCAATGATGATTTTTGTCATTTTTTTTCCTGTGAATGAGCTATACTTTTCTTTGTATCACTTGTAATATTTGTTGTTGTTGAGAACTGGACATTCTGAGTTTTATTATGTGGTAACTGGAAATTTGATTCTCTGACATCCTAAGGCATATTGATTTCTGCCTTTTGATGGCTAGAGGAGTCTGTTTGTGACTTTTCTAATCCATCTTTTGCAAAATGTATATTCTTTCTTTTGTGTGGTCCCTGATATTTCTATTCCGTTATATCTGCTCTCCTCTAGTGACCCAATGAAAATTTCTTTAAATATTTGGTTCTGAAAAGACAAAAGAAAATAAAAGGGCACTGGATCTTCAAATCTTCTGATAGAGGTCACTGAGCACTGCCACTGCAGTTGAGAGGGCTGAAACCAAGACAAGCAACTCTGCCAAGTCCCTCAGGACACTCCCCCAGGTACATGGGCAGCCATTCCCAGAGCCATGGTGGGGCTGAGGAATGGGGAAAGGTGGCTGGTTCATGCATCCCATTCTCTTACCTAAGAATTGTGCATGAAGTTATGGTATGTGTGTATTTTGAAATTAGTGTAAATGGTGTATGTCTATCTATCTAAAATTTCATTTCTTACTTTTTCACTATCATGTTTTTAAAAACTGTGGTAAAATATACATAACACAAAATTTACCATCTTAACTATGTTTAAATGTACAGCTCAATGGTATTAAGTATATTCATATTGTTGTGAATGTGTACTATCACTACCATCCATTTACAGAATTCTTTTCACCTTCCCAAACTGAAACTCTGTACCCATTTAACTCTAACTCCCCATTCCACCCACCCCCAAAGCCCTGGCAACCACCATTCTACTTTCTGTCTCTATAAATTTGCTATTCTAGGTACCTCAGCTAAGTAGAGTCATAACAGTATTTGTCCTTTTGTGACTGGCCTATTTCATTTAGTATAATATCCTTCACATCATTCATGTGACAGAATTTCCTTTTTTAAAGCTGACTAATATTCCATTATATGAGTATATCACATTTTGTTTATCTATGCATCAGTTGATGGACATTTAGGTTGCTTCTACCTTTTGGCTATTTTGATTAATGCTGTTGTGAACATGGATGCACAAATATCCATTTGAGCCCCAGCTTTCAATTCTTTTGGTATATACCTGGGAGTGGAATTGCTGGATCATCTGGTAATTCTACATTTAATTTTTTTGAGGAACTACTATATGATTTTCCAAAGCAGCTGCATAATTTTGCATTCCCACCAAGAGTGCGGAAGGATTCCAATTTCTCCACATTCTCACCAACACTTGCTATTTTTTTTTAATAGTAGCCACCCTAATAGGTGTGGCATCATTTTTTCAGAGCCAGACATGTTTCTTCCAACTGCCACATTATACTCCAAGAATGTGACTGCACATTATTTTATCCATATTCTCTCCCAGGGTGGACACCCACATTACATCCACCTCCTCACTGTCATACATAAAGCTGTGCTAACATCTTCACTCATGTCCTCTTTTGAATCTGTGTGAAACTTGTTTTGGCATATATGCCCAGGAATGGAATCACTAGATCTCAGTGTACTAGAATATGTGTACTCTTAATTTGACTCAGTCATCAAAGTGAAATCAGATTGCTCTCTGGAATGGCTACACTGGTTTATACCCCTGCCAACAACATATGAGGATTCTCCATCTCCACAATACTTTACCAAATCTTAGCGTTATCAGCTTTCTATCTTATGCAGTCTTACATGTAAGAATCTAATTTGTGTTTTTTTCTGATACCTAATTATGTTAAGCATTTCTTCCTATTTTTTTTAACTAGGTGTAATTTTAATTTCAAGTAATTCACTAAGAAAGCTGGCAAAAAAATCATAGGTTACAGTTAATTGCACTTCAATTTTCTTTTATCTTTTTTCCCCCCTTTACTCTTTTGGGTTAGTTTCCTGCATTTATTCTTTTTTAAACTTTTTGAATCTATGATGAATAATGAGACTTATTTTATTCTAAGACTATATTACATTGTTCAAAAAAGATTATCAAGTTCAAATCATTAAGGAAAGAATTCACTTTCTTGATGTCTTAAAATTTAGCTTGAAAGAGTTTCTTTAACTGTTTATGTTATTAATTCTTTTAAACTTTATTATTTCAAATATTAGACAAATGAGTTCATGCATTTATTTCATTCAGCAAGTATGCATTATGCATCTACTAGGTACCAAGTGTTGTGCTAGGCACCAGGGCCTCCAAGTTTCAACAATATTAAAGGTTTTTAGATCAGTTGAATCTGAATATTTCTTCTGAATCAGAATAAGAAAGATATGCTCTTAGCCGATGTTTTCCTCGTTGATGGGTGAGGATGTTGTCATAAATGTGGTCATATTCATTCTTTGTCTACCATATCAAAGATTAATAAACCTTGAATTGTATTGGATAAATTTTCTCTTATGTCATTTCATATTTGTATGTGTTTACATGTACTTGATTGATTTGACTACTAACATGCATAATATGTATTTTTCCCTCCTATTTCAGGCACCACGTATAGATGAAAAAGTAGATCTTTATTTTATTGCATTAGTTCATGTAGATGGGCATGTCTATTAGCTTTGTTAATTTTTTACTATTGAAAAATCCCTGTTCATATCTTTTGCTCATTTTAATTTTGAGTTGCTGCAGGTTTTGTTTTGTTTTGTTTTGGCTCTGGCAGGATAAGCTCTGATGTTCTGGGTATTAATCACTTTTTTTAGACATTGCATATTCTTGTAATATGTGTTTTTTAAGTTTATCCAAAGTGTTTTCCATTAAACAGTTTTTAATTTCAATATAACCAAATTAAACAATTTTTTAATCTATGCCTTACATTATTTTATTTTAATTAGCCTTTCTCTGCCCATTGTTCACAAAAATGTTTCTTTTAAATTTTACTCTATGAACTCAAGAATTTTACCTTTCCTGTTTTTCAATCCACCTTGCATCTACCTTTAGGAAGATATTTGTTTTATTTTTCTTCATATAATGGGAGAAATATTCCTTCCATAAATTTTCTCCATTTAATTTGCTCTCCATTATCTACTAATCAAGTTGTTCTTTCTTCATTCATTTGTAATGATACCTTCATCAAATATTTTGTTACCATATACACATAGCTCTCTTTTTGTACTCTGCTCTATTGCATTGCTCTATTTATCTGTTTGTTTGTTTCACCAATGACACGGGTTTTTTAAAATCATAATGACATTTTATACTTTAAATTATATGGAATTGTTAATATTCAATCATTTTTGACCTACAAAAATGGTAATTTCATGTGGTTCCACATAACAGTATATCTTAAATCTGATGGAGCAAAAGTCCGTTCTCTTTGCTTTTTAAAAAAAAGCTGCTTGTGTGCATTCATTTTGCTATGTAAATTCCATATTAAGTTTAATGAATTTCTTTTTAAAATCCAAATAGTATTTTAATTGAGTTTCATTGACTTTTAGATCAATGTAAGGTAATATACTTTTATAATATCAAGACAGATCATTTAAAAACATGGAATGTCTTCATTTATTCAAATAATTTTTAGTGTTCTTTATTAAAGCTTTAAATTCTTCTACACAGAAACATATATATTCTGACTTAATTCATAAATGCTTTACTTTTGTTATTTTGAAAAATATCATTTTACATTTTATTTTGAGTCAGTCTCTACTGGAATGGAAAATACTGAGTTTTCTAGATTGAGCTTCTATGGAGATATGTTACTGAACTCTCTTATTACTCCTAATTATTTTTCTATTAGAAGTTTGTTGATTCTATCTGTTTTTCTAGATAGATGAAAATATTATCTATAAATAATGATAGTGTTATCTCTTTCTTTCCAATCTTTAAAACTGTGTCCTTTTCTTTCCCTATAATATTAGCTACTACTATGTTGATATAAATTGTAATAGGGAACCCTTATTTGTAAGGGTATAAGAGGAACATTTAGTTTCTTCATGCTTGCAACCTTTAACATTTGGCATTCTCTTTGTACATATTACCCCTCAAAATGACCTCAGAACATTCAACCAGCTGCCTAATCCAAATCCCCTGTCTTCATGGCTTAAAAGTCACATGCATTGTTAATTCAACTAGAGGTAGGGTGTGGTGTAACTGTTTTTTTTTTTTACCTTACATATCTCCCTAGTCCCTGTGCTGGTCAAAGATGCATCCTTTTTTGCATTTCTATATAAAATAACCAAAATCCTTCTTTCTCTAAATTTTGACACTTCATGAAAAACTGGAAGGAAAAAAATGTGACTTAGTGAAAGACCCTCTTCATTTCCTAAAAAAAGAAACTCCTGTTTCTCCCTAACCTGTCAAGGGAGGCATCTTAATTTTCTCAGAGTTATGTTTCAAATTTCTGCACCAGTACCAGCCTCTAAAATACGTACAATGTTTGTGAGATAATTAGTAACCTTCTTGGCTCTTTCCCAGAGCAACCTCAATACCTATCTTTCACAAAAACCATCTTATTACTGACAATGATGGCATTCCATTTACTGTTTTAAAACGGAACTTTACTCTTCTGTTTATAATTGTGCTTTAAATGCTTATCAAACAAAAGGTTTAGCTAATTTGAAAACCGTTTTGACTTGAAATATTTTTCTATTCACTATCTAAAAGACAAAATAAAACCTGCCTTCCAGTATTATGCCACGCGGTCATTATTACTCACAATTATATAGATCTTTCCCCTTGTTGTTTGAGAAGACAAAATATTTGTAATCTAAAATACTGTCCTTAAAAGTCAAGTCTCAAGACTTGACTTTGGTTTCTAGACCTCCCACCCTATCCCATTGTTCTAATATTTTGGTGTAAATAGTTATAATAAAACTGCAAGCCCTAAGGGAGAAATTTTTTGACACAAATCAATAAATGATAGGTAAGTTAATATCTGGTTTGTGATGAAATGGAGCCTGAGCATTTTTCCAATTTTTTGTAAGGCAGTAGGAAATAGCAATGCTTTGGGGAAAGGGGGCCTATTGCTATTATCCCATTTAGTTCTCAGAGAATCCTATGAGATTAATCTCATTTCTCCTTTTCTGGAGAAGGAAAATGCAGATTACTAAGATCACCTGGTAAGTAAGGTCACAAGGTATTTTTGTGGGAGAGCCAGATTTAAAACCCAAATGAGTTTGACTCCAAATTCCTCACTTTTTTTTTCAGTTCAGCACAGAACCCACAGGTATTTCTTTGCTGAAATTAGCAGGGAAGCTCTCTTTCAGAGAGGTAATTTCTGCTTAATTACTAGATTGTGAAAGCTGGACCTGGAAGTAGAAACCTGGCTTGCTGACTGACAGTGTGGAAGATGAAGAAGCTCTGTAGTTCAAACAAACAACAGCAATAGCAAAAAAAAGTAGGTCTTAAAAACTAGGTAGAATGAGAATCATACAACTTAAAAAGTGGTGGATCTGAGCAGGAATATATTTAATTTTAAAAATGAAAGAATAATTAATAATCTTCCAAAATAGAAAGCACCAGGACCAAGTGGGTTCACTAGGAATTCTACAAAACCTCTAGGAAGAAATTATACCAATTGTCTACAATCTGTTCCAGAAGGTAGAAGCAGAGGAAATACTTCCTAACTCATCCCAAGAAGCCAGCATTGTCCTAATACCAAAACCAGACAAAGGTATTACAAGACAAGAAAATGAAAGATCAATGTCTTTTATGAATATGGATATAAAAATCTGCTACAAAATATTAGCTAATAGAATCTAATAATATATAAAAAAGAACTATATACCCCAATCAAGTGAGATTTATCCTAAGTATGCAAGACAGTTCAACATTTGAAAGTCATTTAATATAATCCCATTACATCAACAAACTAAAGAAAAAAAGTCACATCATTATATCCATAAATGCAGAAAAAGCATTTGTCAAAATCCAATACCCATTTATGATAAAAACTGTCAGCAAACTAGGAATAGAGGGAAACTTCCTCAACTCAGTAAAGAATGTCTATAAAAAAACTAGCACTAACATCATACTTAATGGTGAGAAACTCAACTTTTCCACTAGGATCAGGAAAAAGATAAGGATATCTCTTCTCTCTACTCCTTTTTGGCACAGTACTAGAAGTCCTGGCTAAAGTAACTAGATAAGAAAAGAAAATGAAAAGTTTTAACATTGGGAAGAAAGACCTAAAACTGTCTTTGCTCCCTGATGATAAGATTGTCTGTGTAGAAAATCTGAAATAATTAACAAGAACCGTGGAACTGATAAATGATTATGGCAAGGTTGCAGCATATAAAGTTAATATATGAAAATTAATTGCTTTCCTATATAGTAGCAATGAAATTTGAAGTTAAAAATAAATTCTATTTATATTAGCTTCAAAAAAGTGAAATACTTAGGTATAAGTCTAACAAACTATGTACAAGATTTATACAAGGAAAATTATAAAACTCTGATGCAAGAAACTGAAGAATTAAATAAATGAAAAGATATTCTATGTTTGTGGATAGGAAGACTCAATATAGTTAAGGTGTCAGTTCTTCCTAATGTGATATATAGATTTGATGCAAACCCAATCAGTATTCCCACAAGTTATTTTGTGGATATTGACAAAATGACTCTCAAGTTTACATGGAGAGGCAAGAGACCCAGAATACCCCAGTCAATATTGAAAGTTCTTTCAACAAATTGTGATGGAACATTGGACATCCACATGCAAAAAATAAATCTAGACAGACTTTATACCCTTGCCAAAATATAATAAAAAATGGATCATTGACCTAAATGTAAAACACAAAACTATAGAACTCCTAAAAGACAACATAGGAGAAAATCTTCATGACCTTGGGTATGGCAATGACTTTTTAGGTATAAGTCATGAAAGAAATAATTAATAAACTGGATTTCACTAAAATTAAAAAAACTCCTGCTCTGAAAAAGATCATGTCAAGTGGGGAGTAAAACAAGCTACTGATTGGGGGAAAATATTTACAAAGACACAACTAATAAAGGGCTTTTATCCAAAATGTACAGAGTACACTTAAAACTCTACAATAAGAAAGTAAACAATCTGACTAGAAAATTGGCAAAAAACTTGAATAGACATCTCACCAGAAGAAATATACAGATGGCAAATAATCATATGAAAAGATGTTCAACATCATGTTATTAGGGAATTTCAAATTAAAACAACAATGAGATACTACTACAAACTTATTAGAATAGCCAAATTCCAAAACACTGGCAATACCAAACACTGGTGAGGGTATGGAGAAACAGGAAAGCTCTTCCATTACTGATGGGAATGCAAAATGGTACAGCCAGTTTGGAAGACAGTTTGGAAGCTTCTTACAAAACTAAATGTACTCTTACCATACAATTTGCAATCACACTCCTTGGTGGTTTTTTATCCCAAGGAATTGAAAATTTTTGCTGCACAAAAACCTACAAACAGATGTGTATGGCAGTTTAATTTATTATTGCAAAAACTTGGATGTAACCAAAATATCCTTCAGTAGGTGACTGGGTAAATAAGCTGTGGCACAGGCAGACAAAAAAGAAATGAGCTATCAAGCCATGAAAAGATGTGGAGGAAACTTAAATGAATATTACTAAGTGAAAGAAGGCAGTCTGAAGAGGCTACATACATATTGTGTGATTGTATGATTCCAACTATATTCTGTGAAAAGAAAAAACTATGGAGACATTAAAAAAGATCAGTGATTTCCAGGCATTGGCAGGAGGGAGGGATGAATAGGCAAAGCATAGAGGATTTTGGGGGCAGTGAAACTATTTTGTATGATACCACAATGGTGGATACATGTCATTATACAATTGTTGAAATTCACAGAGTATACAACATCAAGAGTGAATCTTAAGGTGAACTATGTATTTTGGGTGATAATGGTATATCCATAGACCTTTATCCATTGTAACAAATGTACCACCGTGGTGCAGAATGTTGATAGTGGGGAGGTTGTATGTGTGCAGGTTGGAGGTGGAAAAGAGGCATATGGGAAATCTTTGTACTTTCTGTTCAATTTTTTTAAGGATTTATTTATTTATTTTAGTGAGAGAGAGACAGCATGAGCAGGAGGAACAGAGGGAGAGGAAGAGAGAATCTCAAGCAGATTCCAGGCTGAGTGTGGAGCCTGATGCTCGGCTCGATCTCATGATCCATGAGATCATGACCTGAGCTGAAACCAGAGTTGGACACTTAGTGGCCTGTGCCACCCAGGAAACCCTATCTCTTTAATTTTTATATGAATCTAAAATTGTTTTAAAAATTGTCTTTTTTTAAAAAAAAAAAAAGCTAAATAAAAATCTTTGAAGAAAATTTCCAAAGTCAGTGAAAGTAAATTCTTAACAATGAGCCCTTTTTGTTTTTTAATCATTTCACTGTGTTGAATATTCCAGGCCTCAGGATACTCTCTGCCACTATCTTAATCAGGTCTTGACCTTCTTTATGCAGAAGACTGTGATCCATCTTCCTTCATCCAACAGGCTGTTGGAATGCTGTTCCTAAGAAATAAATCCGATTTTTAAGCAATGAAGTTCCACACTTTAAAATCCTACTGAGGGGACATCAGTAACTCCTATTAAGCTTAATATAGGTACAGATTATAACAAAAAGAAATATTTACAGATATGTGTATATACAAGGATTAGTATGCACACATATATTCTATTGCTCACTCAGCTTAGAGAACTTGAAACAATAACATGCAGGTAGCAATGAGCATAGACAAGTGCCCTGATCTTGATTTATTTTTTTTTTAAGATTTATTTATTTATTTTAGACAGAGAGGGAGAGAGAGAGAGAGAGAGCACAGCGGGGAGATGGTCAGAAGGAGGGGAAGAGAATCTCAAGCAGATGCCCCAATGATCATGATCTGAGCTGAAATCAAGAGTCGGCAACTTAACCAACCGAGCCACCCAGGCACCCCCCAGATCTTGATTTCTAATACCATTCTCCAATAAAAGAAACAAGGGCTCCTGAAAGAAATTGTTGATTCTGAGATTGGGGCAGGAAATATACAAGATAAATTTAAGGCATCCAATAGTTCAGAAAGTAAGGAAGTTTTGTTTTGTTTTTTAAAGCCATAATATTGTGTATGTGGGGGGGGGGCATGTCAAAGGGACAGAGGAGCCAATGGAAAGCATTCCTAATGACCGAAGTTCGAACCATTTGAATAATAAAATGAAGTAATATTGGGTTATAACGAAAAGTATAAAAAATATCCATGAGTCCATACTGGTATAAATAAATGATTGAATAACTAAATGAATGGAGAAGAATAGACATATTTCCCATGCAGAGTAATTCCAGGTAATTTAAGCAGATTCTCTGCTCTCAAGGAGGTGGAGCAGAACTCCCTACTCTTTTTTTCTTTTAAAGGTTTTATTTATTTGACAGAGAGAGACACAGCAAAGAGAGGGAACACAAGCAGGGGCAGTGGGAGAGGGAGAAGCAGGCTTCCCGCCGAGCAGGGAGCCCGATGCGGGGCTTGATCCCGGGACCCTGGGATCATGACCAGAGCCGAAGGCAGACGCTTAATGACTGAGCCACCCAGGTGCCCCAGAACTACTCACTCTTAGGGTGTGGGCTGCACATAGCCACTTCTTTCCAAAGAGAACAGTATGGGTAGGAGAAACAGTCACTTTACAGAGGGGAAACTTGACAGACACTACTTCACCTTGGTTATCAAGGTCAATATCAACAGTCATAAGCCCTATTTATAGTGTGTCCCTTGGTAAGATGTGTTTACGACGGCAACAGCCTCTGTGATCTTCCTTCCCAAACCTGTAACTGCTGCCTAATCATGGGATAAATATCAGATGAACCTCAGTTGAGGGACCTTATATAAAAAAACTGAACAGTACTCCTCAAAACTGTCAACATCATTAAAAGCAAGGACAATCTGAGAAACAGCCACAGCCAAGAGAAGTCAAGAGAGACTGAATGTCATGTGATATCCTACATGGTCCCCTGGAAAAGAAAAAAAAATGGGAAAAAACTGAGCAAATATGAATAAAGCATGTTGCTTGCAGGATAGCATCAGCTGGACACCAGAATGTGGAGATTCTAGCAAATTAGTCTTATCCTTTGGCCACTGAAGATAGAAATGCCAGGCCCTGCCTCTGGCAAGTGGTCAGGTTTCCCAGCATGTGGAAGTAAAGTTAAATAAAGTAAAGTTAGTTAACAATAATCTATCAGTATTGGTTCAGTAATTGTGACAAAATTATTACTGTAAGATATTAATCATAGGGGAAAATGTGGGAGGAGATATGGGAACTCTTTGTACTATCTTTGCAATTTTTTTGTAAATCTAACATTATTCTAAAAAAATTATTAAAAAAATACCTCTGAGTCTTCATAAAAAGTTCCAAGTAAAGTGCAGTGTCCTGTGGCAGGTAGAGGTGGTGGGGATGAGCTCCTCTAGGCATTTCTAAGCACTTTAAGTGGTTGTGAATGAAAGGGGTTGAGAATGAATGTTGTCTTTGCTTAACGTGTTTAAGAATGTGCACCTGCAGTGGGAGGCAAGGGCCCCTACGTGTGTGTACTCAGGTGTGCTGGACTCTGTGTAACTAGTGAGAACCGCTAGGCAGGAAAATGAGCAGTTGCATTCAAGCCAGAATATTTGCCCTGCCTAACAAAGTAAATGAGAATCTGTGTAATATATGCACATGTGTGCATGTACACACACACACACACACACACACACACATGCTCTCTGTCTGTCTATTAGAAATGACTTAAGGGCAGCCCCACCATTCAGACGTCCTGCTCTCCTGGAAGCAGTTTTTTGCAGATGAGTCCAGAAGTTCTGGAAACAAGTGCCCAGAAGGGCCAAGACATACCTCTGTGTCCCTAGAGCTCTTCCTTTAAACTGTTTTGCCAGACAGCTCTTCACACTGCGCACGCTCACCATCACACATCGGTGATTGCATCGGTCTTTTTTTTTTTTTTCTCTATCAGAAAGTGACTTTCTCTCCACCCCTACCCTATTCTGCTTTGTTCTTATTTTCATGGTCTCCTGGCATTACCTCAGAATAAACTAAAATCTCTTCAAATTGGATCCTTGAATAATTCCAGAGGGGACAGTTTCTTTGTAAATTCTGTTTGCTTATGGATTCCGTACAGTGTTTGCAAATTCTACAATGCTGGAAAGCCGCCAGACCTATTTAAATCCTTTTTCCAATTACCCAGCACCATCAAAGATGTCACCGGCTTGAAGCAAAAATCCAAAAGGATTCTTTTCTTCAGAGTGTGTGTGTGTGAAAGTCCACAATCTTTAAAAAGCATGTTGCTTGCAGGATAGCATCAGCTGGACACCAGAATGTGGAGATTCTAGCAATTAGTCTTATCCTGTTGGCCACTGAAGATAGAAATGCCGGGCCCTGCCTCTGGCAAGTGGTCAGGTTTCCCAGCATGTGGAAGGTTTAGAACAAATTGGAAAAGAACATTTGAAAGCTGTGGCACTCACATTCAGTTTGAGGGCCCCCAAGAGCCACAGGTGAGCGATCGCTGCCAGCAGGGGGTCAGAGTTGTGTCTCTCACCTCCGGAGAGTCTCCTAAATGTTGGAAATTTACAGGTGTGATTATTCTGTGACCAGGTTTTTTCCCCTTTTCGTGAAAAACAAGGTGACAAATTGCTGAATATTAGGCCTAGGGGGCTTCGTTACCTCATTTCATAGCCTTTAGGTTTTGGGAATTCCAACTTTGGAGTGAAAAGCTTGTGTTGTAGCTGTTCATAGCCACAAGGGGCTTTTGCTGCCTCTTAGAGCTGTCTCACTTTGAAGGGGATAAAGTCCTTTTATCCTCCTCGGATATCCCACTTTCCTACTGACAGAAATGATGATCCTATGTGCTAAAATGAAGTCTTATTAAGAAGAAAATCCATGGGGTGCCTGGGTGGCTCAGTTGGTTAAGCATCTGCCTTCCGCTCAGGTCATGATCTCAGGGTCCTGGGATAAAGCCCCATATCAGACTCCTCACTCAGTGGGAAGTCTGCTTCTCCCTTTCCCTCTGTCCCTCCCCCTGCTCATGCTCTCTCTCTCTCAAATAAATAAATATGTAAATAAATAAATAATCGTTGAAGAAGAAGAAGGAGGAGGAGGAGGAGGAGGAGGAGGAGAAGAAGAAGAAGAAGAAGGAGGAGGAGGAGGAGGAGGAGGAGGAGGAGGAGGAGGAGGAGGAGGAGAAGAAGAAGAAGAAGAAGAAGGAGAAGAAGAAGAAGAAAATCCAGCCACAGATGTGATTATTAGGTTTCCCAGAGTGTGTTCATTAATGTCCCTGTCTCCCAGGATGGGGGATGCTCTTTAGGGACTGTTTTAGTTGGCTTGGGCTGCTATAACAAAAATATTTTAGACTGGGTGGCTTATAAATGACAGAGTTATTTGTCACAGTTCTGGAGGCTGGGAGGTCCAAGATCAGGCAACAGTATAGTTGGGTTCTGGTGAGAGTCCACTTCCTGGTTCACAGACATGGTTTTCTTGCTCTGTCCTCACATAAAGAAAGGGGCCAGGGAGCTCCTTGGGGTCTAATTTTCCGGGCTCCATTGTAATGACCTAAGCACACCCCAAAAGCCCCACTCCAGATATGATCAAACTGGGAGTTAGGATTTCAGTATATGAATTGTTGGTGGTGGGGGACATGGACATTCAGTCTACAGCAGGCACCTTCCTTACACTCTTCAGCCCTGCACTGGAGGCATTCTCCCGCTGAAGCAGAGGCACTATTAGCTGGTTGGGAGCCCTGGGGGTGTGGGTTGCATGGCTCTTTGCTGAGTCACCAATGATTGTTTCTATGTTTCTCTTATTCAAGGACTTAGAGCCTCTTATTAGATTCTCATCCTTTTCCTTTTTTGGAATTGTATGCAGAAAATCTTCCATAGTCATGAACTGATGCTACAGAATCATTCCGAACCAGCTGAAGTATCTTGTCCAGGGAACTCATTCTTTTGGAGGACACTTTTACAACCAAGTGTCTCTTCTCCCTTTCACCCCAACCCCGACACTTTATTGATTGGCTTTTGTGTGCCTTCTGACCAAGAATCAGTCCTCAATCCTATGAGGCCCTACTCTGCCCTGGTCTTCCATGGCTAGGGCGACTGACTTACCTGGTTTGACCAAGACTGTCTCAGTTTTAAAACAGAAAACGCTGCATCCCAGGAACTCCTTCGGTCTTAGGCAGACTAAGATGGTTGGTCACTCCATCTGCGGCTTATGAACCTGCACTCAAGTGGGGACACCATAGCTGCATGGATCCATGATGGTTGAATCCTTTTTGCTTGTGGGAAGAGACAGACAAATGAACTGGGACCCAAATCATATTACAAAGAGCTCCCAGGTCTTCTGCCTCTTTATCAGTGAGGATACATTGCCTGAGTGTTTTTGTTTTTTAAGATTTTATTTATTTATTTGAGAGAGAGAGAGAGAGAGTGCGAGCATGAACAGGGGGAGGGGCAGAAGGAGAGGGAAAAGCAGACTTCCCGCTGAGCCAGGAGCTTGACATGGGGCTTGATCCTGGGACCCTGGGATCATGACCTGGGCCAAAGGCAGATGCTTAACCCACTGAGCCACCCAGGTGCCCTTCCTGAATGTTTTTCTGTGTGTTGAACCAATGGATCACACTCAGTTCTGCCAGATGTAAGGCTTTAGAGGAGGCTGCTCCAAACACTTATATCAGATCCTGTGGTGATAGGACCAAGAGATTGCCAAAATGTAGCTAAACCTATACAGTCTTGTTTACTGGGCTCTGGAAAATGAAACCACATCACCAAGTGCTCACTGAACAGTAGCTAGGTTGCCACTACTCTATTATAGTCTATGAGTCAAATGAGCCTTAAGATTTCTGAGAAGGAAGAGTACTAGGTTTGAGAGACCCAGGAATCATCGGAAAGCTTCTGTGTTTTGAAGAATGAAATTTGAGGAAGAATGGAAAAGGACTCCTGGGGGTCATGTTCTAAAGCACAGAGCCACACCATCAGTCCACGAAAACAAATATACTCACATGCCTGGCTTACTTTCTCTACAGCTTACAACCATTCTGGTTTTGGAGACACGAGAGCACCTCCAGTAATCTATAACAATGACCCTTCTCCCAATAATTTTATCTGTCTTTAGGCCACCCAAGTGTTTAGTTGACTGTATTATTTAAGCCTTCCAAGGAAAGGAATAACAGCAGGGACTTTAGTAAATCATATTAGCAATTAGACATATTTGCAGTCAGTATATTTTTCTCATTTTTTTCCTGCGATGTTAGTGGTTTTGCTTCATTGCTTATTATCATACTTGCTATTTTTCTTTTATTAAACTGTAGAAGGACCCATGCTGGGGACAGATTTACCCTAGTGCCTGAATCTCATGCTGGGGGTAAGTTGGGAGTGCCTATTCTTTTATCTGTGTATGTGAGTGTGAGTGTGCAAAGTAATGGAATGTTGGTGGAAGAGGTATGAGAAATCAGTGAAGCAGATGGGGAATAATGAGTGAAATGATTGTGTGTGACTGTGCACTGGTTTACTCCTAGTAAATACAATAGGCTTTGTCAAAAGTATGCATTACATTTTCTATGAGCCCCACCTCCTATCTGGTCTATGTCCTCCTCTTTCTCCCATCCCAACTCATATTACTTTATTTTCCTGTCGGCCTCTCTAATCAAATCCTGTGCTCAAAATATTTATTCACACTAAGATGTAAATGATAGATGGCAGGTCAAAAGAGAACCACTGGTAAATTCTCTTCTATTTTAATTAGGTTGTACTCAGACTATAAACATGGTAGCTAGACTAACTTGTGGAATATCAATTAAAGATGATTGGTTGGGAAGAATTTTTAAGGCTCTGGGGATCCTGCAGAAAGCTATGGCATATCTGACTCCACCTAAAGATTAGTCCAAATTTGACGGAGAGGGATTTAATCAAAAGTAAAAATAAAGGCCAAAAATTTATACTTGTATACAACAGCTCAGACAACTAGGAAACTAATTAGCTGAATTAAACTAATCTGAATTAGGTTAATATTCCCTCCCTTTTCTGTTTGCTGCTCAACTATACTTCTGTAAAATTCTGAATCACTTCCTAAAAATTTAATGGATTTGGACTCACCCAAAATATTATGTATTATCTCTGTCCAATAAGTCAATCCACTAATGTTCCTTGAGGATCTAGATACGAAAAGCACTTTGCTGCTTCCTCTGAAGGATGTAAAATGAACACATGAATACCTTCCTTATAGGATTCTTTTAATAATTAGAGGTAATCTATGTAAAGTACTTAGTACTTAGTACAAAATAAGCACTCAATAGGTGGTTGCTGTTGTTGTTGCTCTACCATGATTCCAGCTAAAATGCTCTCTGCCTGCTTGACTTTGCACAAGTTAATTCACTTCTTTGAGCCTCAGTGTCCTCTTTGGAGATAATAGAGATGTGTGAGTAGTTCCTATTTTACAAGTAAGTCTGTTGTAAATCTTAGATAAGGTAACATATAAAGTTGCCTTCAAAACTATGAAACACTAAGCAAACATAAGGAATTATCATTCATCTGTTAGAAGGCTCAGAGTCCCAAATGCATGGAGGAAATCAAGCACTCTTCTTATGTCTCCTCTTATCTGGAACAGGCCTGGGAAGAAGTCTGGGGACATCTCTGCTTTACTGTCCATTGCCAAGGTATAAATCCAGTTCTTTGTTCGATTGGGTATATAAGATGTTAGAAAGTAAGGTTGAAATTGGTCTAAATTCTCACCTCCTGATTGCATCATCCATTTGTTCATTCATTCAACCTTTATTTTGTAGTGGACTCATCAGAGGGAGAGAGAGAGAGTCTGCTTTTTCTGACCTTCTGATTCTTCTGTGAATTGAACTGAGAGAATCTCCTTTTCAATTCCTACTGGAGAGCAAGGTAGAATGACACATGTGCCTAAGAAATGACTAGGTCACAGTCAGTTTCTTTTTTTATTATTATTATTATGTTATGTTAATCACCATACATTACATCATTAGTTTTTAATGTAGGGTTCCATGATTCATTGTTTGTGCATAATACCCAGTGCTCCATGTAGAACATGCCCTCTTTAATACCCATCATCAGGCTAACCCATCCCCCCACCCACCTCCCCTCTAGAACCCTCAGTTTGTTTTTCAGAGTCCATCGTCTCTCATGGTTCGTCTCCCCCTCTGATTTCCCCCCTTCATTCTTCCCCTCCTGCTATCTTCTTCTTCTTCTTTTTTTTTTTTTTGACATATAATGTATTATTTGCTTCAGAGGTACAGATCTGTGATTCAACAGTCTTGCACAATTCACAGCACTCACCTTAGCACATACCCTGCCCAATGTCTATCACCCAGGCACCCCATTCCTCCCACCCCCCACCACTACAGCAACCCTCGGTTTGTTTCCTGAGATTAAGAATTCCTCATATCAGTGAGGTGATATGATACATGTCTTTCTCTGATTGACTTATTTCACTCAGCATAACACCCTCCAGTTCCATCCATGTCATTGCAAATGGCAAGATTTCATTCTTTTTGATGGCTGCATAATATTCCATTGTGTGTGTGTGTGTGTGTGTGTGTGTGTGTGTGTGTGTGTGTGCATAAAGATGTGATATATATATCACATCTTTATCATATCTTTTTTATGGTCACAGTCAGTTTCTGAAGTGCCCCATACCACTGATCTAAGACTGTAGTTGCTGCCTTTGAGGCACAATGGGGCTGGGCTGTTGGAAATGTCAGAGAAAGCCTCCACAAGTTTGCTTGGAAGAGTTAATGGTTTGTTAAGTTCCTAAATCTATGATGGTGGCTATGGAACACTATGTAGAAAGTGTTGTGTAATTGAGCCTTTGGTTCACTAATATGCATATGTTTTTATAATCTGTCTAAGGGAATTGAACTCCCTTATTAAAACAAAATGTAGACTCTAAAGTTTTAGTCTTCATAGGAGAATGCCAAAGTAAGACAAGGTATTTGGGCCAAGTGCACCTACCTCTATTCTTAAATTTCATCTATCCCATGTTTTTTTTTGTTTGTTTGTTTTTTTGTTTTGCCCATTAATTACTATGGCCACCATTGCATTGGCTTTCTTTCTAAAACTCTGTCCCAGGAGTAAATGAAGATCACTTTTCTGAATTCTTGAATTTTAAGAACTAGAATTTTCTAGAAGACTTTCTTAATGTTATAGAGGGTAAAGAGGGAGTTAGATAAGGTAAATAGAAAATACAGAGCACTGGTTTCTGATGGACAAAGTCATCATCATTCCTACCCATTCTTCTCCAATGTGAGCAGAGAGGTATACACTCTTAATCCCAAGGATGGATCTACATTTTGTCCAAGCTCCGGCCTTCCCAATTCCTTACACGTCTTCAGTTTCCTGTCCTTGTAGATTGTGTTCTATATACTTTGTACATTAAGAGCCCAAGCCAAAGTCAACAATGAGATAGCCTTAGAAGAACCTCTACCCAGTTCTTATTTCTAGTCTGAGGTACAGACCTTTTCTTGGGTGACTGACAGGTCTAGGATGATATTTATGATGAATGAATGACCTCACACTTCTCACACTTCTATACACAGCAGCTTCATCTCTATCACAGTTCCTACTATTAAAAAATAAGCTAATTCACTGACAAGCCATCCATGCAAGGATGGCAATGACCAGTGAGCTGGCCATAACAACACAACACTGAGACCTGCTGAAGGAACATAAGTGGCCAATAGCACAGGCACTGACCTCCAAATCCACCAGCATGCTCACTTGAGGTCATGCTCACTTGAGGCCATGCTTACTGTGGGCTGCTCTCAGCCAGACTGAGCAGGACACTGGCCCTCAGGCAGGTCCATTCTAGTGAGACACAGGAATCCTGTGGGTGATTCCTATGGATGGAGGACTCAGCATCCGCTGGGCTGAAACTGACATGGGCTTGTACTGTAGTCCAAACCTCTCCTTGCCCAATTCTTCTCCCTTTCCTCTCTCCTCCCACATTGGCCAGACCTGCAGTGTGGGCTGAAGATGGTTCCTAACTTCCCTGGATGCCTCCCCCAATAAATATCTTGGACTTCTAATCCTATCCTGGCATCCGCTTCTTAACAAACACAAACTAACATAACCAATAACTGAGGAGATGTTTGGTTACAAATTTGAGATGTGTTTGACAGTGTAACCCATGTGAATTTGGAGATGCATATATTTCAGTCCTCCAGACATCTGCTAGCCTCTGGGCTGCCCTGGTGGCTCAGAGCACTGGGTGAGCTGGTGAAGTCAGGGAAGAATGAAATCTGGTTTATTCTCCCTGGGTTTTTCCCTGCATTTTCTAGGGCAGATTTAATCACAGGAGGAGACATTAGCACATAACTGCCTCCAGACTTGAGAGCCTGACTCCAGGAATTCAGCCAAGGTGCCTCATTTAAACCCATCCAGGTTATATTAACCAAGTCATTTTGTTACTGTTTGGCAACCTAACCAGTCAGGAGATTCTGACAGTAGCAAAAAACCAAAACCAAAAACAAAAACAAACAAAAAAAACACCACCTTGTTTGGGAAACCTTGAAAAATGTAGGCCTGTGGTCATTGGCGCAGTAAAGAATATGCTTCTTGTTTGAGAAAGCAAAATAAAATTCCATCTGCGTTCACAGCTGTGCTGGATACTTAACACACAGACAAAGTATGAGCTTAGAGAACCATCAACATGGGGATACCAGATAATGGTGCAGACTTCCATTTTCATAAACATATTCATAATTTTGCATTCAAAATAATTAAAAAGCCTTTAAATTTGGTGTATATGTACTTTTTTGTTTTATCATTTAGTATAGCTTTTATTTTGTAATTATTTATGGAAAGGAACCTTATATTTTCTATACTCAGGTCCTCTCAAAGCCTCCATCAAGTGCACAGGTGTGGCCCCAAGACAACCAGTCCCTGCCCCCACTCATGAATGGGTGTAGTCAGTGGTGTGTTGGTAAATGTTTAATGACTAGATCTCTGAGAACAAAGGCCCTGATTTGTAGTGTTTGCTGTTTTCCACGATGTAGATACTCTCACCATGGGCGGTGTCACGTTGCCAAGGTGATGTCATGGAGCACGTTGCTGAGAAAAGATTCATGACTGCCCCCCTTGAGCTTGTAGGAGCAGGGTCCAACTCCCCACTGGTTCCATTTTGCCCTGCTTTCATTGCCTTCTAATGGAGATGGCATCCTGGGTAGGGGACCACTTTGGCAAAATTTATCTCAGAAGCTTCTTGTCCAATTAATGTTACTGTCTGTGTTGATTCTAAGGCCCAAGTTTCTTTGGCATTTCTGCCAAATATGCTCTATTTCCTAGTGTAAAACATCTATGGCCATCTTGGGAACCTGCTACAGTGACGATCAGGAAGATAAAGGCAGGGATGATACTTGTCTCCCTCAAAATTCCAATCTTGCTCCTTTGTCATGAGACAGCTCCTTCACTATCAGCATGTGGCAATTTCTAAGGCGATTTGGCCAATCAAATTTAGGGATTAGCTTAGCAGTTAAGTCATCAGCCCAATAATAAGGTTCTTTTTGAAGCTATGAACTTTTTTTTTTAAGATTTTATTTATTTGACAGAGAGAGACACAGTGAGAGAGGGAACACAAGCAGGGGCAGTGGGAGAGGGAGAAGCAGACTTCCTGCCAAGCAGGGAGCCCAATGTGGGACTTGATCCCAGGACTCTGGGATCATGACCTGAGACGAAGGCAGACGCTTAACGACTGAGCCACCCAGGCGCCCTGAAGCTATGAACTTCTTTAAGGGTCTAATAAATGCTATCATTCTTGCTACAGAAAAAAAATGTACTAGCTACTACGCTACTAGCGTACTTATAAATACGCCTAAAGTTGCATGGAAGTCTGCCTCCCCCGCATCCCCCATCCCAGTACATTCATAAACCTGAAATTTAGAATACCTATTTTAACCCTATGGAAACTTTTCTCTCTACACCTAAAAGGCCCCAAATCTAAGCCAATGGAACCCAAGAGAATTTCATATAAGAAATGCATTGCCCTCTACATGGAAACATACTTTACAGGATTTGTTCAGACCAAGCATGTTGGATCTCAAAAAGTGGTATTTTAAAATTATAATATTAGCCTCTGCAGAGGCACTTCCATGCACAGAGGACTCTGACTTCCCTCAGGATTCTGTGGGACTATCCCAGTAATTAACATGAACTGGGATAACAAAATTTTGGAGGTGCTTCTTTCACAAGGGTTAGTGCTGATTAAAGGGCAAACGTATGTAGATGTGCCAGGGGCAGGGAGAGAAAGTTGTGAGAAGTCTGGAGTTGAGGTCCTTGGGTGAGAAGGGCTAGAAAGTACAAGGCAGTCTCATTAAAAATGCATGCTGTTGAGCAAGAAACCTTTACATGGCCTCTTTTTTGCTACTTCCTAAAAGATTTCCTAATCCAGCAGGCCTCTGATGAGTGTATTAGGTCACTTTCCTTTTCTCTACCAGGCACTGCTTCCATTTCTTTTAAGTTCTGCTGAAATCATCATCACCCCTGGGTCATGTGGGGGTGCCTGTGCCATCTTTTTATAGAAACAAACTTCCTAATCTATAAATTAGGCTTCAGAAGAAAGAAAATTAGCTTTAGAAGCTGCTTGAATTTTGCCAGTTTTCTTTAGTGCTGTGGGACAAATTCCATTACCTCTGGGTTTCTATGTGCAGGGTTTTCATTGGTCATTGCTAGTATATGGTTTTACAAAGCATTTTTTCGGGAGGAGGGGGTCTGCAATTTGTGGCCAGAGGGCTTTGATCTTTCAAATACTTATGAGAGATTCCAAAAGTGTCTAACATTAAGGGAAGTCTTGCCTACATTTATTCAATCAGGACTGAATGTCTTCTATGTGTTGGCCACTGAACTTGGTGCGAGGGATAGAGTGTTGGGTGAAAACAGACATGATTCCTGCTATCAGATCATAGTGGAAACATCTATTAATAGAAAAAACACACAAATAAAAGTGAAATCACACTTGAGATACCCGGCATAGAGGGGAGATGCGAGGTATCCCGAGAACTTGCAATGCAAGACCTGACCTAGTGAGAGGACAAAGGATGCTTCCCAGAGAAAGTGATGATGTAGTTGAGATGTAAATAAAATGCAGGTGGTAACTGGGGTAGGGAGTACCAAAGCAGAGAAGAGAATTTGTGTTAAAGAAATTTGTGTTAAAGTAGTAGGGAGCAGAAAATGTTCAAGAATCAAGGAACAGGCTAGCTGCTAAAGAAAAAGAATTAAAAAATTAATGGAAACAATGAACATAGAGTATGGGATCATGGTTGTAGTTGGTGTGCGAGGAATGATAGAGGGAAATGCAGTCTAGGAGGGGAACACTAAGGGCTTTAGCTTCTGCTTTTTGTTTCAAGTTGGTCAGTGAGTACATGGAGTTCATTATAATACTCCTTATACTTTCGTACATCTACTATTAGTTTTGTTAAAAGATTTATTTATTTATTTGAGAGAGAGAGCATGAGTGGAGAGAGGGGCAGAAGGAGAGGGAAAGAGAGAATCTCAAGTAGACTCCTGCTGAGTGCAGAGCCCCATGTGGGCTTTGATCCCACAACCCTGAGATCATGACCTGAGCCAAAATCAAGAGTCAGACACTCAACTGACTGAGCCAGCCAGGTGACCCAACTATTAATTCCTTTAAGGAAGGAGCATGAGCCTGAGTGAAAAGAGAGAACAAAAGAGAATGGCAGAGAGATAAAGCTGGAGGGTTAGAAAAGATATCATTAAGAGTGTAGATCTTTCAGGTTAACTGAATTAAAACAGTATGATGGCTGTTTTTGTGGTCTAGTTCAGGTGGCACAATCCTGAAGTTGTAATTTTTGTTGTCGCTTTAGGGTATTCTAAACTATTACTTATGTAATGGTACTAACCATGAGCTTTTTAAAAAAGATTTATTTATTTATCTGAGAGAGAGAAAAAGAGAGAGAGCTTGTGAGTTGGGGGAGGGACAGGGAGAGAGGGAGAGAGAGAGTCCTCAAGCAGACTCCCAGCTGAGCACAGAGCCTGACTCAGGGCTTGATCTCATGACCCTGAGATCATGAACTGAACTGAAATCAAGAGTCAGATGCTTAAGCAACTGAGCCACACATGCCTTGTCTAACTATGGGCTTTTAACATGCCACAGAAGGGGTAAGATGTTAACTTATCCAAATATTAAGAACTCTCTCACTATTGGTTATAAATATACAGGAAAATGAAAAAAATAGCAAAAATAGTATCTATTTAGTGCACTGTAATTTAAAACATTAGACAAGATCGGGGGCTTTCAGGGTGGAATGGCCGTAGACAACAGGGTGTTATCCACAACTAATGAACTGTTGAACACTACAGCAAAAACTAATGATGTACTATATGTTGGCTAACTGAACATAATAATAAAAATAAGTAAATAAATAAATAAAACATTAGAAATATTGAAATTAAAGAATTTGATTTTTTGTAAAAAGCTGATTAAGAGGGATCTGAGCAGTGTCTGTTTTCTTCTTTTTGCCATTTAACTTACTCCGTGGAGCCAGCATCTTTGCTGTGCCTTGGCTGGTTGCCATAGTTCTTCCTAAGGATCAGCCAGTTTGGATCAGCCTCCAGCATTCTATCCTTTGAACCTTCAATGTCATGAAAAATCTCTGAGAGTTCCTTTAATACGAATTTCTGTTAGTGGTGGTGGTGACGGTACTTCCCCAGAACACCTTTATCCTTTCCATCATAGACATTTTCCTAATTTTTGTGTGTAAGTTCACCTTCCTGAAGCTCATCTGGCTGCATGTCTAGAGTCTTTCCAGTAGGGGTAGCATCCACATTTCCCACAGTCAACTATTTCTATAACTCCACTTACTTACAATTTGAATTTCACTTTCAGTGTTTCCACTTTTTTTTATTAGCTATAGTTTCATCTTTGTTGGCTTATTCTTTCTTTTGATTCTTCATTTCTGTAAAATGCCTTGTGGGTTTATCCGTGGGAGACAAGGAGGCCATACAACCACACACTTTGCTGTCTGTGCATGACCTGATAACAGATGCGGTGACTAGTCACTGGCAGACTCTGAAGGGAGTGACATGGTTGGTCACTGATCACGTTGCACATCTTTTATGTGGTGATCTTTGGACTGAAGAGCAAATAGCAAAGTTTGAACTTGATGCAATTAATCACACTTAACACAGTGGTAACTGAAATTCATACATATTAGAACTGTGCAAAGTGAGGACTCCTTGTATTTACATTATGAGTCTGAAAGAGTCTTTCAGTTAAGAGAAAGCAGAAAGTTCTTTCTGTGAAGTGAAATGCAACATTGGAAATGATACCAGATACCTGGTTAGGGAATGTAGGAAGTGAGGGCAGCACTGACTACGGGAAGCCTCCCAAGGGAAAATCAGAAGATGACCAAAACTACTTCTGCTTTAAAGATTTCCTAGACTGGCCAAATGACCACCAAAGATTACATGAGGGATATCTGATTGATTTTGTGTTCCTCTCCCTTTCTATATCCTGTACATAATGAGTGTTTTATCTTACTTTTCAAAAGAAAAAGTATTATAAAAAGATTAGTATCATTAGGCAAGCCTGCTTGAGTGTCCACTGTTATTTATTGCACGTATATTCACATGAAGTTCACACGTGAAACCTTCCCATTGCAATGCAAGCTTGCCAGACACAGTCATTCTTATAATGCTTCCAGAAGCTTGGGATTTGCTGCAGGAGAGAGGTGGAAAATACCTGGTTGAGACTCCATGAACAGGTCTGGAAGATGATAAAGAGAGCTGGGAATACACATGAAACACTTTATCCTGTCAATAAAATTATCTTTAACATAATTCTTCACTTTAAAGTGATAGAGAACTTTGGTGTTGTGGTTCTGTTTTTGACATTGTAGGTGAATTAAGATCACTTAGCTGATCGAGGTTTAGAAAGAGAGTTTTGTCTGGTCTCTCTTGGTCTCTGACTTTTCACAAGAAATGATGACAAAACATTTAACAACAGACTAAAAACGGTGCCATGAGCAATCAGAACAAATCCAAAGCCAGAAACCTAAATGCATTCAAGGCATATAAAAATAAGGGCTTTGATAAAATTGAAAGTTCTAGGCTTGGGACCATATTATATATTTCTTGGAAATCACAGTTGCTTAGACACAAAATCACCATAATATTTTGGTATGGAGAAAGTCTTGGTGGGTCTCAGATTAGCATCCTTTATGGGGTAACTGATAAATTTGGAGAAATTTCACAATCTGCTTTGGTTTAGGTGCAATAATTTTGTCATTTTGGCTCCCTAATCTTCAACTTAATGGTGTAATAAACTCAATAAAATGGGATATGTTTTTAGACTTGAAATTAAACAGATCCAGTTCTCACTTCTTTCCCAGGAAGGTTTTGGGAATAAATGGAACCATTTTCAGAGTTTTTTGAGTTCATCTTATTTTCATGGACCCACTAGCTTTTGGAGTAATTTAAAGATTTTTAACTTTGGATATTTCTGCTACTTTGGGATTCCACTGGACTTGTTTTTATTTTTAAGAAAGGTAAAATTAAATTGTGCATGGTGTAAGGAAATGGTCCAGTTTCATTCTTCTGCATGCAGCAATTGCACTACTGGGCATTTACCCCAAAGATACAAATGTAGGGATCCGAAGAGGTATCTGCACCCTGATGTTTATAGCGGCAATGTCCACAATAGCCAAATTGTGGAAAGAGCCAAGATGTTCATCGACAGATGAATGGATAAAGAAGATGTGGTATATATACACAATGGAATATTATTCAGCCATCAAAAGGAATAAAATCTTGCCATTTGCAACAATATGGATGGAACTGGAGAGTGTTATGCTGAGCGAAATAAGTCAATCAGAGAAAGACATGTATCATATGACCTCACTGATATGAGGAATTCTTAATCTCAGGAAACAAACTGAGGGTTGCTGGAGTGGTGGGGCGGGGAGGGATGGGGTGGCTGGGTGATAGACATTGGGCAGGGTATGTGCTATGGTGAGTGCTGTGAATTGTGCAAGACTGTTGAATCACAGATCTGTACCTCTGAAACAAATAATACATTATGTGTTAAAAAAGAAGAAGAAGAAGAAGGAGAAGAAGATAGCAGGAGGGGAAGAATGAAGGGGGGGAAATCGGAGGGGGAGATGAACCATGAGAGACGAAGGACTCTGAAAAACAAACTGAGGGTTCTAGAGGGGAGGGGGTGGGAGGATGGGTTAGTCTGGTGATGGGTATTAAAGAGGGCACGTTCTGCATGAAGCACTGGGTGTTATATGCAAATAATGAATCATGGAACACTACATCAAAAACTAATGTGTGGTGTATGGTGATTAACATAACATAATAAAAAAAGAAAAAAATTAAATTGTGCAGTTTGAGCCACTCTTATAAACAGAATGAAAAATTACTCCCTTTATGTGGGAAGTGTATATTTCAGTTATCACTTGGAAATCCTTTATACTCTGTTCATTTATTTATGGCAGTAAAATTGAGTTCTTTTGTTAAGAAAACATTTCTTATTATTTGAGAAGTCTGAAACAGAGCAAATCCTTAAAGTAAACAGAAAAGGAAAGCTTGAGCATATTATTTGTGGTTTTTGTTAGAGAATTTATAGTGATTTCAATTTAGAGTGTTTCTGAAAAAGAGCTTAAATGCCAGTAGAGTAAAAAAATTGACAATAACACATTTTTTACCATCTTCATCTTGCTTAATATTTATAAGAAAAGAGTGGGTTCATATTATTATTATTGTTATTATTATTACTCTTTTACTGATGTGATAAATACTGAAATTTGGGACATAAAACATTTTTTCAATTGGTATCTTCTGCTTCCAGTAATGGTAAGATGATCTGAACAAACCCTCCTGCTGAGAACAAGTGAAAAAGCCAGACCAAATAGGAAAAAAAACCTTTAAAACTTTTGTTGTGAGGGCATTTGTTGATCCAGGGAGAGCAACTGAAAAACAGAGTCCCAGGGCAAGGGGAACACAAGTCAAAGTCCAGAGCCTACCCAAAAAGAGAAGTCTGATACATCCCTACTCATATTTAAAGCTAAGATACCAAAGGACTTCAGCCATAGGGTCAAAGCAGATCAGAAGCAAGCCAGCATTCACACTGACTTACAGCCAATGTTCTCTTCCCCTCCCTTGTCCGGGGAGCCTCAAGACTTAAACATGCATTCAGGTGGTCTCACACTGGGGGCCCCACACACAGCTCTGGAGAAGAATAAACCTTCAGTCTGAAGGAAGGCACAACCATCCCAGGGCTCAAATTATATGCACAACTTTTTTTCCAAATACTATGATCAAAGAGAGGCAGGTACACAAGGAGATAAGACACCATGATCAATTGTCAGCAGAAACAACAGAAAATAGAAAGAATCCACAATGATTTCAGATATTACAATTATCAGACACAGATCATAAAACAACAATGCTTAATAAGTTCGAAAAAGCAAAAAGACGAACCTAATATGTAAGTATCCAAAGGGAACTTTCAAAAGTAGTGTAGCTAATATAAAAAAATAGAACACACACTTTTTTGAAGCACACATAGAACAGTTACAAAATTTGTTCATGTATATTTGACCATAAAGCAAGGCATCCCAAGCATAGGGAGTATATTCTAGCAATCATGTAGAAAGCAACTTTAAAGAAAGGAAGACTAGAAAATCTCTATTTTGAAGTAAAGACATATATTTCCATATAACTAATGAGTCAAAGAAGAAATCATAATGGAGGCTTGAAAATATTTTAAACTGAATAATAATGAAGACACTGCTTACATTCATGGAATGCAGTTAAAGACATGATTAGAGGAAAACGTATATTCTCAAGATGAATATGTAAGATAAACGAAAGGCACAAAAGCAATGATTTAAGGATCAATCTAGGAAACTAGAAAAAGAATGGCAAAATAAAGCCAAAGTAAAAAAAAAAAAAAGATATTTGATGTAGGTATTTTTTTTTGTAGATCCCCTTAGCAAGTAAAGAGAATTCTATTTTATTTGTAGTCTACTATAGTATTTTTTTATGAATGAATACTGAAACTAACCAAACACTTTCTGCATCTATTGACACTATATGGACTTTTCCTTTAATCTGTGAATATGGTTGATCACAACAATAGATTTTCTTATGTTGAAACAATCTTGAATTCCTGAGGTAAATCCAATTTGCCCATGATTTATCCTTCTTTTTTAAAAAATTGCTAGATTACATTTGCTAATGTTTTGTTTACACTTTTTGCGTTAAGTTTACAAATGAACTTGTGATTTTTTTCTTTATTGAATTTTGGTATCAAAGTTTTGCTCAAATCATAAAATGAATTGGGGAATATGCTCTTTCTCTTATCTAAAGAGTCTGGGAAAATTGTAAATTCTTCTTCTTGAATATTTTGTAGAATCATCTGGTGAAACTGGATGGCCTTGAGTTATCTTTCTGGGGATAGTTCAGTTTACTCAAGTTTATCAATGGTTATAGTACTATTTATTCCTTTTTCTTCTTGAATCAGTTTTGATGAGAGATATTTTTTGAGGACTTTGTCTATTTCATCTAAATTTTTAAATATATCAACATAAAGTTGATAATATTCTCCTTTGTTAAGTATCTGTAGGATATCTTATGATATTGATTTGTTCATTGTTGATATTGATAATCTCAATCTTTACAATAAACCTATGAGGTAGATCCTATGAATGAGGAAACTCAGGCACAGAGAGTTTAAGTTGTCTGTTTAAGGGATAGATTGTAGACTTGAATCCAGGTAGCCAGGCTCCACTTTCTTGACCTTTTTTTTTTTTATGGTAACACATAATGCATTTATTATTTTTAAATGAATGAAAATACATATTGATACATTTCTCTGTTTCAACTTCTAATACGGTAAACATTTACAGATAAACTTCACATAAACTAAAACTCTTCGGGGCACTCAATAATTGTAAAATCTCCCTGGGTTTTTCAGTGGACAGCCAGGTTGAGAACTGCTGCCCCAGAGCATGTTACTCCAGGTGGGTGGGGGCTGTGGCCCAGGTGGGCAGAACCAGGTGAGGCCTACAGAAACAGGGGCCTCAGGAACATGCAGAGGTCTCCACCTCCCTGAACTATTAAGTTCTACTCTCACCATCATAGTAATGATGGCAATGACATTTCAAAGACCTAAGAAACACTTTGGATAACATAGGCTTTATATAATTTTATATTTTTATTACTGTAAAATGTTAACCCAACTAGTTGGAACACAGTTCTAAAGAGGTCAGTGTTCTAAAATCCTCCCTGGTTGGGCAAATTGATTTTAACCAATTCCCTTAGCACAAGCTTGTATCACTGAGACAATCTTTTTTTTATTTTAATTTATTTATTTGAGAGAGAGAGAATGAGAGAGAGAGAGTACATGAGAGGGGGGCGGGTCAGAAGGAGAAGCAGACTCCTTTGCTGAGCAGGGAGCCTGATGTGGGACTCGATCCCGGGACTCCGGGATCATGACCTGAGCCGAAGGCAGTCGCTTAACCAACTGAGCCACCCAGGTGCCCTCACTGAGACAATCTTATCAAGAGTAAAATTTCAAGTTTCTGTTTACAAGAAGACAAATAGAGTCCACACCCATTTCTGAAACTGATCAGTAAATGTATCTCTACTGCTAAAACCCTGCACCAGGCCACCATCATTGTCTGCCTGGGCTACTACAGTAATTTACAACTGATCTTCTTTTGATTATTTTCCATGGAGAAGTCATTTTTTTTTTACTTTAAAAATATAAACCTTAATGTCATTTTCTTAATTATAAGCCTCTTTTGGGGAATAATAATAATGCTTTCTTTCTTTTTTTTTTATTACCAAGGAAATAAGCTTTGTCCTGGTCTGCTCAAGACACCCAACTCTTGAAAAGATGTTAGGACTTCTGCAACAATAGAAGGAAACATGGGGACTGAGGAAGGGAAGAAAGCCAATATGGGTGAAATTAATGAGCAGGCTGGCCTGTGGGCACCTTGGGCCTGACTCCACTGAAGGACCTCTAGAAGACTATATATAATCTGCTTCAGTTTGTCCCATCTGAGGGTGGGCTGAATTGTTTATTTATTTAACCAGCACACAACTGACAGTAGCTGAGGTCTCCTTTTGAGGAAACTAACTTTTTAGCACTTCAGTCCTGTCCTGAACAGAGACCAGACAAGCTTCTGTGACTAGAGAATGAGGGCTCAGGAAGAGTCGCAAGGCTTTAGCACAAAGCCACCTGTGTGTAAGGGAACAGTAAATGTCAATAGGAGTCCTTGGATGCAGCATCAGCACATGCACTACTGTGATCAGCTTCTGGCCCATTTAAGTTTATTCTGGTAACTAAATATTCAAGGTAGAACCAATACTTTAAGGTGTATTTCCTTTAAAATACAGCAAAACAAATTTCAATAGGAGGATTAGTAGGACAAACTACAGTTTCTGCTGCTACAGCTGGTCCTAAGGGACATAATAGATATTCATTTCCCTCTTCCACTATCCACTTTAGATTTCCTTTACCCTCATTCAACACTTCTGCTAGCTTAGTTTGCTTATGCAATGGGTAATCTAGACATTTACCCTTGAGAGGTTTGAACCACTGATTATTGTGCCTTAGTCATGCCATCGTTGCTACAGCTGTCCATTTATGGTTATCACTAGGCACAGAAGCACGAAAAGGTCATCCCTGAATTCTTAATATACCCTTCTCCACCCTCTTTATCCAGCAGTAACCAGAGGTCTTGATGACAATCAAGGTTGGTTTTGTCCACCAATATAATTCCTTTCTTTTCCTGCTTGTACATTGGCAGTAGGAGGCCAAAATGATAGCTTTGTATTTAAAGGGCTTAATGGAAGTCTTGCTATAAACTCTGGGTTCCCCCCATGGAAACCAGAACCTCTAATCAAAATGAATCTGAAAGTATAGGGTTAGGAAGCACACATTTCCCCGAGTGGGCCACTGCAAGTGATTATATGAGAACTCATTCCTTCCTAACTGTTGGCTCCTAGGCTCATATAGTCTAGCTATCATGGATAATGTATCCTACAATGGCCATATAATGGTTCAAAGCATATATTGTATCCCAAATGACCATGCTCCACTCCAGTCCTATGAAGTGTTTCAGCTGTACCAGGCTCATGCTTCAGCTGTGCCTTCAAAAAGCCACTCATCATTCTATCAGCCTGGGAGATTTTAGGTGATGTGACATAGTGCAGAAATGATAGCTCCTATAGTCACATGTCCATTTTCACCCTTACTTTGCTGCCCGGGGGTGACTGAGTGGCAGAGCTGCTGATACTGCCCAAGACTCATTGTGTTCATTCCCATAGGTCCTTCTAATATCTTTTCCACAACTCCTCGCCTCTGACCTGTCAAACTTATACATCTTGACCTCTGTCCTGGCCAGGCCATTAATCAATGTCCAAGGAGCTGTGTGGAGCCTTACCTAGTCCCACTTCCCTTTCCACACAAATGTGATGTCCAAGTGTGTGTATGGGGTTCTGTCACTGAAAGTATTTCCCCTCTCCACTCTACACCAGCGTAGCTCCTCAGTAGGGCTATAGTTTGTAAGTAATCCATGTTTTAGCTCACATAATTGTGAAGTGAGGGAAAGGCATTTGTGCAATGGAGGTATGTAGCATTAGTGTCTAGACATGTTCGTGTAACTTGCCTGTGCTTTTCAGACCTGCTTAGGCTCAATCCCAAATGTACAATTTTCACTGAATGATAGATTACTGCAGAGCCTCACCAATCCTATAATTTGTTGGCTCTGGAAAATCCCTATTCATGATGGGTAGCTCCAGTCATGTGATAATCTCTTGCTGCTCCATAGTCAGGCACTCAATCTCTATCTGGACTCAACAGTAGGCCAAGAGCTGCTTTTTGGATAGTGAATAGTTCTTCGATACAGATGACATTATCTTGCTCTCGAACTCTTGGGTTCTGCACTGTGCCTCTACCACTGAGGTTTGCATGAGATTCCACACACCTTCCTCTTTTACTATAGGTATTTCTATCTCTATTAGGTCCATGGATCATATGAACCAAGTAGTAGGGATGCTCATACTGTAGCCTGAACATGCTGCAGAGCTATTTCTTGCTCTGGATCCACCCAAAACTTGCAGCTGTCTGAGTTACACAATAAATAGGATAGAGCAGGATTTCTGAGCATATGATATGATATCTCCAAATTTTAAAGATGCTTACCAAATACTGTTCCTTTTTCTTAGTGGTAGGAAATGCAAAGTGTAATAGCATGTCCTTTACCTTAATGAAATGTCCTGACATGTTCCAGACCTTACAGCTCCTAGAAACTTTATTAAATCTCTGTGGGTTTTTCCCCCTGTCTTCCAGTAATGCACACATCTTACAAGAGCATAGGGAACACTTACCATTTCCTGCTACCCAGGTCTGACTAACATGATGCTAATGATTTAGTGGACCAGCACAATTTTCTGTGAAATGTCCAGATCATCAAAAATCAGTTGTACTATATTGTAACAGAGCTCAGAAGAAATAAATGTGGCAAATGCATGAAGTTATCTGTTATGGGTTATTGGGAACTGCCTTTGATCCCTTTTTTTGATAGACATAGAAAAGAATGAATTTGCCAGGTCAGTATCCACATACAAAGTATAAGAGGCTATGTTGATCTAGTTCTAAATCTAGTAGAAATATCATATCCAGAACAATTGTACTTGGGACTATCACTTGGTTAAGTTTATGATATCACCCCATCAGCTCCATGATCCATCTGGTTTTTTCAAGGGCCATATGGTTGAATTAAATGGGGATATGATGAGAACCACCACTTCTGCATGCTTTTAAATCTTTGAGGGTGGCATTAATATCAGACATTCTCTTTGGGATGCAATATTGCTTCTGACTTATTATCTTGTTTGAGGAAAAGGAGGCAATTTAAGGGTCTTCTGCTTGGCCTTGGCTATTATTATGACTCTTACTCTAGAGGTCAAGAAACTAATATGAAGGTTCTGCCAGATGCTATGTATATCCATCCCTATTATGCAATTAGGAACCAAAGAAATGACCACAGGTGGGTCCATAGACCCACTGAACTCACTGTGAGATGGATTTTAACCAGGACTCCATTAATCTCCTGGCATCCATGAATCCCAACTATAACAAGGTGTCATAGTGGTGTTTGTGGTTTCATGGCACCCATGTCAGCTCAGATCTTAATCTGAAGTTGTCAGAAGGTCTGGGCATTCGCCTTTCCCCATTTTATATGTATTCTGCTAAACAGCATCAAACCTTTGGGAAAGGATTAGAAAAACAGCTACTGATTCTTACTGTCATGTTGCAGGGTCTTACTTCAAGGAGATCCTTCCATCCATACCCTGGTCTGACGCCCTCCTTATGTACTCCCAGGCTAGTCTGGGCTTTTTAACATTAGCAGAGGTGGGATCCCAGGAAAGCAAGCAGAATCTCACAGATGCCCATTCTCTGTCAAGGATTATCACATTTTTTTTTCACTACTGAATCATTCCATATGCATACAACTGGCCTACAACATATCCCTAAAAAAAAAAAAAAAAAAAAAACCTCTCCCTTGGTCTTACTGCCCCCTCCAGTTTGCACCCCATTCATTGTTCTACTATCTTTCATGGTGGAAGTCTGCTAAATACATTCTCACCCCTTTTTTCTACACCTTTTCTCTCTTGATCCCAATTCAAACAAGCATCTGTTCCCACCACTCCAATGAAACTCCTCTTGTCTGGATCCCCACCATCCATCAGATGGCCAAATCCTATGGTCATTTCTCCATTCACACTTCCCCATTGGTGCTTGGTTCCTGTCCCCTGGCACTCACCCTTCCCTTGTACACAGAAGTCCTTTTCTGTAACCACCTGTGATTCTCAAAGGAGCAAGCTTGGCTAGCTAAAGGAAGGCTGGAAGTCCCAGGGTGACAATGTCTCCAGCAGCAGCCCTCAGCCAATGATATGGGAGCTGGTACATACATGCCCTATCTTCTCTCCCTTCTGAAGGGGCAACTCTGACACAGGTTCTGTACAGGTTCCCAGAGGCTTCCAGTGGGATTGAGCTCAGTTTTCTGCAGTGAGAACCTTCTTATGAACAAACCCTGCATAGACTCTCCTCCCTACCTGTCTTACTTCCCTACTCCTTTCCTGGTGCTCCTTAGAATCACCTCTTGAATCAACTGCTTGCAATCAATTCCTTATCTCAGGATCTGCTTCTGGTGTATGTGTGGGGGGTCCGACTCTGGTAGATTCATGACAAAAATGGCTGCAATTTTTTCTTCACTGTATCTCCTTTGCAACATGACTTTGCAGCTTCTGTCATCAAGAGATAAACACTATTTCCCTACTCTTTGAACCTGGGCTGATCTTGTAAGTCATTTTACCCTGTGGAATGCATCAGAAGTGACAATGTTCCAGTTCTGAACTTAGACCTAAATGATTGTTACATGCTTTAGCTTCTATTGGTTTACCATAATATAAGGCCTGTAAAAGCAGGGGTTATGTCTATCTTATTTAAATGATTAGTCATATTCTCACTGCTGAGAACTAGGCTGGACACAAGTATAGAAGGGCCACACTATACACATGAGTAAAGAATCAAATATATACACACACTGTAGGTTCAACCACTTCTAATTGGGAAATTTTCACTTTTCAAGCTGGGATCCTAGAAAAAGCAGTTTCAGTGGATTGGTAGCAAGCCTGTTGGAAGTGAAAGAAAGGAAACAACCAGAAGGATTTTGCCAACTAATACAGCAGGTCACTCCCTTAACCCCATTCAGTTCTACCTCCATCTCAAATTCCACTTGTTTCCTGTTCCAATTCCCAACTCTCCCCACCATGTCCTCAACAAACAGTTCAAGTTCTGACACAGGTGAAATGAATTCAGTAACCTGACTGATTGATCTATTGATTGCCTCTGGTTCTTTTTTCTGGTTACTATGTTTATTAGCTTTCCTTAGCAGCAATTCCCTGCCTGCCTCTCAAGAGTAGTGGTACAAAAGGGAGAACCAATCTTTCCTGCAGCTAGCGTGCCTGTGAACTCTCTGTGGGCGTGTGACATTACAAAAATAGAAGTGGCAGAGCAGTACTCTCAGTTACTTGGGATTGCAACAGAGGGAGACGTGAAATTTGCTTTTGCAGCTGTTCTTTACAAAATGGCTCCCATTGAATAATGAGTGTCTTGCTTTTTATTTAAAATTTTATTCAACCCATATTACAAGGTCAAGTTTGTTGGCTTTGGCAAACTTGGCTGCAGGGTTGGCCACTACTTATTGGCACATGAGCAGGCACCTGTCCTCCTGTTGACTGCTTCATCAGTTATAGCAACTGTACCTGAGTATAATGTTGGAATGACTGACATTTAGTTCTAAACACTATTTTGATTTTCAAGTCCAGTATTTCCCAATTTAACTCCTGTTTGAAATGACTCACTGGTGGTTCAGTGGAATTTAGCTTCTGATTCTGGTGTAATAATCAGTATTTGCTATCAGTTCAGGATTAAGCAAAGTGTTGCTTTTTAATTTGAGTAGGGTTCATAGTTCAAATCTAAATATTAGTATTAAAATTGCTTTGCTTAATTATGTGATAGCCAAATAGCTAGTAACCATGTACAAGCTTGGTGTAATATTTATTGCATCTTGGGATGAATGCTGTTAATTCTTGATTGTGTAGATATGGATTATAAATGTCATCTAATGCTCCCTTTCCAGATTCTGGGCAGTAATCTATATTAGAAAAACAAAGTTCACAGTATTTGAGTTACTGAATATACACAAAGTCTTCTTGCCCAGTATACATATTTTGTGACATTATTACAGTTCACAAGTAGCTTGAACATTGCTTGATCTAACTGAAGCATAAAGGAGGTAACTTGGTATAAGTAGGGAAGGTAACCTTGGATTCCAGTACTAGTCCCTGTACTGACCAGCTATGTGCTCTTGGACAAGTTATCTTCCATTCTGAGCAAGTTTCAGTCTGCTCATCTTTACATGGAGCATAATCCAAATATGGCCCTTTATATTTTTCAGGATTACTGTGAACTAGGGCAGGGACTGTGTCTGATTCAATTTGTAGCCACATTGCTACAAACACTATGTAGTTGTTTAATAAAAATATAGAATGTTAAATGAACAAGAAGATACCTCAAAAACTGTAAAGCAAAACACATCTAAATGGAATTGTATAAACTATTTAATTATCTAAGTCCTTCTTTCTCTTCCTCTCCTCCTTCTCCATGGTATGACATAAAATGAAAAAGTGTTTTTCCCGAGAAGCTTAAGGGTTTTTCCCCTGATGTCCAGCACTAGTGCCACTCATGGTTAGTACAACTCACAAAGCTGGCTTTCTTAATTGTTTATTCATTCACTCATTCATTAACTCACCTGTACATTTCTGAGCACCTGTAGGGTATATGGTTGGTTTTATGGCTGATGTTGAGAGACCAAGATGTGGTCCACATCTGTGAACAGGTTTGTTTTGGAGATAGATACAGGAGAGGCACTTAACTTTGGTAATGCACCATAGCCTGGCTATCTAATCATATCAAGAAAAAAATGAAATAGGAATTCCTTCCCCTGACCCATATGTCCTGCAATAGTAGGAAGTCAGGAAAAGGTAGTAAAATTTTCTGTTTCCATGGAAACAGACCTGATCAGAAAGGCAAGAGATATGCATAGCAACTACCTAGATGGTAGAATATGGTTCTCTTGCATGTTGCTGAGGAGGGCAAGAGGCACCAGCTAGTGGCTGGACACTGAAGAGAGGAAAAGAATGAATGTTTGGAATTGTTTTGTTCATAAGACGATGAGATGTGATTGAATACTTGTAGAAACATTATTGGTTTGATGAGGGGTAAAGAATTTTGATTTTTTTTTGAAAATAACTCTATCCACAAAAAGACACAAATCTACAAATGATATCAGAGACACTAAAAATCTTATGGAGTATGCTGCCCTTGACATCCATAGAATTGGAGAGATGTTCAAGGATAGCTGACAAGAGGATGAAAAGGGTGACTTCCTGTGGATGAAAATAATGACACCACAGCAAGAAGTGGCAGGTACTGGGCACTTTCTAGGTGCCAGAGACTGTGCTAATTGCTGACATGTATTATCTCTTTTAACCCTCAGCACAAATGTGCGAGGCATACAAAGCCTACAAAGATGAGGAAAATGAGACCCAGCAAGAGGAATATTGTAATAAAAGAGTGTGTAAGGGAAACCACCCATGCCTGGGCTTCCTTCCCTTCGTCTTATTGTATAGGAGCCATCACCAGGCCAGCAGCTACTATGAAGATGTGCAGTTCTACTTTGGGGAATGGAATTCCTGTGGTTATTTTATGTTGACAGTCTCTTCAAAGAAAGCAGGAAATGCACACATTAGAGATAAGTCCAGAATTCCATTCATTCATTTGCTCCAGAAATATTTATTGAGGACCTACTGTGTATTGAAAATCTAGAAATGAAAGATGTGGCCTCCACCATCATGGGATTCATAGAGGGGAACAGCTCAGAAAATCAGTGCTACATGTGTGCTTTAATAGAGGCATGCTCTGGGTTCCATCAGCATGCCCAGGAGGAGCATGCAGTCTTGGATTAGGCAAATGGAGAGGAAAATACCAGGAAGTGCTTGCAAGAGAAGTCAGTGCTCCTGTTAAATCTTAGGTAATAAGGTAGCTGTGGATCATCCCTGGGGAAATAGCCAACAGGCAATCAGAGTTTGCCGGTTTCAAAACACTTCAGTCATTTGATGATGAACAGAACTGAAATAGGACCAGTGCACAGGCATGCAGCTTCGGGCCACACAGTCCTCCTAAGGGCTGAGGTGAGACCCTTACATTTCAGTGAGATTTTTATTGCTTACAAACTTACACCATCATCTCATTCAATCCTTTTCAAGACAGACATTATTATCCTCATTTTAGAGACAACGATGTTGTATGATTTTCCTAAGTTTGCACAGCTCTGACAGATGGGGCTACAGTTCAAACTCCCCATCACCCCAACTCCAGGGACCTTTCTCTGTACCTCCCTCCAACTGGAGTGTAAGTTTATCAAGAAGCTCCAGGCTTCTGAAATATGCTCTAAGGACAAAGGATGCTATACCAGATATGAGTGGCTATGGATGGCTGCTGGGCAGGAGGAGCTGGGACAGATTGGGGAGGGGGGACAAGCTTGGAGACCCTGAAGAGGAGACCAGCAGTGGCAAGAACAAGAAGGTGGGGCTGGGCCCAGCGTGTAAGATGTCAGAGGGTCAGCCAAAATGTGCTAGTGGCAGGGTTGCATAGCTTTAGATCAAATGCTAAAAGTTTGGGTTCATTAACCCTGTTGGCCCATAGGTGCTAGTGACTCCTCCAGATCTTATAAGCTGTCCCCCCGACCCCACTAGCCAGGTTGCGTTCTCCTCTGCTGGCCAATCAGAATAAACCTTACCTGTAAACAATGAGACTAGCTTTGACCTTGCCAAGGTGCTAGGAGTTAGCCTTGCCCACACCTCCCCTAACACAGCTTTCCTCACTCAGTGTCATGATTACTTCTTACTTGTTTTCACTCCTTAAATTCTCCAAGTCCAGTACCTGGCATGTTGCAGGCAAGTAAATATTAAATGAACTACTGAAAGGAACACAGGTCATGCTGAATTGTACCCCTGGCTAAGATAGGAACAGAGAAATCCAGGTTCATATACCGATTCTGCTTAATTTAATAAATATGTATTAGCAAATTCTTGGTGTTGAAGACTCAGGGAAGTAGACACATGGTCCCTAACTTCTGCGAGCATCCAATATGGATCCTGTCTATACCAATTGAACAGGTTTGCAAACAACTGGCCTTTGGGTCTTCCAATTGCCCTTGATTGGAAAATCAGGAAATGCTGTCTTGCAGGGAAACAACACACATCAAGAGTAGATAATTGTTTTCTGGATGTGCAGCCCAACACAAATGTAATACCATCAAGCTGAGTGACAACTAACCCCTAGGAAAGACACTCACTGATAATTAAGGAGTTCACTAACAATGGCTTACTGTCTGATCCCTTTAAGGGATAGCTTTCAAAAGATCCCTCGGAAAACTGAAAAAAAAAAAAAACTTTAAGAACCAAACAATGAAATGTAATTATAGACTGTATATTTGAGAATTTTAGATGGGAAATATTCTCTGTAGTCCTCTAAGTCAAATATCCTCTAAGTCATTCTGCCAAAGGGGCTGCCCAGCTAACAGCTTCCTAAACCAGAGATTGGTGATGACCAAAATTAAAGCTAATCTCTTGCTGGAGTCTGCAGAGGTCATGGTTCTAGGAGGGAGAGTTATTTCACATCCTTATTTAGACAACTCAGGCAGAAGAGCACAAGCAGTCAAGGGCAAGGCTTTAGCGGGACCTCACTCTGAAGGGAGAGGGTGGTAAGGCTGCCAGAAACTCCTCTCCTAGGAGAATGTTGGTGCTTCTCTGGCTTCTTTGTTCTGGGTTCAGCAATACATCCCAGACCTGGTTCTCTGTTTTGTAACAAGATACTTATTTTCTCCTCTTTGAAGCCACCAGTGCGTCTTTTTTTCTTTGACTGGCTGTGTATTCTCTCTGCAGTGAAGTGGGAGCAGCCCTGCTGGGGACTCCCTTGCCCTGCCTCCCAGATGGAGGAGGTGGTACAGGGACATCCCAAGGCAGGGCACAGCCTCTGCCCTCCCCTGGAGCTTGGTGAGCTTCCTCCCCCCCTCAAGTCAGCTCCAGCTAGATATTTTATGATGGTGCTGTGAAGGGAATGCTTCACAAAACTCTCAGAGGTGCCAAGGAGTTGTAGGAAAGCTGGTAAAGAGACTAAGGGAAGATCTGAGTACTGCCTGCGGGGATTTGGAGGGTTGCCATGTGGAAGAGGGAGCAGGGCAAGAAGAGAGGATTCCTGGATGGGTCGGCAAAGACAGAGCCTCAGTACCATCCAGTCCAACTGCCTCATTGGACCAATGAAACTACTGAGGTGTTTCCCTAGGATAGACATGATAGAAAAGCTAAATATCCTTTTAAATAGGGTGCTACTCTGCAATGGAATGGCTACCCCATGGAACAAAGAACTCCTCTTCATTGCCAAAATATGAACGGGGTTAAATGTCACTCAGAGAAGGTATGATGGCTATTTTTATGTGTCCACTTGACTGGGTCATGGGGTGCTCAGGTATTTGGCCAACATTATTCTGGGTATGTCAGTGAAGGTGTTTCTGGATGAGATTAACATTTGAATCTGTAGACTAAGTAAAACAGATTGCCCTCCACAGTGTGAGTGAGCCTCAACCAGTCTGTTGAAGGCCTGAATAGAATAAAAAGACTGGTCTCCCCTGGGTAGTATGGAATTCTTCCTGCTTGACTGCCTTTAAGCTGCAACATCTGTCTTCTGCCCGAAGACTGGAACTTCTGCCATCAGCTCTCCTGGTCCTCAGGCTTTTGGATTCAGACTATAGCCGACCATTAGCTCTCCTAAGTCTCCAGTTCACTGACGGAACTAGCTTACATGTCTTTATCTCATTTCTTTATTATAACAAGGAGAAGTTTATTCATTAAGTTGACACAGAAATTCATATTTGACCAAAATTAGCTTCTCCTTTGCCTGTGATGGTGTTAGTTAACAACATCCTTAGGAGCTTTCTAAGTGAAATCTGAAACTATGTTCAGTGTGGGGAGGGCAGGGAGAGACCAAAGAGGCTGGCCATTCCAGGTTGGCCAGTGGCAGGTTTAATAAGCAAGGGAATTTACATATGAAGCTCGTCTTGGGTGGCTGCAAGATGAGTAGATCTCTGCACCAGCCTGCCAAATGTTAAAAGTTTGCATAGAGGCCTTAACTGGGTTCAGTCATGTATAGCATCTAGTATGCTATACATCTATGTAGTCTCAACACTACATAACTATCTCAAGGTTATCCCCTTGGGGTAGTTTCTGGGAATGGAAAAGGCAAGCAAAATGCACATTCCAAGTTCAGGTGAGAGGGTGAGGAGCCTCAATTGCTGGCATCCTGCTTACAGGTCAACTGGTGGTCATGTCTTCTCCATGACCTCCCCCAACAATTGGCTCATACACTAGGCCTATGCCTTGGGTCTACACAAGTCTCACTGACTAACTTTGATTGGCCCCATTTCAGCTGATAACAAGCTACACTATATATCTCTCATTCACAATCCCAAGTGCTTATGCATCATTATTGAGAAGCTGGGTGATTGAATAAATGGTTAAATCAGCACTGAAACAGGGAAATCTGAAGGAAGGCTTGCCTGGAGGATAAAATGAGGAGCTTAAACTTAGTAATTTAGTGATTGAAGAGACAATGAGATTTCCAATTGGAAATATCCAGCAGGGAATTGGAAATATGGGTCTGGCAAGAAGTGTCAGAACTTTAGGCACCTTCCCCATAGAGAAGTGAAGGTTGAGACCAAATGATGAATGAAATATCGGGGCGGTGGGGGGCACTGTGTGGCTTAAGTATCCAATTCTTGAGTTTAGCTCAGGTCATGATCTAAGAGTCCTGGGATTGAGCCCCGCATTGGGCTCTTCATGTAGTGGGGAATCTGCTTGAGACTTTCTCTCTCTCTTTCCCTTCGTCCCTCCCCCTGCTCACCCATGTATGCACTTTCTCTCCCTCTCTCTCCCTCTCAAATAAATAAGTACATCTTTAATAAAAAAACAGAAATATCAGAGGGAGAGAGCAGTGAGAGATGGGCCAGGGCTTAACCATAGGGAACACACACATTTACGAAGAGAAATAGTCTTCATCTCAATACATCATTCTTTGAGTGCTTATTATGTGCCAAGTGCTGTGCTAAATGTGGGATTCAGGGGTGCAAAAGATAGTTATAACCTCCACTTTTCATGGAACTTGAGGTCTACACTTACTGAAAAGATCAGGACATGCCAGGGGTGGAAGACATACCAAAGGCCACTCATTTTAACCCTAATATTACAGCTCAGTGGTAGCACAGCTGTAAGCTGACCCTTCCAGGATGAACAGCAGTCCTTCCCATTCTAGGAAGACACTAAATCAGACTGTCCTTTGACAGTCCTCACACATTTGAGGACAGACATGGTGCCTCCAGACATCACATCATATGGATTTCAATTCCTCCCTCTGAAAGCTCTTCATGTCAATGCCCATCGTAAAGTACACACACACCCCAGAAGAGTCCATAAAGCTCTAGTTCTAGTCTAACCAGCAAGGGAAAGAAGAAAAATGTCTAATGTTAAGCACATAGTGTGTGCCAGACACACACTCCCCTAGATGTTTCATGACTGTTAAATCAATCATTTTCTCAATCATCAATGAAAGAGTTAGATTTGTTTGTTCTAGCTATATCCCAAACTTCACCTAATATACCCACAACTTCACTTAACATAATTTTCCTTAATAAACTTACAAATATCTTACATTGCTCTTAACCCACTTCTCTTTTTCTCCATCCTCAAATTGGACGTTGTTTTGGAAGCACCGAAGATGAAGATTTTGCAACTGGTTCATTGTTCCAATCTGTTGATTTCTTATTGTCCTCATTGTGTAATCCACCACTTTAGGTAAATTTCTCAACTTCACAAAATCCAAAAATGTGAATAGCATATTAGCAGGGTCCTTGTCAGAAATACTATTAAGTTTTAATAAGAATACATCCCTATATACTCCAATTTAGAGAGTTCTGAGGGCCACGCTCAGAAATAAAGCTGTGAATACTGGGGATACCTTTTCAAGGAGTGAGGTGGTTAGCAGTGCCAAAGGAAGCAGGGAGGTTGATCTGTGAGGTGCGTGGGAAGGTCCTAAAAGTAATTGCAAGAATATGGGTGGCTCAGATGGCTCACACTGCAAGGGGCAAAGGCAAGAACAGGTAAAGATGAAGTGAAGGTAATCTTAGTGCACCAAAGATTTCCTTAAATGTGAACCTAGCCCATTAACTGACTTCCTGCCACATATATCTATAGGCTTCAGACAGAAGCTAGTTCTCTAAGTGTTTTGAATTCTTTGAAAGAATTTCTACTAAATTCAAGTACTCCCAATTAATAAAGGTAGTGTTATTTTTTCATCACCAATTTTATTCTTTTTACAATGAAGTCATTTTAAAAAGTAGGGAATGAGGGGAGCCTGGGTGACTCAGTTAAGTTTCCAGCTCTTGATTTCAGCTCAGGTCATGATCTCAGGGTCCTGGGATTGAGCCCCACATAGGGCACCATGCTCAGCATGGAGTCTGCTTGAGATTCTTTCTCTCCCTCTATCTCTGCCCCTCCCTCTGCTCACATTCTCTCTCTCTCTCAATAAATAAATAAATTCTTTAAAAAAAAGTAGGTAATGAGACTGAGGGAGCAAGGCAAAGTCAATTATCTTCATCTTGGGTTGTTGTTCTAGAATGGGCCCCATTCTATCATAAAAGAAGAGCAAGCATTTTCAGAATCTAATTTCTTATTTGCTTGCTACTATTCAGCTTATTCATAGTTTTTATTTATGGAGGAAAAACAGTGGAACAAAGAACAGGAAATTTCACCATACTGCAGCAACTGTCAAAATGGTTGTTTTAGCAAGAAACTACACATTCACACTAACCACAATCCCAGTCCTGCCTCCTCATTTCCTTTGCAGAATGATTGGCCAGAAAAGACAAGACAACACCGAGAATAAGGTCAGACTGGGATTCTTTCAAACTTTTGAGCCTTAAACATCAGCCCTTAATAACAATAATGAAAGTAAACAGGTCGATTATTAAAATAACATTTCTGACCATTTACTATATGGTAGTCTCTGTGTTAATAATGGTACATGTTTTTGACTATTTCATTTTCATAACTCCATGAGGTCTATATGTTTGTTATCTTTATGGGAAAATGAGGGATGGCACTAGACAGTGGATGGACACCAGAGCCCCAGATCTTAATTGCAATGTTATATTATCTGTACTTAATACACTACACTCTCTAAGTATGGAGAACACACCCTCTGCAAAGTATCCAGTGAATAAATGAAGAATAAATGAATGAATGTCAATATCAAGGAGGCATAATACAGGTTAGAAATAAATTCTATTAGTCACACAAGCAAATTATATCTGTGAAATAATAAGTAAATCAGTCACAAACCTGACAAGTATATTACTATGAATCAACCTAATAATAGCAATTAAGACAATAATACAAATGAAACATATCCTGTAACCAGTGATCTTTTGTTATTAGACCAAATCCAAGTGTGTGGCCAGGTCCATAGGGCAAAGAAACAGTTACATTTCACAACCAAAAGTCAGCAATAGGAAAACCGAAACAGTAGTTATTTAGAACAATCTAGTAGAACTTCCTGCAAAGTTGGAAATGTTCTATGTTCCTTGTTCAACAAGGTAGCTGCCAGCCACATGTAGCCACTGAGTACTTGATATGTGGCTAGTGTGACTGAAGAACTGGATTTTAATTTTTTTAACTTCAATTAATTTAAATTTAAATTAAAACATGAGGCTAATCGCTACTGTACTGGACAGTGCAGAGACTAAGAATACCATGATTTTTTCCCAGAATCATGTTATCCATTAAAAACAACAACAACAACAAAACATGTTGGCATATTAATTTAGCACCAAATCTGTGCTTGAGAGCCATAGGATTTTTCTCATTCTGGCTAAAAGGAGTAGAACTGTCTAAGCTAAAATGCCCAATCCTGAATGAAAAGGGGAAAACAGTTCCAGGTTACTCAAACATTATCTGAAACCAAGAAAAGGGAATTAAGACACCGACCTGCTTGCTAGGGCAAGGGTCCTGGGGCCCAGTGGGTGATCACCACCTGGAAATCACTGGGCAGTTGGTACCATTTCACTGCAGATGATCCATAGCTGAAAAGAGATGAACTTGCAAATTCAGATCTTGGCCAGCAAGTCAGACTTTGGAATGATAAAAGGAGTGGTCTCTCCTACTGGCTTTGAGGTGAAGAATGTCAGAAATGCGGATTGTGAGAGAAAAAGAAAGAGACCCTGGAGAGAAAGAGGGGGTCTTCCTCCTACCAAGTCTCCTCAATAGCCCTTCACTGTTGTACCTGGATTGCTCTGTGCACCTGCTCCTCTGGTTCTAGCTTTGTTCCCTGTTCTTTCTTCACTCCCTTCCTTCTCTGTTGAAGGAATAAAAGTGTTTCTGGCCCAACTCCAAGCTATGTGCTGGACAGGGATGACTGATCTCAAACAATCTCATTTCTTGGGGGGACCCAGAGGAGTCAGCAAGCGTAGTCACTGGTCAGGGTGCTGCAGTGAGAGAACTTCAGTAAGCTGAAGGCCTGGCATTACTGCAGCAATGACAGATCCAGGAGTGGAGTGGGCAGCCCAGGGGCTGATCTGTGTGACACTACCCAAAAGAAATAGAGGCCCAGAGAAAAGAAAGAATTCGTCTTTGGGTAGAATGCATGCATTTCTTCATCAAAGTACAAGGCTTGGCAAGCTTGAAATAGGTATCCATTTCCTGATGGTGGTGTTGTGACTCTAAAATTGGACAGACATTGGCCCACAGCTAATCCTAACAAGAAGAGCATTCTGGAGAACTCCTTGGCAGCAAGCAGAAAGATCATTCATTCATTAAATGATGCTAGTGGAATGGTGGAATCCATGACCCTTTCCCAGAGCGAGGGGCCCATCTGGCTGTCTACTGCTTCAGGAAAGTCAAGTTTGCAAGTGTGATGCAAGCCCACCTTACATGCAAATCCATGCATGTGATTCTTGATTTTCAAATACAAATTTTAGGGCTGAAGGCATTTTGTCAGCAGAAACAGCCACAAATATGTGGTCAGAGTATGATTTCTAAGTTCAGAGTCCTTTGAGAAGGCTGAGGGGATGCTGTGATTCCAGGAGCACTGGAAAGGCACCTTTTGTCAAAATACTTCCCAGACATGGGCTAAAATCCCTCCCCTTTCCTTGACACTGCCTGAAATGCCACCCAGCTGTGGATCTCTTAGGACCAACTAGCGCTCCTTTGGGGCATCATCATTCTGTCCTCCTTGTATGTGACTCAGAATCCACAGAATCTGAGTGTAGGGGTGTCTGCATTTGGGAGGAAGAAAGGCAACTTGGGAGCATGTGGGCCTGGGACCCAGGGATTAGGGAAGATGACAGGACTGGGAAGTGCAAAGACCTCAGTGATAAATTTTCCTACTCAAAAGTTTGTCTCAGGCCAGCCTGCTGTTGAAAATATGACTCCTGGTGAGGCCCAAGGTCTGGACTGATACATCAGCTGCTTTTGCAACAGCTCCACTCTGGTGTCACACACGCATCTGAAAATCACCATCCGGCCCCAAAACGGCACTTGCCTTCCTCCTCATCACCCCATCTGCTTCTCCTTTTCTATTCCAATCTCAGTGAACTCAGCCCCCACCCACTCCATCATTTGGCCTCAGAAACCTCGAGATGGCCTTTGACCTCTCCCTTATCCTCACCCTTGTATCAAATTCGTTACCAGATCCTGGTTATTCTCCAGAATCTACCCCTGCCCCATTTCCCCCTGTTTGCATTTCTATTTCTACTGTCCTAAATCAGATCATTACTACCTCTTGCTTACAATGAAGCAATAGTCACCCTCAGGTTTCCCTTCTGCTAATACATCCTACACGATACCAAAAGCAGCCTAGCTTGCTGAAAAACAACAACTTGGATAATATTTTCCCTGCTCAAAAACCTCTACTCTCTCCCTATTACAGACGGAAGAAAATGTAAACTCTTAAACTAAGATTTTAAGATCTTCTTGGTTATGCGTTGAATTGTGTCCCCCCCCCCATTCATATGTTGAAGATCTAACCCCCAGTACCTCAGCATGTGACTGTCTTTAGAGAGAGCCTGTAAAGAGGTGATTAGGGTGAGGTCATTAGGGGTGGGCGTAATCCAACAGGATGGGTGTCCTTATAAAAACAGGAGACTAAGACACAGACACACACAGAGGGAAGACCATCTGAAGACACAGGGAGAAAACAGCCATCTACAGGAAAAGAAAGGCCAAGGAAGAAACCAACCCTGCTGACACCTTGATCTTAAAATTCCAGCATCCAGAAATGTGAGGAAATATATTGCTGTTGTTTAAGCCACTCAGAATATACTATGATGGCCCTAGAAAACCAACGTACTCCCCAGCTACCCCCCGACCTACATGCTCTGACTAGCCTCCTAGTACTTTTCCTCACCGGCTTGTTTGCCCTAAGCCCTAACTTCACTGGGTCTTACCTGATTTATGGTCTCTGACCTTCTGTCTTTGCTGAGATGACCCCTCTGCATAGCCAACCTTTTCCCCCATGTCTGCCTCTGGATCTAGCTCACATCTTATAGCCTCTAAAAAAAATTAAAAGAACATTCTAGATGAAAGAATTTCTCTTTGCCTTACGCGTGTAGTGCCTACCCCAAATCCATGATCCCCTTCTTTTCTTCTCAATTTTTTTGGAGACGTGCGCTGGTTAAAAAAAAAAATTCCTTTCTCACCTTCTCTTTCAACAAGGGCTTGTATGGTACATTTCTGGCTACTGAGATATTAGTGGAGGTTGTTAGGTGGGGTCCAAGGAGAAGGCCCCTAAAATGGGCAGCCAACAGAAAACAACAGAAACACACAGCTCTGGAGGCTGGAAGTCTGAGACAAGGTGTCAGCACAATTGGTTTCTCCTGGATAGGCCTCTCTCCTTGACTTGCAGATGACACCCTCTGGCTGTGTCCTCACATGGTCCTGTCTCTGTGTGCAGGCATCCCTGATGTCTCTTCCCCTTCTTATAAGGACACCAAGCATATTGGATCAGGACCCAACCAAACAGCCTCATTTGAACTCAATCACCACTTTAAAGATTTTATCTCCAAATATGGTTACATTATGGGGTACTAAGGGTTAGGGCTTCTGAGGTACTGACTTTTGGGGGTCACACAATTCAGCCCATAACAGCCTTCATAATGTGGGGTATATTGTGTGTATGTGTGTGCACCAATTAATATAGACAATGATTACAACTGAAGGGACATTAAAAAATACCTCATTCCAAACTCGCATTGCAGACATGAAGAGATTCAGCAGTGATTTAGTGCCCAAGCTGGGCCTGGGACCAGTGAATTTCCACTATACAACATTCTACTCCAGATGTAAAGGTGAGAACATTTTAGTTTATAATCTAGGTCTGGAACATTCCATGGAAATGAGAACACAAAAGATTATAAATCTCCACTCAGAGTTTGAGATAGTATTTCCTAAACTGTTCTCTAAAGAACAACATTAGTCTTGCAGACTATTGATTGGCATTTTATGATATAAAGTTTCTACAGTCAAACGAATTTAGGAAATCACAGGGAGAAGAGAGAGAAATAGGGAAAAAAAAGGAAGAAAGGATGAAAAAGAAAGGAAAGAAGGAGGAAAGATGGCATAAAAATGGGTATATAGATCAATAGAGAATAGAGAACCCAAAATTAAACCCATGTATATATGATCAATTAATTTTCAATAAAGGAGCCAAGAATATATAATAGGGAAAGGGCAGTCTCTTCAACAAATAATGTTGGGAGAATTGGATACCAGCATGCAAAAGAATGAAACTAGACCCCTATCTTACACCATACACAAAAGGTAACTCAAAGTGGATTAAATACTTGAACATAAGACTTGAGACTGTAAAATTCCTAGAAGAAAACATAGGGGGTGAGCTCCTTGATATTGGTCTTACCAATAATTTTTTGGATTTGACACTAAAAGCTAAGGCAATAAAACCAAAAACAAATGGGTGGGACTACACCAAACTAAAAAGCTTCTTCACAACAAAGGAAATCATCAGCAAAATGAAAAGGCAACCTGTGGAATGGAAGAAAATATTTGCAAACCACATATTCGCTATGAGGGTTACATCCAAAATATACAAAGAATTCATACAAGTCATACAATTCAATACAATAAAAATGGGCTAAGAACTTGAATAAACATTTGTATGTCTTTTTCCAAAGAAGACATACAAATGGCCAACAAGTACATGAAAAGATATTCAACCAATCATCACCAATCATCAGAGGAATGCAAACTGAAACCACAATGAGATATTACTTCACACTTGCCAGGATATTATTATCAAAAAGAGATAACAAGTGTTGGCCAAGATACGGAGAAAATGGAATCCCTGTAAACTGGTGCAGCCACTGTGAAAGACAATTTGGAGATTCCTCAAGAAATTAAAAATAGAACCACCATATGATCCAGCAGTTCCACTTCTGGGTACATATGCAAAGGAAGTGAAATCACTATTTCAGGAGATATTCATACCCCCATGATCATTGCAGCGTTATTCACAGTAGCCAAGGTATGGAAACAAACTAAGCATCCGACAACAGGTGAATGGATAAAGTAAATGTGGTCTATATACACATGATGGAATATTGGCCTTTTAAAAAAAGGAAATCCTGTCATTTGTGGGAACATGGTTGGACCTGACAGGCATTATGTTAAATGAAATAAGCCAGACAAAGAAAGACCAATACCATATAGTATCACTTATGTATGGACTCTAAAAAAAAAGTCAAACACATAGAACCAGAGAGTAGAATAGATGGTGGTTGATAAGGGCTAGAGAGAGGGAGATAAATAGGGAGAGACTGATTGAAGGGTAGAGATTTTCAATTATAAGATGAATAAGGTCTGGAGATCTAGTGTGTAACATGGTGGCTGTAGTTGATAACATTGTATAATACAACAGAAATTTGCTGAGATAGTAAAACATAAGCGTTCTCTAAAAAAAGGTAAATATGTGAGGTGATGGATGTGTTAATTAAAACTTGATGCTGTGAACCCTTGCACAATGTCTGCCTATCCGTATCTCACGTCATCACCTTGTACACTTTAAATGTTACAATTTTATTTGTTGATTGTAACTCAATAAAGAAATTATGCTCTTTAACAGACAACTTAAATGTAAAAAACATTTAGTCAAAGAAAGAAAGAAGAAAGAAAGAAAGAAAGAAAGAAAGAAAGAAAGAAAGAAAGAAAGAAAGAAAGAAAGAAGGAAAGAAGGAAAGAGGGAGGGAGGGAGAAAAGAAAAGAAAGAAGAAAGAAAGGGGCAGATCAATTTGTGGCTCTTTCTTATTTAACTTGGTTTAAACTACAGAAAAGCATATCCTGTGGATAAGATGCTGTCTTTTTGGGGGGTGGCCCCTGCAGTGAAATAGCTGTGTAGGTGGCATTTACACCTGCAATTTCTGTTTTATAAGGGAAATAAATTTGCCTGTTATGTGAGAAACAGTGGAAAATGAGCAGTTCTTACTGCATGCTGAGATCTCACCTTGAAGTCACGAAGGATAATGGCTAATAAAGCTTTGCAGTGGGAGAGACTGAGCCCGCAGCCAGCCCTCTCCTGATGAGCCGGCCTGGGAAGTTATCTGTGCACAGTGAAATGTCACTGTACCTATGACGGCTCACGAAGCGTGAGGTCATGAAACAGGAGCTGTCTTCAATGATGAAACACAAATGCAGCTTGTTTGGGTTTTCAGCCTCTCCGAAGGTGATGTTATGTATGTAATGTGGCTCTTTTTGGCCACTGAAGGAAAGGAGAGGCGAGAACCACATTTCTGCATGCCTCATTGCTCCTGCCTTGAGGAAAGCCGTAATCTCGGGGTTTATGACTGCCCCAAAGCCATCAGATCATTTTTTAAAGATCAGAGTTTCAAAGTCTATTTTCCAAATGCATTTGCTTGCCCCACTTATATCTGAATGAATGAAAGTTACAGCATATAACAAGAATAAGCACCGTGATATTTTTCTCCTAGAATCCTAAAATAAACATATTGACAGAGTTTATATGTGGATTTTAATATTTTAAGGTTCAAATCTAAAACATCTGATTTTTGAGGATTATAAGTGGAAACAGCCTTTTGTATGAAAGTCACGTTTTTCTGGTTTTACATGAAAATGTCTTAGAGAGAACTGAGTTGGTGGAATGTGAGAGTGAGTTTTGCATATTTTTTATGAGGTTGTTTCTTCATTCATACAGAAGATGTGTATTGAGAATCTGCTAGGCATTACTGTGTTAGAGGAAGGATGACCAACTATTTCGCCTTCCCCATGACTGAGCAGTTTCCTGGGATACTAGTGCTGAAACTGGAATGAGTTGGTCATCCTGGTTAGAGCTGGGGCATCAGCGATCAATAAAATATGATTGAGTAGCAATGTGATAGTTCCTTAGGAGGAGTGTTTTCTCTGTTCGCTTGTAGGAACACAAAATAGGCATTTTACTGAACAATTCTGGGTGGTTTCTGACTTCAATATAAAAGCCCCTTGAATTTGGTGGTAGAGGAGGCTAAGACTGTTTTCCAGAACTATTTGGCTGGGACTGAATATTGGAGTAATAATTTTTAAAGAGTAACTAGTATAAGAGTTTAGCTATGATTGGGGAAAAGCAAAGCAAGGAAGGAAGGAAGGAGGGAGGAAGGGGGGAGGAAGGAAGGAAGGAAGGAAGGAAGGAAGGAAGGAAGGAAGGAAGGAATGAAGGAAGGAAGGAGGAAGAATAAACTGTAGTGCCAAGCCTTGGTGGACAGAATTTATAGGACACAGCCTAGAAGTTTACTCCACCACCTGCTTTTAGGAAAACATCAGCACATTCACTAAAGTCCTGTGAAGAGTAATTCAGTCTTGTTAACCTCCAAAAATCTGTGGTGTGGCAGAAGTCATTGTCATATCCTGAGCTACTTCAGTTGCTCAAGAAACTAGGTCTCATCTGTTGTGTTCAGCACTATCCTCCTGGCATCCAGATTCACACGTGCACTACAGGGGTTCAGTAAAAGTTAAATAAATGAATAAATAAGAATGAACCCTGTAATTGTATAACTGACGCTTATTGTATATTAGAAGCTTTACACTTAACTTCTACATAACTTACGATCTCTTGAAATAGCTACTGTTTCCTTGTCCACAGTTAGAAACCTATTTGTATTAATACACAGGTTGCAAAGTTTTTGGGGCTGCATCTGACTTTCTTAGAACTATGCAGGTTTATTGCTTAATCTGAGAGTTTACTTAAAAGCAGATGCAGTCTTTAGAATAATGATGCTTGTGGTTTTAGTAGGCTCTATATCACATTTGGGTCTGCCAAGAACTTGTCCACTTTCTCAGACAGGCAAATCTGTCAGGTGCCTGCTCATCCAACAGAAACTGTAGCTGTGTGCATTAAGGTACAGAGACCGCTGAGGTGATGTTGTATGGGTGGTGTCCTCCAATGAAGATTCAGTTTGGGAACTGAAGGGGAACAGTAGTACTGGTCTGTGGGTCACAGTTGTAGCGTTGTGTCTTGTGCCCCTTCTATCAGCTTAGTCTACCCCATGTCCACCTGCATCAACACTTTGGCCACTCAGTGCTTTCTTGCATTCCAGCCCTTTCTCCTAAGACCATGTCCTTAGGATGTGTTGGGGGCCCCTACAAAAGGATTTCCTAAGGTGTTTTTAAAAACACAGAATCAAACTCGACCATTCTCTAACACCATACACAAACATAAACTCAAAATGGATGAAAGACCTCAGCGTGAGACAGGAATCCATCAAAATCCTAGAGGAGAACATAGGCAGTAACCTCTTCGACATTGGCCACAGCAACTTCTTTCAAGACAAGTCTCCAAAGGCAAGGGAAACAAATGCAAAGATAACTTTTGGGACTTCATCAAGATAAAAAGCCTCTGCACAGCAAAGGAAATAGTGAACAAAACAAAGAGGCAACGCACGGAATGGGAGAAGATTTTTGCAAATGACACTGCAGACGAGGACTGATATCCAAGATCTACAAAGAACTCAAACTCAACACCCAAAAAACAAATAATCAAGGCAAAAAATGGGCAGAAGACATGAACAGACACTTCTCCAAAGAAGACATACAAACGGCTAACAGACACATGAAAAAATGTTCAACATCATTAGCCATCAGGGAAATTCAAATCAAAACCACGTTGAGATACCACTTTACACCAGTTAGAATGGCAAAAATTGACAAGGCAAGAAAAAACAAGTGTTGGAGAGGTTTTGGAGAAAGGGGAACCCTCTTACACTGGTGGTGGGAACGCAAGTTGGTACAGCCACTTTGGAAAACAGTGTGGAGGTTCCTCAAAAAATTAAAAATAGAGCTACCTTATGACCCAGCAATTGCACTCCTGGGTATTTACCCCAAAGATACAGATGTAGTGAAAAGAAGGGCCATATGCACCCCAATGTTCATAACAGCAATGTCCACAATAGCCAAACCGTGGAAAGAGCTGAGATGCCCTATAATAGACGAATGGATAAAGAAGATGTGGTCCATATGTACAATGGAATATTACTCAGCCATCAGAAAGGATGAATACCCAACTTTTGCATCAACATGGATGGGACTGGAGAGTATTATGCTAAGTGAAATAAGTCAATCAGAGAAAGACAATTATTATATGGTTTCACTTATTTGTGGAACATAAGGAACAGCATGGAGGACATTAGAAGAAGGAAGGGAAAAATGAAGGGGCGGGAATCGGAGGGGGGAGACGAACTATGAGAGACTATGGACTCAGAGAAACAGACTGAGAGTTTTAGAGGGGTGGGGGGTGGGGGGATGGGTGACCCCAGCGATGGGTATTAAGGAGGGCACATATTGCATGGAGCACTGGGTGTTATACACAAACAATGAATCATGGAACACTACATCAAAAACTAATGATGTATTGTATGGTGACTAACACAACAATAAAAAAAAAAAGAAAGAAAAAAAACCCCCACAGAATCCACATAGTGGAAAGGAAGGAAAATTAAAATAAGATGAAAATAGAGGGGGAGGCAAAGCATAAGAGATGCTGAACTCTAGGAAACAAACTGAGGGTTGCTGGAGGGGAGGTGTGTTGGAGGATGGAGTAACTGGGTGACAGGAATTGAGGAGGGCACTTGATGGAATGAGCACTGGGTGTTATACTGCAACTGAATCACTAAATTCTACCCCTGAAGCTAATAATATATAGCATATGTTAACTAAATTGAAGTTAAATAAAAAATTAAAAATGAAAACACAGAATCCAGAGCACCACTCAGACCTATTATGTGGCTTATTCTGTTTGCCTCCACCAAACTTATTCTCCGCATTTCTCTGCTTGCTCTGCACCCTGCCAGGCTGTCCTTTGCTAACTGGGTCCCCGGCTCCTAGTCAGTAGACTAGTTGGTTTTGGTGAATGGGAGGCCCCAGCAGAAGATGCGAAAAGAAGAGGGGCGGGAGTCAGCATACTTCTTCCAGGCCCTGCCCTGCTTTGTCTTTACGTCTCTGTAGCACACACCTCCTCGTGGCTGCTTAGCCCCTCATCCTGGCTGGGCCACGTCATGGAGCCAGCTCTCACTGGGCTTGGGCAACACCATCTCTGTCCTCTCCACCTTTGCTTCTTCAGCTGCAGGAGCAGTGATGCCATTCTGCTGTCACAGGTCTCTGGGTGCCTAAACATCCCTGTGGCCTTCTTGACCTTGTTCACACCCTCATCTTAGGCCCTTCTGCTGAGACATCTGGGATGAATTCTGTCTACGGATGAGACCCTAACAAATACACCTACTAAATCAGACTTATTGACAGCAGGACCCAGAAACCTGCTTTTTTCCCCCTTTGTATTGTTATTATTATTTTAGATTGTGGTAAAATCTGCATAACATAACATTTACCATTATAACTATTTTGAAGTGTACAGTTCAGTGGCATTAAGTACATTCACATTATTGTACAACCATCACCACCATCCACCTCTAGAACTTTTCATCTCCCCAGATGGAAACTGTCCCCATTAAACCCTATTTTCCCATTCGCCCTCTCCCAGCCTCTGGCAACTACCATTCTACTTTCTGCCTCTGTGAATTTGACTACTTTGGATACTTCATAGAAGTGGGATCACACGGTATTTGTCATAAGGTCCTCAAGGTTCACTCGTGTTGTAGAATGTGTCAGAAGTTCCTTTGAACATTTGCATAGTATTCCATTGTATGCATTTACCACCTTTGGTTCATCTATTTGTTTGTCAGCGGACACTAGGGCTGCTTCTACGTTCTGGCCATGGGGACTGATGCTGCTGTGTATGTGAGTATACAAATATCTGAACCTGCTTCTTATTTATTTATTAATTTTAAAAATTTATTTCAGGTAGGAAGAGAGAGCTGGGGGTGGAAGAGTGGAGGGGCAGAGGGAGAGTCTCAAGTAGACTCCATGCTGGGCGTGTAGCCTGACATGGGACTCGATCCCACGACTCTGAGATCATGACCTGAGATGAAACCAAGAATAAGACACTCAACTGACTGTGTTATTCATGCACCCCTGAGCCTGTTTTTAAAAAGACTACCTGGGTAATTCTTACTCCCTTTAATGTGTAAGAACCACTGCCCTTAGAACCTTGCCTATTAAAGATCTGACACCATTATTTGTATTCTTTGGCCAAAAGTTTATAAACATTAAGAAGTTACCTCTTCCGGGCAGAGCAAGATGGCGGAGGAGTAGGAGACCTGGATTTCGTCTGGTCTCAGGAATTCAGCTGAATAGGGATCAAACCATTCTGAACACCTACGAACTCAACAGGAGATCGAAGATAAGAAGAGTAACAACACTCTGAACAGAGAAGCAACCACTTACTAGAAGGTAGGACATGCGGAGAAGTGAATCCGAGGCGATATTCGGGAGGATAGACGGCGGGGGAGGGGGCCTCCGTCGGCCGCTTCTGGCAAGTGCTAGAGCCGCGGAGCACAAAATCGGAACTTTGAGAAGTCGGCTCTGCTGAGGGACGTCGCTGCAGTGGTGAAGCAGGGGATGGAACCCTCGCGGGACAGTGTGGTCTCAGGACCCTCGGGGTCACAGAAAGACCGGGGGTGCCTGAGTGCGGCAGAGCTCCCAGGTATCGGAGCGGGGAAGCTGGCTGCAGAGACGGAGCCGAGGCGCGAGCTCTCAGCTCGGGGTGGCCATAAACTGTGATCCGTGGCCCAGTCGGGCCACTGCTCCTCCAGCAGGGACCCAACAAGCGGCAGATCCAGAGAGACTCCCCTTCCTCCCCAGGGAGGAGCGGAGCGGGAGTGCACCGCAGGGATCTGCTGGGTTTGGAGACTCCACATGGGGTCGGGTGCCAGAGATAGAAACGCTCGGTCACAGGCCGGGTGAGCGCGGAGTGCGGCCAGAGACCGGGGACACGGGAGTGACTGCATTTCTCTGGGGGCACACTGAGGAGCGGGGCCCTGAGTTCTCAGCTCCTCTAGGGCGGAGATTGGGAGGCCACCATTTTCACCCTGGTCCTCCAAAGCTGTACCGAGAGCTTGCAGGGAACAAAAGCTCCTGAGAGCAAACGGGAGCAGCTTGCTTAGCCCGGACTCACAAGGGCGGGGCAAGTCCGCCTCTGGCAAAGACATTTGGGAACCACGGCAACAGGCCCCTCCCCCAGAAGATCAGCACGAACAGCCAGCAAGCCAAGATCAAGTTTACCGATCAAGGAGAACGGGAGAACTCCAGCGCTAGGGGAATACTGCACATAGAATTCATGGCTTTTTTATCATAATTCATTAGTTTTTCAAAGTTAATTTTTTAACTGTTTTCTTTTAATTTTTCTTTTTCCCCCTTTCAAACAACATCTTATCAATCCCTTTTTTAAAAAAACATTTTTTATTTTTCATTTTTAGAGTCATATTTTTATCCCTTCATAGTAGTTACCCTTATTTTTGGCATATATATAAGTTGTTCTCTCCTTAAAATTTTAAGATACGGGGCGCCTGGGTGGCTCAGTTGGTTAAGCGGCTGCCTTCGGCTCAGGTCATGATCCCAGGGTCCTGGGATCGAGCCCCACGTCAGGCTCCCTGCTCAGCGGGGAGTCTGCTTCTCCCTCTCCCTCTGCCTGCCTCTCTGCCTACTTGTGCTCTCTCTCTCTCTGTCAAATAAATAAATAAAATCTTTAAAAATAAATAAATAAATAAAATTTTAAGATACAATTTCTTCTAACAGATCAAAATATACCCTAAATCACTAGTGTATGACTTTGTTCTATTCTCCTGCCTGATCACATTCTCTCCCTTTCTTTTCTTTTTTTCTTTTTTCTTTTTCTTTTTAAATCTTCTTCTTTCTTTTTAAAAACAACTTCTTATCAATTCCTTTTATAAAATATTTTATAATTTTCATCTTTACAGTCAGCTGCCATCCCTTCATTGTATCAACCCTTATTTTGTACATATATAAGTCTTTCTTCCTTTAAAATTTTAGCAGGCACTTTCTTCTAACAGACAAAATATGCCCAAAAACTAGTGTGTGGCACTGATCTATGCACCAGCCTGATCATATTTGATCATATTCTGTTTCTTTTGTTGTTGTTCTGTTTTTGTTTGTTTTTATCCTTTTCTTTTTCTTTTTTTTTTTCTCTTCTTTCTTTCCCTTTCTTGTCCCCTGGTTTCAGGTCTTTTCGGATTTGTATACAGTATATTTGCTGGGGACGTTGTTAACCTGTTAGCATTCTGTTCTCTCATTCATCTGTTCTCCTCTGGACAAAATGACAAGATGAAAAATCACCTCAACAAAAAGAACAAGAGGTAGTACCGTCTGCAAGGGACCTACTCAATACTGACATTAGTACGATGTCGGACCTAGAGTTCAGAATCATGACTTTAAAGATACTAGCTGGGCTTGAAAAAAGTGTGGAAGTTACTGGAGAAACCCTTTCTGGAGAAATAAAAGAACTAAAATCTAACCAAGTCGAAATCAAAAAGGCTATTAATGAGGTGCAATCAAAAATGGGGGCACTCACTGCTAGGATAAATGAGGCAGAAGAGAGAATCAGTGATATAGAAGACCAAATGATGGAAAATAAAGAGGCTGACTACAGGATCACGAGGGCAGAATTCGAGAGATAAGTGATACGATAAGACAAAACAACATTAGAATAATTGGGATCCCAGAAGAAGGAGAAAGAGAGAGAGGGGCAGAAGGTATATTGGAGCAAATTATAGCAGAGAACTTCCCTAATTTGGGGAAGGAAACAGGCATCAGAATCCAGGAGGCACAGAAAACCGCCCTCAAAATCAATAAAAATAGGTCAACACCCCGGCATCTAATAGTAAAACTTACGAGTCTCAGAGACAAAGAGAAAATCCTGAAAGCAGCTCGGGAGAAGAGATATGTAACCTACAATGGTAGAAACATTAGATTGGCAACAGACCCATCCACAGAGACCTGGCAGGCCAGAAAGGACTGGCATGATATCTTCAGAGCACTAAAGGAGAAAAATACGCAGCCAAGAATACTATATCCAGCTAGGCTGTCATTGAAAATAGAAGGAGAGATAAAAAGCTTCCAGGACAAACAAAAACTAAAGGAATTTGCAAACACAAACCAGCCCTACAAGGAATATTGAAAGAGGTCCTCTAAGCAAAAAGAGAGGCTAAAAGCAGCATAGATCAGAAAGGAACACAGACAATATACAGTAACAGTCACCTTACAGGCAATACAATGGCACTAAATTCATACTTTTCAATAGTTACCCTGAATGTAAATGGGCTAAATGCCACAATCAAAAGACACAGGCTATCAGATTGGATTAAAAAACAAGACCCATCAATATGCTATCTGCAAGAGACTCATTTTACAACCAAAGACACCCCCACATTGAAAGTGAGGGGGTGGAAAATCATTTACCATGCTAATGGACACCAAAAGAAAGCTGGGGTGGCAATCCTTATATCAGACAAATGAGATTTTAAAACAAAGACTGTAATAAGAGATGAAGAAGGACACTATATCCTACTTAAAGGGTCTATCCAACAAGAAGATCTAACAATTGTAAATATCTATGCCCCTAACATGGGAGCAGCCAATTATATAAGCCAATGAATAACAAAGGCAAAGAAACACATTGACAACAATACAATAATAGTGGGGGACTTTAACACCCCCCTAACGGAAATGGACAGGTCATCTAAGCAAAAGATCAACAAGGAAATAAAGACTTTAAATGAAACACTGGACCAAATGGACTTTACAGACATATTCAGAACATTCCATCCCAAAGCAACAGAATGCACATTCTTTTCTAGTGCCCATGGAACATTCTCCAGAATTGATCACATCCTAGGTCACAAATCAGGTCTCAACCGGTACCAAAAGATTGGGATTATTCCCTGCATATATTCAGACAAGAGTGCTTTGAAACTAGAACTCAATCACAAGAGCAAAGTCAGAAAGAACTCAAACACATGGAGGCTAAAGAGCATCCTACTAAAGAATGAATGGGTCAACCAGGAAATTAAAGAAGAATTAAAAAAATTCATGGAAACCAATGAAAATGAAAACACAACTGTCCAAAATCTTTGGGATACAGCAAAGGCAGTCCTGAGAGGAAAGTATATAGCAATACAAGCCTTTCTCAAGAAACAAGAAAGGTCTCAAATACACAACCTAACCCTACACCTAAGGAGCTGGAGAAAGAACAGCAAATAAAGCCCAAACCCAGCAGGAGAAGAGAAATCATAAAGATCAGAGCAGAAATCAATGAACTAGAAACCAAAAGAACAGTAGAACAGATCAACGAAACTAGGAGCTTGTTCTTTGAAAGAATTAACAAGATTGATAAACCCCTGGCCAGACTGATCAAAAAGAAAAGAGAAATGACCCAAATCAACAAAATCATGAATGAAAGAGGAGAGATCACAACCAACACCAAAGAAATACAAACACTTATAAGAACATATTATGAGCAACTCTATGCCAGCAAATTAGATAACCTGGAAGAAATGGGTGCATTCCTAGAGATGTATCAACCACCAAAATTGAACCAGGAAGAAATAGAAAACCTGAACAGACTGATAACCGCTAAGGAAATTGAAGCAGTCATCAAAAATCTCCCAACAAACAAAAGCCCAGGGCCAGATGGCCTCCCAGGGGAATTCTATCAGACATTTAAAGAAAAATTAATACCTAGTCTCCTGAAACTGTTCCAAAAAATAGAAATGGAAGGAAAACTTCCAAACTCATTTTATGAAGCCACCATTACCTTGATCCCAAAACCAGACAAAGACCCCATCGAAAAGGAGAATTACAGACCATTATCCTTGATGAACATAGATGCAAAAATTCTCACCAAAATACTAGCCAATAGGATCCAACAGTACATTAAAAGGATTATTCACCACGACCAAGTGGGATTTATCCCTGGGCTGCAAGGCTGGTTCAACATCCGCAAATCAATCAACGTGATACAATACATTAACAAAAGAAAGAAAAAGAATCATATGATCCTCTCAATAGATGCAGAAAAAGCATTTGACAAAGTACAGCATCCTTTCTTGATCAAAACTCTTCAGAGTATAGGGATAGAGGGTACATACCTCAATATCATAAAAGCCATCTATGAAAAACCTACAGCGAATATCATTCTCAATGGGCAAAAGCTGAGAGCTTTTCCCCTAAGGTCAGGAACGCGGCAGGGATGTCCACTCTCACCACTGCTATTCAACATAGTATTAGAAGTCCTAGCCACAGCAATCAGACAACAAAAAGAAATCAAAGGCATCCAAATTGGCAAAGAGGAAGTCAAACTCTCACTCTTTGCAGATGATATGATACTGTATGTGGAGAACCCAAAAGACTCCACCCCAAAACTGCTAGAACTCATACAGGAATTCAGTCAAGTAGCAGGATATAAAATCAATGCACAGAAATCAGTGGCATTCCTATACACCAACAACAAGACAGAAGAGAGACAAATCAAGGAGTTGATCCCATTTACAACTGCACCCAAAACCATAAGATACCTAGGAATAAATTTAACCAAAGAGGCAAAGGATCTGTACTCAGAAAACTATAAAATACTCAGGAAAGAAATTGAAGAAGACACAAAGAAATGGAGAAACGTTCCATGCTCATGGATTGGAAGAACAAACATTGTGAAGATGTCAGTGCTACCTAGAGCAATCTACACATTCAATGCAATCCCCATCAAAATACCATCCACCTTTTTCAAAGAAATGGAACAAATAATCCTAAAATTTGTATGGAACCAGAAGAGACCCCGAATAGCCAGAGGAATATTGAAAAAGAAAAGCGAAGCTGGCAGCATCACAATTCCTGACTTCCAGCTCTATTACAAAGCTGTCACCATCAAGACAGTATGGTACTGGCACAAAAACAGACATATCGATCAATGGAACAGAATCGAGAGCCCAGAAATGGACCCTCAACTCTATGGTCAACTTATCTTTGACAAAGCAGGAAAGAATGTCCAATGGAAAAAAGACAGTCTCTTCAACAAATGGTGTTGGGAAAATTGGACAGCCACATGCAGAAGAATGAAACTGGACCACTTCCTTACACCACACACAAAAATAGACTCCAAATGGTTGAAAGACCTAAACGGGAGACAGGAGTCCATCAAAATCCTAAAGGAGAACACAGGCAGCAACCTCTTTGACCTTAGCCACAGCAACTTCTTCCTAGAAACATCGCCAAAGGCAAGGGAAGCCAGGGCAAAAATGAACTATTGGGATTTCATCAAGATAAAAAGCGTTTGCACAGCAAAAGAAACAGTCCACAAAACCAAAAGACAACCGACGGAATGGGAGAAAATATTTGCAAATGACATATCAGATAAAGGGCTAGTATCCAAAATTTATAAAGAACTTACCCAACTCAACACCCAAAGAACAAATAATCCAATCAAGAAATGGGCAGACGATATGAACAGACATTTTTCCAAAGAAGACATCCAAATGGCCAACAGACACATGAAAAAGTGCTCGACATCGCTCGGCATCAGGGAAATCCAAATCAAAACCTCAATGAGATACCACCTCACACCAGTCAGAATGGCTAAAATTAACAAGTCAGGAAACGACAGATGTTGGCAGGGATGTGGAGAAAGGGGAACCCTCCTACACTGTTGGTGGGAATGCAAGCTGGTGTAGCCACTCTGGAAAACAGTATGGAGGTTCCTCAAACAGTTGAAAATAGAGCTACCATACGATCCAGCAATTGCACTACTGGGTATTTACCACAAAGATACAAATGTAGGGATCCGAAGGGGTACGTGTACCCCAATGTTTATAGCAGCAATGTTCACAATAGCCAAACTGTGGAAAGAGCTAAGATGTCCATTGACAGATGAATGGATAAAGAAGAGGTGGTATATATCCACAATGGAATATTATGCAGCCATCAAAAGGAATGAGATCTTGCCATTTGCAACGACGTGGCTGGAACTGGAGGGTGTTATGCTGAGTGAAATAAGTCAATCAGAGAAAGACATGTACCATATGACCTCACTGATATGAGGAATTCTTAATCTCAGGAAACAAACTGAGGGTTGCTGGATTGGTGGGGGTTGGGAGGGATGGGGTGGCTGGGTGATAGACATTGGGGAGGGTATGTGCTATGGTGAGCACTGTGAATTGTACAAGACTGTTGAATCACAGATCTGTACTTCTGAAACAAATAATGCAATATATGTTAAGAAAAAAAAAGAAAAAGATAGCAGGAGGGGAAGAATGAAGGGGAGTAAGTCGGAGGGGGAGACGAACCATGAGAGACAATGGACTCTGAAAAACAAACTGAGCTTTCTAGAGGGGAGCGGGGTGGGGGGATGGGTTAGCCTGGTGATGGGTATTAAAGAGGGCACATTTTGCGTGGAGCCCTGGGTGTTATGCATAAACAATGAATCATGGAACACTACATCAAAAACTAATGATGTAATGTATGGTGATTAACATAACAATAAAAAATTATTAAAAAAAAAGAAGTTACCTCTTCTAGGGCATTTTATATCTAATAGATGAAACACTAGTCCTCCCGGTAAATTTCAGGCACTACTGAACAGATAGGAAGATATTTTTGGAGTTTGGGGGACTTTCTCTTTGCCCTGAAATCATGTTGTCCTGAAGGTTTCTCTAAGGGCAAACCCATTTTTACTCGCTGCTGATATATAGAAAGTGTTGAGTCAGAGGGGGACTAGTTGCCCTCTCTGAGTTTTCTTGACATCTTTCTTTATTTAGACTGCTACAAAGAATACTCTCCCAAGCCTCTCTTGGCCTGTATCACTCAGAGATACATGTCATGTTCTCTGAGGGCAGGTGTCCTGGTCCTTCATTTAAAATCTTTGTCACCTAAAATCAATGTATGATTAGTCTGGGGGATGTTTCTGTCTGCAGGCTCTTTTAGGACTTTCACTTGTATTTTACATCCTGTCTGTCCAACAGTCCTAGAGTGTAGATATGACCTTCAGTATCATAGGGAAACTGAGTCACAGTAACTAAATTTTATACTACCAATGAGTACCAGAGCTGGAATTCAAACCCAGATCTGATTTTAAAACCCCTGTTCTTCCAATTCTTCCATGTTGCTTTTCAAGTTTTATGGTAAAACCTTTCCTCCTTAGAAAATTCTGTAACAATAAGCATTGTATAGGGCTCAGTCTGGAACACTAAAATATATTCAAAGCACCAAAAAACTGTATGTCATAATTTTTTGGCTTTTTAAAAATCACTGTTTATTTGTTAGAGGGTTCTTTTTTTCCATATAAATATTTGCAACAATTCTGAATTCCCCAAAATCATTCACAGATGATAAATACCATGCTAAGATAGTATTAAATTTGTACAAAAATACTTTATAGCTTAATATTTGTTTGTTACAAATAAAATCATATATTTCAGTGAAAAAATTAAATTAGATGGCATTTTGTTTAGGAGAGTTTCTGGGAGCTCAATCCCCAAGATGGGATTGCCAGCCTGCCCTGTAGGTTCTGCCCACATTGCCCTATATTATTACTTGCCTACCTGCCTTTGGTCCTCACTATACCTTAAGCTCTTTGAAGGTGAGGCTCGTGTTTCCCCAGAGTCCAGCCCTCCTGCAGCAGCTTCTCAGCCCTCTCAGCATGGAAGTGTGAGACCATGACTATAGAGAAAGCAGTGGGGTGTGCACAGTGGGGAGGCACAGGTTTGTCCTGAGCAGGGTGGACATGGAAGGGGACAAGGGGAAATCTGGGTATCTATTTTGTTATTGTGTGTGAGCACCTGTATGCAATGCCAGCTGTGGTGAGCATTTCCAGATAATATCTGGGCAGTCATCAACACAGACACCGGCTGTAGATTTAGCTAAGTCAGAAGGGAAAACACATTTGCTATTTATTTATGAGAACTGACCATTTGAAATCTATGCAGTATTACAGTAATTATATATATAATATATAAATATTACAATAATTTATATATAATATAAAATTATATTTTATATATAATTATTATATAATTATTATAATACTGCATGGATTTCAGATGGTCAATATATACATATGTTGTACATATATATAAAACATATTACATATGTAAACATTACATATGTGCATACAACATATGTGATATGGTGTACATATATGTATGCATATGTAATGTATGTCCATAATATATATGTATATATATGTTGTAAATTTGTTGTAAATTATATATATATATTTGTTGCAAATTATATATATGTATGTGTGTGTGTGTGTGTATATATATATATATATATATATTTGTTGTTGTTGTAATTTTGGAATCTTAGAGGGCATGGATCTCCTGACAGGAAGAGGGGTGTGGCTGAATGCGGGTAAGAGTTTTGTGAATGGAAGGGGATGGAACATTCTATGGCCAGAAAAAGGAAAGTCAGGTGAGTTGAGTAAGGAAAACATGGTGGTGGAAACTGACTTTATTCATGACCCTATAGCCATGTGTTGGGTTGTCTAGGGGTGTGTGTGTGTGTGTGTGTGTGTGTGTGTGTGTGTGTGTGTGTATTAGAGGATCCAAAGGTATCCAACCTTGCAGGATGCTCTATGACTGTGTGTTCCGAGAATAGTTGAACCTCTCCAGGCACAGGAGGGAACAGAAGAGGGAGTGTGGAAGAGAAACTGTTGAAGGGCTGTTTTGCCTAAATCAGCATGGCCTCAGAGGAAATTGATCAGCCCTGTAATAATTTAGGTATAACTGTAGTTCTGGGAAGAATCACTCAACATTTAATGGACTTTTTTCAGAGGAAATTAATTTTCTCTTTCTTACTATGATCAGGTAGATAAAAACATAACTCCTTTGCCATTCCCAAGGACTAGATGTAGTGGCCAGGGAGTAGTCAGAAGACCTGGTGATTTTACCCCCAGACAGCTGGCAATGTCTGGAGATATTTTTGGTTGTTACAGTTTGGGGACAGTTGCTATGGGAATCTTGTGGGTAGAGGCCAGGCATGCTAATAAACAGCCTTCAGTGCATAGGACAACCCCCGCAATAAAGAATTATCCAACTCCAGGGACACCTGGGTGGCTCAGTTGGCTGAGTGTCCAACTCTTTTGTTGGGGGGGGATTTCCTTTTTTTTAATTTTAAGTTCAATTAATTAACAATATAGTGTATTATTAGTTTTAGAGTTCAGTGATTCATCAGTTGCATACAACACCCGTGCTCATCCCATCACGTGCCCTCCTTCATGCCCACCACCCAGTCACCCCATCCCCCCCCTCCCCTCCAGCAAGCCTGTTTCTTTCCTATGCTTAAGAAGTCTCTTACGGTTTGTCTCCCTCTCTGGTTTCATCTTGTTTTATTCCTCCCAGGTTTTTTTTTTTTTTTTTTTTTTAACTAACCAGAATCATGCTGTATGTATTGTTCATGTGCTTTTTGGAGATGTTCCTAGCCTTAGCACACTTCTTTTATCCATTCTCTATTCCACAGAAATAGATGTTTGGGTTGCTTCATTCTGCTGTTATAATTATTCCCACTTTTGTGCACAAACTTGGGCACAGGGGCTGAAATTTGAGGGGAACAGTGTCAATTTGAGCCCTTGGCAATCTGAGGTGAAGGCGTGTTGACTTGGCATTTAGCAGGTGGCAGGCCGTGCACGATGACTCGGGCAGGAGGGTGGCTGGACCGTGAATTTGGGACCCACAGGCCGATGGCATCATGTGTGACAGGGACGTGGCTGGTTTTGCTTTTAATTTTTGTTTTTCTGGGAAACTTGATCTCTCCCTCTATTCTAAATGAAAGCCTTGCTGGATAGAGTATTCTTGGCTGTAGATTTTTTCCTTTTAGCAGTTGGAATCTATCATGCCACTTTCTTCTGGCCAGCAGAGTTTCTGCTGAAAAACCCACTGATAGCCATAATGGGGTTTCCTTTGTATGTACCTGCTTTCCTTCCTCTTGCTGCTTTTAAAATTCTCTCTTTCTCACTACTTTTGGCCGTCTTATTTACTTTGTGTATTGCTGCAGACCTCTTTGGGTTGGTTTTGTTGGGGGCTCTCTGTGCCTCCTGGATCTGGATTTCTCTTTCCTTCCCCAGATTCAGGAAGTTTTCAGCTATTATTTCTTCAGACAGATCTTCTGCCCCCTTTCCTCACTCTTCTTCTGGGATCCCTATCATGCGACTGTTAGGCCTGACAGCGTTGCTCAGTTCCCTGGGTCTATTTTCATTTTGCGTATTTTCCCCCCCTCTCATCTGCTCAGCTTGATTGCTTTCCATGACTCTGTCCTCCAGCTGGCTGGTCCTTTCTTCTACTTCCTCTTGCTTGCTATTTATTCCAGATGGTCTATTTTTATTTCCATTTAGTAAATCCAATAGCTCTAACTGGTTCTTTTTTACGTCTCCTAGCTCTTGGTGGAGGGTCTCAAGGAAGTCCTGCAGTCTTTCCTCAATTCCAGCGAGAATCTTTATGAGCACTACTTTAAATTCGCTATCAGACATATTACTTATCTCCGTTTCGCTTAGGTCTCCTGCTCCGATTTTGTCCTGTTCTTTGATTTGGGACACATTCCTCTGTCTCCTCATTCTGTCTCTTGCGTTGTCTGTTTTTCTGTGTTAGGAAAGTCAGCTACATCTCCTGCACTTGAAAGTAGTGGCTCTGTGAAGAAGAGGTCCTGCAGTGCAATGTCTGTTCCCCAGAACCTGGTGCTTCAGGGGGTGTCTCCTATGTGTGTTGCTCCAGGGGGTGTCCTACCGTTGTGGCTGGGATGTGTTTGCCTTCAGTCCTGTTGTTTGCGATGGCTCCCTGCCTGTTGTGGGCAGAGTCTGGTGCCCGTGGTGTTAGTGGGCTGCTCCAGGGCTGCCTCGGGCTTGAGTCGAGTCAGACCAGGTGTTTGCCAGAGATGCAGTAGCACCAAACTGCAGGCACTGTCCCTGTGTCGTCCCCGGAGAAGCTTTTGTTGGTGGGTGGGGCCTGCAGTCAGACCAGCTGCCTACCCTCAGCCCACTGCTGGGGTCACAGTCAGACGGGTGTGTGGTTATCTTCCCCTCTCCCTGCGGCAGGACTCACTCTGGAGTGGTGCTGACCTTGTCTGGGCCACGCACACACTGCCAGGCTTGTGGCACCGCTTTGACGGGATCTTGCCAAGAGCGATCAGAGGGGGTGGATCTGCTTCGCTGTGGCCTCTTGTCTATGCCGGGCTGCGGAGAGTCTGTTCTGCCAGTTTTCGGGCTGCTTTTTTTTGGGTTATTTATGCCGACGTGGGTGCTCTCTAGGCGGCCACGCGGCAAGAGATCAGCCCACGGACGTCCTATTCTGCCATCTTCCCAGCAGCCTCTGCTCCTGAGTGTCCAACTCTTGATCTCAGCCCAGGTCTTCATCTCAGGGTTGTGAGTTCAAGCCCTACATTGGGTTCCACGCTGTGCATGAAGCCTACTTAAAAAAAAAAAAAAAAAAAAGGAATTATCTAACTCCAAATGTCCACAGTGCCAAAGTTGAGAAACTTTGTTCAAGAGGAAAAACTGATACTCAGCAGAGGAAAGAGCACTGACTTTTTCTCTATTGAGTCTGGCTGTGGAAAGTTACGGCAGTTTCCATGCCATGAGGTGTGGAGAAGTAACATAGCATGTTAGGGATAGTGTGTTGATATGCTTTTCCCCCCTGGTAGAGTGTACACTTCTAAAGTGAACTATCATTTCTCAATAGATTTCATTTAAGATGCTGAAATAAACTCTAATTGAATGCACCATCTGGAAACATTTAACTACATGGAGAAAGCAGTGGGATCAATTCACATCATCCTCCACAGCCCGACTGGGTAAGTCTAAGTGTGAAATGCCTATTTACTCAAGAGTTATCATGCCCTGCATTTTGAAACACCTTTAAAGAAGCTCAGGGTGCTACATTCAACATGGCAATAGCACTCCTCTGTTGTACATTGCATTTTAAGGGAAACTGAGGTACAGATGGTATTGTTGAGGTCATATGTCAAGGGCAGCAGTGGGTCTGGGATCATGAATTGGCTCTGTGGGTTCTTGGTTCTAGGTTCAACCCATTAGCACATTTTGTTCTTTACCAGTGTTTCTACCACCAATGTTCCTACCACACAGTGTTCCATGTAAGCTGTGTCTCTTCAAGAGAGGCAGCTATAAATCCTACTTGTGAGATTAAATGAGACAATGTATAAGAAAGCATCTCATTTAAAGTAGTTGCTCAGGAAATGTTTGTGTTCTCTGAAAGGAGCAAGCTAATGCAGTGGCAGCAATGGGGAGCAGTGGGGAGATCTTGAAATTAAATGTCACCCCCATGCCACTCCCTCTCCTCAAACCATTTCCTAAATTGAAGCGGATGGTGATCAAAAGTTAAAAAGGTTGGCTCTGTCCCAATCTGAATGTGTTTCATGTTTAGGTAAAACAAGGGAGTAAGACAAGTGGCACCAAACTGCCGTATTTCAATGCTCCAGTGACCATGGGACTGATTGCTGTGATAACAAGAATGAGAATTTGTTCAGACTTGTTGGATCAATGGACACACTCAGTTTTCTGCATGCACAGCTCAGTTCTGTTCTTGTCTCTCAATGTGCATTATAAAGAGGCAGTGGTCTGGGGAAACCTCCAGGTGGCTGTAAGTCCTTACTCCGCAGCTCCGGGTAGCCCTTCTGCAAGGGAGAGGCTGCAGGCTGATTTCAGCCACTGCGATCTTTCTCTCTTCACCTCTAGCCTCTCTTCTATGGCCTTCTACCTATGGAGGGTTTTTTGTTTTGTTTTGTTTTTTCAAATTCAAAATGATTTCTGATAGGCTATATAAAAATCCAATTTTGTTCTTGCTGGATGACTGAAGCAATCAAGATCTTGAAGTGTGGTTAGTTAGAAAGTAAGAGAAGAGAAAGTAACTAGCATACAATCTAAACCCAGATATTTTATTTTCCTGTATAGAGAGGGACTTCAGTTTGGTTTTGGATGGCTGGTCTAGCCGTTCTGCTGGTAGCATTTTCCTAGGCAAGAAGTTTGTTATTGGATTGATTTAAGGAAGATCCCTCAGTGTTTCATAGAGTAACATTGTCTCTAAAGAAGGACTTGTGGCATTTCCTGTCTTTGAAGATGAACTTTTATGGGTTGCTCAAGTACCAATATGAACTCAATGTCAGTGTATACTCCTACATATAAAATCCATTATATAATCCTAGCCACCGATTAAGATGCTGATATAAATAAAAGTCCTTAAAGGAGATGATCTGAACAACCTTCCTGGAGTTGCAGGGAGACCAGACTAGGTTTAAGCTATGTTTACCCTGCACTCAGACATGCCTGGATGTGTTTGGGACACTTGTAGATTGTGGTCCACAAGAATTTGCTTAAATAAGAGAGACATTCATCTGGATTCTTTTGGTTGTTAATTTGAGAAGTCTATTTTTTTTTAAAGGGGCTGGGGGAAAGTGTGATGACTGTTCCAGCTACTGTGAGCTTTAGGCTTGACTGGATCCAAGTGCTCAGACAACGTTACTGAGAATTTCCATCTCTCTCTCTCTCTCTCTCTTTTTTTTAAAGATTTTATTTATTTATTTGAGAGAGAGAGAGAGAGTACAAGCAGGGGGAGTGGCAGGCAGAGCAGGCAGAGGCAGAAGCAGACTCCCCGTGGAGCAAGAAGCCTGATGCGGGACTCGATCCCAGGACCCTGGGATCATGACCTGAGCCGAAGGCAGATGATTAACTGACTAAGCCACCCAGGTACCCCAAGAATTTCTGTCTCTTGACAGAAGGTTTTCTGTTGGTTTTATTCTTTGACACCAAGTTAATGGCAAATTGGCTACCAGTCATATTCACAATTCTAGTTCAAGCCTAGTGGAAAGAGATGGAAAAAGAGCTCATTTTTCACCCAGTAATAGAGCAAAAGTTTTGAGACTGAATTTCATTGGTGTGGTTCTCACCTCTATCACTCCACTTCCCTGACACCGTTCTACTCAAAGTCACCAGACTAGGGTGGCCATACATCTCAGTTTGCCTGAGATGGTTCCTGCTCACATCTGTTGTCTGGGCATAAATATATTTTTTAAAGATTTATTTATTTATTTGAGAGAGAGAGAGAATGTGTGCGAGTGGGGGGAGGGGCAGAGGGAGAGGGAGAGAGAGTCTCAAGCAGACTCCCTGCTGAATGCAGAGCCCAACGCAGGGCTTGATCTCATGACCCTGAGATCATGACCCAAGCTGAAACCAAGAGTCAGGTGGTGGCCTGAGCCACCGTGTCTGGGCATAAATATTAATAACATCCTCTTGACCCCCAATTATCCCAGCCTCCAAGTATTCATACTTTTCTGTGGTTCCCTCCCAGACTGAGTAGGGCTGACCTGTGTAATCATTTCAGCCTTGCTTTCTTGGATCACTTGCACTGAAGGAAATCAGATTCTGTGTTGATAGGACCCTGGGGCCTCTGGCAACAACCAGCGCTAACTCGGCATGTGAGTGAGCCACCTTGGAAGGAGATCTTACAGCCTCCGTTAAGCCTTCAGATGATTGTAGCTCTGGCCAATATCTGTGTGCCATCTCGTGAGAGGTCCTGAGATAGAACTGTGCAGCAAAGCCACTCTAAAATTCTAGGCCCACATAAACTATATGAGATAATAAATGTTTGCTGTTAAGTCACTAAGTTTGGGGGATAATTTGTTACAAAGTAGTAGATTAGTAATACACATCAGCTTTCATTCTCAAAAGTGTCTCAGTTTGGAAATAAATGTTTGTTCACATAAAAATGACCTCTATACGGACAACCCTAGTCTTCCTCAGTCAATCCTTAGACTCGTTTTGCTCCTTGTGTTAACAGCATTTGATATAGCTGATCATCCCCTGATATGCTTTCTTGACTGAATCTTTGGGGCACCACATTCACTGGCTGCTTCTGCTCAGTTTTTTGTTTTTGTTTTTGTTTTTGTTTTTTCCTGCATGCTTACTGCTTCTTTAGTTCTGGATGTTGCTGGTCTCCAGGATCCTTCAGAAGGAGTCCTCGGAACTTTTCTCTTACCTATAATGCTTAGTACCTATTTAATCTAATTTAGTTCCACTTATTTATATGATGAAGACCCCCAATTTTAAATCACAAATTCAGATTTCTTCCTATACTCTAATCTTGTATATTCAGCTGCCTAATCAAAATCTACCCTGCATACCTAACAGGCATCTTGAAATCAACATGTCCATAACCAAAGTTTTAACCTTACCCCACCAGCCTGCTTCTCCCTTAGACTTCCCATCCCAGTCAACTAACATCGTTTCTCAAGTTACTCAGGCTAAGAAACCTGGAGTCATCCTAATTCTCTTTCCCTCCCTCCTTATATCCAATATACGGTAAATTTTGAGTCCACCCGTGTTCTCCAACCTCACTGCTACTACCCTGATCCAAGTGACCATCGTGTTTCACCTATATTATTTCAAAGCCCCCAAATGATCTCCCTACTTCTCCTTGTGGATCCCTTCAGTCTATTTATCACACCCCAGACCAAAGAGATGGGTTGGTTGGGTTACTTAGGTTAAGTCTCAAACCCAAGTCACATCATGCTACTTTTCTTGGCACCTCCTCACAATGGCATCTTGTGCAATTCAGAAGTAAATCCAGTCCTTCCCAAGGCCTACAAGACTCTATGTGATCTGACTCCTCTACTTCCTGACTTCATTTCCTCCTAATTCAGTCTGCTCCAACCACATTCTTTTCCTTGGGGTTACTTGAAAATATCAGGTGCAATATTTCCTCAGGACCTTTTCACTTGTTCGTCCCTCTGCCTGGGATGTTCTTCCTCCAGATATTCATGTGATTACCTCCTTCACTCTCTTCTGTCTCAGCTCAGAGCTCATCTTATCAGAGTGACCCTTGCCGATCACTCTATATAAAAGGATATCCCTACCATTTCTCTGTCTGGTTACCTTACTTTGTTTTTCCTCTTTGCAATGGTCACCATCACCTGATGGATTGTAAGATGTCAGCAACGTGGATGCAGGCAACTTCTAACATGGTGGGAAATGGCACCAGTGCCTTCAGCATCCTCAGCTCATGGCAGCCTGGGCGTGGTCCTCCACATCTTTAACAGGGACACTACCAGCCGTAGAGCATTTTGACGGGCACCATCAGAGGAGCAGTGACTCTCCTGGGCACTGACAGTACAGCTGGGTGGGTATGGCTAGTGGTAGCAGTCATCTCCAAGGCAGATGGAATGGAGAAAGGAGAACAGTGGACATTGTGGGAGTCAACAGGCACTCGGAAAACAAGTCAGACAATTCCTAAGAGACCCCAGAACCTATCACAAGGTGATCAGCTGCTTAGGGTGAGGTTCATGAATATCCTGCTTGCAGTTGTATCCCCATATCATGACGGGTACATATCTGTGTCTCAATAGATATTTGTTGAATTAATCAGTGACTCTTCATGAAGAGCCCTAGAGTGGCCAGAATTCCACCAAAAATACAAGGATGGAGACCCCGCAATATGGACATACAACTGTTTAAGTTCTATTTTTATGTCCAGGTTGCTTTGGTTAGGGGCATACATGTACCCTAGGAAAATACTTATAAACTGTCCTTTCTATGTAAAATCTCTCCCTTTGTAGATCCATGAACTGTGGAATTCCAGACCTGGTGCTACACTTTGTGGGGCTACTTTCACAACTCTGAAGCTAGGCGTTCTAGCTTATTTCACTGGTTACTCTTAGCCTTGAAACTTTTATTCCTTTCTCTGCTGTTGCCATCCCTGGGTTTTGCTGGCCATAGAAATAGTACTGGCCCAGCTCCTTTCTTTAAATACAGTGAAGTTGTCTGGTGTTTGCTGGGCTAGTAGTTGACTCATGCTACAGGAAATCTGGAAATTGAAGATATAACTGGATAATTTTGTCCCAGTTCTCTCAAATAAACTCATCCCCCTTTTTCCTTATTCCTTAGCTATTTATTGTCAACAAGGTGCTAAGCGCTGTGTGATATATTGAGACCACAGCAATAAAAGATATCTAATTTGTTGTAAAATTTTTTAAGTAAAAAAAAAAAGACTGAACCATAATGCTTGAAGAAATACAAATTGTCATTTTAGCTTAGGCTCTGAAACATTTCCCTGCTTTTAGCCTGCATGCCTAAGGCTGGATCTTGTGATATGCAGAAGATAAGTGAATGTATAGGGAATTAGATCCTTCAAGAGGATGCTGTCCAGATGTTAGATCAAAGAGATCATGATTCATTCACCAAGGAGCTGGACTTCTGAAAGCCTATCCAAGTCTTCCTGCCTTTGAGGTTTGTTCGTGACCATTAAAAACTTAATATGTGTTATTTTGTATAAATATTGCGCCACAACTTGAAAACGAAGACAGATTGAGTGATGTAATAACAGTGTCTTTTACCACTGAGCCCCACCTTTGTGAGGAGTGGTTACAAAAAAACCCAAAAAACAAAACAAAACCCACAGTGAATGAGCAACAGCCCACAGACCAGACTGCATGTTCTATGGAGCTAAATTCTGCTACTATTTCCAGAGCTTGCTGCTATTCAAAGCACTCCTTGGGTCCAACCAGGCTGCCATACTTTCTTGATTTATTTCCTTCAGCTGTTTCATTTATTGTTCTTTCTTCTTTATTGGCTGTTGTTTGAGGTGGCCTTTCTGTGCATGTTTTCTGTGCAAAACATGAGGGGTTTTTTTTGCCTATATTTTCTGCTCTAAATCACAATACTTGTGGCCGCCTGGGTGGCTCAGTTGGTTAAGCGACTGCCTTCAGCTCAGGTCATGATCCTGGAGTCCCGGGATCGAGTCCCACATAGGACTCCCTGCTCAGCAGTGAGTCTGCTTCTCCCTCTGACCTTCCCCGCTCTCATGTACTCTCTCTCTCTCTCATTCTTTCTCTCAAATAAATAAATAAAATCTTTAAAAAAATAATTTGTTTAAATCACAATACTTGTGATGGTGACCAGGTATCCTTTTGACAGCTTCCCAGATCTGTGTATGTCTTCACCATTTCATGTTAGAAGTGGCTGGAGAGATTATTTTCTGAGGTAATATCAGGCTGAGGATCAATAAAATATGATATGTATTGCGGCACCTGGGTGGCTTAGATGGTTAAGCGTCTGCCTTTGGCTCAGGTCATGATCCCGGGGTCCTGGGATCGAGCCCCACATTGGGCTCCTGGCTCAGAAGGGAGCCTGCTTCTCCCTCTCCCTCTGCCTCTCTCCCTGCTCATGCTCTCTCTCTCTGTATCTCTGTGTCTCAAGTGACTAAATAAAATCTTTAAAAAAATATGATATGTATTTAAAGCCTTAGAACTCCACAAGAACATCTAGAGGGTACCATTGTGCTAGGTTTAGTTCAAAAGGTATCAGGCATGGCAAATTTATCCAGGTTTGTAGACATCAAGTGGGTGGCCTTCACCTTTGCCATAAGAAGCTTCATTTTCCACTGAGAGCCTCAGAAGCCCCCGGTGGGTCTGCCTACATATGGCAGGATGAATTCTTACTTCTTTGTCAATTAACGTTTTCCTGGATGATGTATTTACCTCTTGGGCTGGGTGCTGTTGTTGCATTCAGCTCATTACCTTCATTGGTGTAACATAAGTAAAATATTTTAGGGGATCAAAATATTTGAGTATGGCTATAATAAGCATCTCCTCAAATGGACTCTCACTAAGCAGGGGAAAAACATCAGGAGACATTTCAGAGTAATGTTGTTGTTGTTTTAATGGGTTAATTAGAATTGAAGAGCAATTACATAAAGTTGAAGAATATAGGGACATTTTATGTAATAGTCATATATATTTTTCATTTTATAATATTCAGCATGTGATAAGGAAATCAGAGAAAATGTTAATTAAATTTGTGACCATTCAATTAATACAATTTGCATGTTTAAAGAGTTATTTTATATAACTTCCGTGCTTTTGCTATTTCCTAGAGTCACCATAGACTCAGTTAATAATACACAATGACTTCAATCTAACATGTTTTCAATGAATTTATGAGCTTCCTGCTTATCAAATGTTTTCTTAAATTTCTGCTCTTTTGGCAGATGCATACACAGTCCCATTCCAAGGACTAAGAGCACTCTGAGCTTAGGATTCTCTTTTTTTAAAGCCCCATCACTACAACATTCAAAAGATGTGTGAAAATATACAGGTAAAGCCATATATGTTGTCTTAAATGGGTAAGAAATACAAACTTCAGCAACTGATTTCCTTTCACTTGCAGACATAAGGTGGGTACACAGTGCTCTATCTTATCTTTTTAACAACAGCATAGCTTTCTAACGTGCTATAATTTATTTCAACATACTCCCATTAATTGCCATTTGAGTTGTTTCCTCTTTCTTGTAATTTGCAAACAATGATACAGTTAATGTACTGGGAAACCTATGTTTGCACATTTGAACAAATATTTCTATAGGATAAATTTCTAGAATTAGAATCTTTGGTTCAAAGGAAATATACATTAAAGCTATGATAGGTGTTGCTAAAAAAAAAAATCATTCCTTTTAACATTCTTGCCAACTCTTAGGTATTAGAATTTTTAATCTTTGCCAATTTGATGTGTCAAAGCCATATTGTTTAAATCTGCATCTATTTGAGGGGCACCTGGGTGGCTCAGTCATTAAGCATCTGCCTTTGGCTCAGGTCATGATCCCAGGGTCCTGGGATCGAGGCCCGCATCGGGCTCCCTGCTCAGCAGGAAGCCTACCTCTCCTTCTCCCACTCCCTCTGCTTGTGTTCCCCTCTCTAGCTGTGTTTCTCTCTGTCAAATAAATAAATAAAACCTTAAAAAAATATGCATCTATTTGAAAACTTTCTTCATGAGCTTTGTTCACAATTCCATTGGCTTGCTCTTTTTCTCATTAAGTTACTTTGGTTCCTTATATATCATAGAAAGTGTGCTTTGTTACATTTGTTGCAACTATCTTCATATTGATCAAATATTGGTTACAATGAAGTATTTATCTATTTTACTCTATTATTAAAGTCACCTTCGCTTGACTTTCTGGGGAACCCCTCTAAATTTTCATGAAAAGTTATAATAAACACATTTGTTTTAGCATTGAGATCAAAAAAGAACAAGAACCATTGCCTAAATATAGAATAAATGAAGAAGTATAAAGAATATTTTTTAGCAAACATGCAAAGGATGTGAAAATGTCTATAGGAATAAAAACTTGCACTTTTCCAGAAGTTTCTTGAAGTATGGAAATTCTCCAAGACCCAAAGTCTTACACCTCTAATGGGAGCATTTCAGGTATGTAAGAGAGCCCACTCTGTCCTCTCTCAACATACACAATTATCAACTCCAGCAGGAATGTTTTGTATCATAGAAAGAAGCTAGGTCATTCAGACATTCTGGCTCATCATTTATCAATCATGTGACATGGTCTCCCAGAGCCACTTCTTCATCTGTAAAATGAGTATAATTATACCTGACTTACAGGGCTACTGCGATATTTAAATTAGGTACATTATGCAAAATACTTATGCAGAGTAGATAATCAGTAAATACTCATGTTCCCAAACCCGTAAGTTTTGTTAAGGAAAAATTATACCAAAAATATTCAGCTGTGATAGGAACATTTAAAATGCAAAGATCACCAACAAGTCAAATGTAAAGGTTCAGCTTTTTCTTGAAACACTCAATTGCCAAAATTTTTCCACAATAAGTATAACAAGATTTACTTGATTTTCTAGAATGAAATAAAACAATATTCTCTCTATAAGAGTTAACAACTTCTGTGCATCTTAAATATTTAATATCAATGTTGAAGATGATGATTACTTGGGAAAGAACATGCTACGTGATAAATATGAGGATCCATAACCCACATAACTGAAATAAGAGGCCAGCCATGATCCAGGATGTGGGCCAAGGAGCCTGTGGGTATGATAGATTCCTTGTAGGCCCACTTTTGCAAGAAGGGTCTTAAATATTTTTAGGCAATAGGCTACTGGGGGAGGAAAAAACGATGTCTGCAAGAAGTCATGTTGATAGTATGTACACTTGGTATCATGTAATGAAGGGGGCACTTTATCTCTGTGGTCTTCCTCCCAAAAAACCACAACCCCTATCTAATTATGAGAAAAGCATTAGATAAATCCCAATTTAATTCTACAAAATCAGTCTCCTCAAACTTCCAAGGTCATAAAAATAAAGTCTGAGGAACTGTCTCAGCCCAGAGGAGCCTCAGGAGACATGAAGACTGAAAGCAGTATCTTGTAGTGTAACGTAGTATCTTGGGTGGAGATAATATAGTGAAATGTAGTATCTTGAAACTGGAAGAGAAATGGGGACCTAAGGCAAAAAGGAAAGAAATTGAAATAAAGTATGAACCTTAATTAATAATAATGTATCATTATTGATTCATTAATTATAACACATGTACTATGCCAGTGCAGGATGTTAATAATAGGGGAAACTAATTGTGAATACATAGGAATTCTCTGCATTGCTTTCACAGTTTTTCTGTATATTTAAAATTGTTCTAAAATAGTAAGTTTATTTTTTTAAGGTTTCCTTAGATTGCCATTTATTCCACTCCTGCTTACTACCCTAAAAAGCAATCAAACTTCCTTAATAGACCTTGGGAAGAAAAGTATGCTTTCCAGAAGGCTAAAAGCCCAACTACACACACCAACATCTAATCTTCTCCAAATATGTGTCAGATACTGATCTCTCTCCACCTGGATTGCTCACTGTTTTTTGGGCCTATATCAATGAGGGAGACCAATGGATGCTCAATCAATACTTATCAATTGATAGAGTGAATCTTCATTAAGTGAATTCTGAGTTCTGGTCAACCTAGAGTTCCTGCCATAAAATAACTATTCTGCAAGAAGTCAGCCCACAGGCTGAGCCATGGGGACAACACGAGTGGTCAGCCTATACATGTGCATGCAGCCAGTCTGCTCACACTCATGTCCACATGCGATGAGAAATCAGCCTGGGACATAGAGAGCAAGATTCAATTATGAGAGTTTGTCTTTTAAGAGTGAACATGGCAGCTTCACTCTCCTTGCCTGCAAATTTTGATTGGGTATGACATGGTTTTAGATATAACCAGTTCAGGCAGAAATCACTGATTCATTTTTTTTTTTTTTTTAAGATTTGTTTATTTGACAGAGAGAGAGCACAAGCAGGGGGAGCTGCAGGCAGAGGGAGAGGGCGAAGCAGGCTCCCTGCAGAGCCGAGAGCCCAATGCAGGGCTGATCCCAGGACGCTTGGATCATGCCCTGAGCCGAAGGCAGATGCTTAACTGACTGAGCCACCCAGATGCCCCGGAGAAATCAATGATTCAACATTTAAAAACAAACAAACAAACAAACAAACACACATCATCTCTCAGATAATGTGCTAGGAATTTGCCACCCTTTTATTTAAATTAATGAACCAAATCATTTATCTGAGTAATTGACTAACAAATTTGCAAGTTCAAATGAATGCATACTCCAAGCCAATTTGGCATGTTATCCATCTATGCACCCTGGAGTACCGTACGGTTAGCAGAGCATATGGAATATCCAGGAATATCAAGTTCATGCCTTGTGCATGCCTGCATGTGTGTGTGTGAGTGTGTATATGAGCATGCTAGTGGATATGTATATGTGTTGGTGTGTTGGCATATTGGTTACTAATAACACTGAATCAGAGGAAGAAAGGAGAAATATCTTATATTTAATGGTCTTTCAAAATCAAAACAAAATTGTTGCTTAGTGTTTTCTTTTATGTTGGTAATGAAAATGGTGGAGGTGAGGACTGAGTGCAGACTTTTCAGGTCCTGAGGATGGGAACAGAAGGAGCCCAGCAGGCCTGCCTACTCCTGTTGTTAATTAAAGTATTTTCCCATTCTCCAGGGTGTAATGCACTCTGGGCACTGAGCCCCGGAGAGACTTGTGCAGTCTAATGATCACACATTCAAATAAACACAGTCGGGGGCCACTAAGGAACAGATCGCTTCCCCCACCTCATTAACGGCTGCAACGTTTTGCAAATGTCTGAAATGCACTGGCTCCATTTCTTATGAATAATAAATATTAGTCAGGCTCCCAATTGCTCAGTGGTTTGAGGTAAGGCGGACCCCTACCTGCTCAGCTGAGACCTATATGTGGTAGGGAGTGACATTTACAGCTCAGAGCTATCTGCACTGCATTCACTATGATTCTTGCCAAAGCAGATTTCCTTTGACTTATTACACCCCTTTGTCTGAATTGCACTGTAATTCTCATTTGTTGGCACTGTTAACAAGTTTGTCTGGGTATGAAAGGTGGAGAGCTTTATAAAGCTGACTTTGAGTTGTCCGAGGGCATATCTGCAGACACCACAATCATCTTGAGGCTCTCACACGCTCAGATTAAAAAGACACATTTTAAATATTCAACATCCTTCCAAACTGCTGAACTAAATTGTATTTGAGTCTCCCAAATACTTCAAATTTTAGTTGAAAGAAAGCAAGGACAATTTTGTTTCAGAGAGGTATATAGTCCAAAAAAATCAATGTAGGAGCTAGATGACAAAAATAATGCCAGGATTTTGACACTTTATGGTGTTTTTAGAAGATTTTACTTCTATTTCAGTTAGGATAACACAAATACAACATAGATAAATGAGAATTATGACTTGCATTTTATTATATAATACATTTCCCAAAGTGCTATATACATATGTAAGCCTCACTTAATCTCCACAGCAGTCTATAGGAGATAGATAGTAACTATTTTTATCGTGTAAATAACAACACTGAGGCTCAGAGAGGTTAAATGACTGGCCCCAGAACACACAGTATGGAGCAGTTTGTCCTCAAATCCAGATCTTCAGACTCCCAAGAATGTTCGCCAGGATAACCAGGCTTCATACCAGATAGCGATTTCTATATGTCAGCCTTTTGCTTCAGTGACAATTGGCCCTACGTCTTTATTTTGTAAAGAAACCTGTGCTTGATCTGTCGCATGGAAGGGCTTAACTCTTTTTGACATGTATTTGGCTAGTTGTGAAATAGCCGGGCTGCTCTCAGCTAAGAAGTTTAAGTTAACAAAGTATCAAATTTTGCTGAGTCATTCCTGTAGTGACAGCTTGAATTGAATTAATTACTAAGCGTTGGGGTGGTCATAGTGATTCTACATCCGTTAATATATGAAAGACACATCAGAAGCTCTAGATGAAGGAGACAGAGACCAGAGGAGGAGGGGGGTTCCTGTTCCTCCTTCTCCTCCCTTATTTTTCTCCAAACAGGTAAAGTTGGTGAATGTGATCATGATATCTCATCTTTGTGTAATATTTTGGTATATAATTTTTGTGTCCAAAAAGCACTTTTATGGTTGGTGATATTTTTTAAGCCTCCCCCAAACCATAACCAGTTAGTAGACATCATCCCAATTTATAGATGAAGCTGAAAATTTCTTACTTCCTTCTCCCTTCCCTGCAGATTTCCTGGCTTGTCCAAGGGCACACACCAAATGCCAGAGGAAGGGCATGAGTTCAGTGCCTCTGACTTCCAGTGTTCTCCACTTGCTGCTAACATAACCTTCTCATTCATGGCTAGGCAGAGACTCCCCCAAATATACTCATATCCTGATTGCATAAAAACAGTTTATACTACTCTTCTGGGCAAAGCAGATGAAAAGATTATTGCACTCATCTGTCGACAGAGGTAAGTGACCTCAATGCATCTATATTCTCTCTGCCCCCCTGATAGGTTTGCCTAATAAAATACAAGATGCCCAGTTACATTTGAATTACTTTTTTTTAGTATAAGTATGTCTCATGACATATTTGGGATACACTTACTGTAAATAATGTATTTGTTGTTTATCTGAAATTTGAATTCGTAGGAACTGGCCTTCCTATATTTTTATTTGCCCCAAATTGGGAAACCCTACTCCATGGGGGTCTGGATTCTGCCTGCCCCTGGGCTACTTTGGACACTGGTGTCTGTTCTCTTGATATCTTTCAGGGAAATAGGAGGCATCATTAGGACAATGGCTCTTCTGGGGTCTGTCATAGGCACTCTATGGATGAAGGGATTTATAATCTTTAAAAGCCTTTAGCATAGTGTGCCATCTGACTCCCACACCGGCATTTTTGCTCCAGGAGGCTTCCTCGGGGAGGGAAGGTGATGGGAGCACTAGGTCTAAATTCCTGTCTTCAGTTTCAAAATCCTATTCTTACTCATCTCAGAATGTCCTTAAGACACTCCCTAAGCAACTGTTATTGCTATGAAAAGATACTTTAATGCTTGACTATCTTTGATTACCTTCTACATTCAAACAATGACTACATTCAAAAAATGTTAACAGTTTCAATGTAGAACTGAATGTATGGGTAAAACTCTAAAAATGAGAATAAAATAAAAGCAAGTATAAACAGCATAAAAAGCCAGTAATAATTAGTAATAACCAATTAATGGGACTAATAAAATGAAGGTCTAGAATTTTACAATGGGTAAATAACCAGACATTTCCACTTAGAATAGTTTCTTTTTGTTCTTGGCACCATTTGGTAGCATGTTTTTCTTTAACTGCATTTAGACTATTCCTATTTTTTTCTGAGATAAATAAATGTATAGTTTAACTGAAATTTTGTGAAAGCAGACTTGACTTCACTTCACACACTTTAGTATGACTTGCACCACAATTAACAATTATTTGCAGTATTAACAAATTCATCATCTAGAACTCTCTTTATACAATGTTTAGGTCTTTGCAAAGCTGAGTTTGAATGATCAGAAGTGTGGATGTACACACACCCCCAAATCATCCTAGAGAGTTTGTAGCTTGGAAAAAATACCCATGTAAAAATCCTATTACCACCAAACTGCTGAAGTGACTAAGTGTTATTAAACTTTCCCTCACAAGTCCTTGTCCAGCAGAGCGCAAGCAGAGCTAGTGTAGGGACAAGTTGGTGGAATATAACAGTAATGCAAAGATTCCGGAGTTGGAGGGTCTCTTTGAACACAGGACTCATCATATGCAAGTTGTGTAACTTTGAACATGTAACTTAACCTACTCGTGCCTCAGTTTCCCCATCTGTACAGTGGGGATAAGAAAAGGAACTGCAGTTCTGGAGTTGTTTTGAAGATTAAATGAATTCTCATTTACAAAGGGCTAGAAAGAGTATTTTAAACATGGTAGCTGGTATGTAAGTATACGTAGGAATTGGTATATGTGTTTGTTAATTAAATAAAAGATAAAAACATGTATGTATAAATTATTTTAAGGAGACCCAGAATCCAGTGTCACAAGGCAGATTGCTACATTCCTATGCATTTTTGTTTCTTGACCGCCTATAAAAAAGCCCCTTTAACCACATGGTAGACACAGCCAAAGATAAGGAAGGGCAAAGCACCTACCTAGACATGAAGCCTAAATGCTTCAAACTCTGGTAGAACATAAGCATATGCCAAAGGCAGGTTGCCAAAGGCAACCTCATTCACAGGCTGGCAAGTACCTGATAGGTCTCAGGATGTACCACTCAAAGTGAACACCAGGCTGTGGTTTAGCCTTTGTCTTTCTTTCCAGACAAATGAACAGCTTCTGCAGCTTCTGCAGCTTCTGCAAAGGGCCGTGCTCCCAACCCCAGAGGTTACAGCAGCCCCCTCCCTGCAGGAAAGCCCTGAGACTCTGACACTTAAGGAGTCCTCGAATCCTTTCATCATTAAAGGGGGATCGATACTCCACCCATGGCTCAGACATCTTTCCAGAAATGTATTTCATGCTGTCTCATATGAGTGAGAAAGAAGTATTTACAAACTGCTGCTTCTGCTTGGGGTTTACTGTGGAATTGAAAAGTGTGTGTTTGCGTGTGTGTGTGTGTGTGTGTGTCCTTTGCACGTATTTCTGTGCTTTTCTCATCTGCCTGCACTTGGCTCTTGCCTAGCTGAGGTTCTAGTTTCCAGAAGCATCTCCCAGATTCCTCTCAAACATCTGGTCGAGTCAAATTATTGCTGCATGTTTAGGAAGACTCCCCTGCATGGATAGCAGGCTTTGAAGTATTCCTTGGAGAGTCTGCTCTCATCTTAGCACTGGTTCAGAACAATGGCCAGGAGCTTAGTTAAAAAGCATTAGGGGGTGGTCACAAAGAAAACAGGACCCACAGCAATGGTTTTGCTGGGAGGTATATAATGATTGCAGTGCTCTGAGTCTCCTGAAAAATTGAGGAGCCAGAACCGAATACCTGATTCCCCCCCTGAAAGAACCAGCATCTAGGTGTTGTCCTAAACATAGGGAGGTGGCTTCCCCAGCAAGTTGGAGAAAACCTCCCCTTACCAATGATGGCAGGACCGGGCCCAAAGAGTTCCCTTTCAAGTGCCTGGCTAACTTTCCTAAAGAGAGCTTATGAGGACAGTTTTGAATCTATCAGCTGATGAACTTACAGCATTGAAATGTCAACATGGCCTCAAGCTAGGAGTCAGCTCTAGACCATAGGCTACAGTTACGGGCAATACTGATGAATCTGCACACTTACCCAGATACTGACGGATTCTCAGAGGGCCAGCCTTTTACTCACTTTTTATAGTCCCCATGCCCCTCCCTCCTTCTCTCTCTCAGCCTCTCTTGAATGTGTGCAGCCTTCAGTGGACTCCTCCTCATTTCCCCCCTCTTCCATGAGTGTGGCCACCACCCCGTATACCCAAACCTGCATCCGGTCCTGTGTGAGCACAACTTCCGGGATTTGCTTTGTAGGGTTTTTACTGTCTTGTCAGGGACTTGTTTGTGGTCCTTTACCAGCAAAAATGCATGCTGACAGCGCTTGGAAAATCCCCTGGGTTACAGCCACCTCTGCACCCGTTTTCTTAGGACAGATGGTATTTTGTGACAGCTGCCAGACTTGCCAAGACCTTCTGAGCCTAGGAAAAAGATTCAAGTAAAGGCAGAGAGCTTACTGGGGGTGTGTATGTGGGGGGAAACTCCTCTCAGGTTTCAGTTCTCTTTTCTTCTGACTGCAGATTGCCTGGATTTACTGCCTCTTGCCCCTCCTGTGCCTGGTCCAATCTATACATATGCTCTTGGGGAAAGGTCTTTGAAAAAGGCCAATAACGGTTTTTATTGAGAGTAATTTTCTCTCCTCATGTTTACTGTACATTTCTACTTTGGCTACTTGATTTGCTCTTCTCCAGATGGATCCTAGCAGGTTTTTTTTTTTTACTTCTGGAAATGGCCACTTCATCTCCATTTTGGCCTTTTTTTTTTTTTTTTTTTTCCCAGGTGGGAAGTATTCTGGAGTATATTCCAGTTTGCAGCCTGTCTATCTAAAGTACTATATTACTGGTCATAATCATTTCTCCCCCAGACTATTTATTCTTCTAGGGGAATCTCTGACTGTAACCCTGTTTGAGAGTCCAGGAGACCATGTGACATTGCCTCTTATCTGTTAAGTCACCTATGATTAGACTGGGATGGACACCTGTCCTAAAACACTCCATGCACATTATCGTCAACTTCTGTCCTTGCACAAAAGTATGAGTGGGACCAATCAGATGTGAATGGGCAAATAATGGGCACTGAGAGTTGAGAGTAAAAGCTGGATCTGCCACATAATATAGACTTGGGAATTGGGAATGCCATTTGGAATCATAGGTGAGGCAGGTAGGTGGAGGAAAAGGAAGGTGAAAGTGGAGGTGAAGGAGATTGTGTGACCCATGAGAGAGCAGGATAGAGAGGAAGCTCAGCCCCTGATCTTTCCACTGCACATCACATGAGGCCACGCCAAGGTATAGTTTCATTCTCATACATAAGATCATCTGTAATAGTCTTAAAATAAGTCTTCCTTTTCTGTGACCTTGTTTTTTTTACAATCAACTTTCCCAAGAACATGTTCTTCATGTTCTAGAATAAAACCACTAGTTTTATTCTAGTACCTATTCTCTTCCTCTTCTTCGCTAGTGGAACACTGATTCTTAACCAGCCCACTGACACTTGCATGTACGCTGAATTTTCCATTTTTCCTTATAGCTATAAGTAATCAGGTGATTCCGTGCTGGTAAAACAAAGACATTCTTTTATATAACTTCACGACAAATATTACAATTAACAAGGTAACACTGATGCAAGTTTATCATCCAGTCTAATCTATAGACTTTCCTGTTTTGCAAATTGTCCTAATGTGCTTTATAACAAAAGAAAATTTCAAATCATGTATTATATTCAGGTGTATGTCTTTTTAGTCTTCTTTAATCTAGAATAGTTGGTTCCTCAGTCTTTGCTTGATTTTTATGACCTTGACATTTTTGAAGGAAGGCCCAGGTGTTTTTGTAGAATGTCCTTCAATTTGGGTTTGTTTGGTCTTTCCTCACAAGTAAATTCAAGTTGTGCATTTGGGACAGCGATACCTCAAAAATGATGTTGTGTTCTCAGTGTATCATATCAAAAGGCACAGGATGTTGATTTGTTCCATTATTGGATTTACTTTGATCTCTTAAAGTAAAGAGGTATCTGCCAGATTTCTCCCCTATACAGTTACTGTTTTTCCACTTTTATCATTTCATAGCTGCTGCTATTGGGGGCTTGTCTGTGCAGCTGTTCCTTTTTTAATGACCAACAAATAATAAAGAAAGGAACATGCAAAGTTAGTTTACTGTGTGAGGATCTGTTAGATCATCTTGATGAGCTGGTTGAGCAATCATTTAAAGACTTTGGCTACTTTGTTAAATAGTCCTTTTTAATGCTGTGCTGCTGGCAGTAATAAAATAAGCAGACCCTCACTAAACAGCTCTTTATTTTTACAAAAACTATTCTGAACTAACTGTGTACTAGGTGAATGCAACATGGATGTGTAGAAATAGAAGAGAAGCAATTATAAGAGGATGATTCAATAATCCAAAGGATCAAAATTAGTAATATGTACTGTACCCACTTCTTTATTTTACTGGGTCAAAAAGGCACTTGATGGGAGCTTGCCTGGAGTACAAGTGCGTGTAGAAATTCTTGAGGATTAACACTATGTCCAGGGCGCCTGGGTGGCTCAGATGGTTAAGTGTCTGCCTTCGGCTCAGGTCATGATCCCAGGGTGCTGGGATTGAGTCCTGCATTGGGCTCCCGGCTTCTTGGGAGCCTGCTTCTCCCTCTGCTTCTCTCTCTCTCTCTCTCTCCCTCTCTCTCTCCCTCTGTCTCTCATGAATAAATAAATTAAATCTTAAAAAAACAAAAACAAAAACAAAAACAAAAAGCACTATGTCCAGTAATGACTAATTACTTTTTAAATTCTCACTCTGTCAGCTCTGAACCTTCTAAGACCTAAACCCCATTATGGTGAAAGAACCCATAAAAATCCAGCTCTTGATTCTTAAAAATAGGAAACCCTTGTGATTAAAATGGGCAGAGTTCACGCAGGAAGCAGTACCCAGAAAATATTTTTGTTTTTAAATCCTTCCTCTAAGTCAGGGCAGAGACAGAAGCAAATGAAAAATATTACTCCATTTATAATCCAGCAAGTCTGATTCCTGTGGTAGAGCATGGGCTACAATGATGAAATATATCAGGCATGTCCATTTAGTAGACCTCTGCCAGCATTGTACTGCACAGATTCTTATGTAGTCTGCAGCAATTTTTAGTCTAGCCAGTTATTCAAAGATGATGAAAAGTTTAAAAAGTTCAGTATGGTGAATAACATAACATAATAAAAAAATTAAAAAATAAATAAATAAATAAATAAAATTAAGAATATAAAAAAAGTTCAGCAAATATGAAATTCACAAATCTCACAAACCTAACTGATGCAAATGCAAAATAAGCTGCTCTGTCAAAAACAATAGAGCAATGTAATCCAAGTGTAGTAATAACTGGACAAGAACAGTGATTGTCGAAGTACATTTTATGTTCGAAAGAAATGCGTTTTAAGCCATTTTGAAAGTGTATTTATCTACCACAGTGAAAGACATATTTTGCTGGTATGATCTTCCAAAACTAAGATAGACTTTGTATCAATCTATTTAAAAAGATGAGCTAAGCTGCTAGGCGTGCTTCATGTCTTCATAGTCTTTTCAACATCAGATCATTGTTAAATGATCAGACTCATTTCTTACAATTACTGGTTGCAAAATGTGGCCTAGGGATTAATTAGACACGTACTTTTTTTTTAAAGATTTTTATTTATTTATTTATTCATGAGAGACAGAGACAGAGAGAGAGAGAGAGGCAGAGGGAGAAGCAGGCTCCCAAGGAGCAGGGAGCCTGACGCGGGACTCGATCCCAGGACCCCGGGACCATGACCTGAGCCAAAGGCAGACGCTTAACCATCTGAGCCACCCAGGCGCCCTAGACAGGTACTTTTATACACTACTGGTCGAAGTGAGATTTGCCACAAATATTTGCAGATGAGAACTTAGTAATATGAAACATCAGCCTTTTAAAATTTTCATACCTACTGATGCTATATTTCTGCTTCTTGAACTTTATTCTAATGAGAAAAGGATTCCCATCATTATTGCTATTATTCAACATTGTTCTGGAGGTTCTGGACAATGCAAAAACAAGAAAAAATATGAGTTTTAAATATTGGAAAAAAGATAAAGATATTTAGGGTTTTTTTTCCAGATGGTAAGCCAGTATATTTGAAAATCTAAAATGTATGAAAGCCAACTGAAAAATGATCTGACCTAATGAAAGAATTAGCAAAGTAATTAATCACTTATAAGAACAATGTTAAAAAATCAGTATATTTTCTATAACCAATAACCAATTGACCATATAAAGAGAAAGAGTAATTTATTATAAAAATAAAAACAATGAAATCCTGAGAAATATCTGTTCCTGTCTTCTGCCCATTTCTTGATTGGATTATTTGTTCTTTGGGTGTTGAGTTTGATAAGTTCTTTATAGATTTTGGATATTAGCCCTTTATTTGATATGTCATTTGCAAATATCTTCTCCCATTCTGTCAGTTGTCTTTTGGTTTTGTCGACAAGAAGAACCCAGAGAGGAAGACAAACCATAAGAGACTCTTAATCATAGGAAACAAACTGAGGATTGCTGGAGGGGAGAGGGGTGGAGGGATGGGGTAACTGGGTGATGGGCATTGGGGAGGGTATGTGTTGTAATGAGCACTGGATATTATATAAGACTAATGAATCAAAGACCTGTACCTCTGAAACAATACACTATATGTTAATTAATTGAATTTAAATTAATAAAAATAAAAAGTAAATTTATCAGTAAGGATAAAAAAATAATAAAAATGAGGAAGCAAAAAAAAAATCCTGAGAAATAAACCTAATAAGAAATCTTTATCAAAAAAGTATAAAGCTTAATGAAATACAGAAAAAAAACCTTAACAAATGGAAGGGTAGATTATGTTTGTTTAAAAAAATACTCAATATTTTAAAGACAGCTATTTCCCCAAAATCAATATATAAACAATGCAACATTAGTTAACATAACAGCAGGATATTTCATGGAAAGTGGTTAGTTGCTTTAGAAAATCATCTGGGGGAGGTGGTTCAAGGTGCCAATGTAGGAATACCCTGAACTCACCTCTTCCCAGGGAACGCAATGAATCTACAGGTACATATGGAACAATTCCCTCTGAAAAAGGCCTGAAAAGTAGCTGAACAGCTCCTTCACATCACAAAGAAGAAAAGGGTGACATCAAGGTGGGTAGGAGAGGGTGAGATGTGGTCTTGCCGTGAACCCTTCCCCTTGCATGGCAACTCACAACTGGGAGGGAACTCACACATTTGGAGCTTCTCTCTGAGAAGCAAAGTGGTTACCCCACATTAGGCATCTAATGCATTAAGACCTGCACCTAGGAGATGAACCCCCAAAGCATATGGCTTTGAAATCAATAGGGTTCCATCCATAAGATGCAAAGGGTTTTAGTGAACAGAGAAACTGCTCTTAGAGGGCTCATGTTCGCTTATTCATCTTAAAGCCCAGTGCAGAAGCAACAGTTTAAAAAGTGTCCAGACTCTATGTGAAGGATACTTACTTGCTCATCTAAAAGCATTCACCAGAGGGAAGGGGCCTATTGGGATACTTTCTGGAAATGGAGGCACTGATGGACAGAATTTTTGTGCTCTCCTTCTACCTTGCTAAATCAGGTAAGCACCATTTTTTTTCTGATGGATACCAACTTTACCCTCCAATATATGGGCACCATCTTGGTGCTTTCCTTCTGTCTTGCTTAAGCTGGCAGGCACTGTCTTTTCTTTCCCTTGGTGACATTGAAGTGTGTCATCTTCACATTCTCTCTTTGCCATGCTCCACAGTGCCAGTATCCTCTCAGAGGGTACTTTTATGCATATCTGGTGCCACAGTTTTTGTGGTTATCAGTCAGGGGACACACCTTGATCTCCTAGGTCTAGAGGGCTTGTGTCCCTGGGTCCCATGACAATTAGAGAGAGAGTTCTTAGCAGGCTACAGCCCCCAAGGCACTATAAAAACAGCAGGCCAAAACATACCCCCAGTCTTTCTGTGGAAAAAAAAAAAGCCTATTTATTTTTCCTGGAGCTTTGGCATGAAAGACAGGCTTCAGGTTTGCCTATGGCGCCACTCTAGGGAACATAGGCTGGGGAATGCCATCTTTGAGCTCTCCCTGTGCCTTATTCCAGCTTGCTGGTGTCTCCCAGAAAGGAGATTATACACTCATCTGGAGCCCTGATTTTTGTAAGTATTGCCAAAGGGATACCTCTAGATGCCCTGGTCTAGAGGCCAGCCAGGTTTACAATTACAGTCCCACAAGACTGTATATATTTGCATAGTTTAAAAGTGGCAGCCCAAGGCTCTGGCTTCCTTTCAACCTGAAACTAGGTGCTGACTGAGATTCTTCCCCCCTCACTTTCAGACATTGACAGGTCTTGACAAACACTCAAAACTGGAAGTTATTGAAAATAAAATAGGCTGCTTGGACAATCACAAAGGTTCAAGAGACAACAAAGAACTGAGGTAAAGTTGAATGATAAAATTCATCTTCTACACAAGGTCACTCCTTCAAGACTGGGAGAAGTGGCTGTTTTATCTAATACATAGAAACAAACATAGAGAGCCAAGCAAAATGAGGAAACAGAGGAGTATTTTCCAAACAAGAGGACAAAATAAAACTTCAGAAAAAAATTTAATGAAACAGAGATAAATAATTTGCCTAATAAAGAGTTCAAGGTACTAGTCATAAAACTACTCACCAACTTGGAAGAAGAATGGATGAATAAGGTACGAACTTCAATGAAGAGATAGAAAAAATAATAAAATACCAAACAGAAATCACAGAGCTAAAAAAATATAAGTGAACTGAAAAATATACTAGCAGGTTTCAAAAGCACGCTAATGAAGCAGAAGAAAGGATCAGTGATTTCAAAGGCATAGCGGTGGAACTCACCCAATCAGAACAGCAAAAAGAAAAAAAAAAGAATTTTAAAAAGAGAAGATAGCTTAAAGAACTTTCAGGACAACATGAAATAGAATAACACTTTCATTATGAGGGTCCCAGAAGAAGAAAAGAGTGAAAGGGGAAGAAAATTTATTTGAAGAATAATAGCTAAAAACTTCCCTAACTTCGAGAAGGAAACTGACATCCAGATTCAAGAAACCTAGAAAATTCCAAATAAAATGAACCTAAACAGATCCACACCAAGACACACTATAATTGAGAGGTCAAAAGTTGAAGACAAAGAGAGGTTCTTAAAAGGAGCAAGAGAAAAACACCTTGTTATGTACAAGGGAACCCTAATAAGACTATCAGCAGATTTTTCAGCAGAAACTTTGCAGACCAGAAGAAAAAGGAACAATATATTCAGAGTGCTGAAAAGAAAAAAAAGTCCAACTAGGAACACTCTACCAGGCAAAGTTAACATTCAGAATTGAGGGAGAGAAAAACAGCTTCCTAGTCAAAGAAGAACAAACTCCCAAAGTTAGTAGAAGGAGGAAAAAACCCAGATCAGACTGGAAATAAATGAAATAGAGACTGAAAAGACAATAGAAAAGTTCAATGAAACTAAGCTGGTCCTTTGAAAAGACAAATAAAATTGGCAAACAAAGAATAAAAGAGAAGGCTCAAATAAAATCAGAAAAAAAAAAAGAGGAGACATTATAACGAATACCGCAGAAAGACAAGGATCATAAGAGACTACTATAAATAATTATACATTGACACATTTGACAACCTAAAGGAAATGCATAAATTCCTAGAAACATACAAGCTTCAAAGACTGAATCATGGAAATAAAAATCTCTGAATAAATTGATTACTGCTAAGGAGATTGAATCATTAATCAAAAACCTCTCAACAAACAAAAGTCCATGACTAAACAGCTTCACTTGTGAATTCTACCAAACATTCAAAGAAGTAATAACAATCTTTCTCAAACTTTTCCACCCTATGTTTATTGCAGCATTATTTATAATAACCAAGATATGGAAGCAGCCCAGTGTCCATCGATAGATGAATGGATAAATAAAGTGTGGTATACATATCCAAGGGAATATTATTCAGCCATTAAAAGAATGAAATCTTTCCGTCTGCAGTAATATGGATGGAGCTAGAGGACAAAATGCTAAGTGAAATAAGTCAGAGAAAGACAAATACCATGTGATTTCAATCATGTGTGGAATTTAAGAAAAAAAATAAACAAGAAAAGGAAAAGAGAGAAAGAGAGAGAGAGGGAGAGACAAACCAAGACACAGACTCTTAACTATAAAGAACAAACTGATGGTTACCAGAGGGGAAGAGGGTGGGCAATGGGTGAAATAGGTGAAGGGGATTAAGAATACACTTACCATGATGAGCACTGAGTAATGTATAGAATTGTTGAATCACTATATTGTCCACCCGAAACTAATACAATACTGTATGTTAATTATAATGGAATTTAAAAAATAATGAATGAATGAATGAATGAATAAATAAGGTGAGATCTGCCATTTGTGACACCATGGATGGACCTAGAAAGTATGATGCTAAGTGAAATAAGTCAGAGAGAGAAAGACAAATACCATATGATTTCATTTATGTGCGGAACTTAAAAAAAATGAATAAACAAACAAAAAGCAGAAAGAGACCCCAAAATAGAACAAACTGATGGTTGCCAAAAGGGACAGGAGTGAGGAGATGGACAAAATGAGTGTAGGGAAGTGGGAGATACAGACTTCCATGAATAAGTCATGAGGGTAAAAGGTACAGCATAGAGAATATAGTCAATGGTGTTGTAATAGTGCTGTATGGTGACAGATGGTAGCTACACCTGTGGTGAGCATAGCATGACATGTAGACTTGTTGAATCACTATGTTGTACACTTGAAACTAATGTAATGTAATATGGTGTGTCAACTGTACTTCAATTAAAAAAAATGCATTGCTGAAAAACCTAGGAAAAGATTTTTCCAAAAAAAAATAGAAGAGAAAGCTTCTAAACTTATTTTATGAGGTCATAATTACCCTGAAACCAAAACAAGAAAAAGGGCACCATAAAAAAAGATAACTATAGTATCCCTGATGAAGATAAATGCAAAAATCTTCTATAAAATATTAGCAAACTGAATTCAACAATACATTAAAAGGATCATACACTATGATCAAGTAGGATTTACTCCAAGGATGCAAGGATAGTTCAACATCTGCAAACCAATCAATGTGATATACCACATTAACAAAATGAGGGATAAAAATTATATAGTCATCCCAACAGATTCATAAAAAGCACTTGACAAAATTCAACATCCATTTATGATAAAAAGGAAACTTTCAACAAAGTGGGTATAATGGGAACCGTACATCAGCATAAAAAAAGACCATGTACAACAAGTCCTCAGCTAAAGCTGAGAACTTTTCCTCTAAAGTCAGGAACAAGACAAAGATGTCCACTTTCACTACTATTATTGAACATAGTACTGGAAGTGCCAATCAGAACAATTAGGCAAGAAAAAGAAATGAAAGACATCCAAATTGGAAAGAAAGAAGTAAAACTATCACTTTTTGCAGATGACATGATATGTATAGAAAAATCCTAAAGACTCAACCAAAAAAAAAATGTTAAAACTAATAAATATATTAGGTAAAATAGCAGGATATAAAATCAATACACAAATATCTGTTGTATTTTTATATACTAATAATCATCAGAAAGAGAAATTAAGAAAACAATCCCATTCACAATTACATGAAAAATAATATTTAGAATACATTTAAAGAGGTAAAAAATCTGTACATTGAAAACTATGAGACATTAATGAAAGAAATTGAAGAAAGCACAAATAAATGGAAAGATATTTCATGCTCATAGATCGGAAGAATTAATAGTTAAAGTGTCCAATCTACAGATTCAATGCAATCCCTATCAAAATTTCAATGGCATTTTTCCAGAGAAATAGGACATATACACTCCTAAAATGTGTATGGAACCACAAAAGACCCAGAATAGCCCAACAATCGTGAGAAAACTAAGCTGGATCACACTACCTTATTTCAAAAAATATTACAAATCTATAGTAATCAAAGCAATATTCTATTGATACAAAAAACAGACACATAGACCCAAGGAACAAAATAAATAGCCAGATATAAACCCATGCATATATGCCCAATTAATTTATGACAAAACAGACAGTATACTATGAGGACAGGACAGCTACATACCGAAGAATAAAACTAGACTAGTATTTGCATTTACACAAAAAATTAACTCAAAATGGATTAAAGACTTGAATATAAGACCTGAAACCATAAAACTCCTAGGAAAAAAAAATAGGTGGTAAGCATCTTGACATCAATTTTGGCAATGATTTTTTGGATCTGACTCCCAATGCAAAGGTAATAAAGCAAAAATAAACAAATGGGACTACAAGTCACTTAAAAGCCTCCGTACAGGAAATTAAACCATCAACAAAATGAAAAGGCTATCTACCGAATGGGAGAATATATTTGCAAATCATACATCTGATAAGGGGCAAATAGCCAAAATGTATTAGGAATTCATACAACTCAACAGCAAAATCATCATCATCTGATTAAGACTGGTTAGGGGTGCCTGGGTGGCTCAGTCAGTTAAGCATCCAACTCTTGGTTTCAGCTCAGGTCATGATCTCAGGATCATGAGATCAGTCCCAGGTCGGGCTCTGTGCTGCTTAAGATTCTCTCTCTCTTCCTCTCCCTCTGCCCCTCCATCCCCCCAACTCAAACACACACTCTCTCTCTAAAAAAACAAAACAAAACAAAACAAAGAAATGAACAAAAATGGTCAGAGGATCTAAATAGACATTTTTCCAAAGAAGGTATACAGATGAACACTAGGAAGATGAAAAAATGCTTAACATCACTAATCATCAGGGAAATGCAAATCAAAACCACAGTGAGATATCATCTCCCACTTGTTAGAATGGCTATCTTCAAAAACACAAGAAACAGCAAGTGTTGACAAGGATGTGGAGAAAAAGGAACCCTCTCACACTGCTGGTGGGAATGCAAACTGGTGCAGCCACTATGGAAATCAGTATGGGGGCTCCTCAAAAAATGAAAAATAAAACTACCATATGATCCAGCAATTTCATTTCTGGGTATCTATCCAAAGAAAATGGAACACTACAGTTGGTGCTTGAACAACACAGGTTTGAACTGTGTGTGTGCCCTTACACAGATTTTTTTTATAATACAGTATTGTAAATGTATTTTCTCTCTTTTATGATTTTCTTAATAATATTTCTTTTCTCTAGCTTAACTTATTATAAGAATACAATTCTACTTCTGAGACCAACATTGCACTGACTAGGATTTAAATAAAAATTTGAAGAAAAAGAAGACTACAGTGTATAATACTTATACAAAATATGTGTTAAACAACTGTGTTATCAGTAAGGCTTCTTGGGGAGGTGGTGGTTAAAAGTTATACATGGATTTTCAACTGTCCAGGGGGTGTTTGTTCAAGGATCAACTGTAATTTGAAAAGATATATGTACCCCATGTTCTTTGCAGCATTATTTAAAATAGCCAAGATATGAAAGTAACCTAAGTCTCCGTTGATGGATGAATGGATAACAAATTTGGAATTCCACACGATGGAATATCTATTCAGCCATAAAAGGAAAAAAATCTTGCCATTTTATAAAAACTTGAATGGACTTTGAGGGCATTATACTAAATGAAATAAGTCAGACAGAGGAAGACAAATACCGTATATTATCACTTATCTGTTAAAACTAAAAAAAACAAAAAAACAAAAGAAACAAAGAAACAAAAAAACCAAGCTCATAGATACAGAAAACAAATGTGTGGTTACTGAGGCAGGGGGTAAAATGGGCAAAAGGAATCAAAAAGTGCAAAATTCCAGCTATAAAATAAGTCATGGGGATGTAATGTGCAGCCTGGTCACTATAGTTAAAAATACTATATTGTATATTCAGAAGTTGCTAACAGAGTAAATCTTAAAAGTCCTTATCACAAGAAAATAATGGTAACTATATATGGTGGTAGATGGTGACTAGATTTATTGTGGTGATCACTGTGCAATGTACACAAATATCAAATCATTTGTGTGTATACCTGAAACTAATATGTTATATGTCAACTCTACTTCACTAAAAATACATACATTCATACATACATCTTAAAGGCAAATAAAAAAAAATCCATTTGGCTATCAAATAAACTAGATGTGGGCACCTGGGTGACTCAGTTGGTTAAGCGTCTGCCTTCGGCTTAGGTCATGATCCCAGAGTCCTGGGATGGAGTCCCACGTTGGGTTCCCTGCTCGGCGGGAAGCCTGTTTCTCCCTCTCCTTCTGCCCCTCCACCCCACTCATGTTCTCTGTCGCTCATTCTCTCTCAAATAAATAAATAAAATCTTAAAAAACAAAACAAAACAACAACAAAAAAACAAACAAACTAGATCCTAGGTCTTGTATATCAAAACCCAAGTGTTTCCCACTATGCCACACTGTCTTGCAGTGTCTCTGAGTACTATTTTTTTATGTCGCTGGTATAGAAGTTGTTAAAACAAAAGAAAGCCTCTGGAATTAGTATCAGGATATGTGCATCAAACTAGGTGATTAAAGAAAGCAAAGCCATATCCAGACATGTTTTCTTTATTTTGTATTTAAAATATCATATCCCTTATAAAAACAAAAAAAATAAAACCTACTTTTTTAGGTTATAAAAATAACACACAGTAATTTTAAAAAATAGAGAAAATGTAAATAAGAAAATAAAAATCACCTAGATGCTAAAACAAAATCATCTGTGAAAGTAAATGAACAGGAATAACTGTAATAATTTTAAAAGGGAAGAACAATGAGAACTGCTCATGTGGCGTGAGACAAAGTAAATAGATCAATGGAAAAGAAAAACAGAACATTAGATAGAGGCACAACCACATATCTATCTGGCAATTTGGTGTCTGAGAACAATGTCAATTCAAATCAATAGAGAAAGAAGAAAAAAAATTCAACAAATTTTGTTAGGACACTTGGCTATACATTTGGTGAAAAAAAAAATTCTATCTCACACCATAGCCCAAGTAAATTTCAGATGCAAAGACCTAAATGTTAAAATCAAAATTATAAATTATTAGAGAATTTTTTTGTAATGGAAATGGTGAAGGCCTTTAAAACAAAACACAAAAGATTTATAGATATGAACCCATAAAATTAATATCCCCTCTATTAAAAAGGCATTTTAAAAGTTCAGTGACAAATTATAATTGGATGAACATAAATAACAGTTAAGGAATTAATAACTACAATAAATACAGAGTTACACTGACTAGTAAGTAAAATACAAACAACCAATAATAGGTGGTTAGATATGGGTAGAATATTAATATATAATTCATGAAGAAATATAATAGTTTAATTAAACACATTAAAATTTGCTCAGATTTAAAATCAATTTAAGTTGGATAATATGTTCTGATGAACTTATGGGGAAACCAGTATTCTTATACAATGCTGTTGGAACATAAATCAGTGTGCTTATTTTCATGGCCATTTCCATTTCATGGAAATAATCTATTAAAGTGAGAAATATTTATTTTCCATGATCCTACACTTTCTCTATTCAGTATCTATTTCAGAAATATTTGCTTTATGAGGCAATTTTAAACACACAACAGAACACCTAGCTCATAAGGTACACTCAAAAATGTTGATTGTTTAGGGGGATTCATTTTACTTTTAGACACATGAGTGTGCAAAAAAATGAAAAATATTCTCTATTACTGAGCTAAGAAGCCTTCAGTTTTTATGAATGGAAAAAAAAAATACAGTCAACTTAAATTTAGCTGAAGTGTTCCAAAATAAATTCAGTTTATTTTTGGTGAACACTCAGTGGATTTATAGTTTTTTTCCTCTCTCTTCACCTTTCTTTCTCCCCATAGATGGAACTTATTCACCATCTGGGCATCAATTACCTGACCTGTAGTCATGAACATATAACACAAGCTTCTGTGAGATGTAGGATTCCTACAGGTGTTTGGTCATTGGCATCATTTATCCCAGCTGCATCCTATAGGACATAATTTCTGGACAATAGTGATGGTATCTCTACATGTCTATTCTCCCCTCCATTTTCCCCCATATAGTTGATGTGATACTACCATCCTACATGTGTCTTTACCTTAAGAAGTATTGTTACACTTGGAAACGAAATTAAAGTGGTACTCAGATAAAGGGAAAATGGTGTAGGAACTTAGGCCAGCTGGTCACTAGTTTGAGGAGGAAGGGCTCATTTTCCATCACTGGTCTTGTCTTTTTGCATCCTTATTTCTCCACAGTAGGAAAAATAAGACCCAGAAGGCAGGCCCAAGGTGTAATTTCAAGGAGAAGGGACAAGGAACAGACTATTTGGTCAGCTTCCCATCTATGCCTTATGATTATGGGGTAAATATGGTTTTTGAGGCCTACCTATTATTTAGCTTAGTTTCCCAGGATAGAAAACCAAATAGGAATTTGAGACCCAAGCCTCAGGTATGCAGAGTATGTGCTTTCATGGATTATTCTTGGTATGATGACTAAGACTCTGGAAATTTCCATCCTGACTATCTCTGCACAGGGACACACACACAAAAAAACAACAGGCTCTCATAGGCTCTATGCTGTGATTTGAGGACTCCTTGTTTAGTTAGATGTCGAAGCAAATCCCTGCTTTGGACTTCTGTTTCAGGTCTGGGGATAATAGGGGCTTGACTACATGATAGAAGAAGACTAAAGTCTTCTTTAGTTCTAAATACTGCACATCCAGATTTCATATAAAATGACATAAAGGTTACAGGAGAACACTTTAGGTAATCTGTCAAGTTCTGTGATTTAAATTTTATCAGTTTCTGGAGCAGTGATTCTTAGAGGTATAAATTCCTTTCCATGGAGATTCTACATTCTGCCTTGCATTGATGAGTAGAAACCTCACTATAAAGAGGCCAAACTACTTGATTTCCTGCAAAATTAAGTGTGGGTTAATTACAGTTCTTACTGACTATATGGCAGCCAATAAAGCTTTTATAAAAGTGACTTGTGAGACTTCTAGGGAAAATGGAAGAGTAGGAGGACCCTAAGCTCACCTTGTCCCATGGATACAACTAGATAACACCCACAACAGTGTAAATAACCCCCAAATGACCCAAAGACTGGCAGGACAGAATCTCCACAGCTAAATGTATAGAAGAGGCCACATTGAAAAGGGTAGGAAGGGTAGAGAGATGGCTGGGAGTTAAATGGACCAGTGGAACTGTCAACAGGAGGGACGGATGGCACAGGTATGGAGAAGGGAGAGAAACAGACTCTCACACCATAGAGTGCACATGGGGGACCCACATAGGAGAGACAAATCCCCATAATATTTGACTTTGGAAACCAAAGGGGATGAATCTCATGAGTTCTTACAGTCAGCGGAGCTTAACACCTAGAACTTTAAAAATCAGCAGGCTTGGCTCTGAGAGAGCTAGGAGGGCAAGAGAAAACTGAATCCTCATTCCCCTTAAAAATGCAACACAACAAACAGCCCTACAGAGATACAGCTTAGAAGCAATAGTTTTAAAAGTGCCTGGAGTATATGGGAGAGAGATTTGTTAACTAATCTTAGAGCATGCACTGAAAGGGCAGAGATATTGGGAGACCTCCATGAACAAGGAGTTGGCAGATGACATTTCCCTCCCCAGCATAAACACATGGACACCGGCAGGAACCAACACAGTGCCAACACTCACTACCTAACTTACTAATGGTGTGACCTGTCCCCATGTTCTCCTGTGGACCTGCCCCCTGCCCCCAGCCAAGTCTTTGCTCCAGGTACCCTCCCCCAGCAGTCCCACTAAAACTTGTTAACACTGCTGCCCCACCCCCATGTGGTTCTGCAGATTTGCCCCTTCCAACCTGGCCTGCCTGTGTCCCAGTAGCTGCAGGTCCCCTCCTGCAGTGGACCAGGTAAAACCTTGCTAACAGCACATGCCCTGCCCTATCAATAGGCTCTTGGCTGGAGCCTATCCAAAGCAGTGTCACAAACGTGGTAGTGAGCAAGCAGCCCTGACAGGGGCCAGCACCACTCCAAAGTGATCCCTGCCCCATGGAGAGGGAAAGATAACCACACGCCACCATCAGACTGAGGCTCCAGCAGTGGACTGGGGGCAAACAACTAGTCTGACTGCAGGCCCCACCCACCAACAAAAGCTTCTCAGGGCACAACACAGGGAAAGTGCCCTGCAGTTTGGTGTTACTACATCTCTGGCAAATGCCTGGTCTGACTCAACTCAAGCCCAATGTGGCCCTAAACTGGCCCATTAACGACGTGGGGACTAAGCCCTTCTCACAACATGCAAAGAGAGCCATTGCAGATGACTGGACTGAAGGCAAACACAGCTCAGCCACAATAGTAGGATGCACACAACACACATAGGAGATGCTCCAAAAGGGCCAGGTTGTAGTGAAAAGGGGACATTGCATTGCAGGACACTACAGGACCTCTTCTTCATAGGGCCACTACTTTCTAAAGCAGGAGGCATAGCTGATTTTCCTAAAACATAGAAACAGACACAGAGTGTTAGACAAAATAAAAAGACAGAGGCATGTGTTCCCAATGAAAGAACTGGACAAAATCACAGCAAGACACCTCAAGGAAAGGGAGATAAGCAATATGCCTGATAGAGAACTTAAAGTAATGATCATAAAGATACCCACTGGAATTGAGAAAAAAAGTAGAGGATCTCAGTGAGACCCTTAACAAAGAGATAGGAAACAAAAAAGAACCAGAGATGAAGAGCTCAATAACTGAAATTTAAAATACACTAGAGGGAATAAATAATAAGCTAGAGGAAGTGAAAGAGCAGTGGAAGATCATGACCTGGAGGCCAGAGTAATGGAAAGCAATTGATCTGAACAGGAGAGAGAAAGGTAATTAAAAAAAAAATGAAAATAGACTTAGGAAACTCAGCAACACCAGCCAGCATAATAACATTTACATTATACAGATACCAGTAGAAGAGACACAAAAGGGGACAGAAAATTTATTTGAATAAATTTGATAGCTGAAAACTTCCTAAATCTGGGGAAGGAAACAGAAATCCTAACCCAAGAGGTACAGAGAGCCCTCAACAAAATCAACCCAATGAAGTCCACAAGACACATAGTAACTAAAATGGCAAAAGGTAGTGAAGAGAGAATTTTAAAAGCAGCAAGAGAAAAGAAAACAGTTACATACAAGGGAAACTCCATAAGGCTATCAGTTGATTTTTGATGTAGTGTTCCATGATTCATTGTTTGTGTATAACACCCAGTAAACCATAAGAGACTTTTAACTATAGAGAACAAACTGAGGGTTGCTGGAGGACGGGTGGGTAGGGGATGGGCTAAATGGGTGATGGGCATTAAGAAGGGCACTTGGCTGTGATGTGCACTGGGTGTATATGTAAGTGATGAATCACAAAATTTTACTCCTGAAACCACTACATTATATGTTAACTAACTTGAATTTAAATTTTAAAAACTTAATGGAAATTTTGTTAAATAAATAAGTTTCCTGAAATATGAATTCACTGATGGACTTAACAATGGATTGGAGATGACATCAGAAAAAGATCAACAGAAACAGATTAATAAAAATTATCCAATCTAAAGAGCAGAGAGAAAACAGATTAGGGGAAAAATGAACAGAGCCTCAATGGAGTAATATTCAAAGTCCTAACATGCATGTAATTGAAATCTCTAAAGGAAAGGAAAGAACGAGTAATAAAAAAAATATTAGAAGAAAAAGAGATTTGCAAATTCCCTAATTTTGGTAAAAAAACACAAAATATTTAACAATGTTTCATACTGGAGACTATATTCAGTTGCTTCCTTATGAGAACTAAAAAGTGTATTTAAATGCTAACTTGTCAGATTAGACTTCTTTGATAAAAAGATGTTATTCTTCTTGTCAGATGAGGTTTGATTTGGGTAGCAGAAAAACAGGAAAGGTATGAGTGGTCTTTGAAGATACATGATTTGGTGCAATAAATAAAACTTAAGCCAGATGTCAGTAAACAATTAGAGGAACCTAATACCAAATTAGTAACAACAACACTGACAATAACAACAGCAAGCTAGTACTATAGAACCATAATGGCCTTTTAAGATACATCACAATTTACTAGCTTAAATTTCAAATTATTGTTAAAAACCATAGGAGATTGAAGTCAACTGGGAGAGTTTGATTTGTTTGTGAACCTCTATAATATCAACATAGACTCAGAATTTGAGAGATAGAAGGGACTTTTAAAGGTCATTGCAGTCAACAAAATCACTGAGGTTGTTGAGGCCAGTACAGGTCTTGGAGCCATAAATCCCAATTCTACTTTTCTGTTTTGTTGCCCTGAGAGAGTTGATTTTTTTTTTTCTCATTTAGAAAACAGATTTTTAAGAGCACTACCAGTATTTGGTGCCTTGTCCACAAAACTAACACCCATCCTTAGTGATTTTATCAAGGCCACATAATTAGTTGGGTATGGATCCACCCCCAGCTCATCTTAGACTCTACCATTCAGTGCTCTTCCTCTGCACATTCCACACTCTTAAAAGCTTCCTTTGGTACTTTGTTTTGTTTTGTTCTGTGGTGGGTTTTGTTTTGTTTTGTTTTGTCCTTAGGGTCTAGGAACATAGTGTATCCAGAAATCTCAAATGAGACCCGACTTCTTTTTTTTTTTTGGAATCCAGAAGTGGCTCCTCAAAGAAACTAGTACCCAACCTGAGACAACATTGTAACTATCATATTGATATAATTATGATATTGATCATAGTATCACCTCCAATTATCTGGAAAGACAATTGTAAGATCAACAGGAGACGTTAAATGAGAGTTACATCAAGGTATGGTGAAAAGAGCACTAGAGAACTTGTAACATTACTCCTTGCTAGTTGTGTGACACAGTCAGATCCCTTCATCTGAAGAATGTGGATATGAGTCCTTGGTTTTCTCATCTGAAGAATATGGGTATAAGTCCCTGGCCCATCTATTCTACAGAATTCTTGTGAAAGACAAATGAAATAATGCATGTAAAGGGGTTCTGGAGGTGATAAAGTGATGTTTAAATGTTATTTCATGTTATTTGTTTATGAAAGTTCTTTGAAAAGTTAACAGCACAAAGACCGATTATTATTGAAACTAAAATTGTTTACAGCGTGCTTCTTTCATGTGGGCATTCTCAGCATCTTTGGTTTATGTAATGATAAATCATAAATGTGGTACCAGATGTTCCTTGGCCCCTGAGTTCTGGGAAGCATGTCAGAAAATGTCAGGGGTGACCACTGAGAAGCTTTCAGAGTGACTTAGTTGAGCTCTTGGTATCTAAGACTCGCCGCAAAAAGGCTGATGGTTTTAACTGTTTAGGGCTTAATTTACAAGCCAATTGGTGTTTAATCCAATGTGCTTATTTGCAAAAGTCTCTATTAAAATACAAGACTTTCCAAATGAATATAAAAATCCCTAAATGATAATTACCTAAATTCATATCTACAAAAATAGCGTGGTTTTTAAGATTTGTTATATACTATCCTCTTTCTCTCTTGAAAAGTATGGTTGAATGTAGAACAAACTAACTTTCTTATTTGTTTGCAAAGTATAGATAAAGGTCACTGATATGAGGAATTCTTAATCTCAGGAAACAAACTGAGGGTTGCTGGAGTGGTGGGGGGGTGGGAGGGATGGGGTGGCTGGGTGATAGACATTGGGGAGGGTATGTGCTATGGTGAGTGCTGTGAATTGTGCAAGACTGTTGAATCACAGATCTGTACTTCTGAAACAATGCAATATATGTTAAGGAAAAAAAAAGAAGAAGATAGCAGGAGGGGAAGAATGAAGGGGAGTAAGTCGGAGGGGGAGACGAACCATTAGAGATGATGGACTCTGAAAAACAAACTGAGGGTTCTAGAGAGGAGGGGGGTAGGGGGATGGGTTAGCCTGGTGATGGGTATTAAAGAGGGCACGTTCTGCATGGAGCACTGGGTGTTATGCACAAACAATGAATCATGGAACACTACATCAAAAACTAATGATGTAATGTACGGTGATTAACATAACAATAAAAAAATTAAAAAAAAAGTATAGATAAAGGCCGATGCTACTGTATTTTCATAAGTGATCTAAGTTCCAAAGGAGAATCAAAGTAAAAGTTGAAAGTTAAGAACAGACATGTGACAACGTGTCCATTATTACTGAAAAATTAAGAGATTCCTTTCACTTTGTAGGAAAAACTCATCTCCTTCTGATCTCTAAATTGTCTCATGACAAAAAAAGCTAAATTCCAAATTGACACTGTCTTCAAGCTTTATTGGTTTTGAGTTATACATTCTCTCCATTTAGCCATCTCCAAATGAAATTCAAATCTGTCACCTTCCTTTACTGACTTACATAGAATAAGACATACATTTACTTTTCTCTCCATTAGGGGTGAAGGGTATTTGTGAGATGACTGGAAAAGGCATGAGCATAGTCTGAAGCCATGGCATAGATTTTCATGGTTATGTCACACAAGTTTGTTTATTAATTTGTCATATTTTCATAAAAATGTGATGAAATATATATATTTCCATCTACCCATAAGTGGAAGAAGAAAAGTATGCTAACCATGTAGTTGACTGCTCTCTCTGCATTGGGCAAACAGATGAGGAATGTGTCCCTATCAACCTACCTGGAGTCACAGACTCTTTCTCCAGAAAAAATGCACAAATATACACAATTTTTCATTCCACTGATGGAGCTACCAGATAGCAATTGACGTCAGAGTCAGAAACCCTAAAGAGCGAGGAAGGCAGTATCTTTTCTTCATTTTTTAAAAAGACCCATTATTTTCTCCTCTTACCCTGTACATGCTGTGTGCACGAAAGATCAATTTTGTATTAGTGTCTGACAGATGGGTGCTTGATCAAGACCAGTGGGTCTCAAATGCCATTCAAGGAGGATATCATTTTCCATATTCTTCAACATGTGAGAAAAAAAATGAGCACAACCAGAGGGTGTATGTTTGGTAGGGTAGAATTTTTATTCCTTCTCATCCTCTCCTTCTTTTTCCTTTGGGGAAGAACAGGATGTTCTTAAACAAAATAACACCTGAAGCTATTCCATAGGAAGTTGACCAATATTGGCTAAAAGGGATGGTTTTGATGTGTTTTATTTATTTTTTTCTACAGATGCTCGACTCTGAGGAATCTGAAAGACTTCAGGCCTCCTCCCTCAAAGCACAGTAAGGACCTAGCCTTGGAGCCAGAAGCAATGTTCAGAACCTTGGGGACCTGGTGAGGCTCACTTGGAGCCTGGGAAAGGTGAGCAGAGGAGAGGAAGCCCTGAGGAGTGTTTGGGGTGGTGAAGTGAGGAGTGAAGGGGAAGCAGTATCAGAGAGAGGGAGGATAGCCCAAATAAATTCTTTATGAGCTGATAACAACTTGAAAGGAATGGCAAGAAAAAAGTTGAACACCATTATACAAACTCTCTGTATATGTGATTATCATACAGTCAGAGAGTTTCCTTTTAGGTAATAAACTGAACTAGCACCATTCCAAACATTGCATTGTTGGTTAAGATGTTAGCAATTTATTTCTTAAGGAAGACCAGCCTTTGTTCAGTTAGAATGTATGCTTTCTTCACTGGGAAAGCCTTACTATTTAAAAAAAAAAAAATCAGCTGAATTAAATGGTGCAGATGGTTTGCAGACTTGTATCTGGACCTGGACCACATTTTGAGTAGCTATGAACTAGAAAACATCCAAAGTAGCTGAAATAAAAAAATACAGAACTTGACTGGTCCTATGTACTCGGGAACTGTGGTCTTTGGTATAGACATGGCCAAGGACAAGAACAACACCACACACAACAGGTCATGAAAATGGCACAGAAACAGCATCAAGAAATCCCAAACACAAAGATGGGAATCTGTTAAGGAGGTGGACCCCAAGTTTCTGAGGAACATGCACTTTGCCAAGAAGCACAACAAGAAGGGAGTGAAGAAGATGCCGGCCAACAATGCCAAGGCCACGAGTGCATGTGCTGAGGCTGTGCAGGCCCTCAACAAGCCCAACGAAGTCAAACTGAAGATCCCAAAGGGTGACAGCCACCAGTTCCATCAACTTGCCTACATCACTCACCCCAAGCTTGAGACACCTGCTCGTGCCACATTGCCAAGGGTCTCAGGTTCTGCTGACCAAAGGCCTAGGGAAAGGCTCACACCAAAGCCCAGGCTGCAGCTGCCACTCTGGCTCTGGTTCCCAAAGGTGCCCAGGCTCCTACGAGGGCTCCAGGGTAGAGGGCTCTGTTAGTCAATATGAGGACAGAAACATTACTGTGACCCCTGGGCTTCTGCTGCATGAGGCTAGTGTCCTCCTGTGCTAGTTGTACAAATAAACCTAAACCAGTAATGAATAAATAAGTAATAAATAAACAAATAAAGAAAAATAAAAATGGAGAGCTTGGGCCCTGAAATTGGATGAGTTGACTGAAATCCTATGAGTGCTCCTGGACAAGTTACTTAATTTCTCACTTCATTTGATCAGTGGGAATAATCACAGTGGCATCTGATTGGGCTGTGAACACCTAAAAGGAACAATTCCTTTGTGTGTTTTGGCAAGTAGTAAGCACTCAATAAATGTTAGCTGCAATATTATTTTTTCTTATTTATTCATGACATATGTATTAAATGTTATTTCTCTACATAACAACCTCACAGCTTAGGTTCTTTCTGCTGCTGAGATTCTAGACCAAGTGGACACATTGCAGGTGAGTCATTCTTAATACTTTTCCACAGCCTGCTGCATGAGTGCAGAGGAAAAACTAGCATGAATGAATAGTTCAAGTACAATGAAATGAAAATTTCCATCGTCTGTCGGCAGGAACCAGAGAGCACCAACTCCAACTGGCTAAAGGAATAGTAAATGTGTTGACTTACGTTACTGGAAGTACAGAGTAGGGTCAGCTTCAGTGCTAACTTCATCCTGGGTTCTGCATCCATTTTTCCTGGCAATACTTGAACTCAGCCTCTCTCAAAACATTGGTGTCACCTCTAGAGTGGTAGAGAGATAATAATATTTCAGATTTGACATTCTGCAGCCCACCAGGTCCAGAGAAAGAAAGCAGAAATTTTATCAGAAAAATAAGAATAAACTTTCCCAGAGTTCTTGATTTTAATGTTCCCAACTTGAGTCACATGCCCTTTTCCAAACTAATCACCAGCAGAGGAATCTGATTATTCTTAGGTCTGGGGACTTCATAGGAGGGATCCTAATGGAGAAAGCAGTGGTGTTTCCAATAGGTATCATAAGAAAAGGACAACAAAACCTTCCAGGAATTCCCCCCACCCTTTTTTTTTTTTCTTTTTCTTTTTCACCTTCCAGGAATTCCTAAAGGAAAAAAATAGCTGCACATAGCCATACTATATACTAAATGTCAGACCTTGAAAAGCATTTACAGATGATCTATTTAAATTCCTCAGCCTATAGAAAGGGAATTCAAGACAAAATAAAGTGAATTGTCTAAGGCTGCACAGCCAAAGGTGGCCCAGCCGTGACTCTAATTTAGGCATTATTATTCCAAGTCTATTGTGCTTTCAACACCAGCTTATTTTTCTGCCATCTTAACTAATAAAAACAAAAACAAAGCATGTAATTCTGATGGTTTGCCCATTGTTTAGGGATTCCAGCAGCTGGTGGGAACCATAACTTGGATTGAGGAGAAAGGTAAGTGCAGTTTATTTGTTATAACTTGTTTACAATAACTTTTAGTTTCTTTGGAGAATATAGATTATCTTTCAACAGTCCCATCTTGTGTAGTTATTTTGCCCCTTATCAATAAAATCTTAAAAGGACATCCAATGTTCTGAAAAAGAACCATGGTACCTGAACAGCAAAGCTGTATTAACTTGTGATGACTACTGTTTTGTGTCATAACCTCTTGTATCCTATTAAACCAGTTTTATCCTGGCTGGATTCTTTGAGTTTCATTGTGTAGAATTTTAAAAATATTAGGAAGAAGTTTCTCATTTTGAAGCTTTTGCTTAATGCATTATTTCATTGTATTTGGGATGGATCCCAAGGTAACTTTTATTCTAGTGATCAACCTCATAGGCTTTATGCTTAATTATTCTAAAAATAGCCACATACAGTTTAGTGGACTTTTTAAAATCCATTATCTCTGAAATAGCTTGGGGAAGGAAGCAATGTATGCGGGAAGACTTACTTGTATTGTTTCAGGCCAGCAACTGAATCTTTAATGTAAATCTTTAACATCAAATTCTTAGTGTAAAATATTGGTCACTGGGCCAGCAGACCAAGTGACTGGCCTGTGACCACCAGGCTTCTTCCATTCTGCAAAATATTTAAGTGGTATTTTAGTGTTACCATATAAAGACATATGGAAAACTTATAATATCTCTTGGATATGCAGTCCCATTGACCGTGTCTCAAATTCCACTAAGAAGGCTCTTGTTTTCATAGAAGAAAAATGCTAAAGTTTTAATAAAGTATTTAGCTTGTGCATATTTAAACCATAGAACTGAAAAATTCCTCTCTTACCCTTTTAGCTCTTTCCAATGAGTTTTGTACCATTTCTAAATATTTGATGAAGGCAATAAAGTGGATTAGCCCTTCACACTTCAGTGACTTGTGGATTTACTCCACTGGAATCATTTCTGTCCTAGGAATATCAAAATCAGTGACCTTTTATATGTCAATTTGTTTCTCCATCTGTCCCACAATGTAGATGTGAAGAATTGGATTGATGCTATTGAACCATGCTTTCCTCCTTTTAGATGCCAATGTGTTGATTCCTATATATTGAGCTTCTCTGGCAATTTTTCACATGTGCTGTTTCCCTTCACTCAAGTAAAGGTATCTCATTAGTGAAGATAAAGTCTAAGATTTGTGATTCATTCCTAGCTCTTCTTTTCAGTGCACATTTCTCATAGTATCTTCTAATATTCTGGTTCTTTTAGTAACTCACATGAAATTATGTATTTTTTTCTAGCTAGGTAATTAATTCAGGAACAGTGTTATATCTGGAAAAAAGAATATTATAGGAAAATGCGTTTTAATTTTCTGAATTGTCAGTTTTTTCATAAGGGGAGTTGGACCATGTAGCCTATCTTAACCATAGTCTATGAAATAAGGTTGTATATTTGTCAATAATCAAAGTAGAAATTAAAGGGAACAGATGTACTCTTAAAAATTTCTAAGACCATATCACTTATTTAAATTAAAGGGGTTTTGAACCAAGTAAGTTATCAATCCAAGGCTTTGTTAATAAATCCTGATTTTATGCAATTATTTTTGAGCCTTGTATTTTTGAGTATGTAGATGGGAAGAATGACTATCAGCCTTTCAGTCTGTTTTCTGCATATTGTCCTTCCTGAACTTAACTCTGATTGTGTTATGTAATATGGGTTACTTTTTGTCATATGCTTCAAAGACTAATGGCTATATACACTGTACACCTTGAACTTACACAGTATTATATGTCAATTATAGCTCAATGAACCTGGAAAGGAAGAAAGAGACTGATGGTTTACAGTTTGGATTTGGAAACCCTAGTTTTGAAAATTAGATATCTCTGGATCCCAGCTCTGGCTGTGCACTTCTTTTCTTTCTGTCTAGTACTTGGGTTTTAGTTTCTGATCTGGATCACTCCCTTAGCCTCCATACCTCATACCTAGTTCAAAGGTAACTTCCCTGATTATAACTCCTAATCATCGTGAGGCATTTCAGTTTATAAATGTCATCATGCAGACAGAAACTGTGTTTATCCATCTTGCTTTCCTCCCCTTGATGGTAAACCCCTTAATGCCTGAGTATGTCTTGCCTCAACAATGGAATCTATCTACTATAACCCAATGCAAATGTTGATCGAAATTTACCAGGGACACAAACTGGTGGTCCAGACATAAGACCGGCTCACCAGTGTGTTTTATTTGGCCAGAAGCATGTTTTAGAAAAAGCTGAATGTGTTCAGGCAGGACACGGACTCTCAGGTTTTGAGTATGAGTTCCTGCCACGCCAGTAATCTAAAATCACACCACGTTTACATAAATTGCTCATTCCTGATGGTATTTGAAATTGAGATTGTAAAGCCTGGCTTTTATCATCCACATATTTTATGTTAACCCTGTTCTATTTGTTTGTTTGGTTGCTTCATCAAGTTTTCTTTCTTTTTTTTTTTTTAATTTTTTTATTGTTATGTTAATCACCATATATTACATCATTAGTTTTTGGTGCAGTGTTCCATGATTCATTGTTTGTTCATAACACCCACTGCTCCATGCAGAACGTGCCCTCCTCAATACCCATCACCAGGCTAACCCATCCCCCTACCCCCCTCCCCTCTAGAACCCTCAGTTTGTTTTTCAGAGTCCATCATCTCTCATGGTTCGTCTCCCCCTCTGACATACTCCCCTTTTCTTCCTCTCCTGTTATCTTCTTCTTTTTCTTTTTTCTTAAAATATGTTGCGTTATTTGTTTCAGAAGTACAGATCTGTGATTCAACAGTCTTGCACAATTCACAGCGCTCACCATAGCACATTCCCTCCCCAATGTCTATCACCTAGCCACCCCATCCCTCCCACCCACAACCACTCCAGTAACACTCAGTTTCTTTCCTGAGATTAAGAATTCCTCATATCAGTGAGGTCATGTGATACATGTCTTTCTCTGATTGACTTATTTCACTCAGCATAACACCCTCCAGTTCCATCCACGTCGTTGCAAATGGCAAGATCTCATTCCTTTTGATGGCTGCATAATATTCCATTGTGTATATATACCACCTCTTCTTTATCCATTCATCTGTCGATGGACATCTTCGCTCTTTCTACAGTTTGACTATTGTGGACATTGCTGCTATAAACATTTTGGTGCACGTACCCCTTCGGGTCCCTACATTTGTATCTTTGGGGTAAATACCCAGTAGTGCAATTGCTGGATCGAACGGTAGCTCTAATTTCAACTGTTTGAGGAACCTCCATACTGTTTTCCAGAGGGGTTGCACCAGCTTGCATTCCCACCAACAGTGTAGGAGGGTTCCCCTTTCTCCACATCCCCGCCAACATCTGTCGTTCCCTGACTTGTTAATTTTAGCCATTCTGACGGGTGTGAGGTGGTATCTCATTGAGGTTTTGATTTGGATTTCCCTGATGCCAAGCATGTTGAGCACTTTTTCATGTGCCTGTTGGCCATTTGGATGTCTTCTTTAGAGAAATATCTGTTCATGTCTTCTGCCCATTTCTTGATTGGATTATTTGTTCTTTGGGTGTTGAGTTTGATAAATTCTTTATAGATTTTGGATACTAGCCCTTTATCTGATATGTCATTTGCAAATATTTTCTCCCATTCTGTTGGTTGTCTTTTGGTTTTGTGGACTGTTTCTTTTGCTGTGCAGAAGCTTTTTATCTTGATGAAATCCCAATAGTTCATTTTTGCCCTGGCTTCCTGTGCCTTTGGCGATGTTTCTAGGAAGAAGTTGCTGCGGCTAAGGTCGAAAAGGTTGCTACCTGTGTTCTCCTTTAGGATTTGGATGGACTCCTGTCTCAAATGGAGGTCTTTCAACCATTTGGAGTCTATTTTTGTGTGTGGTGTAAGGAAATGGTCCAGTTTCATTCTTCTGCATGTGGCTGTCCAATTTTCCCAACACCATTTGTTGAAGAGACTGTCTTTTTTCCATTGGACATTCTTTCCTGCTTTGTCAAAAATAAGTTGACCATAGAGTTGAGGGTCCATTTCTGGGCTCTCGATTCTGTTCCAGTGATCTATGTGTCTGTTTTTGTGCCAGTACCATACTGTCTTGATGAGGACAGCTTTGTAATAGAGTTGGAAGTCCGGAATTGTGATGCCGCCAGCTTTGCTTTTCTTTTTCAGTATTCCTCTGGCTATTCTGGGTCTCTTCTGGTTCCATACAAATTTTAGGATTATTTGTTCCATTTCTTTGAAAAAAGTGGATGGTATTTTGATGGGGATTGCATTGAATGTGTAGATTGCTCTAGGTAGCATTGACATCTTCACAATGTTGATTCTCCCAATCCATGAGCATGGAACGTTTTTCCATTTCTTTGTGTCTTCTTCAATTTCTTTCCTGAGTATTTTATAGTTTTCTGAGTACAGATCCTTTGCCTCTTTGGTTAGATTTATTCCTAGGTATCTAATGGTTTTGGGTGCAATTGTAAATGGGATAGACTCCTTGATTTGTCTCTCTTCTGTCTTGTTGTTGGTGTATAGGAATGCCACTGATTTCTGTGCATTGATTTTATAGCCTGCTACTTTACTGAATTCCTGTATGAGTTCTAGCAGTTTTGGGGTGGAGTCTTTTGGGTTTTCCACATACAGTATCATATCATCTGCAAAGAGTGAGAGTTTGACTTCCTCTTTGCCGATTTGGATGCCTTTGATTTCTTTTTGTTGTCTGATTGCTGTGGCTAGGACTTCTAATACTATGTTGAATAGCAGTGGTGAGAGTGGACATCCCTGCCCCGTTCCTGACCTTAGGGGAAAAGCTCTCAGCCTTTCCCCATTGAGAATGATATTCGCTGTAGGTTTTTCATAGATGGCTTTTATGATATTGAGGTATGTACCCTCTATCCCTATACTCTGAAGAGTTTTGGTCAAGAAAGGATGCTCTACTTTGTCAAATGCTTTTTCTGCATCTATTGAGAGGATCATGATTCTTGTTCTTTCTTTTGTTAATATATTGTATCACGTTGATTGATTTGCGGGTGTTGAACCAGCCTTGCAGCCCAGGAATAAATCCCACTTGGTCGTGGTGAATAATCCTTTTAATGTACTGTTGGATCCTATTGGCTAGTATTTTGGTGAGAATTTTTGCATCCATGTTCATCAAGGATATTGGTCTGTAATTCTCTTTTTTGATGGGGTCTTTGTCTGGTTTTGGGATCAAGGTAATGCTGGCCTCATAAAATGAGTTTGGAAGTTTCCCTTCCATTTCTATTTTTTGGAACAGTTTCAGGAGAATAGGTATTAATTCTTCTTGAAATGTCTGATAGAATTCCCCTGGGAAGCCATCTGGCCCTGGGCTTTTGTTTCTTGGGAGGTTTTTGATGACTGTTTCAATTTCCTTAGTGGTTATAGGTCTGTTCAGGTTTTCTATTTCTTCCTGGTTCAATTTTGGTAGTTGATACATCTCTAGGAATGCACCCATTTCTTCCAGGTTATCTAATTTGCTGGCATAGAGTTGCTCATAATATGTTCTTATAATTGTTTGTATTTCTTTGGTGTTGCTTGTGATCTCTCCTCTTTCATTCATGATTTTGTTGATTTGGGTCATTTCTCTTTTCTTTTGGATCAGTCTGGCCAGGGGTTTATCAATCTTGTTAATTCTTTCAAAGAACCAGCTCCTAGTTTCGTTGATCTGTTCTACTGTTCTTTTGGTTTCCAGTTCATTGATTTCTGCTCTGATCTTTATGATTTCTCTTCTCCTGCTGGGTTTAGGCTTTATTTGCTGTTCTTTCTCCAGCTCCTTTAGGTGTAGGGTTAGGTTGTGTATTTGAGACCTTTCTTGTTTCTTGAGAAAGGCTTGTATTGCTATATACTTTCCTCTCAGGACTGCCTTGCTGCATCCCAAAGATTTTGAACAGTTGTGTTTTCATTTTCATTGGTTTCCATGAATTTTTTTAATTCTTCTTTAATTTCCTGGTTGACCCATTCATTCTTTAGTAGGATGCTCTTTAGCCTCCATGTATTTGAGTTCTTTCCGACTTTCCTCTTGTGGTTGAGTTCTAGTTTCAAAGCATTGTGGTCTGAAAATATGCAGGGAATGATCCCAATCTTTTGGTACCAATTGAGACCTGATTTGTGACCTAGGATGTGATCAATTCTGGAGAATGTTCCATGGGCACTAGAGAAGAATGTGTATTCCGTTGCTTTGGGATGGAATGTTCTGAATATGTCTGTGAAGTCCATTTGGTCCAGTGTGTCATTTAAAGTCTTTATTTCCTTGTTGATCTTTTGCTTAGATGATCTGTCCATTTCAGTCAGGGGGATGTTAAAGTCCCCCACTATTATTGTATTGTTGTCAATGTGTTTCTTTGCTTTTGTTATTAATTGCCTTATATAATTGGCTGCTCCCATGTTCGGGGCATAGATATTTACAATTGTTAGATCTTCTTTTTGGATAGACCCTTTCAGTAGGATATAGTGTCCTTCCTCATCTCTTATTACAGTCTTTGTTTTAAAAATCTAGTTTGTCTGATATAAGGATTGCCACCCCAGCTTTCTTTTGGTGTCCATTAGCATGGTAAATGGTTTTCCACCCCCTCACTTTCAATCTGGGGGTGTCTTTGGGTGTAAAATGAGTCTCTTGCAGACAGCATATTGATGGGTCTTGTTTTTTAATCCAATCTGATAGCCTGTGTCTTTTGATTGGGGCATTTAGCCCATTTACATTCAGGGTAACTATTGAAAGGTATGAATTTAGTGCCATTGTATTACCTGTAAGGTGACTGTTAACTGTCTGTTGTCTGTGTTCGTTTCTGCTCTTTGCTGCTTTTAGGTTCTCTCTTTGTTTAGAGGACCCCTCTCAATATTTCTTGGAGGGCTGGTTTTGTGTTTGCAAATTCCTTTAGTTTTTGTTTGTTCTGGAAGCTTTTTATCTCTCCTTCTATTTTCAATGATAGCCTAGCTGGATATAGTATTCTTGGCTGCATATTTTTCTCATTTAGTGCTCTGAAGATATCTTGCCAGTCCTTTCTGGCCTGCCAGGTCTCTGTAGATAGGTCTGTTGCCAATCTAATGTTTCTACCATTGTAGGTTACATATCTCTTCTCCCGAGCTGCTTTCAGGATTTTCTCTTTGTCTCTGAGACTCGTAAGTTTTACTATTAGATGTCGGGGTGTTGACCTATTTTTATTGATTTTGAGAGGGGTTCTCTGTGCCTCCTGGATTTTAATGCCTGTTTCCTTCCTCACATTAGGGAAGTTCTCTGCTATAATTTGCTCCAATATACCTTCTGCCCCTCTCTCTCTCTCTTCTTCTTCTGGGATCCCAATTATTCTAATGTTGTTTCGTCTTATCGTATCACTTATCTCTCGAATTCTGCCCTCGTGATCCTGTAGTTGTTTCTCTCTCTTTTTCTCGGCCTCTTTATTTTCCATCATTTGGTCTTCTATATCGCTGATTCTCTCTTCTGCCTCATTTATCCTAGCATTTAATGCCCCCATTTTTGATTGCACCTCATCAATAGCCTTTTTGATTTCGATTTGGTTAGATTTTAGTTCTTTTATTTCTCCAGAAAGGGTTTCTCTAATAACTTCCACCCTTTTTTCAAGCCCAGCTAGTATCTTTAAAGTCATGATTCTGAACTCTAGGTCCGACATCGTACTAATGTCCGTATTGAGTAGGTCCCTGGCTGACGGTACTACCTCTTGTCCTTTTTGCTGAGGTGATTTTTTTCGTCTTGTCATTTTGTCCAGAGGAGAATAGATGAATGAGAGAACAAAATGCTAACAGGTTTACAACGTCCCCAGCAAATATACTGTATACAAATCAGAAAAGACCTGAAACCAGGGGAAAAGAAAGGGAAAGAAAGGAAAAAGAAAGAGAAAGAGAAAAAAAAAAAGAAAAAAAAGATAAAAACAAAAACAAAACAATTCAAAAAAGGCAGAATATGATCAAATATGATCAGGCTAGTGCATAGATCAGTGCCACACACTAGATTTTGGGCGTATTTTGGTCTGTTAGAAAAAAGTGCCTCCTAAAATTTTAAAGGAAGAAAGACATATAGGTACAACATAAGGGTTGATACAATGAAGGGATGGAAGATGACTGTAAAGATGAAAATTATAAAAGATTTTATAAAAGGACTTGGTAAGATAAGTTGTTTGAAAAAAGAAAGAAGATTTAAGGAAAATAAAAAGGAAAAAGGGAGAGAATGTGATCAGGCAGGAGACTAGGACAAAGCCATACACTAGTGGTTTAGGGTATATTTTGATCTGTTAGAAGAAACTGTACCTCAAAATTTTAAAGAGAGAACAACTTATATATATATGCCAAAAACAAGGGTAACTACTATGAAGGGATAAAATATGACTCTAAAAATGAAAAAAAAATAAAAAAATTTTTTTTTTTAAAAAAAGGGATTTATAAGATGTTGGTTGAAAAAGGAAAAAAGAAAAATAAAAAAAGTCAACAAAAATTAACTTTGATGAAATAATGAATCATGGTTAAAAAAAAAAAAAAAAAGAAGCCATGAATCTATGTGCAGTATTCCCCTAGCGCTGGAGTTCTCTTATTCTCCTTGATCGATCAACTTGGTCTTGGCTTCCTGGCTGTTTGTGCTGATCTTCTGGGGGAGGGGCCTGTTGCTGTGGTTTCCAAATGTCTTTGCCGGAGGCGGAATTGCCCCGCCCTTGTCGGTCCGGGCTAAGGAAGCTGCTCCGGTTTGCTCTCAGGAGCTTTTGTTCCCTGCAAGCTCTTGGTACAGCTTTGGAGGACCAGGGCGAAAATGGCGGCCTCCCAGTCTCCGCCCGGAGGAGTCGAGAACTCGGGGCCCCACTCCTCAGTGCGCCCCCAGAGAAAAGCAGTCACTTCCGTGTCCCCGGTCTCTGGCCGCACTCCGTGCTCACCCGGCCTGTGACCGAGCGTTGCTCTCTCTGGCACCCGACCCCGCTCGGAGTCTCCAAACCCAGCAGATCCCTGCAGTGCGTTCCCGCACCGCTCCTCCCCAGGAAGGAAGGGGAGTCTCCCCGGATCTGCTGCTTGTTGGGTCCCTGCTGGGGGAGCCGTGCCCCGACTGGGCCGCGGATCACAGTTTATGGCAACCCCGAGCTGAGAGCCCGCGACTCTGCTCCGTCTCTGCAGCCGGCTTCCCTGCTTTGATACCTGGGAGCTCTGGTGCACTCAGGCACCCCCGGTCTCTCTGTGACCCCAAGGGTCCTGAGACCACACTGTCCCGGGAGGATTCCACCCCCCGCTTAGCCACTGCAGCGACGTCCCTCCGCCGAGCCAACTTCTAAAAGGTCCGATTTTGTGCTCCGCGGCTCTATCACTTGCCAGAAGCGGCCGGCGGAGGCCCCTCCCCCGCCGTCTATCCTCCCGAATATCGCCTCGGATTCACTTCTCCGCACGCCCTACCTTCCAGTAAGTGGTCGCTTCTCTGTTCAGAGAGTTGTTGCTACTCTCCTGTTCGATCTCCTGTTGAGTTCGTAGGTGTTCAGAATGGTTTGATCCCTATTCAGCCGAATTCCTGAGACCAGACAAAATCTAGGTCTCCTACTCCTCTGCCATCTTGCTCCGCCCTCAGTTTTCTTTCTTTTTTTAAAGAAAACTCATCCTTCCATTATCTCTAACCTAAAGCTTTCCTGATACTATGATATCATTACTGCTTCCATATTCAACATGACATTATTTTATTCTTGGTGATATATAAAGGCAAACATCAGTGGCTGGATATAACGACTTCTGTTTCATCTTGTGTATATAAGCAGCTCTAACACTAAAGATTGTGAGCATGGTGAGTTACTGTCTGCAACTCCAGTGAATATGCTTCTGGGTCAATTTAGGGTGACAGAGTAGTCCTGTATGGCATAAATGTTCTTCCCATCCTTTAAAGAACAATGTGAAATTTACTCTTTGCTCTTTGATTATTTTGATGTATGTATTAGAGTTGGGTTTGGTTGCAAGTGATTTAAAAACAACAACAACAATAATAACAGTACTTTAAACTGGACACCTGTTTATTTTACTCTCACTTTAGGATCTGACAAGGTGGTCCAGGACTAGAATAGGAACCACAGGAGCTCAGGCTCTTTGCTGCTCCTTTCACTATCCTTAGTATTCTTCTGCCTTATGATTCATGAGGCTGCTTTAGCTCCAGCCATTGTGTTCACATTCCAGCCAAAAAGAAGGAAATTAGAATAAGAAAGGGCATACCCCACCCTTATGGACTCACAACAGAAATTTTACACATATCTCCATGTATTTCCCCATTGTCCAGAGTGCTATCACCTGGCCATAAGTAGCTATAAGAGAAGTTGGGAAAAAAATACACATGCCCAAATATACTCAACATGTCTGAAGTCAAAGCTGAAAAATCCTAGTTTCTAGATGTATTATTTATTTTAATAATATCTATGTTTAGATATTTTTTAAATGCTAAAATATTTTACATTGAGTGCTTATGGTCATTTTAGTTTACTGAAATAATTTAATCTGTGATGGGTTTACCTGTTGAATTTCTCCATGAGTAAAGAATTTAAGTGCAGCAAATAAGCAACTTAGAGAAAAAGAGAAACACATGGGCTTAACTTAGGGAATGTAACTAGGTGTCACAATTCACTAGACATCCCGGGACCACATCAAGAAAGTTTTCAGTGAGTAAAACAAAGTGGGGTAAAGAAACAGGGTTGAGCCACCTGCAGAGCAAGGAGGTGGCTAAATGGTTATGGACCATCATCAAGGAGCTGGTCAAGAAACCTAAAGGAAGGGCATTTCTGCTGGAAGATTTAAATTGGTAACCCAACTCTGAGGCTAAAGAAAAAGCAGGCAGATGGTGAAAGCAGAGGGTATTCCCATAAAACCTCAGCATGGTTTCTAGGAACCGCTGCTGTGGAGCCTTTTTAAATGCTTGCCAAAAAAAGAGATGACCTCGTTCAGTTGCTTGGGGCCTGCAGGCCTATGGGATGTTAGCTTTGGCAACAAAGGACACCACCTACAGAGTTTCCACTTCCCTGCATCAGCAGAGGAACTGCAGCCTGTGGCCATATGCATCTAACAAGAATCTGCAAGACTCCCCTCTAGCTGGAGACTTAGAAACTTCTGCAGAAAGCACTCAATTGTCCTTTCACATGAGGTCAAGGAGAGAACTGTGACCTTTAGCCCTTGATGCCTCCCCAGCAGCCCTGGCATCTCTTTAGTGATACAAGTCATAGCTTTTACCCAATGTGCAGCAATGCAGCCCAAGTTTTGGGCTTTACCTAGGGGCCACTGGACCAGTATCTTCTCCCTCAGAAGTTTAGTCGTTATCTATCTGAGGCATTATGGAATAAAGAGAACACAGAAGGGGCTCCTGAGTACTCAGGAAAAAAGGAAAGGGGCACTCAAAATTCACCAGTGAAATGGACTGAGGCTACAAGCCCACATTCCCAAAAGATGAATGGGAAAAAAAGATGAAGGGTTGGATGACATCAGGACAACCCACAAAACCCTAAAGCATCTATCTCTCTCTCTAAAACAGAAATGAGAGACTGAATATACAAACAGATAATGGCCAGACCACATATAAAAATTGAGCTCTGACCCACAACCAGCAGCAACCTACCCAGGAGACCAATGTCTTATGTACAGTATAGACATACCTCAAATATACTGCAGGTTTGGTGTCATATCACCACATTAAAGCAAATACGGCAGTAAAGTGAGTCAAATTAATTTTTTCGTTTCCCAGTGTTTATATAAGTTATGTTTACACAATACTGTGGTCTATTAAGTGAGCAATAATATTGTGTCTAAAAATTATATGCATACCTTACTTAAAAATACTTTATTGCAAAAAAAAATCATCTGAGCTTTCAGTGAGCCTCATCTTTTTGCTGGTGGGGGGTCCTGCCTTCATGTTGTTGGCTGCTGACTGATCAGGGTGGTGGCTGCTGAAGGGGGGCCAGCTAAGACAACAACAAAATTTGCCATATTGATTAACTCTTCCTTTCATGAGCAATTTTTCTGTAGCATGTGTTGTTGCTTGATAACATTCTGCCCACAATAGAACTTCTTTTAAAATTGGAGTTCATCCTCTCAAACCTGCCTCAGCTTTATCAACTAAGTTATGTCATATTCTAAATCCTCTGTTGTCATTTAAACAGTCTTCATGGTATCTTCCCCAGGAGTAGTTGCCATCCCAGGAAAACGCTTTTTTGCTCATCTGTAGGAAACAACTCCTCATCTGTTCAAGTTTTATCATGAGATGGCAGCAGTTCAGTCACATCTTTAAGCTCTGTTTCTAATTCTATTTCTCTTGCTATTTCTACTACATCTGGAGTTATTTCTTCTATGGAAGTCTTAAACCCCTCAAAGTCACTCATGAGACTGGGAACCAACTTCTTCCAAACTCCTGCTCGTGTGGGTATTTTGACCTTTTCCCATGAGTTGCCAATGTTCTGAATGTCATCTAGCATGGTGAAGTCTTTCCAGAAGGTTTTCAATTTACTTTGTCCAGATCCACCAGAGGAATCACAATCCATGGCAGCTATAGCCTTACAAGATGTATTTCTTCAATAATAAGACTTGAAACTTGAAATGACTCCTTGATCCATTAACCACAGAATGGATGTTGTGTTGGCAGGCATGAAAACAACATTAATCTCATTGTACATCTCCATCAAAGCTCTTGGGTGAGCAGGTGCATTGTCAATGGGCAGTAATATTTTGAAAAGAATCTTTTTTTTTTCCTGAGCAGTAAGTCTCAACAGTGGGTTTAAAATATTCAGTAAACCATGATGTAAATAGATGTGCTGTCATCTAGGTTTTGTTGTTCCATTTATAGAGCACAAGCAGAATAGATTTAGCATAATTCTTAAGGGCCCTTGGACTTTTGTTGTGGTAAATGAGCATTGGCTTCAACTTTAAAGTCACCAGGTTCATTAGCCCCTAATTAAGAGTCAGCTTGTCCTTTGAAGCTTTGAAGATAGGCACTGACTTCCCTCTAGCTATGTAAGTTTTAGATGACATCTTCCAATAGAAGGCTGCTTGGGGTACCTTGAAAATTTGTTGTTTAGTGCAGCCACCTTCATTAATTACCTTAGCTAGATTGTCTGGATAATTCGCTGAAACTTCTACATCAGCATTTACATCACCTTAAACTTTGATGTTTTGAAGATGGCTTCTTGCCTTAAACCTCATGAACCAACCTGTGGTAGCTTCAGACTTCTCTCTGCAGCTTCCTCACCTCTCTCAGCCATCATAGAATTGGGAAGAGTTAGGGACTTGCTCTGGAATAGGCTTTGGCATAAAGTTATATTGTGCCTGCTTTGATCTTCTATCTGGACCACTAAAACTTTCTCTATATCAGTAATAGGGCTGTGTTGCTTTCTTATTATTCATGTTTTCCCTGGAGTAGCACTTTTAATTTCCTTGAAGAACTTTACCTTTGCATTCACAGCTTGGTTGTTTCAGGCTAGAGGCCTAGATTTTGACCTCTCTCTGCTTTCTACATGTCTTCCTCACTAAGCTTTATCACTTATAGCTTTTGATTTAAAGTGAGGGATGTGTGACTCTTCCTTTCACTTGAACACTTAGGGACCACTATAGTGCTATTAGTTGTCCTAAGTTCAATTTTATTATGTCTCAGGAAATAGGGAAAGAGACAAGAACAGCAGCTGGTGGAGCAGGCAGACCAACACATTTATAGGTTAAATTTTATCTTATATGGATGTGGTCTTTGGTGCCCCCAAATAATTACAAATAGTAACATCAAAGATCATGGATTACAGATCATCATAACAAATACAATAATAATGAAAGAGTTTGAAATATTGTGAGAATTAACAAAATGTGACACAGAGACATAAAGTGAACACATGCTGTTGAAGAATGGTGCCCAAAGATTTACTCGATGCACGGCTGCTACATACCTTTAATTTGTAAAAAATTGAATACCTGCCAAGTGCAATAAAATGAGGTCTGCCTGTAACTAGTCCAGGAAACCAGCCTCCTGTAAGTCAAACTTGCAGGAAGCTTGATTGCTATCTTTTTTCTTTTTAAGATTATTTACTTAATTATTTGAGAGAAAGAGAGAAAGCACAAGCAGGGGAAGCTGCAGAGGGAGAGGGAGAAGCAGGCTCCCCAATGAGTGGGGAACCCAATGCAGGGCTCGATCCCAGGACGCTGAGATCATAACCTGAGCAGATGGCGGACACTTAATTGACTGAGCCACCCAGGCACCCCCCTTCATTGCTATCTTGAGTAACAATCCAAAGAACAAAACAATGACTTTAACAATCCGTGTTAAATGGTCAGGACCTAATTAACAATAACGTCTCTAATTTTTGTCCCCATCTCCAACTTAGGACTAACAAAAGTAAACCAAATATGCACTCCTAACAGATCACATAGGATGTCCTACTTTGTTAGCCTGTCTACTGAATTCCTTATGCCAACAGCCTCCAAAGAGGGCACACCTGCTAGCTTCCCTTTATTCCACTATAAAGTTGCCCCCCAATAAAATAAAATAAAATAAAATAATAAAATAAGATAAAGCTGTCCCCCTTCTTTGCCTACCTTTGAATCTCTCTCTGACTGACTTCCTTATTATAGCAACTTCAGAATAAATGGCCTTTTCTTGTTCTTATTTGGTTGGTCTTTGTTTATTTTCACAGAAACTATTGTTAAATAATAAAAATTCAACCAACTACATTTTAAAGTTCTGACTTTATTAATCAATGCATGAATCAGACAGCATCCCATCTAGCAAACAAGTAAAGGGGAGCTCCAAAAGCTACAGGGAAGAAAAAATTGTTAAAGGGAGAGAGGGAGTGAAAGAAATGGAAATTATTAGCAAAGAATCCATTGTTTGGGCAAGGGCATCCTCCCAAGGGAAATTAAAGGGATCTATCAGTAAATTTCCTGTATTGACCAGGAAATTCCTATGTTGACTGGTTAAAGGTCCATTTCTGGGGGATTGTAACTGCAATTAAATTAGGTATTAAGTCTTGGTTTACTGACTGGCCTTAACCTAAATGACACCATTTTGCGTTTGTGGTTTTCTTTTTAACAATTTCCCCCTTTTGATCAGACTCTCAGCTTAACTGAGAGATGTGATCAGAATTCAAGGCGTTAGAGCACTCTCAGGTACAGTAGTTTTGCAGCTCTTGTTGTTCCTTTGTGTGGTATTCACAGATCATGAAATTTTTTCTTAATCTCTGTGATAATCACAGGTTATGACTTCAGGTGCACATAGTTTGAGTTTTTTTTTTTCTTTGATGTTCTGGTGTAAGAAAGATCATTTACTTGGTGGCTAGTGGCAGCAAGATGCATTTAAAGCTTTTGAGAGGCTATAATACACCAGGGGGATTATCATGGTTCCTATAAATAGGATAATTCCTAATGTTTGGAATGCACTTTGAAGCCATGATCCCCAACACCCAAACCAATCAAATCAAATAAGTCAAGAAAGACCCTGCTGAAGGAGTCACTATTTTTTAAGAGGGGGGAGGCATAGAGGGAAAGGGAGAGAGAGGGTAGAGGAGCAGAAGGAGAGGAAGAGGGAGGAGGAAAGAATGAAACACATTGAAACACATGAAACACATGAAAAGATGCTCAACATCATGAATCATCGGGAATACAAATCAAAAGCACAAAGAGCTATTACCTCACACCTGTCAGAATGGCTAAAGTCAACAAGAAACAAGTGTTGGTAAAGATGTGCTGGTGCAGTCACTCTGGAAAACAGTATGGAGGTTCCTCAGAAAGTTAAAAATAGAGCTACCCTACAACCCAGAGCTACCCTACAAGCCCAATGCAGAGCTCATCTCACAACCCTAAGATCATGACCTGAGCCGAAACTAAGAGTCAAACACCTAACCCAGGCACCATGGGAGAGAACCTTAAGCAGGCTCTATACCCATACCCAGTGTGTGCCAGATGTGGGGCTTGATTTCATGACCCTGGGATCATGACCTGAGCCAAAATCAAGAGTCTGATGCTTAACTGGCTGAGCCACCCAGGCGCCCCAAGGAGTCATCTTTTTAAGCCAAGTGGCTTGCTTGATGATCTTATGTAATTGAGTTTTAACTTGCCCAGAAGTGTTAATCCAAGTACATCAGGTGGTGTTGGCCACAGCAGACACATCTTTGCTCAACTAAAAGATAATCAAGGACTATTTTATTATCAAGAACAATTTTGGCCAGAGTGTCTAAGGATCTTTGTTGGGCAGCTATTGCTCTGGCAGCAGATTCTGCAATAATTTCAAGAATTAAGGAAAAGGTCCCGATCAAAGCATCATTTACATTTATTCCTAACCAGGGAAATAGGAGCTTACCAAAAGGAGTGAATCCCAAATCATGAAAGCGTCCTGTTTGGTCCTTTTTAACTCAATGATGTAAATTTAGGGGACCAATGAAATGTCTTTTTTTTTCATTTTAAGTAGGCACCACACCCAATGTGGAGCCCAAATGGGGCTTGAATTCACAACCCTGAGGTCAAGACCTGAGCTGAAATCAAGAGGAGGTTGCTTAACCAACTGAGCCACCCAGGTGCCCCAAGATGTCTTATTTTCTTATGAAAAGTTGAAGGCACAATTAGATTTTTCTCCTAGGCTGAAATAAAAATTTATTCTAAATTCCAGAGGTTATCCTCCTTAGCCTGGGAGATACAGATGAGGTTATTATCTTTCCAGGCCAATGCCAGAGCAAAAGGAAAAGGAGAAAGGTTTCATGTTTAGTTAATGTATGAAGTCTTGATCCATCATCTTGGGTGGAAGCAGTCTACTTTGACATAAGCTGCTTCTTTTTGCATCAGTTTGATTCAGTGGTCTCCAGCATCTATACAGGACCAGGTGTCAGACTGAGATTTCCTAAGCTGTGTGATGTGTACCCAAGGCTCAATGCCTTCTAGTTTTGCGGCAGTATTAGTCATTAGGACTACTTGGTAAGATTCCTTTCAACTGAGCTCAAGGGCTGTTGTCCTCTGATGACATTCCCACAATACCCAGTCATAGACTCTACACTGTGACCACCAGAATGCTTTGAATTGGGATCTTGAGAGACTTCTTTAACCTGTTGATGACAGACTTGAGCATAAGACAACAGAGACTTATAGGAGCTGGTTAGACCAGCACCAGACAAGGGACCAGCAGAAGGCTATATACTGATAGAATTCCAAAAATCTGCAAGGTTTTTGGTAAAACTCATGAGTTTGCCCAGTGAAATGGGTGCCCTGTTCACCAGACATTATAGAAGGTATACCCCAAGTGGGAAACACATTTTTTAACATTTTTTCCCATTGTGAAAGCACTATCCTTGTGGCAGGAAAAGGCTTTAACCCATCAAGAAAACATATGAAAAATAACAAAAATACATTGATAACCTTTCTTTCTAGATATGTCTCCTAAGGCAAGGGAAACAAAAGCAAAAATAAACTATTGGACTTCATTAAAACAAGAAGCTTCTGCACAACAAAGGAAACAATCAACAAAACTAAAAGGCAACCTATGGAATGGGAGAAGATATTTGCAAATAACATATCTGAAAAAGAGTTAGTATCCAAAATGTATAAAGAACTTCTAAAACTCAACATCCCCAAAATGAATAATCCAGTTTAAAAATGGGCAGAACACATGAATAGACATTTTTCCAAAGAAGACTTACAGAAGGTTAACAGACACATGAAAAGATGCTCAACATCACGAATCATCAGGGCAATACAAATCAAAAGCACAAAGAGCTATCACCTCACACCTGTCTGAATGGCTAAAGTCAACAAGAAACAACAAGTGTTGGTAAAGATGTGCTGGTGCAGTCACTCTGGAAAACAGTATGGAGGTTCCTCAGAAAGTTAAAAATAGAGCTACCCTACAACCCAGCAATTGCTCCACTGGGTATTTACCCAAAGAATACAAAAGTGCTAATTCAAAAGAATACATGCACCCCAATGTTTATAGCAACATTATCTACAATACCAAATAATGGAAACAGCCCACATGTTCCTTATCCATTCATCAGTTGATGGACACGTGGGCTGTTTCCATTATATATAATGGAATATTGTCAGCCATAAAGGAATGAAATCTTGCCATTTGCAATGGCATGGATGGAACTAAAGAGTATTATACTAAGTGAAATAAGTCAGTCAGAGAAAGACAGAAACTGTATGATTTCACTCATATGTGGAATTTAAGAAACAAAACAAACAAGCAAAGGGGAAAAAAAGAGAGAGAGACAAACCAAGAAACAGACTTTCTTTTTCTTTAAAGATTTTATTTATTTATTTCACAGAGAGAGAGCGCACAAGCAGGAGGAGCTGCAGAAGGAGATGGAGAAGCAGGCTCCCTTCTGATCAGGAAGCCCGACGTGGGGCTCCATCCCAGGAACCCCATCCCAGGATCCTGGGATCATGACCTGAGCCAAAGGCAGATGATTAACCGACTGAGCCATCCAGGCACCCCAAGAAACAGACTTGTAACTATAGAGTACAAACTGATGGTTACCAGGCAGGAGGGGTGTGGGGGGATGGGTTAAACAGGTGATGGAGATTAAGGACTGCACTTGTGATGAGCACCAGTGATGTATGGAAGTGCTGAATCACTATATTGTACACCTGAAACTAATATCACACTGTGTTAACTGGAATTTGAATAAAAACTTAAACTTAAAAAAATATATTGATAACTCATGCTAACTGGGAATTGAATGAAGCCCAGCTGCAGGAGTGCAAAGGGTCCAGAGGAAAAATTTCTGAAGCCTCTGGGGACAAAAACAATTTTTCCAGGATTATGGAACTGACAATCTAGATATTGATTGTATACTATTTTTGCAATTTTGTGGAAGTCTCCCCACCAATGTTATTTATAATCTGAGTCATCTTAAATGTACCATGGTGGGTCAAGGAAGGTAAAGATTTAAAAATGGGACTTGCCAGGGAGCTGGGAAGAACCAAGTAGCCTTCTTGGGCTTCCTATAGCCAGGACTATTCATTAAATTTTCAACCATTATTTGCTCATATTAATTTCTCTGATTTTCTCTGATTCAGGAGCAGACTGTTGCCATGATACAAGGACATCAGGATGGCAAAATCCTGGCAATGAAGGGCCATTTTTTGTAGAATCAGTATAGACTTTATCCACATGTGCCACAATCTTACAATACAACATAAAGAAAACATAGTATTACTTCTTATTTGATAATGCTTTCCATATAATGAACATACCAAATAAGCCTAATTAGTTTAACAAATTCTTTGGAACATTCCAGGTCAAAAAGATATTAGCAGACGATAAATCACCCCTTCCAACCACCAAAAAAAAAAAAAAAGAAGAAAAGAAAAACCTATGTCTTTTTAACAGAGAGAACATCAAATTCTAATTTTGCACTGGCTTACTTTTGATATTAAAACTTAATTCATTTCAATCTTAGTCAGTCCTGACCACACATAAAATTCCTTTCCAAAGATTCCTTTTTCACAAACCTACAACTTTCCTTCTCTTTCTTTCCTCCTTCCTTTTCCTCCCTTCCTTCCTTCCTTTTTCTTTTTCTTCTTTTTCTTTCTTTCTTCCTTTCTTTCCTTCCTTCCTTCCTTCCTTCCTTCCTTCCTTCCTTCCTTCCTTCCTTTCTCTTTCTCTTTCTTTCTTTCTTTCTTTCTTTCTTTCTTTCTTTCTTTCTTTCTTTCTTTCTTTCTTTCTTCTTTCTTTCTTTTCTTCTTTTTTCTTTCTTTCCTTCTTCTTTCAGATTTTATCCTAACTTCTTTCCCTTCTTTAAATAACTGACCTCACTTTAGGACAAAATTACTTTCTTTTCCCTCAAAAAATGTATTTCAATTTCTCACACTATTTCTTACCAAAACACACATCTTACATCCCTTGCATACAGAGTTGTTTCCCTTATTATTTCCAGTAGTTTTAATTACAGAATTTACTAGAATTCTTAACTCTTAGAAACCTTAATTTCTTGTGAAAAATAATAAGTAAGCAATTCTGAACTGTCTATTACACCAGCACTCTTTAGCTTCGCAAAATTTATGGACATTTTCCATAAGTTCTAAAAACTGTAAAGTGCAATCTTTTAATAAAGCACAAAACATGTTTACTAACAGAGGCAAATTTATCTTCAGTTTTCTATAATAAGAAAGGCAAAAGTAGATAAACCCATGTTCGTAATTAATGTTTCAGTATTTTATCTTATTTGGAAATGATCCTGATATTGAATGAATTTAACTTAATTTATCATTTAACCTAACTCAGCAAAACTGTAAGGTTTTCGGTTACCAAATAGATTTGGGAGACAATTTAAAATTTACCTAAAATTTTTAATTTTATTTACACCTATTTAATTTACTTGTTCTTAATAATTAGGTTTAGGTTTCCCAATAAAAACTTTATGAAACATCAAAGTTAGTCATTCTCCCAAGCTTTTTAAAAAAGAAAAAAAAAACAGTTTGTAACAGAGATCAAATGAACTTATTTGACTTTAGTAAACCTAGGTGGGATAAAAGTTTAAATTTTAATGCTGATAACTCTAAAGACATGTCTATTTAAATTAAACCAACAACCAAATATTTTCCCAGATCACCTGAACTTGAAAAACATTTGAGTTAGTTTCTATCTTTTTAGAGTTTTAGAATGCTCACTCCTTACAAGTGCTTGTCTTTAAACCAACTGAATAAAGCTCGTTTACAAATTAATTTTAGCAATATGATCCAGAGGTAGAACAATATCTTGCATTGATAACATACACCTAAACACACAGATATGAAGACCTTACTAATATTTGTGGAGAAGATTTTTAAGATTTTTATTTGTCCCTGAAATTAATCTCAAGGAGAAAGTGCTAGAGTTTGGGCATAGGAGCCCTTTTAGCAGTTTGTATTTTAAAACGGTTTCTATCCTTTTTTTTTTTTTTCTCCTTTCAGTCTCAGGTGATTGCAAACCATGTTTACAAGACATGATAAGATACAGGACTTTAAGGGGCAGAGAAAGAAGACCTTCCAAAACGGTTTCCTAGAGCCAATAATTTACAAGTCATTTGAGATAAATAGGGAAAGTTTTGGGATTGGTAAAGGAATAGGTGAACTTTGAACTCTCTCTGGAGCTCCATATCTGGTTTTGTAAAGATTTGTAAGAAAAAGACAGTTGCTTTTAATTCCCCAAAGAATTGGGTTGCAACTTAAATGACATCATAGTGTTAAGCCACCTCTGCAATTACATTATTCAATTGGCTTCTTTCTCTCTGAGTACATAGTTCTAATTTTAAATATTTCTGGCAGTATTGAATAACACCCCCATCTAGTGTAAGAGGGGTCCTTGAAGAGGGTGCAAAGGGTATTACCTTCTCCAAATCCAGGGTCACTCCCAGTGACAGACAAAAGAAAGAACCAACAACCTGCACGTCCCAGGCAGGCAGAAAGCCAAGGCAGTTAACACAAATATGACAAAGAAGACAATAGCTATCTCTGGCAGAGAAAGGATCTACAACCACTGGGTCTGGATTTGAAAAGGAAGGGATGTTAATTTTTTTTTAGCTTTGCGATTTTTTTTATTATGTTATGTTAATCCCCATACATTACATCATTAGTTTTTGATGCAGTGTTCCATGATTTATTGCTTGCGTACAACACCCAGTGCTCCAAGCAGAACGTGCCCTCTTTAATACCCATCACCAGGCTAACCAATCCCCCCACCCCCCTCCCCTCTAGAACCCTCAGTTTGTTTTTCAGAGTCCATCGTTTCTCATGGTTCATCTCCCCTTCTGATTTCCCCCCTTCATTCTTCCCCTCCTGCTATCTTCTTCTTCTTTTTTTTATTTAACATATAATGTATTATTTGTTTCAGAGGTACAGGTCTGTGATTCATCAGTCTTACACAAAACAAACAGCACTCACCATAGCACATACCCTCCCCAATGTCTATCACCCAGCCACCCCATCCCTCCCACCCCTCACCACTCCAGCAACCCTGCGTTTGTTTCCGGAGATTAAGAATTCCTCATATCAGTGAGGTCATATGATACATTTCTTTCTCTGATTGACTTATTTCGCTCAGCATAACACTCTCCAGTTCCATCCACATTGTTGCAAATGGCAAGATTTCATTCCTTTTGATGGCTGCATAATATTCCATTGTATATATATACCTCATCTTCTTTATCCATTCATCTGTCAATGGACATCTTGGCTCTTTCCACAGGTTGGCTATTGTGGACATTGCTGCTTTAAACATCGGGGTGCGCGTACCCCTTCATATCCCTACATTTGTATCTTTGGGGTAAATATCCAGTAATGCAATTGCTGGATCATATGGTAGCTCTATTTTCAACTTTTTGAGGAACCTCCATACTGTTTTCCAGAGTGGCTGCACCAGCTTGCATTCCCACCAACAGGGTAGGAGGGTTCCCCTTTTCCACATCCCCGCCAACATCTGTCGTTTCCTGACTTGTTAATTTTAGCCATTCTGACTGGTGTGCGGTGATATCTCACTGAGGTTTTGATTTGGATTTCCCTGAGGCTGAGCGATGTTGAGGACTCTTTCATGTGTCTGTTGGCTGTTTGGATGTCTTCTTTGGAAAAATGTCTGTTCATGTCTTCTGCCCATTTCTTGACTGGATCATTTGGTCTTTGGGTGTTGAGTTTAAGAAGTTCTTTATAGATTTTGGACACTAGCCCTTTATCTGATATGTCATTTGTAAATATCTTCTCCCATTCTGTCGGTTGTCTTTTGGTTTTGTTGACTATTTCTTTTGCTGTGCAAAAGCCTTTTATATTGATGAGGTCCCAATAGTTCATTTTTGCACTTGCTTCTCTTGCCTTTGGCAATGTTTCTAGGAAGAAGTTGCTGCGGCTGAGGTCGAGGAGGTTGCTGCCTGTGTTCTCCTTTAGGATTTTGATGGACTCCTGTCTCACATTTAGGTCTTTCAACCATTTGGAGTCTGTTTTTGTGTGTGCTGTAAGGAAATGGTCCAGTTTCATTCTTCTGCATGTGGCTGTCCAATTTTCCCAACACCATTTGTTGAAGAGACTGTCTTTTTTCCATTGGACATTCTTTCCTGCTTTGTCGAAGATGAGTTGACCATAGAGTTGAGGGTCCATTTCTGGGCTCTCGATTCTGTTCCAGTGATCTATGTGTCTGTTTTTGTGCCAGTACCATACTGTCTTGATGATGACAGCTTTGTAACAGAGCTTGAAGTCCAGAATTGTGATGCTGCCAGCTTTGCTTTTCTTTTTCAACATTCCTCTGGCTATTTGGGGTCTTTTCTGGTTCCATACAAATTTTAGGATTATTTGTTCCATTTCTTTGAAAAAAGTGGATGCTATTTTGATGGGGATTGCATTGAATGTGTAGATTGGTCTAGGTAGCATTGACATCTTCACAATATTTGTTCTTCTAATCCATGAGCATGGAACGTTTTTCCATTTCTTTGTGTCTTCTTCAATTTCTTTCACGAGTATTTTATAGTTTTCTGAGTACAGATTCTATGCGTCTTCGGTTAGATTTATTCCTAGGTATCTTATGGTTTTGGCTGAAACAATAAATGGGATCGACTCCTTAATTTCTCTTTCTTCTGTTTTGTTGTTGGTGTATAGGAATGCCACTGATTTCTGTGCATTGATTTCATATTCTGCCACTTTACTGAATTCCTTTATGAGTTCTAGCAGTGGAGTCTTTGGGTTTTCCACATAAAGTATCATATTAACTGCAAAGAGTGAGAGTTTGACTTCTTTGCTGATTTGGATGCCTTTTATTTCTTTTTGTTGTCTGATTGCTGTGGCTAGGATTTCTAATACTATGTTGAATAGCAGTGGTGATAGTTGACAACCCTGCTGTGATCCTGACCTTAGGAGAAAAGCTCTCAGTTTTTCCCCATTGAGAATGATATTCGCTGTGGGTTTTTCATAGATGGCTTTTATGATGTCAAGGTATGTACCCTCTATGCCTATACTCTGAAGAGTTTTGATCAAGAAAGGATGTTGTACTTTGTCAAACACTTTTTCTGCATCTATTGAGAAGATCATATGGTTCTTGTTCTTTCTTTTATTAATGTATTGTATCACATTGATTGATTTGTGGATGTTGAACCAACCTTGCAGCCCAGGGATAAATCCCACTTGGTTGTGGTGAATAATCCTTTTAATGTACTGTTGGGTCCTATTGCCTAGTATTTTGGTGAGAATTTTTGCATCCATATTCATCAAGGATATTGGTCTGTAATTCTCCTTTTTGATGGGGTCTTTGTCTGGTTTTGGGACCAAGGTAATGGTGGCCTCATAAAACGAGTTTGGAAGTTTTCCTTCCATTTCTATTTTTTGGAACAGGTTCAGAAGAATAGGTATTAATTCCTCTTTAAATGTTTGGTAGAATTCCCCTGGGAAGCCATCTGGCCCTGGACTTTTGTTTGTTGGGAGATTTTTGATGACTGCTTCAATTTCCTTACTGGCTATGGGTCTGTTCAGGTTTTCTATTTCTTCCTGGTTGTTTTGGTAGTTGATACATCTCTAGGAATGCATCCATTTCTTCCAAGTTATCTAATTTGCTGGCATAGAGTTGCTCATAATTTTTTCTTATAATTGTTTGTATTTCTTTGGTGTTGGTTGTGATCTCTCCTCTTTCATTCATGATTTTGTTGATTTGGGTCATTTCTCTTTTCTTTTTGATAAGTCTGGCCAGCGGTTTATCAATCTTGTTAATTCTTTCAAAGAACCAGCTCCTAGTTTCGTTGATCTGTTCTACTGTTCTTTTGGTTTCTAGTTCATTGATTTCTGCTCTGATCTTTATTATTTCTCTTCTCCTGCTGGGTTTAGGCTTTATTTGCCCTTCTTTCTCCAGCTCCTTTAGGTGTAGGGTTAGGTTGTGTATTTGAGACCTTTCTTGTTTCTTGAGAAAGTCTTGTATTGCTATATACGTTCCTCTTAGGACTGCCTTTGAGGCATCCCAAAGATTTTGAACAGTTGTGTTTTCATTTTCATTGGTTTCCATGAATTTTTAAAATTCTTTAATTTCCTGGTTGACCCATTCATTCTTTAGTAGGATGCTCTTTAGCCTCCATGTGTTTGAGTTCTTTCTGACTTTTCTCTTGAGATTGAGTTCTATTTCAAAGATTGAGTTCTATTTTCAAGCATTGAGATTGAGTCTGAAAATATGCAGGGAATGATCCCAATCTTTTGGGACTGGTTGAGACCTGATTTGTGACCTAGGATGTGATCTATTCTGGAGAATGTTCCCTGGACACTAGAGAAGAATGTGTATTCTGTTGCTTTGGGATGGAATGTTCTGAATATATCTGTGAAGTCCATTTGGTCCAGTGTGTCATTTAAAGTCTTTATTTCCTTGTTGATCTTTTGCTTAGATGACCTGTCCACTTCAGTCGGGGGGTGTTAAAGTCCCCTACTATTATTGTATTGTTGTCGATGTGTTTCTTTGATTTTGTTATTAGTCTACGGCCATACCACCCTGAACGCGCCCGATCTCATCTGATTTTGTTATTAATTGCCTTATATAATTGGCTGCTCCCATGTTAGGGGCATAGATATTTACAATTGTTAGATCTTGTTGTTGGATAGACCCTTGAAGTAGGATATAGTGTCCTTCTTCATCTCTTCTTACAGTCCTTGGTTTAAAATCTAATTTCTCTGATATAAGGATTGCCACCCCAGCTTTCTTTTGGTGTCCATTAGCATGGTAATTGGTTTTCCACCCCCTCACTTTCAATCTGGGGGTGTCTTTGGTTGTAAAATGAGTCTGTTGCAGACAGCGTATCGATGGGTCTTGTTTTTTCATCCAATCTGATAGCCTGTGTCTTTTGATTGGGGCATTTAGCCCATATACATTCAGGGTAACTATTGAAAGATATGAATTTAGTGCCATTGTATTGCCTGTAAGGTGATTATTACTGTATATTGTCTGTGTTCCTTTCTGGTCTATGTTGCTTTTAGGCTCTCTTTTGCTTAGAGGAGCCCTTTCGATATTTCTTATAGGGCTGGTTTCGTGTTTGCAAATTCCTTTAGTTTTTGTTTGTCCTGGAAGCTTTTTATCTCTCCTTCTATTTTCAATGACAGCCTAGCTGGATATAGTATTCTTGGTTGCATATTTTTCTCCTTTAGTGCTCTGAAGATATCATGCCAGTCCTTTCTGGCCTGCCAGGTCTCTGTGGATAGGTCTGTTGCCAATCTAGTGTTTCTACCATTGTAGGTTACATATCTCTTCTCCCAAGCTGCTTTCAGGATTTTCTCTTTGTCTCTGAGACTCGTAAGTTTTACTATTAAGATGTTGGGGTGTTTACCTATGTTTATTGATTTTGAGGGGGGTTCTCTGTGCCTCCTGGATTTTGATGCCTGTTTCCTTTCCCACATTAGGGAAGTTCTCTGCTATAATTTGCTCCAATATACCTTCTGCCCCTCTCTCTCTTTCTTCTTCTTCTGGGATCCCAATTATTCTAATGTTGTTTTGTCTTATCGTATCGCTTATCCCTCGAATTCTGCCCTCATGTTCCAGTAGTTGTTTATCTCTCCCTTTCTCAGCTTATTTATATTCCATCATTTGGTCTTCTATATCGCTAATTCTCTCTTCTGCCTCATTTATCCTAGCAGTTAGAGCCCCCATTTTTTATTGCACCTCATTAATAGCCTTTTTGATTTCAACTTGCTTAGATTTTAGTTCTTTTATTTCTCCAGAAAGAGTTTCTCTAATAACTTCCATGCTTTTTTCAAGCTCAGCTAGTATCTTTAAAATCATCATTCTGAACTCCAGTTCCAACATCGTACTAATGTCCGTATTGAGTAGGTCCCTGGCAGTCGGTACTGCCTCTTGTTCTTTTTGTTGAGGTGTTTTTTTCCATCTTGTCATTTTGTCCAGAGGAGAATAGAGGAATGAGAGAACAAAATGCTAACAGGGTAACAACGACCCCAGAACATATTCTCTAAACAAATCAGAAAAGACCTGAAACCAGGGGAAAAGAAAGGGAAAGAAAGAAAAAAGAAAAAGAGAAAAAAAGAAAGATAAAACAAACAAAAACAGAACAAAACAAAACAAAAAACAGAATATGTTCAAATATGATCAGGCTGGTGCATAGATCAGTGCCACACACTAGATTTTGGGTGTATTTTGGTCTGTTAGAAGAAAGTGCCTCCCAAAATTTTAAGGAAAGAAAAACTTACATATGTACACAAATAAGGGTTAATACGATGAAGGGATGGAATATGACTGTAAAGATGAAAATTATAAAAGATTTTATAAAAGGAATTGATAAGATAAGAAGTTGTTTGAAAAAAGAAAGAAGAGGATTAAAAAAAAAGAAAGAAAAAAAAGGGAGAGAATGTGATCAGGCAGGAGACTAGAAGAAAGCCATACACTAGAGATTTAGGCTAACTACTATGAAGGCATAGAATATGACTCTAAAAATGAAAAATAAAAATGCTTTTTAAAAAAGTGATTGATAAGATGTTGGTTGAAAAAGGGAAAAGAAAAAAAAAAGACAGTTAAAAAAATTAACTTTGAAAGACTGAAGAAGCATGGTAAAAAAGCCATGAATTCTGTGTGCGGTACTGCCCTAGCGCTGGAGTTCTGCCGTTCTCATTGATCGGTAAACTTGGTCTTTGCTGGCTGTTCGTGCTGATCTTCTTGGGAGGGGCCTGTTGCCGTGGTTCCCAAATGTCTTTGCCGGAGGCAGAATTGCCCCGCCCTTGCCGGTCAGAGCTAAGTAATCAGCTCCCGTTTGCTCTGGAGCTTTTGTTCCCTGCAAGCTCTCTGTACGGCTTTGGAGGATGAGAGTGAAAATGGCGACCTCCCAATCTCCGCCCCGGAGGAGCCAAGAATTCGGGGCCCTGCTCCTCAGTGCGCCCCCAGAGAAAAGCAATCACTCCCGTCTCCCCGGTCTCCGGCCGCACTCCGTGCTCACCCGGCCTGTGACCGAGTGTTTCTATCTCTGGCACCCGACCCCGTGTGGAGTCTCCAAACCCAGCAGATCCCTGCGGTGCGTTCCCGCGCCGCTCCTCCCGGGGGAGGAAGGGGAGTCTCCCCGGCTCTGCCGCTTGTTGGGTCCCTGCTGCAGGAGCCGTGGCCCGACTGGGCCGCGGATCACAGTTTATGGCAACCCCGAGCTGAGAGCCCGCGCCTCGGCTCCGTCTCTGCAGCCGGCTTCCCCGCTCTGATATCTGGGAGCTCTGCCGCACTCAGGCACCCCCGGTCTTTCTGTGACCCCGAGGGTCCTGAGACCACACTGTCCCATGAGGGTTCCACCCCCCGCTTAGCCACTGGAGTGACGTCCCTCCGCGGAGCCAACTTCTAAAAGTTCCGATTTTGTGCTCCGCGGCTCTAGCACTTGCCAGAAGCGGCCAACGGAGGCCCCTACCCCGCCATCTATCCTCCCAAATATCACCTCGGATTCACTTCTCCGCACGTCCTACCTTCCAGAAAGTGGTCGCTTCTCCGTTCAGAGAGTTGTTGCTACTCTCCTCTTCGATCTCCTGTTGAGTTCGTAGGTGTTCAGAATGGTTTGATCCCTATCCAGCTGAATTCCTGGGACCGGATGAAATCCAGGTCTCCTACCCCTCCGCCATCTTGCTCCGCCCCTCAGGGCCATGAAATTTTATTTTCCTCTCTCCAGTGGGCACTACAGACAGAGATATGGCAGCATTAATTCTGGTAAGATTTTTCACCTTTTGCTGGCTTCTGCCAGTTTTTCCAGGATCCCCTCTGGAGGTTCTGGTATTTGCCAAAGGTCCCCCCCTCCTTGGCTATTTAAGGGAATAATAGCAGTTTCCCAGAAAATCCCTCTATTTCCACAATTCTGGGAGGATCCCATATGGGGGCCCATTAAGGTAGATATGGGGGTGTCTGTAAGGCCATTAAGTTGGCAGACTTTGGTTTTCAGTTGTGTAGTCTTTTCAGAGTGGAAAAATGATTGAGACAGGATCAGCAGAATGAGTACTGAAGGAAAGGAGAACAGTAGGAGGTATGGCAGGCTTATAGCCTTCTGTTTTAGGTACTTTTTTATATCTTTAATTTTTTATTAGCCTTTTGCAATGAAACTACTTTAAAACTTTGAAACCTTTTGGAAGCTTCATCTTGCTGATTAAAACAAGTATCCCATTCTGTTTAATTTGGGAATCCTTGCTTTCAAGTGTGCTTCTTAAATGATCTGATCTAATTGGAACATTCCCCATAATGACCACTGTATTGCCAGGTTGTAATTCTCCTGAGGGCTGGCAACAGTTTGGTAGGAGCTTGGCCACAAATAGAATGAACCCTCATGTCTGTCCAGCTATATCTAGCTGCAAATGGGGTGTGACTCACATTTCCATTTGGCCTCATTTTCAGGCCCCCAACCTGATAGTTCCCAAGCCAAGTTCCTCAGGACACGAAACAAGCTTAGTAGGATTTTTGCTGTTTTTGCTAGAAATGTATAACTTCTGGGACTATATATATTCCTTAGACATAGAATAAGCAGGTATGCAACAAGATGGCATGCTTGACTCTAGAGTCAAGGATCTAAGGATCCCATTAGCTAAGCCTTTGAGTTTCTAAAAGCTGAACTATTACCTAAAAGGGATATGCTGCAGGATGGGGGACTGTGCTTGTTTTATAGTGAACTTCATTGCACGGAAGCTTTCTTGAGGTTGGTGGTGACGTAGTGTCAGTCTAACCTTGACACTTGACATAGCAAGCACTCTAATAGCCTTTAAATGCTCTGCCCATGTGCACCATTTTTCATGGCTTTTGGGCCTCTAAGATCCCCCCAGCAACAGTCTTTATATACACAAAACAAGACCAATGAAAACGTTCACTTTCATGTATGGGCAGTTACCAAGCAATGTGATTGTGCCCTGGCCACAGGAGGGTCTGCACAAACCACCACCAATTCCCGTGGAAACTTGCTGAGGTTTTCCATCTGGGAATTGTGGTCTGAAAGGCTAGGGGTTTGGCTCTGGGCAGACCCTTCTGCCAGCTCAGTTGGGCTCTGGGCAAAACTGCCAGTTCCACTGGGCTCCAGGCATAACTGTCCGCTAGCCCGACTGACCTGCTCTATAAAGGAAAGCTGATTAAATTGGGAGATCGAATGAAAAAGAGCAGAGCTCAGAACCTAGAGGAACTCACCATCAGCCCTCAGAAATGGCGAGAAACACAGTGAACTCAAAGGGTTCAGGGGTACTTTGTTTTTTGTTGTCCCCAAATGCTGCTGGAAGTTCACTTTGAATCCCTTTGCTGCCACCAAATCTGTTAAATAACAAAAATTCAACCAAGTGAATTTTAAAGATCTAGTTGGCCTTATTAACCAATTCACGAATCTGGCAGCATCCCACCTAGTGAGTAAGTAGAGGGGAACTCCAAAGGGCTACAGAAAAGGAAAGATTTTTATACGTAGAGAGGGAGTGGAAAAAAGGAAATTATTAGCAAAGAATCCATTGTTTTAGGCAAGGTCTCCCTCCTAAGGGGAAGGAGAGGGTTTATCAATAAATTTCCTGTGCTGAGCAGAAAATTCCCATATTAGCTGGTTAAAGGTTCCATTTCAGGGCTGTGGGGGTGAAACTGCAGTCAGGTTAGGTATTAATAAATCTCAGTTTACTGACTTGGGCCCTTAACCTAAGTGATGCCATTTTGGGTTTGTGGTCTTATATCACCTTTTTTTAAAGATTTATTTATTTACTTGAGAGAAGGGGGCGGGCAGAGGGAAAGAATCTTCAAGCAGACTCCGTGCTGACCCGTGAGCCTGACACGGGGCTCGATCTCACAACCCATGGGCTCATGACCCATGAGATCATGACCTAAGCCAAAACCAAGAGTCAGACACTCAACCAACTGAGCCACCCAGGCACCCCAAATATCACTTTTATTTTCCTCTCCCAGAGAGCTTTCCCCTCTCCTCCACCCATCCATATCATGCCCTTTCTTCAAAACCCTGCCACCTCCCAACTCCTACCACAGACTAGTGGCAACTAACTAGTCTGATGTTTCTGGTCCACACTGTTTCCATCACCTCCTGAAAGCCCTTGACATTCCCTCTCTCTGATGTGCATTTGGGAGCTTGGGTTATTTGGTCCTGCGTTATGTCTTGTCTCATTATCTAATTTGAATATTTGACTGTCTTTCCACAAAACCCTAGAAATTCATTAAGGGTCTCTCACAGCTGGGCAATTCAAAGTAGGGTCCACAGACCACATCAGCATCCCTTGGCACTTTCTAGAAACGCAAATGAATTAGAGCTTGCCCCAGACTTATCTAATCAGAAGCTCTCCCAATAATTCTCCTGCACACCAGCATTCGAATGAGGATCACCGTCCTACAGCCTCTGGCACTGTTCTTAGGTCCTAGGAAGGGTTCAGAGCATACTTGCAGAATTGCATTGATTGCTTCCCTTTGAAGCAAGCAAAGCTTCTAATAGAAGCACTGCCTTCCGCCTTCAAGGACTGAAGAAATGACGCTGAACAATACCTCTTTGCCCTGAGAACACAGGGCAAAACACACATTGATAGGCAGCTCCTACCCATGCATTCAGCTTTCACACACTTGAGAGATTTCAAGGAGCAGAGGTTTTTATGGTCTGTGATGATGAGTTAAATACTAGCAAATTCAGACTTAACAGTGCTGCTGAAGCTGCCTCTTAGATGGGAAGTTTTGCAGAAGAAAGAAGGCTAATGACCCTGGAGAGCGCGCTTTCTAACCAGGGGCCGCATCAAAAGCCAGGCACTCCAGCGAATGAAGTCTCAGGAGCTTGGAGCTGCCAGAGCACAAGACAGGGGATCTCTCCCACACAAATCCAAGGTACTCTTGCCATGTGAAGCAGTCAGGAGACTGGGAAAAGTGCCATCGAGACAAAAGTGCCAAAAATGAAATCTTTTTCTTTCTCCGCAAACATCACTCCTAATGCAAAATCTAGATTGGGTAAAAAAAAGTTGAAAGCAACGGGAGAAGTCAAGGATGTGAAATTGCATTTCAGGGGACTCTCGCATGCGGTCTGCCAAGGTGTGTAGCTACAGTCACAACTGGAAGAAAATCAGTGGCGTGAGGCAGATCCTGTATACCTCTGTTAGCTTCCCTTTAAGGAACTTTGGCCAGATGACCACTTTTTTTCTTCTTAGTTTTCAAGAAGTATATGATGTTGATAAGAAAAAGAACATCTGAAATTAGAGCCAGAAATTTTAGTCCTAGCCTTGCATGGAGACCCATGGCAACAAGCAACTCTCCAGGCCTCTCTTCTCATTTTTATAGGATAGTGTTTTCTAAATAGTCTATGAGGTCCTTTCATAATGGGGGTGCAAGGGTGGGCCAGGGACATGCTGTGAGAGCCACTAGCTGGCTGCCCTAAAGGATCCAGAGACAATCTAATACAGAATCAGGACTGCTGTTCCAAAGGGGAGTGAAGACACCCTTTGGGCCCCACAGGCCTCATTCATACACACCTAACCATGTGAGCATATTTCCTGCAAAGAGCAGGCTTCCTTTGAAACAGGCCTTGCTCCTACCGCATAGATTTCATACGCTCCTTAAGAATCAAACTGAAGGGGTGCCTGGGTGGCTCAGTCTCTTAAGTGTCTGCCCTCAGGTCAGGTCATGATCTCTGGGGTCCTGGGATCGAGCCCCCTCTCAGCGGGGAGTCTGCATCTCCTTCTCCCTCTGCCCCTCCCCCCTGCTCGTGCACATGCTCTCTCTCTCTCTCAAATAAATAAATAAAATCTTTTTAAAAATCAAGCTGAAATTAGAAGATAGAGTCTGAGGTTTATTGTTGGCAATGCTCTGTACATAATGCCACTGATGGGAAAAAATGATAATAAAAAGAAAATATATAAATAGCCCAATAATTCCTCCATCCCGCCGCCAAAAGAAAAACATGATTAACATTCCACACAGCAGTGTGAGCTTGCCTGCAGATGGGAAGGCTGGTAAATACATAAAGCCACCTTAAAATGTAAGTCTTATCATGGAACCATCTTGGCAATTAGACAGGACGCGCAGAATAAAGAACTAAAAGCCAATTACGGGTCCCCTGGGTCCTAGAGAGATTTCATAAAAAATTAATGCAGAGTAAAATAGAAACCATCTGAACTACAGCTGATGAACACGTGCAATGCACTTTGATCGCCAAGTCCCAGCCACGGAAGCATTTTCTGCTATCATTTGTTAGACTGGAAAGTTCTTCTGTCACATTTCCTGCCTGCACTGGAAGGCATCGTTTAGCTTAGAGAAGAAGCAGTGAGGGTTGGAGCAAGGATCCTAATGGTCGAGGTACTGGGTGGTTCTAACCTACTGTGGGGAACCAAGGTGGTCCAGAATACAATGAACACAATTCCATAAAGCTGAGCCAGGGGAAAAATCTCTCAAGGGTGGGAGTATCAGGGGCGCCTGGGTGGCTCAGTCATTAAGTGTCTGCCTTTGGCTCAGGTCATGATCCCAGGATCCTGGGATCGAGCCCCACATCGGGCTCCCTGCTCAGCAGGAAGCCTGCTTCTCCCTCTCCCACTCCCCCTGCTTGTGTTCCCTCTTTTGCTGTGTCTCTCTCTGTCAAATAAATAAATAAAATCTTAAAAAAAAAAATTTTTAAAAAAAGGGTGGGAGTATCAGGGTTCAAGTGTCCAGGATGGTTGATACATGTTGCTCTTTTCCTTCATTGATGAGCATAGGCACTGACTATAAGCCCTTGAGGAAAAGGCCAATCTCTCTTGCTCGCTGCTGAATCCCCTACAACAACTAGCAGAATCCCTGGCCCATTCAGATGTCCAATAAAAGCTATAGTTCATTGCAGTGTGTTGACAAACAGGGGTGGGGTAGAGGCGTGACCAGCTTGGGTTTGTGGGCATTCTAAGCAATAGAAATTGACTAGAGGCCGAATGGGAGTTCAGACAAGGCTTTACTGGGGCTTGCACTCCAGCACAAGGGAGACAGCGCACAGTAAACAGTCCTTCAGGCTGGCTCTCAGAACAAAGGCTGGGAAAGTTTTTAAAGGGACTGAGGTGGGAAAGAAGTAACATTTAAGCGTGTAGAGGGGGAGATTTCTTAGCGCCTTTGCACTTAAAGGTCATATTTCTTTGCATCACATGTCTCATTACCAATGTTAAATATCCATCTCTGGGCATGATTTTTAATATAATGAGGGAGAAAGTTGGTGAAAAGTCAGTGCTGGGGTCCACCTTGCTGCACACTTGGTTTAGTTCTGCTTTCATCAGTCTTCCTAGTGGAGTCCTTCCTTCAGGTAAGCATTCCACTTCTGTATTCCTGCAGGAAATGTTACTTAAGAGGCATAGAGTTTCAGTTATCACTGAACTCTGGGTTTTGCGGTCAGGCTCGAGGGGACCCAAGTCTAGTCCCTAGGGATGGCATCCACTAGGTACAGGCTAGTCGCCTCACTTTATTGTCTCCTACTCACTCTACTTAAAAACCACTGGGCGGGTGCCTACTTGCCTATGTCACCACTCAGAGGATTTGGAGAGTTGTAATCAATTGTCTTCCAGGAATAGCAGGAGTCCAACTCTACAAGGACCTTGGAACATGTAGTTTTGAAGGGAAATTTTAGCTAAGAGAGAAAGAGTGGCTTGGCAAAATTGTATTTTAGCTGACACTGAATTTGACTTAAAAAAACCAAAACTTTCATTTAAGTCCCAGATCTATAACTTAACAGCTGTGTAGTTATGAACAAGTCCCTTCCCCTTGTCAAGCCTCAGTTTCCTTATTTGTGTTCAGACATACTGCAGAGGGTTGTTCTGAGACTTAAATAGCAGTCATGAAAATGCTCTGTATGGTATAAGTTACTGGCAACCAGAAGATATTAGAATTGTGCAATAAATCACAACTGTGTTTTCTATAATCAATCCCAGTTTAAGGAGTGAGAGAAGATACAATTGCCTCTCTAGATGAAGATATTTTGAAGGTGGGGCACCTGGGTGGTGCAGTCGGTTGAGTGTCCGACTCTTGGTTTTGGCTCAGGTCATGATCTCAGGGTCATGCGATCGAGCCCCAAGTTGGGCTCCATGCTCGGCGTGGAGTCTGCTTGGGATTCTCTCCCACTCCCTCTGCCCCTCTGCTACCCTCTCTCTCTAAAATAAATAAGTAAATCTTAAAAAAAAAGAAAACATTTTGCAGGGAAATGTTAAAAATCAAAATAATTTCTAATTTCTGTATCTTTCTCTAGGCTGTTCGACCCTATGACACCCATTATGTCTATAGATAAATACATGTATGTTTTATGTATATATAAACATATATGCTTTTTATGTATGCAAATATAGCACATATATATCGTAGAATTCCTACATAATAAAAGGATTATATCTATATGGAAATTAAAATATGTGCAGTAACAATAAATTATATATATATGTCTAATGCACTAGCAAGAAACACATTCATATATATACACACATAGAGAATTAGTACTATGGAAAATATGTAAATTAGCACTCTCACGGGAGAAAAGACTTGAAAGAAATCATGCCATGTTAGTCTCAAGTTGATTCAATTAGCTTGATTGTGTTCGTCTATGACATACTTTATTTTTCTTTTCCTGTAGCCCCATCTCCCTCTCAAAATGAGATCTTGCCTGAAGTTTTCAAGTGTATATTGTTGAAAGCAGTGCAATTAGGGAGGGAAGAGGTTGGCACAAATGGGTCAGGGTATTGAGTAGATTTATCACCATTCATGGGTACCAAGTGTCCGTCCCAATATTTCCAAACTCAGCCTCCAGAAGGTATATGGTACCCTCTCTATATGTCAGATTAGGGATGGACAGTTGTTGTCACGGTATGCATAACGGGTTCCCAGGTCTTGTGGTATAAGACTCCCCTGTGCTTCCCTCGGTCCTCTCTCTGTGATTAAAACAATTTTTATTGGATGGACGTAAAAACCATGGGATAAGTGGCTCAAAGAAAGTTGGGGGGGTGGTAGAATGTAAATGGGCAGCTGGTTATGGGGAAAGGGATTGGACACCTATTACTTAAATAAGGATTACTATGTATGAGTGAAGCGTTTTAGGAAACACAAATCATTATTTACCCTTGCAGTTATTTGGAGCTTCCTTTTATGTGGCTCTCTGATTTGGAAACACAACTTTAAATGAGTGGCTGACTGTTGAAGGCAAGAAACAAAGTAAAACCGGCTCTTCACACATAATTTACTGAAAACCCTTACTTGCCATTTTTTGTCAGCAACCCATATTGCTTTCATTGATCAGATAGTCTGCTGGCTTTAATTCATTAATTAATCAACACATATTTTGAATATATATTATAGGGCAGATTAGGTCCACGTGAAAGACATTTGTGTTGGGAGTGAAAAAGAAGAAGTCTATGAAATTTGGAAGTCTATGAAATCATTGAAACGACTTGTTGACTAAATTCCAAAAGACTAACTTTTAATATACTTGCCCATCTGGAGTGTATGCCTTAAAGGTGACATTTCTTATTCATCACACAGTCTGCCAATAGTAGGTGCTAGATAAATACTTGTTGGACTAATGTGTCACAGTTATCTATTGCTATGTAACAAATTAACAAACTATCCCAAAGCTTAGTGGATTGAAATACCAGCCACTTTATTTGATTGCTCAAAATTTTATTATTTTGGCAGGGATCAGCAGAGTAGCTTGTCTCTCTTCCACATGGCATCCACCAGAGGATGCATTTTCAAGATGGCTTACTCTTGCAGGCGGTGAACTGTCAGGGACAGGTGAAGGCTGGATTCAGTTAGGACACTGGGACAGCCGGGCTTGTCTTTCTGTCCACGTAGTCTCAGGGTCTCTACCTCTCCATGTGGCCCCTCCAAATGATCTCTCCACATGGTGGCTGGACTGCATGAATGTGTGTATATATATATATATATATATATATATATATATATATATATATAAATTGTTTTTATTTAAGATAAAAATAAGTTGTGGGAAATATTTTCAGTGGATCATGATATACGTCCATATGGTACAGCTAATATTTCAGATGCTACTTTAACAACTTCTCGTTACCATTGTGATCACAGAAATGCACTAACAAGAAACACATTCACAGGAAGGACTCTGCACCTCACTGCAAGCCTCCTTGCAGAAATTGCCGAGTGAGCACCAAAGAAAAGAGAACTTGCCCTCTTCTTTGGCTGGATCTTGGCACCCACACATGTGATTATGCAATGGCCTTTGGCTTGCTTTGGAAATTCATAAATCATTATCCAGAAGTTCTGCGGCTGGGAAGATCCAGCAGAACATCACATCCTCTCCATTTCCGGCGTGCCTTTACTCAAACGTCCTCTTCCAGTTTCCAAGTTTCAGTGTTTATCTCTGCTTTTACTCCCCTTCAGAATAGTCTTGCTTGCCTAGTTCTGGTACTTTACCTCATAAAGAAGAAGATGCTGTTGTATGACCACAACAGGGAACACAGGGTCGTGGGCATAGTGACTGCCATAGACTGGGGCGCCCCTTCCCGGGGCCCCCTTCAAAGGGTTTGATAAGATGCCCAGCCAGGTCTGCCCTTTGACCGACTTGGATGCCAGCTTTCAAAGAGATCTGGGCACCACACAAAAGCTGGTCCACTCGCTAGGCATGCTCCCACCACAATCCTTCTCTTATTCATCACACGGTCTGCCAATAGCAGGTGTTAGATAAATACCTGTTGGACTAACGTGTCTCAGTTATCTATTGCTATGTGACAAACACCTGCTCCCTTGACGGCTTCCTTGTGTTGGAAGGTTTTTCATTCACTTCAGTGAGAAATAGATGCACTTGTATCCTCGCATGCACAATTGCAGCCTGCCAATTATCAATCTCCTGAAACTCCTCAAGAATTTTCTTGACTGAAAATTGCTTTGATAAATGCTGATTATGACCTCCTCCCAAATATCTGAAATTATTAGCAAGTTAAATATTCACTTCCCTGATAATGAGAGAGAGTACAGATGATATCAATTATTAGGAAAAGTTAAAATGTTCATCATGGATGGGATGGGTTTGCTCAGGTCACACTTGCCACCATGGTAATGTGTTGGCTGCATGCCAGGGGCTGCACCGTGTTTCACACGTACCCTCTTCTTTGACCTTCACAACCTGCAAGGAAAACACTATTATGATCACACTCTACAGGTGAGGGAACTGAGGTACAGAGATATTAAGGAAGTAATTTGCCCAAGGTCACACAGGTAGCAGGGGACGAAGCCTTGATTCTAACTCCAGCTGCCATATTACACTTGGGGACACTTGCAAGGTTCCTGCTGAACTTAAGCCCGCAAGCGTGCACACATGCACACACAGGTAGTTAGTGTTCTGGATTTCTTAATGCAGCAAGCCGCTCTTTGTAGTGCCTCCCCATTATCTGGGGTTGGTGGTGGTTTTCAATTGCTACTATTCTTTCAAACAATACATTTGTAACAAATCTGTGCCATTACCATGGGTTTCACTTCTGCTGGTCATTTTGTTCATATGCATTGTTATGTTTCTATTTTAATGGCTATTTTTTTTTTCATAATGCTTTGTTAATACTGAATGCTTTTTCTCCTGAAAAGCGAGGTAAGCAGGATAGGTGAGTGTGGGGTGTCTTGCTTGGCTTCTGTGATGAGTAGAGTCTGGGTAGCACCAGAGTAAGGAAAGGAATCACAAAAACCAAGCAGATCTTGCCATGTGTCCATGCTGTAGGCTGGTGAGGCTGGTTAGAGCTTCGTAAGGGCATCTCTCCCCTACTCTGGATGTCTCTTAATCAACACTTTAGAAAACCTCCCTTCAAGTTTGAAAGCCTTCATCCGTAAGAGATCTAGTGCTAGGTAACTTTTGTCATATTTTATAGTCTTCTAAAGGGGAAAAAGCTCTTAGAGTCTCCTTAAGTCCAGCCAGAACTCAGGAGGTGCTAGGAAGCCAATGGAGAGTTTCCTGAAGCTAAACCCACCTCCAAGAGTCCACATAGCTGAGCCATCCCCTCGGCGGATCTTTTGTCCTACCTCATCCCTGCACACACACTCACTCACACAGATGGGCACACACTCACAAATACAGTCATTCAAATGCACTCACAAAGTCAATGCACTCACATTTAGGCACACACCCACAACTACCCTTTACATACACACTCAGACACATACCCACTCACACAGACGGACACACACTCACAATTACCCTTACAGACACACTCACATAGACAGACACACACACACACACACACACAATTATTTAATGGGTATAGAGTTTTGGTTTTGCAAGATGAACAAATTCTGAAGGTTGGTTGCACAACACTGAATATACTTAACGCTATTGAACTGCGCACTTAAAAAAGGTTAAGATAGTAAATTTGATGTTATGTATATTTTACCAAAATTAAAAATAACAATAATAATAAAGACCGAGATAGTCTCTGTAAGCTCGCAAGAGCATTAGTTAAATCTTGCATGCCTCCATTTGTCCTCATGGAGGACCCTGCCATGAGGAGATTGAGCCCAGCAATCTGCTGTTCCTGGGAAGGTAGATTAAGTATGATGGCAGAACGCTGGCAAGAGAGGGCCATGCCCAGGGAAGCTGAAGCAACGAGAAGCATCTGCCATCTGGAACTGTCATTGGTGTGGTTTGACGTCTCTCCTGAAAGAAGAGGGAAAAGAGCCTTTAGAGGAACGGTCCTTTCTCAGAACCCAAGCCCTGTTGCAGAGGCAGCTGGGATGGTGCTTTATAAATTCCTTCTCGTGGCTTTTAAATGTCATTGTCAGACTTTGGGAAGACTCCCCTGAGGTTTCTAGAAAGACGTGAGTGGATGCAGAGGCCCACTCTCCTTTACTGACTGCTCACTCTGGTGGCTGAAATGTGATTATAAACTTTCGCCCAGCCTCCTTCCCATCCTGTCCCTAACCCCACCTCTTCTGGAGTGGAAAGTTCCCCCCAGTTCCTGAGACTCAAGGTCACTGGAGGAGACAGTCTTCCCCAAGAGATGAACTTTGGTCATTTATGTTGGAGGGTTTGGCAACTTTGTTGTTATTTATATCCCCTCCCTGTGCAACTACATCTATAACCAACAAAATCTAGGTCCTGTTTCAACTGGAAAAAACCAGCAGGGTCCAGACGTGACTGACTGACTTTTTTGTTGTTTGAGATGTGATGTTTTGCATATAAATCAAATAGAGTTTGCTGGAAAAGTCATTCCCTGAACAAATAGTCTGCTTCTGGGTATTGCCAAGTAGGAGAGAGATGGTAGTTTATCTAGAGAGAAGAGGGTCCACACCCTAGAAATGAAAACTCAGACTGAACAAGTCAAAGTAAGATAACTTGGAATCCTTCCTCCCATCCCATGCACCTTCTGTTCACCTACAGCTCCCAGACGTTGCTACATATTTCTGATGGGAGCCAGGATCCCTAAGTGAGGGGTGTAGGTATTCTTGCCCTGCCCCTTGAGTAGGCAATGAGGGGTTAATTGCAGCTCTGTTTCAACCAACAGGACATGGGGATCATGACTCCTTTAGTTGCAGGGAAGTGAGAAGGTGTGCCAGGGCTTATGCACTCCCAGAGAATGCACGTCTCTTCACAGGTCCCATCCTGAGCCAGTGAGGCCAGGGAAAGTGTGTGTGTGTGTGTGGGGGGCTGTATTCCCCCAGTCAAGGACCTTCCCCTTGGAGTTTCCTCTTGCTCCAAGCCATTGCTATGGCCCTGACAGCAATGTCTAGAAGGGAAATTGAGGGACAGGCCTCACTAGAACTATTTGCCCAGAGATCCACTCCCTCACTTTGTCCTTGCTTTACTCTGTTTTTGGGGTGTGGGGGGGGCAGGGTGCGTGATATGGAGAAAGGAGTCAACACAGCACACCTGAGACTACTCTCCTCAGAAAGTCTTCTTTGCGTGGCTAGCCCTTGGCTGGCATCTGGGAACTTGGACTTCAGGAGTCCCACTCTTCCCTAACTGATGAACATGGCTCTCTGTGCCCACGCTGTTTGGACAGACAGTGCAGTTTATGCTGAGCACCTGCTTTCCTTCTGTGAGTCTGGAGTTTGGTACGTGCTCAGCAGAGTACCCGTGTGACCAGCCTCCAATAACAACCCTGGGCACTGGGTCTCTAATGAGCTTCTCCGGTAGGCAACATTTCACACGTGTTATCACATTCATAGCTGGGGGATGTAAGCATGTGTCTGATGCCACTGCGAAGGGACTCTTGGAAGTCTGCTCCTGGCTTTCTTGGGACTTCACTCCATGAGCCTTTTCCTTTGCTGATTTTGATTTTTTATCTTGTCACCGTAATAAATCACAGCTGTGAGGATGACAGCCTGGTGAATCATCAAACCTGGGGGTGGTCTTGGGAAGCCCTCTCAACACAGATGTGGTGGTGCCAGGTTTGTGGACTGTGTTATCCGGACTCCTTTATCAACTGATTTTCACTCAGTTGAGCAAAAGAGAGACACTGGAGGGAGAGTGAAAAGGGAGGAGAAGAGCCAGAGTCGTTCTTCCCTCCCTCCTGACCTCAGACAGACAGTGTTTCTGGTGATGACCAGATGTCGAGCAGTTCCAGTCCCTGCCCCATAACCCCAACCCTTGTGCTGTGATGAAACCACTCCCTCCTGCTGTTGCTAATTGCTGAGTTGATTTGCTTTCCCCTCTTTGGCTTCTGGTCTCTTCTGGCACCCGTGTAACCAAACCCCTGTGTTCATTCCGTCTTTTAAAAATATCCGAGGTGGTTTTTGTTTTCCCAGCTGGACCCCACATGTAACGTTCCTTAAATACCTATATTTTTGTGCCACCTCCATACCGGGCAAGAAACATTCAGAAACAAAGGACACCACAGAGTTCAGAGTCTATTCATCCAGCTGCTTCTACAATAGTCACATTTTTTTGGCACAGCTCAAGGTTCATGGTATGGCCAGAAGACTTCTTTCTGACTTCTAAGCCTCAGTGCTATGAGGAAAGGCTCTGTAACATCTCTGGGCTTCAACCACGTGCTGAGCTCGGTGACCCCAGACACTCTCTTATTGACACAAGTTTTAGGCACAAGGAAAGCCATCGCATTTTTAATGTTTCTGGGTCAGTGGTTTGGGGAAGTGAGAAAGCTAAACAACAGGTATGCATAGTCACACAATAATTACTGAGTCTCAGGCCAAAAGTGGCACAGAGGTGGTGGTTGTGAGGGTGACAAGCCTGTCCTGAATGCACAGCACAGCCAGGAATCCCAGGGGGTCTGGCAGCTGTGCCACCTAATCTGAAGGAAGCAAAGCTGCCCCACTCTTCCCCAGACCCACATGGGCAAGGGGGTCTCTAGGAATTCTGGACGCTCAGGCTCGATTTTTGTCGGGAGAACTACCAGAGTCGGAGGGGTGTAGGTATTCTTGCCCTGCACTGAGGGCAATGAGGGGTTAATTGCAGCTCTGTTTCAACCAACAGGACATGGGGATCATGACTCCTTTAGTTGCAGGGAAGCCCAGGGGAGAGATGGTCCTTCTCTAGAGCTCAGCAAAGAATATGGAAAGGAGGGACTTTGAGTAATCGATAGGTCAGCAGACTCTCCCTGGGGAACTCCATTTGGGGTCTCTACCCTCATGCAGTTTAGTGGGAGTACAGGTAAGGAGACAGACAGAGGCTGCATTGTAAGAGATGTACCGGGACAAGGCCAACTCCCTGCAGGGCATGGGTGCAGTGTAGGCTGAGATCTGGAGAGCAAGTAAGAAACAGTCTGGTGGGGAGAAGAGGCGAGAGGAGAGGAGCGTTTTTCTGGCAGCGGTGCAAGTGGTACAAGCAGGGAAATCACGGGGGCTGGAGCAGAGCCCAAGGGGTTGGGGGGCAGGGGGTGGGTAGAGTGGGCGTCAGAAGCCAAGAGAGAGCAGGGCAGAAGACAAGAGAGCATAAGGCAAGAGAGAGCGAAAGAGATGGGGCTGGAGGGTAAAGTAGGACAGACATTGCAGAGACCCAGTCAACTAAAGTTTGGAATTTATCCTAAGAGGAAAGGGAAGTGGTGATAGAAGAGTTTGTGCAAACAATTTGATTTCAGATTTGAGCCCCTCAAAGCTCCTTCTCACTGCAGCGTGGAGAACGGGTTGGAGGACTCGAGATTGGAAGTGGTAGGTGGTTCTGGGGATTCTGACAACAGAGGATGATGTGGTGGTCTGAACCTCCACCGTGGGAGTGGGAGTGGGTGGGGAGATTCAAGAGATATTTAAGAGGAAGAACAGAAAGTATTTGTTGAGGGATTGGATTTGGGGGTTGAGGGGAGGAAAAGAAGGAAGTGCCGAGAACAACACCACATGTCTGGCTTGGCAACAGAATTAGGGTGATGGCATCCACCGAGACAGGGAACTTCTGAGATGGACCAGGTTTTCAGGGGAAATTACACATCTCGTTTTAGACATGATGAGTGTGAGTTATCACTGGGACATGCCAAGATGCTCGGGAGGCAGTTACATTGGGGAATCTGAGGTTCTAGAAAAGGTCATGGTTAAAGACCTAGATCTGGGACATGTCAGGATACAGATGGGAAATGAGAATGTTGGGAATGCCAAGTTGATCCGAGGGGGTGTGTGCAGCACTGGAGGAGGATAATGCCCCAGAATCGAGGGGGACAAACCTTTAAGGCAAGAGTGGGCAAGTCCAACGTCTCCAAAGGGTAAGTGAATTAGAACCAAATCCTATCCTTTGGATTTAGCACAGACCCCTGGTGACCTTGAGCTAGTTTCAACAGAATGATGGGGGCAGATGCCAGATGGCAGAAGCTTGCAATGAAGACGAAAGAGGGGAGCAATAGCCGGGGGGGGGCATGTTGGCCCAGGGAAGGATTTAACTTAGTGTTGAAGAGACTTACCTTGAATTGGTGTCAGGGCTGGTGGGGAGAAGCTGCCCGAGTGGGAGCTTGAAGAGAGAGGAGAAAGAATGGATATGCAGTATGGTAAGGCCCTGGAGAACAAGGTGACATGGACCACAGGCAAAAAGGCAGGACCTCATGCACTTGGCCATGGACAAAGGGGTGACTGGAAACCTTTTCCACTTTAGTAAGAGAAAGAAAGAGGGAATTATGGGTAAGTTTGCAGGCAAGTTCATAGATTGGTAGCAGAAAATTTAGAGAATTCCTAACTGATGGTGTCTTCCCCGCCCCCCCCCCCCCACCTCTCTGAAATCAGATCAAGGGGCAAGGTCAGAAATTTGAAGACAGTAAAGAAGGTTAAAAATAGCCATGTCTGAAAATAGGAGTATTTAGAGATACAAAGAAAGACTCAGAAAAAAATATATACATAGAAGAAAAATTTTCTATTTCTCCAGTTATTTGAAGATAAATGAAACTGGTTTTCAGGAAAAAAAAACAACTGTTATTTTCTAATTTTGTGACACTTAAAGTTATTTACTCATCCTCCCCAGGGCTGGGCCTCCCCTCCTGTGGGAAGTCTTGCAGTTAGGTGGTGGCTGAGGCTCCCATGGATGTTTTAAGAACGCAGACCATCCCCCCTCAGCTTATTGACTCAAGAAGGACAAGTTGCTCTTGCTTTATGCATGGTCACATCTGTCTGTGACCTGTCTGCCAGAGGGCAGACCCACCCTTCATCCAAGCAGCCAACCTCAGAATCCCCAGGGGGGGACACTGCCTGTGGAGGAAGACCCTTCTAGCCCCTCTGAGGAAAGGGAGGGGGCAGGGCGTGCGGGGGGGGGGCGCGCTGGAGAGGGGCGGCAGAACTGGAGGTGGGGATGGCGAGAAGAAACAGGGATAGGAACTTGGGAGTAAGGGGGCTTGGGTGGGAGGAGGGGCTTATGCCAGAATAACATCAGGATGGCAGAAGAAGTGAGTAGAAAGTCCTAGAAGCTGCTCTCTTTGCTCCAGCTGTCAAGAAGGGGGAGGAGAAAACCCTGTGGGATTGGAGGGGGAGGAGGGTGGGAGCTGTTAGGAAGTTATTTAAGAGTCAACTTTCTTGCGTTTTTCCTGCGTCCTTTTGAGGAAGTACCCCTGAGCCGCACAGAGCCAGCCTGCGTTAGGGCACCTCAGGCGGGACCGCAGGTAAGCAGCCGCCCCTCCTGCCGGGCCTCACCACAAACCTGCACCCAGGAGCCGAGAGGCGCGCTGCGCCTGCCCCCCTGCCCTAGAGTTTTGCAGCGATCCCTCAGGCTGCTGCTCCGGGCATAGGGGACAAGGTTCAGAGGCGCCCCCACTTTTCCACTGCCTCTCCTGGTCCCCATCTCAGCGCCTACCGAGCCCCACTTCCGTCCAAGTGGGAACTTCTCAGGTACTCCTTCAAGCTTCCCAGAAGACGCTGCTTGCAAGAAGGCCACCAGATGGGAATAAAGGACCTGGGAGTGCTTCCCCCAAGGGAGCTCCCCTCTCTTCAGGGGAGCAGATTATGGAGGGGTGAAACAAAAGGTTAGAGAGAGAGGGATATAGGACCAGGTAAGAACACCTGCGTGGCTCGGCTCTGCATCCCTGTGCATCCCCTTTCCCTCTCCCAATTGCAAGAGCTGAAGTTGAGCACTTGCCCCACCCCAGACCTGTGGAGAAGGGGTTGCTTCTGCCCACCTGCACTCACCTGCACAGTCTCCCTTTACCTGGTAAGCACCTGGGGCTCACCAGCTCTCTGCTTTCTGGGTTCTCTCTCCCAACAGACTACCGCACTGCTCTACTCTGTTCTGCCCCACACCCTCCCCTCCCCACGCGGCTTATTTTCCTCCTCCGGAGGACTGCTTTTTCTTACCTTCCCTCCATCATTAACCCTTTCCCCCTGTCCCCTTAGCTCACTAGAGACTTTGTGTAAGTATGTCTGTAGGTATTTATGGAAACCTATTCAGACTTCATACTTGAAAACATTGCTGTCTCCTTCCCAGACCAAATACTCTAGAAAGTGGTTCTCTTGTCTCCAGCTGTGTTGCCTTTGCTTAACATGTTTCCGGAACAGTCTACTCTGGTTGCCTCTATAGCGGGGGCTCCTCATCTTTGAGAGTGTGCTTGGTTTTTGAAAAGAGTCAAATAACCAAGAGTCATGACTGGGTGATCCAGGTGATCAAGGTAAAAGCTCCATTTGGGCCAGAAACAAGGGCTCCCTTTATTTGGTCAGTTGGTCAACAAGTACTGATTGGGGCCTGACAGTGAGGCGTGTGGTGTTTAAGCTGGCTCCTCGCCTGTACAAACTCCAGAGGAAGGGGAAGCAGGCTTGCAGCAAAGTCAGTATTAGCACCACTGACCAAATACATTCAGAGAAAGGCTATTAATAGCCCTAATTTAAAATTGCAGTGTACCCCCTTCACCCACCCAGATTCCATCAGCCTTCTCCTGCTCTGTGTGGTCCTGGCTCCAAAGCACTTGCCACCTTCTTACACCCTTGTCTTTTTTCTTCTGCAAAGTGTGGCCTCCACCCTAACCCTCACTGGACGGAAAGCTCTCTAGGTCAACAATCCTTTGGTTTGTTCTCTGATGTATTCCAAGTGCCCAGATCACAGCCTGGCACATAGTAGGCTCTCATTAAACACCGGTTGGATGAAATTGCAAAAATGAATGCTTTGGAGGATGCCACTTATCTGGACATGGTTGGATAACTTTATTCTTAAAAGTGACTTAGGGCTTCATAAGTCTATATGAAATGGACATATGTACGGGCATATGACATTAAACGTTTCTTACAAAAATACTGCCTTTAGGGGTAATGAGGGGGAAAAAAAAAAACCTGCTTTCTAAAATCTTATTTCTCCAAATAAGTCCCTTTTCTTCTGCTTTCCATATGTTTTGACAAACAAGAAATCTCCCCAAGATCCTTGGGGAACTGTACTCCATCATTAGACTAATCCTTACTGCCACTTCTCAAGCTTTATTTATGTGAAACTCAAAATGTGTTGCTTCAGTGCTACCCCACACGGATATGTCTGCTTCTCTATTTTTGAATCCTTGTCTCAAATGTAACTCGCCTCCCATTCCTTTTCTGTGTCTCCCTTTCTCCCCCACAAGGAGCCTGTGAAGCTGAGAATGTCCGAGACCTCCGAGCCTGCATTTGGAGGCAGGAGAGCCCTGCCCCGCAATGCGTCCAATGCGGCAGAGGATGACCTCCCTACTGTGGAGCTGCAAGGGTTGGTGCCCCGAGGTGTCAACCTGCAAGGTACAGGGTCCCCCTACCTGCTCCTACCTGCAGGTGCTGGCTGGGTCAGCACCCTTTGTCTCCACTAGGTTCCCACATAAGTGGCTCCCCTGCCAGTGTCTGGTATTAAAGAAAAGACTCCCAAGCCTTCTTTTGAGTGGTAAAAGGCCCCAAGATCCAGATTCTTGTCCCAGTTCTACCACTTAATAGCTTTGTGATCCCAGGGAAGTCACTTTGTCTTTCTACCTCTTAGCTATTTCCTCTGTAAAACAAGGGCATTGGCTCAGTGGATGCCTCTTCCAGCCCTGCTGTTCTGCTTTTAAAAATATTCTCTAGCTGGAAGTTTCCACTTCCAAAATATTGTGGCTGTTTTGATTGTCTGGCTTGTGCCTCTTTCCCTCTCCCTTCTCCCTCCTCCCTCCTCTCTCCATTGCTGTGAATTTCAGAGCTGGTGAAAGATGCCAGACTCTGACAGTAATGGAGATGGAAGCCCTCTATTTCTCTCCAGAACAGCCTAGTGAGCAGGTGAGGCAAGCTGCTTCCCCTGTTCTCGCCTCCAATGATCCCAAGGGACCTGCTCTGGGGGTAGCAGCCAGCCGCTGACCTCCACTCAGCCCTGTCAACTGTGATGGGGCCCAGGAGCCAGCAGTGGCTTGGTGACACAGACATCATTCCCTTGGGTCGCAGCAGGGACATTCAGACTCATGTCCTTGCATGGCATCTCTCATGGACCACTTTTTGTTGGTAGCACTCATGCAGCAAGCCCACTTCTGCTCCTGAGGGTACTGTGCGCTAGGTTTCATTGGGAGGTAAACACCCACTTGTTGGGGGCAGGTGCCCACGATCACCTGTGTGATGGGTGGTTAATCTGCCTCCTCAGAAAGAGATCAGCAGTTGAAAGCAAAGGGAAAGAACAATGCTGATTATTAACAAGTCCGGCAAATTAGAGAACTGCCTGCACCTTGTAGACAGGTTTGATTGAGTTACTATCATGTCTAGACAATTTGATATCCAACTGTGGAAACAGAGAGATATCTAGTACCATCCATTAAGGTACCATCCAGATTTGGAGGGGGGAACTCCCAGAAGGGCTTCCTCAGTTGAGTGGAAGCATCCGGACAGACTTGTGAACTTGTAGTTCTGAGCTCTTTCTCCAAGTGGGGTGCTGCATTCCCTACAACTCTGCCATTAGAGCCACGGAACTGAGTTTAAAAGGACTTGTTAATTAACTTTATCGAAATCCCCATGTTACAAGGTGGGGAAACCGAGGTCAAAGCAAGTAGTTGATGTGCACTCCTTCACTGTCCCAACTTGGGTTTCTCCTTTTCTTTTCTTTTCCTTTCCTTTCTTTTCTTTTCTTTTCCTTCCTTTCTCTAAGAATGCAAATAAAATTGAAAAGCATGCAGATGTCAAATTATCAAGCAATTGTAAGCAAATTATTATACCTTGCTGTATTCAGTGTTTTAGCAAAATCCCCCTCTGGCAGCGAAGACTCTTGGCCCTGGAGAACGGGGGCCAAGGTGCTGGAAGAAGTGGGCCAAAGAACAGAAAGAGAAAGGGGCGTAGGATCAGCGAGGAGAAATGCGAACAGAGGAAGTGAGATGTAGCAAAAAGCCCCTCGGTTCAGGACTCAGAAGAACTGGGTTCTGGTTCCACATTTGTCACTTACCCACTTTGCCACCCAGGGGAGCCTCAGTTTCTCCATCAAGAAAATGGAAGCCATACTTACTTCACAGTGGCCATGATGATCAAATGACTAGTGCCTATGAGACACCTGATCTATGAGACACTTGACCAACAAATGCTCATTGATTCAGAATGTGCAAGTTGTCATACCCTACAAGGTTAGGAGCTCACCCCAGTGAACACTTGTTTCTAAGGGGAACGTGTGCGCGCCTGGGTGGCTCAGTTGGTTAAGCGACTGCCTTCGGCTCAGGTCATGATCCCGGAGTCCCAGGATCGAGTCCCGCATCGGGCTCCCTGCTCGGCGGGGAGTCTGCTTCTCCCTCTGACCCTCTTCCCTCTCGTGCTCTCTATCTCTCATTCTCTCTCTCTAATAAATAAATAAAATCTTTAAAAAAAATAGGGGGAACATGTAACAGCTTACGGGGGCTATATATCTGAAATCTGAACAAAAGTTTCCTAACAAGAAATCAAAACTACCAGAGAATTTGAGTAGATAGGTTGATTTAAAAAAAAAAAAAATCTGGGATTATTGTTTTCTGTGTATTTATTTTTGGAGGCACGGGTGGGGAATTATTTTGAAAAATCAGTCATCGTTTGCTTGGCAATCATATGTGTCCACAGCCCAAGTGACATTCTGGGATACCTATTACAGGCCCTGGCAGAGGAATATGAGTGTCCAATGACTATTTGTAGAATGAATGAACAATCAATCACTTGAGAATTGAATGACTCATCAGGCCTAGAGTCATTATAATCTTATTATTAATAGCAGGTTCCAGGTTTTAAAAAACATGCCTTCATTTAATCTGTCTCCCACACGTGAGCTAGGTACTACACACCATGAGGATAGGGTCTCTGAACCCAGGTATCATGGGGGGAAATCCTAGATGAGTAGAACAGAGGAAAATTACCAGTATACAGACCATGTGATCAAGAACTATCCCCTACTTATCCTTTACATTTCATATTTCTCTTTTATTGTGCCAAAAGCAGGTTTTCTGACACAAAATACATCAGTTTCTCCCAAGTCATCCCCTGCTAAGGCTGTCACAACGTGTGATTAGTGGCTGTCTTCTTGCAGTTTATGCAGTGACCCCTAGGGGCATCCAAGAGGGCTTGAAGCTCCCTGAGCCCAGGCCTGAGGACAGCTTTGGCTCACAAAGCCCTAAGTCAAACTCTCCTCATTTGTTTCAATAGAAGTTTTTCCAAAAGCGTCCCTTCATCAAGCTGCTCTTTCCAAACTGACTGAGAAGGCAGAGAGGCAAGAGGAGGAAAAGGGATAAATGAAAGATTTTTCATTTCGAAAGCTCCCGTGACAGTCAATATATATATAATACACACTGAGTGGGTATGATACCCTTAATTCACAGATTTTGTGAATATTTGGTTAAGAATGACTTTAGCCTGCATTTCAAAATGTATAAACTCACATGAGGCTCTTCCCATACAGCATCATGATATTTTTAAAAAATGGAAATATTTGAGGTGACAGTGAGAGCCCAGAGATGGGACCGGCCAGTCAGTGGTGATGTTTGACATCCTCATGTGTTTTAGGGGTTCTTCAGGCCCCCTTCTGAACTCAGCTGTAGCCAATTAAAATATGTGAAAATCTCCTCAGATTGCTGGATTTGCATCTCTTCCTAATAGACTGTTCTGAATGTTTAGTGGTTGTTTCTGGAAATCTCTCTACAGCTTTCCTGGTCTCCAAGGTTATTTTAGCAGGAGATGTAATGTTCTGGAAGATAGCCTTACATTCTTGGTCTGATTTGACTCTGCATTGTTGGCCATAGGTTATCCTTTGCAGTAGTGATTGTAATCCTTATTTGGCAGATCTAATGTGATGAATTCAAACTGGAAAGCAAGTCTAGATCCCTAAAAAGTCAAATGCAGGAGAGATCTAGAATCTTTCAGGTTAATGGGGTCTTGTGCCTTTCTGAGCATCTCTCCTCCTTCCCACCCCACACCGTGTCAGAACCAAAGCAGTTAATTAACTAGTTAATTATCAATCTCTCCTTTGTGCAGAGTAAACCTCTCTGGATTGAGGGTTTTTAAAAGAATTAGAAAGGCATTTAATGTATGGTGAAGAAATGATGTTGTATAGAACCAATTCATCATTTCATTCAGTTTGTGTAAAAGCATTTAATGATTGCCACCTATGTGTCAGGAAGTATGCTAAGTTCTCTTTGAGGACACAAAGATGAGTAAGCCAATCTCTGGCCTCAAGTGGCTCTCCACCTACTAGATGAAATAGACACAGAAAATATGATTGCAATTCAGTGCAACAAATACTGTCACAGAAATTATGCCAATTGCAGTGAAAGAACAGAGAAAGTAATGATATGGTGTGGGGACAGTGGGAAAGAGGGTGAGGAAGGCTTTATGATGAAAGGCCATCTGAGTTGGGTCTTAGAGGATGAATAGGAGGCTTCCAGGCAGACAAGTGCATGGAAACAGCATTTCTGGCAGAGGGAACAGCGCATATCAAGTAATGGGGACAAGGGAGGGATGAGCCTGGGAAAAGTAGGCAGGGACCTGTTACAGTAGGTACACTGAGACCTTACCTTTTCTCCTGCAGATAAAGGAGGACTTGCAAAGGATTCTAAATAGCAAAATGACATAATCAGAACTATGTTTCATGAAGGTAATTCCAGTGGTGAGGAGCAAATGGAGGGAAGGAAATACATTTGGAGGCTGTTGAGATACTTCTGGTGAGAGGAAGAGTAGACCAGGCAGAGTTCCATCTCTGGAGAAGATGCTGGTCTCACTTCTCATTCTAGCTTCCTCTGAGCCACTGAGCATTTCTTCTACATTTTACGGTACAGGACATTTGAATGGCAACAGTTAAAAAACAGTAAGCTGCTTAAGAAGATATTTTTAATCATTCTAATTAATGATACTTTAAAATTTGGGTAGCCAAGAGAAATATGAGAGAGGAGCTTTTATCCTGTTGTTTCAACAATAAACAAACCTACTTCCTCATGGACAGTATTTATGCCTACAGTTTGGTAATAATATTACCAAAGATTGCATGGAGATTTCAATTCACCAGGGAATGCCCAGGATATGAAGCTAAACATTCAACTTATTTCAAGATTCCATCTGTGACAGGTATAATCATTCTCAGAAGAATATTGTTACAACCTAAGGAGAAAATAATCTACTTTTTTTCATATTAGGGAGAGGGTAGGGAGACAGGGAGGCAGCTGGCTCATGAGGAGAGTTTTTTTTTTTTTTTTAAACAGTCCATTTTCTGATGTGTTTGGAATTAGGCTAAATTGTGTTAGGTAGACTTTTTGAAAGCTGTCACTTTGAAAGAGCAAGCTGCCAACTTCCCAGCTACAATATCTCAAAAAAACCAAAAAACCAAAAAACCAAACCCAAAAGTAGCTTAGCAATGAGTGGCTCCATTTTGCCAGGAACTGGGCTTGGACAGGGAGAGGCAAATTCATTTCCTGTTTGTGTCGAATGGAGCCTGGATGATGCGAAGGCTCTTTCAATCTAAACTATGTCTTGTTAATTCGATTACAAAAAGGCAGAAATCAATATGCCAGCTTAATAAATGTTTACTGAGTGTTTACTGCATGAAGATGGACAACAGTGAGCAAAACAGACAATAGAAAGAACTAGAATATTTGTATATCTATGCTTATATTGTATGACCCACATCTGTAGAGCCCTTATTATTAGGTATTGTAAACACCAAATACAAAGGTTGCTCTGTGGACGAGTGTCCATGAGCAATGAAAAAAATGTTTAATTGGTGGTACTGGGACCTCACCTTATTCCTTAGTATTCACCCCCCTTGCAGATCTGGAGATCTACCAGATTACACTAGGGGGAGGGCAATAGGGCTGTCATTTCCTTCTCCCTCTAAAGGATAAAGCACCCTCCCATTACTCTGCCATATGTCTTGTCCATTTGACTACAGTCTAGAACATTAGCTCCTCAAACTCTCAAACTCTTTGTTGCTTTTAATCTTCCTTGTTTTGGTCAAGGTTTTATTATTATTATTTTTTTTAAGATTTCATTTATTTAGAAAGAGAGGGAGAGCATGAGCTGAAGGAGGCACAGAAAGAGAGGGAGAATCTCAAGCAGACTCCACACTGAGTGTGGAGCCCAATGCAGGGCTTGATCCCACGACCCTGAGATCATGACCTGAGCCAAAATTAAGAATCAGACGCTTAACCAACTGAGCCACCCAGGCATCACTCAAGTTTTATTTTTTAAATGAAATGTTTTCCTTGGTTTAAATTGTTTTTAATATGGACTTTTATTTTAAGAGATTACACAGGGAAATTTTGCTTATCATTGCCTTAGCTTTTCCCCCACATAGGGTACCACTGTAATTTTCCATGATATTTTTTTTCTTTTTTCCTGAAGGCAATGACCTGTTAGAGAGAGATTACAGTAGAGAATGATAAGATCACTTAGAAAAAAATAACGTTTTTAAAAACTCCATACGTGGAATGAAGTATTATTAAAATTACAACATTGTAGATTGTCTTATTTTAAAACAAATCCTTCATATATATGTTAATATATGTTTATTTTATATATTATCATTATGTAATATAAAATAATATTATTTAATATATATTTATGAGAAAAAATAAATATATATATTTGTTTTCACTATGAAACTGTAGATTTTTTTTTTGGCTTAGGTTTTATATACTCAAAAGAATTTATTAGTACTCTTGCTTACCTTTTGTTATAAGCAATATGTAAGTTATGTACTATCAACGCATGGCATTCTTATTCCAGTCTGAAATAGAAGTTCTGGGCTGGAGGCCTCATGTTTTAAAACCCCAGATTACTGTCTTCAACACTGTACAATATACAACATACTATATATAGTCCTGAAATGTTAAATTGTCTGATAAATGACATTTAAAGCCTTGTATGGTTAATCCTATGATAAATAGAATATGCATTTTATGATGCATAAACCAACTTCAAGCTCCAATTCAGGCATTACATTTGTTTAAAGTGAAAAGTGGTATATTTACTATGGCTTCTTTTCGCATTGTCCTGGGTACACTGAAGATGAGGTCTTGTCCTCAAAGGGCTTACAGTCCCACAAATAAAACCACCTATATCAACGTGACACAAAGTGCTTAATTATAATTAATTTTTATTTAAAAAAGGAAAAATGTATTCTGGGAATGAAGAGGAGAAAATTATTTCATCTACCTGTAGAAATGTAAGAAAAGAAAAGCAAGCCTGTCTTCTCAGAATACAAGGAATGAAGCTTGCTTGCTTGCTTGCTTCCTTCCTTCCTTCCTTTTTTCTTTTTCTTTCTTTTCTTTTCTTTTCTCTTTCTTTCTTTCCTTTCTTTCTTTCTTTCTTCTTTCTTTCTTTCTTTCGAGAGAGCATACACCAGTGGGGGCAGGAGGTGGGCAGAGGGAGAGGGAGGAGAGAATCTCAAGCAGGCTCCATGCTGAGTGCAGAGCCCAAGGTGGGATTCAATCTCACCACCCTGAGGTCATGACCTGAACCAAAATCAAGGGTGGGACACCTAACTGACTGAGCCACCCAGGCACCCTGGGAATGCAGCATTCTCTCATTTAATCCCCACACCACCACCATTTTGTGGGTGATAAAACTGAGGCGCAGGTAATTTGTATAACTTGTGCAAAGTCACAGCAATAGTAAGTGCCAGAGCTGGGATGTGAGTCCAGGCACTCTGGCTCCAAAATCCATACTCTTATCCACTATGCTAATCTTCTCTCTTAATAATAGCAATGCTAATATAATAAAAATAATTTGTGAGGATTTACTAAGTGCCAGACACTGTGCTAAAGCACTTTATATACATTTTTTTTTCATCTAATCCTTACACTAACCCTATAAGGCAAGTGTTTCATTGTCTTTTTAAAGATAAGGAAACTGAAGAGAGATTAAATAACTTCCCTGAGGTTGCACAATTAGTAAATAGTGAAGCATCTCCTAGAACATATTCTGCAAAACACTGATTGCCCCCAAAAATAGTTCCCATGGTCATTTAAGTTTGGAAAACATGAAACCTGTAGGAGATTTATAGTCTACACCAATAAAAGTCTCCCATAAATACTTCAAGTATCCTGATTGACTTTGGTTTCCCAAAACTGGCTTAACCATGGAACTCGTATTCTTCCAGTGCATGTCAATATCCCACCAAAGTATCGCTGCATTACACTACTTTGAGGATAGACTGGCTTTAATCAGACTCACTAGACATTAACCAGGTTCACTGGACAGGCTCATGGAACTAGAAAGGCAGAGTTTCCATTTGCAATAAAAATAAAACCAATGAGAACCAGATACTAAAAAATACTTGACTTTCTCTTTCCATCTTTATGTTTCCCTTTGTCAAAGATGCTTGGGAAGCCAAGGCATAACACTAATATACTCATTTTCAGGGACACATTATTATGGGAGTGGAGGTGGGATGAGATGAGGTGAATTCTGGCAGTGCTGCAGGACCAGTGCATTCAATACCTGCAGGCAGACTAGACTCACCCAATCCCTCACCTGGAATGCTGCAGTAGCTTCTTAACTGACTTTCCGGCCTCCAACATGGCCACCATCCATTCCTTTTCTTACTCTTTCACCAGAAGAAGTTGAAATTTCCACACACACACACACACACACACACACACACACACACACACACACACATATATATAAAGACATGTCAGTTTGCTATTTCAGATTTTTCATGGGATCCCCAATGCAGTGAAAGTCCAAATTTCCTAACATGGTCTACAGGGTTTGCATGAGCAGCTCCTGCCTATTCCTCCTTCGTGGTCCCACTACTACCCTCCAGCCAACCAATCATCTTTCAATTTCTTAAGTAAACCAGACACTCTGTTGCCTAAGTCTTCACTCCCCTCTCCCTGAAATATCCTTCCCCACCCCTTTTTATTCCTGGATAACTTGTTCATCTTTCTGACCATTGCTTATATACCTCACTTCCTCCAAAAAGCTTCCTTAATGCCACTCCCTCAATCTGAATTACAGGTTTCCTGTACCTCCCAGATACCGCCTTCTACCCGATACCATATACTGCTTTTTCAGAATATTTATGGTGCTTTGTCATAATGATCTGTTCACTTTTTAGTATCTACCACTGTGTATTTATCAAGTTTATATTGATTAGGCAGTGACCTAATCAACATTTATATCCATGCCTTGAATGGCAACATAAAATGACCTGCATAAAATTCCTGGAGGACAGGAAGTTGCGGAGAATATTAAATATGTTGAATATATGCTTAGGGTCTACAATTATATTAAGAGCTTGGAATAATTAACCAAATTCAATAAGATGAAATTTAATATGAATACATGCAAAGCCTTAAAACTGAACTACAAAGAAGAAAACCTTTATATAGATATGGCTGGCTTCTGGGATTTGGATTGAATCATAATGCACTACTGGTAGAAATGACATCAGAATGTATTTTTCTTTTTTTTTATTATGTTATGTTAATCACCATACATTACATCATTAGTTTTTGATGTAGTGTTCCATGATTCATTGTTTGCGTATAACACCCAGTGCTCCATGCAGTACATGCCCTCTTTAATACCCATCACCAGGCTAACCCATCCCCCCACCCTAAAGGTTTTTGCTTTAACAGATGTTTAATGTAAATCAAAAATAAGATAAAACTATTCAAAATACTAATGATGTCTTTGACTGAAATAATAGAAATATGCTATTTGTTTTGAAAGATGTAGCAGTCTCTGTCTTTCATTGGAAAAACCATAGCTAGAATAATGTACTTAATTCTAGGAAAAATACAACTAGAGAGAAATTTATAAAATGAAATGCATTCCAGAAAATAGTAGAGGGTTAAAGTTCTGGAAAAGAACAGTTGAGGAAATGGAGAATGTGTTAGTCAAAGGAATAGAAGCCTTTATATACCTAAGGAGTACCAGATGAAATGAATAGAATGTAATCTATATTTATCCAGAAATCAGCACCAAGATCCATGATTAGAAAAATTACAAGAAAGCAGATGTCAGTTCATCTTAAGAGGGCTTTTCAAATAATTAAAATTGTTTAAAAATGGACTGTTTGCTTTGTAAGATAGTGGGTTTCCTGTTCAGATGAAGACAAAAAGCCTAAGCATTTGGGCTTTCAAGATGTCTCATGCAGTACATAGCAGGTCTACCAGATGGTCTAGAAAGTGCCTTGGCCCTCAGAGATTCTGTGAGGCTATAATATCAGTGCATTCCTTCCACTGGTGCTGATGAATGGAGACCTGATTAAACCCATTTCTGAGGATTCAGTTTTTAGACATTTAAACAAAACAAAAACATTATTGAAAGGCACAGTGCTAAGAAAGAGGACCAGATGAGTTGATTACTAAGGTCCTTTTCAACTAAGACATTTATGGGTCTCCAGCTCTTTCTGAAGCTGACTTAACACTAGGGACTGTGACCTTAATAAGACCAGAGAACTTAGGGGAAAGGCAGCTTGAAAGAGAGAGGTCTAGAGAATTAAACATCTTCCACCTACAGCATAATGGAAGGAAAGTGCCCTTTAGGGGACCATGTTCAGGGTTCTGCAATGGGGTAAAAATAGAACTGTATCTTGCACTTTCTGTGTGCTGTAATGTTGCAGTCAGAGTAGCCCACCGAACACCACATCATGTAAAATATGCAATGGCTCCATCAGAGTTTATAGTTAAGCTAGCCACAAGTAAGCTTATGGACCCACTATGTGCCAGGCATCATGCCAGAGCTGTTGTCTTGTTATGTAATTGAATTTTTGTAGAAATTCTCAAAGTATTAGTCTCCTCATTTGAAAGGTGAGAAAACTCAGCTTCTGTGAAGCAACATCCTGTACCTATGTAATTAAGAGACCTGGGATTCAAACTCAGGATTACCTGGACTTTGAATTAATCAAGAGTGTTTCAGGAACTCCTAAACTTTAGAAATGGAGAGTATCTAAATGAGCCCAACTTCTTGGTTTTGCGTATGAGACAAAAATGAGGCCAGAGGGGACCAAGTGTCCTGCACAGGATTCCCATGTAAACACAAAGGAAGGCATTGGAGACTTTCAGGGTGATGCTCCAGCATGAGTACAGCCTCAGCAGCTGTGGTCTGTGTATACTGTATTTACAGTATACTGTATTCACAGCTGTGAGGGCAAACCATGCAGCAGACAGGGTCAGGTTAGGCAGAAGTCTAGTGTACCCCCACCAGCCTCTCTCCTTAATTCCCCTTTACAACTCCAAGTGTGCATACAGAAATCTATCTCTAGACTAGATCTTGCACACTGCAGTGTAGATGGGCGGAGTTACCTCCATATTCAGTGATCATTTGCAGAGGAATGGGAGAAAGGTAGGAGGAGATCTAACCTTTATCCAGTGCTATCATGTCTCCAATAAATGTATAAGTGACATTTACCCTCCCAATTCCAAAAGCCAGAGGAAAGACCTATAGATTTTTGTATCAGACCAGGGTTGACTTCCAGATTGGTGGAAATGTGAAGCTTTATTTCTTCATGTTCAAAGTGGAAACAGTTCTATCTATCGCAATGAAATGTCAGTATTTTGTCTCCACACCTGTTCTTTTCTTTCCTACCTTTGAGGGACCAGATCTACTTTTAGAATTATAGAAGGAGGGGTATTTGACCCTACCTGAAATAAGAGGAGAATTTTGAATTAAAGGTCAACTTTGGACCTTTGGAACATCCCTTTGAGGCTTTGTCAGATTTAATGCCTCCCTTTTTAAAGATAAGAAAATTGAAATGGCTATCCCTTCCTCATTCCTAGTTAGTGACATAGTGAGGTGATAGTCATGATGAAAGCCAGCATGGGCCTGGGAATGTGTAGACTTGAATTCTGGTCTTAGTTTCTCTGTACCTAGACCTATGTGGGAGGCATCACATCAGCACTGCTCTGTCCATCCCCTGTGTATGAAGTGAGGTCACAGGCGGGAAAGCTTTTAAAATCCTCTTTGAAGGCAAGAATGTCACAAGGGAATGACTCTTAAATCTATCAACCCCCTGTAGAGAGTTTTATCCAACAGACCACATTACCTCAATACCTAAAGAATCAGGAAAAGCAATCTTGTTTTTTGAGTTTGTGGTTGTATCAAAGTTACTCAGTGGTGTCCCTCAATTATTTTCTTTATGTGTAGACTACCTTCATGTCACAAATATTCACCTGTTCAAGGAGAGATGGGACACCAATAAAATGGACCACCACACTGACAAGTACGAAAACAACAAGTTGATTGTGCGTAGAGGACAGTCTTTCTTCATCCAGATTGACTTCAATCGTCCATATGACCCCAGAAGGGATCTCTTCAGAGTGGAATATGTCATTGGTGAGTGCCATGGGCAAGCCATGTTGTGATAGTCCATCTGTGTCATCATGTTATGATAGTCATGATACCACGGGCCGCATAGTGGAGAAGGATACAGGTGCAATTGTTTACTTCCTAGAATTATACTTTGACAATTGACTGGGGCTGGGGCTACATCCAGCCCCAGGACCACCCTATGCTCTAAGATGGGTCTGTATAATGCCAAACATTTGGGCCTATCCAAGTAAAAATCTGTACAGTAAAAGTGAGTATAATTGGTACAAAATGTTAGTTAATTATTTTTCCCCAGATGTTTTTGACATCCTATAGTGTGGCTTTTAATTTATCAACTCTTTTCTCATGATTTCATTGGTTTTATGTGCTAAAACTATTTTCAATTCTTAGTATACAATCTCCATATAAGCATTTCCCAGACTCTGTTCTGCTCTAATCTACTCCCATGGGATGGCTCATGAGAGATAGACAGTCAAGTAAAGTTCACGAAACCCCTTGTACTCTTATCTCCTTTTGTAGGTTGACAATATACATTAGCTTAACAGTTCTGGGAAGTACCATTTAACTCTGTTCGGTTGGGTGTTTGCCAAATTAATTAGATCCTGGTACCCTTTAAATTATAGCTATTAACATTTGACACATTTTAGTAAATACTTCCCTAGAAATTTACAAATATAGCAAGTAAACATATGCACAAAAAAGCAAAGGTGGCTCAATATCAGAAAAACTATCTCTATAATCCTACATATAAATAAAGTAAAAGAAAAAAAGTCAGGCAATCAAATCAGTAGTCACTGAAAGGAACATGATTAAATTCAGCAGCTGTTTTTTTTTTTAAAGACTTTAAATAAGACAAAAGTAAAAACAACTCCTCAATTATAGTAAAAATTATTTATCCCAAACCAACAACTTTTGGTATTCTAAGTTGCAAAAAGTTAATTTAATTATAATGAGAAATTAGAGATACGTGCTATTGCCTTTCCTTTTTTTCCTAAGCTTTAAAGATTTTAGCAAATGAGAAATACCTCCTATAAATACTGAGAAAAATAAAATTATATATTTTGCTACTGCTATGATTGTATATATAGAAAACCCAATAGATTCAAGGACAAAGTTTAATAAAACTTTGTAAGATGGCTAGATAGAAGATAAATACATAAAAGTCAATAGCCTTTCTCTTTAGCATTGAGAACCTAGAAATAGAAATAAGAAAAAAAAAATCCCACATATAAAAGTTACTAAAACTATGAAGTGTAAAAATAAATTTAAAAAAAAAATGCAGAACACAAATAAAGCAGCTATTAAATCTTAATAAGAGATGTGAAAAAACTTTGAAAAGGCAAATACGGTTTTGGATATGCTATCTCAATTTTTTTAAATGTCCCAAAATTAGGATGTAAATATAATGCATTTCCAATTGGAGGATATTTTTTTTTGTCTTGAATAAAATAAGAGTTCATTTGTAAGAGTAATTACTTGGCAATAATCAAGAAAATGATACAAAGAAAGAATAAATAAAAGAGCATTTTCTATCAGAAGCATCTATCAGAACATATTATAAGAAGTGTTTTGTGGAACAGAATAGAGAATCCAGAAATCGATGTCAGTATGTAAGATTACTTAATATATAGTTGTTGGTTTTGTGGAGTAAGAAAAGTATGTGGGCTTTTTGTTTTTTTGTTTGCTGTTTTAATAAATTAAATGATGTATTTTACATCTTGGTATTTTAGTATATATATATATTACATGTAAGTATATGCATTTAACATATTCTTGTATTTAACATATATTTATCTATATGTGTATAATTATATATATTATTTTACATGTATATATATTTGTTTTATACATGCCAAAATACCACAGATGACCATATATATGAACAAATGACCAAAATATAAGTATATGAGAAAAATGCCACATATGAAGTCAATGGATAAAAGATAGAGCTGGAAAAGTATTCAGAACATACATCAGAGATAAAAGGTTAACATAGAAAAAAAAGCTCCTACAAATTGACAATCTGAAGATAAGCAATAGAAAAATAGACAAAGTATATGAAGAGACAATTCTCAATTAAGGAAGTCCAAATAACCTGTAATCACATGAAAACATGGTCAAATTCACTAACAGACTGGGAAAGCCAAGCAGTCATTTCTATCCAACAGGCAAAAATTTAGAAAAAAAACTGTAATTATCTGTTGTTGGCATGTATGTTGAGAAAAACATACATTGCTGATATAAATGTATAATTTCATAACCTTTTTAGAAAGCAGTTTGGCAGTATCTGTTAATATTAAAAAGACATATGCGTTTGACGCAGTCACTCCACTCTTGGAAATCTATACCAAAGATATTTAAAGTCTAGTTTATAAAGATGGGTATTATTTACTGTAGCATTGTAATAGTGACATAAAAATAAACACCCCTCGGTAGTGGAATGGTGGAATATATTGTGATATAACCGCACAATGAATTGTTCCTTTAAAAAAAGGATGAATTAGACCTATGCCAGATGATTTCAGGTGAAGCAGTGGTGAGGAAACAAAATATGGAGTATATATGATCTTCTCTACGTGTGTGTAACTATGTCGTGCCTAGATTTGTAGAGTATTGTAAGTGCAGAAAAGAGTAAGAAGCACACACATAGGTAATGACATGCATTCCTTGGTGGGAGATGCGAGAATAACCAAAATAAGGAAGGGAGAAGCAAAAGGAAAGGGGAAGCTAGTAAGGAAAAGAGAAAAAAGCAAGGATGATGATATGAATATATGTAGGCATTGAGGTAAAATTATGATCTCCGTGGGAATATATATATATATATATAACATTTATATATATTATACTTTATATATATATTACATTTATTTATATATGTATAAATTAAGAGTAATAACATCAAAGCTAAAAATAAACAACACTTCCTTAGAAAAAAATCTCTGACCCGTAACTACTTGAGGTATATGGTTTCTATTCCCTTTCGTTTACAGTAAGGAAACGAAAATCAGTTGAAGCCAGAGTGGAAATGGGAGAGGAGGAAAGAGATCATTGAATAAACAACATCAGTACAATGTGGGAGTTTTGCACAGAACTGTTTGCTATCCCAATTGTGGGGTGAGAGAAAGGAAAACCAAATTATCATTCCTGTATGTTAGGTGAAATGCAATAACCACAATTTCATTACATTTTAGGGAGCAGACTATTATTGTTAATATTTTTTAATAATGAGTACTTCAGATGAGAAAGGAATCCACAGCTAATAGTTTCCAGAGTATTTTAAAATCTGCTGAGAATTTATTTGTATTTTTCCCCCTAAGTTCATTTATCACTTTTGGGTGTGTGTGGGGGGGTGGGTGGGGTGGGTGTGGGTGTGTGTACATGCACACTTGTTTGGACTGGATTTGATTAAAATGCCCTTCACACCTTTGTAACGCAATGATCACCACCTGTGTGTCAACAAATGCACGTTTGAAGCTCTGTCCCCAGGTTTGCTCCAGCTATACAGGAACTTTTTATCTCCTTTATAGCCAAATATTTAGTGCAGAGAGGAAAGAGGAAAGCTTTGTCCCTGAAGTGGACTTGATGGAGGTCTGAGGCTCTTTCCCACAGACCACTCAGAAACAAGTTATAATAATAGAAGTCTTAGGGAAGATGACAAGAGGAGTGTCAGATCAGGTTCCCAGTGAGAGCTGTGAGCCACTGGGGCAGAGTGCTTTGTCCTGAGTGGCAAGGTCAGGGCCATGACCACAGCATCACCACTGTGAGCATGTGAAGTCCTCCCTTCTTTTTCACAAAAGACATTGTATTACTTTTGTTCCTTCCGTGAAAAGGTGGGAGAGGGGAAGCATAGCAAATTTACCTTTGAGATAAAAATCTATATATTTTAAAAACCAACACGTATTCTAAATCCTTCTTAGACCCCACAATGTGTACTTTCGGAGTTAAGCTGTATTCCAATATGTGTAGCCTATAATAGGTGTTATTACATTTGAGGATTTTGTATTTCCAAATTTCCTGCAGAAACAAGGAGAGAAAAATAACATAACTCCACATTCTGCTCTTTAGTGTATGAGAAATCAATCACATTTGTAAAGGGCCTTAAAAGACCAATGATAGAAGATTTATCCCAGATAGTGTTCTCTGTGCACCCCATGTCATTCAGGAGGTGCCATGACCTCCTGAGGCTTCATGTTGGTGGTAGGACCAGGACTGAAGAAAAAGAACATGGGGGACCTTCATGGGGCTCAGAGATATTTCTCTTAAAATGCAATATTTGTGGGGCCCCTGGGTGGCTCAGTTGGTTAAGCATCCGACTCTTGATCTCAGCTCAGGTCTTGATCGCAGGGCTCCATGCCAGGTGTGGAGCCTTCTTAAGAAAAAAATGCAATATTTATTTCAATAGGATTGAATAAAAAATTTTATTGATTTTTTATTGATTTTAAAAGTAATTGCTGTAATGAGAAGAGACAAGAGTATCAAATGCGCACTGGAAATGAAATGAAATGAAAGCACAGTCTTATACGTACATGCAGGTGCACCTCAATTTCAGGAAACCTAGAAAGTAGAAGGAGTGATTTAAAAAACAGGAAAGAGAATGCTTTGTAAAAATAAAAACAAAAAATCTCTTCAAATATTTCTTTTGAAGTGTTTATACCAGGATTAGATTTATCAACAAAGATTGATTTATGCTCTAATTTAAAGAATATAACTATTGCATAGAGCAAGCTATCATTATATTAAAACACAGAAAAAGAGTCACTTTACACTTACTTGTTTGCAGTTTGCATTCAGTTTTTATTATTGTTCCTTTCTCTTTCCCTGTGACTTTATGTCAGATGAGCCAGGATGTGCTAAGCACTGGAGTTTCCTTTGTTACTACCTTCAGAACCACAGGATTTATTTATAAATGATCCTGCCTTTATTTTTTTGATTTTTTAAAAGATGTTATTTACTTATTTGAGAGAGACAGAGCAAGGGGGAGAGCACAGGTGGGGTGAGGGGCAGAGGGAGAAGCAGACTCCATGCGGAGGAGGGAGCCAGATGTGGGGTTCTATCCCGGAACTCCTGGATCATGACCTGAGCCAAAGGCAGATGCTTAACGGACTGAGCCACGCAGGCGCCCCATGATCCTTAAAGTTTTTTTTTTCTTTCTTTCTTTTTAAACACTTAAGTAAATAGATTCTCTCAGATGGCCCCAGATTTATCCCTTGTTTGCCGGGTCCTCGTTGTAGAGAAGGTGAACAGGGGAATAAATGCATTTCCTCAGCCAGGACTTTCGCGCATGAGCTACAGACGGTCGCCGCACTTTGATAACGGCATTCATTAGTTGCTGGCAGAGCACAGCCATCTCTGCATTAGGTGAGATGTGTTAATGAATTTGAGGAGGTGGGTGCGGCTGAAAAGTGTGCCTGGTCCTTTGTGGGGCCTTTTCTGTCTTTCTACCTCTGAGTCTAAAGCCATGACAAATCATGGAAGGAATCTGGAGCAGTGTTCATTCTAGATTTTGCTAACCTGGAGCTGCAGCTGTGAAAACAGGAAGTTTGTGGTGTTACTTTGTTCTACTTTGACATGCGCCCCCTACTTAGCTGATACCCTGTTGAGGGAGAGTCATTCTGAGGAGAGAGGTATGAGCTGGATCCCTTACCAGCCATCCCCCTCAAAGCAGCCCTACCTGGTGAGCCCTCCAAGCCAATAACAGGGTTCATGAGCAAGTTCTTTGCTCCTTGGGCCCAATCACAGGAACCCAAGGAGTGCAGGACAGCACCTCGAAGATTCTCTTGCCTTTTCTTCAGTACTACCACTGCTCCCATGGCTCCAGGCTTCATATTTCTGGTTATGGCAGAAAGCAGAGGGGAGGGATGGCCTCAGCAAAACCTGCTCCTCCCATCAGGACAGCGAGAGCTTTTCTGGAAGCCACCAGCAAGCTATTCATGTCTCACTTGCCACCTTTATCTGTAAGAGAAGCTATGAAATTATTTCATTTTTTCAGTCTCCTCAGAGGAAAGGGGCAGGGAGCACTAAAAGCTGATGCTGGTAGACCCCCAGTGGTGTGTGCTAGAAGTCCCTTCCAGCTTGGCCATCCTGTGAGTCTGAAAGTGCAGCCCTTACTGATGGCACACGGGGGTTGTTCATCCTGAGCCCAGTCATTTACAGGATGACATCAATTGCACATATTCTGCATTCTTAACCACATAAAACACTGAATTATCCTCAACACTTCAATATTTCTATTTCACTCATTTCTTGAATAGCGTTTCCCAAAAGCCAGCTGGGGTGTCAGACTCTGATGTGTTCTAAGGATGAGAGTGACATTATCAATTCTCAGTTGGGGGTTCAAGATTGGAGAGAGAGTTAGAGCCTGGATTAGGGCATCTGTTGTAACAATGGGGAAGACGGATGGGATTTGAGGGACATTTGGATGGCAAAATCCACAGGACTTGTGATTGGGAGTCGTCTGTGCAGACAGAGGGGAGGAAAGAGTCAGGTAGCTCCCGGGTTGCTGGGTTGTATGCCTATGATGATAGAGGCTCCGAATGAGATAAAGAATGCAGGGAAATTGGGGAAAAAAAGATGAGTGTGGAAAGGATAATGATGATAGTGGCTCTCATCGGGTACCGTGCAGGGGTTCTGTGTACGTCCCATTTAATTCTTTGGGCACCCCTCTGGGCATGGGACTAAGGTCATCTCCATTTTTCAGATGAGATGAGGATTGGAATGGTATAAGTAACTTACCTGAGGTCACATCTGGAGAGTGCTGGGGCTCCAATTGGAACCCTGACATTCTCTCCTAATCACAATGCACACTACCTCCACCAGTGAAATAGTGGAGGCATAAATATGATTTGGTTTGTGCCCTTTGAGTTTGAAGTACTTAAGGGACTTCCAGATAAACATGTCCAATAGAAGGCCTCTGAAGTTTAGGGAATCAGTTTTTATTTCATACATCATAGATGGGTAAAATTATTCAGACAAAGTAAATCAGGTAAGAAGCAGACTGAGGCTCAAATCCTGAGAGCAAATAACTTTTAAAGAATCAGTCCAGGAGCTGGAGCCCCTGGAGGAGACAAAGACCATGTGATCAGATAAATAGAAGGGAAATCAGGGAATGCAGTGTCACTAAATCCAAGAGAGTTGGGTGTTTAAAGTAGAAAGGGTGACCAGCTTTATCAAATACAACAAGGAGATGCAGTGACGTAAGAACTTCCCACTGAACTCAGCAGTTATGGGGACACTGGTTACTCAGGGACAAACCAAATTTTAATGGTTTGAAGGTAAATGAAACATGAAAAGTGGACATAGCAAAGGTGGACTAATTTTTTTGGAAGAAAAGAAAAGACAATTTGGATAGTAACAGGAAGAATGTAGGTTAGAGAAGGGGGTGTTTTGGTTTGGGTGTTTGTTTTAGGATTGAAGGTACTTTAATGTGTATGGAGGCATGGGGGACAGAGCCAGTAGATGAAGAATCCTGAAGATTCAGAAGAATCGCTGGGTGGCTGAGGCAGAATGCTGGAGGAGGTGAAGAGGAGGCATGGATGAGGGATTGTCTAGGAAGAAGAATCCCTGTCCTCTAGGGTGTTGGGAAAGAGGTAAGAGAGAATGTGAATGTGTTAGGTAGAGAGATAGGAAACTGATCATCATGCCTGATGACCTCAAGTTTCTCAAAGACATAGGAGGTGAGCAGGTGTGGCAGGAGCTGAGAAGGGCAAAGAACTATTTCTTATATCTGAGAGCATAACCAAGACCCTTTGAGACTTCTGTTCCCCTATAGATTTTTGGTTCAGAGGGTCCAGATAAAATTACTATCTGTGATTTTCATGGACAGAACACAGTTTATCTGCTGAGATATTTCTTGCCCCAAATCATGCAGCTGGTAAGATGTAGAGAAATATTTCTTAGCCTATGCTCTCTCCACTATTTCATGCTGTGTTTTAATAAAAATAGGCTACCCATTCTATCATTTTGAAGCAGCATTTATATGGGATGTCATTTCAAATTTTTTCTTCTGTTTCTGCATTGACGCTAAGTGTGTTCATTTTTAAGCCTCTGTGAAGTGACAAATAATGGCATCTAAGAAACTAGGACAGTGTTTCTCAGAGTGTGTTCTCTATGAACACGTGTCCTGTGAAAGACTCCTTAAAAAAAAAAGGTTCCATGGTCAAATGCATTTAGGTCATGCTGTGTTTTGTGCCTTTTCTTGGAGAATCCCAACACACCTTAGTATATTAAAGGCTCTGAGGATGCACAGGGTCAAAAAGTGAATCTTCTTTAGCCTAATGCTTCTCAAAATTGTTTTACTACAAACATTACTCTACCATGTTTTTATTTTCATTATACTCTTTAGTAAAGTACACAACTCACTCAAGGAGATGCTGAACTACTGTTACAAATTACCTTAATTCTGCAGAATACTGTGGTCTATGTAGTACGGTAACTTAATATATTATCTGTTTTTTTTCTTCTTTGATACTTTAGATTTTGTGCCAACATTAAAATAACTATAAATTTGGCACTTATACTCAGTAACTTTTCTCTTCATAAAGGATTACTTTACTTTTCTTTTTTACATTTATATATTTATTTGCCAGATTTTTGTTTGGCTTCTGTTATCATAACTTTCCTTTGAATGTGTTTATTAGACTCTTACTGAATACCTTTCATGTGCAAAGCACTGAGTTGGGGTTAAAGTATGAATATATGTTCATCCTCTGCTCTCAAAGAGTCTGGAGGAGACAGCCTGGACACTAGAAGTTGAGCTGAATGCCAATCTCTTGGGCACAGTGCTTGGGAAGCACACTGGAGAGTAGACTACTAGACTGTAGGACTGTTTGGAAGAGTCCCCCAGGAAGAGCTGGATCTCAAAGAACAAGTAGGAGTTGACCCAATGGGATGGGAAAATAGATGTCCTAGGAAAAAAATGTGAAGTTCAGCAGAGAAAGAAAACTTGGAAACATATTGATGGCTTCATACACCTTGATTCAAAGTTTATATATTAGTCTATAAACAGCCAGAAGATTCTATGGAAGAGTTTTTAAAAGGATTATATTAAAAAGCTCTAAGTGTTTTCTTTTTAGATTACTGTGGCAGAGTATGAAAGATAAATTGGAGGGCTGAGATTGTTGTCAGGAACATCAGTAAGAGACTTGGGGAGGGGAAGGAATCTTACTAATAGATGACAGTGTAAATGTGCAATACATCATTTTATACGATTTTTCCTCTTTTTAAAAACAATTTACCTTTATAACAAGAAGTAGTACGATTGTGGCTTGTTTGTTTTTTGGGTTTTTTGTTTGTTTGTTTGTTTTTGTTTTTTACATGGTCAAATAAGACTCACCTATAGTAAAGTAATGCACTATGGTCTGAAGAAAAGGTTTATGCCACGGTGACTGACACTTTTCTGTGTGTATAGACGTTTCAGAGATGACAGCTCCTCTCATAAAGGGTCCAGGAAGCAATACAGTGGTCGGGAGGGTTTGGAGTCAGGCAGACCCAGTGAGAGTCCCCGTTCCACCACTCAGAGCAACAACAGAATCACAGATCCCCCCATTATATTTCCCTCACCTGAAAATATTTACTTCTCACAGCTATTTATGGATTAAAGGAGATAATGTACAGGGAAGCACCTTCTTACCTTCTTATTCTCAAAAACAACACTGGGAAGCTTGGAGGGTAGGAATAAGCCTCACTGAAAATCTGGAAACCAGAATGCATAGGGATTGAGTGACTGACCCATGGTTGTGCAGGGAAGGGGAAACCCCCTGTCCCCAGCTTCCTCTTAAAGGATCAGAATCTTAGCCCAGTGGTCTGCCCACTTTGGCTCTACAAAAGAAGGCCAGGTGCGCCCAGGTGGCTCAGTCAGTTAAGCATCCAACTCTTGATTTCCGCCCAGGTCATGCTCTCAGGGGTCGTGAGATCCAGCCCCACGTTGGAGTCCACTCTGGTCTTGGAGTCTGCTTTAGATTCTCTCTCTCTCCCTCTCCCTCTGCCCCCCCAACCCCCCCACTCATGCTCTTTCTTTCTCTCTTTCTTTCTCTTTTGCTCTAAAATAAATAAATAGATAGATAGATAGATAGATAGATAGATAGATAGATAGATAGTCTTTTAAAGAAGCCAGACACATTGCGAAGTTTGTAATCAAATAGTAAAATTAATCCTTGTTACACTTTTTCGTAGATTAATCCATTTATTCTCCTCTAAGCTCCTTGATGGTATACCTGTAAATGGAAACTTGCTGAGACACTGGCTTAGCCTGACTCTAGATATGAGTGACTTTTCAGCTTTCTATGGGATCAATTTTCCCACTATTATATATTCCCCTGGTAATGCCCCACCTCCACCCTGGGTCTGAAGAGAGGGCAATGAGAGAGAAGATGGCAGGGTGAGCCCTCAAAGACTTTGTAGTCAGGACCAGTGGCACTGAGTGAGGTTCTCTGATGAAGGATTATTACTAAGTAAGAAAGTGCTGTCAAAAAGGCAAATAGGAGGCCATTGCTCTCTCTTTTCTCTCCTGCTAGCAAAGCAAAGATAATGACCATTGAACCTCCAAACAAAAATATCCAGTGTTTACAACATCCATGTTGACAGCTTAATTAATCAAATAGGAACCCTGACAACCCACAGGCCAAGTTCTGCCGGGAATTATTTGCCTACAGTTCTAGCTGAAGTGACAGAAGCTGTTTAGTCTCAAAGTAGGAGGAATCGACATCCAAATTCTAGTGCAAGAGACCTGTGGGGAGTCCCCTCGGCCTTGCCTTTTGACCCAGATCCCATCCTGCAGAGCTGGGATTTCCAAGTGAAGCCTCGGATCTTGAGGGTAATAGAGTTGCCAGTGTGTTTTATAATATCAAGTATGCTGTGTAGGGCAGTCATAAGAGACTGTGGAGGTTGGAATGAGAATCCTACATAGATGCCTGACTTCCTCCTCCTCTTTCTCCCTCTTTATTCCCCTAATTTGCCATTGCCCTCACCGCCCTCTCTTTCTGTCTTCATGCTGTATCTTACATTGACCTCTTTCACCTGTGTGAATTCATAACCTTGACTAATTAGCACCCACATAATTGAAACTGTACATGACCAGAAACCTATGGTCTGAACTCAGGGATTATTCAGCGTGGGCATTGCCTGGCTTTTCCATATAAATTCTCAGACATTCTTGCCATATGTGAAGTTAAAAAAGGAGGGGGAAAACATTTAATGAAAATTAATGTGTCCACCGTAATACCTTGCTCTTAAGTCTCCAATCTGTGAAAAGAGAGACAGTGTCCAACTGGAATGAAAACCCACTGAAGAATGGATAAAAACAGACTAACTATTCATAATCCATGCCATCTCATTACTCTGTGAGTGTGTTACATGGACTGACGAGGGACTGACTGGAAGGCTCTTGGAACTCCTTAGTGATAGTTGCCTGCTAATAAGATGACCCAATTACCAGGCTTATTTTGAATATTGCATCTATATAAGAAAACTAAATCCTCACAGTATTCCTTAAGGCAGTATAACCTTCATAAAGCATTACTATAACAGCAACCAGAGCCAGACAGGTGTTAGAGGACCACAGGCAAGCTACAAATAGCTGCACCTCTCTGTTGCTATCCTTTACGCCTTTCATTTCTTCTCAGTATCTCAGCCTTCGGATGTTTTCTGTCCTTTCTTGTCATTTCTCTTACTCTCCATCTCTGTCTCTCTATGTTTTTCTCTTGCTCTCACTCTTGTTCTCCCTCTTGCACGCACATACACACAGTCCTATGGGTGGATGTTTTGGTATTTACCCATTAGGGGACTAATAAGAGTTATCCTCAGGAGGTGAGTATAGCAATTTGTGTGAGAGCCTCCAGGAAGCCAGGTTGGATGCTCGGAACGCACTGGCCTATCTCTGCGTAGAGTGTAGCTTAGCCACCTAGAGGTTCCTGGGCTGCACTGTTGGAGGTTCTTCAGGGGGGTCTTGTTGTGGCTTCTTTTGTTTCCCTATTTCCTTTCTCTGTTTAAGTGTCTTTATAATATCGCATCTCATGACTAGTTCAGTGAATTTCTGATGCAAAAACCGCCACTGTGTCTGTGTGAGATGCCGTGGGGGATTTAAGACACCATCCCTGTCCTTAAAGAGCTTACTATGGTTGGGGTGAGAAGAATTCCACAATTAATAAACACAACCAGGTAGTATAAGATCAGTTTCCCCACAAGAAATGTGTGACAGAGGCAGGCAGGCAGGAGGGACCCAGGCTAGAGGTAAAGTGTGAGGTCTTGGGACAAGGCAAGTAAGTCTTGAGATGGATGTTGAGGAACTAGGAGTATCAGAAGAGGGACAGGAAGTATGTACACTCCGGGGTGGGAGGAAGGCATTCTTGGAAGCCTACGAGTGTATTTTCTGCTGATGTACACGTATTTCTAATGAAAAAAGGAATCCTGGACTGAATCAGATCTCATAGCTATATTTGGTCTGGGCACCACTGGTTCTTCAAGCTCCTGGAGTTTCATGGAGCTTGCTGTGGTATGGAGACCCATCCTGACAAGTCCATTAGGGATGTTCTTACCTTATGGAGTCAGCCTCCAGTTATTGTTTGCTCAGTGAATGTTTGCACTAACTAGAATTCAGAGCTCTTCCGCTGGGTCTTCTGCTGGGTTTGTAGAGGTGAGCCGTGACATCTGGATTCTCCACATAGCAGAATCATCATCGCCCCTAAGCAATCCACGTCATCATGTCAGATTAAAACACGAGCCCTGAAAAACTATCTTTTGTCAAAGATCAGAATCTCATTAACATGATCGAATGCAATTAAGTCACCATTAGCTTTCAATAGCAGTTTAAAAGGGGCTCAATAAATGGTGTAGGTCTCTGTGCACATGAAGTCTCAAGAGAGACTTGAATGATATCCACATCCCTTTATTTTACTCACCCAATATGCCTGTGGGAGGGGCGGGGGAGAGTGATATCTACAATTCATGTTTTCCTGATAATCTAAAGATGATCAAATTCTCACACTTCGAACTGGGAAGCTAAATATACTTTAAAAATAAAGGCTTCCAGGGAGGAATGTGTAGAATGATAATAAAATGGGTTATAGTAAAAATAGATTTTCAGTCTCATTCATTTATTCATACATTATGTTCACCAACATATGATTACCACCTGCCAGATCTAGTCAGGTAGAGGTAGCTGCCTATATGATGAGCCATGAAAGGCGTTCCACCAACAGCACGATGAATTCCTCCATTGTGGTTACTCCTTCAAATTAATGCATAATATCTGAAGTTCCCCTAGAAAAATGAAAATGGTCTATAAGGATGGATAATACTATCCAACTGACCCCTTTGTAAATTTGCACAAGTTGACTCTGCAGAATAACTAGCTGACACTCTGAGGAGAGCAATGTCCTGAGGAAACAAGATATTCCAACAATAAATATTGAGAAAAAAGATGAAAAGCATCAGGAGTCAGGTATGAAGAGATGCAGGAGAATAGAGTGCCATAAGTTGAAAGTGTATGGAATGAAAGAGATGAAGGGTTGAGCTTGTATTCAAGGCAGAAACAGAGAGCTGAAGGAGGAGGACGAGAGCCCAGGAATACTGCCCACCAAGCCGTTAGGATTGGCTGCTCTGAAAAGCATGCCTCTCTAAATGTTTTACTCTGTGTACCTGCTCATTGCTAAATATGAAGCAGTCCAAAGCGTGGTGCTTTTCATAGAATCACAGAATCATAAATATTTGGGCACTGGAAATCATAGCCATCACTTTACCCAACTAACTGTTTTATAGGTCTGGAAACTACCCATGACCAATAAAGTGTTCAAATACATTCTTGCCCACAAGGTCAACCCAGGGCCAGATAGAACTCAGTGGGTCACTGCTAGGGTGACCCTATCATGCATCCTCCAAGCCAAGACACTTTTGAGAGGGAAGGAGTGACTAAATAGAGGAGATGCTAAGAAAATAGGCATAATCTGGGGCTATCCTCGGCAAACCTTGGATATATGATTGCCAAATCAGAGCTGAGGCAATAGGAAGATACTAGAAATCTAGAGGGATGTAGAGAGGAAAAGAGAACAATCTTGTGATGTTAAAAAATTGGAATAAGTGCCCAAACAGAGTACAGAAAAACCATTTCAGATAGGGAAGACATGATAAGCCAAGAGCATTGGGTTGGGTGTGGTGCCGTGTTGACCTGGCTTTGAAAGTGCAGACTTGAGATGGTGAGTTCCTCCAGCATCGGTGAGGTCAAGCAGGGACATCCATTCAAGATGAGGCAGAACAAAGGAAAGGAGACCCAGCAACAGGAAATGGGCAAACAGGTACAGATCTGGAAACAGGCCTCAGCTAGTTATCTGAGGCATAGTGTGGGTTCCTTTGCACCTCCTCACTGCAGGAGCAGAGACCTGAGCTACCCAGGGGGCTGAGGGGGAAGGCAGCCACTTTTGCCCCCCAGAGAGCTAAACCTCTCTCCAGATCTCTTTTGGAGATGTGCAAGGTATTGCCACAGTCCTCTATAACCCCTCAGGGTTCTGGGTGGCGGTGGCAGCCCTGAGTTCTCTGGATGTTTAATCAGATCACCTGGGAGAGTACTAGGACTAGACAGGGAGAGTGTTACAGAGACTTGGAACAAATAGGGGAATAAATGGGCCAAAGTCCATGAGTGTGGTTCAACCAGTGTGGAATCCCAGGTCAGGTCTGTGATCATTCTGTGTGCCTGTGGTCTAGCCATAGGAGGTAGTTACAATTATAATCTACATTTTGCTTGTGAGGAAACTGAGGTAGTGGTCTTGCAAATGTATCAAGAATTTTGTACTGCCCATTGGGCAGTTCAGAAATCCTTATGCTGGCACTTCCTTTGCACTTGCCTTCCCTGGCAGCATCTGGTCACCAAACATCTCCACACTGCACCCCATGAAATTAGCTTTTTGCAACTCATTCTAAAGGAACTGGGTCCCAGCTAACAGCTAATGGCAAGATTCTAATAAATCCATTCTTGCTAAAATTCAAATATCCAGTAAGACTAATCATACTTCCTCTCACCTCCATATTTATTTTTCATGGAAATAATTCCCTGACATTTTATTCATTTTTTAAAAATTTTATTTATTTATTTGACAGAGAGAGAGAGACAGCGAGAGAGGGAATACAAGCAGTGGGAGTGGGAGAGGGAGAAGCAGGCTTCCTGCTGAGCAGGGAACCTGATGTGGGGCTCGATCCCAGGACTCTGGGATCATGACCTGAGCCGAAGGCAGACATTTAAGGACTGAGCCACCCAGGCACCCCAATTCCCTAACATTTTAAATGAGTAAATCGCCATCGTTGAATTCCATTCATTGCACACAATTTGGAGATGGGGATGGGTTCCTATCTTTGCTTCCCATTCAGTGAACCCTGTATCCTTCCAAGATCTTTCCAGATCCCAGCTTCAGCATCGGGTCAGAAATGCTAGGATCAGCTAATATTCATAATCTGAATTCTACTGATTCCTCCTTGAGGGAAGAGACCAGGTATGAGAAACTTGGTTAAGGTATAGTCCTAGCAGGACAGCGCAAAGGCCCTTAGTAAGGGAGAGGGGATAGAGAAGAGAGATGAGACATTGCTATTGGCTGAATGTTTGTGTTCCTTCGATCCATCCACCAAATTCCTATACTGAAGCCCTAATCCCCAGTGGGATGGTCTTTGTTGATGGGGCCTTTGGGAGATAATTAGGATTAGATGAGGTCATGAGGATTGGGGCCCCATGATGGGATTTGTATCCTTTTAAGAAGAAGAGTGATCAGAGCTATGTCTCCCAACCACCAAGGAAGGACACAGCTGCCATTTGTAAGAGGAGGGTTCTCACCAGGAACCAAATCTGCCTGTATCTTGATCTTGGACTTTCCGGCCTCCAGAACTGTGAGAAATGAATGTCTGTCATTTAAGCCAGATAGTCTATGGCATTTTGTTACAGCCCCAGCAGACTGAGACAGACCCCACAGAATGAGAATCCTTGGGTCCTGATCTTTCTTGCCATCCAGCAGCTAATGAAGTGTGTGCAACCCGGTGTGCTGTTGTATTGGCCCAGAGAGAAACACATGTGCAGGAAATTTTTTTGGAAAGCAGCTGTCAGCACAATGCTATCAACTCTTCCATTAAAGGTGTTATGCTTTCCATTTGGACTTATAAGAATGAATGCTATTTGAAGTCCTGTTTCCTTGACTGGGAAAATACAAAGGCAATATGTCTTTCCTTCTCCATCCCCTAACTGGCTCCCAAAGAGAGAAGCCATGTTTGATGTCCAGCATCTCAAAGTTGGGCTGACATATATGCTGTAAGTTCACCGGAAAATTAGTGCACAGGGCAGACAGGGCAAACCACTTTTGTGTATTACTGCCAGAGATACATAACCAGATTTGTAATCATGAGGAAACATTAGAGAAACCCAGATTGAGAGGCGTTCTACAAAATTAACTGCCTTTATATGCTTCATAGGAGCCCTTAGTATTTGAGGCAATTAATTCCACAGAAAGAGACAAAAACAAAGCTTCTGTGACTAAAATGATGGACATGAAGTAGTGGAGACAGCTAGTTTGGCATTTTCCATTAAACGACTTTTTTATTTGTGCAACATATTTCTATGTGATAGAAAATGACACACTGTCTCCATTACACTTCATTTCCATCATTTCATTTTTTTCTAACTCTCATATTTGTGAAACAAATTGCTTTAAACATGTCCAAGACACTTGAGTGGAGTGTTAGCCAAATTTTAAAAATAAAGATGATTCATAAAGACAGCACTTGTGTTTATAACCACTGAGATAAAATTTCAAGAAAAAAAATCATAGTCCTGATTATTTAGGTCACAACTGTAAGGTAATCATCTTCAGAAGTTAGAAAGAAGTCTGTTTTTGCTCTCTGCTTTATTTCCCCTAGATTTATATGACACCGTAAACCTGGCCTTCTGGGTGCTCCATTATCCCTATTTCGCCGATTTACTAAGTAACCACCCCCGTATTGATTTCTTCAAACTTGGACTCTCTTTGCATTATTATGCAACAGGCTGAGTGAGCCCTTCATTGACATTTTGCTCCTCATCACTCAGTTCTGTATTCTCCTAGAGCTGATGCTTCTTGAGGGGAAAGGCTGTATTTTGCCTGTTGTTAAAGATAGGTCATTAAAGAAAGAAAGAAAGAAAGAAAGAAAGAAAGAAAGAAAGAAAGAAAGAAAGAAAGAAAGAAAGAAAGAAAGAAGAAAGAAAGAAAGAATTGCTCAGTGCAGGGCAACCAGGAGGGTATCCCTTCAGCACATAATTTTGGAGAATTATATTGGTGTTCCAAAGCAAGAAAGCTCCACAAGTATTGTTCTCCTTAGGAAACTGGAAGACCTACATCATTGATGGTATTAAAAAAAAAAAAAGGAAGAACTTGGAAAATTGTACAAGCAGTGGGTATACATGTTGTTCTGTTGTTGCAAAAGTCTTTTTTTTAAGACTTTATTTGAGAGAGAGAGAGAGCGAGAGAGAGAGAGAGAGAGCATGTGCACGAGCAGGGGAAGGGGCAGAGGGAAAAGGAGAAGCAGACTCTGCTGGGCTCAGTTCCATGACCGTGAGATCAAGAAGTCAGATGCTTAACCAAATGAGCCATCCAGGCGTCCCACAAAAGTTTTTTTTTTTTTTTAATTTTGGAACAAACTACACTGTACAGAAAATTTACAAGAATAGTACAAAACACTTTTTTTTTTCAGAACCGTTAGAGTGTTGTTGTCAATCTGATGTCCCATGACATCTCCTATATAACATCAGAATCAGGAAGTTAACATTGTGAGGTTATGATCATCTAATATTCAGACCCCATTTGAGTATCACCAATTGTCCCAATAATGTCCTTTATAGCAAGAGGTTCCAGTGCAAAATCACATGTTGCATTTTGTTGTCATGTCATGTTCTTTCAATTTGAAACACTTTCTTGCTCTTTCCTTGACTTTGATTACTTGACACCTATGAAGCATATAAAGGCAGTTAATTTTGTAGAACGCCTCTCAATCTGGGTTTCTCTAATGTTTCCTCATGATTACAAATCTGGTTATGTATCTCTGGCAGTAATACACAAAAGTGGTTTGCGTTCTTCTCAGTGAATCCTATCTGGTTGCACATAATTTTTTACAGATCCCATTACTGATGATATTAACTTTGATCACTTAATGAAGGCAGTCTCATAGGTTGGTGTTTAGTCTGTTCGGGCTGCTTTACAAATGCCGTAGATAGACTGGGTGGCTTATAAACAATGGACATTTATTTCTTGCCATGCTGGAGGACTGAAAAATCCAAAATCAAGGTGCCAACAGATTTAGTGTTTGATGAGAACCTACTTCCTGGTTCATAGACAGCTAGCTGTCTTCTTGCTGTATCCAGACATGGTGGAAAGGGTAAGGGAGCTCTCTAGGATCTCTTTTATAGGGGCACTATTCCCATTCATGAGGGCTCCATCCTCATGGACTAGTCACCTCCCCAAGGGCCCCTTCCAAATACCATCTTATTGAGGGTTAGATTTCAACATAACAGTTTGGGGGATGGGGATACCAGCATTCATTGTATAGCAGTTGGGTTCCACAGGAAGTAGACTTTGAAATTAGTATGAAAGAAGTTGAATACAGAGTGCTCTTGGGAATACTTGGGCAGATGGAGAGGATGAGCTGTGAGCAGTCCTAGCAAAGGCAACAGCTGATCTCATGGGGAGTTATGGAGCTGGAACAGGTCTTCAGAGGCAGTTTTCTTCAGCTTAGGCAGTTCCCAAAGAGAGCTGACCTGCCAAGGACCATTTTCTGGCATCACTCCCAGCAACTCTGAGCAGCACATCTCAGAACCCAACACAGTGGTGTCTATCGGGGTTCCCTACTACAAAGTTCTTTTTTGTTCCCTTTGTAGCTAATAAGTACTTTAAAAGAAAGTACCTTGAGACTATGAATTTTTTCTATTCATCATCAAAATTTTTAGTGATAGAATGATTAATTGATATCCGTATGAATTCATGATTTCTTCTTTTAATTAAATGGGTTACTTAAATCTGTTACTATCATTAATTAATTTGATGTTCAAATTATCCTAGATTTTGCCAGTTGGAAGCTCCTCCAACTGGCTTCAGTATCCTTCCTTCCTTATTTTCTGGTGCAACAAGATGTTTCAGGATCATTCTTCTATTTTCCCTACCCCAGCCCTGAAATCAACCATTTCTCTGAGGAGCCCTGCTTCCTTTTAATAGAAAATAATATTTAGAAATCATGATCTGGGTCCTATGTGTGCTCACTGCTATTTTACCTCCTGTCAGTATTTCCTAATTGAATCTAGGTTTATCTCACTTATTGTTTTTCTTCCGTGATATATCTATGATGACCCCTGACCCATGACCTTCATAGCATTTCTCATCCTAATTTTCTCCTAATTTATACCCAAAGAGATTTGAGTGAGTATAGGCATAGGACAGATAATATTATCACTCAAACTGATACTTCGTGAATCTTCAAAACATGACAACTGTGTGTTTCGTGTTTGTGTTAGCTTTCTATTGCTGCTGTAACAAATGATTATAATCTTAGTGGCTTAAAACAATACAAATGTATTATTTTGACATTAGGCATAGTGATAATGACTGATTGAGTTGTAATGATACTTTAACCAAGCTCCTTATACCTAGTCTCTTCCCTCAGGGAGGAATCAGGGAAATTCAGATGCCAGGCCTGGGGTCTGGAAAGGTCTTGGAAGGATACAACATCCACTGAATGGGAGGTGAATACAGGAACCGATCCCTCTCTCCAAATTGTGTGCCATGAATGGAATTCAACTATGACAATTTATTTAACATGTTAGGGAATTATTTCAACAAAAAGTGAATTTGGAGGTAAAAGGATATATAATTAGGGGCGCCTGGGTGGCTCAGTCATTAGGCGTCTGCCTTCAGCTCAGGTCATGGTCCCGGTGTCCAGGGATCAAGCCCCGCGTCGGGCTCTCTGCTCGTCGGGAAGCCTACTTCTCCCTCTCTTACTCCCCCTGCTTGTGTTCCCTCTCTCGCTGTCTCTCTTAGTCAAATAAATCAATAAAATCTTTAAAAAAAAGGAAGTATAATTAGTCTTATCATATATTAAAATGTTAGGAAAAGTGGATTTATTAGACTCTTGCTACTTATTTTTAGCTGAGACCAGTTCCCTTAGAATGAGTAGCCAAATGGCTGTTTTATTGGGTATAGCGTGGAGATATTTGGTCACCAGGAGCTACTGTGGAGGCAGGCCCAGAGGAAGTCCCAAAGTGACCATTCTTTGGCCACTCAGCAGTTTGAAACTTCAGAGCATATGCCCTGAGTTTGGTGTTAAACTTTGGAGTTCAAGAGTAGTGACATATGTTTTCGACAAAATTCCCTCATTGTGCCATTTTCTGAAGGACAGGACTTGGGTGTCATTCATGAAGGGCGAACTTGTACCCACTATTAGTACTAATAGCACACTATTAGTCCACAAATAAAGAGATACTTGAAAGTTACTTTTATTTTAAAAATTTTAGGCAAATCAGTGGGCAACAAGTTGCCAGAAGAAATGGGGGAAGATTGGAATATCTTGTGCCTTGGGGAGATGTGAGGAAGAACAATTGCCTTTTTCCACCCGCATCTCTAGGCAGGGCTCCATTGGTCCAGCCCAGTGTATGGTTCTTTTACATCCTTGTGTTTAAACAAGGTCTTCTTCATGGTCACTTACGTAGTTGGTTATGTCATTGCCATGAAAATCAGGCTTCAGTATGGTTTTTTTAATGATGCTTTTAAATGTAAGCAGTGATTAGCTCATGATGCAACTATGAACATCTAAATAAGCAAATGAACATCCACACCTAAATGTACATATGAGCTAATAAAATGCAGCGAGCATGTCATTCTTTTTGCCCACCCAAGTTCTATTTTCTGTTTTTATGTCTTTAATAAAGTGGTTCCTGACTCCACCATCGATCCACTGCTCTATTTTCTTTAACTTTTAATTTTTTAATTTTTTAAAATTTTTTAAATAATTTTTATTATGTTATGTTAGTCACCATAAAGTACATCATGAATTTTTGATGTAGTGTTCCATGATTCATTGTTTGCATATAACACCCAGTGCTCCATGAAATACGTGCACTGCTCTAGATCTGTTACCCTCATGTGGCATTAGACTTCTGACTTGAATTACAGTCTAAGCTTGATGTTTGATTATAAACTCACTGAGTGCAGGAAGTATATCATATACATCTCATATACTAACTTTGTCACTTCCAGGTAAAGTGATATTACTTTGCTCATAGTCAGCAATTTATAAATATCTGTTTACAGAAATGTTTATTGAGTATGTTTTGTTGATATCCACCTGCAGACTAATACCAAATGGACTGCATCTCATTGCCTAGAATATTTCTATGCTGATTTTTGCTCTATTGGCAATTGGTTTAATTTCTGGCAATGCAAACTCATTTAGCACTTGCTGTTATGAATTGCATTCATATATTTGCATTCCAAAGACAGACAAATATTTTTGTTAGATTACCAATGATTTGTCCTTGTTCCCATCAGCATTGCCATTAAATTATTAATAAGAATTGAATGTTTTAGTGACAATTTCATCAGAGGTCTGCTTTGCTTGGAAGATATTCAGCTAAACTTTTGATCCTACCCTTGTTGGCTAATGACACTGCTTTTTAAGCCAGTTGCTCTTATTTTAACTAAATGAATCTTTCTCATAAGACCCACAAGCCTCAGTCTGCTTACATGATGGATACAACTCAAACAAATGCAGGTTTGGCTCCGTACAATTACCATTTGCTGGGGAAATTCAGTTCTTGTAGGAGGGAATTTCTTATGGCATGCTTCCTGAGGCTGATTGAGAACATGAAGGAGGCAGGCACTAAAGCTGCTAACTGTCATACATCCAGTTAGTGATCCCCACTTTTAATCCAAAGTTTGTTTTCTGGCCCTCTCCAAACCTGCCTTGAGTTAGCAGAGCCCAGCTTGAGTGTGGCAGAACCCCAAGGAAAGGTGGAATTATCCTCTGTCCATTGAAAGTGTTGGAGTGAAAGGGGCAAGAAACTGACATGAAGTTTGGTTTATAATCATGAAATCCATCAAAGTACAATAAATTAGTCATTCTGACATCAACATCCCAGCTCTCCCTTTGACATTCCTGGAATCTGGAGGATTTAAACCTCAATGAATTGATAAAACAACAGACCCTCATTTAAACTCATGCTAGGGAAGGACTAGAGCTTGCTCTAGAAACAAGAAACAATTGTGACATAGACAAACTTTGTACTTAAAATGGCCACATTTTTTTACCATCTTCCATGAGCAAATTTCCCTATGTTTAATGTCCACTTGTCTTCCAGCTGTGAAACGAGCTTTAAGGAAAGTTGTGGTAATCAGGTTTCATATCACAGAGTAATGAATTTAAGCAAACTTCCCAGGGATATAAACATTTTAGCATTATCTCTAATTTGTCCTCCATTGGAAGGATTTTCATTATCAAAAAGCAAAGTGGGAATATTCTGAGATGCCAAGAGGTCTTCCTAGTCATCTTGATTGCTCTCCTATAGTCCACACAGCAGCCAACATGATTTTTAAGAATAATTTAAGGCAGATGATGTGTCTTTTCTAATGATTTCTTCTTTCCATCAGAATAAATTCCAGAGTCCTGCCAACAGCCTACAAAGCCCTACTTGATGTCCTGACTCTCTTACCTCATCTCCTACAGCTCTCTCCAATGTTCCCACTGCTCCAAGGCACAGCAGCCTCCTCAAGCATACTAAGTATCATCTTCCTCAGGACCTTTGCACTTATTGCAAAAGTGTTTGTATGGCTCATTTCTTCTCTTCTTTTACATCTCTGCTCAAATGTCGCCTTACCAGAGAGTCCTACCTAGTCACTCTCTCCAAATCAGCACCCTAACCGCATTGTTCTCTGTCCCCTGAAGCTACTTTATTTACTTTTTCATGGCATTTACTTCCATTGACATGTATATATTTATTTGTTTGTTGTCTGTTTATCCCCACTAAACTGTATGCTCCATGAACCTATCTGTGTTGACGTCACTGTATCCTCGGTACCTAGAGCAGTGCCTGGCATTTAAATGGTGCTTGGTAAATGTCCATTGAATAAATCTCTGAACCATACCACATCAGCAGCCACCTTCTTCACTACCCACGTGGTCATGCTCAGAAATAAAAATAAAATAGGTTTAATGAGTTTATTTGCTGTTGTGACCATCAGACACCATATAATAATGAGATTTATAATAATATGTTCAGCTCATGCCATGCCCTTCACACACGTTATGATTTAAATCTCAGCCTTTGTAAGGCCAGTTTACAGATGGAAAACAGACTGAGAAGTTGATTAGCTTTCCCAGGCATGAGTGCTAGACCAAACAGACTTGGGTTCAAGTCATTGTTCTGCAATTGATAGCCAATTACTTAAGTTCTCTGAGCCCCAGTTTCTCTAGATATTACATGGACGTAACTGTTAGAGCTGATACAGAGTATTAGTACTATCTGACACGCTGCAGGGTCAGGGTCCAGAAGGTGCAACAGAAACTTCTCTAGGTTGTATAAGCAATGGAAGTGTAGTCAAAGGATTTGGTTACACTGCTGAGAGAACATCTAAGAAGCCACAGTGAGGCAACTCAGGAATTAGTAGCAGCAGAAAATTGCTACCAAAACTGGAGCGAGAGGCACATGGTGGAGGAGAAGATCTTACCAGAACCCAGAAGTAATCCCTGAGAGCTGGAGCCATGCAGGGACAGACCAGTTCCCAGTGGGAGCTGAGAGCCTTGGAAGAGAGTCAGCGTCTCCAGAAGCAGAGAGAGAAGGGGAGACAGACCCTGACATGTACCCTATCTGCCTCCAAAGCCTCTCAAGGGGTCAAATCTACCTAGAAGCCAGAGGGCAAAGGAACCTGGGAATAGGGTTTTATGTAGAATGAGGATGATGTTTCTCAGAGATATGAGCATTGGGTCTGAGAACAACCAGGTGGTCAACAGGCACAATAAGCACAAACAGTAGTTGGTTTTCCCAAGTGGACAACCTGGAACTCAAATCCAAATTCTCTGACCTCTGTTCCTCCTATTCCTTAGAAATTGGATTAGCAATATGAACAAATCTATAGTGTAGTGTTATGTTCTATAACCAACTCCACCTAAATCATAAAGATTTTATGTTCATGATTTTTTTCTTAAAAACTAAAAATATTCTGTCTTCTAGGCAACACATACATGTGGTTCAGGGAATTTCCAGAAAACTAGCTTTATTGAGTAAATCTGCATGGCAGTTAACCACACCAGACCTGATTTTTGGAGCAGACCCCTTAGAGAGCAGCATGCTCAAAAAAGCTTGCAACTTAGTTATGACTCTTAGGGTTCAAGGGGGTGATGTTTTACTTGTGGCTGTATACCTAACAACTAAGACAGCACCTGGCATCTAGTAGGCACTCCAAAGCTCGTGGGTGAAGAATGAACCAAATCTAGGGTTAGCATGGTTCTACCCCTCTCACTCAGAACCAGCATCTCATACCTGACTAAGCCTCTATTGCTTCTACTCTAAACTGTCCACTTATCCTCCGTCTTAGGTCATTATCCAGAGCCAGTCATTTTCAGTCTGAGGACACTGTCATGTCTCACCTAAGTACTTCAGCAGCCCTCTGCCTGGTTTTCTTCCATGCTTGTCCTTTCTAAACCATTCTCCAATCCTGCCACCAAAGTGATCTTTCTAAAGTGCAACTCTCATGAAGCCACTTAAAGCTTCTCAAGGGCTCCTGTCCCATCTCCAGCCCCTCCTAGGACACAGCCTAGTGTCTTTGCACAACATCAAATATTCCCTTGGCTCTTACCCTGCCCAAGACAACTGCTTCTACTGCCACAGGGGTTTTGTCGTTCCCTTATGCCCCACATTTTCCTTATTCTCTCTGCTGGGAAGGCTCCTTCCCACCTTGTCCATCTTTAAAATTATATCCCAAAGCCACCTTGTCTGAGGGATCCTCTCTCACTTCCAGAGCAACTTTAACCCCTTCCTCCTCTGGGTTTCCAATGCACCCAACAGCTGTGACGATTGTGTTTCAGAAACCCTGCCACACCCTCTTCTCATGGCTAATAACCCAGCTACAGCCTGGCATACTGTAGGCACGTTTACAATGAGTGTCAGTTTTGTTGCAGGAACTCTACAGTCTTATTTCATAGATGAGGAAATTCTTATATCCCAATGGCATTGAGGTTATCTCTGATTTTTTCCCTCATGTCCTTTTCCCCTTGTCTATGTTGTTGGCAGCACCCTGGACCAGGCTCTGGTCTCCTCATGTACAGGTTATTGCCTTGCTTGGCCATCGAAGGTGTGTACTTCTTAATGCTGATGGTCTGCATCAAGAGGGAGCCTTTTTATTTATTTATTTATTTATTTATTTATTTATTTATTTATTTAGTCACTCAAAGAGCCTAGCACAGTGCTGGTTATTTCACAAAATTTCACCTTACTCCGAAAAAGATTTTAAAAGACATAGGAAAGATTGAAAGAAAAGTGACATAAAATTAAAGTAGAAAAGACTCCTTAAAGAGTATATCTATCTTCAATTTACCAAATATTTATTGAGCACCTAGTATGTTCCAAGCATCTCGCACACCACTGGGCATGCAACGTTAAACACAACTCAGTCTCTGTCCTCAAGAAACTTCCCTTTCCTTCCCCAGTTTGCTGGAGCCACAGAAGAAACATTGCCAGGAAGGTTTATTCCCTTAGGAAATATCTGAAAATATGTGTATTAACTCCCCCACTGGCAAGATATGAAATAGGGCAAATTCCTGAAGCCCTCAATGAAATGATTTGCTTCTGAACATTTGCGTTTCTCTCCTCTTAGTTGTTACCATCCAAGATTCCTGTGCCTTTCTTTTTATTGTTTCTTTTTTGATGGTGTTGTTTCATTTTTACAGTTGGTAACCTGATGTTTCTAAAAGTTATGCAGGGACTTATTGCATCCTGGCCCCCGTGCACTCCCGTTCCATCCCAAGGCTGTTAAAACCAGGTTTGCTTCCCTCTGCAAGGCTACGTACTCCTACTTCCAGGTCTTCCACATGCACCATGGTGCCACAGCAACACTTCCAGGGCCCATTTGGAAATTGATTATTTTGAGCATGAAAGGTGTGTCATGGGAAAAAACAAATGAATCAAATGGAAAAATGAATTAACATCATGAAATTTACCTTCCCAGCTGGAGACATGATATATTCTTGAGTTCCCTAGAGATGATCCTCTTCTAAGAATTCACTATTTAAGAAAGTCTGCAGTTAGGTGAAGTCAGAGCTTAGCTTAAAATGTATTTATATGTGAATGGAAAACACCCCTTTGAAGGAAAAGGTTTCGAACTAGAAATTTTCATTTCTTGTGAAGGATGCTTGGAATTGACAACTGCCTTGCTACAGGCATCTCATTCCAGAGCTTCTAAAGTCTCTGTGATTTTCTTAATGGGACTTGACATCTGCAAAAAGCACAAGTCAATCCCACTGAAATTTATTTTGCGCCTATTTGATGCATGGCATTGTGATATTCTATGGGACTATAAAGACAAGTAAGATAATATCTTTATTTCAGTTTAATAAGAAAAACAGATATGTAAGTGAATAAGAAGGAACAGTTTTGTTTGGACTTTTCAGGTGATTAATTAAGAAGTGTCTTACATACTTACTGTTACTAAGTCTGGCATAGATGGAGCACAACTATGGTCACTTGACTTACAGATGACATGCCCAAGAGATGAGGGAAATAGGGGTGTCCTGAGGTATAAGCTTCTTCATTTCAGAGCAGCAAGAGAAAGTGACTGGCAGGCATGTCTTCTGCAGTTACAGGTACCTACTCCTCCTCCTTGCTGAGTATGTTCTTCCAGGTTCTAGGTATGAGCAAAGTGAAGTCAGAATAATTCTATTAGCAACAGTATTCAACCATACTGACCATACTATATGCTGAATAGTGGCCTTTCTGCACTATCGGGGAACCTAATTAGCACATAGGACATTGTGTTTCTTTCTTCCTTTTTTTGGACATTGTGTTTTCAATATAAAAATATTCCAGTTCAGGGCGCCTGGGTGGCTCAGTTGGTTAAGTGACTGCCTTCGGCTCAGGTCATGATCCCGGAATCTGGGGATCGAGTCCCGCATCAGGCTCCCTGCTCAGCAGGGAGTCTGCTTCTCCCTTTGACCCTCCCCCGTCTCATGCTCTCTCTCTCTCTCTCTCATTCTCGCTCTCAAATAAATAAATAAATAAAAATCTTTAAAAATATTCCAGTTCATCAACTTACTAAAAAATGAATTTTTAAAATGCAACATGTTCCTCTGTAGGGTTTTACCTAGGCAGCACTTTGCATGAAGAGGGTTCTCTGGTCTGTGCAATGAATAGTTGAGAGCTAATTTTCCCCAAGGACACATAGGGCAGAGTATGAGCTGGAGGTGGATTTCTCTTGCCTATCATGTGAACGACATAAATATGATGAAGCCGTGTAAAAAGCTCAGGCTCGACAAGCCCATGTTAGTAAAAAAAAAAAAAAAAGAAAGAAAAACTTAAGGAACTAAATACGTTCACCCACTTCCTCCTGGTTCCAGGATGGGAGTGTTAAGGTAGGTGAGTCTGTCTGTATTCACCCATGTATGTGTAAGGAGAGAATGAAGTTAAAGAAGACACAGGGGTGTTCGAATGTAGGCATACAGTCCAAGTGAATTTTGCCTTACAAATAGTCTTTCTGTGGCCTCAAAACTAATTTACAAATGAAAACAAGCCTTTAAACTAAGAGCATGTGTTAATTTCTAGATCAGTTGGGAAGATGGCACCAATTTTAGATAAGTGTGAAAGAATGCAATCAGTAATTATATTTTTTTCATGGTTGGTACTCCAATTTCAAAGACTACTTTATTAAAAACAAAATAAGAATCCTTTCTAAGATATTATATTTTCTGCTTCTATTTTTCTTGCTCAGACTTTTTAACAAAAAAGTCACACAATTTGGAGGTGGAGAGTAATTATCTGGGCATTCCACACTTTCAGCAACTGTGTGCATGGTGATCACCTGTGTAAGGCTGAGGTTCTCATCCAGATTTAGTCATGGATGTTGACGGATGGGTGTTCTGGAGTGCAGCCTGATCATGGTCTCTTATATATGCTACCTCCTGGGGGTGAGAAGGGCTATTTAGCGAAATGAAATACTACTCTGTCACAACTTCCTCACTCACAACTCAATCATAGAAAATTCTTCCCCAGAGCTGTCATTGAAATCATTACATTCAGAATTAAACATGGTGTATAGAGCAGCTGACAAGACCCTGCGGTAATATTGACATGTCAGGTCTCCCATTAATAATCAGCTTTTCCATACAATGAATAAGAAAAGGTGTGAACTTGGGTTCATCTTCCTCCCTTTGGAATGAATGTACTCACTACCTGTTCCCTTTTTTTTAAATAATTTTTTATTGTTATGTTAATCACCATACATTACATCATTAGTTTTTGATGTAGTGTTCCATGATTCATTGTTTGTACATGACACCCAGTGCTCCACGCAGAATGTGCCCTCTTTAATACCCATCACCAGACTAACCCATCCACCCACCCCCCTCCCCTCTAGAACCCTCAGTTTGTTTTTCAGAGTCCATCGTCTCTCATGGTTCGTCTCCCCCTCCGACTTACTCCCCTTCATTCTTCCCCTCCTGCTATCTTCTTCTTCTTTCTTTTTCTTAACATATATTGCATTATTTGTTTCAGAAGTACAGATCTGTGATTCATCAGTCTTGCACAATTCACAGCGCTCACCATAGCACATACCCTCCCCAATGTCTATCACCCAGCCACCCCATCCCTCCCACCCCCCACCAATCCAGCAACCCTCAGTTTGTTTCCTGAGATTAAGAATTCCTCATATCAGTGAGGTCATATGATACATGTCTTTCTCTGATTGACTTATTTCACTCAGCATAACACCCTCCAGTTCCAGCCACGTCGTTGCAAATGGCAAGATCTCATTCCTTTTGATGGCTGCATAATATTCCATTGTGTATATATACCACCTCTTCTTTATCCATTCATCTGTCGATGGACATCTTGGCTCTTTCCACAGTTTGGCTATTGTGGACATTGCTGCTATAAACATTGGGGTGCACGTGCCCCTTCGGATCCCTACATTTATATCTTTGGGGTAAATACCCAGTAGTGCAATTGCTGGATCGTATGGTAGTTCTATTTTCAACTGTTTGAGGAACCTCCATACTGTTTTCCAGAGGGGTTGCACCAGCTTGCATTCCCACCAACAGTGTAGGAGGGTTCCCCTTTCTCCACAGCCCCGCCAACATCTATCGTTTCCTGACTTGTTAATTTTAGCCATTCTGACTGGTGTGAGGTGGTATCTCATTGAGGTTTTGATTTGGATTTCCCTGAGGCCAAGCGATGTTGAGCACTTTTTCATGTGTCTGTTGGCCATTTGGATGTCTTCTTTGGAAAAATGTCTGTTCATGTCTTCTGCCCATTTCTTGATTGGATTATTTGTTCTTTGGGTGTTGAGTTGGATAAGTTCTTTATAGATTTTGGATACTAGCCCTTTATCTGATATGTCATTTGCAAATATTTTCTCCCATTCTGTGGGTTGTCTTTTGGTTTTGTGGACTGTTTCTTTTGCTGTGCAAAAGCTTTTTATCTTGATGAAATCCCAATAGTTCATTTTTGCCCTGGCTTCCCTTGCCTTTGGCGATGTTTCTAGGGAGAAGTTGCTGTGGCTGAGGTCGAAGAGGTACTACCTGTTCCTGATTCGCTTCCATATGCTGGTCTGGTGCTGTGTGGCCTGACCATATCAGCAGCGTCGTTTCCCTTTCTCCCTTCAGTCCCTGACAGGGCTTTAGAAACCTTCCCAACTCAAATCCCTTGTACCCGGCAGCTTCTCTTTGCAAGCTCCCCCTGCAGGTCTTCTTTCTCACTGCTGGTTATTAAGCCCTTACACCCATGCTTCTGTCTCTCACACCTCTCCTATTCACCAAGGCGATCCCCTCACTGTCCTTTGGACTCCTTTCCCTTCAAATGTCCTAACTTTATTCTTCTCTTTTCTTCATCTTTGTTTTTAAATAAGCAGTTTATTTTAGAATATTTTCAGTTTAGGGGCACCTGGGTGGGTCAACCAGTTGAGCACCAACTCTTGACTTTGGCTCATGTCATGACCACAAGGTCATGAGATCAAGTCCCATGTTGGGCTCTGTGCTCAACAAGGAGTCTGCTTGAGATTCTCTCTCTCTCTCTCTCCCCCCGTCCTTCCCCTTGCTAATGTTCTCTTTCTCAAAAAAAAAAAAAAAAAAAGGAATCCTTTTTGGTTTAAAGAAAAATTATGAGGATAGTACAGAGAGTTCTTATCAACCCTGCATCTAGGGTACTTCGGTGGCACAGTTGGTTAAGCATCGGACTCTTGGTTTCGGCTCAGGTCATGATCTCTGGGTCCTGGAATTGACCCCAGCTTTGGCTCCACACTCAGCAGGGAGTCTGCTTCTCTCACACGCGCTCTCCCTCTGCCCCTCCCCCCACTTGTGTATATACTCTCTCTCTCTCTAAAATAAATAAATAAATTTTTAAAAATAAATAAACCCTGCATTTAGTTTTCCCCAGTATTAACATTATACACTAGCATGGTATATTTGTCATAACTGATGAACAATATTGATACATTATTATTATTATTATTTTGTAATGCCTTCAGTATCCTCCCCCTTGATGCAGAGAAAGGAGAACCATGTCGCAGTACAGAGATCTTGGTCCAAGCCCTGTCTCTACCTCTGCCTAGTTATGTGGATGTTCTCCATGTGACAACCTCAAGGACCCTCATTTTCCCATCTGTAAAAATTCCCTCGCAAGAAAGGACCCCAGAAATAAATCTTCATTCCTGTCACTTTGTTTCCATCTCTAGCTATATGAACTGCCTTGGCAACTCTAAACACCTTGTACAGTAATAAAATTGAACATTTATCTATGTCTAGTGAAAGCGATAAAAAAATTACAACCAGCTTCCTATGTCTTCAACACCATCTAAGACTGTGAGGAATTTAACTAGGAGGTGTTAAGGAAACCAAATGTTGACCTAATAGTGGTTCAAATGCTTGTTATTAGTTTAGTGACATATTTCTCTTTGGAAGGAAAAACTAGGTGATAATATTTTCTTCTTAGGTCCCAGTCTTAGATGTTGAGTCTCCATAATAAATCACCCCTTAGATAAAATGTAAAATTCTCCAAGGCACAGTTTGACAACCATTTACTGTAAGGGCCAGATAGTAAATATTTTAGACATTGCACACCATATGGTCCCTGTCACAGCTACTCTACTCTGCTGTTGTAGCACAATCATACTTGAATGGAGGAGTGTGTGCCAATCAAACTTTATTTACACAAGCAGGCAGTAAGCTACCTTTGGCCTGTAGATCATCGCTTGCCAACTCCTGATTAAGGCATGAATGAATGAAGATGACAGTCACCATAAATGATTCACAAAATCACAAGTTATGAGTGAGGGACAGGTTTCAGGTGATTCTTACATGATGATTCTGGAATTATTAAGGCTTTTTGGTTAATAATGAATGATGTCATGTTTTTTATTGATTGTGGGAGTGGGCTGCATGCATTCTCTTAGCTCAATATATTTGACTCAGGAATGTACTGGCCTTTGAAGTAGATTTGGGTTCTATAAGTTGACTGTCAGTGAACCCATCCTGGCTTCCTGCTCCTGGTGCAGAGAAAGGATCACTCAGAGGAATCAGAAAGCCTGAGACAATGGGGGATATATTATAGCAATAACTGCCATTTATTGACCTGCCCTCTCCATCACCAACTATGACCCCTAGAGTCCCATTTTACAGAACGAGGGGAGGAAAAGTAAGTACCATGATCAGACAGTCAGGGTCTGAGTCAGCCGAATTGCTCTCCCCGTGGCCACAACACTTCCCTCCACAAAAGTAACCAACTTTCACTGGGACACTCACATTTCTTCTGATTTAAAACCAGACCTTGCTGGGTAGGGGGGAGGGGGGAGGAATCACCCCTTGTTCCTTCTGGCTTTACTTTCCAGTAGCTGTTATGTTTAAACACAAACAATAAATGTCTCCTAAGTTACCCCTTACCATGCACCCAGTGTAAAGCTTTTAGTATGTTATAAAATCTATCTTCTTTCCATTTCTGGAACCGCAGAGACAAGAAAATGAAAACTCAAACAATTAAGCAATTTGTGCAAAGTTACACCTATAGTGAATTGTGGAGTAAGAATTTGAACATAGTTTTCACCAACTCCAATGCATACAACTGCGGTAGAGCTTAGTGGAAATTGGCAGGCTCTCCAGCCAGACTAGGTTCAGATCTCAAACTTGCTACTTACTAGTTGCATCACCTTGGACAAATTGCCATGTGTGTTAGTTTCTTGATTTGTCAAATTTAGGATGATGATAATAATTTCCTTCTCACAGATTAATATAAGGAATAAAGCAGTAACATGCACGTAATAAACAGCACACGCATTGGCTTTTTCCACAGACTACAAGCTCCATGAGAACAAGAGTCTGTTTTGTTCACTCTTGTATTCCTAGCACTTAGAATAACGTCTAGCACATAGTAGGCAATATTGTTGCATGAATGAAAAATTTTCCAACTAGTCTTTAGATTAGGTTGTGACTGTGCTCAAAGCCAGAATGAATAAACAAGGCTCTCCTTTTTCTTTCCTTTCTATGGTATACCATGAATTTGATAGGTAAAATTTACTATCTTTGAGATCATAATTTCAGGTGTAATAATGGAAACTAGTGATTGTCTTAGTTATTTCAATGTTCCTAACAAAAGTGGATGTTAGTGCAAAGGTGAAGCTGAGGCTCATAGCACACACATAATTTCAGAGATACTCTCCTACTTCATTGCTGCTCCTAAAGGAGCATTCTTATGTAGTGCATTTTAAAATTTCTTTTATCCTTTAAAAAAAATCTAATCTGTCATTAGCACATCAATTTTATCTCTGAAAATTTATCTTTACTAAGCCTGTATTATATTTAATACTGTGTATTCTAAATCCAGGCCAGGATTTAGTGGCAACTGCTGCCAGGAGCCCCTGTAATGAATAAATTATGGTCCCATTTAGCAGGTGAGACTGTGTTTGATTTCTACACGTCAGTAGTGATGGGGGCTCCAGAGAGCAACAATGCCTCCAGAGAAAAAGGCAGCCTCATCCCCCAGTTTGAACAAGAACAAAGAGGAGCATACCCAGGAAATATGGAAGTGCCTTTGGAGCAAACAACTCTTGCAGGATGTATATGCAGCATTCACAGAGACTAAGCTCCCTATATTCCCCAAAACACCACCTAGACAATGTTGCACCTTGGCAGCAAACCATTTTTAAGGCTTTATTGGATTTATGGTAATATTAATCCTGAGTGGTGATTAACTGATACCCCTAACACATACATAGCAAAGCACTGGGGTTCTAATCTTTCTCCCTGGCTTGCACTGTGTAAATTATTATTTTCATTAAGATTAAGCATCTCACAAAATTACACAGCAGTTAACTTGTACAACTACCTCCTTAGAATGCTCTATCTTTGAAAATATGCCTACCAAAGAATCCTTTAAGACCTCATAGCACATACTATGTAATTGGAAGCCCAAACGAAGCATTGTTTTTGTTAGTTTTAATGCAGAATCCTCTACGTGTTTTCTATAAAACAATTAAATAAGTTTTTCCCTTAAAGTTTCTTCTGTTTGCAGTCAAAATGATTTGCAGACTTATCAGCCTGATTTGTATTTTTCTTCAAGTCAATTAGAATTAAATATGTAACACATTTTGGAAAAATTTGTAAATGAAAGATCTGCTCCATTTTAAAATATCTATACATTGATTATCTTGTACACTAAACTATAAATTAAACTGTAAGCTGAAAAGTTAAGGATGCCGTGAAGTTGAGGGGCATCTGGGTGGCTTAGTCAGTTGAGAGTCTGAATCTTGATTTCAGCTCAGGTCATGATCTCAGGGTCCTGGGATTAAGTCCCATGTCAGGCTCCTGCTCAGCGGGGAGTCTGCTTCGGATTCTCTCTCTCCCTCTCCCTCTGCCCCTCCCACCCCTGCTCCCATGCTCGCTCACTCTCTAATAAATAAACAAATCTTAAAAAAAAAAAGAATGCTGTGAAGTTGACTTGAGATACATATATCTCTCCATATATATATGGAGAGAGAGAGATGTAGAGATATATATATAGAGAGAGAGAGAGAGAGACTTAAGATTTTTATATAGAGAGAGATTTTTATACACACACACACACACAGAGAGAGAGAGAGAGAGATGTAGAGAGAGAGAGAGAGAGAAAGAGAGAGATACTGTGAAGACTATTTTTCAGGAACCCATTGGTAAAATTTAGTTTTGAGGTTAACATCATGAATTAAGAATTTGGTTTAAAATGACTGCAATAAAGACAAATAAAATGTATCCTGAGATAGCTTATACATAAAGTGTGCTAAGCCTGGAAATATGGTAAAATTCCCTATTGCTTAATCTTCTATTGAAATAACAGCTAAAATTTGTTATGCATGAAAAATTATAGGTAAAGCATCTTACATGTGTTATTTCATTTCCTCCTCAGGT